>NC_138825.1:27267024-28763940 GCF_965183815.1 Platalea leucorodia | reverse complement strand
GAATAAAGAAAGATTGCAACAGTTTTTCTGAATTCCTGAAATAACAACACATGAGATAGCACAGTTTTCAGGAAAGAATAGTGAAAATGATTCCGTGTATAAATAATAACAGTACCATACTACACATGAATATTAACAATATTGAAAATACTTGTTTCGGAAAGAGGGATACCACAATGCACAGACACTGTACTTTTCAAAAAAAGCCCACTACATTAAAATGAAATCTCTAGTCCTGCAATGTTTTTTTTTTACATAAACTTAATGTTATGAATATGCAAATTCCCTTTGACTATAGTATTCTAAAGATAAATAGGGCTATTCATTTGCATAAATTTAAAGAAAACATATAATTTAGGGAAGAACTTTTTCTATAGGGTGAAATGCATTATGACTTATTCAAGTGTAGAAAACATTTCATCTGCATCTGATATTTCTTTTTCATCTTCTACAGAATAAACTCAAAAGCAAATCAGACTTAAAGTAAAACAGCAAAGGAAACAAAAATGTGAACTTACAATACGTCCATTTAGGCAAAGTTACTGAGGCAGAAAAAAACCAGCAAAGTCAATTAAACCCTAAGATGTTGCTGCTTGAAAGGTGATTTGAGCACTCACTGCGATACATTATTTGGGATAATAAGCACATACACGGCATACCATAAATAACTGTATCCTTCATAAGACTGACTACCCGACAGAAGTCATTTAGTATTTGAACAATCTCAGCCAAGGCTCTACAGCTATTATTAATAAAGAAACCTTTCCAACACCAATCACGCACAACCTTCCACACCAACAACGCAGCACAGACCATGCCTAAGTCTCCTCAAGAAGCTAAAGACAGCAGGAAATCATGGCTCTCTTGTTATGAAGACTAAAACTCCAACTGACTTCTCTTCAAGTATAAAGCAAAGTTGAGAAAGGTAGACCTGCTTTTACAACTTGGGGCAGGAACAGAGGAGTAAAAAAAAAAAAAAGAAAAAAAAAAAAAGACCATTTCAACAATCCCCAAGCAGAACACCCCGAATAACTCACCTCAACTGCTGAACATTTTAACGTTCAACAGATGTAATTGCTAAACAGCACAATTTCCAACTCTTCTAATCTATCATTTGACTACACAGAAATTGTGAATCATCTGAGAATTGAAGCTCAGAAATTTCCACTACCACATGTAAGAATACTCTAAGTACAGTAAGTATACAATATAAGGAAGAAAAGAACCAACTTAATCCATGCAACTGCTTGTTTGATCAAAATTGTACATGCAGTTAATACCTCAATGAATTGTACTGAAAGGCAACAAATATTTTTAAATAACATTACTGAAAAGACTTCATAAAATGCTATGTTTTATAATGCGAAGCTTCCAAATACCTAATTGAGCTTTTGTAGCATATGTGGCTGCAACCCTAAACTACTGATTTCCCTTGCATCTGCAAGGTTAGGCAAAAGTAAATGAAGTATTTACCGAAAACAGGCACAAACAGGCCATTTACATGTGATTTGTTTGTTTAATTTATAGTAAAACTGATAAAAGTCTATGAACATGCATTTAACTGCCCAGCGCACAAGTCACTAACTCGGCTCCTTAGTAGAGAGACTGTCGAGAGTGATGTAGAGGATATTATAATCCTATTAAAATATGACATGAACAACATTGTAAAGAGTATTTTACTATTTGAAAAATTATGAAAAATTATGAAAAATTTACTCCACTGAGCTTAATAACAAGAAAAAAATCGCACAAGCGACTACCACATTGAAATTTGCTAACCCTCAAGAAACAGCTCCTTCTTTTAGAAGGTATTATAGAAAAACTTTTCATGTTAACTCAAAGTCAAAAATGCCATCAACAGAAACTCCATTTGAGAACAAAATATATATGAGTACACATAAACAGGAGTTTTATTCTGGTGTATTACCTTTGTCCAGATTCATCTCATCTAACCTTAGACATCCTCTGATCTATTTTAGATATCCATCTTCAGCTGAGATGAATCAAGCCTAGGCAACATTCTTCTGCTCTGACCATAAAGGTAAGTCTTACTGGGTTAGCACAATCACACCTTTTCTGTCTTCTACTCTGTTCCAATTTCCACAAGAAGGAACTCCTGCATCTGCTTGTTGTATCTTTTGTTCCACACATTCCTTCTGAAAACTTCATTAAAATAGAAAGCCATCATCTTTTAGTTGAACCAGTCACCGTCAGAGATCTGTCTACTTTTGGCATATTCTGACTGATATTTTGAAATGATCATTTATTTTACTACTAACTTACTACATTTTCCAACAACTTAGAAGCATCAATGCATTTCACACTGAACTTAGTGGAACAGATTTCTACAAGGTTGCTGGGCATCTTCTTGAAGCAAATGCAAGTTAGCTATAAACGTTTCCTTTTATACTTGCTCTTGAAGGTAATTCTGGTACCAGAATTTGAGCTTTACTTTCTGCTGTCTGGATCCCAGTGAGGTCATCTTGAATTGACAGGAAATCTGGTTTTAGACAGCAGACCATGGACACCCAAATTGCTGTATGTAGAACAAATGAGGTGCGCAAGCCACTACACAAACGAGTTCTTCCAGCTCATCCAGAAAAGTACTTCATAGTTGACAGCTTTTTCCGCGAAAATCTTTTTCTCGCATGCCTACATTGTGCTCATCGAAGAGCCTAAAGCTACTGCTGTTGTCACCTTCAGAGACACAGAAAAAGCAATTTTTTCTTTGATGACTGTACCTAAGCAACTGGGTTTAAACTAAATCCACTGATTTTTTTTCTTGTAATTGCAATTTGGTTCACTCACAAATGAAATATTAACTACTTCAGGACCACGCGCCCTCAAAAACATCAACCCTCATAATTTCTTAAAGCCACTTAAAAGGCTAAACATACACTATTTGTGAAATACTAAACTCAGGAAAACAGAGGCAATATTTTCAGAATTTTATTTTCTAAGAACTGCCTATTGTATTAATGTGTCCAGTTCTCATATCCAGCAATTGTCATACGGCTGATCACTTAGCACAAATTACAAGCCATATTTTCTGAAAATTGATAGGACACTAAGACACAATATTTGTTTATCCTGTCAGACATTTCTCATAGCCACACATTATCTGTCTTTGGAGTAGAACAATTGCATGGCTCTCCAATTTTTAATACTTAAATATTGGAATACAGAATATTCTAAAAATATTTCATATTGCCTTAAATTTATCCTCTCACAACAGAATGAAATCATTGCAACTACATCAACACCGACAGAGATAATCCAGCACACAGACTTTTGACAAGAGGATCAGCTGCACCATTCAAACAACTCCTGCAGGCCTCTGGGTAGCATGAGTGATTTTCAAATTCAGTGGTGGTTCTTACAATAAATGGGAGTATTATGTACTAGGAAGTAACAGAACAGATCCCTCCTCATGAGACTACAGCTGGGTTCCACTATTCTAAAACATAGTTTCATTTATTAAATGAAAGCAAAATTTTAGTGTATATGGGAAGCATTTAAAGAACCAGAAAATACAATACACTGAGTCTAAGCATCCTGTACTTTCATAATGTTAAAAATCCAAACAGTATGTAGATGAGTTTCTTATTTGTCTCTTTAGTTGTAACAATTTTTAAACTGAAAATCCTGGAATTCCAATATTCCCAAACATTAACAGGCTTGAACTCTAAGTTTAATAGTTTCTATCTGATATGTCTGGTCTATTAAAAACAACATGCTTTTACAACTGAGTTGCAGTAAGAAGCAAAAAAACAGAGAAGACATTAGGAAATACCTCTAAAGGAATTATTTTGTTCTTTTTCAAAACAGAGAAAGGTTTAGAAGTCTTGGATACAAGTTGTCTGAATGTCACCCAAAATCTACAGCTTGAATTGCCCCAACTGCTCCCCTTCTTCCTATTAAATGCTTGGCTACTTGAACTCCATTAATTCTAAAATGCCTTGCCTTCAAGAAATGGAACCGACTGCACAGCAACTGCTATTACGAGGCACTCTGGATATTTTCAGATGTGCAAGAGGGACTCTGGGTTTTTATACAGATACTTTGAATATAGTTTATAATTTTATTTATTAAAAAGAAAAAAAAAAAGCTTTGGACAGAATGTCTTTCCTACAGGCGGCTTCTTCCTCCATTTCAGAGACTGTTAATTTCTTTTCCTCTCTGTGTCTTAGTAAGAGGGTAGTCCTCTTCCCTGCCAACTCCAAAACTCTTTGTATGGCTTTGTACTCTTGGTATGGCCAGAGAGTACCTAACTGCGTCAGATTCCTGCTCCATGAAGAATTCCCCAAAACACAGTGGCCTCCTTTTAAACCTAGATACAACAGATAAGCAGCACTGGGCTAGGAACAGGGCTGCAGCTGGGACGGGACCATTAGCAGGAGAAAAATTCCATGCAGCAGTACACAGACACCCCCATAACAGTGACTCTAATTAAGATCAGCCCTCCAGGCTAATTACAACTGGGATTTGCAAACAGTTTGCCACTGCTGGCGGCAGTACTCAAGTACGACCAGCACTACTTAGTACTAGCAGCCAGTTCTCTAGATAAACCTCTAAACCTAATCATTCCCCAACCCACCTGTCAACCTCTTGATGCTTGTCTCCTTCCATATACCTCTGTGTGGAGACTAAAATCTCATTTCCCACCAACTGCCAATCAACTCTAACCCTTCATGCATCCATCATCACTTTTCCCACTCTAACATGCCTCCGTTTTGCCTAGTGACCTCTAGCATTCAGCATCCTTACAGCAGGCACTGCGAGCAGAGCCGGATGAGCTGCTGCTATACACAGGCAATTAATTAGCAGTAAAACATTCTTACCAGGCACTTTCCACTGTTCAGCTAAGCGTGCGCACACTGATACTTGCGAACAGCTGCCACTGTGATGCTGCCCAGGATAACATAGGTTGGAAATCTTTGTGTGCCCAAGGACACCCTTCAACCACCTGAACAACTTAAGACAGGTAGAGAAAGTTCAGAGATTAACCATCTACATCTACAGAAAGTTCAGAGGTTAACCATCTAGCCATCTACAGTCTACTTTCTAGCTGGTGGCTTTGTGCTAAATCTCAGAAATTACGCCATGTTTTTACAGAGAGAGAAAATTTTTAAAGGTTAGTAGTTGCTCTGTTAACTGAATCATATTATGTATGTTATACTTTTTCTTATATTGCAGTATTGTAATCTAATTATACTGAAGACTTTTTGGTAGGTATTAATGCTGTTAGCTTAACATTCGTGTTTGTGCTTCCTAATCTTCGGGTGTTCCTTTTATTTTTAGACTGAGATTTGCTAAAAGCTCAAGATATTGTCTCAAGCCTTTATGGAAAAGTCAGCTGAAACTGAGCATGCTAATGGCAAGGACTGAACACATACAAAGAAGTTATCTACTACCCAGCATCATCACTGGAGGGAAGGTGACTAAGCAGCAGTTTGAGGTTTCTTTTGCAGCTTCTCTTTACGAAAAATGACTGTAGGTAAGCACAAAAAAAGATGCGGCCTATGATCATCTTTGAAGCATAGGTGTTTTGACTGAATGACTGTCCACTCACGTACTTGTTTAATAAAAGGTAAACTTCCAGTCCCAACTCTTTCTCTACAGATAAAAAAGCACTACCCCAGGATAAAAGGCAGAAGACCATGGGCTGCATCTCATCAGTAGGTTGTTGCGCTGGGGCACCATAGTAGAACCGGTTCAAGTTGGAAAGGATCTAAGGAGGTCTCTAGCCCAACCTCCTCCTCAAAGCAGGCTCAGCTGTAAGGTCAGACCAGAGCTTTACCCACTTGGGTCTCGAAGGACAGAGATGACACAACATCCTTGGATACTTGCTCCACCACCTGACCATCCTCATGGGAAAAAAATTTCTGCCCGTGGCCATTCTGAATATCCTATTTCAAGGTATGTCTCTTTTACCTCATTCTCCCACTATGCACCACTGTCAAGAACTTGTCTGTCTTCTCAACAACCTCCCCCAGTCACTGGGGGGGCTGCTGTTGGTCCCCCCCTTTGAGCCATCTCTTCTCCAGGTTGAACAAGCTCAATTCCCTCAGCCTGTCCTTGCAGAGCAAGTGCTCTAGCCCCAACAAGTGTGACAGCCTCTACTGAACTTACTTCAGTTTATTAATAACTTTCCCATATTGGGGGACTCAAAACTGGACGCACTATCTAGATGTGATTTAACAAGTGCCCAGTAAAGGGGGATGATAACTTTTCTTGATCTACTGGCCAGTGCCAGGTGACACAGCCCAGAATGCTGTTGGCCTCCTTCGCTGCCACGGCACACTGCTGGCTTACATCCCCTTGCTGTCTGCCAGCACCCCAGGGCCTTCCCCATAGATGCTGCTCCCCTCAGCCCCTTTGTCCCCCAATACATTTCATACATTTATGAAATATAAGAATAAGAGTACCTTCATATGTTATAATTCTCCCTTAAGCTAGAACAAAATTAAATTCAAATCTCAAGCCACAGAGAAAGAAAACTGTCCCTGTGATTGAGACACTACCAGATGTAGGGTTAAATATTTTTTTTTTTAATCTTGTCACTCTTTTTTCGTCTTCCTATTTTCTCCAAACATTGTCCAAATTTCAGAGGGCATTCAAATGACTAAAGTTTTCTCAGATAATCAGTAGAGTTAAAAGGTCTATAAACTACCTAAGGGTCTAAGACCTTGGCAATGTGATCTGTTTAAAAAGGGAGCAAATAAGAGAAATTCAAAACACAAAACAGGACTAAATAAAATCTGTTAGTTAAAGGTGATAGCAATTTGATCATATTCAGAACAATTTATAAAAGTATGCCTTTTAACCAGATAACAGTCATGATAATGACTTGCCCAAAGCAAAACTGTTTGGGTTTTTTTTGTTTTGTTTTTTAACTTACTGGTCACGTTTTATAAGTTGCTGATCAAATACAGTAGGTGGATGCACCAGACAGCAGCTTCTGGCCATCACATGTAGAGAACCAGGTACCTTGCTCCTGGACTGTAGAGTAGGGATGCTTGAAACAATATACTCTTTGTCCAAATGTGTGCTTTGGTTCTCCAAGATAAACCTTTTTATTCTTTCTTTGTACAGAGGAGCAGAATGCTACCCCACACTGGAAACAGATTTGAAAATAAACAACTGCTATATTCACAGAACAAGCCACTGGAGAATGTGTTGTTAAAAGCAGAGAAAGGACTTTCTTTACTATCAGACTAGCCAGAATTTGAGTCAATGCTGTAGAATATAGTCTCCTGTTCTCCACTGAAGTAAGAGCAACTAAAAAGACTCTCAAAATCTTCGAACTAGAGTCTAGGAAGACTGGAGCACTTGGCACTGGAGGGAGAAGGAAGGGTTTCACACAACAGTAACATCATTCGAAGCTGACAACTTTGATCATAGTTTTACTCTCAAAGATCCTCATAACAAAAGTCATAAGAGACTGCTGAAAGAAATCTGGTCTGGTCTTTCTCCAAAGTCATAGTCTTCACTAAATGTGTAATCTAAGCAATTTAGCTAAACCACTACAAACAAAAGCAGTATAGATGAACAAGGCTTAGGCATTTTCAACCAGATTTAAACTTTGTTTGTATTTGTTTACTGTAACTGCATAAAGAATTTATGATTCCCTGTATCTCAAAGTGAAAAAACAGTTGGATCTATAATACTTTATTATGTATCTTGATTTTAATAAACCTCTTAGTCTTTTAAAAAGAAAACATTCCTTCCATTTCAAAAATTAAAGAGAAATATAAAAAGTTATCCAATTCACCCATGGGATGGGGTGGAGGGGAGAAGGTATGCTGCATTATCCAAAGTTTAGCCTAAGCACCAGGATTTGGAGCGTTTTATTCAAGGACGGAAAAGTGATAACATCAATGCAAGGAGGGAAAAAAAAAAAAAAAAAATCTATTCCACAAAAAAATGCATACAGTTCTCCAATGAACACTAAGAAAAAGACAGCAGTCCATTCAGACAGAACATAAGTCATCACAGTATAGAGAAAATGCAAGCAATTTGCATTTTTAATCTACTAGAGTACATCAGTATGTTTACATCAGAATAATGTTTATAGAAGATGTGGAAGGGCTTTCACAGTTCAAAGAACTTTTTCATTTTTCAGCCACTTTGTGACTAGTCTTCTGAAAGCTAATCTGAACTGGCATGTTTTCAGTCATTGGATTTATATGCCAGTGACTTTTAAAATAAAATAACTGATGGTGTGTGAATCTTTGATTCTTTTTTTTTTTTTTTTTTTTTTAAATGGCTTTGGGGATTTTCTGTAAAGATAAAATATGCCTACCAACAACCTTCAAAAAGGTATACTTCCTTTACGTTAAAATTCCCATAACAAATTTTATGTGTGAATAAAGGTAGCAATGCTTTCTATTTTATTATATAATACTATTATTACATGACATAAACCTTAATTTTTCTCAAGTCATCCCTAACTGACTCGAAGTTGTCTGAATTCTTTCTTTTAATTTAAGGCGATTGCTCTAGGCTTTTAGTTTTAAAGTGTCATACATTATGGCATTATAATTTGGACATACAGATCATTAGCTACTTTTAAAAATACAGGCTGAAAAAATTATTTAAAGATTCAGAAATCTTCACAGAATCCCGTATTTTCCAAACATATCTATTTTATTCTACTAATTTTAAACATTGTTTAGATTTGTTTTTATGAATGAAAAGGCTTGACAGTGAATGGATTAACTTTCAGGCTGTCAGCTTACATAAAGACACAGTAACAGCTGAATCATCTTTTTCTTTTCCCTGGTGGTCAGAAGGCTACGGAAACATTTAGATAACAATCAGTCAAAACTACAATAATTCAGATATTTTTATCCTCCTAAACCCAAACTTTTCTTTGACCAGCCACTGAAAATAAGTGCAGATTAATCCAACTAAACGGCCAAAGAAGTTCTCTGTATACCACCAGATCTTCGGTTTGTAGGCAACTTGATGTTTCTAACCTTAATAACTGATGGAATATTATTGCCTACTAAAGACAGCAAGAAGACATCACTTATCGCATTTTTGGGATTAATGGGGAGTGAGAAAAACAAGACAGTAACACACAGTGAAATTCTGTCTTCATGGCGTAAGAGAAAGATCTTCTACTCATTTAACTGAATCAAGGATTTAACTCAGAAAGTTAAGCTCCAGAAGAACTTTGTAACTTAACTTTTAATAAATAAATAATTTAATTTTAGAAAAAAATTAAATAAGTAAAAATGCCATGGGAAAACCATTTCCTTTATATGTAGTATTCACTATTCCATAGTTAGGCTCTGTCTTTAGTAATTTAAGTAGCAGAATTCAGTAGGAAATGAATTCCTGCCTGCCAGACAACCCCAGCTCATCCTGAAAACCCAGCAATTCAACCAGCTACTTCGGAAACACTTCAATACTTCCTGGCTACTTGATACATACATTGAGACAGTCATTTTCTCTTAGTCCTCTGGGAAGCTTTCCTCTTGAGCATACGAATGTCTACATAATTATTTGTTTCCCTAGGACAGGCACATTTTACAGCAAGGATAGCAGTGTATCATATTCTAGTCATAAACTTGTTCTGAAACAAGTCTATGTGCTTATAAAGAAATCTGGAAAAGACTTCCTACAGTTTATTTCTGCTTATTAAAAGAAAAGTCAGAATAATAATGGAGGTGAGCTACTAAACAGCATCCATCGTAAAATAATCTGCCACTTGCCTGAAATCAAATCATTCTCATTTTATACAGTTTATTAAATAAGCTTTGTAGAAATAATAGTTGTTCTGTACGAAAGAAAAAGTATAGCAGGGGAAAAAAAAGCCCATGATGAATGGAAAACACACCATTTAAGGTTACAAATACACATATCTGGGCATTCAGAACTCCTCTGACTTAGTGCAAGTGATATTCCTGTCACATAATCCTTTCTTATTAAGAAATAAATACTAAGATCCTTGAAAAACAGTATCAATGTCTAAATACTTCTCAGGAAACTTTTTCTTTTGTTAGCACTCAATGTAGAGTGCACATTTCACTGACAAAACCAGCTCATTTTAAAATTTACTAAGTAAATATAATTGCAAACATAACAAGACACAGCTGCTCATGCCTCTTAAATAACATCCAAACACTAAATAAACATTGTACTTGAAATTTTGTTTAAAAAAAATGAAGTTCCTATGTAGCAAAAGACTAATACACAGGTAGTTGTGCTAGATTATAAATAAATAAAATTAAATTAAAAAAATACCAGTGATTTTAAGGATATGCCAAGGCTTGAAACATTGGTTTTAGTCCTGCCACAAAACAGACAAGATGCTTTGATGGAAGCCAGTATTTTAAAATAAGATGACACAAAGACACATTATCTATGCAGAGCCTGTTTTAAAAGGGAGAGAAAGAATACATTTTTCACTTATTTTGTTATCATGTTATTATTCTACAAAATGGGTTGGTCCTCAACATCTTCATTCCATGAGGCCTATATCAAAGAACTAACTGGGCCATACAATTAAATAAACAAACACTGAATGCTTAAATTGTGTTATGCACAAACTTGAAACGGACAATGTCTTTTCAACAGCTACTCAAGTATCCTTTCTTTCTTTCTTCATAATATCTACTGGTATTTGTCAATTTTCTAAGATCTACTGTTTTACTTTCTCTGCCTCTATGCTGATTAGTTTAGTTCAGAGAGTCAGCATAAGTAATAATGCAAGATGAGGGGGGTTTTTTTTGACTAATCAAAGATCACATATTTACCTTCTGCAAGCATGTCTGGCACATCTGCTTGATATCTAGGCCCCACTCTGATTTCTCCCTTGTCTGCTAAAAGCGTTTTCAGTGATGGATCATACACCAATGAATAAAAAAAAGTATCCTAAAAAAGAAGACACATTTGCAACAGCATAATGATTTTTAAAATTAGGTTTGTAAATCTCTATCACTTTCCATCTGGAAATTATTAAAGTAACCCCTCTCGCACACTTTTACAGAGCACAGGTTTGGTACATTAATCCTTATTTTAAATAATGCAGATGTTTCATGAGTACTTTTAAATGGCTAATTGAAGCTTCTCTCATTGCTAGGAGTTATTTCACAACAGAGCATAATGAAAAGATTCATACACAAAAATATACCAATGGATTTGAAAAGAATTAAAGTTAACTGCTTTCTGAATTTAACAGGTTTCCTCTCCTAAATATCTCTACCATACTGACTTTGTATTATGAATTAGTCTCAAAGAGTATAAAACACTGTCAGCGTCTGAAAAGGGCTTACACAAAAATAGTATTGGCATATCTAGTACAGTCACCTGAAGTATAGGACAAGTCCTCTTTTCAGAAACATTTTTACCGATTATTAGTGGGTTTGGTGTAGAAATTTAAAGACATGCTAATTTCAGCTAAAAAACACTGTCTGCCTGATGTTATACTAAGACACGCCAAAGAAAAATATTGTTATTTTGAAAGGTATTTTGCAATACAGTTATCTTTCAAATTCTTGGGGAATTTTCTTCCCCTCTGGTAAGGCTAAGTTCCTTCCACAGAAAATGAAAGGTGAGGAACCACCTTCCATACAGTAATTCAGAGTCTGTAAAATTAAACTCCTATGCTAAGTTGCCCTCTACAGGACCCTCTCTTGCTCCCTCTGTCCATTGCCTATGGAAGATTCTTCTTTCTAGGACACCCTTAGCCAAAAAAAAAAAAAAAAAAAAAAAAAAAAAAAAAAAAAAAAAAAAAGGAAAAATAAGGGGAAAAAGCCACGTGAATTCCCCCTTAAGTATCTGCTACAGAAAAAAGTCTGTATATTTTTTCTTTTGTGAGACGCCATATGAATTACTTCAAATTATTTTCTAAATATAATCATATTGATAATAAAACTATTAAGAGTGTCAATTAAGTTTTTATCCAGTAATACTTTTAAAATCAGTGTTTTCAACAATATAATTTTTCTAACTTATCATTCTAACTTATCATTCAAGAAAAGATTTTCAAATTATTGTTTGCCCATTTATCAAAAACACAGCTGTAAAAAAAAAAAAAACAAAAACAAAAACACAACAAACATAAACCCATCCCAATATTAACCCAAATAGAAGTCACACATTACCTCTTTCTCCAGATATGACAACACAGATTCTGTCTCATTCAGAAGTGCAACACTGCATTTTCCCCTACACAAACATAAGGGAGAACTGTTACTTTGTAAAAAGTTCAAGTTTTTATTAAATCAAAGTTATTTGCAAGAAAATGATCTAGACATACTTTAAACTTTTACATTAAAAATACAGTAAAATACACTTTGCCATACTTTTAAGATACCAAAATTAACATCAAAGCAAGAAAATGAATGGCTGTACTGACCCAAGCACTCAAATACATAAGAATTCTGCAGAACTAGGAGACAGTTTCAGAAATAGAGAAGCAATAAAGGAACAAGAGGTACTATGGCAAACAATAAATACACGTACAGTTAATATAAAGGCCTGGATGAATGAAACATCACCTCTAAGTGACTCACCTCCTCTAAGTCCAGTGCCTAATTTGAAAACACATAACCCAAACTAGAAACAATACAAGGTTTTATCAATGGCCTGTAAAAGTAAAGTACTTTTCTTTTTTGAATGGAATTATTTCTAATAATTAATCGTGGAATTCTATTCATTTCCTCCATGGCCACATGAAAATGCTAACTACCATGTTTTTCTTGCCAGCTGCCAGCAGAAAGCTTCCCGTTGTTCAGTAGCAGTACAGATCTGCCCATGTATAACACATGTAGATAACGCAATGAGAGTTTGACCCCACTACCCCCACCCCTTTCTCTCCCCTCTCTCTCATCCCGTTCTCCATCCTAACTTTCCTTTGGCCTCAAATTCCTCTGCCCCTGACTTCTCTGTAAATAATCTGCAGAATTATGTTTAACAAATGGTATTTTAAAGAAACACACATAGATGCGGACAAAAAATGTTAAGTGTGCTGAATCATCTTGCTAGCAACTGGCATTTTTATGCTATCATTTTTAACTGAACTACCATTTTGTAAGAATATATATTTATTACCCCTTAAATATATCACCGTATTTTTCATGCAGCTAAGTTTTATTCAATTTCTATCAGTTTAGTGGGTATTCAGAGGAGGTTCCAGTGGCCTTATACATATGGCTATAGGACCTCTGCCCAGAACACCGTTCTCCCATTTTCTCCCACAGAAGAGACCAGCACACAAATATAGAAAAGGTAACTGTTTGCATAGACCTCCTTGATTTTAAACTAACACCAAAGGAGTTATTGTAAAAAGCATCTTTCGTTTCAGTGAACGGTGGCTGTTAAGCTCAACCATAAGCATAAGATGCCAATTGTTAATGGCCGATCATTAAACGAACATGCTCAGCTAATGTCTTATTCATTACCACTGCACATCACAGGAAATCGGGTTAAACTTCTCATTAAGTCTGCAGTATATAACCTCCCGAATTTCTCTTAATCTCCGTATTTGTCAGGAGAACCAACCAACAAAGAGAAATGGTGGGAAGATGAGCAAGAAAAATCTGAGCACAATACACAACAGCAGAGGAAGAGACTCCTGCAGTAGAGCACTGGGAAACCTTCTCTATACCCCACCATGTCTTTGAATGCTTTTTAAAGCTTTTGGCCTTGACAATTCCCAAACATTAACTTCTAAAAATTAATTATATTTTGTCAATTTTATTTGAACTGATTTTTTTTTTTTAGCGTTAAAGGCTAAACAGGAGTTTACCTTTCCAGTTTGCTTCTGTTCCATATACCTCTAGTATGCTCCCCCTCCACTACAGCCTACCCTTCAACTCCAACTATTGCAGAGGCATCCCTTCACTGTCATTGCAACTGCAAGAGTATTTTATTGACTGAACTTATGCCTTATTGCTGGTAATTTAAAAAAATTTCATTTTATTTCATTGAGAGATAAGATTAATCCCCCCAGCATGTCTTCTAAGTGACTGAATGTCTATTTGATATTACATTTCTTTGTACAGCATTTAACCATCTAATGGTTGGAGTCAAACACACCGGTAACACTTTATGTGCATATATGATATCTCACATGCATGAACTAGAGTCTCAAAAAAGACAATACCAGACATACAGTAGTATATATCATGCTAAAATGAAAAAAAGCATTTGAAAATAGGTAAATTACACAGATTCAAAATTAGAAAAAGTTATCTGTATTACAGTTACCAGTTTCTATAATCTAGAAACCTGAAATACTTATTACGAATTATTTAGAATCTTTACCAAACACATAAAAGCCTACTGTTTACATATGTCCTCTATCTCTTTTTTTCCATCAGAGGAAAATCCTATCAGCCTACTGTAAATGGTCTAGTGGGTTGAACCAAGCATGTAGCTCATTGTATTGTCTCTGGCATCTCTCAATCATAAATGCCTAGGAAATAACTTAAGTCAATACAGTTTTGCAGTGAGAGGTCCCTAAATTTTCTGCAGCCACCATTCCACTGTTCACCCTTTTTTCCAATATTAATAATCAAAATGCTCTGGAGACAAAGTTAATGTGGTTTAAACCACATTACGACAAGACTTGGAGTTCTTTCTCTAAGGCATGTTATCTAAAAATCCAGAGCTTCTCTGCACTTAAATATAATACTCTCCTCCTCACAGTGTTCTGGAACTTCATTCATTAATGTTTTTAAACAATTTCAAATAATTGAGACAGATGGAGCGATATCAAATAAAGAAAGAATACAACAGGATAAAATCTGACTATTCTAACCTAAACAGAGGGGAAAGAAGGAGGAGCTAGCTACCTGCTCAATGGAAGAACTTTTTATTTGTGACCAGTTTAAATACGAAGTACATCTAAAAGCAGAAAGGATTCTGAAGGGACAATTTCGTCTCATCAGAATTAAATCGGAAGTGAAGACATAAAAGCTAACTTATTTTTTTGTTTGTGGTTATTTGTACATTGCTGACGTATCTGAACCACTCAGGATTCAGTTGCTTGCCCTGTCCTAGGAACCAGAGCTACAACTCATAACTTTTTTTCTTTCTTTAAAGCATTAACCATGTGAAAGCTGTTTTCACATGTTACACCTTCCTTCGCTACCGTTCATCAGAAGCTCTTGTCTGCTTGTAAATTATTTTATAGTCTTTAAAGTGATTCCACCAGTAGGTTTACACCCATTAACTAAGGGATGCCTAACGACCTATTTCTCCATGCCTACAACCTACTTCCATACTTCAGTGAAGCCCTTCTGTTGCCCTATAGAAATGAGACTCAAACACTTTCCACAAAAATACTCTAAAATACTACTTTGGAAAAAATGCCTTAATGATTCCTTTAACAGGATTCCTTTAACAGCCCTAGCAGAAAGCCAGGACCATATAGTCCCAAAACCAAAATGCTAACCATCTACAACTGAAACAGCAAAGCACAGAGACGCTAACAAGGATTAGAAGGAAATGGCAAGACATACTAGTCATCATGGTAGGTAGAAGTCTCAGTGCAGTGAACATAAGGAATTTTTTTTCCCCCCTCCCTGTTTTGGGGAGTTATTTTTCTGGGTTTGTTTTTTGTTGTTGGTGGTGGTTTTTTTTTTTTAATGTGGAACAAAGAAAAGGAGAACAAAAAGAAAGAACTAGAAAATAAATGGCAGCTTTGTGAGACACTCATAGGTAAGACTGTCTTGGACAATTCAATAAGGAGCTAATGAAAATTAACACCCTATATGAGATGTCAGTTAGTATGCGAGTCCTGAAGGAGAGATTTCAAAGTGAGTAAGCAGAGATAGGACCTAACAGGTCTTGAAAACTAAAGACAAAAAAGCACCACGTTTGAGTGAGACCCAATGAAGGAATAGAAAAACATGTGGGAACATAATTCAGACAAGACTATGACAAAAATCAATACTTAGAACAGAGAAGTACAACAAGACTTCCCTTACTAGCCTGTTCCAATGAAGACACAAGACAATGATAACCAGCTCAAGAATTTAAGCTGTATGAAAAACGCGGTAGCAAGGCTACTATACAAGACAATGTTACAAAAAGATTTCAATATAGCCTGGTTAAACAACCTAGGGCAAACCACCAAATTCTCCAGAAGATACGCTGAATGCATATCGGGGGGGGGGGGGGGGGGGGGCGGGGAGGATCAGACTTCTTGTTCGCGCTGTCTGGGTAACTATACTTTAATAAGTTTTTTCTTGAAGTAATCAAAAATATAGTTTCAAATCTTTACCAAAGTTTAAAAAACTGATGCAAACACTGCTCTCTTGAAACTACCAGAATGAACTGAAATCAACAGCAACTGTTTTGATCTTTTAAATTCCTCAATTGTTTTGGCACAGCCCCTACTTTTAAACCAGTGGAAAGCTCTACAATTCCTGTTCTGCTCTTCTTGCAGACTATTTCTTCATGTTTTCACCAGATGAGTAAGACAGACCATGAGATACAAATCTTATTTTAATAAGGATTTCTTAGGACAGGAGGTATGCAAACAAAAATTACAGAACGAAGTTATAAAAGAAACGGAACACTGCCTGTTAACCAGGACAAACCATAGGAGTGGAAAAGGCAACCTGGTGGGTATGGTACCATGCCATGTAAGTTTCCTATTGTAACCTAGATGCAGTCTGGGTGAGACTGAAGCAGTGCAAGAACTCTCAGAACTTACTGCTCTGGGTTCCCACCAAGTCAATGAAACTTTATATGCATTGGCCATTCAGATACAAGTTGAAGAAAGAAAATAATATATGCAGGCATGACCCCACAGACTCTGAAATTCTACTAACAATTATTAATTGCCCTCCTGAATATGACAGAATGATGTTGGGTAATTCTCTACGAATATATCAATTGTCTCTTGCTGATCTTCATCAAGAAATGTTGGTGTCTCGATAGAGATTTGGAACACAGAAGTGGAAGTCACTAGCTAGACAGTCTGAGAATAAAGTAACAGGAGAGAATATTAGGAAATATTATGCTTGTGAGGAAACACTGATTTGCTTTTAACATATGCTGTTACTTCAATGACAACCAGAGATAAACTAAAAAGTAGGTGCATAACGAAGAGGGGTTTTGTGCAGGAGCAGAACTCAGACGTAACCTTTCCCATATTCAGCATAAAGGGAAAGAAGAGGGAAAAAAGGTACAGATATTGAGTAGAGGAGGAGAGCGCTACCTTAAAAAAGGTTTTTCCTGAACTATCTTAAATGGGAAAGTGTTTTGAAGATTTCCAATCAAACAACCACTTTGAGCCAAGTCTCGATCCCTTACAAGCAGTCTAAATTGCAATGATGATCACCAAACCACAGACTAGAACTGTGGAGTCCAAAGAGCTTCTGCTAATTATATGAAATTGATTCCTCAGTTATGGGAAGCCAATACTAAGACTTACTTGTGTATTTTACTTTTAAGCGCAGTTCAAGGGGCACAGAATGATGCTGACACACACATATCAAAGTCTTTATAGCAAATTGCAAGTTCTCCGGATTACAAAGATACTTACAGCTGGAGAGCAAGCTATAGCACAACACTAAAAACAAGAAAATAAAAGCATCATCATAGTGATTTAAATCTGCCACAGACCCCTAACTACAGTCTGACTTTTAAAATATGCAGTCAGTATCTAAAATTGACAGAAGAAAGATCTGCACTGTATTGATTCATACTTAATTGGCCCAAGTTTCACTCTGCTCATTTACAGAGCTGATTCAAACATGAGAGGAAAAAAGAGGAAAACAAACAAACAAACAAAAAACATTTTATAGGTGAATACTACTGGGATCTGCATCTCCAACAAAAGGATATCAACATCCCAAACAGTACAAGATTGTGTATCTGTGGCCAAAAGATAGACGAATAAACTTGGTATTACCTGATTAACACACTCTTGATCAAATAAAATTAACAACAGAATGCACAGCAAACTGATTTATGTACATCTAAATGAAGCAGTGAATGCCTGTCATCTAAACATATGCATAGATCATAAGGATGGCCCAGGCTTTTTAAGCTGCATGTGGCTTTTAGTCAAAAAATTCAGAGTTTTAATCTTAATTAGAGCTGGAGTGCTGATTCTGAGCACTCCAAATTGGTAAGATTTAAAGGCAGTCTCTTGGAGCAATCACGCACAACTGACATGGATTTAAAAGTAATTTGTAGATAACATTCAAATTTTTTTGCATATTTTTAAGATTCCAAATTTATATAGTTCTCACTACTTTTGTCTAGTCACAATCTAACCAGGACAAAGCACTCCTAATGTGAAATGAATTTACAAAAGACAAAATTAAACGAGACTTTGCATTCAGTAACAATTGACGCAGTTTATATGTTTAAACTACCACGTTGTTAGCTGAAGAGCCAAAACATTCAACAACTCTGCCAGAAGATCTTACCTTAATAGTTGTAGAAAACATTAAGAGGTAAATGTATGGATCTATGAACATACACACATTTGAAACAAGCTTTAACACATTATCACTTAAAACTGGCTTTACACTAATATTGTTCCAGTTTACATTACTGACTGAATCTTGTGTTCTGTAGCTGAGAAGGGTCTGCAAGAAAACACTGAGTAGAAAGAACAATGCACCGAGTGCCACAGAGAGAGGTAAACGTTTTCTTTGTCTGGGCACAGTAAAACTGCATGTTTTGATATCTCAAAATAAGCATAACCATATACATACTTTCTATAAACTAGTGTAGGAAACTCAAGTCATTGATATTTTTCCTCTACGGATTAATTCATGCTAAAAAGTAAAAAAAATTGTTACCTTTTAGCACAGCAGCAGCAATGCACATGTACTGATCAAAAACACAGGAGGCTGGTTAGGAATGATTTTTCAGTGTGACATTACAAGGTCGCCCAGCCCAGAAGCAATGCACATCACTCCATGCAACTGAACTTAGAGTTTTGCACTGTAGAAAAGACTCCTACTTTGTAATTATGTCACTACAGGGCAATATGTACTGATTTTCAGGTATTTAAGTGACAGCCTTCCACTGATAAACACATTTTTTCTTATAATGTTACTAGTACTGCCTATTGACCACATCTGAAAACAAGAGTCTGGCCTAGATTGAATTTTCATCTTAATTCGTGTAAGAATTCTCTGAATTCTATTGGAAAAGAAAAAAAGGGAAGGAAAAAAAAAAAAAAAAATCAGACATGCTTCAAAACCCCTTTGCTCTAAATAAATTCAATCCAGAAAGGAAGAATTCCTTTCTTAACAATCCAAATCATCAGGTAAGCACATATCTATGCAAAGTAGATTCACTCCTTATCCAGTCTGATTTATGCCAGAAAATAGATCAGGCTTATAAGGCTCAAAGTAAGCTTTTAGAAATTAGCTAAAATTTGTCTCTCTCATGTATACACACACACGAGGTATATAAATGCATACACACACACCCTCCCATATCACAGGAACTTCTAGTTTGCCAAGGATGCCAAAACTAGAAATCCAGAGGTAATACCACTAAATCCCAACGTGCCATGCCCTAAAGAGTCACATTTCTTCTATAAAATGACCTGCCGTGTCTGTCTTGAGCTTCAGACCATTTGGTGTGTTTTAAATGAAGGAATCCCACATTCAGAAAAAATTATTTCTCTACATCTTAGTTGTCTGAAGTAGTAATTTAAGCGAGTCCTGATGAGATCATGAAGAAGAAAGCACAGCATAAAGCAAGCTGTATGATAAAACTGAGTCATTCATTATGCATCTAAAAAGCATAATACTCTTATAGGCAGTTTGTAAGCACTACATGTTTTTTATAAATGGCACATACTTATGCTACTTCTTCTGATATGTCTACAAAGCAGTACCAACTAAAGTTACTTTAGTCTATCCAGGAGATAGGGGATAATTTAACCCACACCACCACCCCCAAAAAAGCCCAAAAACCAAATAAACAAAACAAAACAAAAAAAGCACCAAGCAAACAAAACCAAAACCCACCAAACTCTAAAAAAATAAGACACAGTGTTCTGGACTGCGTTACTGATGAGAATGATGTCAAAAAATATAGGGGGGCAGGAAAAAGAGAGTAAAAATATATTAAACTCATACAGGGAACAACTGCAGAACTCGGGGAAACCAAGATTCTTATAGCTTGATACTTATGTATAAGTACACTTTTTCGCATGCTTACATGTAAAAATATGCAGAGGCTCTGTGCTGGTTTTGGCTGCGGTAAGAGTTAATTTTCTTCATAGTAGCTAGTATGGGGCTGTGTTTTGGATTTGTGCTGAAAACAGCGTTGCTAATGCAGGGATGTTTTCATTAGTGCTGAGCAGTGCTTACACTGAGTCAAGGCCTTTTCTGCTTCTCACACTGCCACACCAGCGAGCAGGCTGGGAGTGCACAAGAAGCTGGGAGGGGACACAGCTGGCACAGCTGACCCCAACTGACCAAAGGGCCATTCCACACCATATAATGTCATGCTCAGCATATAAAGCTGGGGGAAGAAGAAGGAAGGGGGGGACATTCAGAGTGATGGCACTTGAAATCCCAAGTAACTGTTATGGATGATAGAGCCCTGCTTTCCTGGAGATGGCTGAGCACTTGCCTGCTGATGGGAAGTAGTGAATGAAATCCTTGTTTTGCTTTGCTTGCATGCGTGGCTTTTGCTTTGCCTATTAAACTGTCTTCATCTCAACCCACAAGTTTTCTCACTTTTACTCTTCTGATGGGGTGGGGAGTGAGTGAGCAGCTGTGTGGTGCTTAGTTGCTGGCTAGGGTTAAACCACGACAGGCTCCAAATTGCTCAATAAAAATTAAAGAACTCTTCTCATGATCAGACCATTTGGAAGCCCTTTAATGTCACACATGCACAGGCATTCTGCAAAAATATTCACCTTCTCCCCAATCATATTAATCAGCTTTTAATAAAATGATCTTATACAATCACAATGCATGAAGTCCTTTCTGTATTGGAATGGAAGTAATACACTAAGCCAAGAGCATCTTAAGACAGTTTTGGGGTTTGTTTTTGTTTTGTTTGTTTAGTTTTTTTTTTTTTTTTTAAACAAAGGGTATGTATGAGAAGGTTTCATAAATTAGAAAGAACTGCAGATTTCAGAATCAGAGTTCAGAAAGTTTTGCTGAATTAAGGCCATAACTATATAGAAAGCTTGAATTTGCTGCTTATACCAAGCAACAAATATAACCCTCTAAGAAATGGAAGAAAGAGTTCATCTGATGACAGACTAAATAAATATTCCCCATTAAAGATCAGAGTGTAGATTTATTACAGTTATTTAAATAATCTCCATAATGACAAACATGCCCATAACGGGCAGGTGTCATACACAGCCATGTTGAGTCCAGCAATTAAGCTCAGCAAGAATTTCAGCATCTCGAAATTGTGTCCAAGAAGAGCTAAAAGTATTCAGTGAAAACACAGTCTCCAGGAGGAAAAAAAAAAAAAGAAAAAAAAAAAGAAAAAAAGGAAAAAAAAAAAAACCTCTATGTGACCAGAATCCCTGCACTTATAAAAAAAAAAAGTAGAGTGGTACAAACACAGATAATTAGCAACTGATAAAATTACAAAGAATATGGTAAATTATCCATCAGTTGGCAATTTTTCAAACGAGCATGGATGTCTCACCAAAATATACAATTTAATTCAAGCACAAACGGTTGGCAACACGCCAACAGTCACTGCACAAAATTGTGTGGCCTGAATCAGGTAAAAGATCAACTAAAGAGGTCACAACAATCCCATAACCACTCTTCTTTGATCCCAGGGAAAGACTCTTAAAAACTTTTATTCAAACTCTAACTTACCAGAAAGATTACTGAACAGGAGTAATTTAGCAAATTTCATTTTTATTTACAATATAAGTATTTGTCACCCTGCTGTAACTAAGAAAAAATTTTGACAAAGTAGTACTTTAACTGTAACAAAACCCCACACAACTGTATCAACCAACTAAATCACCAACATGATAGCAACCAAATATATATATTTGAAATCCTCTTTCCCCTTTTCAAATGGTCACCACTCTGAAACTTTTCTCCATTCTCAAGCTCTTTTGACTTTAGTCAAATAGTCCGTACACAAGCCTCTTTTTACTTTGCATAAATACGTTCGTATTTCTTTTTTTTAAAGGGGTATGTGTGTTATTGCAGCATAAAGCAGCCCAAAAGATTCACACCTGATTTTATTACGACATCTGAGAATGCTTGCCTTATGTATGCTTTCCAAAGACTAACAATAATCATAATTGTAATAATAAAACACAAAAAACACAACCCCAAGACTGAAACACAGTTACTAGCAAACAAGAACTAAGCAAAGATAATGAAATGGCAAGATGAACCCTGATGGATAAATAAATTCTTCTAC
Source organism: Platalea leucorodia (assembly GCF_965183815.1). Lineage (NCBI taxonomy): Eukaryota > Metazoa > Chordata > Aves > Pelecaniformes > Threskiornithidae > Platalea > Platalea leucorodia. The sequence continues at coordinate 28,741,581 of NC_138825.1, read as the reverse complement.
ACAACTCATATGATGTATTAAATTTAAAAGCAATTACAAATGATCTTAGAAGTTAATGCAATCTTTTACAACAATCTAAATGTGTTTATCACCCATTAACTCTTGGTACCTTAAGAATAAAAATAAATGTAAAGCCCAAGTCAGATAACCCAGTGTATCTCTCCAACAAGATAACCATCTGTAGATTTTTATACAAGGGACGCATTTCACCGTGTGTTAAGTTTTATGGTGAATTTTACAACACTGGCAAACAATTTCATCTTTATGACAACTTTCAACATTTTTTTTCCCCGTGCCTTCTCATGCCTTTCCAAAGTGCTGTATTTGGTAATGCTCAAATCTCTCAAAACCCAAGTTAAAGTAGACAGCACTTCAGCTCAACTCAGCCCCTCTCTGGGACTGACATTGCTTACAGGAGCCATCTGCATGAATTCTGGGTGCATTTACTGTGCGACGTTAATGAAGGAGAGCATTCAGTGAGTTTGGCTGGCTCATAACTGTTACAAGGACATCCGGGGATTACAGTGCCTGGCAAAACTGCACCTGTAACATGAAGGGATTAGAAAGGAAGGAGATAATTCACTGGAGGGGTGCTACCAACCTTACACATTTGAGCAGACAGGGGAGGGAATAGTTTCACTTGTAACTTGACAAGTAGGCACTACGGTAACAAGCCTTGTCTTTGAGACCCAGACTAGTATATCAGCTTGTACTGTACCACATGCCATCACTCCAGAATGGTGCTGCACCGAGCTAGGCAATTATACCTTCTTAAATACATTCCACTGCAGGATCACTGTGTCCACAAGGCAGTGCTGCCATGTTTAATTACTACTACACTACCCGCTTCTAATTCTTTTCTAAATCTGGCTTTTTTTTTTTTTGTGCCAAAACTTACACCACTTCCTAAAGCTACTAAAATGGCATTAACGTAAATGGGAAACAAGATGAAGTCTAAAAAATGCCCATACTTATAACAAAACAAATTATATGTCAAGAGAGTTACAGACAATGTATATAGCAAAACAAAAAGTATGAGAATAAGGAATGAAACTATACTTCAATAATTCAAAAGCAAACAAATTACATCAGAATTTTTCAAACCTCAACATTACAGACCAAAGAGCTTTAGAATTAGACTTGCACATCAAAGAAATCTAACCTGCTAAAATAACTGCAAGGCATCTCAACTATAAAGTAGTGGCACCAGGTGTAGAAATGAGACATTACTGTATTTGTAATTGTGAATTAGAATAAAAGTAATCTCAGTCATAGGGGTTGGGGGGGGCAGGGGGAGGGCTGTAATTTTCTCTGCCATTCAGTTTAAAAAACGTAAAAAGAGTAAAGTTAAGAAAAGAAGAAAGATGAAACAAAAGCAGTAGCGGTAAATTAGTAAAAATTAAATAGAAACATACCACACCAGGTAAAATTATTTTATTCCCTTAAATTACAAGCAGAAAGGCAACCAAACTCAGTATCTTTTCTTCGCTGAAGATGTCAGTAAACGTTCACGATCTGTAGCTGCCAAAAGCAACTATAGATGGTTCAGCCTCCTCCATTCTGTTAAAATCACGTCTAGCTTTCTCCTCTTCCTTCCAAAGGGACTGAGCTTTTGTATTCTTACTCTTGAGAAAACTTATCTCCATTCTCCACTCCACATTCCATTGTACCATTTATTTTCTCCTATAAATCCAACTGTTCCTGTCTAGGGGCTAAAACTGCAGGTGGTGAGAGCAAAAGCCCACAGAATGGAGCTACTCAGACTTCCATTGCATGAGTATCTGCTAGCTTTCTATATGGAGATGACTGGCTTGGCAGACCAGTGACAGCATTGAATGTCATCTACCCTACCTTAGCAAGGCCTGCAGTGTGTCCCGTAGTGTTCTTTAACCAGATTGGTAACATACGGACTAGGTAAGTAGACAATAAAGTTGGAAAAAAACTAGCTGGACCACCAGGCTGAAAAGGTTGTAGTGAGTGGTACAAAGTCCAGCTGGCAGCTGGTTATTGCAGGCATCCCCCAAGTGCTGATACTGGGGCCAACAGTTTAACACCTTTATTAACAATCTGAACAAGTTAACTGAATACACTTCCAGCAAGTCTGCAGATGATACTAAACCGGATTTGTTCACTCTTAAGGTATGACAACTGAAGGGAGAAATCCTATTGTTGTCTTCAATTACTTAATGAAAAGATATATAAATAAGACAGAGCTGGACATTTTCACCACAACGGTGGTCAAACACGGAAACAGACACCCAGAGAGGCTGTGGAATCCCCATCCTTGGACATTCTGGAGTACTGATGGGAGAAAGTTGGAGGAGTACCACCTTCACAACATTTCTGTCCTCTTTTACAAGATTAACTAATTAATACAAGTTATGAAAACTGCTGAGAATCACAGAATTTGAAAACTAATACATTAAAAAGCTAAATAAGGAATATTTTGCAGTGTATTTTCCTTCTTGTTTCTTCTTAAAATAGAGTTAAGATTGTTAAAATCTCATTAGACTACATAAAGCTTGTTCCAGAATTTATCTGGTAAAGGTCTTAGTAACGCAGGACAGGATAGCCCTACAGCACTCATCTGTTCTGAAAAGTAAATGCGAGTCATCACTCTGCATTTGCCTGCTGTGCAGCGCTGCATGTACTATGAATTCACGTGTTGTTCTGGCTTCTTTGTGAAGTGTGTACTGGAGAACCTCTATTGTGTTTGCTCCCTGAGTTGCGAGGTGAGAAGACATTTACAATACTACTTCTATGTAATCTTCTCTCCATGAAGAGAGTACCCTATTTCGGTAATCTAAATGTCAAAGTAAGTAAAAGAAACTGCACAGGATTATTATCTCTCTGCTATAGTTGGAGAAGCAGAGACTTGACAGTTAAATGACTTTCTCAAAGTCAGAGAACATGTAGCTGAATCAAGCACAGGAAATTAATACAAAAATTTGCAACTTCCAGTTTTTGTGTTGGCAGTGAGAAAGATAAGCCACGCATTTGCCACTGAGAGAGATAAATACGTATGCACATACAAAGTGTTTCTCCTATTGGAGCATATACGCCTTTTTTTTTTTGGTAGCTGCTAGTCATTTATGGTCTGAAACAGCTGAGGGGAGCTGGATGTAATGAGAAAACGAAAATTCCTTCAGAATGCAATGTAAAAGCCCTTGTTTTACATTTACTACACTCCCCCCTGTCACTGTGCTCTTTCTTTTCCATTTCTAGGTACATCATTCCTCCCCACCCCCACCCAAAAAGAATTTGCTTGACTGCTAAATAGGAGATGACATGAGTGCTTACATCATTTACAGAAAGAAATCAACAAACCCTTTTTGAGCTTTAGCAAGCTTCTTCCTACATTAGCATTAGGGCAATTTAAAACAATATTTGAAATGCTTTTGCAACATTTAGCCAAACTCAATCATGACTTCTCCTTCACATTTACTGAAGTAAGTTGGGGTAATTTTATTTTTAAATGCGTACAGCCCTGAATTGCAGATCTGACCACTGAGTCACCGTCTCCTTTCCAAATCCATCTGTGGTTTCCCTGGGCAGACGAAATGGTCAAAGTTCCTCTGGCCAGCAGAAGAAGAATTAATAAAACAACTCTTCCAAAGTAGGAACAGACTGACTTTATACCACATTATCAACTGATGCTCTAATTGGCAAGCCAGAGCTCTGAGACTCGCCCCTTCCAAGGCTCAGACATGAAGTAACAGAAGGAAAAACCAAAGCTTCCAAAGCAGTTCATGGGACAACCTGGCACAACTCAGCTGTGATCAATCACATCCTTCTGCAAGATAAAGGCTGAAGTGTTCAAACAGGTGGGCTACTGGCAGGCAATCCACCTCAACAGAATACACAGATAAATGATATTTACTTTTTCTTACCTGATATGCGTTGCCGGAAGGGACTCATACTGGCGAGAAAGGAAGAGCTCTCTGTGCTTCAACTGATGTTTCTGTTTATCAGTCAAGTCAACCTCAATTGTAGTTTCAGACTCTTCTTCAACTTCTTCTGCAGAGAAGCAGAGCGTAGGTCGAAATTAACTCTGTTGCATAACACCATTCCAGCCATTTCACTTGACATCCCCCCACCCCCTTAGCAACCTCCCTTAGTATTTCAAAGAAAAGATGAGTTTAACAAGACTACAGTTTATGTAACTTGACAGAATATTAAGTATTTTGAATTCTATACCTTCTACTTAAACTCTTTAAAAAATTACGCTCCTCTCCTACTGTACTACGCGTTGATGTCTTTCATATAGCTGTAAGAACAATCCTGACAACATTACTCATTCTTTTTTCATCTTCTTTCATCTGTTTTTTTCTCTGGGGGTGCTTCTTGCTTGCTGACCAGTTCTGGTTTAGATTTTCTGTTGCCGATATTGGTATTACTAAAACTTTTACAGAAGTCCTGGGGAAAAGCATATGTTCTATGAACAGAAATTCACTAAAACACAATTGCAGTCTAAGACTGCCAAATCGCAGTCTAAGAAAACTGAAAAAGCTTACTGCTTTCCATTATGTTAACCTTATTAGGTACAACAAATACAGTTTATTTTCATATTTAAATAAGATTCAAAATTATTTCTATTTCAAGCAAGACAGCACTATCTAACCTAGGAGACAGCATCTGTAACAGCAAATTGTAAATTATATAGATCTTTTTGAAGGATGTTTTCAGTTGAAAACTATCTTTTATAGTTATGCTAATCTGAAATTCTCTAGTATTACCTCATATATGATAAAACCAAGGAAATTATTCCCTTTTAAAGATTTAAACCAACTGCAAACTGGGAACATAAAGGAAGAAATAGAAGCAGCTACTAGAAAGCATCACATACAGAGTTAAAGAGCAATGTTCAGAACAGTTGCTAACATGTCATAGGATGACAGACTCTCCAAAATGGCTACCCTGGGATCTTCATGGCTGAAATATGCCTTCCTAGTGGATTCTCGGGACATGTGGAACTTGCATCTATACTTCCTCTAGATTCCCAGAAAGGACAAAAAGTCTCTGTACACAAAAATACAGACACTTTAATAATTTCTCTAAGATTGGGCAATTTTCTACCTGCTGAATTATCCATCAGCTGCAAAACCCAAGTGTACTTTATAAAATGTCTCAGAAATTAAAGAACGAAACCTCAGCATCAGATAATATTTCACGTAACTACCTACAACAGATCACCTCATCCACTCTTCCAACAATAACCATTTTTACAAACAACCTACAGACACTATCTCAAAATGAAGCCTGCCTGTATCCTCATGGCAACCGCAGTTCTCTCCAAATGCAACACTTTATTATTTTATTTTTTTTAATCATGCCTTTGTGTAGCTCATTCTGCTTCTAATAGTTCTTTCCACAAAAGTGATAAACAATACACTCTGATAGAACCAATTTCTTCCAACCCAATTCCATACACTTTTAAGTCTATCTTGCTGTAGACCCCCGAAGTCACCTTCCTTGTTTTGGCATGTTTTGTGGAGAAATAGAATAAGAAAAACAAAAATGAAAACAAGACACCCCCCCAGTCTCACCTGACACCCCACAGCCTCACCTGACCCATGTACAGATTCAAGTCAGACCACAACTCAGTTCAGAATTATTCTGGCATCTATAATACTAACAATAAATAAAGCTTAAAAAAAAAAAAAAATCCATGCAAAGGCAAGTCATTTTTTTAATTATGCAAATAATTAAAGAAAAAAATAGAAATTAATGTTAAAAAGTTTATATTTCAAGCAATCAATAGGTCCAACTGTATTACAGCAACTGACTGCTACAAGCTACATTTGTATTTCAAAGTTCAAGCATTAATATTTCTTCTTAAAATATCAAGACATGCCAGTGGTTGCTTTATTGGGTTTTGGGGGGGGGTTTGTTTTGTTTTTTAATAAACATACTGCTTGTAGTATTCTACAGGTCCAAAGTTCTCAGTTGGCTATTTATTTCCTCTCTCCTTCCTGAAAAATATCAAACCAAGGTAATCCTGTGTTACAACCATCTGAAAACAGCTGACAAAAAGCAGTCAGCTAGAAAGCAATTTAGGCATCCAAACACAGGCGTCTGGGGCCATTTTAGATTGACATATTCAAAACATCTGACTGCAGATATGGCACAAAACACAGGAGAATATGTGCCATTTTAAAGCAGCTGCAGGGAGCCAGAGACAATATTCCAGAGAGTTTAAAATGCCTTTAGACACCTATGCTCAAGTGTCTTAATAACTCCTTCAGAGTAAGAATTTCAATAAAAAAATATTTTTTTTTAAAAAACAAAGACTTTAATCATATATTTACTGTACTAATCTTACATAAGCCAAGAAAGTGTTGACCCAAGAGCCTGAAGCTGAAATTAAATGTCTCTTAGACACATCTCCTAAAACACTCCAAACCCAAACATGAAACAATGTAACTTTTTCTGTTGTAGTTTTAGAAATAAAACATGCATGTTTTACTCTGACAAGCTCAGTAAGTAGAATAAACCATGGCCAGAACAGTTCCACTCTTAACACGATATAATTTATCACCAGGATAATTTTAGAATTTTCTTCTTCAGCGTTATAATATAAAAACAATGCTAACAGTAGGATTACCATATAGTAAAACAAGTAATAGTTTGCCCCAGCAGTAACACAAACCTGTACCAGGGAAGGAAACACTGGATAGCATAAAGAAGTGAGAAAATTAAATTTGCTTAATAGCAATAAAAAGAATTCTGCATCTGAGCAAACCTTTAGATAGCTGCTTTCGAACCAGGTTTTTGCACAGATCAGGCCTTAACACCTATTAGAAGAAAAGTGGTGAAGAACTTCCAGTACTTTTAGAGATCTCTTCACCTCTTTGACTCAGATTTGCAGCAGATGTGAAATTTAATTTGCCATCCAAGGAGAGATTATTCCTGTCAAAAGGAGTGAAATGGAAGGTACCTATAGGAAATCACAAAGTAGCACTAAGCTAAGCACATTTTCAGCACTCAGGAAGATAAATAAAGAAATGGCTCAGAGTGAGCAAATATTTTAATGGAGCAATATGGTGATGACATACACAGGCCTCATTGTTCCAAGATTAGAGAGAAAACAAAATTCAATTTAAAATTGTTCAGCTTAAAAATATTTTGAAAGTCTTAGGTATGACTACAAAGATGAATACAATCAGTTTTTGAAAATGACACAATCCCCTTTAGGCCTTGGGTGAAGTTTAAAATAATGCTGTTTTGTAGTAATTTTCCTGGTTTACAAGAAATATTTCATTATTTAAAGGAAAAATCCTGGAGAGCAAAAACAGGCATCTCCAGTGAGGTTTTAAAGCTTTAGGTCTATTTAGTATACATGGGTTTTCTAATCAGCAATTGTAAATACTTACTTTGATCCTGAAAGCCAGAGTGATCTTGTGATAGTTTCAGTGGCAGTGCTGCAGATTTACCCTTTCCCTTTTTCCCCCTGAAGTAAATAAGACTTAACTAACTCAATCAAGCAGCGGATAACAGGAAGAAACTATAACCCTCACTCATTTTACATATGCACCACCACTTTTAAAAATGTGAACTCTCTTTTTTTTCCTCTTCCATTTAATTTGTGGGATTCACTGTTAGAAAATGGTGCTGTTAGTGAGCATGAGAAGAGACAACTCTCTATGCCACCTCAACTTTGTATGCAGTGTCTTTGTTTATAGTTATGTGATGATTCAAGCTTGCCACTAGGAAGAACTGCTTGTTTTTACAACTCAAATCAAAATAAACAGAGGGCAAGTCTCTAGAAACACAATACACCCATTTAATAGAAAACGGTTTAAAAATAACTAAAAAAAAAAAAAAAAATCCTAGAAGACACTTGAAGGTTTAAATGTGACTCAAACCACTCTATAGTTAACCATCAGCTAGCAAACAAGTTAAATTCTTCTAATATATTACTCTTCCTTAACTAAGTCAAAATAACCCATCAGGTGCTCTCCTCATCTACTGCAACAGAAAGTAAGAGAGCTTAGTTTACACACCGAAGGCTGTTTTCAGGGAGAGGGAGTAAATCCTCAGTTTTAAAAGGAGGAAGAAAGTTCTTCCTCTATTGCCACCAAACCACTGACAGTGTTATTTTCAGCTAGAGGCTGGCTGGATCACAGAACCATGGAAACACAGAGTAATTCAGGCTGGAAGGGGCCTCAGGAGCTCTCTAGTACAAACTCCTCCACAGGCTCAGCTGCAAGGTCAGCCCAGGTTACTCAGCATTTTATGCAGTTGGGTCTTGAAGATCTCTGAGGACAGAGACCACACCACCTCTCCAGCAACCCAATCACGGTGAAAAAGCTTTTCCTTGTATCTAATCTGAATCACTCCTGTTCCAATTTAGTCACTGCAAAGAGTCCAACTCTATCTTCTCTGTAACCTCCCCAGAGGCACTGGAAGTCTACCTCTTCTCCAAGCTAAACAGGCTCAATTCCCACAGCCTTTCCTAGCAGGGCAAGTGCCCGTCACGGTGGCCTCTGATGAACTTGCTCCAATTTATCAGCAACTTTCCTGTATCAGGGGCCTAAAACTGGATGAGGTACCTAGATGTGATGCAACAAGTGCTGAATAATCAGGGGGGATAATCACTTGCCTTGATCTACTGGCTACGCACCTGGTGATACAGTCCAGGATGCTGTTGGCCAACTTCATTGCCAGGGAGTTGCTGTCTGCCAGTGCCCCCAGGCCCATTCCTGCAGAGCTGCTCCCCCAGCCCCTCTGTCCTCAGCCTGTATCCCTGCCAGGGGCTCTTCCTTCCCAGGTGCAAGACTTGGCATTTGTCCCTGCTGAATATCTTCAGGTTCTCAACAGACCATTCCTCCTGCTTTCTAGGAATCCCTGACTACCAGCCCTTCCCCCAAGCGTATCACCTGGTCATCCCCCTCAGTGTGGTGTCACCTGTGAACATGATGAGTGTACCACATTGCCTGTTCCAGTCACTGATAGAGACACATCCCATCTCCACACACAGTATGAACCCTTAACCACCACCCCCCTGACTCAGACCATGCAATTAAGTTTTTTTATTCACCTGGTTGTCCCTTAATCCAGACCAATTCAAATTCCTTGGCCTGGTGTGCCTACCAAAAATGCTAGCGCTGGCACAAAAAAAAAAAAAAAAAAAAAAAAGCAGGAATAAGACTTAAACTGGTAAGTCATATTGGGAAAAACCTAGACCACTCCTCTCAAGAGCAGCACAGACTGATGCTGAATTAAATCAGCAGTGTAACCAAAACCTGAGCTGCATTAACTTTCTACCTCTTAAACTTAATTGCTTCCAATTTTGAAACCGTATCTCAGCTCAGCTGCATCCGGCTTATGCAAGCTTAGATGGAGAGATGTAAATCACTACCACTATTTGTGGAGTTACAGCAGTTTCACAAAGTTTGTTAAAATACCTTCAAAATTGTATTAGATCAGTGTAGATTTCAGTTCAAAGAATGCCACTAAGCCTTACTTTCAGAACAGTTTCTAAACTTTTTTCCTTTCCTGTATATCTTTCTTCTATACTCAGCCCAAAACCTATATACATCACAGGTATCACCAACGTATTTTAAAACCTACAGATAAAAAGCTGAGAATGCTGAACAGCAGCAAGTTTACCACACACATCAAAGGAAAGACGGCTGTGCGTAAGTCTCTTTTAAGCTTAGCTGGTTGTGGCAAAAACATCAAGTGCTCATTTGGCAGCTAGATGCTACAGCAGTAAGAATTATAAATACAGATTTTGGGGGAAAGGGAGTAAATCTATTTACTGCCAAAATGAGTACAAAAGATAAACAGTAAGTCTAACCATCTGAACAACTCAGACTGTGAATGAAGAGCTCTCTTAGGTGAGCAGTTGGCCAATTTGCTCAGCTGTGTGAGGCTTCTTGCCACATGTTGTGTTGTACTAACTTAGTTGTGATACTTAACCCCCTAGTGCTGTAGTAAAGCAGTTTAATCAACTTTGGGAGCTAGACTATGCATAGTTATACTGTCAATTTGACTGAGAAAGTGTTTACCAAAGCTGAATTAATTAGCTTTACTTACATCACATCTGTTAGTACAATGTTCAGATGGCTGTTAGAATATATAACATCAATTTGATATTTGCTGTTACTGTCAGATAGGATTAGAAATCTAAAGCACAGTTTGCATGGATTATGAGTCATTTAGATAGCATATTACTATTGAAAGTGTGAATCTGAACAATTCTGCAGGTAGGGGAAAAAAAACCCCAACTTATCGGTTGTGTCTACAGGGAACAGGTGTACTTTTAATTCCTATTGGATAGCACAGATATACACATGGCCTCTAAGGGGTTATCCAGTTTTCTTAGATGATTATACAGGTGATCCTCCCATACTACCTCATTATTTTTCTAAAGGAGGTCACAAAACAAAAAAAAATAATTACACTGCACAACCATTAACAACTAATATGCCACACCTACTCTCCAATAATAAAAATTATTTCTAAAATCATGCAAAAGGGGTTTTTTTGAGTACTTCCAAGTAGCATGTTACAATAACAACAATTCCCAGGACAACAGTTGGTCATAAGCAACCGGGTAACTATCTCATGTTTATCATAGGCCTGTAGCAAAAATATTTCATTAAAACTATCACAGTTTTCATTACCAGAAAACTCCACCTTCCAAAACTTGATGGGTGGGTTTTTTGGATAACTGGCTTTGGAAATTTTTGAGAGCAAGGAGCTCGTGGGTGGAAGGCAGAGAAGGATTAACTTCATAAGTAGTATGAATCATGATGTGCTACATTAATAAATATAACCTAACAAATTAAATGTGACATGAATAAGTGTCGGAGTAAGCACACTAGTTTTTTAACCCTGTTACTCAGCACTGCAAACTGGTTTATGACAACACTACAGAACAGAAGTGTCCCATAGAAGCATGAAAAAAATGACGTGCAGGCAATGATGAAAGAGCTGGTAATCCTGTATCATAAATCTAAACTAGATTTTTCCCTTCTCTCCCCCTTACCTGGTTTCTGTCTCACTTATTCAAATGCAAACTCTTCCAAATGAGCAAATATCCTGTTACAGGGCTCAAAATGTGTTTGGTCACGTGTACACCTGTATGAACTGCAGCAACCTGTTGCAGCATGTGTGAAGCAACAGTCCTGCACAGCGTTTCTTTAAGCAGCTCGTTAGCAGCAGCAAGCAACAGACTCAAAATTGTGCCACAGACACAACTATTTGCAATATGATGAATATTTTCAATGTCCAATTACTGGTATCAAGCTCATCAGCTGAATCAGAAGCCAATTAGTATTTTTTCCAAAGTGTAAATACGTTTAGAGCTGTGGTGGGAAAGAAAGTGGAAAGTTTTAGTTCTACCCACAAATCCAGGCTGGCAGACCACGCACAGAGCAAAAGTGCACATGGGGAATCTGACGCTGCCCAACAAATCATTTTTTAAATCTATCATCTGGCTCAAGAAATACAAAAGCTATCTGCAACAATGCCATGTAACCTGCGTGAATAATTACTAGACCTCATTTTGAGAAAAGGGAGATCTGCATCTTCCATTTCCATGAGACTGATGCTGTTAACTTTTCCCATCACTTGGATTTTCACCATTTCCATACAGACCTGCTCATAATATCTTGTTAAAACAAGATGGTCTTTCCTTTAGAACAGGCAACAGGTGTACCTGATCTAGTTAGTTAACAAGTTGCATATTGCCTCTCCTTAACAAAATGCAGTGTAAATATTTAAAAATATTTAAAAAAAAAAAAAAAATGTCGAGAACTAAGAACATGAAAAATCTCTTCAGTTTTCTGTAAGAACCCAGAGTCCACATTTAAGATCTACACTGGCATTTTCTTTCACTGTGTGACAAGACAACCACAGAGCTTCAGAGATCTAAACTGCTTTTCTAACATACGATTCACATCCTCAATAGCAGGTGAACAGCTTTTCAAAATTTGTTGGCAGAGACTAAAAGGCACAGATTGTACAAGCACTTTCCTACCCCTACTCAGAATGGCATATGATTCTGCTTATAAAACAGGAATTATTTATCTTCTACAGTATCTCCTTCCAGAAGGGCTGAATTTTGTTTGATTTTTTTGCAGGGAGGAAAGAAGTAGTAGAAAAAAAAGAAAGAAAAGGATTTGTATATCCTGTTCTTGAGTAAACCTAACCAAGACACATTAAAACTCTATGTGCAGGATTTTAAAATGAGAAGAATGTTATCCAAGATAATGTCTGCTCAACGCCTGCATGGTAAGAAAGCTTTTCTGTTTATAGATCTGATGAAACAAGCAGGAAGAGTTCATTCACTTTGATGGTCCGTGTAAGACTTAAAAGTTCATTTTTTTTCCATCTTCAGCTATGCTAGAGATTCATCTTCCAGCGTATATTTTTTCCTTGCTGCATGTACAGAGATCTTAAGATTCTAACTAATAAGAACTATACATATGAACTGAGAAAAGTATAAAGAAATATGAATATATGTATCACTTTGAATTATTAAAGCCTTTTAATTTATTAATTCTGATGCCGGTGGGAAAAAAAAACAAACAAACAAAACAGCGTAAGAATAAACATCACATTGCATTAACTAGTCAAATCTTTAATACATATGCCATTTTGACTTTTTTTTTTTTTAAATAAATGGAAATAAAGGTTGAATAAACTAATAAAGTTTTTCTTCTACTCTCAGTACTTTGGTTTGTAGGCAACAAATTCATATACCATGTTTGTTATAGTATCAAGGAAAATACCAAAAATTATAATTTATTCACTTCATACATGTTGAATGTTCAGTATTCTGATTCTGGCTTTTTTACCTCTTATTAAGAAAAAAATTAAAAAGCAGAAAAAAAAAGGCAAAAACATTATGAAAGTATACAAAGCTAGTCACCCTTTTAAGGCAAAAATAAACATAAAAGCTGCCATATATCAAAGCCCTTTTTCTTGTCTGATACTTGGCAACTGAGTCCTTGGCCCCTTGAGGCCCTACTGAGAATAATAGCATCAGGATTTCACTCCTGACAGCAGCATCAGTCAAAGGATCTGGCCTAAAGGAACTGTCACATAGCAAAGGACCACAGTACCCTGTACGACTAGGTTATAGGTCATTGACCCTGCCAACACTAACAATTTCTGCACTGGTTTAAGCCAAAACAAAGCTGCACTTTTAATACAGGAAAGTGAAACATGACTCTCTTCAGCATTGCATATCACTGTCACAATCCTTCACCGAAACAAGAACAGGCAAATGAAAATTTAAGCCAATCACTCAGCATATCAAAAATGGGAAGACTGCTAATTTAGTCGTGCTATTTTTTTGATAGATGCTTAACCTGTTGTAGAAGTAGAAAATGCACACGTGCTTACATAACCTCTGGATGTATGCATATATAGTGCTGTATGCATAGCCCAGCAACTACGCAATGTGCACAGAGAAGACATCTTAGGTACTGTGATAAATCTGCAAACAAGTTTTGGATTCAGACAGTGGGGGACAGTCAAAATGAACTGCTCCCCAATGTCTTTTAGGAATTTGATAACGTAGAACAGGCTTCTACTGAAAAAAATTGCACTTTTTACCACTCAAACTTTTGCTCATGGGAGTGATGTATTCTACATTAGTATGAAACATCTTTCTGCAACGATCCTTGCAGAAGCACTTGCGTAGCACATCAAAATCAGAATCAAAATCAGGTTCACGCTACAAATCTTCCCTTGTTCATACAGGGTTACAAACAGTAGCTGAGAGGAAAAACAAAAGTATTGATCAAACAGACAATTCACCTCTCCAAATAGCACAGCCGTTCCCGCCACCCACTCTGATATTCCATGTAGTTAGGGGCATGTCAAACTCAACATATACAGTAACTCTGAGCCCATACCCTGTTATTTGTGTAGGCTACATTTAACAGAGTTTACAGACAAACCACAGAAGTACTTTATATATTAATCTTATCTCTTACTTCTACCTCTTCCATAATATCTCACACTATATACTCAGCACTGCATGAATCAGCTTGGGTAGGAAGCATTACGTTCATTCTCACACAGTGCCTTGCCCAAGCTAATAAGCTCCTTCTCTATCATCATGTGTGAAGTTACAGGCATGCAGAGTATTACGGAGGACAAGTACTGCAGACTTCACTCTGCTGTACGATACAGACATTCAAGAATTACTGCTGGTAAGCCTTTAAACCACCCGGCCTGATCCCTGATTCATACATTTAACTGCTACTGCATGATGGGGAAAAAAGTCTTCCTATATTAATAGTGAGTTTACATCATTCAGATTTGTAAATGATATAAACTACTGATTCAATTAGACTATCAGAGAACTCTTTGAAGATGTAAAATGCATCTCTAATTGGAGCTTTGCAGATAGAGATAACTTAGCAATGTTTTTGTAGACTAAAATTTATGCCTCAGGTGCTTTGGTACAGTGTGGGTGCCCTGGGGAGAAAGTGGGAAGAGTCACTTAAAATTACAAGCCAAGGAAAAAAAAAAAGTAGAACCATCTGAAACTATGGAAATCTAGGTGTGAAACATCCTATTTATCTTCGTAAGACAAAAAATTATGATCAATAATATCAACTTAAATGTTACTACTATTTTGGAGGTTATCAAGAAAACAGCGTAGGATCATTGGCCTGCACAACTAACAAACATTTCGGAGGCAAGAAAAAGTTAGCAGCTGAGAGATGACAGTTACATGTTTTCCACAAATCAAAAGAAACTCAGAACACGAAGTACGGTAATACTGTTGCACGTATTTAAACTTGACCATTGGGAAATGAATCCTAAGGAACCCAGGGAAACAGAGAACGCACATTGCCTTGGAAGTTTTCTGTGAATGTTGTCTCCTTCCAACAACTCAAATGTGAAGAATTCATTTTTTGAGTAGAGCTCAAAAAGTGCCACCTCCTTTTGTACCCCCCTGAGTCCCTCCCCACTGCGGAAACATACTAAATAAATAATTTCAATAATTAAGTAATAAAAATAAAAGCGAAATTTCAGATATCTATTAAACACTTTTAAGCATAAACACGAAGTGATATTTTGCAGCTTTCCACTCTCCACAGCAAACTCACAGACTTAATCCAGATTTTGGTTTGAGTTTATTTTTACATTCACAGAGACTGGCAGCAAAGTGTTCAGGCCTTTTAAATAATATGTTCAGAAAATAAGATTTTTGATTTTAACAAAAAAAAAAAAACTAGTATGGCTACCCAAAATTATAAATCTATTCTTAAGAGGCCAAAAGATGAAGCTAGCAGCTACTAGCTAGTTTTCTAGTTCATGCAAAAATTCAGATGCAGTTATACAAACTAATTGCATAGAGTGGACAATATTTTTATATGGGCAAAATCCTACATACCCAAATGCAGATCACATACACTCAGGGGAAAAAGATTTATTTATGCAAGTTTTCCATCAGAGCTAAGAACTTCTAATATTATGAACTTAGTTGGAAATCCATTCACTCCATTAAGAGAAGATCATTAACATTCACAATATAACAAGACATTCTGCACCAACGGAAGAGTCTGAACGGCCACAGCAGTTAATAATTCCACAAGATACTTAGAGCTGACAGTAAACTTGTTAATGAGACAATATACACTACAGTTAACTACTAATTCTAAAATGTCATTCACAAAAAGAAGGCTCAGATATTGTCAGACGCAAAAAGCTCCTCGTTACTGCTTCTTTATTGCTTTTACTGTTGAGGGAAAAAAAAATTCACAAGTATGCAGTTCTTGCACAAAAATCAAATGAACAAAACACACAATTTATGAGACTACCCAAACAGCCCTTGAAAAGGATAATTGGGAGCCTTGAGACAAGTTTCTCCTTGGCGACAAGGGTGTAATTTTGGACAAGGCCTTCTCTATTTCAGCGAGTTCTGAATTTTTTCCCCCCTCTCCAAATAAATTACAACTGAAGGCATTCCCTTGGGTAAATTAAAGAAAACTTCATGTTCCCTTGTCTCAGGAGATCAAAAAGTTCATGTCTTCCTCACAAAAAACCCACTATTCTTCAAGCTCATTTTCAGTGAAAGTGATAGTTACACGAATATAAAAATACCTCAGCATAAAAGCTACTCTGCCACTGATTAAAGAATTCCTTATCTGTATCATACTTAAATGGTCCTCCTCAGGTGTGTCTCACCCACATCACAGACTTCAGCATACCCAGAAGTAACATAACATACTTGAATTTGCTAGTGCTTAGTTTAGATGTCTCTATTAGTTGACTGTAAATAAGTATAACATGTAGAACTCCCGTCTCAAGCAAAACAGCCATTGGAACACATTCTCCTAAACTTTCCTGGCTTACTGTATTTGGTTTTGTCTCTGATCACCACCCCATCTTCAAAGCAAACCCAAGAGTCTTCTGATGGCTTGCTCACAGACAGAGACTTCTGAAAGACTTGTCTTTTCCTCAAAGAAAAGAGTGTAGATATGTGAGGTCAAAAATCGTTTTGTCCTAATTCTTCAGTACTCACGGGGGGACAGACGGACACACACACACACAACACTAAGCTGCAAACAAACACTAGTTTATAATTACAGAAGCCTTGAGATTAGGAAGGCAGTATCTCACTGAACCAGTTACACCAGTCTGCTCACCCACTCTTCAGGCGTATCTAGCAGCCAAGCCGCCTTCTTCCTTATAAATGCTCCAAGAGATTCTCCTATCTTTGATTCCCAACTTTGCCTTTCTACTCATTAGTTTCTTTCCCTCCTATCCAACATCCAGAAAAATGGTATCCTTCATCACAAGGTAATATCAAGAGAGCAGTTCTTAAGAGCAAGCAAGGAAAAGGCCTTCTCACCTAGCGCAATGAAAACACGAACAATAACCTAAGAGAAAACCTTCCAAAAGCCACTAAATTCCATGGAAGACCCACTTACGCAATACTGTTAGAGAGACAAATCAACTGAACTCTTGAGCTCTAAAGACTTCTTTTTTTTTTTGCACTCAGGTGACCATAAATAAGACTCCAAAAGGTTTGTTTCTGTTTTATTCGTAACAAGACCAATGCAATACAGTGATCTTTTCATTCAAAAGAGCACTGCTAAACAGGCAGCTCTTTAAACTTCAATTCTCTTGAAAGAGTAACTAAGAACTCTCTCTGCCTCTGAGCAGCCTTTCCTGTAGGACAGATGCCAATCTCTACTAGCACTACAAGTAGAGCGAATAAACCATCTTAATTTATTCCCTGGAACTTATATGGAGGATATACCAATATAAGCACTCACCACGATTTTAAAAAAAAAAAAAAAAAGTATGACTTATTTAAACATTTAAAATTATGAAGGTGGAGAAAATGGATCATATGCAATGGAAGAATTAGCATTTGTGTCTCACACTGATTTGACCAAAGGTGCTTTTAACTAAACATAGGCTGTGAAGACAATAGGTATTCAAGGGAACTAATGGAACCAAAAAAAAGCCGATTTAAGGTTTCAAATAAAATCTCCAGTCAAAAGACACTTTTTATGCTAAAACATTATATGATCTGAATTAAGTAATAGTCTCTCACCTTAAAGCGATTTTTTAAAAAAGGGATTGTGATTAAAGAAACATTATATCCTTTCTAAATAAGAGCCTTTTAGTTTGATGTACAAGAACTACTATGATGAAAAAGAACCACAACAAAAACAAACAAACAAAGTTAAGTTAGTTTTTGGTTGGGTTATCATCTGATCGGGCAAAAATAACCCAGTAATACTAGGTTATAAATGTTTTGAGTCAAATATGTGACTAAGAGAAAAGAACACTGAACAACACAAAGGGTTTTAGGCATTTTACTCTGGAGTCCTTTACTGAACCCCCGGGGTCTCCACACACACATAATTTTTTTTCTTATAGATTGAATATCTGATTTGCCCTATTCCTGGTTTAGTTCTATGCACACTTGAGAAAAATAAATACTGAAAAATGAAACTGTATTTCTTCAATTGTTGAAGAGGGCAGGAAAAACTCTCATGTGTTTTTCCTGGAATTGAGTATTAAGAATACCACTACACAACAGCAACCATATATTAAAAAACCTGATGACATATGAAAGGAATTCACATTTCAGCTTTGTCTATCTTTGGGAATATTAATGAGTAATCTGCATTACTATTAAATTTACTAAACAATATTTCTCAAGTTAAGTTTATTTTCTTGCCACCTTCTATGCTATCTGCTAGCCTGCTACTCTACTGAAATAAAATGCTTTCCAAAAATCAGATGTAATATTAAGAGCTTCATTCTCTTGGACGCATCTGGAATGTATAGCAGTTATGATGATACTAATGTAGATTGAAAATATCCAAAACAATTGTTATTTTTTCCACAAATACAAAGCATCTCTACATAAAAGTAAGAGAGTTCAACAACAGTAAAACTGCTATATAAGATCAAACCATTTCCAAGACTGTTGGAGCATTCTTGACGTTAATATACAAAATAAAATCTTAGGTTTTAGGCTAATTATTTGTAAGGCGCTTTGAGATCTTTTAATGGGAGCTGTAAAAATGTATTGGTATATTAAATATTTTTCACCAACCTTAGTAAGAACTTCTAATAAGATAATTACTTTACAGATAAAAGTTTCTTTATCTGTAGTACAGATGTAAGTACAGACAGAATACTTGATTTGTTTCTGACCACAATACATCAGTGACATACCAAGGTCAGAACTGAGTACAGAAATCACTAGACCACTAGCAGGACTCTTCCTTTCTTCCTAGAAATCTATCATGTATAAAAATTCTGTAGCAGAAACACCATTTTGCAAAGCAATATGACATGAAACTTGACTCTCCAAGAGCCGAATGCTAAGAAAAGTGCAACTATGAGAAGTAAAGCCAGTAAGTGATCTCTACAAAGAGCAATTGAGATTGAAAAAAGGAGATTTTGACTACAGCTTCTGTAATCTAGAAAAATCTCAGTTTTAGCTTTGATCTCTCGGTCACCGAAACCAACATGTCTCAGATTTTTTTAAAATTAACTCCTGTCTCATGCACAAGAGCATCTATTTCATTAATGAGAAAAAATACATAGTGCATGGGCTTTATCATAGGCCCAGAAACATTCTGGGCATTTAGTCAGGAGCTCAGCACACCTAAGTCAAAGCAAGCTCTGTTAATAAATCAGAAGACAAAAGCCTCTGACAACAGGAATTTTTTTTTTTTTTTTTTATAACCTCTCTAGGTGGTTGACTAGGCAAAAGCTGTTTGAGAAGTTGCAATAAGAGAATGACTTCAGACTTAGGATTACATGACAGCACATAACCAGATAAAAAATTAAAATGTAAAGAACTGTAAAAAATGGCATCATGCACTCAAGGCCACCCTACTCAGCTTCAAGAAAGTAACAATGCATAAACCTATTCCAAAAGAAGGAAATACAGAAGTTGAGCCCTTCACTGTAACCCAAAGCCAGTGCTGGTACAGAGCCAGTATAGTCCCCCCTCCCCAGCTACTAAAACCTTGCCCTAAAATATTTACATCAACTCCAGTTTAGATAAAGGATCATCTAAATTTTCTAGATCCAGCTACAGTTGGCAGTTTCCCATTCAATCACACCAGT
Organism: Platalea leucorodia; assembly: GCF_965183815.1. NCBI lineage: Eukaryota > Metazoa > Chordata > Aves > Pelecaniformes > Threskiornithidae > Platalea > Platalea leucorodia. Next base: position 28,722,003 of record NC_138825.1, on the reverse strand, counting down.
TGGTTAGAAAACATCTCGAAGCCACCCCTTTATGTTTGCTTCACCCGTTTTAATGAGCTGAGTGTTTTTGTCCCGTCTCTCCAAGTTCACTTGCTTATGTACTTCAGTCATCTGTTGCAATAGCTCTTGTACTGCCTGCTGTCTTCTATTCATCTCTTTTCCTTCTTTTCCGCATAAAGTAAGCCTTACTCTGCTGCATGAAGAAAGGAACGACCCCCTCGCAGTGACCCTATGGTAGTGGCTACAACCTAAGAGCCAGTGGGTGTTAACACTCCAACAGAACTCCCCTACTCAGCTCAGGAGGCTGCATAGGATCAAGAAGCTGATCTTGGCCAGTATTTTGTTTTGGCTTTCAAGTTAGCCTTATCATAAACTCTATTTTATAATACCAGAAATCAAAAGGGGAAAAATGTCATGTCTTCAAGGACCCATAAAACATTACAAACCCCTGGATTTCAGTGGCTACAGTCAGCTTATAGAACTATGCCCAGACGTAGACTGACATCATACGTGATGCTGGTAGACAAATAAAAATGCTCGTTAATTAACTTCCACCAGAAACACCAGAGAAAAAAAAGGGAGGAAATGTAATTTCCTCACAGATTAGTGTCAGATGCTTTGAGATCAAGGGAACTCCTTTGTACCCGAGTATTTTAGAACGGCCTAAGGAAAACTTGATTCCCCCCCCCCCCAATTTCTTTTTATATCCTGAAACTTTTTTGGAGACAACTTAAAAACTAAACAACGTCCATCCCTTCCCCCCCTCCCCCCCAACAGTATATTGACTCTTTACCAGTGATGGTGTCACAGATCTACTTCATTCCATTTTTCCCAAACATTCTCTAAAATTGTTTTGAAACTTTTTCAAGTTATCGAAAATTTGTTCTTGAAGTTCCAAAATATATTCTTACGAAGCTATTTTCTTCTCTTATTAAATGGGACCATACCTACATCACAAAATACAACCTTCAAAAATTGAAGTGTCACCCAAAAAAACCCAATCCCCACCTGTTCAAAATCTTCAGAAGTGCATTACTCGGGACAGTTTTCTCTATCATAAAGAAAAAAAAAACAGTTGCTAGCAATATAAAATGTCATTAAAAAGATCAAGCAGATCTTATACTTAAAAGACTTCTCTAGACACATACAGCGGAGTAACCAGTGACTGAACTAGAATTTCCATTCTGTAAGAAACTAGTTTCTTTCAGCATTTATTTTATAACAAACCAGGTATAAGTGTTGAAGCATCAACATGTTTAGCTATATGAAACATTCCCAAAACATTCAATTCATAAACACACAAATATTTTGTTTACATACATCATATTTTTAAACAGAACACTGTGGTATTCCAGAATCAAAACATTTAAATTGATTTGACATTTAACTACATCTGTTGTATGAGCTGTACGAAGATCCAGGCGAGCAATCCTTCACTATGTGCTGTCCCCTGTATCTGTAACATATATCTCATAAGATAACTTAGCTGTACAGATTCCACAGATTGGTCAGAAAGAAAACATTATGTGCAGAGAAAATGTCCACAGAGAAATCTAATCCATAAGAACGCTAGGTTAGAAGATTTGCAACCTGTGAGACAGAGGCATTCTAAAGATGCTTGTTGAATCAGCTAGAAATTACATTTCCATTTTCTCGCTAGAAAACAGCAAAAGAATCTCAATAGAGAAAACGTGATGGAAGATTCCATGGTACTTCTACTGACACCAACAAACCCCTAGTATACTATAGTGGAAGAGCAACAGACCATCAACAAGTCCTTTATTATCAAAGTGCTGACAAAACGGCAATCTAAAACTCACAAAGGAAACCGACAAATCTTATTCACTTTTCCAAATTGAACGATGCCCACAGAACTAACATACCCTCTTCCAAAAAATAAGCCAACCAAAAAATTTACAAGGTTCATGTTTTAAAAATCAAATGAAAAACACTGTATTTCCAGTAAAATTGTTATCCTTTTCATCCCTCCCTGCCCCCTCCATTACAAAAGAAAAACAAAAATAAACGTGCTGGAAAGCTTAGTGAAGCTCACTAGAAGTTCTATGTTTCTATACATTTAATACGGAAGAACTCAAAATACTGTAATGATTGTGGGGACAGACTACCACGCAATAGGTCACCAATAATTATAAAGCATACCCAACTATATCGGAAAAAATTTTAATAAATCATTCCCTTAGAACATAAGCAAGATATATCTTCTTTCTTTAAAAACCAAGCTAGTACTTCACTCTGTGTACTCAAATCACCTCCACTTCTCTAGGACCAATGAAAGAATAAAATGAAAGCCAAGAGCTGGCTGTTTCTCTTCACTAACAGTACTTGTATGAATAAAATTATCAGAATTTGACCTTAGACAAATTGTAAGGTATTTTTTTAGGTGCTTAATTACTCCAACATATATCTGTATGCAAAATGTAGCATTAGGTAATGTCTTTAAAGAGATTCATTCTGATAAATCAGAGAACAGAGATTTATAATCTCTATGTCACTTATTCATATATTATTTTTGAAAACTCAAGTATCATTTACAATCAACATGTTATTTAACAGTATATGGCAAGAAATTTACCGGATGTTGACATATTTAACACTTCAGTTGTTTATAAACACAAGTGCAATATTTTGCAAATAACTATTTTCTCAAACATCTCAGTCTTTTAGGTTCCGTTTTTGTCTTCAGAATTGTATTTTTTAATTACAAAGTTACAGAAAAATATCATATTTCAGTTGTAGACCAAATGGCAGCTACCAAGAAAAGTTAAGTTCATGATGAAAATAGGACTTTTTTCCCTATTACTACGTGTTGCTTTTCTGAAAAAAAAAAAGACATTATGCTTACTATTATTTTACTGATTAATATCTACATTTAGCATAAATGCACATAAGAGCTATTTCACAATCTCCAGTGATTTTCAGTCTCCAATGATACATTTCATTCTTCACAGTAAGCAATACACATTTATGTCTAACTCAAAAAAGTCAAATAAAATCCTCAAATGCTCTTAAGCTTATATCGACTTACACCCAAGATTTGCTTCTGACATAAAAGAAGAAATACAGCTGTACCTTCCAGATGAAAAAATATATTCTTTTTTTTCAAATGGAAACTTTCAATCACTTTAATACAGCTTAACTTAAGGCCTGGAAGCAACTACTAGGAGCAGGGCCAGTATCAGATAAGGCATCTAACTGGATATTAATTAGTGCCTAATATAAATATATATTCCACATACCCAAGAAATGCAATTTTAAGTAGCTGCAGAAACTGAACAGGCTGTGATAGAAAGAAAAAATGCCCTATATAATCTACTTACTAGCATGCTTATCTGCAAGCATTATAAGGCTGTTGGAAATATCTCTTCGCCTGTAAAAACACACCACTTTTGCTTCCACGTTTCCATTGGCAGTCTACAAAAGAAAGATAAATCAAGTCAGGATGTATCCTTCCTCAACTGAGTAATACAAATTAAATGCCCTCTGCTTGCAATTCTCTCTCATATTAGTTCTCACATGATCAGTCAGGCTGAAATCAACAGAATTACTCAAGTAAGTAAAAACTTCCTGACACAGGCCAGTATCAATTTCAGATCGGATAACAGTATTGATTATAATTATTTAGTCCTAAAAAATTATATATTATTCAACTGTTTAGAGATGTTATGCCAGTAGCATGTTAACGTAAGTATCCTTAAGACGCATTAGAAGCTTGCGAACATTTCTTTGCAACCCAGCTTTAGACAGAAATGTATATTTCAAAGTACTCTGGCATTTTTTTTGGCATCATATTTAATATAACATGGTTTATTTGAAAATTCACTGCAGCTCATAAGATAAAAAAGCTATTTAGTTCATAGTTGTTTTCATGACTCATTACAGGGATCATGTTCTTTAGCCTGATAATGTAAAGAATCTACTAATATTTGAAGAACTGTACCCTCTTTCTTGTTATTAAAAGTACAAAATTAGTTCATTACCTTGAATTATTTATTTAAAACTCAAGAGCTGGCACTGCATGTTTTAATTAAGTTTCTTACCCAAAAAAAAAAGAAAGCATCTTATCTGTGGTAAAAAGATAACCAGAGCATTTCATTACACATTTGCGTAGCATCTCCATGTTTGCTCAACGCCTTTAACACATGAAAGCACATAATTCACAATTAAGATATCTGGACTATATCCTTGAAACTCTCTTAAAAAAATCAATACATGACTCTGCTCTACCATCCACAAGCAAGATTAAATTATAGCAATGCAGTTTAAAGATAATAAACATTACATTCAGAACATGATTGGAATCACTTCAATTACTGTAAATAAAAAATATTCTTCTCCAATAGAAGTCAAAAATGATTTGCCATGCACAAGTTCAGTGGATGTTGTGTTGGACAGCACTAACAGATAATGTGGTTGATGTCTGCTATGGAGTAGTGTTATGTTGCAGTAATAAGAAAACTGTTTGCAGGTCACCAATTTTTTAATTTACTTTCTAATCACAGGGGGAAAAAAAAAACCACTTTATTATTATTTATATCACAATAGGCATTTTGATCATTAACTTTTGACATAATGTATCCATAAGCTTTAATATTGCTTGACGGAATAGTAAAAATATGCCACTCTAAAAAAAAAAAAAAACCAAAAAAAAATCAACACCACCACACCATTCTTAGTAGTACAAGAACGAATAAAAATAATCATGCTTTCTCCAAAATGACACTCTGAAAAGCCTCCATTTTTTGTAAAAATACACTCAGGATAAAGACAGAGAATACAGTCTCTATTTCTATTCAAAAGCCCATCCTTCATTCACAGCTGCCAATAAGCAGAGCAATAACCAGCCACAGAAGTCTCATATTCTGCTATTTGATTACTGCAAAGTCTCACTGATACCTACTAGCTCTTTACACAAACATCCAAAAGCAGACACATTACACGATCACTATCATTCCACATGGATTCACAGTGTCATCACCATAGAGAGAATTAAATTCATTTATTTCCTCAAGCAGTCATAGGATTCGTTTGGGAATTTTTACAGCAGAGCACTACTGTTCACCAGGAATGATCAACTGGGTGTTTCCTTAGATAACAGGGCAGAATTACAGGATATCACATAGCAAGACCTCAGTAACTGAAACATAGAGAAAACACATAGCAAATCTCAAGAAAGTAAAAAAACAAAACAAAACAAAACAAAAAAACAACAAACTCAAAAGACCCAGAAAATTCTACCACAATAGAAATCTTATGGGATGGAAATAATTCTCAGTTTTTGAAAAGCACACTGACTGTTGTCAACGGTTAAGCAAGAATCTTAGATACTTGTGTACCTTGTTAAGTTCTTCAATTCTCCTAATGAGATATGGATTGCTGGAAGAATTTTCAAAATAAACATAATCTGCAATGAAAAAAGGAAAGATCTTGAAATGCTAAAACATAGTACATAAAAGCATATCATTATTAGTGCAAAAATTTTCTTCTAAACCTAGAAGCTGTTAAAAAGCTGAGATTTCTTAGTAAATGTCAAGACAGTGAGGTATTTCTACTAAGATTTTCCGTAATTTGTTCCTAAATTCTTGTTATAACTGCCCTACACGTGCTTTAACAATCATGCTGAAATAAAGCTAAATGCCTTGTGTTGGAGCTTACATTGTAATTCAGTAATCCACATGCTTCATAAATCTTGATATAAAAGTGGTGGTTTCTCACAACCAATCAGGGAAGATTTAAGAATCGAGCACTTTAGTGAGTTTCTATATTATGGAGAAAAATATTTCTGTAAGATATGCTACCTCACATTTATTATTAGGTGCTGTGGTAGTACAGTTGTCCAAATGAGTGATGTACATTTTAGGACACTTGCTTTTGTTGTCATCTCTGTTCAGTAACATGCAAACTATATCAAGCAGTAATAGTCATGAGGTTAGTGAGGTTCTTCCAGGACAAAAATCTCTTACAGCATCATTAACATAAAAATATTTTCATACAGTATATGGACGTTTACTCATATCCTGAAAGCTGCTCCCATGTAACATATAAAGAATTGACATGCACTGCCTTTCCTTCTATAGTTTTCTCAAAACTTGTTTTCATCAAATGAAAAAGTACCCACCAAATGCTAACCACACTTTACATTTGATATTTGACTTCTGCACCATGCACTTTGCAAACTTTATTTAAAAAAATTGGGTGGAGGGACCATAACGACATGTAAAACTCTTCTGCAGTGCTCTGACACCACATTACAGTGAAACAGAGCCTCAGGTAGCTCATTCAGCTCTAAAGAAAGAATATGATCTCTGGGTAGGGTTCACAATTATTTATTAAGATTACAACGAAAAAAATTGAGAATTCATGACCTAAGAAGCAAACCCTACCCAGATTTCAACAGCCCTGCTCCAAGAAGGGCTTTCATCAGTAAAGGCTGATGAGATTACAATCTAAATGCCCTAATGAAGAAGTACGCAGATGGACGATTTGTGGATAGATCAGCATCTCTCAAAAGAGAAGCAGAAAGAGATTCAACCTACCATCACCCCTCATTTCCTTGCATCTTCGCTCTCACCTCAGGCTGCTGAGGAGAGGGCAGGAGGAGACAAGCCGTTTGTGAGCACCAGGTACTGAACACCTCACTTGCGCCGTGCACCTGAGCCACAGCGCCGGGAACGCTGCCACGCTCCCTCCGCAAGGGAGGGCAGCGGAAAGTTATCAGTGTCTATTTCGACAGCTGAGGGGCTGGAAAAGAAACGCTTGCCGTGTGTTTTACCGCCTAAGTGTCACTCGGTAAGCCGGAAAGCTGACAGAAATCCCCCGGTTACACAGCCGGATTTGTTATTTACCCCCGGGAGACGAAACTCTGCCGTTAACGGCAGGGAGCGGGGACAGGGGAACGGCACGGAGGGAAGCGCCGCCGGGCGCCCCCCGGGGCGGGCGCCGGCTGCCCGCGCCACGCCGCCCGGGCCCCGCCAGGCCGCAGCGGCGGCAGGGCTGGGCCGAGGCAGGCCCCCGGGCCGGGGGCGCAGGGCCCCGGTAGGCCGCCCCTCGCTCGCCTCGCAGGCGGGCCAGCCGGCTGCGGTGCACCGGCCCGCCGGTCGGCCCCTCCGCCGCCCGCCGGGGAAGGAGGCGAGGCACGAAGGGAGGCCATGCCCGGCCCGCGCCGCGGCGAGGGGGCAGGAAGCCGGCGGCGCCGCTCCCCCCTTCCCCGCGGAGGGCGGCGCTGCCCTTCTCCTCCTCGGCGGCGGGGGCCGGCCTCCCACCCGGCGCACAGGGCCGGCGGGGGAGGAACCTGCGTCCTCCCCCTCCGCTCCGCGGAGGGCCCGGCGGCCCCTTCGTCGGGACCGGCTGCCGCCTCCCGCCCGGGCCTGGCCGCCCCGCTCAGGGCCATGGCGCTGGCCGCGGCAGGCGAAGGGGGCGGGCGCGCCTCTCTTCGCCCCGGCGCGGCGCGCACAGCCCGCGGCTCGGCGGGACCCCTCGGCCAGGCCCCGTCCCCGCTGCCGGGCGCGGGGCCCCCCGGCGCCGGGCGGGCGCTGCCCCGTCCCCACATACCTCCCACTCGGTACATGTTGGCCGCCATGTCTGCGCTCTGCGCCCTCCTCCTCCTCCTCCCGCCGCCTCTGCCGGGCCGGGCTGGGCAAGGAGGGAGCGGCTCCCGCGGCCCCCCCGCCCCGCGCTCGCCCCCACCCTGCGCCACCCCTCCCCGCCCGGGCACAGGACACAGCGCCGCGCCTCGCGGGGCCGCCGCCGCCTCGGCCGCTTCCGGAGCCGCCCGGCGGGGAAAGGGTTAAATAACCGCCCCCCACCGCTCCCCCGCGCACCGGCCCCGGGGCGGGTCGGAGGCAGGGGCCGGCGGCCCGGCCGCAGGTGGGGCGGCCCGAGCGGGGGCGGGGGCCGCGGCCGGGCCTCCCCGGGGGAGGCGAGGGTGCGGGGCTGCCCCGGCGCAGCTGCCCGCGCCCCGCGGGGGCAGAGCGAGGTGCCTTACCTCAGGGGGAGGGCCGCCCGCCCGGCCCCGGAGCCCGCCACGTTTTGCGGGCTGCCGCCGCTTTGTCCCGAAACTCGGGAGCCCCGCGCCGCCGGGAAGGAGCGGGCGGCTGTCCTGCCGCCGGCCCCTCGGGGTTTGTGGGGTGGCTGCCTTTCCCCCGGGCGCCGCTTTGTCCCCTGCGGCTGAGGGATCCCTTCCCCCTGGGACACTCCTAGCACAGACCCGGAGAAAGTTCCTGACGCGGGCGTGTGCGCGCAGCACCTGTTGGTGGTGGGCTGCCGGCTCCTTCCTTCGGCCGGCCGCGGGGCGCAGCCGGGGCGAGCGGGCGGCTCCGGGGGGGCGCCCCGGGCACGGGGACTTGCTCAGCCGCCCGCCCTCCGGGGGAGCCGGCTTGCTCGCACCAGGCAGCAGAAAGCACCTACGACAGGATAAAGATAAATCTAGCAGCTCGTCTGGGAGCCAGGAAGCGTTGAAGGCGATGCTTACAAATCATCTGAGAAGGGATGCTTCAAAAAACATCAATATTGATGTAACGCGAAGCCATTTCCCCGTGTTTATACAAAGTTCGCACCATCACAAACAATCTATGCGCTTTACAAACAAATTGATCCTGCTGTGGAACTCTTCCTTGGGAGATAAATGCTTTTTATCGTTTTCTTGCAAGGAAGGTGATGATTTATTATTTGTTTCATGTCCTGGATTTTTGTGCGCGTAGCTTGAGCATTACCAAGCCAACATTTCACTTCATCCTGAGCTGCAGGGAAACACGTTGATTAGGAGGAGGATGAGCTTCCCTGGTGTTTCAAGTGATCGTATGCTCTCTTCCCTTTCCCCTTTTAAGTGAATCTGGGACTATTAGGTTAAGATTTATTCTCCTTCTAGGGCATTTTTAATTTCCTGAGTGACTACTTTGTGTCAAACAGGCAACCCAGTACCAAACTCCTGAAATATGTGAAGTTGGCATATGATGCAGTCATTTAGTCTTCTTTAATAAACAGCAACACATTCATGCATTGAAAGGAAAAACTGGAAATCTTCCTCTATTTTGTCTCCTGACAAGAACATCTGTGGGAGCTGAAAAGAAAGTCTGCAGAAACTCCTTGGGAAGTAGCAGCTCTATCCAGCTGGTTATTTCTAGAGGCACAATAACACTGCCTTAGCAGAGAACCTAAATGCAAATAGCTAGAAGTTAAATAGCATGTTATTTTTACTCTGGTGGTTTACTGCTTGGTAAATGAAGCAGGTTAAACTCTCAAGGCAAAAGAACAGTTAATTCAAATAGTTGGCTTGTCGCAGTCATTATCAATTAAACAAAATGCCTCCAAGCTCTTTTCCTCAGCTTAAGTCTGCACTGCGACATTAGAGGAATTTCCCACACTTTGAAGCTTACAATGTACCCTCATCCAGCAAAGAGTGGATTTCGATAGAAACAGACTCTCACTTCCATCATCTGAAGGCATGGCGTACGAAAAAGGCAGGCAGCTCCTGAAGATACAGAATTCACCTCTCAAAAATGTGAGCGCGCAGCCCAGGAAAGCCCATGGTCCCAGCCTGCCCTCTCAGGCTGACAGCCCGAAAATAGCAAGAAAACACCCTTTATTTACAGTTGCCTGACTAAGGCATGCATCACAGACCAGATAAAGAAAGAATGACGTCTATATACCTTAGTACTGAATCACTGGGCCTTGTTATTCACACTAGCACAGTTCGTATAGCCCCAGATAGCACAGCCTGATACTGTACGGTGTCATGCTGCTGTATTTGCATAGTTTAAAGTCACTGCTGCAAGCTGAGGGAGGTAGTGGGCACAGCTAGCTGTGGTTGGGTACCAAGTTGCAGGACTGGCAGTACATTTTACTTTGGTGTCATGTATACAAAAGCCTAGATACAGTTTATTTTCTGTGCTATCTCAGTGCACAGAATGGGAAAAATTAAAGTTATGTAAACATCTTCATTTGTCTAGATTAAATATAATGGAAAACTCTTGTTTCAACCACAACATTGTTGAGAAAAAAAAAAAACAAACAGATAAGAGCTTTGTCTTAACCTGGGAAATGAAACGTATTCAGCTACAGACTGAGATTACTTGTGTTGTTCGAAAGAAACCACATTTCTGTGGCAACTTAAAGTTGCAAAATAGATCATTCCTGTTAGATACACAGATTACCCAAGAACTTAATTTCACGGCTTTTTCTGTTGTGCCATTCTGAGCAGCCCATCATTCCTCCTCATATTCCTCCAAAAATAGCCAAGAAGAGAAGAATAGAGTGTAAAGGATCATGTTAAAACATAGACCAGTTCCCTGGTCCAGCCTCACCACCTGCCCCTACGGTGAGCTACATCAGCACTACTGAAGGAGATGGAGATGAGGCGCCGAGAGCAGGGCTGCCCGAGGACCTTTCATAGTATAACTAAAACAGTGTCTCTTGGCTTGTCCAGCCCGCACCCTCTTCATTGGCTTTTTCACTTTACATCATCAGATGCATCTAAATCATGTCTATTAAATACCCATTAAACTGACTGGAGCTATACAATTTTCTTACTGTATTTAAAAAATACAATTACTAAATACTTTTTTTCATTAGGGAGAATACAAAAAGTTTCACTTTTCATAGGAAATTTAAGGCTTCTTTCTCATGTTTGGAATTGGTTGGACAAAGGGAATGGAAATCTGCTATCAGAGAATTTTATCTCTGAATTTTCATTTTTAATTCCCTATAGCTTTTCAGAGACCAAAAGTTGTGTTCCGCCAGTGGCAGAACTCTGGCTGTTCACATTAGTTCAGAGGTTTTAGGACAAATCCTCAAGGATTCTTGCAGCAGACACAAAAACTCCTCACCAGCGATGCTCTTTTCCCACTATTGCAGAGCCAAGATGAAAGTTTCAAAAAGCTCCGACAAGCTCATCACCCCAGAAAGTGGCAGAATAAGGGAAGTACCCTTCCAGCTGTTGTGCAGCGTCCTGTTTTGTATCCAGAGAACTTAACTTCAAAGGTTCCAGACAAGCATGTTTTCTAGGTAATAAAAGCCTGAATCTAAAAACAAAAAAAAAAAAACAAAACAAAACCCCACACACAAACAAACAAAAAAAACCCCAAAACCCAAAAACCCCATAAACTTGCTCACAAGAGACACCAGTACTGAAGACAAAACTTCTTCCTAAATTACTTCCTTAAGGATTAAGCTGACAGTTCAGCGGTCTACAGTAAAATATATTGATAGAGGTGCGTTTAAGAATGGAACACTTCTGGATCTTACAGGTAGAAACATCTTAGGGAAATCAACAAAAGCATTGGAGAAGAATGTTGCTTGAACCTTAATAAAAGGTGCTCAGCTCCTTGTAGAGCCTTCATAGACTCGCCCTCATGCTGATGCAACAGAAAGGAAAAGGCGTTCAGACTTTCCCATCCTTGGGCCATACCTACAGGATCTGCCTAACTCAAAGTAGCTGAGCCTAGAGTTTCTTTTTGGCATGGGTAATCTGGAAGCACAGCAAACATTCAGCAGTTCAAGTTTATAAGTTTACACCAAGGGAACATGGCTCCCTTGCTAGTAAAACTTTGCTACAATGAATAAACAGGCTGCATGCACATAACCCATGCAAAGAGTTAAAAAAAATACAAAGGACTTTACAAATGCTCATTCTTATCAGCCTAAACTCCTACTTAGACTGAGAGTAATTCACTGCCACAGAGGACTTCGGTAGTTCATGGACTTGTCCTGCGGCTCAAAAATAATACGTAGCCTGTACAAAGTCACTTTCATCTAGTGTGAACAAACATGCCAGCTAACACAGCTGCACATCGATCAGACTGGCTTACAGGCAGCTAAAAGTACATGCACTTTTTTTTTCTACTAATGCAAAGACACACCATTGCTTGCAAAACCTCATTAATGAATTTGTAGCAGAAACAGAATTCATATTGCTGCCACTTAATTAGTCGCCAAAGAAAAACATTTTTCCGTGTCAATGCTCATGATTACATTTATAAAAACTTTAGATAACTTCCATTTTGTAACAGACATTGCATAATATTTTTTTTAATTTCATTTACAGGAATATGAGATTCAATGTTTGTTATCATAAGCAATAGAAAATTTTAGCTGCCTCTGCTGAAAGAGAAGCTAGGTGCAATCTGTAATAGATGCTTCCATATCAACTTCTTCATAAATCAGAAAAAAATCCCAACCCTCTCACAAGAGAAAATCATCTTCTCTTGGCATCAGAAATAATGTTGGCTTTTTTATTGACTCTCTGAGTCAGATCTCTCAAGAGACTCTTCGCTAAATATGTCACTATTTTCATTAAATATGATTTAAACAATAGCTTAAAGTTAATTGCTGAATTATCAGTAGTCTGCAGATTTAGATGTTCAATCCAAATCTTAAAGTTGTAAGAATACCACTAAATCAATGTGCAGAGAAAACTGGTGCTTACGGCTGGCAACAAGTTATTATTTGAGTGGGTAGGGACAATGAGATATTTGGTAATGGTTTTTCAATAAGTATCATACTATTATATAGAGAGATGCTATAGCCTACCATACGGCACTGCTTTGACACCATACATAATTTCATTTCCTGTAAATCATACGATTGAATTAAGGACTTTTTTTTGTGCAAAATAAGTCAGATCCGGACCTGTATGTACCTGTCTTCTTGTTCTGACTGAATTTGCTTTAATGAAAGCCATTCTATTGCAATGGAGATAATACTATAGGTTTGATGGAGAGAGGGAGGGAGGGATGATAAAGTAGGGTTTATTATTAATCTACTACTGAAGACTAGATATGCAAGAAATGCATTTCTTCCACTCCACAGGCATAACTCTCACAGTTTTTGATAATAACCTTAGTAACAGAGTAAAGATCTTATTTTCTAACCAGATTAAAAAAATAAAAGAAAGTTTGCCCATCTAGAACTTTTGTTACAGCTACCAATTTATTTTGCAGTTCACATCCTAATGGAGAAAAAGCCTACAGCTCTAAGATTCAGTTTTGTACCCCATTCTGTTTACCAGTTTTAGAGAAGACTTAGGTTCACATCTTGTTTCTGTTGAAGTCAGAGTTTTGTGATTGACTGCAGTAGGACCAAGATGAGACCGTTATATACCTTTGTTATCTTTGACATAAGCAAGGTTGCAAATCAGAGCAGTCGGAAGGATGCTGGAGTGTTGCATACATCTGCAGTGCTCCTAAATGAAGCCCTTTTGGGCTTGAACACAATACTACTACATAGACATTAAACACCCCACACTGGATCTACTCTTTATCTCTCCCTTTCTCTCAACTGATCTATTTTTCGTGCTAAACACCTGCTAAAAAGCTGTCAAAGGTGCTTAATGACACATATTTAAGTAGAGTACAGTACATTCATCTGAGCAGAATTAATTTAAGTCAAGGACTCAGCATCTGTTCAGTTCAGTTTTTCTGGGGATTGAACGATTACATGCAAGCAACACCAAAGCGCAACTTATTGATCAAAGGTACCCTCAGTGCCTCACCATGCCTCTAAACACTGCCTTGTGTTTCCATTACACGTTTGACTTGAAATTCTCAAGTACTGCTTTTTCTTTTAGCTTTGAAAATCGGAACAATTTATTTATGCAGGTAGCAAGTCTCTGGGTCAGTGCAGTGACGATTGCTTGTTATTCTCTTGGTAGGAGGAACTTCATTTCTGAAATGGCTGGGTGAATTTCAGGGACACGTTTATCAGTGGTAGGATACACACACACCTTCCTCTTAAATCAGGGAAATCATGCCTGCTTACACACAGTGAATTTAACTTTGTGTTCAAGTGACCTTTTTTTCTAACAACAGCCAGTATCACACAGGAGGTCAGTTTGCCTGCCTGATTAACAGGCTTGTGACTAGATGACTTGCTTCCAAAAACCAGTCTGGGTACTGGTGAGGAAGAACGGTAGCACTCTGCAGAACGGTAGTAATACTGTTATGTTGAAAAGTATTGGCAGTCGCTTTTAAGCGAGTCTTTTACCTAGAGACAATCACATACCTCGCTGCAGTCAGTGAAGTGCATGAAGTATTTTCTCAGGATGAGTGGAATCATAGAATCATAGAATTGTTTAGGCTGGAAAAGACCTTTAAGATCATCAGGTCCAACCGTTAACCTATCACTGCCAAGTCCACCACTAAACCATGTATCTAAGCACCACATCTACCCATCTTTTGAATACCTCCAGGGATGGAGACTCAACCATGTCCCTGGGCAGCTTGTTCCAATGCCTGACCACCTCTTCAGTGAAGAAATTTTTCCCAATATCCAACCTAAACCTGCCCTGGCACAACTTGAGGCCATTTCCTCTTGTCCTGTCGCTTGTACTTGGGAGAAGAGACCGACCCCAACCTTGCTACTACCTCCTTTCAGGTAGCTGTAGAGAGCAATAAGGTCTCCCCTCAGCCTCCTCTTCTCCAGGCTAAGCAACCTCAGTTCCCTCAGACACTCCTCATACGACTTGTGCTCCAGACCCTTCACCAGCCTCGTTGCCCTTCTCTGGACACGCTCCAGCACCTCCATGTCCTTCTTGTAGTGAGGGGCCCAAAGCTGAACACGGTATTCGAGGCGTGGCCTCACCAGTGCCCAGTACAGGGGGACGATCACTTCCCTGGTCCTGCTGGCCACACTATTCCTGGTGCACGCCAAGATGCTACTGGCCTTCTTGGCCACGTGGGCACACTGCTGGCTCATATTCAGCTGGCTGTCGACCAACAGCCCCAGGTCCTTTTCCACCAGGCAGCTCTCCAGCCACTCTTCCCTAAGAACAGGTAATGTACCATTAGGTAGCCAGATTACTGCAGGTAGTTAGAGTTACCACACCAGGCAATAGGTGATGACACAAGAAGTATTGTAAGAATGAGAGGCTCCCTAGCTGCAAAGCTGGCATTTTTTTGTTGTTGTTTGGATTTTTGTTTGCTTGTTTGCTTTAAATCAGCTATGTGTTATGTCTGGCAAGAAGAAATAAACAGTTTGAAAACTCTCTTCCCCGTAGCACACAATGGGCTGACGGAGAACACTTGCACACTCAGAATACCCTGAGTATTCCCCCTGTATGCAGGCGAACAGGAGATTTTACATATTTCCTAAAAGGACTACAGCAAAGAGCCTAACTTTGGATGACATACAAACTGATACATCCTGCAAGTTCTTTAATAATGGCTGTTTGTGCCAAAATAGACACAAGAATAGGCAAATTCATGCCAAATTTGGCTGTTTGTACCAAATAGGCACAAACAAAAACATCCTGAACATATGACCTGTGTCTGAAACATCCATATTCAGTAAAAATCTCCCCACTATTGCAGTTAAGTTTCTCTTCTTTGTAGGGAAGGCAGATGCCAATTGTACTGTCTGATAGGTCTGTCATGTCCATGCTCACTTTGTCAAGTTTTACTCTTCTCCCTGACAGACTGAAGATTTTTGGCTCTACAGTCTTCAGGCCCATTACCAGATGAGCCTCTCACTATTCTTTAAGCTCTGCAACTAGACCCTTCTACAGCTTGGGTCTTGGTTACAGCTAGGGATGTAAACCTGTAAAATCTGGATACCTGAGATGAACAGTGTGCAAGTATCTGAGTTTTAACATTCTACAGCATTGTCTAGAATACCAAGGAATATTTTATATGCCTACAAACAAGTTGTTCTTATTTATATTTCAATATAAACAAAGAAGCAGTGTGCATTAGCCCTCTTCTCCTTATGAAACTCCACTGGGAGACAACAGTACAGCATATAGCTGAGACTAACAAACACACATAGCCAAAACTGAATGTTTCCATTCCCCTGTCTTCCTCAAAGCTATCCAAACAACTATTCTGAACTAGGGAACTGGCAATGAGGAGAACTGCTAGGGAAAAAACACAAATTCTTCCCCTTCAGGAACAATATGACCAAAGAAGTGTCTTTTACAATATGCTCTTTGAAATAACCTAGATTCCTTGATCCAGTGGCTCTGCCATACAACTTGGAAAATATTTCGTGGTCCAAAGAAAGAAGGAATGAGTCTTGGGCTCACATGCATACAGTGTGCTTGTTTTCCTATTCCTCTAAACACAAGAATAAGCTATACTGGAATAACCCCCTTTCATACTGTTACAGCTACGTTTCCTTTAGGGATCTGTCAAAGTTTTTAAACTAATGCATATCAACAGCGAGGGGGGAGGGGGGAGGGAAGTACCCCCCCCCCCCCCCCCCCCAAAAAAACCCCAAAACTAGGCAGCAAGTTATTCAGCACTATTTGCACTGAAGCCAGTTCCTGAATTTCACTAGAATAACAGCCAGGTCAAAGTACAAACATCTGTGTACGTAAAATGCCCAGAAGACATCAGAGAGAAAGTAAACACAGCTCATGCTGCTAAATCACATATACCCTGCGACAGAAGAGGCCTGCTGATGCATGTTTCTCAGATCTGCTTCCCGAAGTTCTGGTCTTCTTCCCACATGAAGACTTATATCCCTTTGAGGACTGGCTGGGTCTGCGAATAAGCACTGGTCAACATCCAAACCCATCACTGCAGGCCTCAGTTCTAACAGCTGCTAAATGCCAGCTGCTTTCTTGAATATCAACTGGAAGATACATAATGTACAATACAGGTAGAAGGCCCTCCAACTTTGCAGTGCCAGAAAGTACTGTGTAAGTTCTTGTAATAATTATTCATAACATAGTTCCCTACAGACTTCTCCATGAAAATAGGCAAAAGTAGTACGCTGTGACAGGGAAGGGGAAGTTGCAATAAAAATATCCTAGCCATAGTGACTGTCAAGCCTTTCGGAATATGACATTTTTTAATGAATATTTTAAGAAGATTTCATGTTTTGATTGGGCTCCTCTTTGGTAGTTGCCCAACATTTTTGGATGAGGAAGGTTATTTATGATTGACGACTATTTTCTTCTGAACATGAGTCATTGTGTGTTTGGCTATCAACCTTCTCTGCTTAGGAAAGAAAATAACAACTGATTGAATGTAGCATAGTGATCTGTTGTGATGAGAGAAGCAGGAGGAGAAGGTGTTTGGGCAGCATTGTCTTCTGTAGGGTGGAATCTGGATGCCATGGAGTTTACACTACTTAATCTGGCACTTTACCATAGCTCTTTAGCAAGCTTAATACAATCTATAAAGCATAGAATATGTTAAGTTTATGTTAGTTCTACCTTTAAAACTTGAAGAGGTACACTGCTTAATAGCAATTGTGACTTCAAGGTGACCAGACATTTTTGAGCAAGCCTTTTACGGTTTTCCTTATACATCAAAATGTAAAACTTAAGGTATCAACTTGTAGTTTAAGCCTCTCCTTTTTTTATGGAACAAACTGTGCTGCTGAGCAGCTTTCTTATTCACCTACAGATTTCTATGATGGAAGTATCACACGAACTGAAAACAATATTTGCTGCTGTATTAGTTCTTAAGAAATTCAAACACGTTTCTGAGTGCAGTGCAGAGTACATGAACTTCATTGTTCAGGGATGAGCTGTTTCCTACAAACACCGGGAAACCCCATTACAGTTTCACCAAAATTATTTCCCACCAGAGAGGACAAGAGTAACTAGTTCTTCACGATCTTTCTGGAATTGCGTGTTAAATCGAAGTATTCATTTTCTGTTGGAGTCTGCTGTTCTGAACAGCAAAAGGCAACGCTGCTCCTTCAGACACACCAGTCTTGCAATCCCCTCAGAGTGCAAAACTTCGAGGCACAGAGAATCCATCATGTCACCATTCATAACTTTAAAATTTTCTCCGTCGCTATTTCCATTACCAGCCTCTGTTCCAAGGTTTATAACTTGGCAGTAAAAGTTCATGCTAGGCTGAAATTTGTCCTGCGAGGTTTAAGGAACCCAAGAGCTATTTTCTTTTTTTACTACAGAATTATTTCTCTGGTTATAAGAGACAGAGAGGATTGCTTTTATGTCAACAAAACAGGCAAAGAATCTGATGCCTGCAAACAGTTGTACCAACCAATTTGTCTATAAGAAATAATTCTTCTTTTACTCACAAGATCTGTGTCTTGAGCCAGTTGACCTAAATGGTCACAATTTCTGCAATGCAGATTCCTTTCAATGGAATTTATTACCTACAATTCCTTAAATACAGCAAATACTGGAATACTAGATAGACCACCATTATAGCAATGAAAATGTATTATTTTATTTGTCTAGGGAGACTCAGAAATACTGGACCATAATTAACTCTCGCTCACACCACCATCAATTCAGAATAACTCTATCGATACCATTGAGTTAATCCACAGGAATTGCAGTCTTGGGGAAAGCAAGAGAACTCTGTTATGTGATTACAAAATTCAGCAATAGATCAAATCTTTAAGGCCCACCCCCGTGAAAGGAAGACTGCGCATCTATCTGCTCCGCTCCCAGTATGGGGTGGGAAACTGCCTCCTTCAGGTCGGTAGACTGGTCTGCCAGACCTCCCTGGCGCACTGGGAGGAAGAATACTGGTACACTTCAACAGGCTCCCTCCCACAAAGCTGCTAAGAAGCATGAGGTTAGGAAACACAGCTCTGCAAGCTTGTCTTCCTCTTGGCTTTCAAGGACTGCTCCTCCAAGGATAGCAGAAATGGAAGAGACTGTAAAAATCAGCTGTGTGAGTAAACAAACCGATTACGTATTTTGCAGGGCCTGAGTATTTTCCACGTTGTCCTGGTTTCAGCTGGGATAGAGTTAATTTTCTTCTTGGTAGCTGGTATGGGGCTGTGTTTTGGGTTTAGGATGAGAACAATGTCGATGATACACTGATGCTTTGGTTCTTGCTAAGTAGTGCTAAGCTGTCTCTAAATAGGTGCTAAGTGGCGCTCACACTGGTCAAGGACTTCTTAGCTTCCCCTGCTCTGCCGGGGGCACAAGAAGCTGGGAGGGGGCACAGCCGGGGGGGCTGGCCCAGACTGGCCCAAGGGCTATTCCATACCATATGACGTCATGCTCAGTATATATAAGCTGGGGGAAGAAGAAGGAAGAGGGGGACATTGGGCGTGATGGCGTTTGTCTTCCCAAGTAACCGTTACGCGTGATGGAGCCCTGCTTTCCTGGGGATGGCTGAACACCCGCCTGCCGATGGGAAGTAGTGAATGAATTCCTTGTTCTGTTTTGTTTGCGTGCACGGTTTTTGCTTTGCCTATTTAACTGTTCTAATTTATTTTACTTCAATTATTAAACTGTTCTTATCTCAACCCACGAGTTTCCTCCCTTTTACCCTTCCGGTTCTCTCCCCCATCCCACTGGGGGGGAGTGAGCGAGCGGCTGCGTGGTGCTGAGTTGCTGGCTGGGGTTAAACCACGACACACGTTCTGTGAAGTCACTGAAACATTGAACTTGAGAGACGAGGAGATTGTAAGGAATATTTTCCAAACAAACTTTGGAAATAGTAAGAGAGCGCCAGGCTCTGGCAGATCCCTAATTTCTGCTGGGACCCAGGCCACAGCAATTGTACGCTACTTTGAACAGTGACCACAGCCCTCCAAAACACTGTCCAGGCTGAGCGGGGAACTCCTCACCGTCCTCTTTTTAGAGGGAGGGACAAGATGCTTGGGGCTAAGAAGAGAGGATGAACCTATGACTTATTGAGGTAGGACACTCAAAAGTAGGGCTCCCAATACAGCTCCTGGAAAACAGAAGTACAGGATTTCAATCCTATGTTTTAATCAGTACTTGGAGTTTGGAGGGTTTTTTTTGTTTGTTTGTTTGTTTTTTTTTTAATGCTTCTTTTTCCCATTCTTCTTCTCTTTTGAAAAAATAAATAATTTTAATATGTGAATTACAATAGGTGTTAGGTAGAAGATACAGAAAACCAGTGATATAAATTGGTGCATTAAAGACAGATCTCAGAATTAAAGATACAACTATAGGAGCAAAGAAATCAAACAAACAAGGCACTGCAAACATGAGATGTCTTGTTCTCAGTTTGAAGTCTGTTTGCCAGCACAAATGTTTAAACAGATGAAATTTCTAAAAAAGAGAGAAGAAAGAGAGTCACATTTAAACCTGCTGAGGGAAAAATGTGTTGATGATCTGATAACAATACTCTTCAGAAAATTAAGGAAGCAACATGATCTTAAGGTCATGTTCTGCAGTGTTCATCATAAGACCACAACACACACAAAAAAAGTCCAAACCCCCAAACAGAAAGAAGCTCCTCCAGCCTCTGTGGCATACCAGAATGCTGCAATCTATGGGCAGAAACTTTCTGCTAAGGGTAGGAGCCTTCTGAAACAAGCTTCTGTGGTTTTACTATAATTTCCCACCTTTGAGAACCAGGGCAATATCATATTCATTGAAGTGCAACACAGTGCAGTATGTCTCATTAAATGATGTTAAGGTTTTTCTAAGACGACATGTACAAATTTCTTATTACTACGATTTCAAGATTACTGATGTCTCCTGCCTTGTTTGTGCAATAGTTAAAGAAAAAACAACAAACTCACTCCCATGGATCAAAGGAAAACATGATTTAGAATCTGAAATGAGCAACCTATTTTATTCCGTCTCTTGCAATTGAAAGGCACATCTACAAACCTGCCTGGGCAGCTGAACATGCAAATACCCAGTCATACTGAAAATTTGCCAAAGATCTTTATCAGAATAAATTTGCATAGCTCTGCAGGCAACATTAACAATTTGTTTCTTAGCCATAATTTCCAGGAAAGATCTGGTTTGTCACCAAGATTGTGACATTTTGGTTTTCTGCTATATCCAGGCTAGAGTCAGTCCTAACTTGGTGCCAAAGTCACTCCAGCCTGAGCAGTTTCAGTTCCATAGTTTATCGCAATGGGAAGCAGGGAAATTAGGGGATGTCTAAATTGCTAACATCGGTTGATTAGCTTTACATCCTGCAGGTACATCAGTAGCTGAGTCAGAGAGGTGATGGCCATTACAGCAATGCAGGTGGCCCTCTTGCCGTTTGCATTTCAGCATGACGCAGCTGTTTCCAAGCTCTGCAAAGTCCCACCAGCAGCAATTTCTAACACATCCCGTGATGGCAAAGGAATGAAATTGCAGTTGAAAAAGATGTATTATGGATTTGACACACATTAGAGAGGAATACCACTGGCAAACTGCTCCTCCTCTGAATCCCACTCCTCCCTCCCCAAGGAGGGTGTGAGGAGTCCACCTTCCCCTCCTGTAATTAGCAGGAAAAGAACAATTAGTGAAGATATTGCAGCTTTCCAAGAAGTGACTCAGGAACTGTGACTTTGGTGACATTCAACTTAAAATGTAGGGGCAGGTCTGCATGTTGCCAGTGGAGAAAAAAAAAAAAGTGTGTTGCAATACAAAGAAAAGCGTTAAAAAAAAATCATGAAGTCAGTAATTGCACAAAATGAAGCTATAGTAACTTATACCACAGAACAATACAGCATAAAAACTCCACACAAATGTATATTTTTACAGTGCAAAAGAAAGAAAAATATTTTCGCATGTAGTTGTTTAACGTCAAGACCCAGATTCTTATGTATTTTCCTAAGAGGTGATCAATCTACTGGATCATTCTGGTAGATTTTTTTTTTTGTAATTATTTGTACCTGATCCAAACCATCAGTGGTTACATCTTGAAGTCATCGTTGAAAAAACACCATCCTGAAGAACGTTGTACCTTCGTAAAATCAAGGCAGAGAAAGACAGACTCATTCTGGCTATAAGAGACATTTCTAGCCGTGAAACAGAGATAATGGTGCGATCACTTTAACTTCCAATCCCAGGACATAATCCAGTCTCATGTGATTTAGGAAGGAATCATTTGATGGAAGGGGTGAGAAGTTACTAGTCCTGGAAGCAGATACCAACTTGAGTCAGTGGTACAGCAGTGAACTCGGAACATCTATGTAATTTGCTTAGACGTTGACAGTGATTATGTAGGCACCTGGGGAGACCTGTATACAACTGCTTACATGCAACCCAGTTTAATATAACCTTTTTGCTAGAAGCCAGAGTCCTCTCCGATACATTGCAGATAAGTTACAGAAAGTACTGAGGGATCCTCAGCTTAATTTTGCACAGCCACGAAAGGCAAGCTGCCATTTAACATCCTATGTGGTAAACTCAGGCTGGAGCGGCTTCATTGGCTTCACTGTAACGGTAATGGAGCTACGCTTCAGTTGTCCCTGAAGCTCCGATAATGCAAAGGTTTTAACACCTCGTTGCACTGCAGAACCAGGTCTGCCTACGTCCTGAGGAAGGATATGAGCACAGCAAGAGGCTCAGGAAAAGGGGATTTTTAGAGAGAGGTCTGATCTCATTTTCACCCAGAATCAAAGGATTTCTTTGTGAACAGAACACAAGACACTACTAGTTTATTAATTTTAACTGGATGAGTATTTGACTTCAGATTTAGTATTTTAAGAACCTGAGCACCATCTTTAATTTTTAAGTAGTTATGCAAACATTCCTCTAAGTTAGCAAGCTCGATCATTTTTATAAACCAGTATAGTCAACAGGAAAGTTTCTGGGACTTCTGGAAGAACATGTAGGATTAGACTGAAAAGATGAATAATGCTTTTTAGAAATAAAAATCTGTACATAAGGGGTCAAAGTGCTGAATTTTGTATGCTCAAGTGTTATATGAGACCTGGTTCTGCACCATTTATTGTAGTTTAGTACAGTCGAGTGGTCAGTAGTTAACAACGCAGCATTTAAGAAGAGCAGTATTTAAGAAGGAATTATTTCCCCTGTTCGTCAGGAAACAAGTGAAAGGGGTTTCAAAAATGCCGTATTTATTTTCTCTGAAGTGTGAAGCTTAGAGGACCGCACTAGCAAGACAGAGCTTCTAAGTCTCCTCTCCTTCCCTGAGAGCTTAGATACATAAAATGGGAAGTATATTATTTCTCACTAAGAAATAAAAGAAATTAACTGATATTTCCAGAAGTTTCCTCTTTGGAATATTTCTTCCACAAATCCAGTAAAACCCTGCTTGTGGGACACTAACTCACTGTGATTAAGTCTCACCTAATTAGACCTCCTGACTTATCACCTCCTCTAAGTGAGCAAGCACAGCTACGTGTGCTGCCTTCACTGGCTCTGCAGAAATTCCCAGCAGTTGGATTTCAGAGTCCCAGCTGTCTGAATTCCCTTCCCAAAGACCATGGGTGACTCATAAAGGCACCTGCCCTGAGTCCCAGCCAACGCGACTTCTAAGTTTCCAGTCCTGTTCTTCAACGAGGCATATCAGATGCCTAGGGCTCAATTCAGTTACCTAAACACAGGCATGAAGTGTCACCTGTATGGCATCCAGGACATCCACGAGGGCTGGCAGGCAGGACACAGAAGGCTCATGCCCTACTGGAGCAGCAGGTGGGGAATAGGGAAAATAGAGGGCATCTCAAGTGCACTAACTCACATATGTTTACGCAAGTGAACTGAGCTCATAGCCTTTGCTGAGAATGCAAGAGGAAAAAAAAAACCCACCACCTACAAAAAAGCACAACAGTAACTCTTTGTGTTAGCTAATGCAAAAAAAAAAATTAAGATCATGACAAAATAATGTCTATATGCATTTATCTGCCCTGGTTTTCTTCCCCTTCCAAGAGCATATTTTGGATTCACCCACACACATGGCTTCTCCAAATCCCAGTATTTCTCTGCATCTTCTCTGCAGACAGCATCCCTTCCCCTTGGTAGGCATTTAGAAAACGATCTCACTGGTGTGAAAATACATTCCTGTGTTCTTCTCTCCTGTGAGAATACGGTCATGCCTTTGAATTCCCCATTAGCAAATCTCCTTCTAATCACCTTCCTCAGGCAAGCAATGTTCTCCTCTCCCCGTGCTTTGTATCTGCCTGCCTGGAGGTCAGATGTAACAAACTGGTTTACCCCACCTAGTACCCGTCTCTGTCCAAGAGAGGTTAATTTGATTCAGTACTCATTGAAATCTAATAGCCTTCAATAATTAGCCAGGCATCAGGTACAAGAACTTTTGCTGGGATTTTCTCCATATAGAGGCAAAGGACAACAGAGAAGACTGTTGTCTCTCACATTAAAAAAAACTCGCAGTCTGACCTACAAATACATCGAGTCTCCAGTATCAAATCTTAATTGTTCACAGCCAAATATCCCAAATTGTTAGCATGTTTCATGAAATAAGTTAGTCTAATTATAAATGTCAACTACAGATTGTATTCTGTGCACACGTATATATATGTGAATACCCAGCTCCCTACTAAATGTCATTCATCCACTTTTAGAAACATTCATATTCAAAATTATTCAGATTTTTATAAGTGCCTCAGTGACAAGGGAACTTGTACTCTTATGTCAGGTGCCACTGACAATCCAAACTGCATCTGTCATAAGACTGTTTGTTTGGTAATTATATGTGGTAATAGGCTCATCTCCTGAAGGTTTCTATGTAACCCACAAATCACATTGAAGTAGAGGGGCTTTACTGCAGAGAAGTTTGATTAAAGAAAAAAACATCAATTTGAAACCATTTTTCCCCAAGACCTAAACTAAAGATAAATGCAAACTGTGGTCCATCTGTGCATGCAGAACCTTTTGAAGCATTTGTTCTAGTCTTTATGCATTGCCTCTTCAGGTAATTAGATACGGCCAAATGCAGTATGTGTAATACCAAAAAGCATTGGGGTCCCCCCCCAGTTTTACATGTTACATACTGTATACTCCCTGGCCAGGAAGATCTTTTTGTTCTATGTGTACAAGTCTATCATCACGGCAACCTGCCCCACAGCTGGAGTTCCTACGTGTTGTGGTCATAAAAATAACAGAGATTCCTGACAGAAGACACCCCACGAAAAGCCAATTTTGCTTGCACTGAAGTCAACAGCACTCAGTAGCTACCTCAGTAGGAACAGAATCTCATCCCGAATTATAAAAAGTGCCCGCCATCAGAATATACCACTTTCTTCACACACAACATGCAAGTAAAGAATCTCTTTTCTAAAACCCAACATAGAGCTGCACTCAAAACACAGACCAATGGTCTCAGTGTGGGGCCAGAAAGATTGGGAAACTGTAGAAAGTATTTCAAGTTCATTAAATACCCCTAGGATGCAATAGCACAGTACAAGCCATGAAAATAAGTGTTGACACAAAGAAAGCTATTTTTACATAATGACTATTAACGGTGAAGTTCCTCCTGGGCAGCAAAGGATAACAACTGTAACACCAGGAAAAGAGTAATTGCTTTGATTCAACATCCCAGCATGTATCTCCAGGTCATAAAAACCCAAACCAAACCCAAAACAACCCCCCAACCACCTGAACTCAACTACCTGCAAGAGGTCTTTATTATATTTTAGATTATTAGCCAGCACAGTCCTTCTAAAGATTCACTTTACACCTCATACTTTAACATGTAGGCTGAATACTCTTTACTAATTTCTATGTTGACCTATTTAAATGGATTTATTGGCTCATTTGTTTTTTACTAATTCGGTACCATCTTTCAAATCAGGACAGCTGGAACTTTCAAACGTACTTTTTTCCCCACAATATCCTTTAAAAAGGTCTTTTTCTTAATATATGACTCAGTGTTTTGCTTACAGTCACACAAAGTCTTAAGTGTTTTGTCTCTTTCAGGCTCCCCATCCTATTTTTCAAATTTCTTGAGACTTTCACTCATGAAATTAAACACCAACAAAAGAAGGTTACACTCACTAAAGTTTCCTGGAAAATAAGACAGATATACCACAACAACCACTAAACTGACACATGTAAATTCTGAGTAATTCCCATGAAACAATCTGAATTACCACAAACATACTGTAAGCCATCTATTTCACAACTACAGTGGGGTGGCCAATCTCAAAATGCTAAAAATCAGAACACTTACTAGAAAATACAAATCCTGTCTAAAGTCTGAGGTTTTGTTCCCAGTAAATTGCTGCTCCCGGTGCGAGAAGGTGGTGTTTATGGCTATTGACACCAGCTTACTAGAACAAATCTCCTCAATTGAAAGTCAGTAATTATAACAAAAATAACTAAATTTGAACATGCCAGACTAGAGAGTAAAAAAAAAAAGAAAAAACATTGCTGTTGTCAGGTTAGCTTTGCTTACATTGAAAGTTTGACAATGTTATTCTGAAGGAAGAAATCATTGTGTTCTATATTTAAATAGAAACTGAAAACCAGAAATAGAAACAGGCATCAAATCAACCTACAATGCTTCGAGTGATGTGCTTTAAAGTCTCGTCAGCCCAGCACTTTACCTGTCCTGCCACACAGCTTCACAACACACCACATAAAGCCTTGTTTGTCTTGAAATGACTTCCAGAACATACACTCCAACCCATATTTCTATACAGTTAGTAAATGCATGTCTTCAGGCCGTGTCATTGGTACTCTCCTCTCTTCCTCTGTAAGCTCCCTATGTGGAATGACGGGGGTTAAAACATACGGAGCAGGAAGCATGCCAAATTGCAAAGCCAGAAGCACCTGGATAACTCATTATCACACACAGGCTTTGCTATTTCATTTTTTTTTTTTAACAGATATTCTAGTAATTGTTCCTGAAAGAATGAAATACAGAAGCATACACATCAAAGAAAGGTGAAAAGGTTTAAAATAGTGTTTGTTGCTTATAAAATTAACAGGCAGCCAAGATAGCTTAACTGAATGCAGCTGCTGGAAGCAAAAACCTTTCCAGCTCAGTGAAGACAGACACCAGCATGACCACAGAGAGGTCAAAAATTACCTTACTGTGGAACAACACGCTGGCGCGTATACTTCACTACATTTTGTAATAGGAGTTTGGGTGGGTTTCTCGTCTTCTCAGTAAATGAACAGAGAAAAATGACTAATTGTGACCTCTAGTGGATATTCTGTATAGCAACCATAGCGGAGCTTGCAGAATTCTCTTCGTGGTAACCCGGGCATTTCTTCGAATATCTCTCGAAGTATTTTTTAGAAGATGACAAACAAGGTTAAACGTAGTAGCGCTTAATCCCGTTCTCCTTTAAAACAACAATTTTTACTACACAATTAGATGACTATCCATTTATTTTGATACACCTAAATGTGCCTTACAAATCTCAGCTGAGAAAGTAACATGGCAGCAACAAGAACAAAAAAAAACCCCAAGCCCAACCCATAAAGACGAGTACATATGTCTAGAGCGACAAAGAACGGGGATGGTAAAACATTGTTTTAACCTGACTGTCCTTTTACAGACACAGCGCTTGAGCGATGAATCTTCAGCATTAGTTTTGAAAGGCTATACTCACCTGCCCTTTCTCCTGGCAACTGGAGGCACATTCGCAACTGGAAGCACCTCGCTGAAAGGGAGAGCTGTATCTTGGGCAATTTTACCCCGTGATGCTCCAGATGTAAATAAGCCTAGAAAATACCTCAGCCTGGAGAATTGTCATATTGGGGGGGGGGGGGGGGGGAATCAGTAGTGGAAATGAAGAGCTCCCCGTACATAATGCAACCAAATGAAATCAAGGCTTTAGAGAGCAGACAGGGTCGTGCCAGCTGATGCATGTTTTAATGTTGTAGATGGGTGTAGGACACGAACGTAGGAAGCTGCAGGAGGACAGACAGGAGACTGAAGTGGGTAGAAGAAGGGAAGAAGGCTCTACCTAAGGCACCTAACTCTTCCTGCTGTCCATACACTATGTGAGGAGGAAGAAGAGAAGTGTCTCCCCATCCAGATGTGCGGGGGGGTGCGTGGGGGACGTCCTCTCAACAGGAACCCGCGTTCTGCAGGAAGGCCGGGCCGCTGCGGCCCGCCGCCGCCCCGGCACGAAGGGCGGCGGGAAACAAACGAGACGGGAGCGACGGGCGCTGGCAGCCGGCTGCCTCCAACACGGAGCGAGCGGCGTCGGGCGCAAACGCTTCGCTTTCAGCTT
This sequence comes from Platalea leucorodia, assembly GCF_965183815.1. Classification (NCBI taxonomy): domain Eukaryota; kingdom Metazoa; phylum Chordata; class Aves; order Pelecaniformes; family Threskiornithidae; genus Platalea; species Platalea leucorodia. The sequence continues at coordinate 28,694,184 of NC_138825.1, read as the reverse complement.
TTTTTTTGGGGGGGAAGAACGCCCCCAAAGCGTTACTTGGGTTTGGTGGTGGACGACTTCGCCCAAGCGCCAGTTCGCGGGGCGGGCAGCGCGGCTGGCGAGGGCGGACTCTCCCCCGCTGCAGCCGAAGCCCTCTGCCCGGAGGGGTCCCCGAGGGGGCGGGCCCGGGGCGGGGGCGGCGGGATCCCGCCACAGCCCCCCGCGCTGCGCTCCGCGCCGCTCCGCCATGTGCGCGGGCGGGGAAGGAGGCGTGTCCCCACCCCGCCGCCGCGCCGCCTCCCGCTCGCCTGCCAGCCGGCACCGCCGGAGCGGAGCGGAGCGGCGCCGGGCGCGGAGCTCCGCCGCCCCGCCATGCCCGCGGCCGCGCCCCCGCCCCGGCGGGGCCCCGCCGAGGCGCCCGCCCGCCGGCGCTGAGGCCGCGGCCGCACCTGCGAGCGGCATCGCCGGGGGGACGCGCAGCCCCCGCCGCGCCCCGTCGCCTGCGCGGCCGCTGGGGCGCCCGCAGCGGCGCCTCTCCCGCCGCCTCTCCCGCCTTCCCTCCCTCCCCGCCCCGTCGCCAAGCGGGAGCCGCCAGCGGTGCGAGCGGAGCCGGAGCCGGGGCAGCCTCCGCCGCCCGCGCTGCCCCCCGCCTCGCCGCCCTGCCCTGCCCGCCCTTCCCCTCCTCCGTCCCGCCCAAGCCATGAACTTTGGCCGCGGCCCCTCGGTGGTGTTGAACGTCGGGGGCACCCGGTACTCCTTCTCCCGGGAGGTGCTGAAGGATTTCCCGCTGCGGCGGGTGAGCCGCCTGCACGGCTGCCTCTCGGAGCAGGACGTGCTGGAGGTGTGCGACGACTACGACCGGGAGCGGAACGAGTACTTCTTCGACCGGCACTCGGAGGCCTTCGGCTTCATCATGCTGTACGTGCGGCACGGCCACCTGCGCTTCGTGCCGCACATGTGCGAGCTCTCCTTCTACAACGAGATGATCTACTGGGGGCTGGAGGGCTCCCACCTCGACTACTGCTGCCAGCGCCGCCTCGACGACCGCATGTCCGAGACCTGCACCTACTACGCGGCGGAGGAGCCGCCGGGGGAGGCGGCCGGCGGCCCCGAGGGCAAGGGCCGGCGGCCGCCGGCAGCCGAGGGCGGGAAGTGGCTGGAGAGGATGAGGAGGACTTTCGAGGAGCCCACGTCTTCCGTGGCCGCCCAGGTCCTGGCCACCGTCTCCATCCTCTTCGTCATCGTGTCCATGGTGGTGCTGTGCGCCAGCACCCTGCCCGAGTGGCGGGCGCCGGAGAACCGCAGCGTGGAGGAGCAGAGCAGGTACACAGCAGAGTCAGTGAGGGAGCCCTCAGGGTAGGAGGATCCTTTATTTTCCCGCTGTCCGGTCCCCGTGTGTCCCGTCCAGTGTGTCCTGCCCCTCGTCCTGACGGTCCATAGCTGTAGCCGCCGCCGCCGGCGGAGATCGCCTTCCAACTCCGGCCCTGAGCTGGGGAGCCGGGGGCGGCTGTGGGGGCGTCTCGGGGGAGCGGGCGCTGCCCTGCAGCTCCGGCTCCCCCCGGGCGCTGCCGGGCGCCCGGCGGCTCGGTGTGCCGGGACGGGCGCGGAGCCCGGCGGCGGGCAGGGCGGCCGCCCCGGGGGCGCAGGGAGCAGCCGTGCTGCGGGCAGCCCGGGGCCGGCGGGCAGGCTCGGGGCTGGGGCTGGGGCAGGCTGAGCGCAGCAGCTGCCATCGGAATACGGCTGCTCTTCGCCGTAAGGGTGCCTCTGCCTGTGCAGGGTCTCGGAGCTCCTGTGTCCCCCCTTGTAGGAGCCACGGGACTCCTTACCCACATAGAGAAGTTCAAACACTCGGGAAATCACAGGGCCTTACGATTGGGGGAAAAAAGGGAAATAAAACCCTAAAAGAATGCAATTCCCTTCTCTTTCCCTTTGGGAAAAGCACAATCCCGTATGTCGTCTGCTTGTGTTCATACAGGTCCTTCTGCTGGAGCAGATCCAGCGCCTGTTACGGTTCTGCTCTTGCAAAATCTTGTATGTGGGAACAGCCTTACCCCCCGCTCCTCTTTCCGTCTCAGATTCTCTATGTGGGGAACACAGGAGATAATCAGACTGCGCATTAAGCTCTTGCAAACGCATCACAGAAGCGCCCCAGTGTATGAATGTAACGTGTTTACATTTCCTTTAGATAAAACGTGTGTAAGCACACTAAACATTGCAAAACAGTTGCAGAAACCAGGGCATGGGGTATAAGGCTCAATCCCGAGCCTTACTAGTAAGAACAAACCGTTTTTCATCTCCTTTGTGACCTCAGCTTAGGGTTACATCGATGGAACTCTGCTGACTTAAGTATTGTTGCACTTGCTCGCTCGTTCTCCTGTTCCCTAGAGAACAGAATCAAAACCACTCTGGCAGGATTTCTCCCATAAATAAGACTGACATATAAAGAAAGAAGCAAACATTTCTTATATTTACTAGCTTCTCCCTTCTTTTAGATAGGATATTCAACAAAAAGTTTCCAGCTTCTGCTCTGCTGAAGGGGCCCTACAGTGAAATCACAGCCTTGTCATTATGAAATCATCATCTTTTACCATAGAGTTAATTGGAATGTGATATATTGTATCTTAGTAGCCAAATTAATTCCTTGGAAAGTATTTTCATAGTTTCCATTAGCTTAATGGAAAACTACACCTGTATTTCTCACTGTAGCTGAGCCAAAGAATTAATTGCATGAACAAAAAGAAAGCAGATACAGGTTGAGCAGCTGTTGATTCCTGCTTAGATTCAGATATGTCCAAAGTTGCTCTTACAGGTTCTTCCAGTTAAATAGCCTTACTTAAGCTTTGCAAGGTTATTTCAAGGGGTGGATGCTCTGGGTGATCTTTTTGTAAGGCAGCAAATTGCTTAGATACCCCCAACAGACAGGGAAAGATAGATGCAATGCTACCACAGCATTAATGACATCGGTCATATCTTTGTTCAAGTCTCCATGGTGTGGGAGTCAATAATAATTTTTCTCTTGCTGAAAGAGTTGAACTTGCAGAGGAACACGGTGTATGATGCGTAATTTTTCTTTCATAGTGCCTTTGTCTTCAAGAACATGTGTGTATTACGTACACACATAATTTTACTCCTCTGAAGGATTGCATATTGTATGCCAAGTGTTTGAAGGATAAGGTCCTAAATACTTGTAAGGTACAGTGCAGCCAAGCACCTCACAGGGCAGCGAGGGCTGCTTTTAAAACCAGAAGGACCACTATTAATGGTAGGGTGAGTTTCTTCAGTACTGGTTGTAGTACTCCATAGAATTGCAACAAAGAAAGAGAGCGAGCTGTAAAAGCTGCGGCTGAACAGTTTCTAACCACCTTCTTGCAAAAGTCTGCCGCATATAAACACCCATACAGGCTGTTTCACTTCACGTGTGACTTAAGCCATGTGTTCTCACCGCACAGGAACTGATAGCAATTTAATGGCGAACGCATGGAGAACCGATACCAACGTGTTCCTTTCTGTCCGCAGCTGGTCATCTGCTGAGGTGGCCTTGCTCTCTTACGGGAGCCACTGCTTTCTTCATTGCATATGCTGCACCATGACTAAAAAGCCTGTTACACCTGGAAAAAAAAGGTGTGAGCTCCAGTTGCTTTTAAGTGAGTGATCCAGTTTAGTTACAACTACTTAGACATGACATAGGATTTGGTCTAACATGCCTAGTTGTCATCTGACTTTATTTCCCTTTATTTGTTTATATTTTCTTTTCTTTGTAGTTATTTCATTTAAAATGAGTTAGCTGATAGGTTTTGAAAACCTAAGTGGCTTATTTGAAGGTCTGACCACTGAAATCACACAGGAGTGTCTGGGATTGTGTACTCTGGCAATACTGTCCATCTTAGGTGAGAAGGCTTTAAAAAATCTGGCCACTAGTTTCTGATACATTTAAAAGTCTGAAGCCAAAAATCTGTCTTCTGTTTATTAACCAAGATTCCTTATCGAAATAAATGCTATGTAAGATGATAATACAATAATTTAATTTTTTTTGGTCAAGAGAAATTGTGACATTAATGCTGTATGCAAGTGAGTTTTGACTCACATGGCAGTGTAATTACTAGTATGAAGACTACATTATTCTAAAAACATATTTTGAAAAGTTTTAGAAATGAAAATTGCATGGGCTTATCTAGAAGTCCTTAGGCTGTAGATTTTGGATGTAACTGACTATTTAGATCAGCGTAAGCCACTGCTTGAGAAGAGGTGAGAATTGCCTCATGAAATTCAGCAACTTTGTTATTTTTAGTCTCTCACATGCTTACTAATAAAGACCCCTGTCCTTCCCTGGAGGTTATGTTACAGTTCAGAAAGGTGCCACCTGGGTAATTTCTGTGGCTGAACTGTGGCAGCCGTCCCCAGAACCGCTTTGGGCAGCTGTAGTGAAAACAGCTCTAGCAGCGTGTCTCCAGCTTACCTGGACATCAGCGCTAGAAGCGAGGGGGTCACCAACTCTGTCATTTACAAAATCAGCCTCTTTAATGAGGTTTGCAGTGAAGGTTACGGCAGCTGCCAGCTAATACCAGCTGTGTTTATTTTTCTCATATGAACACCTCCTCACCAGAAGAGGAATTGAGTCCACCAAACTCTTCTCAGAAACCATTACATTGTTATGACTTTTCAAGGTGACCACACTCTCCAAGGGTGAACAGCCTACGGCTATTTCTGGTCCTTCGGAGTAACACCCTTTAGAGGGCAACAGAGAACTCCCTAAGTAAGGAGAGAGGGATGGGGACTCTGACCTCTGAATTTCACAGGTCTTACAGACACTGACAATATAATTCCCTGATTTGCAGACGGATTGCCTTCCCCAGGTCCGTTCTCAGGATGAGGGATGAGTTATTAAATTTCTTGCATTTTAAGATTTTTGCTCTCTTCCCTGCCTTGGCACGTTTCACTTTGAGCTGAAGATTTGCATCAGATTTGCACAGTTTAGGAGCAGACAGCAGGGACACCTGTCCCCCCTTCTGTTGCTTCTGGCAATTTCAAGTCATCTTTGCTCTCCTCTGAACTGTGCCAACAGATGCATACTGCGAGTCTCTGATCAGGGACCCGTCCATACACTGATCGTAAGCATAATGTTTTGGGGAGAGCTTATTAAGCCTGTAATAGGAAGTCATTTGAAGCTGCTCGACCTACTGCCAGCACAGTTCTGTCTGCCTGCCTTTAAACTATTTTTCTAATGCTAAATACAAGTAGCTTGTTAGCACAAGGGAGAGACTGTTGCCCCTTTTCCACTTCCTAATCACGATTAAATTTGTATTGAAAGAATCACTCGCTTATCAAGCCTGTATGATTGCTGTGTTCTTAAGCAAAAGCAAATAAACACAGTAACTTGTCCAACCAGCATCTCTCAACAGATGCCAGCAGGCTTTTTTTCCTCTCTGCAAAACAACAGCTTAAAAAGTTGAATTTTAGACACACAAAAATCATTATTCCTTTATGGTAGTGGACTTTCAGAACACCCAAATGCTCACGTCCAACATCTGTTCAAAAAAAATAAGAACTTCTTTCCTGGGTAAGATCTAACCTGAAGACTGCATTTTTGCTAAGTTGAAACAGTAGGCTGAAGGTGAAGAATGGAACTACAGACCTAAGTTATAAACATGGAGGTGGATTCTTCTAATGAATTTACGAGCTTTTTGAAAAATAAAGATAACACAAAGAACAGACATGTATGACTGCCTGGCCACAGGAAAACCTTAACGAACTCACCAGGGCTAGGTGCCACTCATGTTCTAAGCATATGGAAAAGATGCTGAGGACCCCAGGGCTCAAGATGTTCATATCCAGGTATCCCCTGAGAGCTGTGAAAGGCATTTCCCCTTCCCTGGGGAGTGCTGGGTCATTACAGCCTCCCACATAAGGCATCGGAGTTTAATGCATCCAGGCATATTATTGCTACCAAAGCAGGGACAGAATGGAAAAAAAGCCAGCAGGGTTTTTAATGCAGGGAAACTAGCTGTTCTGTGGCCCTTACTCTACAGTTTGTAGTGAGACAGAAACCCTGTTGATTTCAAAAGGATTAAAAAAAAAAAAAAAAAAAAAAAAAGACATTTGCTGGAATGACTAGGAGTCTTCCTGAGCAAGAATTTGATCATTCTGGCTACTGCTTGGATGTTTTTCAGGTTTAATGTGCTTTACATGGAAATAGGCTTTAGCAACAATTTAACAAATCAGTGCTGACAGACTTTAATCCTGTCATATACTGTCTTTAATCACATCATCTGTTTTCCTCATGTGTCCTGTTGACGTGTATGTTTTATTTACAAGCTTAATAGATAACAGTGCCACTAACAAATATTTTGGCTAGATTTCAACCAACTCACCAGGAGGTATTTAAAGTATACAAATTGGCATGCTGGGGCAAAGCATAATGCTAAGTTGAAATATTCTAAGACATTCGCAATATGATTTTTTTAGTAATAACAAGCTAGTCTTGTTCGTGATTGAAAAAATAATTTCTGAAGTGGTTTAACTCATTGTACATAAAATAGCTTATTCTGAAAGGAAGTTATCAGATGGAACAGAAAATTGAACAGTGATGGGATTACAGTAGAAATGAGGCTCACAAAGGCTTGATTTTGTGTTTATGGACAAAAGACTCATTAGAGAAATCTTGAAGGACTGTTAAGTACCAAGAGGCTCAAAATTTTAGGAGGAAAAACCCTCTTAGATGTGCTTAGGTCTGGGACAATGGACAGTACGTTTGAGCAGAGAAAACCTGTAACTGAATAAAAATTAGGACTTAGTATTTTCTCTGATTATTTATAAATTTTGTGGGGAATCTTCAAGGAAGCACTTCATGAGTTTGTTTTTAATTTCCCTATTCCTTTTTGAATACCAGCTATTTTAAAACTGAACTGATGGGGGAAAAAAAACAACCAAAAACTGATGGAAGTTTATAAAGTAGGTACTATATTTTACCAAATAAAGCTCATGATTTAATTATATAGTTACAGATTTTAATACAGCATTATTCTAGGAATAGGCAATAAAAGGTAGTCTGTCCTGTGAATATGCAGCAAATATTTTAAGAATTGGTTACAGAAGATACAGTAACTTTAGTCTTCTGAGTGCATGCATTTTATTTGGCTTTAACTTCATACTCAGTTAAGTTCTCTTCAGGACTAACTGTTAAATTTGCTTTCGTTATTAGATGTTATTTATCCATTAACAAGGTTAGCTATAAAGATAAGTCACAACAAGGAGAGGGGGAAAGAGACTTGAACTAAAAGTGGAAACGTAGTATGTAGCACTCCAGATTTCCCAACAGGCTAGAGGTTTCTAGCTTTTCTCACGAAAGCACGCACTTCTACGTGATTCACCAGGACTGCTGTAATCCATCTACATAGGCAAAAGGGAGTGGCAAGAGAGGAAAAAGGAAAATGTTTCACCGATGGCTAAGAAGTAAGGAGAGGAAAGAAAAAAATAAGGGACACCCTTCTTCGTTATCTTCTCCCTAGCCAGGATGCGTATAATTGATGAGAACGAAGGATAGATGTAGAATGGAGAAATGGAAGTGCAATATACAACAGAGTGGCGGTAATGCATCTCCCACTGTCTTGATCTTGCTTTGTCATTTTTGCATCAGTGATGTTCCTTAGCTCTCTCCAAGTCCGTTCTACAATAAAAGGGTTCTTCAGTCCTTCCTACTGAAGCATAACTGAGTTACAGTATCTCTTGTGCTAGGAACTGCCAGAGTAAAACAATGGATTGATCACATTTCATGGATTTTGACTTGCACAACTATTCCCCAAAGTTATACTGGACCACTGAATCAATGTTGATTCATAAAGACAACTTCTACTGAATCACAATGATCAGGACCCAGCTTCCTTAAAGCTCGACTCAAAGATAACCTGCCTCATTTGTGACAAAATGGAGGAATCACATTTCCAACATCATCCAGGCGTCAGGAGGAAATACTGAGTGAAAAAGCTTTAAATTGTATAATTACAAATTGCTTTTTCATTTAAATGCTCCATGTCATAGGATACAGGCAGCACTACCAGAGAAATCTCATAAAATGTAATGAAATAGTCTGTTGCAATTGTTGAATATTCCTGGCTGCAACTTTCTATCCAGATACGATTGTTCTTTTAATCATTACATGAGATCTCACCTCGCCAACATATAAGTACATTCAGACTTTATCGGTGTGTCCCTTACCATGATCTTGCTGTTTGATTTTACTAGGGAAAGTCTTAGGTATTTCCTCATCATGTGTAAAAAGGATTTGAGAGAACTTACCCATTAACATTTTTTTCTTGATTTTTTTCAACATAAAGGAATGATAATCCACATTCATACAATAACTTCCATATATTCTGTACATGACTTCTGTTTAGAAGACATTATGATCTGAGCATTTTTTAAAAGAAATTAAATCTACATCTGAGGTAGTTATCATTCACTGTCATTAAAAGAAGCACTAGTATTTTCATAAGCTTAATTTTTAAGAGAACACATAATTCTTAAGAGCAAGCTATTTTTGAAATTCACAGGTCTTTCCATCAAAAGGTGCTAACATGAACAAGTGTTTTATAAGCCCTTTATGAAGAAAGGCCACTTGCTTACAGAACTTCGTTCTTCATTAAACAAGAAAAACAAGGTCTGATTTTAATTTAAATTTGCTGTGGCTGGAATTACGGTGTACCTTATGACTTTACATCAACTGACCATCACTGTTTCCTCCATTTTTTAGCGTAAAACTTAAAGTGAATGAATGAATAAAATGAAATTAATAAAAAATAAATAAAACTTTAGTGTATGAAACTTTTATGAAAGTTAGTTTATAGAGTCTATTAGTATAATTACAGCAGTTACAGAAGAACATTGTCTTTCTAACAGGCCATTGTCTTAACAATAACAATAGATTTCAGAACTGGTAAAAATTATGCAGATGTGTTGGGGAAGTAAAATTTTAGGTTTGAAAGGACAGTCATATTATTACTTGGAAATCATTACGTTTCTACAGACACTACCTTGTTAGGATCCCTGCAGTAGCAAAAAAAAGCTCTGGTTGTATGTAGTATTTTCAAATCCCCAGTCTCACGTCAGTTTGGTTTCAGACTTGTTGATATAAGAAGGCATTGGTGACTGGCTTTTTCTTTGCTCAAACTGTTGGTGAAAAAAGATAAACAAAGGAGAGAGGGAAAGATTAGCTCCCATTCCCTCCTGTATTAAACAAGTGAGCACAGTCTGAATTCTTAAGAAAAGGGTTATTTTCAGATGGGAGATTTGAGACTACATGCACAACAGTTATTAAATAATCTTAGAACAACATTTTCATCTTCTGTTTCTACCTTCCACTGGTTTCAAGTTGAGATATTCTCACGTCTCATTCACTGCACTGGGACTTGAAAATATTTAAGAACATCCTGAAATCACCTTCCAGGATTTCTTTTCTTAAGGCCATTATTTGTATTTGGCACGAAGATGATCTTGCCTGTTGCTTTGGTTACCTTGACATTTTTGCTGCAACGCAGTTTAGGTGGAGTTACATTTAAAACAAAAGAAAAAATTCAGTAATGTAGAACATAGTGGTAGATGGGAGGACACAACCTTATTACTTTGTGTACCCAATGATGAAAAATAAAATACCATCTATATTTAGTGTGGCAATACCTATAAAGTTCTGAATATAGTTCTAGGTAAGCCCTTGTTTGGGATCCAAATCAGGCAGACTGGTTTAGGTTGGTTCCTGAAGAGCCAATTTGCATGAATTATCCAATGCAAAAGCTGATTTCTGCCTACTCCACCTTCACTTCCATTTTAGTTTAGCAGTCTGGTTCTATACATTGCTGTTCATAACTAGCCAGTTCACTGATCCACAGTCTTTGGCATTCCCAAGTGGATCAGGCCACACAGATTTAAAACAAATGAAAAATTAGTCCCCAAAACCCACCCAACCAAAAAAAAAACCAAAAAAAAAGTGTTCTAGATAACGTTACACATTGGCATCGGTGGCATACCATTTCCTGTAGGGTTCCAGTTTTTGTAGGCATATTTGCCCAGTATTAGGACGAGTAGCAATCTATAATTCAAAGAAAATGATCAGTGAGTGAGTTCTTTCTTAGCAATGATCACTTTAAACTCTTCACTAGATCCTCGGGATAATTGCTGAAATCTGGTGCTACATGCGTAGGATAAGAATAGCGTGGCTTTCTGTTTGTCGTTTGTGAAAGTCTGAGTGTCAGTTTGGTGGTATCTGTGAACAAACCAAACATCCACTAAAGCTTGTGCACAGAACATAAATACTGTACTTTGTTTCTTTTGACAGGATAATTGAAGCTATCTGCATAGGCTGGTTCACTGCAGAGTGCATTGTGAGGTTCATCGTTTCCAAAAACAAGTGTGAGTTTGTCAGAAGACCTCTCAACATCATTGATTTACTGGCAATTACTCCTTACTACATCTCTGTTCTAATGACAGTTTTCACAGGGGAAAATTCGCAGCTTCAGAGGGCTGGAGTCACCTTGAGGGTCTTAAGAATGATGAGGATTTTTTGGGTGATTAAACTGGCTCGTCATTTCATTGGCCTTCAAACACTTGGTCTGACTCTGAAGCGTTGTTACAGAGAGATGGTGATGCTCCTTGTCTTTATCTGTGTTGCTATGGCAATTTTCAGTGCACTTTCCCAGCTTCTTGAAAATGGGCTGGACTTGGGAACAAAGAATAAGGATTATGCCAGCATTCCTGCTGCTTGTTGGTGGGTGATCATCTCGATGACCACAGTTGGTTATGGTGACATGTGTCCCATCACTGTACCAGGAAGGATTCTTGGAGGAATTTGTGTGGTTAGTGGCATTGTGTTATTAGCCTTGCCGATCACTTTCATTTATCACAGCTTTGTGCAATGTTACCATGAGCTCAAGTTCCGATCCGCTAGGTACAGTAGAAGCCTCTCTGCTGAATTCTTAAATTGACCAAACTTGCATTCTGTTGTAGTTGCTTGCTAAGCTTTGTCTTAGAAGAGAATGGTGGAAGGTCCCTTCGCGTGTCCTCCTTGACTGGATGGTCCTATGGAACAACATTCTCGCCAGCCTGGAGAAAGGCCGTCACCATTCAGACAGGAAGGATGGCCATCTGCCTTGGGCACCTTGCAGGGAGAGGGAGTGATGTTTCAAATCTGAGAGAACAAAATAACAAAAGAGGATTCAGAAGTCCTCAGCCAAGCCAGTTTGGTCTTCAGTTTGCCTTTCCACACAAAAGCAGAACAAAAAAATGGGCTTAACACTGAGATCTGTCATTCCCATAATTACATCCTATACTATTCTAAGCAATGTGTAGCAGAAGTTTTTCAAAGATTTCAATACCTAAATGCTCCATAGAGGCATTGATAACTTCTTGTCTGAAGTATCTCGACTTTTAATTCAGATAACCAAATTAGATATTGAAGGAGAATCACTGCTACTTTTGAGCTTCACAACAGAGTAGAGCTGGTTCTGTAACTCAGGAAAGGTGAAGAATGTAGGTCTGTAGGGCAAAAATCTTAAGGCCTGATTCTGATCTTTGATGAAGCACAAAAATCTTCTGTAAAACCAGTGAAGTCAGTGATATTGCTCTGAATTTGATAATTCAAAGAAGTGCAAGAAGTGCACCTCTGAATGTTGTAGCAAGGACTTCCTTAGCCACAATGAATTTCTTATCTGGAACCAAATTGTTAGTAGAAGCAAGTGTTGTACTTTATAAAGATCAGCATAAAAAAAATCAGGCATTGATAAATATATTTTCTGGTAGCTTAGTGGGGGAGCTATCCAAATTTTACGTACATTCAGTTCAACTCCATCCACTTGAAGTTATATATTCATAAGCACAGATTTTTTTTCTCTCCATTTAATTAAAAATATATATCATAGTGAAAGTTCTCTAAGACAAATCCTAAGTTTCCATCACGTGAAACAGTCTGGAGAAAGCACTGGAAAACAAGAGTAGCTGCTCCCTGTCAGATGAGGCTCTCATCATCTTTAAATTCTGCAATCCTTACTGAAGGATACACTTTACTTTAATAGAAATTTTAAAAACAACTGTAAAAAACCCAGAGCATATCAAAGAAAGTAAAGTATAGAAGTATGAGTTGCACTTGGCAAAACAGTATATTCTCCAATGTAACTAGAACATTAAAATGAATCAAGTTAGGTTCTGAAATCTTGTTCACTACATTTCTTGTGTAGTACTGCTTAACAGCATCGTTCAGTATAATTCTGAAAGGCTGCTATGTAGAACTGTGCAGTTAGATACTAAAACACATTAAGGTACAGCTTTACAAATTTGGGTACCAATAAACATCAACAGGGAGCTTTCTTATTAACATGGAAATTCAGAGTCATCAGCATAGTTGAATTTGGTGTGCTTGCCTGAAAATACCGCATTTACTATTACTGTGCTGTAGAAGCATCTTTTATATACATATTTGTTGAAAGCTTTAGAAGTAAAATAAGTACCACCTAGAAAACACATCTGTGGAATTGCTCACTCAAATGAAAGTACCACACTGGTCAGTAACCACTACATTGAAGGCTCTAATCTGAAAAATTCATTATCATTTTAAGTGGTCTTAGTCTTAAGTAGTCTTGAAGAATTACATTGCAAATACAATTTTTCTGAAGACCTGAAAAGAATTTTAGTAGCCTTCTTACAGACAAGCTTGACTTTTCCATCAGTGTTTTTTCAAGACTACGTTATTAAGTAACATTACAGCCATACCTCTGTTTCTTGCCACTGATGTGTTCTGGTGTTCAGAAGGTTAGCTCTAGTTCCCTGTACTACTATATTTATGCCTTTTATGTCAGAATCATGTCGTTCAGAAACCAGCTCCAGCATTCCACAGAGGTGAATATGAGATAAGCAAAAATTTCTTTCTTAGGTGAGATTCACAGCTGATGTCAGTTAGGCAAGTTGTGACTTCAGAGACACTTAGATGTTTTACACCAGCGGAGATGCTGGCTCTGTATTCCTGCATGTGTACCTATATATATCCTGCATATATTATATATTATAGTCAGTCAAAATGTTTTTTTTTTCTCCTCACAAAAAATTTCTTCCTTGACAAAATTGAAATTTCAGACTTTAATCCAAACACAGCTGTTGAAGAAAATGACATCTTCATCTTCTAATGAAAAGTTTATTTTGACAGTATCAAAACCATTTTCAAGGAGAAAATCGCTATGTTTTTGTATTCTGCTCCATTTTTTTTTTCTTCCATTAAAAATAGGTAAAAAAAACCTACATAAGAACTTAGCCCTACAGGTTTTCGTATGCTGTTTCTAACGCTTGGGAAAAAATACTGTTTTTCATAAAACTCCTTAAAACTTACTTTATCTTTTGTCCATGCATTGTATTGAACCAAACCAGTACTCTTGAGATACAACCTTCCTCCCACAAAACACCCAAACCATCATCACGATGACAATAGTTTGAAATCCATACAGAATGTGAATATACTTTAAAGTATGTTGCAATCTTGATTGCAAAATGAAATAAAATGCATTTCAACACTACCTATAAGTCTAATCTTTAGATGCCCATACAAAGGGAAAAATATAAATTAATGGACATAATAACTTGTGAATACCACTTTGCTTTATGAATCATTTTGTATAAGCAATTAAGGACAGGAAGTTTTCAAAGATCCAGGCTATATGTGGTATACAAACAAAATGTTTGATCCTTTATAAAGTGTTTTCCAGCTAAAGAATCCTTTCCAAGTGTAAAAAGATTATCTAATGAAAATAATCGTATAAAGGAATGTCTGTGGAGATTATCTTCAGTCGTACTTTTTTTCTTTTAACAGCTTATGTTCACTTTTTATATGGCAAAATGTGAACAGAATGACCTAATGTATTTTTTAATTTCAGTTATAATAAAATATTATTTTGAAACTGCTCTCTATGGAAGCCCACTAAGGAGAGATACTGGACTGTTTTGGTTTTGGTTTTTTTTTTTTTTTGCTTTTTTATTATTGTATGGTTACCGGTGTGTAGACTTTAGTTTCCTTAGAAACCAAGTTGAAGTAACGTGATCTCAACGGTAGCCTTAAAACAGAATTTTATAGCAAGTAAATAGGGTTCCTGACTTCTAGTAATATATGTCATCTTATTTTCAATAGACCAGTGTTTTTTTAGTGAAACTTTAAAAAACCTGAATTATATGTGTAGTCAAAAATAAGCGTACTTTTAAACAGATGAAACTGTTTTACTAAACGTTTACTTGAGACCATGTTTTATGCAGACATGGGGTGCAGCGCTCTGTTTTGAAATACAGCATTTCAAAGCCAAGTGAAGACAAGCTGGCTCATTTCTAATCATTGCTAGTTTGAACCCTATACAATAAAATACTTCATGGGCAGTACCTCTTTCAACATCTGAAACATTTATAGTTGGAACAAATTAGATGAAATACAAATATAATAAAACTGGGATAAATGAAGACAGCTTATATAATTGTGATCCAGCCTTTCTGTTCATCTAAAACTAAAACCAATGCCAATGAGTTTTGAACTGCCACTGTATGTTTTGATGACAACAACGGTTAATCATACATTGTATACTAGGTTCAATCCTTAGGACTGACCTATTGGGAACTATATATTGGCTGCAATCCTTCAAGGTACTGCATGCCACTTAAAAGCATTTGATCATTAATGAAATCACTGGAATGGAAAGCTGTCTAGCATACATTTTCCTTCTACAGTTCTACCTGAAGTACCATCCCAAAAATCACAAAGAATGGATGATTATCATTTCCCTTGATGTAAGACTCGGAAACAATAATGTCTTGATGAATACCCACCGAAAAAAAAAATTAATTTGATTGACTGATGGTTTTAAAGTTTTAGCAGCATAGGGATCAGCCATTTAAATACATGATATTCATTCTTACTGTACAATGGCTTATCCTGGTGTACATAGCAGCAAGTTTGAGGAAGATAAAAATCCTGTTAATGTAAGATGCCCATCTTGATACCCATGTATTTAAAGGAAAAGGTACTGGGTTTTCATCTCGTGTATGCAGTTTGTGCCTGTAATGGAATTGGTCTTCAGCTTTTGTAGCGTTCAACCTTCATGTTTCCAAAATAAAACTGATGTCCTTATGGGTTCAAAACACTTGTCTCTTCCCCTCTGGGTAGCAACTACAAAAATCTTACCAGATCTGCACGTCTGCCAGGACGCGGTCATATGCACACACCAGCCAGCTAAATTCAGCAGCCAAACCCGCCAGTTTCCTGGGAACCAGCACAACGAACAAGGTCTGCTGTGCTCTGAATTTTCTCCCACCTAAGAGGATCAGGATAAAACTACGGGTTAAAGTTTGATCATTTGAAGTACCTTGAAAGTTTTAGAATGATCCTTTCAAATGAGCTGCTAAGGAGACATTTGCTGGAAAATTAAGCAAGCTATGCATAGCAAAAAGATTATATTGCTTTATAAAAAAATTTTCACTCGGATTTTAAAAAAGGAAATTGACTCTCATTTTCTGTTACATGTTTGTAAAAGCAAACATGCAGGTCAGTATACTTGATGCTAGTTAAACTTGCTACATAAAACAGATCCCCGTTTAAAATAAGTACACTTAGTGAGAAAGGTCTTCCAGCTTTGCTAGAGCTGTAACAGTTTACACTAGCTGAAGAGCTGCCCCAGCCCATATGGAAGACACAACAAAAAGCACTGAGTTCATACTGAAAAACTAATATGCTGTATGGCCTGTGAAGTGCAACACAAAGTAGGGAGTATCATTTGCAGATGACAGGATAGGTTAAGCATCAAGAAGGCTGCACAGTGAGCAACCAAGACTGACAATCTGCTTGACAAGAAATTGTAAAAGCCACAGAAGAATATAAGTCTTTGGTCAAATTAATAAAATGTGAATATTTGCAACTGCACATTTTAGACTCCTTTATTCTTTACAAATGCAAAGGTTTATAATTTTATAGAACATTAATTTTATATATTGTTTGCTTATCTGTAAAGAAAAATGTATACTATAATTTGAAAAGGTAATAAATGTGAGTTTTTTGATGTGAATACAGAAGTAGATGCATAAAATCACAAAATAAAATTTGCTGGTCTTGTTGCTATATTTCATGGACTAGTGGTCAAAACACAAATGTTTATAAAATGTGTTCTTTTTAATAAATGAATTCTGTGGCTATTCATATTGGTATTGTACCTTGGCAAAAACTTTTTTCCTTTAACAATTTTTGGCTACTGAGAAGGTTGCCATTTAGAACCTAGGAGTTTTACTTAATAGAAAATCTGAACATTTGATCCAGAAGTTAGTCTGAGCCAAAAAATAAAGTTAAACCTACACAAGGTTATTCTTCAGCAACTGATGGACAACAGAACTGTCACACTCAGAGTTGTGGTCAATGGCTCGATGTCCAAGCGGAGACCAAGTGACAAGTGGCGTTTCTCAGGGGTCAGTATTGGGACTGGCGCTGTTTAACATCTTTCTTTGTCAGCAACATGGACAGTGGGATGGAGTGCACCCTCAGCAAGTCTGCCAACACCACCAAGCTGTGTGATGTGGTCGACACGCTGGAGGGAAGGGATGCCATCCAGAGGGACCTTGACAGGCTTGAGAGGTGGGCCTGTGTGAACTTCATGGAGTTCAACAAGGCCAAGTGCAAGGTCCTGCACACAGGTCGGGGCAATCCCAACCACAAATACAGGCTGGGCGGAGAATAGATTGAGAGCAGCCCTGAGGAGAAGGACTTGGGGCGTTGCTTGATGAGAAGCTCAATATGAGCCGGCAATGTGAGTTTGCAGCCCAGAAAGCCAACCGTATCCTGGGCTGCATCAAAAGAAGTGTGACCAGTAGGGAGGTGATTCTGCCCCTCTGCTCTGCTCTCGTGAGGCCCCACCTGGAGTACTGTGTTCAGCTCTGAGTCCTTAGCACAGCAAAGATGAGAACCTGTTGGAGCAGCTCCAGAGGAGGGCCAGAAAAATGATCAGAGGGCTGGAGCACCTCTCCTATGAGGAAAGGCTGAGAGAGTTGGGGTTGTTCAGCCTGGAGAAGAGGAGGCTCTGGGTAGCAGCCTTCCAGTACCTGAAGGGGGCCTACAAGAAAGCTGGAGAGGGACTTTTTACAAGGGCACGTAGTGATAGGACAAGGGGTAATTAATGGCTTTAAGCTGAAAGAGGGTAGATTTAGATTAGATAGATATAAGGAAGAAATTCTTCACTCTGAGGGTGGTGAGGCACTGGAACAGGTTGCCCAGAGAAGCTGTGAGTGCCCCATCCCTGGAAGTGTTCAAGGCCAGGTTGGATGGGGCTTTGAGCAACCTGGTCTAGTGGAAGGTGTCCCTGCCCATGGCAGGGGAGTTGGAACTAGATGGTCTTTAAGGTCCCTTCCAACCCAACCCATTCTATGATTCCATGAACTGTCAAAACAAAATGAAAAAGCAGCCATGTAACACATATATTATTCCTCAGGGATTATTTATAAACAAATCTGGAAAAACTGACTGAATTCGACTTCAAGTTCACTGAAATGTATTTATATTAAAAAAAAAAAAATCAACATGGTGTTCATTCTGGAATTTCAAAACAACCAGAAGTTTCACCAGTGCAATGCTTGCATTATTGTGAACAGATCTTGAGACACTCTGGTGATTCTTTAAATGCAGCCATTTCAGAAGTACTTCCAAAACTAATCACAACTAATGTTCTTTTTAAAAAAAAAGTTTGAATATTTTAAGAGATCACTGAATTATGAACTATTCTGGCACCAGCCCACTGCACTATTATGAAAATGAACAGACTTTTTGTTTAGAAATCATGAGTGTTTTTACTTCTCATATTTTATTTATTAATTTTAAAAGTTTTACATAAAACCAACTGGTGAAGAAATGAAGCAGGTGTCCACAGTTATATATTTTAGAAGTGTTTCTCTAAAAGACCTTCTAAATTATTTTGGAAGCAGAAGGGTTTTTTAATGTTTTAACACTGCTATTGTTTTACAGATATGCTCAGCACTTGCACCTCCTAGCAATCTGAGATGCAACTCTAAATACATAGAACCCCCCAGAATAAGATCGATTCTTGTTGTCTTGGGGAACATTTTATCCATTTATTTGACATAAGAATTTTAAAAAGAAAACAGTAATGAGGTTCATTAAAATCTAGGAAATCTAGATGTTCAAAATTGGAATTCTCACCCTTGTACCCCAGAAATCCTCCACTTCAGTTTCTGTATTTCTTTTCACTGCTCTTTTACCAATATTGAAGTAGCAACTAGGAACTACAGTGAGGACCAGGCTTCTGTTGTACCAAGTGCTCTACAGCCTTGGATCAAAATTACAATGCTCCTCCCCAAAACTATACAATCCAAGACTGAAACACAAATCAAAAGCTGAATGCAGACAAGAGTGCAAGGAAACAACGTGGCACGGAATCTCTGTAGCATGTGTAGCTTATCTATTGAGTCTGATATACTTTTAAGTACTAAGTGTTGAAATACAATTTTTTTTTTCCCTCTTCAATTTAGAGAGGCTCCCAGAGAATGCAGCACTTACTTACTTAGAAGACAGTCTTTTCTACATTGCTAAAGGCCTTATCAGCTGTACTGGCTGTGCCAAGACAGCACAGCCTCTAACCATGACTTTTGTTGTTAGGGTTTAATATTTGAACTTGATGTCATTTGACGGGATGCTATAAATGAGTAAGATTGCGGCCATTTATTAGAATAGCATCTTGAATCCTTGATTCTGTATAAGGATGCTATTATATAGATGGCATATAGGAGTAAAAGAGAAAAACAATCCCAACAGTGTATTCACTAAGTATAGCCATGCAGAGGTCCACTGCAAAGAAAAGCATCAGTAGTAAGAATTACCTCAATAAAAAATAAATAAATACAAATCTAAAAGTGTGTATTCCTGCCACAGATTCTTGCTTATAGCCCTCAAATTTATATGGATTCCTTGAGTATCCCTGCCTCTGGGTGCAGTGTCTTTAGGCTGTACTTGTTGGGTCCTTTGATACAAACTAAGCCTACGGGTCACAGCAGCTTTTTGGGCTCCATTGTCTCAAGAGGCTTAAAAACCAGATATGTCTGAAGAGAAAAATCTTCTTCAAGGCAGTCAGGCAACCAGCAGTGAATAAAAGCTAGCTAAGATGAATTTTACTTTGTTTTAAAAAATCTATTTGTCATCTGGGTTATGGAAGACAAAGTCTTGGATGTAAATCCCCTTAACACAAGACCAGGGACCATGAAGCTCATCTGCTTCCCTCTTTATAGCAGACTCCATCTTCAGCATCTCTATCTTGTTTTCTTAGACCTTTCTCCTTTCACCTGATCCTCACTCAAGGAGCACTGAAGTTAAACATTAACATCCAGGGACTGAGGCTGCTGTTACCTTTGCCTTCTCTTCATACAGGCTGTGCCATTCACATTTGAAATGCAGTTCAACTCCAGATTATATAGCTGAGAATAAATATCCATACACTTCTCTGTGTCAGTGTAGGATAAGAAGCTCTCTCCTCCACAACAAATGTCATATATAATGGGAAGAAACAGTCATGCACAGCAAAGCTTTTACAAAGCAATACAAAATAGCCTAAATCATCCACATCCCACCCTTCATCTACAGTCTTATCCTGGCACCTCGCATCCTGCAGCCCATTCAAATCCACTCACAACTCTGCAGTAAAGATCACGTATTGGCCTTTGGCCACCTACTCCTGCCAACATGAGTGGACCTGACAGCTGAATTGCCAATGGGATGTCAGAGTTACAGATTTGTACTTTACTTTTTGGTTGATTACTCTAAATTGATGTTTCTACCAAGAAACCGTAAAGCAAACTGGCCAAGCTTGGACAGTACATTTCCATTGGCTGGTTCGCTTCCACCAGCATGTAATAGAGTCATGCTAGAAGCAACTAATAGCCTGGAACCAACCAGGAAACTGGTAGGCTTTCACTCTAGTATTAAAGATCCCAGTTAAGAGGAATTACTACTTTTATGTTCCCTGCTTTGGGGATTTATCCCTACTTAAGAGTCCAGGATTGTCACACGAACTGAAAGAACACTGCAGAGAGCAGGTGGAAGACTAATTAATGAAAAAAGGATATGGGTTAGAGGGATAGGGAGAGGTTAAAAATACTAAATCCAACAATGCAAAAGGCTCCGAGACAGTAATGAAGTCCTTTCTAAGTGACTCACCAAAAACTAAGAACATGCAATGCAGATAACTCTCAGACACTAAACACAATAGGACTTCACTGTGCTTTTCAGCCCTCTTCCCCATCACTGCTGCTGTTCTGCCATACCCTCCCTGAAAACACATCTCTGCTTGCTTCCTTTGCCAGACTTTTTCCATCCAACTCCTTTTCTCTTTGTTTTTTACCCTTTTCCTAGCTGCCCCATTTTCTTTCTGCCGCTAGCCACACTGGCAGGCTGCTGCGCTGGCACCAAATATTTCTGAAATTGTGGTGCCAACGCACTGTCTGCCATCCCATCCTGCCCAGTGTTTTCTGTCCTACTGTCATTTATATATGTACATTCTCATATAAATTGAACGTCCTGCCCCTCGAGGAACTGTGCTGAAAAGCAGTTCCCCAGTCCACGCATCGCTGGTAAGAGTAACCTAACTGATGATACCTGCCTGCTTTGCTAAAAAGAAAAGCTTTCACCCATTTCTTTGGGTTACACACAGTGACAACAACTTGTATTGCCAACAGTTGTGATTTACTACTTCCCTCTAAATGTTTTCTGAATGTGTCTGCTTGCAGACGCAGTCTCTCAGATCAGGAGAATAAAAAAGAATCTGGCACCGTCTCTTGCCACTCAGCAGTCGCTTCCCTTTCTGTTGAGCGCTAATGACTACCAAAAAGCATCAGGCGTCCACACTAAGGGGATCCAGGGACTGGATTCTGCAGGCTACAACTCAAAATACACACGAAAGCAAACAGAGGGCTTTGACTTAAAACCTTCCCAAAAGTCACATCCTTTCCTTTTCAGAGATGACCACTGGAAACTTCCATGAAAGCATGCCCTCTCAGCATGGAGGGTCCCTACCCTAGCCTTTAATCACGACAGCTGGTACGCTAAACACAACCTTTGGCTGCTTACACAGGCTGAAGTTGTGGTCAGCACCATGCCAGCCAACTCCTCACGTTCTGAGGCTAATGATAACATTGGCAGCAAATGTTGCTGTGTTCAGCTCTGCGACTTGGGCTCCCAAGCGACATCTTTATCCATTTTCTCCTACTATTTTAAAGCAGGATATACTACAAACAATACTTCGCTTTTAAAAAGAGCATGAAACAAAAACTCATCTAAAACACTATAAATTGTCTTGGACACTAGAAGATAAGCACTACAGTACTTGATTAGGCATTTTCACTGCTCAAAGCGGAGATACAGATCTCCTGAATCAAAAGATGTTCAGCTTGAATGTTACCGTTCAGAGGGAAAATTGGGTAAGTCCATTGTAGAAACCTGCAGTTATTTACCAGTAGTCACAAATAATCCATAAACTCCCTACTAGGTCTTTGATTTCCTCCTCATCTATCAAATGTGCAAATCGTATTTTATGATTTTATCTTTTTTTTTGTAACCAGCTTTAAGAAAGTTTTTTAAGCTTTAAGGCTGCAATCACCCAAAAAGGAACAAAAGGGAACACACATAGGCATTGTTCCGAAGTTCAAATGGGTTTATGTATGAATCAAAGCCAGCTCTTAGATTACGTTGAAAATATATGGGACCTTAAGTAAAATTGTTTTAATAGCATTTGGAGAATGTTTCCCTTGTCTCTACCCATAAAACTTTCCTGTAAGGCAAGCGTGTAGATCTCACTCCTAATTAATTTCTCCCTGAAGCACTACAAACATGATGCTATAATTCAATAACCTAGTGAAAGCAAGGAAAGAACTTGGAGTAATTTGGTTCCCATTGTTTTAGTGTAATCTCTACGCTATAAGGCAAGTGTTTAGCCAGTGCTAAGAAGCTTGAGTACGTAGGTTCGAATTATATTAATCAGATACCGTCTGTTCGGTGGCAACTGGATCTGGGACAAGCAATTTAATGGGGTCAAAGCGGCGCCTCCAGCAATTCTGAGGATGCATAGAAGCAAGTTTCCATTCTGTGTTTGAACAGAGAGCAACAATTACTGTAGTCTAAAAGAGATGGGGAATCCTTCAGGGAACCATAATCACATCAGCTCCACACTGCAAAATCTAAAAAGAGAGCTATATTGGGGAGGGGAAACAATCAAGAATATGCAAAGTAAAAAGCAAGTAAAATTGTGGTGCCAAATCTCCGTTTCCACACCTCCTCACCACCCCTTTTCAGTTCCCTCAGGCTGCAGAATAGGATGTAGCACGCTTAAATGAACATGCCTGCACCACCAATGGTACTGCAAGCTCTGACACTCCCTGGGAAAACAGAGCTCAGATTTTCCCATTAAAAAAGCCCAGGCTCCTATATATTGAGCCAAACGAAACTCTCCGTTAGCAATTGGCATCACAGAACCTACGCAAGACAAGGGAGCCAGATATGGTTCAGCAAAATTTACTGTGAAAAATCTTTAGGAGGGAGGATGCTGTCAAAAGACATGTTTTCATCAAAAATTTTTACACAGCTGTTGTGTGGTCAGCAACTGAATCACACTGCTTCCATCCAGGTACACATACCTGCACTCACACAGGTCATCTCTCACTTGGGAGGAAACTATAAATAGAGATGCAAAGCACAGTACGAAGAACCCTAATCTAACTATAGGCTCTGTAAGGCTGTGTATGCTCTGCCAAAGAAAAATTCCTGCACAATGCAGAGGCAGATGTTGCAGGCAGCATTTACTTGGAGGGCTCCCTATTTCTGCAACTATCCAACCCTTGAATGTGTGCAAGGACTTGGCTCAGGAACAGCTCCTTTCAGCTTTCCCTGCTGTTACACTACTCACTCCAGCACACTTCAGTCCTCTTTTCTGCAGAGCTGCTACTGAGCTTCCCTCTTCCCCTCACTCCAGACTTTATCAGTGTTCTCCCACACTGCTACCTAATCTTCTGAACTTCTTTCTCCTATGCAGGGAAACACTGTGATAAGGAGGTAGATAGTTCTTTCATCTGCTTGTACTCCCGGTTTTACAGTGTCCCTATTCTGATGGTGGTAAGAAAGCACAGACAGGTATACAACGGCTAACAGAATATTTTAAAAGGAAAAAAAATCCATCATTTATAATGTGGCAAGACAAAGGGGAAATGCATCAAAAACCCGCAAGACTTCCTGAAACAGATCTGAGCTACACTACCATATGAAGAGACTAAATCATAATAGTTATGTGCTTATAGAATGTCAGTGAGACTATAGGATGCTGCAGGAAAGATAATTAGGAGACTGTCAGTTGTAAAGGTATCACAGGGTAATGGTTCCTGCTGCTGGCAGAATACAATCCTCAAAAATAAATGTAGTCAAAACTATACATTATTTTCAATGCAGGAGACACTGATCTCATGGCAGCAATCTATTTTTATTATGTTACCTCTGATGTGCTAAATGATTCATAAAACAAGAATATTTTCTATGAGAAAGATCTCTCTAGTAACCAGAAAGTTGACATTAGTATTACTAAATTTAAGTATGCTTTTTTAAAAAAAAAAAAAAAAAAAAAATCAGTCAAATAGAAACCCTTTAGAGTACAGCCTGCTGACAAATAATCTGGGCAAAGCTGGACCTTCTGCCTGAGTATAGTGAGAGTTCAGCGAGCTCTGAATGGCTTTATCCCACGGCAGTACTTGGAAGAAGGGCTTAGAGGTAGCAGCTGTGAATGGGATTCTAGGCAAGCATTAGGAGCTAGAAAATCCATCCTCACATCCCATCTTCCACAATTTACCAGGTTGTGCCTACTGTGGGAAGCAGTGGAGACAAGAGGAGCAATATGCAGAACGAAACAGCTGATGCTGAGGACCTGACACCCGCACCATACACATTTCAGGGGGGGTTACTTCAGACTAGTTCTAGTCTGGTCCTATTGTCTGAACGTCTCTTAGCAGCTGGAGCACATTAGGTGCGTTCCTTAAGTGCATCTTACAGTCAACCAGGAAGTCCAGCTTCATCCAAAAAGATATCCCATCTGTGAGCTCCAAGCCTGCTCAGTGATACAAACCAAAGCACAGGTGTAACTTGGAGGTTCACATCAAAAGCATATTTATGATTAAAAGCTTCCCAGTTGAGTACAACTGGAGGAAAGCTCTCTTTTTGCTCCTTACATTTCAGTTTCTCCTCTGTAACATACTGGAGATCTGTTGTTTTCAACCTTTGTGGATCCCCAAAACTGCAGACATTTCACTGGAGTTGCAGGTCCAGGCTTTTCTTAGACTACATCTTGGTTGAGTGGCCATGGCGCACTGCATGGTCCTGGTTTCCTATTCACTCCGTCTAGAGACTCAGCCACAGGCTGCAGTAGTTTCCTTCCCATGGAAAACTCTGTCCAGCAGCAAACTGGGAGATGACTCTTTGGCTTTGCATCCTAAACATATCCTTAGCTAAAACACAACCAAAAGATTTTACAAGACATGTCTAGTGCTTTCACAAGGATGCTTAAATGTAAAGCACTGCTACTTGATGACACCCCCTTAAGAATTATTAGCAAACAGTGATCCTCTGGTGGAAGAATTGCTGTTATTCTTGTTTCTTTGTCCTGAACAGCACGGATTCAAGGCACTCTATCAAACAGGATTGCCTCAGCATGTCCCTATAGGTCACTTTGCACTATGTTGAAGGTGGAGCTCTAACGAACAGTTTGTATCTTCTTCAGGAAATTACAACCCAGAAGTTGCCAACTTTTGAGATTTATTACCTATGATAGTTGTTACAGAAACTCATCACGCGAAATGAGGCTTTCATCTATTCATGTTCCTTATATCCTGAGGCGCGAGAGAGAATTGGTAAAACATGATCACATGCTAAAACATGATCATGTGCTAAACCACGAATAAGCTGTCAAATTTTTAAACCCAAGCTCATGATTTTTGAACAGCTGGTGTTGGCAATCCTGCATGTTCATTGATTATTGCCTTCTCCAAGGAACTGTTAGAGTAGATACAGGGCAGCGTCACTGTTGGGAAAGGGTAAATTAAGCCCAAACATAGCTGTATAGAATGTTCTGAAATGTGACTGGTAATAACTAAAATTAAGTATGAGTGACTAACAAGTGGGCGCTGGACCAAGAAAGCAAGAGACTTAGGTATTCAAGTCAAGCCACCTCGCATAAATTGCCCCGTGCATTTCCAAGACAATTGTATTTTAGTTGTTAATAATGAGAAACAGTGCATGGGATCTTTCCCTAGCCCATCACAATACCCTACTATCTACCTGCTTCATACTATACTAATGTACAGAACATTTCCTCTAACATATGTGCAGAGGAGGGTTTTTTTGCCTATAATCTCGCCTTATTCAGGGATGTTTGTTACAATACTGCACTAAGGATGTGGTTGTCTCTGGACTCCAGTCTGTGGGCTTGAGTATGGAAAGGCTGACAAGAAGAAATCAAATACAAGGACGATGCATCACCCTCACAGTATCTACAACATACCTGAGAAAAATAAACTTTTGCTGTGGACTGTTGACTGTTTGAGAGAGAAACACTAATAGCCTAGGGAGGGAGAAGGCAGAGGTGAAGGAAGACTTTGGCAGCAAAGTCTCCTGTGAAAACAGAAAACCTTGCAGATACATTTTACCTCTCGATGTCCAGAGATACTGCTCACTTTATTTGGGAACCTATTTCACTACCTGTAAAATGTTTAAAGGAAAAGTTCAGGAAGAAAAAGGTACTGCCACCGTGAGATTTCCCTCCTGGTTGTAAAGGAAAAAAATACATCACAGCAGAAAGCATGCAGACAGAAACTTGGAGCTATGGTTGTCCCTATCAAAGGCAACAGCAAGAGGCAAAGTATCCAACCTTCCAGTACAGCATTTCAAAAGTGGGAAGTGTTATAAGCCATAGAGATAGGGCCTGGGGATTTCAAGATTACGTTCTCAAGAGTAGAATAAATAGGGCTTTTAGGGAATTATTATTTTACTGACAGCCAATATTGATGTCCCAATCAGATGAAAAATTTACCTGCGCTTCTGCAATTCTGAAAATAAAGGGGGAAAAACGCAAAGACAACAAAGCTGAAAAGCAGTGAAAGCAATCTTTACTGTAGATTCATATAATGCTTTTTACATCTGGAGATTGGAGGATAAAATAATACTTCATTGCTAACCTAGAATAAACCATTGCTTTCACAATTTCCATTCTGCCTTCATACAGGTAACACGTAACTGCAGAGAAACGGTCTATAAATAGCATAACTTATTGCCCCAGAAGCATTATTCAATCATTAGGCTTTACAATAATTATATCATCAAGTTTTCAATTCCTTAATTTACTTTCTCAGACAAGTTCTTCTTGAGAACCTGGAAAGAATGCTATACATGTGTAACAAGAGGTAGATATCCTCAAATAAAATTCAACACCTTTAAAAAGATTACCGATCCCCATCATACTACAGTCAGTATAATGCCCTTATTGCCAAAATTGCTAGTGCTATTAAGTAACTATTGCTATCAAGTATTTCACATGTAGAAGCCTTCTGTCAAGACAAAGAAGTGCCTATGAAACAGAAGTGAAATATGGCATTATTTCTAAATTCATAGAGAAGATATAAATGGCTGCCTCTTTAATCCCATCTCACTCAGAAAAAAAGCAAGAACGTTGTTATGAGAAAGATACATAGTAAAACCTTTGGTTAAATTTATATTAATATTGTAACTGTATGAGCAGTTTTAAAATAAAAAACCCCTATTTTTATTAATTTTCAGTATTGTTAAGTCTATCAAAGAGATCTCTTAGTTGACAATAGTAGTCTATTTCCAAGAGTCATCTGTGCTGTATTCAATACATATGGGCAATAAAACACCAATAAATTCAGGGACAGGTTTTAGAAGTAACTACCACCTTATTCTGTGCATAGACTTAATTTATTTCTTTCAGTTGATGACAGGATTCAAATGGAACATGTTTACAATGTCACAGTCTCTTGCATTAATAGAGCTTATGCTTGGTGATCATCTTCTAGTTTGGAGGTTTGTATATATTCTGTATACACACACACACAGACACACAAAGCAAATATTAAGCAAATCCAATCTAGTACTCTTAAAAATGAGTACTGCATAAACAAAACATAAGCGCACATGGCAATTTCATGTTCTAAATCCACCCACATAGCTGTTCTCAGCAATTCAAGAACAGAGCTGCATGGGCAGATTCACAGAATTTGAGTTACAGACATCTGTGCTGAAATAATGATCAGCATATGAAGGTTTTATTCATTAAGCAACAGAATAAGGTCTTGTTTTTTTATTTATTTTATCCTCAAAAAGAAAATAAATACACAAAAATTGCAACAACAACAAAAAAGCAGAATAAGCTCAAGGTACTCTGCTTCTTTCATTCACCCCCAGAAATCTACTCATCTTGAAGCATAATCTTAGAGCTATTCCAGGAACAAGCCACGATAAACAAACCTGCATGTATGAAATCAGTTACCTTAAAAATCTGGAAAAAATTGAATAGATAAAACTACAGTGTAACCTGTAGGATAGTATTGTCTTTAGCTTCTGCCAATACCACACTGCAGATGAAGATATAAAATCCCTAACAGACCAGATGTAGAACTGCCAGTCCCCATGAATTATTCGTCTCAGTGTCTAAAAGTCAGAGCTCAGCTTAAAGTCTAATGCAGGAAGTCTTTTCCTTCCGGGACACTTTGTTTACATTAACTGTACATAGTTTTATGGTCCACAAAGCTCCCAGTCCTTCTTTGAACCCTGCTAGGGTGAGTGGCCTCATTTTGCCCCAATTACTTCCTATGGCAGTAAGTTTCACAGTCTAATTACCCATTATGTCAGAAAGTCTGATAAGCAAAGCAGTCTTGGCAAAAGTCTAGAGACTAAAGCAAGAGATGGACCAAACGCCTAAGGCAAAAACAAGTTTCTTCCTTTAAAGGAAAGACTTTATGCTATTCTGATTTTACTTTCCATTTCACAGAATGTCCCCATGCTCCTGTGTTATAAGAACAACAGCAGAAACTTCATTTGTAACTGTAATTTTATTCATTCATCCTCCCATGCATCTCTCTTGCAAAGTAAACAATTCCCCGTCTTCAATTTTGTGAGCTAAAACGAGAGCGAGCACCTAGCTTTTGTTTCAACAGCCTGCAGCAGCAAAGTTTCACAGCTTACTTTTAAGCATCACGACTTAAATTGATTTCCTGAAAAAGGGGATAAATTTGTACATTTTTCACAGCCTCCTCAGAGGTCCAGGGCACAAACCTTTCCTTTCTGCAGCTTTCAATCGATATTGAATGACTTTTCAAGAACTTGATTCAAGAGCATCAATGGAGCAAGAACCAGTTATACAATGGCGTTATCTCCATCCATGACCTGCCACAAAACCTGTGCTCCTCTGGGATTACAGCATGTATTAATATTCGGAAAAAAGGTAGAAGAGCAAGATATAAAACAACCTTAGTAAGTGAGCTTGCCAGGCACACCTGTTTCTTCTGGCAAATGCTGAAATAGCTGGACAGGAGGAGCTATAGTGCATCTGCAGACAGATATGCCCAGGGAAGGTTCCAGAGTAGTTATAATACAAGCCAGATCCCATGGATTTCAATAGGCCAGGACTCTTAACACACAAACCTAGCCACGATTCACAGCATTCCACTCTGAAAGAATACATATACCCCATCATCAGGGTCGTCTGCTCCATTACAGGCAGATTTGTAATCAAACATAACTTCCAGTTTAGTTTTCTCAGAAATAAGTAGAATCCTGATCAGCAAATTCTTTTCTACTATAAATTATGCAGCACATGTTCCAGTTCATTAATCCTGCCTAGTCTTGAAAGCTACAGGGATTTCACAATTCTTCCTGTAACATTTACAAAATATTTCCATAAATTTCCTACTTACTGAGCAAATAACATATCCTCCCCAGTTAATGTTCCTAACACAGAGTCAGAACATCAACTCAGGGTATCACGTATGGAGCATCCAGCTGGTTCTCTCGAGAGGATAGCACAGACACAGTTTGTGGAACTGAAGTCTCACCAAGAAGAAAAACCTGCCTGCAGGGCAACAGGCACAGATAAGAACTCCTGCAGCAAGGACCTATACTTCTGGTTCATAGCCCTGCTCTGACAAGTAAACGGATGCACAGGGCTCACATGGGCTTTACTCATTACTGAGCAGCTGTTATCCTGTATAGGACATGTCTGTTCAGAAGGGAACAAATCCAGGAAGACTCAAGGCTCCATTTTGCTGCCATCAAACTCAAATTCTAAAAACTAAGTAGAAGATGTTACACGGGTGGGTGAAGAAACCATATCATACATATTTTTATATGGGTATTTTA
This sequence comes from Platalea leucorodia, assembly GCF_965183815.1. Classification (NCBI taxonomy): domain Eukaryota; kingdom Metazoa; phylum Chordata; class Aves; order Pelecaniformes; family Threskiornithidae; genus Platalea; species Platalea leucorodia. Next base: position 28,664,753 of record NC_138825.1, on the reverse strand, counting down.
CCTTCTAAAACATCTCCTATGATTAGATCTTCCCCCAGTTTGTAAGCAAAGTGTATTTCAGTAGTTTTCACTCAGTGCACGACCACAGATATTTTTATAGCAACCATGTCTGCAAAACCGTATGTGGGACTCCTAATAGGCAATACTCTAACTGGTGCGGATCACTAATGATTAAATATTACCAACAAATGATCCTTTTTTAATAAGGCCTCAGTATGGTTAATCTTAACCAACAGTAGGCAATTCACGGGGTGAACTCAGACGATGAATTTGCACTGCCAGACTCTTGATAATAGCAGGATGCTCTGGATTACTCACAAGAACCTCCCAGCTGGCAGCCACCTCTGACCCAAGGCGTGGGCAGCAGCCAAGGGACCACTCACTGCCCACAGGCCCCTGAGCTGGAAGCACGGCAAAACCCTTCCGCGCTGTGCCGCCGGCCGTGGGGCGGCTGGGCTCCTCGGGGAGATGGAATTCACAACACAGGCAGCATCATATCACATCCCCCTAGTTCATCCCGCTGACTTCACTTCACGAAAGCCTTATTTCGTGAAACAAATTACAGATTGCAGATGTTTTCGAAAGACGGTGGGAGAGAAGGGAAGACTTGATAGACTGGCGACACACAGATTAAGGTCCAGGAAACAAACCCGCTGAGGCCCTTCTTAATGTCAACCAGAAAACAAACACTTCAAAACAAGCCGCCACCGAACCGAAGGCGCAGAGGCACGCCGGACACCCGTGACTACCTCAGCGGCGGCAAAGCGGCGGCGGCCTGAGGGAGAGCCGGAGCCGCCAGCCCTCAGGAGGGGAAGGGCGGGCTGGGCCCAGCGGGGGGACCACCAGGCCCACCAGCCGTGCTTTACCCCGCCGTGCCCTCCCGCCGCGCCTGCGGCACCGTGGGGCCGCTGCTCCTCCCCCCCCCAGCCCGCCCTCCCGGTGGGGGGCGGGGCCTCGCCTCCCTCTTGCGCTGATTGGCTGGCGGCAGCCCTCCCGGCCACCTGCGGCGAGCCGGCAGCCCGCCACCGGTGCCCTTCGGCGGGCAGTGGTGCGCACGCGCACTACGTCTCGGCCTGTTAGGGGCCCAGCCCGTTGCCTGACTGAAAAATTGCCGCCAGCCTCACTTTCAGAGCGGCAGGCATTCGAGGGAGAGAGGCGCTCCCACTGCTTTAGTAACGACTCGTGTATTTCGCCGGACTTTTTTTTACCCCGCGCCTTTCACTGCTTCCCGTGCTCACCGCTCGCAGGCGTTCGTGGCGGGGGTCCGCGAGCCGGCGGGCCCTTGGACGTTACGGCGTCGCAAAAAGCCGGCTGGGGTCCTTCCGCGGGAGGCGTCGCAGCCGGTGGGCCGTTGGGAGCGCGCGATCCGGTGGCCCCCACCATGTATTACAAGTTCAACGGCTTCACGCAGAGGCTGGTCGGGGCAGCGGCCTCCGCCGCCTACAACCCCCAGGTACCGGGGCCGCCGCCGCCCCCCTGGGCCCCCTCGCGGCGGTGACCTTCGCCGTCCTCTTCCTTGCGCGGCGCCATTCGCTCCCCAGAGCCGCTGGAGGAGCCGCGCCCGCCACCCCCCTCCGGGGTGGGCGGCTCTGGCGGCCGTGGGAGCCCCAGCCGGTGGAGGCGGCAGGGCTGGGGCCGAGCCCCGCGCGGTGGCGGCGAGGGTCGCGGGGAGCTGGAGTTGCCGGGCGAGTGCATGCTCGCGGGCGGAGGGCGCTTGGCTGCTGCGGTGGGGATGGCCTCGCCTGCCGCCCCGGCAGGGGCTTCGGGGCCTGGTGGCTTTTATTTCGCTGGGAGGGAATCTGCCGCGCTCGCTGTGCGCATCCCGCCGTGCGCCTAGCGAGCCTGGCCTGTCGTGTGACCTTGGGCGAGGCGCTTCGTTCCGCCGTGCACCTCTCGGTTCAGTTTTGGGATGTATTGGGTGTTATCGCAAGAAATTAACACACTTCTCTGATGTAGGACTGTCCCTGAGCTAGAACAGTGGCTGGTGGTGTTTTAAAATCACAGCTGGCAAATCCAAACAGCAGTGTAGCTAGTCCCTATCTCTTGTCTGTGCATGCAGAAAAACTAATTATTGAAAGCATTAAAACCCTTGTTAGACAGGGCACGCATCTATAGAAGTTTGTTTAAAGCAAAATGAAAAGCAGCTTTTCCTCTGCATGATGCTGACATATTTACTAGTTGCGTACAGGTTAAAGGTTGCATTAAATAGGCTTATACTTTCCATACTTTATAGTTAAAGTACATGGTTAATTCTGTGGGAGTGGAGGGGAGCTGAGAAGGGGAGAATAGATCCCGCTTACATCAGCCATTTCAAGTCATTAAAGAGCTGCACATTGGTGAAAAGAAATCACAGAACTTGTTTGCTTTTATGTACATCAACATAGATTCCCAAGTAATACTAGAAAGATTTGCAAGGTGATTTTGTCATGGGACAAATGCAGCATGGTTGCTATACCATGGTCAAGTTTCTGAGTAAACTTTGAAAAACAACTTAAGTTATTACAGTTTAGTAATCAAAAAACCCAACCTGGAAGTTAAGGATTGGAAGAATGATTTTTAAAAAGTCAACCTGACAAAGAACTGCCTCCGGAGAGCAAACATATCTGATATAACTTGAGGTTTTTGGGGAGGGGGGGGGAAGTAGCTACACGTGTACACACAGAAATGAAATCAAAGTTATGGTTTGTCTTTTTCCTGATAAACTCCTTGATAAAAGGTAACTGAAAGATACTACATTCTTGTAGACTAATGTATATTGTTGTGATACACAAATAACTCTGTTTCATTCTTTCTTAGCCTAATTCCGTTAGCAACCTACTTTACAGTTCTGCTTTCTTGGATATCCTTGACTATGCAAGTTTTACTTGGAAAATCCGGTCTTTTTCCGCAAGCAAGCATATTGTATTAAGCTTCTGTAAAATCTCATGGTTTCAAGGGGTGCAGACCGAACACAAAGCTTTTAATTTTGAATTTTTTTGAAGTTAAGATGTTATAGTTTAGATGGATAGACAATTAGAAAGGTTCAGAGAAGTGGATGATCAGGCTTAGCATAGTGGTTAATGGGTCATACTCTGCTAGGATGCTCATAACAAGTGGAATACTGCAGGTTACTGCAGGACTTTATCAGTTACCTGGAGCAGGCAATAGAGTGCACTCTTGTAAAGTTTACAGAAGACATCAAGGCAGTAGCTCCAAAATGTTTGAAGTAGAACTGCCATTCAGAGTGGAGGAATGAGCTGACAGGAACACTAGGAATTTCCATGAGGAAAAAAGGCAAAATTGTGCGTGTGGGAAGGAAGAGCCCCTGGCAGGCATACAAGCTGGGAGCTGACAGGCTGGTGGGAGCAGCCTGTGGTAGAGATTCTAGAGGTACTGGCAGACAGCAAGCTGGGCGTGAGCCAGCAGTGCATCCTACCTGTAAAGAAGGCCAACAGCATCCTGGGCTGTATCACCATGTGCATAGCCAGTAGATTAAGAAAAGTGACGATCTCCCTCTACTCAGCACTCATTGGATCACATCTAGGGACTGCATCCAGTTGTGGGCCCCCCATCATGGGAATGTTGTTGATCAACTGGAGCAAGTTCAGCAGAGGTCACCAGGATGGTTGGGAGGCCAGAGCACGTACCCTGTGAGGCAAGGATGAGGAAACAGGACTTGTTCTACCTGGAGGAGAGAAGGTGTAGGGGAGAGGGGGCAGGTGCAGACCTAAGACCAGCCAGCGCCTACAGGGAGGTTATGGCTCTGCACAGTGGTGCATGGTGGGAGGGCAAAAGGCCACAGGCTTAAGCTGCAACAAGAGAAGTTCAAACTGGGTATAAGGAAAGACATTTTCATGGTGAGAACAGTCAGGCAGTGGAGCGGGTGCCCGGGGAGGTTGTGCAGTCTCCATCCTTGGAGGCTTTCAAGGCCAGACCAGACAAAACCCGCAGCAACCTGGTCTCACCTCAGTTTGGACTGAAAAGCGTTAGAGGGCCCTTCCATCCTAAATTACCCTATGATCTTATGTAAACGTTGAGGTACCAGTGACTTTCTGATATGGCAGTTTCTGTCCCAAGAAGATTTTTATCCTCCTCTTTCGCCATCACTCTTCGGAAAGCTTCCTGGGTAGGTATTGGGGGGTGGAGGTGCAGGGCACAGGGAAGACAGCAGAATAAATAGTATGTTCTAGTCTAAAAGTATGTCTGTTCATTAAGAGTAGGTCCAACAGGCACCTGTGCTAGAAAACACTCTTGCCACTATTGCAGTGTTTGAGGCATTTCTTACCTCTTCTACACGAAGTTATATTCAAAGAATAAACGTTAATTGACACTTCATTTGTGTAGAGGAAAGCAAAGGTTAGGGTTACCATTGGGGGCAGGGGGGAGGGCTTCAAGCCCAAGCAGTAAAGTACCTCCTTTCTGGAAGAATATAGCTTAGAACACTGTGTATTAGTCTCTAGGTCATTGTGACTATTTTTCTGCAAATAATGCATCCTTTTTAAGATCCTACAAGAAAAGCCTCAGCACAGAAATACAGAAATCTCTGATAACCACCTGGAGTAGAATTGTTCTAGAGACAACACTCGTGGCTTCTGGAGCCCAGGTTGTGGAATATTGCTTACCTTTCTGTTTAGCAGGCTCCATTACATTATAGCAATCATCCCATTTTAAGTACATCTTTGGTTTTTGGGATTAAAATGGCAGAAGCGAGACAAGAGGGAATACAGAATTCTCTGTTATCTCACATTCTGTTAATGAATATTAGGTATGTAAGAATATTATTGCACTAGATAGAGAAAGACACGATAAATTCTGAATTCTTGACATCTTCTAGATTAAAATGCTGTAGTGTCATATATCAGAATTGTTTCGTAAAGGGTCTATGCAAAACTAGTTTCACATATAGCTATTGCAGATAGAAAAAAAAATTTCTAGGTAGATCTCACTTCTGTGCTCTGCAAGGCAGGAAAGAGAATGTCCAAGGAACAGAAATACTTTTCTTCTAGAACATTGTAATGATTTATATTTAGGTCATCATCGCACACTGTATTTCATTTCAGTGTCATCACTGAAATGTTAAAACCTAATCTTTGAGAGAATGTAGTTGAGAAGATGAGATTGTATCCAAGCAGGAGCATTTCACATAAGTCTTATGAATATTGTCTTGCTTTATAAATGTGTGTTTTTTCATATTGGTGAAAAAAAAACACTGTCTTTCATATCTGGCTCACCATTCACATGGCTTAGTCCTCAGCTGTGGCACGCAAATGTGCTATGCAATAGAATACCTACATTTTAAATAGTTACCTTCAATGCCTTTTTACAAGGTTCTTAGGCCAGCTTTTTGGTAGAATTTTTGTTTTTTTTTAGTTTGACTCTACTCCCAAGTTCAGATGCATCAGTCTGATAAAATTGTTTGCTATAAATAGAGATTAAAATATGAAAGGGATCACATGAGTAAGTAGATGTTAAATCCAAAACGAACTAAATGTTTTCCTATTGATTTCATTGCTGTATTTAATAAAACCATAGTTCAGCATTTAAAATAGTTTGCTTTTTATTCTTCTATTTATCTTGATGTTTCTGGAAAAATGAAGACATCCTGCAATTCAAATTTTGCTTGGTCAAATATGCAGTATAATTCTTCACTCTGTTCTGTACTGTTACATTCTGATGCATGTTTAAACTTATTGTGGGCTTGCAAAATATCAGTCAAAATGTATTTCAGAAATTCTTTTGCTGACAGTAACATAACTAACAGCTTATACTAACAAAAAAAAAAATCTCTTAGTTTGAAACCTGTATTGTTCTTGCCATCTCAGTCTTCGTATTCGTAGATGACGTAATTTTGCATTTAACAAAGTTATGTAAAGTAGTATGAACAATTTAGCCTGTTTGAATGCACGGAAACTTTCTCAGCTAGTACAGGTGAGGAGTCAAATAGGTTAATAACTACTACTCATATTTAGGAGGATAATGAGTGCCATAACCATTACAAATACAATAAAAACTATTAAGTCAAAGAGTTGGTTTATGTTTGAAGTATAAATAGTGGGACCGGTTTCAAATACCATCAGGTGAAGATGCCTATATGAACTTTTCTCTACCTCTACAAGGCTGACCATGGTCCTAGTAGAAGTTTAGTCATACTACCGTATCTTCAGTTGATACAACTTATTTTGCCTGTAGCTATATAAAATCCCCACAAACCACAGATCTTTTGATTTTAGCTGTTATGAATTCCTTTGAGTTCATTGAGAAACTATAATGGTTAACATATGCTGTAGATGATACTTAAAATGTACACAAAATCACTTAAGTGTGTCATCCCAATACAAACAAAGCCTCAAGTGATCCTACCTAAAAGCATCCTTATGTTAGCGGTAACAAATATATTTAACCTCATACAGTGAGGTATGTCCTACTATGAAGGATGTGCTATTTAGGTTAGAAGTGTCTAGGTCAGCAAGTTCATAAAGTTACTTCAATGCGTGTTCTGAAATAATAACTCTCAGCTTAACTTTCTTTCCTGTTTCCCCTTTTCATTTTGGTCCTTACCTCAGTTTTCTCTACTTTCTCATTCTCTGATGTGTTTGAGCAATTCCCCTAACATTTAAAAACTTAAGTGTGGTGCTTTCTCCATTAGATTGTGCTCCAAATCCTTAACTGTTTTATGCTGTCAGGAAAATGTAAATCTAGCTTGGCAATCCATGCTGGCAAGGTGTAAGTTTGTTTTAACTTCGAGCATGTTGGCCAACCAACAGATAGATTGGGTCCTAAGACCTTCAGACCTCTGACAGGAAAACAAACACACTTTACAGAAGGGTAGGCAGAGAATTTTGTTTGTTGTTTTGGATTAGCTACATGTCCTGACCTTTCATTGAGGACTGCAGCATTTGACAAAGTCATTGCTGTAGTGTGCTGATGAAATCAGCTGGTGTTGACTCTTCTGCACAAGTACATCTGCTGTACTTTGTCCAAGAATTGGAAGAAATTCCTATTAACATGATTAGAAATAAAAGATTAACACCTTAATATCATCAGGATAGGAATTATCAATATAAAACATTTTCTTATGACGGACGCGTAAGTCAAATGTGTAGAGGCATTCATTCCTCAGTACTATCTTGAGTGTAGTGAGATCCTGATGTTACAAAACAAACCTGCAGTTTTAGTCATGTTAAATACAAGTGACAGTTAAGATCATTTAACGTGCCTTAATGACTTGCTTAAAAAATGGTCTGTACTGAAATTCTTATGTGTAATACTGAGGATTTCTCTTCAGCCACACTAAGCTTAGCAAGCCGCTGGGTGTGAGATAAAGCACTTGCCACTTTCTCTCAATAAACACAGACAAGTACCCAGTTGGAACAGCCACACGGTTACACTAATTTAGCTGAGCTTGGTTGGAGCTGACCACAAGATTCACAATTCATGGATGGAATTCAAGTGGAATTTTATGTTGGGGTGAGGGACCCTGATTAACGCAGCGTCCGTGTTAGGCAAACCGAACTGTCTCTCTTCTGCAGCGTGTGTTTTGTTGTTGTAGTCTTTCCTGAAGCCAATGAACCATATAAATGATTTTTATTTAAATTGCTGTGTGATGTTCCTAACTGGCGCCATGCTGCTTTGGAAGTAATTTACAACAGTACACTGATGATTATATGAGTTTTCTGAAATGGTTTAATTTGATTTCATGATGAAGCTAGTCACTTGAGTCAGGTTTGAATCTGCTATTGCTCCAACAGAAGGGGATCTTCTATCTCTCTGAACAGGAATATATTTCTAAAGCCTGAAAAAGTACGTGATAACTTACAGTTAACACAACTGATTTCACTATTCTGATAGTAAGCCATAGAGAATGTCTTGCATCCAGGTGATATCCTGTAGAGGCAGGAGTTTTAGTGCTAATAACAAATGGTAGATGTTGCTATTCACATTTTTAAGCCCCCTATCTGTGAGTTTAGGAATGATGAAAGAAGTATCTTTATCATGGAACTCTTTGAAGTAGTTTGCAACTTACTCCAATTCACAGCATTTACCATTTTTATACACTACAGGTAGCTCATGAAATAAAACAGGCATGATCACAACAAGCAGGAATTGCAGTGATCTAGTAACTGTTGAAGTGATATCAAAGACTGCTCCTGAAAAAGTTGGGCCCTCAGGAAGGCAAAAGTGAGATTCAGAAGTGGAAACTTAAAGGAAAATGAAAGGTGAATATTGCTGTGATCCTAACAAGGATCAAGAAGGCAAGAAAAGTTTTGGAGAAAAAGTCGCCTGCACATTTGGTATAAACATCTGTTCTATAGTCCTTTCTATCAAATCACCAACCTTTTAAACACAAATCTAATAAAGTACTTGAAGTTGTTACAGACAGAAATACTACTCCAAAATTACTTTCTTCAAGTATTTTGGCATAGCTTGTACTTAGCCTTGAATATATAACCAGTAACTTCCCCTGGCTAGTAATAGTTTCTTAGATGTTTCCTTCTTACTGGTGTGACCAGAACTGCTTAGTCTTAAATAAGTCAGTACTTACCTTCTGCGCAAGCCTGTTAGTAGGAAGGCGCTAGTTACTTGAACGTGTCAGAGAATCCAGTTTCAGCTGCTGTCTTTCAAAACATAACCAAGAAGGTCATAAAGGGATTCTATTATTCATTGAGGCACAAGAAAAGTGGGAAGCTGGATGCATGTCTTCAGAAGGAGCCCTGATGACCATTACATAGGCTATTTTGGGATGTTGAGAAATCTGGTCTTTCTGTTGAAGATGCCTGTTGTAGCAGAGAATTTAGAGAATTTATGTATGGGAAAACATGTCTGGTCTATGGCAGGCATAAGAGAAAGAGAGTGCCAGTCTGCTTCCAGCTCCAAATACTGTTGAGGCAGTTCTCTTAAGTACAAAAATGCATCAACTAGTCCTTTGAACAGAAACTAGAATTTCATTGCAGCTTTAACTTAAGCCATGGAGAGCAATTGCTGCTTCTGTTTGTAATGAAAACCTATTGCATTAACCTACTTGTACAATGCTTTTAATTTCTGTGGCAAGTTAGAAAAAAAAAATTACAGCTGTTTCAGGAGCCATAATGTGTACAGGCATGTACATCACTGCCACATGTACAGGCACAACTGTGAAATCTAACTAATAATAAAGGCAGGGAGGGCACCTCATGATGGCTATGACTTCGTGCACTTACTGTCATCCATAGAACTGGATTATGTAGTTTTTAATTATGGCAAATGTAGAGTACAACTGTCTGAACCGAAAGGAAATTAAGTTATGTTGCTCATGGGGAGTACATTGAGGTGTGGAAAGTTGCAGCAGCATGTGAATTATAGGATGTAGTTACACCTGCATAAAATATCCACCATGTCAGGGCTTCTGGAGTGTCCTTGAGCACCACTTCCTACTTTTGTATGAAACAAGTGATCCTAACCCTTTTTCTTTTTTTCCTTCTCAAACTATACATCCAAATTATTTAAAGCCCAGTTATTTATGGCTACTGCTTGCACCATTCAGGAGGAACAGTTCATTGAAGTCTCGTCACTCTGTTTGACCCAAGCATCAGGGATTCCCTGCTTCTAATCCTGCTACTCGGATACAGCCCTAGATAGTCTTGACTATGTGCGAAAAACAAGCAGCAGCTTGGACCAAGCACCAGCACAGGAAAATTTATGATAGCTATAAATTTATGTCATGAAGAAATCAGAAAGGAGGCTTCTGTTCTCCTTGCTAAGTGCTGACCCAAAGTTGTAGCCGAGAAATGAATGGGCCAACAATGTGTCTTTAGCTCACTGTCACATGCCTTCATACCAGATAAATATTCTTTGTAATGTATCCTTGTAATGACTGGCAGTGTGACTGCCTGATGTGACAATTGGTACATTTGCAAGTGCTATATACCTTGATATTTTAATCTTTATTTATGCAGGGACTCAAACCAATAGTTTCCACTGAATCCCCAGCTCTGATTTTTGGGACACCAACTAAACTTGCTTCAGATTTACCAGCAACCGATTCTTTCTTGGGTAAAAACAAGGTGCCAGACCTACAGAAACTTTTTCAGGTAACGACAACTTTGAGAGTAACTTAAAGAAAACTGGAAAGTGGGACATATCTTTCCTTATTTTAAATGTGGTTAATTATTTTTGTCATTCTACAATACCAAAATTTTGTAAAATCTAGTTAAGAAAGTGTCAAGTACAGTATAACCTGTATACTTCTACTGTGCTACAAGGTATATGCGCCTTGTATAGGAGATAAATACTGAAAGTGGAAAGTCTAGTAACATTGTCTTTTGGCTGGCTTCAGAAGATGCTTATTGTATTATTTGACTACTAGAAGTACTTTCTGTCTGGGAATCCAAGTGTATGACTTAAAGCAGATGTGGAGGAGCAAAGCAGATCGTTACTGTTTTGTGTTTAATAATTTGAATATTACTGAAGCTGTTTGTAACGCAGTATAAGAAAAGCACAATAAAGTTTTCAAAGCCAGTTTGTTAGCTATACAATTTCTAAGCATACTAGGACTTTCCATAAAACAAATCAGTTAGGCATTTTTTTAAAAACATCAAGAATGTGCTTGATATAATGTTCCCTTTTCTCTCTTACATGCCACTTGCATTTGGAATGTGTCAGTCTGACTTGGTGAATAACTTTTTATACATACCTTTTCACATTCTTCTGTTAGTGACACTTTTCCCATCCAGGTCCTCTTTAGAAATATTTCAAGATGTATTCTTTCTGCCTGCACTTAACAGCTTTGGCTAATAAAATTAACTTGCCTTTGCATTTGTCTTGCTCAACAAAAAGCACATAATACACTTGATTGTAGATAGTCTATTTGTCAGGCGGTTTCCCTCATGGAAGTCTCTTAATTTACCTGAGGTAGCTTGTTCCTTATGGCCTTGGTATGGGTCTTCATTTCTTTTTTTGTTTGTTTTCTTTCTAAACTCTTCCCACAGAAAGCAGATGGACTGCCAGTACACCTGAAACGAGGAGTTCCAGATAAGCTGCTTTATCGGACCACTATGGCTCTAACAATAGGCGGGACTATCTACTGTCTAGTAGCACTGTACATGGCCTCACAACCAAGAAACCAAAAGTAAAAATGAACCAGAACTCATGGGACTCGTGACACTTCTCTAAAGGATCTCCTCCATGTATCTCTTTGCACTTGCTCTAATTCTGTGATCGTATAAGGTTCATTATTCAGATCAAATTTCTTGGAGAAAATGTTTATAAATTGGTTGCCTTATGTGTTCTAGAAACCAATATAAGCAGACTTAAAGACATCATTTTAACATATGGTTGTAGCTTTGCATTTGTTGTCTTGCAGGAGTGTATGAATAGTTGGAGAAAGTTAAGCTTTTTCCTTCCTTCCCTCCCCCAACTTAAACAATGTTAGAGATAGGACAGGACAAATACTTTGTGGGCTACGCTCCACATTCCTTAGTGGGAGGATGCTGCTGGTTTCCAAAACAGTAAAAGCAAATCCTTTAGTTGTTGTTATAACATACTGGGAACCTGTTTCTGTCATACACAGCTCATTTTACATAAGCAGGTGGCAGTGGAACTTTTCCAAATGCTGGTGTATTATTAAATATTTGTACCTCTGGTTGTAGGACAAAGGGCTTATCTCCTTGGAGCGTTTAAAGTGGATTTATTCCATAATGTTTGCATCACTGTATGCTGTAGAATGCACCAGTATTGTAACATCAGTTATACCAGTTTTTGGACTTTCATTTGTCAAACTGTCTTACTGTGCAATAAAGATAACCACATGAATAATAAAACAGGCAAGTCTTGGAAAGCTTCAGACCACTTCAGCTGGCCTGGTAGTGAAATAAACATATTGGTATACTTTTGTTTAAGTTCAACGTGTAGATCTCAAACCAGACAATTGATTCAGCTACCTTACTGTAATCTTTTTGAGATGGTAATCCTCTTAAAACTCTCTCTCAGAACTCAGTGGTTGTTTAACTATGATTTTTGGTGAAACAGGTCACTGTCATAGCTCAGCTGCATATTATTTTCAGTGCACGCACATACCTATATGTACACAGATATACACACATTTCCTTTGCTGTGTGGGTGGAAGAAAGAGAAGCCAATAAAACCCCTTATTAATTCTCTTTCCCTTTTAATGTCATAGCCTTGAACTGCAAGTTTCACACAAGTTTTCACAAAAAGCGTCCTCTAATTTGATAGATCCTCCTCTGTCTATGAACATCGAGTATTCACTCTTGGTCACCCAGACTCTGGATACGCATGGATTCACTGGCCTCTGTAAAGACCCATCTCTCCCAGAACTGTGCAGAAACCACCTTCCATGTAAATAAGGAAAACAATTGATAAAGGAACATAAAATTCCCATTTCTTCAATCTTTTACTAAAAAGATTCTGATTTTTTTTCCAGTCAAGTTATATCAAAGCCTTATTACTGTTCCATAGGAAAGAAAATAGCTGCTTGTACTGTGATCTCAGATTTCAGCCAATGTTGGTATTTCAGGATGGGAGAGATTAAGTCACTGAAAAAGAAATTTGTAAGGACAGCAAGACTCAAAGAATAGCAGAAAATAATTAAGTTCTCCAAGAATTAACAGCTGTGTTGCCTCTACTGATAAAATATTTTATCCTCAGTAGCCCATACTTCCATAGCACTTGTGCTATAGGCTGTTAAATCCTATTTAAATTAAAAAAAAAAGAGGGGAAACAAAAAAGAAAGAGAAAGAGAAAGCAGTATAGTAGGTTATTGTCTGTCTTTCCTGCATATCATATATTAAGCACTGCCTACAAGAATCTTCTAATAAAGGGTACTTTGCACACAAACTTGACAGGTAGATTTTCACGAGGATGAGTTTTGTTCAGAATTTCTGTGCTCTTAGTTGTTTTGTTTTGGGGTGGGGGGGTTGATGGATTTTTTTTTTTTATTTTGAAAAACAACTATTTTTAGAGTTCACATAGAGGATAGCAACTTTCTGCTTGTTGCTAAGGCAGGTATGTATAAAGTAACTAAACTGTTATCCCATAGCGCATTAACCAGTAGGACTACTCTTCCAAGGACTTGTGGAAAGAACAACAACAGAGACTTGTCACTCAGGTCCAGCTTTCTTAAAGGGAACTCAAGTAGGAGATAGGGTTCATGGATACAGAGGTCATGCTTGGAGCTATGGATATCAGAATTGTCTTCTTATTGCCCTAGGTCTGGCTTTTTCCAGCTCTTTGTCAGCAGCTAAAAACACATGTGCTAAAGGGAAAAGAAAACACCATCAATTTTTTTTTTTCCCCAGTGTTTGATTCTTGAAAAACTATTTTCACTTTGCCATTCTCAAAAAAGCTGACCCAGTTGAAGCAGGATGAGAATGATGCTTCTGCTTGTCAGATTCGCATCCCTCGTTCAGTTGGAGGTTAAAGAACAGAGAGGCATGGCTTGTCTGCAGCCACTGGGCAGGGCTCCAGTCGTGACAGAAAGAGGAGACTGCATTTCCATATTCCTACAGCAAAGTGCTCTGAAGAACAGGAAAGCTTGCAAGCTGTAACCAGAAGGTTAGGCTGCAGCAGCAAGATCTTGCCACCTTTTCTCAATTAGTTTTGAGGTCATCATAAAGAAATTACAACATGGTAAATTCTTTTTCTTCCTAGAAAAAAAGCTCTGTTAAATATCTGTCTAAAAATATTTCTGATGCCAGACTTCTATGAGGATTCAAGAGGGTTTAAGTGTTTTGAATTATTGTTAGTGACAGAGAAACCTAATAATCTTATTCTTAAGCCTCCAAGATCACCCTTACCTTTAAAAGGAGTAGTCTGTCCCTGGCCCGATGTTAAATAAGGTCCTAAGTAAGGAGTGAATTGCAGCGTCAAGAAGGCTACTTCAATGTTTTGAGTAGTCATCCCCAGAAGTAACAATCTGACTTGGGTACTACAACTTCATTATATATGTGTGTTATGTTCTGCTTTTATTTTTAAAGACCCTCTCAGTTTTGTCTTAAAAATTATGCAACCTACCAGCACTGAGAACTGAGAAAACAAGATGCATTTTTAAGTGATAGCTTACATTCCAGTGTTTTGGCTTGAATGCACAGTAGAGAATAAATTATAATAAGCTCTCATACCCCAAGGTGCTGTGTTTGGAAGGGAAAGGAGCTGAGATTTACAATACTCAGGAACAACATTATCTCATGGATAATGATCCATCCCCCATGGCATTATCTTATTGTTGAGAGACAGTGGTTTTCCTTCTTAAATGATCTCTCTGGCAACCTGAATTCAATAGTTGTATCTTCATAATGGTTTTTAAATAAGATCTCCCTCCTTACTTTTTATGTGGGAGTATTAGAATAAATGCACTTGAGAAGACATTGATAGTATGCACGTATGTCTTTCAGCTGCTTTAAAAATAAAAGTATATTAAGGAGAGGATTCCTCCACAGTATTTCAGTATGACCGTACCGTCTCAACAGGCTTTTGCCTTAACATTTTAAATTGTCAATAGACTGATTATTTCAATACTAAGACATTAATTGATGGATTTTGCCTTAAAGCTTGTCAAATTAAAAGGCACTGTAAGGAATGAAAGCAAGAGAAACTAGGAAAATGGGAATCTAATCTTACAGACATCAAAAAGCTGAAGAGAGTGCTTAAGAGCTGTTTCCTCACACATATATAGATAGTACTTACTCCCCCTTTACTCTCCTTCCTTGAAATTCAAGCCTTCTAAGAGGCTTCAGAAGAGTCACAGATCAGTTTTTTCCCCCTCCCGTCACAAACTGTTACCTCTGCAGATCTTAAAATTTAAAAAATCCAGATGCCTTTATGCAAAGAGAAAAAAATGCATGTATTGGGTAAGATACATGTAAAATCATGCTAAACTGTTCTAAAAAGTTGCAAGCTACCTGCATTATGACATAGTATACTAACATTTTTCCTCTCCAGCCCTTAACCTCAGTGAAAAGTTTCACAGGAAGCCAAAGTTCAAGCTCTGTTTTGAAATGGAAAGGGGGAAGAACTTGCCTGTAATCTAAGCATTACTTTTAGCAATAGGCATGAAAAACAACCTTTTAAGTATTTTGCATATTCAGTACTAATTGCGTCTTAATTTATTAAAGATTATTAATTTGAATCAATTCCAGTTAGCTGCAGTGCAAATGATGCACAGATTGCTAAGAAGTACAAGCGTATTTGCTGTGAAAGGGAGTGCAAGCATGCCTGTGGATCAGGAAATAGGGTATACTCTGTCAAGTATGGAATCTCACTAGTACCAGATCTTATCTCCTGGCACTTCTTACATGATCCCAGACTGCTTTTGGGTATAGCACTAGACAGAAGGAACCATTTTACTTGTACGTTAACTATCTCAAAATACAAGAAAGTTAAATTCAAGGGTCTATTCCGCCCCTCAGTCTGTTGCAGGCAGCCCGTATCTGGCCTACAAGGCGGCATTCATCATCCTCTGGCTCCAAAGAGAGAAGATACTCCATGCTAAGACATTTTTCTAAATGACTTTGCCAGTGGATCCAGTGCTGCAAAACTAGGGGTGGGAGGGAGGGGGAAGTATTCTGCCTCACTTCACGTCAGCTGCATACCACCATCACTTTTCTCCCTTCCTCACTCCCACATTTTTATTCTTAAAGACGACAAAAAGTTTTCTAGTTTACTTCCTTTTTTTCACAGCATTTTTAAAATATTCTGTGCCACAAAAGGAATGAAATTGTTTCTAAGTGCTTCAAGAGAACTTCTGAAATATTCATCTCAGAAGTTATACATTTGTCACATGTATTTTTTCTCTGCAAGTTGGAACAAGCCCTGGAAGTCTCCTTTGTGAAGTACATGATCCTGTCAACCCAGCAGCTTACATCCACTCCAGGTACACAGGTGAACCCCTTACCACAGTGGCAAGTCTTTGAAGAAGCTGTTCTACAGGTGTGCAAATGTAGGGGCATCAAATGACTTGCAGCTTCCAAACACCTGACTGTATTTTCAAAGAAATATAGGAAATACTTCTTCCCTGCAACATTCTTACACTTCGAACCACGTTACAATTTTTGTATCTTCCTTGCAATTCAGTCACACACATTAATCTTGCTGTTAATTGCTTTATCTGTTTATGGTGTGTTGCTCCCTCAAAACATCTTGGATTCCCTTTCTGATTTCATCACTGAGCCCAAATTTTGAGCACTCGATATTAGAAATTCAGGCATTAATTATAATGTGCATCCGTTACAAAACTTTCACGTGAGGCAGAGAGCAGAGACAGCTAACAGCATCCGTAGCAGAGTTCAGTATGACCTGCCACTGTAAAGCAGATGTTCTTCCAACCTCACAAAGCCATCCTTAGCGTTTTGCATAGTTCTTGTTACATGTAAGGGAGATTATCTTTGTAATCTTTAGTTGGTTATCTACTCGCAAGAGAAGATTGAGCATTGTCTAATCCACAATACCGCATAGGTGCAAATTTCATCTTCCCTTAAACTAAAACCATAACAGCACTTCTTTGGAAGGAGGCAAGGAGAACATGTTCGGAGGAATGGAGAAGTCGTAAGTGTCAATTCCACCAACTTGATCCTGACGTGTAGCCAAGAGAGCAGCACTAATGAAATGCAGCTTTTCTGGCATAAAGAACAAGTGCTACTTGTTAAAGCTTATTCTTGCATAAGCCTAAGGAAAATGTATTAGTCTTCTAATTGGAACTGATTAAGCAACTCTGCTCATATGCAAAACAAAAAACACACTTCAGCATACTCATTGTTAGCAGCATGACCCTGCAGAATTAACAGGAGTCAAGACTTCAGGCTCTCCTAGAACAACAGCAGCAGCAGCAGCAAAACCCTACGTTGCAATAAAGCAGGCTGGAGTCCACATAGGTTCACCAAGACGTGGAGAAACCAATTAAACAGCTTGTAGCACTGTGCCCTTCTTACACTCCCTTTTCAGAAAAGCATACTTTAAAAACAGACTGAAAGAATGATTTCTGGCAATCTCAGAGACTTGTTTGCTGGTTTCCCAGCAAGTTCACCTGGAGGCCTTTCTAAAGCTCTGTAACAGCCTTCCATGGCCACTGAAGAATGGCTTGCTAGACAAAGGTCTGAACTTTTGTTTAGACGTGTTTCCAGCTACGCAGAGCCTGATGGATAATACCTATCAGGTCTGCCTGCAGAAAAGCTGTGTATTTGATCCCTCTGTACTGCAATATGTAGAAAATGTAATCATAATACAATACCCAAGTATGACAATATTAAAATGTTTAAACAATTCAGAGAGGCACATGCCACTTCAAGAAATTTCTCATCTGTGTGTGGCATATTTTTTACTTTCACTGACCAACAGGTTGCGAGAAAAACCTACGTAATACGGATTTCCTGGATTACAGACTCAAATCCCATGTTCTTTATTTAATTTGTACGGGATAAACCGAACTGAGTAAAAATAGGAAAATCTGTCAATAGCAGTATTAACTAGAGTCATCCCTTCTCCCTGGTTTGCTGCCCCTCCTTCCCAGGAATGGACGTCAGTGCTTGTGCTTTTCCTGCCGCTTTTTCTGGGAGCGGGATACACACTATTCACAGTATGATTTTTCTTGCTTCTAGAACAAGGGAGATTGGGTGGCCGTAGAGTAACCAACTTGTTTCCATGACACCCATTCCTGTCTTTGGAGATGCAACCGACCAGCGAGGCTCTGCAGTTTTCTCCGGAACTGTAGCGCCTCGTATGCCTGGCTGGCCTAAGGAAGGGAAGATCTTCATGAATACCCTGGCTGGTCAACAGCAGGCCCAGCCGCTGCGGCTGGCACTTCAGTGCAAGCAGCAAGAGAAGAGGAAAAGTGATACTTGCTGTCTCTGGAAACAAAGCCATCAGAACTACACGAAGATATCACCTGTAAAGAGCACCATCGAATGCCAGCAGGGTTGCATGTTTTCAAAATTCAGCAACTTTCACCAGCTAGATGACAATCTGTTGTGTGAACACTATATACGCCCTTTAGTTTTTACATACGGTAAACTCAAATGACCATCTGATACACACATTTCATCAGGATCATTGATCTGTGTTTATCTTTTTATCTCTAAATTTTAACTGGCTGCATAAGAGTCTTCAAATGCTAGATCAAGCCCAAACTACTCTTTTAACTTCCATTGCTTTTATTAGGTATTTCTGCTAAGCATTTGCTGAACAGAGCTATATAGTATCTTACCTTGTATGAACAGTTCTGCTCCTAATAACTGAACCTGAAAGTTGCTGAACTCACTGCATGGATGAGCAATTATGTGCTTTATTTCTCAGGACTAGCATGCAGATATGCATATGTGAGGCCTGCAGGTTTAATTCTGTTTTTCAGTGGCACTTCAGGAAAAATATATTTCCAGGAGCAGCAATAAATAAGCAAACAGAATCTAGTACCTGTAACAAACATTTTGCCTGGTTTGCACCACTGGCTTGACGAAATTAAACTATGCAAGACCTAGCAAAACCTGTCTTCACAAGGCAAAGAAGTTGTTTAAAAAAAGAATATGTTTTTATCTAACCTGTCGAAATCCACTCTAGACAACTTAGAGTTTACCTATTACTGCACTGTCTACCTTTGGATTTTAACATACATCAGGCGAAAATGCACTGCTACCCCTTTTTCTCATTAAATAATTGTTTCATTTTCACACTGTGAGGAGGTGCATCACTGCTCTCCTGGAGCTGCAAATGCTGGAGACACGATGGTCTCCAACTCCACAGTTTGTGAAAGGTTTCAAAAAAGTGTTTTTCTATTCATGCACTTTTGTGTGAAAAATTGCAGGGATCCTATATGCTATCATTTTTCGAGTCAGCTTTGGTAGTACACAGAGTGCTAGGCCAGAGCTAGAAGAGCCCTGCCAGGTTGCCGTGTATCAGATGGATCCTCTCTCCTGGGGCTGAGTTGGAACAAGTCTTGTTTCTGGCAAGATATAAACTCATTTTTAGGTTGTATTTCCACACTCTTCACTATTTTATCAGTAGAACTTATGTTGGTTCAGGTTTGCATAGCTACCTCCCCAAGTTTAATTCCTCCTGGCAAGATCCAGGCCAAAATGGAAATGGTACATGTGAAAGAAGAAAGTCCTTTATGTTTGTTACAATGATCTGTTACACAAACATTCAAGGTGAGGGTGAAGAGCATTAGGGAAAAAAAAAAAAAAACAAACACCCAAAAAACCAAAACCAAAAGGCCTAGCAGAGTTTCTGTCCATTTTTACAGACTATGACAGGAAATCCCTACAGATTTTTCACCTCTCAAGATTCCTTTCACATTTCATCTCTCCCAATCAGAAAGATCAAGCGGCAGAGAGCAATTTCTTTCTTATGAAGCAGTTTGTAATAGGCCACATCTCTGCACCTCCAGACACCGGACTCGTGCTGACGTCAATGGAAGTGCTAACTGTGAATTTGTGACAATATATGTGACCCAGTTTGAAGCTCTTTTGGGACTGAAAAGTTAACAGGACACAGAGTATAGATCAAACTATAGAGCAATTATACTAAAATGGTCCTTTTGCTATCTGAGGTATCCCATGTAAATCTGCATTGTCATACCTGCCTGATGAAACAAATACCGTTCTGATTGTCTTGTCTGCAGAGACAATATAACCTGGAGGCTGCAAGATGAGTAACAGTGCTGGGTTTTAGATCTCCCCCTTGTTTTCTCTGATGAGACCAAAGCATTTAATAAAAGCATTGTTTGCATATGGTAGACTCACAGTCTACCATTTACCAAACACTGTTACAGCAATCACCAAAAGTGTCTTTTTTTAATATATAAATAAAATAACAGGATTTTTCACTGAGTACCAAATAATTTATAAACCTAGGATGCTGATTTGACTCCCCCTACAAGGACAAGCGTGCTCTGGCTGATCCTGGTGCTACCACCTTGTTCTAATTGGTTTTATTTTTCAGACTTGATTTTCCCTGTTGAAGTAAAAATAGAGTGCAAGAGTGGTACGAAAAATCTGTCATTGCTTAAGTGTGCAGAAGGAGCAAGAACTAGTCTTGTACAATTAAGATTGAAAGTTCCTAACGGTATAATGTATTCATAATGTATTTCTATAGATACAAAGCTCCTTGAAGCTTTGCATTATATTTTGTATGTAATACTATTTACAATTTTTGATTTTGATCAAAGTCCTTTTGATTTACTGATAGCACTCATTACCATACACCCAACTGTGTCAGTGAAGCCAAATATTACAGTCCATGTGAATTTTGGCTGGAGTTTCACCTGGGTGATATATGAAAGAGGGTTGCAGAATCTGATACATGTATAACTGCATATTTGCTCTAATTTTTGCAACAAAGAACAATTTATGATCGGACACACTGGAATAAATCTGAATTGTATTAACTTTCTTAGGTTTACTCTGAAACCACCTTTATCTCATACAAAGTCAGTTATCTGTTATAAGATACAGCAGCATGTTTAAATAGCAATGACGCTAACAATCAGAAGCAACTTCACAGTTGTGTTTGTGGTGAGCAGCTGGGTTCTGTGAGCCAGAAGAGACCATCAGATCCGGCAGCCTGAGTGGCCATGAAGCATCATCTTGTCACTACAAATTTTATTTTTATACAACTTAGGACAAGTTCTAATATTAATTGCAATAGCTCCATTTTTAGAATAGACAAGTGCAAAATAGTCCTCTATTTCTAGCTATTTGTATCATTATCGTTACAAATCAAATGTGATTTACTCTATTGGTCCTTCATTAATAGCATTTTGTTAGGAATAAGCTATGCAAGATATTAATTTCAATATAGAAATAAAAGGCTTGAAATGTATTTCATGGCTTGCAGAAGAGGAATTGGGGTGGAGGGGAAGAGGCCTGGTTCTCACTTATTTTATCTGCTGTGACTGTTATATCTGTTCAAAGCAAACTTAGGATAATGACATTTTAATTCAGTGGCCAGCTAGGGGTAAGAAAAATTCTGGGGCATTTCTATTTCAAGTTGATCGTAAAGCAGTCCATTCAATTTGAAACAAAACGTACTGATCTCAGGTAATCTAACCTTCAGAAGTTGTTAACTTTAAAATAAAAGAAAGTACATACTATTTCTGAGGCTTTAAATGACAAAAAAAAAAAAAAAAAAAAAAACAAACCAAACTACAAAACACTAGAACTTCTGGAATAAAACCATCACATAGAAATACATACACTATTTCTTACTGTTTTTTCCTCCTTGTGCAGATGAAACTATTCACTGAATTTAACCCCAGCTTGAGTATCATTTAGCTTCCACAGAAACTGACTCCTTTAACAGAAGGTTTTTAAGAAAACAGAATAAAATTCATCTGGCTCTAGTGTAAATGGCTTGATGGTGTTCTAACAAATATGTTTACGCTTCACAGGGCTAAATTACTAGAGTGCACACACTAGAATAGAGCGTACAAAGCAGAAGAAAATAGAGAATCATGACAGAGACTTATTTTAAGGCTAATTTATCTCAACGAAGACTGGAAGAAAAAGCATGGAGGAAAAAAACTGAGTGAGGTTTTACAGTGAACTATTATAAATTTTAACAAAACTAGACTAGTATACATGAGCTGAAACCCAGACTCTGCTTCATAAAGGCAAAACTGAAAGCCACATCCAAAGAACAGAAATGATATAAATTATGACACTGAATTTCCCTGCAATGTTTCCCTAGAATGTCCAAACTATTATGCAAAGTCATCATCCAAATAGTTTTACTTCTTACTGTTCTAATAGGGCTAATACAAATAATTACATTTACAATGGAGACATTGGTCTAGGAGTGGATGGCAGAAGGCAGACCTTCCATTACAGACCATTAAGAGTTCTGCGCGAGCAGAAGCTCATTTCTCTCAGAAGGCAATGAGGGTATTCAGACATCTTGGTGAGGAGGGTTATTTGTTTACAAGTGTTTCTCAGACAAACATATGCTGAGACCATAGACCTCAAGATGAAGAGGTCTGTGGATGAACTCTTTATAATGATTTGATTTCTACTATTTAGTGGAACTTTGATGATACAGAACACTCAAGAGTTTAATAACACAACATAAATCAGTGTTTTCTGACTCAATTATTAATTAAAGTGACTATACTGCTTCTTCTAGCTAGAACAATCTGAAAAGAATTTCTGATTCATTGACCTGTGTTTTACCCTAGCTACTGAATTTTGATGTTGCAATGTTTCATGTAAATGCTTTTCTTGTCCTTGTCGATGACGTGTCCTTCTCCATTCCAAAAATATGGAAAACTTAAGATAATCATATCTTTGGAATATTTTCGCTTGAATTTGGTAAATACCCAGTATTAACACAACATAAGATTATGCCAAGACTGACCACCACTTTGAAAGAAACACATGGCTTCCAACAAACACTTCTGAGCACCCAAAGGGGACATGAAGTATTAAGAATGAACAGAAATGAAAGTCTGTTTTATACAGGGCTGTATGAAAAGGAAACATGAAAGGCTGGTTAGATGGAATATTCTCCTTGGCTTTCTTCCATTCAACCATTTTCAGTGTTTTAATAGGAGCTTGGCTGAAAATCTGCAGTATTTTATTTTACTATGAGCTCTATCAATGTCTCTAACCAACCCTTAGTTGTTTGTCCCAGTGAAAGAGTATGGCCCCTATTATATTATTGAACACTTCCAGTTCAGCTTCGCAAAGGTAACGGTAAGCAGTCAGCACTTGACAGGATTACAGCACGGTGGCCATCATGATTACTTTGCCCAAGACCGACCTTGGGAATTTATCTTGTTTGTAAAACATGGAGGGGAGAGGAAATGAGCTCAGTACCTGTTTTGAACAGGCAGAACACAAAAGTTAGGGACCATCTGTGGGAGACAGAGACTTGTGAACAACAAGGTTTTGATCTTCAAACTATAAGAACTGATTTGTTTCAACACACAGTTGTACGGATGGTGCCTATCTGCCTTACGATCTCACTGTGCCGTGTTTCGTTTTCTCAGAGTTGTTCTTGTGTCAAAACCAAAGCCATGTGACATATTTGAATAAATCTCTATTAACTAACTAATAAATCTCTATTAACTAACTAACAACCTAGGGAGGGTATTTCCAACCAAAGCTGAAAGGGCATGCCACGTTCACAGGGCAGTGTGGAAGGATGCAGGTAAGACTAAAGACAAGCTGCTCTGTGTGCAGCAGAACTATTAACGCCTGCACTTCTATGGTAGTCATGCTTTGTCTGTCAAACTTGCTCCCTTCCCTTCAAGGTAACACTTACCCTAGGTCCTCTTTAATATTTTAATCAGGTAACAGACAACATACAGATAATCTGGAGCTACCGACAGTCTGACAGACAAGATTACAGCTGGCAAATGAGCCCCAACAAATCACAAGCAGCAGCTGAATTCTGCTGCTTTTCCTGACACCGGGAACACAAATCTCTCAGCTTTCTACTCTGTCAAGGCATCAATTCTAAGAAGTTTCCAGGAATTTAATTTTCTATAATTTGAAGGAGATCAACAAACAGGTTTAAATCATTATCGGTGGGGGACTGATAGATGGACAGTAGATTAAATCACATATTGCATAACTGACTCACTGTGTTGCAATAAACCTTATTCCTTGATAGAGTAAGACAGATTTGCAAGTGAGCCCTTTGGCCAAAGCAAAGGGGAGAGAGAGCAGTGCATCAAGACACTAATACTCTGTAGGAGTGAAAGTGCTAGCTAGTATAACTTGTGATGGCCCGCAGGACCCAAACAGCGTGGCCAAGTTGGTTTGTGAGCATGACTGTCCTCTTTGGGGTGCTCTGACTGCATTATGTCAGAAGTACTGGATCACTATCCTCACCTGTCAGAGTACTGTAATTCAGCTGTACCTTCTGCCAGGCACAGGAGTTCCACAAGGTCTACACCTTCTTTAAAATGAGGCATTGTAGTCAATCTGCAATTCTATACTGCAGTGTAAATGTGCATTCCTGCTAACAATATCAATTAAATATCTGGAAGAAAAACCACAAACCTGAAAATTAGTATTTGCCCCAGGCAAATATGGGAATTCCAGATACTAAGCGGTATAAAAAGGGAAGAAGAAATGGGCTTTGCCCTAAAATACTAGCTGGTGAGCCTAATCTTTGTCGACAAAGGTACAAGGAGGTACAACTCACTGAGGCACACAGCAGCTTAGTGGCAGACAACAGCCAGAGCATTGGAGAACCCTACTGACTGCATGCTACTACATCTAGAGTACCGCCATCAGCAACCAATATTGAAAATACCTGTGCTGCATTAAAATGCTGTTTAACTCATCACTTAACCAGGACAAATGACATTAACGAACACTGTAAACTGCATCCAACTTTGTGGGTCATCAAAGAGTGTTTGTGTTCAATAAAATAATAAAAAGATTTAGCAAGTTGCCATCATGCCTTAGGCATATCCTCTCCACACAGCATTCACCATTTATCATGCAGCACCATTCCCTAGCAACACAAAGTATTATTATTAGCAACTTATGTCCCAAGGTTATTAGTGAGCTATGAACTCACAATACTCAGAAGATAAAAACCTCTAATACTTTTATTGCTGTCATTCACCAGCTGGTGTTTTAATCATAATATGTTTTCTCATTAAAAATCATTACATTAATTCTGTATATGATTAGAATCTGCAAAGCCTGTCGCACATTGCCCTAAAAAAAACCAAACTCAGCTTGCTACAGTCTCTCAGAGTGCTTTCAGCTTTATCTTAAAGCCTTTTCAGAGGAAGGGGTAAAAAGGAATAGTCATACACACTAGGGTTTTCCCCTAAGGTAGAAACAAAGCCTGGGATAACAAAGGTCTAAGCAATTAAAGTGGTCACTGGCTTTGTGCAGTTGCAGGTGGAAGGCAGGCAGACTGCCTAAGTTTTAGCTTTAACCACCAGGCTCTGAGCTCCCAGCACAGTGAAGCATTTTCCCCCCATTTCCCCCAGCACAGTGGTGCCTCGGCCTTATTCTCAGAAATGCTTGTTGTTGGGCTGGTATTTGCTACGTGGGACCCACACATCCACTAGGAAGTTTTTAGAAGTTCATTAACTGTATTAAAAAAAGTAAAAGCATTGCTATAGAATAAGGTCCTCCAGTCCCTGGAAACACAGTTGAGGACTGTACCAATCTGCTCCACAAGTGAATTAAGGTAAGGGAAGATCTTCAACATTGTTGTGCTCTACGTTTTGCTGGGTCAGCTAGAAGCCAGGTCCTTCCTCCTAGATGAAACTTCTGCTTCATCTTGTTTTGTTCTTCGCCCTCCTTATTAACCTGTTTCTGCTCTTATGCAAAGGACTTCTGAATCAATTTACAGGGGCTCAGGTTTGGGAAGAGCTAGTTTTGCTGAAAAATTGCCTTTCTTGCCCTTCAAGACTTGCTCTCAGAACACTGCTCTTCATAGATATGGCTGCTGCACACAGCATGGGACGAAGCAAGGCGGCCTCATTCGTTCAAGTTACAGATTCAGACACACAGGATGTCTGAAATTTCTCCTTTCAAGCTGTTGAGCGCCACAGCTCTACTTGTGCAGCATTGCTCTCAACCATGGTGCCAATTAGATGTCCTTATCCCGCCACAGGGCTGCTACCTCACATCTCAACAGGGAGCACTGAATCAATTTCTAAACAAAAAGTAATGAAACAAGTCAGGACAAGAGAGGGTCCCTAACAGCGAGGATGCTGATGTTCAGAAGCCATGCAGTTAGCACTTCTCTTTAATATGCAAGACAACTGCTACTAAATAGAGCCTGGACTATTTTCAAGGGGACATTCACCATGTGAAGGCAAGCCTGCGATCAGACCTTCTCCAAATTCCAGTTATGGACAATATACACAATTCCCAGTTCATTCCATCTAACGGCAGGATTGTGAGTCCTACTGAATATTTCCCTTTTTCAGTGAATGGGGAAGGAATGGGAATTGAGACCGTGAAGGCCTTGTGTCACTCCCCCTTCTGTCAGTCAGCCTTCAGAAGGAAGCACCATGGCTTCCTCCCAAAACTCTGCACAGTACCATGAGGCAAATAAGGGTCCTTCCAAGTCTCAGGTCAGGCAGGCAGAGGAAGTAACCTCATCTCACCCCATCTAGGAACCATTTTGCCTTGAGAGATCAGTGAGTGCATGATGAGTCTCAGTCCCACCATCCCACCCCCTGGGCATGGTCCTGTTCCAGTGACAAGGTGGGACAATAGCTGGCAGACTGGTTTATGGCCAGGCTGGTAAATTCACACAAACTCCCACTTGTTGGCAGAGATCAAGTAGCTGAAATACCACATCATAGTACTTCCAGATCCCTCCCTTCCAATACAATCTCACCAAATGGTACTGATGGTATTTATTTACATATAGAGACGTTCTGAATCTTATCAGCCCGAACCATAGCATTTCTCCAAGCCTTCCTCTCCACTCCTGACATTTAACACTTGCATTTTGTTTTCTTGAGGTAGCAAAAATATTCACTGAGCAGAGATGTCTTTGGTTTTGCAGCTTTTCTTTCAGAAGCTTGAATTCACAGAGCCCACAGACCGTGGTTCACCGTCAATCCCTCAACACAAACTACTGGATTATAAATTCCCCTGAAAATGGAGGATGGCTGTCCACCAGGACCAGAGGCATTCCTAGGGCCAGGACAAGGAGGTAGTCTCAGTGCAATTCAGGCTAATCCTGTGTTTGCAAGGCATCTGAAAAATAAAGTTCTAGCTCACCCTCAACACCAGTCTCATCCTCATGTCCCTTCCTTTCTGTCATTGAGCCTTAAGCAGAAATCTTCTGGGGCTATTTCTAAATTATCTCGCCAGTCATCCTCCTATTCGGCATTCAGCAGCAACTTTCCAATTAGCAGCTATTCTTTCACTGTAGTCTACACTAAGACTCATTATTCTAAATTTATCTACAAATTGAACAGTCCTCTTTCCATCTGTAATCAGGCCAGGTACTAGCATGTTCTAAATCCTTCCTCATCTGACTACATTACTGCTCATTAATTTTCTTCCTTTGTGTTGTTATTCCAGCTTCATAGTACTGGGTCATTGCTGACTATTGACACAAACAACTTCAGCCAAATAACTCAACCCCAGTATGTCTAGTCTTTAATAGCAGTAAAATAGGCACATTTATGTTCACATCTGTTTGTAAAGCCGAGTCCTGTTCATAAAAGTACTGTGTACCACTATGTAAGAACATCTGCAGAGAGGATTGTATAAACATTTCCAGTCTAATTTCAGCTTCTAATTACTTTTTTATCCTTATTTTTCTAGATGGAACATGACAAATTTTTATCTGAGGCTGCATTTAAGAAACATGAGCACTAGATAGTTAAGACAAGAACTAAAGACAAAGGAAGAAAATACACTTGACAAAGAACCAAAAGTCCAAAAATATTCCAATATGAAATATGATATATGGTTTGAAATCTGAAAAGAGACAGAGGGAGTCACCCAGTGTAGTAAACCTCTTCACTGTGTGATGAAACTGAGTTGTAATTTGTGAAATTTAAAGAAACTCTACCCCAAAACATAAGAAGCACATTTCTATCAGAGATCAACAGAATCCAGACTGCAGTCAACCTGGCTTCCTCCTACTTAGTCCATTTTTATTTCAGCTTTGACACACCTTGCACACTTGCTTCGTGAACAGTTTGTGACCCCTCTTCTGGCCCCTCCACTTCTTGTGTTTCTGCACGAGGGCCCCATGCGAGCAGAGGCACATGGGCATAGCCAGACCTTTCATACCCAGTAACTACATTGTTTTTGGACACATCTTTCCCTTGTGGCGTCTCTATATTGCCCTTGCTATGTAAACAGCAGGGGTGTACAAAAATCCAAATGCAGTGAAGAAATGCAGCACGAGCTGCGCAGCTACCCCGGTGATTCTTCCAGTTAACACCAGATTGTGGCTTCACCTTACCTTGCCAAGCATTTTTCTCACCATCCTACCCAGTTTAAGATCTGAATCTTGTATCCAGACCTAGTGTTCAGCAAAGTCCTGTCATCTGCAGTTTTCTCAGAAAGTCACTCCATGAAACAGAGGAGAGGTCCCTGCTGTGTTCCTTGCCCAGCTACCCCCCGGACTAGAGCATCTGGCCACCTGCAAAAGGAAATCAAACTGAGCCCTTTCAAGCTGCAATAATTTAATCTCCCCTTCCCAGAAGATGAGAGCAAGTGGAGAACACTCTTTGTCCACATACCATTCTCAAAGGCACCAAAAACCCTTTATGAAGGTATAATTTTTCTTTCTAAATAACACTGAGAACAAACACTGTAACACTCTGAGGTTTCTTCAGGCTGACAATTTTAAATACCGTTTCCTTCAATCTTGATAAACTTCAAATTGAACACTTGCTTATGCTTTCAGTGAAATACCATCATTTTAACTCCCTTAAAATGCTTCTTCCAGTTTTCATACTAAAATTTTCCAGCTCTTATACTCTGAATCATATAATCTATTATAGCTTTTATCTTCATACTAACCACTTCAGGAGCAATCTGTGGATATCCTAATCCTTCCCTTTCTAACACCATAATCTCCTGATCTTTAATCAAAAAAAAAAAAAAAAAGGAAAGAAAAAAAAAAAGAAAGAGAGAGAAAAATTTGTGAAGCTGTTCTGTGCCTGCTGTTCCATGTTAATAGTTGCTAAGTCACTTTGCAAAATTATTAAGCACCCGAGCTTTTTTGCTCTATTTGATGTTTTCTTTTAGTTGTGCTCCCTCTGTTAACCTTCTGTTGCTTCAGTATGTATCATTTGTTTCCTCAATTCCTAGATTGGTTTCATAGTTCTTTATTACTCCTTGGCATAGCTTGCAACATCTCCTCTCAGTGCCACCTTTACAACTGGCGTACGATCCTTTATTGAACGAGACCAATGTAATGTGAATGCAGAAGATGCATTTTGCAACACTGCCCAAGATTTTTTTTTGTTTTGTACATGAGAGCAGATTAGAGGGAGTCCGATTGTACCAGATGGGACACTTACATGAAGTAACCTTATCTAACATTGAAGTGAACCCTGCTCGCAGAACAAAGCTAGCCTACATGATCTCCAGAGGTCCCTTCCAACCTACAATTTTCTATCACTAATTCCAGTCTTCCCCTTGCTCAGTTCTGCCCAACTTACTTTTTCCTTGGATCCTTCTCCTGCCTTGCCACCAAGTCTTTTCTTTCACCACAGGCGATATCAAGCCCTTCTCAATAAGAATATGTGCCCACATATTGTGAGTGTAGCCCTTCATCAGTACAGCAATTCAGGCTTACATTTTCCCTGCCTGCAAACTCACCCTATTCTCTCATGTTCTAGAGAAAGACTTTAAATATCTGCCATAGGCTATTCAGTGGCTTGCTTCCGATTTCTTGATGCACTTTCATTTTGCACAGACTACACAGCAGGAGGTGAGACTGAGGTCTACCTTCTTCCAGGTGAGTGCTCTCACTACCAAATTGTGCATCATGTTCTTACCCTCTGGTTTGCTCTTCATCCTCTTCTAGGTGAATACTAACTACTCCACTATGGTATATAATAGATTGGAGGAGAAGAGGTTGTGCTGTCACTTTTCCTTTGTTTTTAATGATGAGTTACCATAATTATTTGGTTTGAATGGTACACACACACACACATACTACAGTCTCTGTTTAAAGGGAACAAAGAAGTCAAGAACAACAATTCCCTCCCTTCCTTGTGTTCCTCCTAGTTGTTCAGATGAAGCCAAAATTTGTTTTCACAGTCCCAGCAAAGTACCCACTGATCATTTCTCTCGCGTGGTTCCAAGCCAGTGAAACAACACTGGTACGTACTTTAAAATTTCATTAATGGCACAAAGAATAACACTTGGATTATTTGTCACTTAGAAACTAGTTATCAATAATAACTTACTTCTGTGTCCAGTCAGACAGGAAAAAGCTGTGACTAATGCAGAGAGGCCACCATTTTTACATCTATGAGAAAACGCCACATAGGAATAGCAATTACTTGTACCTAAATGCTTCCTCAGGGCCACTTCTAAGGAGAGACAGAAGGTCGCAGACTTATGCATTTCTGTCCTGCTTATTAGGCCAAGTACGAACAACAGTACATGTAGGGCAATGAAGGAGATCCTGCAAGCTTGTGGCTTCTGCTGCATCACGTAATTCGAATCTTTCACCTGTCCAAGTGGAGCTCAATAGAAAGCAAGAGTCACCTCCCTCCACCTCTGCAGATCCCACCCAACACTTATTCTATGTTCTTCAGAAGAAGGGCTGTCTCACCCAACGTGCATGTATAAGGGTGCAGGACAACAGTCTCTGTTACAGCCTTAGGACACTAGTGCCAAAGAAATAGCTGACAACTGAGGTCATGGTGCGAAACACAGCTATGGCCTGAAAGCTTCATAGAAATATCCAAAATAAGTATTAAACACTTGGTTTTTTGGTGGATGAATTTCTTCAGTACAAACAACCAGATGAAGACTTTGAAGGAGTATGCGAGAACATAAGTGGGAAGCTAATGAGCGAGCAGGGTGGTATTACCATGCCCTAAAGTGAATGTTATCTCTGCACTATGAAAGCAGCTAAAAATGATACCTGCCAACTACAGAACTTTTGCTGTTTGAAGGAATAAGACATTAAATAGCTTCATGAAATGCCAGAAGAGATGAGTAATTATTCAGCGAGGCACCTAGACCAGATTAATTACAGCTTGGAAAGAGAAGTCTTGATAGGGATGTTTCTGTAAGATGGCAGCACTGAAGGAAAAACCTTCATGTTCTAGGT
Organism: Platalea leucorodia; assembly: GCF_965183815.1. Taxonomy (NCBI): domain Eukaryota; kingdom Metazoa; phylum Chordata; class Aves; order Pelecaniformes; family Threskiornithidae; genus Platalea; species Platalea leucorodia. Next base: position 28,634,051 of record NC_138825.1, on the reverse strand, counting down.
AACCAACATCATCATTATAATATAAATAAATAAGAAAACCCATCACCACCACAACAACAAAACAACAAAGAACAAGCAAGAAAACAAACAAACCCCCCAAAACCTCACACTGCAGGAACCATTACTTCATGAAGAGGATCCAAAAACTATTTAGCAGTGTCCACTCTAAGCCAGGAAATCCAGCTCATATATTTTGGGGTACTTTTGAGGTACCCCAAAATATTTTATTAGTAGAATATTGAGTTTTATTCTTGCCCTTAAATTAGTGCAACAAAATAAATCAACAACTATGCAGAGTCTGTCACAGAAAATTTAAATCCAAAAACTATGAAGGCAAGAACCTTGTGTGACGTCAAGGAGATACGAAGAATATGATTCCCTTGAGATTTTAGAAGAAAAGTATTTCCTTTCCTCCCTCCCCCCCTTCCTTTCCATAGGTATAGAGAGATGTTAAAGAAACTGAATTCTCTTCTGCTGGGGAGAAACTAGCTGTACCAGAGCAGTCTTTCTGTCTGGAGGTATAAAGATTACTTGGAGACAATTACACTAACCTTAATTGCAGTAACTGATAATTGCAGTAACAGAAGCCCTACATCATCATCTATTTTATTAAATAAAATACCATACACTTCAAGAGCACATTATGACCAGACTCCTGCCTTATCAAAATTAAGCATCCAGAGTTTTCACGAGCTTTTTGGTCTTATACAAACAATATCAAAATACACCATGACACTTTCTTTCAGAATGAGCTCAACAGCCTTTCGCTTCTAATGAAAACAAGTACTAAATTCAAGAAGCACCCCAAATTACTGTCATTTTAATTAATTCACACACTCTGAACAACTGTCAGCAATTAACTTTTTTTCCAGCAGCACTATATCACACAGTATAAATATCTTAAAGCTAATACAGTTTTAGTACCTTTACTCATAGAGGTATAAAATTCACTTTGGCTCATCCAAAAATCCCTCCCTATGCTCAGACTCCAGACAAAATTCAGCTTTCCAGTTCTCCAAGTCTAGTTTCAGGCAACTAACAAACAGCATATCTTCCACTGTGATGCTTTCAGAATTGTTTAGATCTGATCCTACAGACTTATCATGCCCTACCTTAACAGGATTACATTTTGTTTTAAACTCTCCTTTATGAGTGAGCACTGGCAGGCCCAGGTCCTGGGATCCTATACTGCGTCATGTTCGCATGAGGGCCGCCTCTTCTGCTTTCAGGCTCTGAGGTGTAGCTGGTCACTACCATCACCCCATGGAAACCAACAAATGCAACTCAGAAGGTCTTTACTTACCTTTAAGAACAGTCGAGCTCCTCCAGCACTGCCATGCCTGGGCTGAGGAAGGACTTGCAATAGTGAACCAAACAAGGAAAAATTTCCTACAGGAGCAAGGAGAGGAGCAACGGCAGCAGAACCAACCCCCAAGTAATTAGTGAGGGCAACACTCAGCTGATATTCTCCACCTTCTGCTGATTGGGCATTTATTACCTTGCTATCTGGCTCCTTCTGGGGTAATCCCCTCATCCCAGTATTACTTTACCTGCCTTTCCATTCTTCTTCCTCTCTGGTAGAAAATCCACAGTGTCTTACACTAAGAATTAGGAAAAAAACTCTGAAAGCCCAGTGAAATCCTCCTTTTTCAAGGGATGAGAAAAGATAAGTGGTCATCAGAAGAACAAGCTTACCACTGCTGCAGTCCCACTGATTGCTTTACCTGCACCTTATGTATGACTTTCTATCTTTCCCATTTCAAGTTTTCACTCTTTGGAAGAATTTCTAGCTGCTCTGTATTTGCAAAATTTTTAGTTCCTGTCTGGTCCTTAATTCTATCATTATAATAACAAAACTGGAACATTCAGAAATATTATAAAAATAACGATTAGACAGAAGCCTGAATATTTTGAAACAAAAATAGTAGGCTTAAGGTATAAGCTGTTTTAGAGATCGATTTTCTTCCCCAGCAGACAGGCTGTGAAAATCTAGACTTCAGAGTTCAGTTCTGGGTATGAGAATTGCCAATGTTGTTGAGAGCAGTCTGGAAGATAACCTGGGATGCAACACACCTGTGTTTGCAAGGACAAGTAAGCTTAGTTTTCCTTTTGAGGGCTGAGACAATCATTTGTGCTCACTCAATGATCTTCCCTTATAAAAGAAAACTATTAAAATGTTTTATTATGAAAAAGGAAAGAACACATGTTAAAGGGCATGCTGTCATGCCTGAGTAACAGATCAAAGTGAATTAATAGATCTTTACCTTTTCAAGTGAGAAAAAACCAAAACGTAAAGAAAAATCACAAAGTTAATTTTTATATAAAGTTAAAAACAAATGAACAGCCAGGTCTGCAACTGACCCACACACATTCCATAGTTTGAGTTTTAGGTTTATTTCAAACAGTTTTTTTCTTCCTTTTCTCACACAAGAAGATTCTTTCTGCTTAGAGATCTGTAGAGAAAATCAGCTGTTATAGTTGAACATTTTCCATCTTTTCTTCCAGTTAAAAAACTAACTATTAGTCCAAATGATGATTTTTGCAGAAAATGTTTGATCTCCTTAGATATTCTTACAATTCACTTAGGAAGAAAAATTGGTAATGGTTTAAAAAAACCCAAACTCCAACCCCTTTTCCAAGCAGTTCTCTTTTTATAACATTAAAAATCCCCATATTCATAGTACATCTTTGTCTTCAAGGAATTTCTTATTTCAGCATCTTTTGTATTTGTTTGCCATTTCAAAATCACATTTATGGAAATGCACCACGTTTTGAAGCCCTCATTCACAGACAATTGACAAAGAAGGTCTCCTCATGGTTTGACACCCAGTTCCAGCTGCTTTTTCTGCCTTTCTGTGCCTCTATAAGTAGGTGGATTTTTGCCTTCAGCCAGTTCTGCCTAGTGACAGCAATTAGTTGGTCAATTAGCTCTAGGCATGCTCAACACTTTGTCAGTTAAATTGACATTGAAAAAGGGGATAACATCAGGTCAAAGGTTTGTTCACCAGTCATACTAATATTTTCATTAGATTAAAAGAAATGTCTTACTTTTCTTGTTCACAGAGATCATTGAGGCAGAAGGGATCATTAGGAAGAAATGGAAGATCTTCAGAGCAGTTGTACTGTGGCGTGAGAAGTGTCTTCAGGCACAAGCTAACAACTTTGGGGAATAGTATAGACAGTTTAATTACTGGTCATAGGATCTGAATTTGTTTGGTACTGTCCAATAACCACTTTCAGCTGAGAAGTCTAACAGGGTTTTGCCTGAGCGCTAACTAGTCAGTAATGACTGAATGACTCAGCTAGCAAGATCTGTTTGTCTTTGTTATCCCGCGCTGCTGCCTGGCCACATTGCTCTCCTGAAGTGTTGATGCTGTGTAGGCAGGTGCTAACAAACAATCTCTTGCAATTTCCTTTGAATAAACTGAAAAAGATTAAATGAATACAATAAAAAAGAAAAACGTAAGTACTACAGGAACAGCTATATTTGGCAATAAATCTACCCTTGATTATATGTTTTTTGCTAGTGCTCCCTGGCTGAAGACAGTGAGCTGGCTCTACTTTGTATTTCTAGAAAGTTTCAGCCTTGGTGAGGCTTTTCAACGATACAAGCTTTTTATACTAAGGCATCTTCTTAATCAGTTTTATTTCTGGTATCAAGTAAAATTCAGAAATCAATCAGACCCAAGCAGTTTGATAAACGTTTGGTTCATTCAGTCCTACATGATTAGTTTTGTGTAAAGAAAATCTCTTTACAACATATCTGGTGCCACAGACTCCATCAAAGACTCTTGCAAGTGCAAGCATAGCCTGGGTGTGAGCACATACTCCAAAGCCACTCTTGAATTACTAGAGCTACACTGAGGCTGTGCTTCTTCTGTTGCCAGAATCTCTAGAGAAATATCTTACTGTTATTAGCACTGCTCTAAGCCACTTTGAGATTGTTTTGTTGAAAAGACAAAAGTTCAAATCCACCTTTGGGAGATTGTGGCCAAAATCATCTTCATTGTCATATTTTTCAGCACTCCATGAGGTAGAAAATAATCCATTTTTAAAAATTCTTTTTAGGGAATATTTTTTTTTCCTGATGATTTTCTGAAGGGTAAAATGTCATTGCCTCCTTGAAGAAATATCAACGATGTTCTCTTTGCAATACTAATCTTGTCCTTTTGGGTCATTTTATTTCCTTTTCTTACAAATTAAATTGATTTGCAGAGACAGAACTCTTCAAAGATATTCCCATAAGATCTCTGGTTAGATTAAACCGGTACTTCAAACGATAATGAATCTGTTTCTGAAAAACAAATGTTTGTCTCTTCCAAATTGTGCCTGGAGTTCCCTTGAGCTTTACAATTCAGCGAGCATTAATGTTACATAGCACAAACGATGGGACTTCTCTGAGAAGACAGGATGCAGCTGCTTATGCTTAATTAAAACTTATAAGATTTGGTGTGCTGCTTTGATCTCGTGCTTTTTTGTTTCTCCACCTTTTGAGCAAAGCATCTGTCAAAGTCTAAATGTATGCTGCATGTTTGTCTCAGTGAAAGTCATGCATAGGACCTGTCTCTGCAGCTTTCAGAAGAAAAGGGCAGTTCCCGTCAAGGTGAAAACTTTGACACGTTTAGCTGTGTTGGCGTCAAAATTTTAGATCCACGTTAACAATATACACAGCTTATGTATTCAGATGATTGCAAGCAGATGACAATGACATAGTTTGCACGCACCAACAAATATGCGTGCCAAAAGCTGTAGAACAGGTGTATATACCTCATTGTAGTGAACATCCTTTGTGCAAGAAGCCTATACCACATAACATACAGTATGCATCACCCTACAGAACACTGATACAGACATTGGGGCAGGACAAGAATTAGTCAGGCAGCAGAAGATGCTGCTGGAATGGATAAGAGTCCATACTGCTGCATGAGCTATAACAACAAGGATCTCATTGCTTTCATATCTGACCAGGGAATAGCACGGCTCCTAACAGGGGGAGGACTTTGCTTAGCATCATTTGAGGAAAAGAGGCTATGCTGTACCAAGTCAAATCAGAACAAAAGCAGAGAAACCTGCAGTTCTCCCTCTCCTTTCTGTATTTTGCAAAAGGCACAGCTAGGCTGTGCATTGGAGTGTGGGACAGAGCATCTGAGCTAGCAAAGACTAAGGGGAGGGTGAGGTGTATGAACTCAGGCACAGGCAGACGTAGCAAAGCCACTTTAAACCCTGAACTGCCTCTCTGTCCAATGGCACACTGTATTGCACAGATGCAGCCATCTGGAAATAGCTTGGGAATCTCTGCGCTCTCCATTATGTACACTAGATAAGCCCTTATTTTAACCCCTGCAAGTACTGGGGCTGGTCTATAGCCTAGGAAGCAAAGAAACCTGAATGATGTCTCCTCAGTCTCTGCATAGCACATGCTACTCGCTAAATTTAAATTTGCCTGAGGGTGTCTCTCATCAGCTACCAGGATTAATTTCCCTCATCTTCTCAATTGGGTCCCGGGAACCTCTCTAGTAAAAGCAAAACCAACCTCACACTACTTCAGTCTTTCAACTCAGTGGTTAGATTGTCATGTTGCTGTTCCAGGCAAATACAGTCAAAAAATAGCCGTGTTTTGAACATGACTTTGTGCAGAATAAAGTGCTCAGTGGGTTGCCTTCATCAAGCCGCCTGGGATGAAGAAAAAGAAAGAATTCCTTGTAATTTGAGTAGGGTTTGTCTAACAACTCTCTTTAAAAGATCAAATGCTCATTTACCATAATCTTCAGCCACTGTTGTTGCCATGAAATATTTAATGAAAAGAATACCCAGCTCAGTAACTTTTTATCTTTAAGAGTTTTTAAATGAGCAATTGTAACACAGAGTAAAACTTTACTTTCTGTTGATTTTGATCATTAGTGATTTTCTAAGTCATTGCAAACTTAACACAGCCACAGAAAAATTATCTGAAGAAGGGGTAAAATCACCTCTGAAAGAATAACTGGAAACATACGACCATTTTAAGGATCTTGATTTATTGATAGAAACATTTTAACAAAAATTAATTTTTGTGATTCATAGCCCTTTGAAGCCAATGGGAAAATGCATACTTACTCTAAAATTTTGATTGGACTCCATTATATACAAAAAGATCTTTAGGGTTCCATTTTCGAAATTGCCCACGTGATTAAGGGAGTTAAATCCCACAGTGCTTTGAAGTGCATTCCTCTTGGCAATGGTTTTTGACTTGCAATCTTTCTGTGTAAGAACAGTTGCCTGACTGGCAAGCTTGATCACAAGTTTGTAGGAGAGACACATCAAGCAATGAGACGAACTCAGCCTTGCTGCCCCTTCTCCCCAGCGGTCCCTGCTCTTTACAGCCTCCACAGCTGCCGGCAGTCCCTGCCTCCCTCTCAGTCCTCCCCTGGCCCAGCCATTGCTGCAGCAGCAGCACAATCAGCACAGGCTGTTACGAGTCCCTCCTGTCCTGCTCTTATTTTGGCTTTGTCATCTCCTGTGACAATTCTTCCCCCACCTGCCCACGGTCCAGGACACCATATCAGCCCCTGCCCCAGCGATGCTGCAGCAGGGCCGCTCTCCAGCTCCCCGCAGCCTTACCCTGCTTGGCCATGGGCGCCAACAAGCTGGGCCCATCCGTGGGCCCGTGACCCAGCCCAGCCTCAGCCTGTCCCTGTCCCCAGAGAGGTGTCCGATGCCCAGGGCTGCCCCAGTGCCCTCAACTGCCCTACTCCCGGGCTGGGGTGGTGGGACACAGGAGGGGCCCTGGCTGCCAGGCCTTGCCCTGCCACCCTGGGGAGCCCCCAGTGCTACTGGCCCCCCGGCCCCCAGGGGGCTGCCAGCTCCCGCTGCGCCCTGACAAGGAGATTTTGGGGCACGAATCCTGATGAGCAAGGGTGCTTTCCTAAAGACTGGGCTTCAGCACCTGAGTTGCTCTCTGCAAGTGGCAGGAGGCACATGAAGGCTTTTCCTAGGCAGAGGCTGATGGCTAGCTTTGGTCTGTGTGCAGGGGAGCTTCAGGGTCAAACCTGGAGCCACAGACCCCGTTAAGACTTGTACTATTAGGCATAAAAAGATGCACAGACCTGCTAGTAAACAAAAGCTTTAGCCTATCACCATTGTCCTTCAGTAAAGTGGGGTTTAAGAAAATTCACTGAGGAAGGCACAGAGGAAAAGTCAGTTTAGGGTGAAAACACCATTGCATGGGGTCTGCAGGAATTTGCTCTGGCATTCCCCACAGCCAGGATTTCCTCCTCACTGTTCTTCTTGGAAGACAAAAAGCATCTTGTAACTACTGATAATAATTTTGTATCAATAATCCTTACAACGCAACCTCACCGTGCCCCATGTGTTTCTGTCCCATGGCACTCACCTGTACCGCAGTGGAGGTGTGGTCGGTCCTTGCCATCAGTCACAGGCATTCAGAAGTAGCTTTACGCAGCCTTTGTACCTTATTGAAAACAGTTATATAAGAATTTATCTTTCAAGATTCATAAGGCTTAATTCTGAACATTTGCCACTTCATTTGAATACCAAACAGATTACTTTTCTCTCTGTCAGATCAAAAATATTTAGGGTCACAACCTAAGAAGAGGATTGAAGAGTAATAGAGGAAAGCTTAACCACACATACAGGGGTATTAGTGATATGTACTGCTTAAAGCTCTTACAATAAAAGACAAAAGTCACTCATCATCCACAATCATATAATCGAAGGTAGCATCCAGGTACTGGATGAGTGCCACTTGTATTTCTTTACCAGTGGATAACGAGACCTTTGGCATTAGAGTCTCAGCACACTATTAAGGATTTGTAAAGGCAGTCCTTCTGTTCTACTGAAAGGAAAACATGACATACACAAACAGAATTTGTGCTGCTTCTGTTGCCATCCACAAAAAATGCGATGGCAAGCCCTAGGGAGCAGCATAGCCATGTTGCCTTTTCTAGCACCCGAAAAGCCAGGCTGGCTGCTGCTGCTGCTGTGCAAAGAGATGGTTGGTCATGTGAGGTGGTGGCTATTGCTAGAGTAGCAAGTGGTACAAACAAACACAAATGACCTTCCAGGACTCAGCTGTCCCTGACCTATTCTCAGCCATCTCCTCCCTGCAACGGCAAAATTCAGTATTACCTGTAGTGCTGGCAAACCTTGAGCCAACAGCTATGAAATCAGGACAGAAATTAATTGTACCCTCTACACAGCTATGAAATCAGGACAGAAATTAATTGTACCCTTTACTCCACCTAAGCAGCTACAAGCTTCTAAAAGTTGGAAGGTCATTAGCTGTCTTAGCAATAAATAATGCAGAAGACAGAATTTTTGAAGAATATATAATTTGCCTAAGAGCTGCTACCAGGCTCATTACTGATTTCTACCAAAATTAAGGATGTGCTTCATGAACGGATGCAGACAAACCCCAAATCTTGAGCTCTTGTTTTGAGCTGGCATAATTTTAGTTGGCCTTTCCAGTCTGAAAACGGCATAGATGTGTTACAATCGGGTGCTTATGACTAGCAGGTTGCAACAGGAGCAGAAGAGCTCATGTACTCATCTCTTCATTTGGATTTAGCTTACCCTGCTATGGAATCTGAGTCTCCTTTTCTGGATCACTTGCCATACAACATTAGATTTGATTTAACCTCCATTTCGGATAATCCTCAGAAAGCTTTGAGAAATATAAATTTACCAAACCTTTCTGTAAGTAGGACATTGTCCTGTAAATTATTACATTCGCCATCCCTCTCTGCCCTCAAATCCCGCTCAGACATCAACTCTTTTGACTTAACATGCACAGTCCCTTCTACTGTGTAACCTGTGTCATAGTACAAGAGCTGCTTGTTTTATATTGAACCATTTTTAATTACAAATTGCAAATGTTGTGTTTGCAGGTCATGTCCTCAGCCTGCCACACTTCAGTTCCTTGTTTTAAATTTTCTTCTTCCCTGACACATGAATTCTCAGGAGATTTCTAACATTGCATTTTAAGATGAAAGTTTCTGTTTTTAAAATTAGTTTTGTGTTTTGGCACAAACTTGACGAGGGAGAAGGTGGCTGTGCAGAGAAGACAGCTGAACTGATGTATTATGAAAGATATTAACATGTGTGTAAAAAGATTAATCATTTTGCGGGTCAAACCTATGGTTAGGTTGCTAATTTGCTAAGCGAGGTAACAGCATTTTAGTAACTGAAATAATTAAAGTGTTCCTCTGGCACAGAAAACTAGACATCTACTTGCAAGGTGTGTGTATCACAATATAATATGCTGGACTTTTGATAGATGGAAGTTTACAGAATTCAAGCACCATCTAATGTTTCCCTTGTAGTCTGAGCTGCTATGTCATTTTTCCAAGTTACAGATAAAAAAATAAAAGTCCTTGGGCACCCTGATTTTGCTGAAACACAGCAGAGAGCTTAAGAATTAAAAAAAAAAAAAAACAAAAAACAAAACCAAAAAAAACCCCAAACCAGATTCGAGGGTTTGTGTTATTCAAGAAAAATCTGTCTTCTCTGCTGAGTGAAGCAGACGTGCTATCTAGCAAACCATTCAAAAGTATTGGTTAGGGACTTCTTGTGCTAAGTGAAAGCTGTTCAACTCTCACTTTCTGCCAAAACTACTTCATTTTGATATTTTCACAGCCTTGGTAGTTGTTGTTTAATTTTTTTTCATATTACAAACCTCCTTCAAAACCTTTCAGACACTTGAAGCAACACCCTCACATTTTGAGTTTCACTTTGTTTACTGTGAACTGGGAAAAATATATCAAAGTAAGTAAGAACAACTGCTTTTTCTATTTAAAAGAACAGAAAGAGATAAGCTCCTTTATGAAACAACTCAACCTTTTACATCAAAACACAGTCACGTGTAACGATTAAATATAAATGCACGTGCCAGGGCACTCAGGAATTTGCATGGCATTGTGTACTACTTAGGTAGGTGTGTAAACGTGTGCATAGATGTTGGTGTTCTCTATTTTCTTTTGCAAATTTCATATTGAAGACAGAAAACCGCAGAAGCAAACCAGACAAGCACTCTGAAAGACTCAAGATGAGCTTACTGAGAGCTTGTGGACTGAGAACACAATCAGATAAGCTGCAAGCTGTGGTCGAAGAAACATATCTGCTGCTGGTTTATTTGACTGCATACAGGGAAATAACACCTTGTACATTCTTTTCAAAGAAATACGATTTTATCAAAGAAACTTCTGCTTTCATCAGGTTTGCCTCCTAAAAAGAACAAAAGCAGTGTTTGCTTCATCCTTCCTGTTTAACGGTAGGGAAGTGCAACATTATTCAACCCTTTACTAACTGTATTCCTATTTTAGCCCTCTTCAGTAAGCTCTTTTTAAGTTCGAGCATCAGTCATTGCACTGAAGAGAAAAAAGACAAATGCTAGGTAGAAGAAAACTCAGTGCTATTGAAAAAAATGTTCAAAATTACAGTTAATACCTTTCTATTCATGGGATTCACTTACAAGCATCCTTAAAACCATACGCTTTGAAACTTGCTTCATAAATGAGGAAGGAGATGTTCTGCTTGTCTCATGACTCTTGGACCTGGAGTTTACAAAGAATGCTGAAATCACAAGATTTGCAGTAAAAGTCTAAGAGCTGGCATCAGTAAATCACATCACCCCATTTCACAATCAAGCAGCTGAACCAGAACTTTTGCAGAACAGATTCTCAAGTTTTCAGGGCTGTATATTCAGATCGCCAATGCTGCAATTAGGGTTAAGTTTTCCTGACCATCTAAGCTACTAGGTGAGACCAAGATTTCTAACAGCACTCGTCTGCTGGTACCAACTGATCATACCTTCAGATGATTTTAACATTCCATATGTTGAGGTTTTTTGAAAATGTACCTTCTATCTTGGTGCTGAAGTAGGAGCTGACAGCAGGTGCATATATATTAATATTTGGATCATACCAGGAGAGTGCTTTTGCAGTAAATCTCCAATCCATGCCCATTTCTTGTGCTGTGGCTCACCTTATGAAGCTGTCTCAGAGCACGTAAACACGGCTCCTTCCAGATCCACGGTCAACTGAAAGACATGCCCAGGGAGCCCCTCTACTGTGATTCAACCACTTAGAGGCAGCCAGCCCACAGGACCAGGCAAGAGCTGGTCTGAGCTACCCTTCCCACCCCACTGCCTCCACGAATACCTGTAGTGTGGGTGCTGCATCCACAGCACCAACTGTTTTGTTCTGTAGATCTGCTCCTATTGCACTGTACTACTTGCTAATATAGACATAGCCGTCTTTAGAATTGACACCGTACTCCTGAAAACATGAGTTTAATGGCATATCTACAGGGGAATGGGGCAGAAACACAACTGAGAGTTGTTTCATCACTGAGGACACTGGGAATAATGCGGATAAAGGTTTCTCTAGCTGGGGGCGTAACACCACGCTTATCTAGTCCTACTGCTTGCAGCATGACCTCAGTTTCAGTGCATGCTGCTGCACTATGTCATGAGGTTGTACCAAGATGGGGTTGAGGCTAGGAGGACACCTCTGCACAATGATGCTCCTTTGTATGCCGCACTGTCCTTTCCTAGTGCGAATGACAGAGGGCACAGTAATTTCCTAGGACCCAGCTCCAAGGTAGCCAGAGAAACCACCTTTTTTGTTTTCAGTGCCTCCTGAAGTTAACAGGGTAGCAGTTGTCACACACAAGTGTTCATTCTAAGTAAAAGAATGCTGGAGAATATAGAATTCAAATGGAAAAGCAGCAGTTCCCAGTGGAGGAGGGAGGGGGGAAGTCAGGCAGAATCTAAAATGCAGAAAGCAAGTAATTCAGATTTCTGTGTGCAATATACATTCATAGTAATTGCTAGTTGCACATTGGGCTGAGGGCAACATATCACAAAATTAGTTTCTCTGACCTTGTGCACATTTCTTTCTCATGGACTAGATCTTTATGTTTGTTTCTTGCTTTCAAAGGCACAAGGGAAGTGTAGAATATTCAATAAACCTATAGTATAAAAGCAATACGTAGGACAGACTTTCCCTCATTGTAAGGTGCTGAAACACTTGCACAAAGATAAATAAATTCGTTTTGTGCAAAACAGTGTTGTAATAGTTCAAGGAAAGTATGTGGGAAATATGAGAGGAAAAACTACTCTCTAATAAAGTTTCTTATTCTGTGGTAATCACCATGGTATTTGAGCACATTCCATAGCTAACAGGACAGTTTTGGGGCTGGCAGTGGTTCTGAAACTTATTCATATGGAATTGATGAAGTATATGAAGAATGCATCTGCCTATGTACAAGGGAATTATGAATTCTGCACATTTGGGGAAAAACTCGAGCAGATCTGGTGTTTTACTCCAAGCATTAACATTTAATCTTAATGCCTTCCTTCCTTCCTGGATAAACAATTACAGTATGAATCCAATTCAAAGCCCAAGGAAATCAGGACTATTTGCTCAAATACATTAACTTTTGGCCAGATTGAGTGGCCCCCTTTTTCGTGGAATTAAAACATTTGACAGTGAGGGCAAGGTTGCTCTTACTGTACTACCAGCTCAGGACAAACTGGGACAAGTTTTAACAGATCCTGTCATATACAGGATAGGTCCCTATCCACTGTAACTCCTTTCCCCTCCCACCCCCCATGAGTTCTGCATTGGCAAAGCAACATTGTGCATGCATGATTATATCAATAGCCTAAATACCTGTATCATACACTGTAGTTATTTGAGTGACTGCACGTACACCTATGGTTAAGAGCTTTGAAAATTCTACCCAGAATGCTGTCTCTCTTTAGTCCTTGGCTTTGCTCTTATTTAATCTAAAATGAAAAACCTATTAAAACTTGAAATGAGTAGAACTTGTAAAAGAAGAAAAACCACCCATCAGCCAAGTAAGACTCAAAATGAGTTTCAGCATTTTAATGCAGAATGAATTGACAAAGGTATCCAGAGAGGTATTTAGTATCTTTTCAACATCACAGATATCTAAATCATTAAAGTCCCATTAAAATGGCTAATACCTTTTTCTAAGGATTTTTTTTTCTTTTTTTTTACTATGTGTTTATTTAAACACATAGCAGCAGATTTAAAAAACCCCAAACACTGAAGGGGAGAAAGCTGCAGAAAATCTACTCCAAGTCAAAGGACTTACACTTTAAAATCCTTTGCTACTTTTGGAAAATTTTAAGAAGTCAGCATCCATTAAAGAATTTCCTTCTGTTTTCCTAAATTTATCCAAACTAATATTTAAAAAAGATGGTAAGTAGAATTGCCATTTTCAAATACAATGGTAGAGCTTAATATCTGAATTTAATTGACTATAAAAGTTGAAAAAAACAGTTACATAAAAACATGCCAAATTTAAAGATTCGAGGCAAGAAAACCAAATCTCCAAAACCATATGTATCCAAAAATGTGCACAGCATGTAGATTATACACTATCTTCTCAGGAAGTCTATAAAATGGCTAAGAACTCAAAACAGGCAAGAAGATACTTCGAGAAGAGAAGAAAGATCAAAAGAAAGTATTTTTCGTGCCTGGAAGCGCACTGACATTGCAAGCTCTATTAAAAATCCATACAAGGGGCTAATTCGGAACCATTTGTTCAGTTGACATCTTGGTGTAATGACCAAATTTTGCCTTTTCTACTTTGTATTTCCCAGGGTGAAAATTCTCGGTACTCCTAGCCCTCCTTTGGCACTTTCTGATGGCTGAAAGCAAAAGAGCCACCAGCCAGGCCAGACCCCATTGTTGTTAGCTTCAGTTGAGGAAAAGCATCCGCCTGAAGCCTGGCAAGAGGCTCTACCACCTATCCTACTACTCTGACACTTTGCCCATCACTGTACACAATACCAAATGCAATGCAGTCCAGGCTAGGCAACTCTGGCAGTAATTCAACCTGTTAGCTCCAGAGCTGGGGATGCTGCTGGCTTTTTAGTGGCCATCCGGGATTTGTTCCTTGTGTTCTGCTGAATTTGACTACTTCTTTGTACCTACAAATACAGCAATTGCAGAAAAGACACCTGAGAACATAATATTTTAAAAAGCCCAGGATATAGCTTACAGAACTGTGAAGCTACCTGAAGTCATGGCAAGAGATCCTGCTGAACTGCTGGAACTAGACTGCCACCTATACCCCAGCTAGGAAGTCTCTATCTAGCTTGGATATATGTGCGTGCTATACTTTTCACAGCTCAGATCTTATAATGGCAATGCTTCCTTAAACTGCCGGGTCACTTGAGAGGACTTGTCCAGGAACTTTCTTTCTGCTTTTCCTTGACTTTGTTTTTAAATTCATCTCAACCAGAAATTATTTCAATGGGAAAAGCTTTATAGCAAAGTAGTATTACACAGCAGAACTTGGAAGAAGAATAGAGCACTCAAAGAAAGCAGTTAATGATTGAATTATCAAAGGTTTCTATTTACTGGAAGGGGGAGAATTTGCCCTGTAGCTTCACAGCAACTAGAAAGTTCAGATGATCCAGAAATAAGTGGCAGATAAAAATTTAAAAAAGAATCAGTTCCAACACCCTTGAGGAAATGACCTCTTCTGTACTTTATAGTCACCGCATTAAACAGATGAAATATAGAGTTTTAAAAAGTCGTGCTTTTTTTTTTCCCCTCTTTTTTTAACATAGACTTCTTCAAATATCTTGTTTTCAATATAAAAGGACGCTGATGCATGTTTTTCTGAGAAGGTGGAGGGCATATTTTGTGTAAGCAGACAACAATGCCACCAGTCATGTGCAATTCAATTCTTCAAGAGAAGTTCCCTCCAGCGTAAGGCCTATTCATGGAGTTTCATTTCAGATATATTCTGGAAAGCATGCACCATTATCCAGTAGTAAAAAAAGTAATAAGTATGTAATAAATTATGTGGAAGAAAACTGTAATGCTCAAGAAAACCGTGCATTTTGAATTCTTGTTTCAAATGCATTTCAAGCATTTCAGTATAATAGACTAAGATAAGCAGGCAATTCACATGCTTTCCTTCTGTGCCTTACTCAAAATGAAGTTTTCTTTGCTTCCTGTGCATCACTGGTTTCTGTTAAGGCAGACTCAGTTTGGCACAACGGTGCTGATTTTTGTTGCCTTGAACTGGCTTAGGCTGCAAGTACTGATACATGTTTTGAGTCCTACAAGTGTCTTGAACAAAGATTAACCAGTAAATCCCAGTCAAAGCTATACTTATGTTTTCCCTAAGCACATGACTGAGTTAGCTTTGGTTAAGTTTACTGCAGTATTGGTTTTCATTTAGTTATTTTGATTTTGGAAGCATTGCCTCTTAGGAAGCTTATCAACTTTGCACCATACTTCTCTATCAGCTACATGGATATAAAGCCAAAGTAAAACCACTAGAGTGGCTCTTGAATTTCACTGCTGTAATCTGCAGAAAACTTTTCACTTACTCTACATCTGTTGGTAATGATTCATAGATCTGAACAGTATTAGCAACATACTGACACCTCATCTTCAACTTCTCTCTTCCAACTTGTCTTAAACTTGTCATAGAACATGATGATGTTCCAAGCAAAGGACATTTTGTGCCTTAGCAGATTTCATTGCTTGGATTTGAGTGCAACAATGGAAAAAGCACCCCAGCCTGTCTTCCTTGTGAGGGTTATTGTGCTAACATATTAAAGTCCTCCTCCCCTTTCCTGATGCTAAAGAGCAAAGTCTTACTTCTTCCTTCATTAGTCAACTAATCCAGACAGAGCAGTGCTTTTATTGCTCCTAAGTCTAATGGTTGTGTTGACATTTCCAAAGTGTAATGGTGTTATTTCTTGAAATCTTTTTAATTGTGATTTTTGTATCTGACAAGCATACTGTTCCTTATGCTGATGGTACGTTATGCAACACTCCTTTAATTTCTGATGTGTTTGCCGATACCAAGATGGTGTGGGCTCTTCCCATCAGGCACAGAGGTAACAATTTTTATTAAGGAATAAAGCAAATAATTCATTGTTTGAATTCAGTTGCCCCAAGCTCACTCTCACCTCAAAATAGTGAGTCACCCAGGTTTCTGCTTTTGAAGGAGAGCCAGAGCCAGTAATGAACTACATGCATCAACTGTATTTACATTTTTATATCAGAGCAGTTGGTGGTTACATATGAATACAAAATATAAGCTTCATATGGAAAAAAAATTCTCAATGAGATTTTCACATTTTCTCATTCCTAAGTTAACAACTTCCTAATAATTTAGTCATGTACAAGAGATCACAACTGTTCTGCTGAAGGCATATGAGCATTTTCAGCAGGTGGAAGGCAGAAGGGCAAAATTGCTTCCAGACAAGTTAAAGATCAATAATCTTTGAGAAAAAGAAGAGCCGAAGCTGAATGGAACTCCAAGTAAGTGGTTTAAGATAAAAGACCGGGTGTTTTGACAGCACATTTACTGAGTGTGCAGACTGTGCAAGAAAGCTGAGTCCCTGACAACCTGGGTTAGGTACAGACAGCCAGTGGCACAGTAAGGCAGCTCAGATTTGATCTCCACACGTGTAGATTGAACACAGATCTTTCATTTCTGCCTCCTGTGTCTTGATAAACTTTTCTATCTATGTTGGCTATTTCAGAAAGAAATACTTTTTTTTTTTACTTCGATCTTAACTTGGCGTGAATGAAGAGTGATTCTGAAGGAGCTGATTAACAGCAGCATTCAATATGCCTGGGCACAGAGAACTCTAATCAGGGCTTTAGGTCATCCCATACATTTCACCATGATATAAAACACTTGCAGCTGATCTGAGAACCAAGTCTAAGAGGCAAACTGTCTTCCAGTGAACAGCATTAGCCAGGAAAGCTCTCTGGCAGGCAACAAAGAAGTGGGGAATATATATAAGCCCTAAGGGCCCTGCAACATCATTTTTATTGGGGAGCTGACTCTTTTATGGGCCATCACCTGATGACAGCAGAGGAGTATTTTAATGAAATATTGTATGGTTTAGATTTTTCCATGGAAAAAATAATATATTTTCACATCCTAATTTGGGAATGTGTACAGGCTATAGGACAGAAGGTAGGATAGTGGAAAGTTCAGGTTTGGGGATAATTCAGAGTTGTCAAACACTCTTTATAACTTTCCCTAGCTTTTCCCACTTTTGAAAAAAAGTGGATCTGTTTGCTGCTCTGGCAGGTTGTCAAAAATGTCAGTATTTCTCTGAAAATCCCACAAAATGTGTCTTGATTTTAGGAAGGCTTCAAGAACATCCATGACATGGGGGTGTGATGGTCAGTGTCCTTAGCTACTTTTGCCAGCAAGTGTAAGGGGGCTTTTTCAATAAGTTAAAATCTCTGGTGTAGTCAAGGATAGAAGCGAGAATATTGGAGCTTATGCAGTCCTAACCTGAGCAACATAGGTGTACTTACTCCTTACATATGGAAGTTTAGCCATTTTTTATTTACCACTGCAGACTGAGTAGCTCAAGTATATCCACCTTTTCCTGCAGGATGGGAATTGTGTGGCAGAGGAAAGAACTAACAGAAAGGAAAAAAGCTTATAATGAATTTCCTTCAGCTTGCATTACAGGAGAGGGTGAGCTGACAAAATTAAGTACAGCTCTAAAAAACACTGATTGAACCTTAAAATAGCTTGTTAGTTAATGTCCTGCTTGGCATTTTGAGCAGAGAAAAGAATATGTTTGATTAATCACTATTATTTACAACGGAACCTGAAAATTTCAGTCTAAAGTATTAACGCACAAAATTTGTTAAAACCCCAGTAAGATAGAAATAAATGACCTGTGAATGATTCTGCAGTTTGTTCTTTTTTTTTTACTTCTATTTCTGATTTTATTTTTGCATCAACCCTTTCTTACATCCAGCTACCCTCAGTTCTTTTACTGCCATGCTTTGGCAGTCACAAACATCCCTGTTCTTCACTCACGCTTCCTTTTTTCCTCTAATGAGTTGTAGCATTTTCTTGTGTATGAGGTGCGTGAGTGATGTGCAACACATACTTATGTACACTGCTCTGAGGCTTACTGACTTCTCGTTTCTTCTAAGGACTCATCAAGGGGACATTAAGCAGCTCCTGGTCTTTGGTGATTAAGCCAGCAAGGGAGAAAGGTAAATGCTGATGTTTAATTTATTACCACCATTATAAATTCTCATGGTATATAGAGAACTGTATTACATCACTGAGTTTTAAACATGCACATTATACTTAAGAGAAACTGCCTAGAAACCAATTACATTATCTTTCTAGACCCATTTTAGACCATATTCCTGCAAGATATACAAGGACCTGAGATTTTAATGCTGATTTACATAGCATATGGTTAAAACATTTCACTACCATTTCTTTTATAGAAAGGTAAGCTGGTAATTCCATGCATTAACAGGAAAGGCTCATAAAATTATTGACTTTTTTAAAAAATGGAATCAACTGATGCTGTTTTTTCCTTAATGTTTACTCCTTCTTTTGCAAAGATATGGATACACATCATGAAACTTTTCTACACAAACTGCAGTTAGAGGTTTTTTTAATCTCTGGTCTTTTTTTTTTTTTTTAAGATAGTGCAAGATCACCTGTGGTTAGAACTGTGTGGGGAAAAAAAAAAAAAAAAACTAATGTAAGGAAGACTTGTGATAAAATCTCAAGAATTGGTAATAAGGCAAATATACAAACAGCATATAAAAATGTCTGAACAGGATATAAAATAAACCTATGGGTATACGCAATGCAGTAAGGATGACTGAGGTTGTCCACGTTTCGCTTACAGATTTAAAATTGCCAGCCTGTCTCCCATCCCAGACAGTGTTGGATATTTATAAGAAGAGTATATGGAACCAGAGCAGGCATATAGAGTTCTTCCCCATGGCCAACGCAACTAGCATCTGAGAGTCAGCAGCTCAGAGGCTTGCTGAGACAGAGGCTTCAGAGAGACTGTTGTATTTAGTAGCTGTCAACAGACCTATAGTCCATCAATTCCATTTAATTCTTTTTGGAGGCTATTTATACTTTCAACCTTTTGTGATAATGAGGATATTAGAACATCTCTTACTCCTTCTGATATGAGAAATAGGAATAGTAATCCCTATTCACCTTCTTCCTACCTTTCATGATATGATATACTTCCAGTATACCTTCTTCTAGCTGCCTCTCTTTCAGGTTAGAGTGTCCTCTTGTATTTCCATTTCTGGTTTTGACTCTCTGATTTAATCTCTTCTCACGTGGAAACTGTTCCGTATTTCTATTATTTTTCTCGATCTTGAAGACAGGGGGACTATAATCTCAAAAGTTTTGCATACACAGGCACGATATTTCTTTTTAATTCCATTCTTTTTCTAATTGTTTCTAACATTTACTTTACCTTTTCTACCACTACTGATATTTTTGGAGAACAAACACCAAGATCACAGTGACTCCAGGGTATTTCCCTGACAGGTAAGAGCTAATACAGAGCCTATTACTGCGTCTGCTTATTTTAACTCAAGTACATTAATTTACATTTATCAGTATTAAAACCTACCTACTGTTTTATCACTCAGCCAGTTTCACAGCATCAGGAGAGCCTACTGCAGTTTCCCAGGCAGCTTCGTTTTGACAATCCTGACTATTCCTGTGGCAATTGCAAGTGGTGGCACCCTGCGATCGCCCGCTGTCGCAGCCCACGTGCTGGCTATGCCTAGCAGCACCAGTCCTGAGCCATCTAGGATAGGACAAGAGGAAATGGCCTCAAGTTGCATCAGGAGAGATTTAGGCTGGATACTATGAAAAATTTCTTCACTGAAAGGGTTGTCAAGCACTGGACCAGGCTGCCCAGGGAAGTGGTTGAGTCCCCATCCCTGGAGGTATTTAAAAGACACGTAGATGTGGTGCTTAGGGACATGGTTTAGTGGTGGACTTGACAGTGCTAGGTTAATGGTTGGACTCAATGATCTTAAAGATCTTTTCCAGCCTAAATGATTCTATGATCTCAGACATATCCCTCCTCGTCCTGCTCTGCCCTGTGAGAAGTTACTGCTCATCCCCACTCCTGCTCTCTGCCTTTTTAAAAGCATGTTTTTCCCTAAATCCTGATCAGATTCGGAAGGGGACTGAAAAATACTGCAAAAGAAATATCTTTTTGTCCACTAGAGGGAAGTACCTCCGTAATTAGGATTTAATGCGTGACCATACAGATGAAGGAAAATAATCTTTTGTGTTTCTAAATTGCGAGGTAACACCCATTTTGAACTTCAATAGTAATAATTAAATGCACAAATGAACAACTACTTTTTTGTAAGGACATTGGCACATTAGGTAATAAATAACCTTTTAAATTGAATTGTGTTAGGCTTACCTTAATGCAGACTTCTCTGTTCAATAAAAGCTTGCTTATGGCTTAATAGATTCACAGGCAATTGCTGTAGAAGAACAATTAAAGAAAATGAAGTTTAGATTTGTATTTCTAGCAAAATCTGTATTGTATTCAACGCCCTTAAAGTAGAAATAGCATTAACCTTTCATGAAACTATGTTAAATTCCTTTCAAATAATTGTCACTCTAAAGATGAGTCATAAAGAGAAGTCACCTGAATAATGTTATATTTATCTCTGCACTGACACATGTAAACCAATCCTTTTACATTTTTCTGCTATTTATATGGTACTATCAAAGAAAAACTGGTAAAGGTGTATATATATATATTTTTTCTTACTAAACACTGATAGAGACCCTACCATTTTTAGTACATTTTAGAAATGCATCAACAAAAGTAGTACTTCAATGTCTTCAAAGACTGATTATTAAAATCCTCCAACAGACTCAGCAGCTTGTAAGATTTCAGATTTTAAACCCTTGTGCAATGGCTCTTTACTCAAGTCGAATGAGGTTTGAGCTCCTACTCCACTGAAACTCTCCTCCATCATTATTTTGAATTTTCATGATTAAATAATAGTCTAAAAGGAATTTATCAGGAAACAAAGTATAACAGGGAGCTAAACTCACTATTTTGAACCAACCTATTTTGAGGCAATGTTGCAGGTATCTGACCCAAATGCCTTACCTTTGTCACTTAACTGTCTCCTGGGCAAAGGAGTTCTTATTTTATTATATAACAAAATCGTCCTTTTATTTTAAAGAAAAAAAAATGAAATAAGTGAGAAACAGGTGACAAGATGCCATTACAGTGACTCTCATGCTTCTCTGCCAGAGCTCTGCAGTCCATGTTTCATGCAGAATCAGCCCACCAAAGTTCTGATGGCTTCAGTACTCCCAATTTCATTTGAACCCTTTATGCCTTTCAGCAAATCTTCCTACTGTTTGCTCCTATCAGTTAAAGCACTTTAAAATACTGCCAGGAAACAACAACTTCTCTTATCACATTGAACTGTTTGTGATTTTGGATACTGCTACATGGGAATTACCAGCAAAATGGGGCGGGGGGAAAGCTTCCGGACTGTCCTAGTAATTCTTTCTTTATGTTTCCTAAGGAGAAAGTGGGGTTGTATTTGTCCTGTGCTTCATTATCTTGTCCTTCCTCTGTGATTGCTTCATACCTTAAGAGGAATCAGGATGAGAGGCAGGCAGCAGCCTGTGCCCCATCTGCTCTGTGTTACTGTCCCTGAGAAAGCAGAGCCTCCTGACAGCACTTCCCAAGCTGCCCAGCTGCTCTGACCAGGATGGCAGTCAGGACTTTCCCTGCCCAAACACACCCAGCCAAGAGGATACAGCCTTTGTACAAACACAGGCCCCCTTCAAAGCAGTTCTGGAAGAAGGGTGCGTGGCAGAGGCTGTGCACCCTGCGACTCCCTCCTTCTTCTGTGGGGGTCGGGACCCCTTGTGTGCAAACGGGAGTACCGGCGCCTTAGCTGGTGCATTCAAAACAGACCACAAACAGGTAAACCTGCAGTATCAAGGTTTTTACAGACTATTGCCTTCAACTGCATGGTAGAAATTATTTTAAAAAAGCAAAACATTGTGTTTGTGATTTATTTTTTTAAGCTTAACACAAAATGACAGTTGACTAAACAGTTTTACATAAAATTTCCATTTCCATTTGAAAGGCTTACATTTTCAATAAACATCCCTTCTAGGCTCCCCTCCCAAACTCAAGCTTTGCTCTGGAGAAACCTTCAAACACTGAAATAAACATTATTTCCAAACTGCCTCTGCCACCTCACTTTCTCCTTCACAGTTCCATCTCTTAAATAACATTACAAGCTTCAACTTTACAAGGTGTTTTCCACTTCACACCAGCAAACTGTTAAACAAATTACTTGCCTGCAGAGTGAACTCTGCTTAATGAGGTTTTTGCTTTAGGTTCTGTTTTGGGTGCAGACTGAAAAAGAAGATGCTCACTTTCTGCAGAAGAGTCACTGCTCAGTTTTGAGCAGCAGAACTGTGAATGAATGGTTCACAGAAGATACTGTTTAAATGACATAGCTTTCCATTGAAAAATGGAGAATTTTGACCCAGCTTTCCAAAGTCTAAAGCCTGTAATTAACAGTGACTAGACTGCTTAAAGCTAATGGATTCCCTATGTAGCCAGCCTATCATTTTATTTAAACTATAATGGAAGTGAAATGCTCCCTCTGCAATCAGCAGGTTGTGGCAGCAGAGCAGTAATGAACACAGGGAATAGGTGAGTGTTCTTTCCCTGGGTATCAAAACCTTGCTGAAGGAAACACATTTCTTTGTATGAATACAATGGAGATGGTGAAAAGAATGATGAAGGGTTTCAAAAATAGAGAGCAAGAACAATGTTTCACACTGAATAGGTCAGAAAGGGGTCCCTGCTGTCTGAAGACACACAAAGCTATGCCTGGCTTATTTTTTGCTGCATGCTGCTTTCAAACTGCTTCAGGCATATGCACAGGCTACCCAGTGGAAAGCGGGATGGGTGATGTGTTAGACTGCTCAGGGCTGGCTTACCCCTTAATCCTTGTCTTTGTCAAGCATCCTACAGAGTAACCGAAAGGTAAAATTTCCAGGAGTGGCTACTAATTTAGAGTCTTTCAAGTGCTTTTGTACATACACCTAGAAAACCTAACTGGTAAAGAGATAGGTCTGAGAAATTTGGTTCACTGATTCCCAGGGGAAACTTTGCATTCCTGCATGCTTGGGAAGAGCATGACATCAAACAAATCTAGCTTCTCTTTCTTGTTTTAATACCATCATGCTTGACAACCTTTCTAGGTCCTGGTTTCCGCACCTATAGTATCCATAGTAATACTGTATCTATAGTAATATCATTAGCAATCTCTTCCACATAGATATTGAGACATATGGACAAATAATATTAACTTGAAATTATTAAATACAGAGAATTAAGGTCGACTGGTAGTAGAGGTGACAGAGGTTTTTAAATGTCCATTACTGCTAGACCTATTCCTTGACCTTTAAAAAAAACCTTACCATACTCAGTTTATCTCAGGTCACTAGACATAAGCAGAATGGATATCTGCTAACACTGCAACAATTCAGGCTACGACATTATTTCCATTATAACTATCTTTCCCTGGTGATTTTCAGTCATTCATAACTTCCTGAAATATTAATAAGTGCTGGAATTTATTATGCACCTAGAGCTCAGTCTTGCGACGTACGTAGCTCTGTGGCCCTAAGCTGGCACTAGAGCTTGTATTCACATGCTCTTCTAGCACAGAATCAAAGCAGCAGAAAATAGGGCTGGAAGGCACCTTAAGGGATCATCGAGTTCATCCCCTGGCATTTCCATCCCATGTGTGGATAACCATACATTTTTCTAATTTATTCTTAACAACCTCCAGTGACAGAGGAGGTTACCAACATCCCCATTCTCAGGCCTCTCTGTGCTGCCTACTGGGCCGCCTTCTGTTGAACCTAAGCCTTCTGCTGGCAACCCGTTATTTTTTTTTTTTTTTTGTCTTAAGTATCTTGGATGGGGAGGATAGCTAGTTAAGGCTTAAAAGGGACTTAACAGCAGCCTTTGAAGACCTATGGGAAAGTTACTGAGAAGATGGAGCCAAGCTCTATACCAAGGTACATGGCAGGGGACAGAGGTCATAAATTAAAGAGAGACAGTGGTCATAAATTGGAACAGGGGAGGTTCTGGCTAGACATCAGGACAAAATTTTCACTATGAGGATTGTTATGGACTGGGAGAGTTGCAGACTCTCCCTTCTTGGAGATTTTGAAGACCTGACTGTTCAAAATGCTGAGCAACCTGGTCTGAATTCAGCATTCACCCTGCTTTGAGGGAGAGGTTGGACTAGAGACTCCCCAAGGGCCCTCCCAATCTGAATTATTCTTTGACTCTAATTCTCTCTCTCTTTACAGAAGACTCTTACAATTAATCTGCTTTTACTTTTCTCTTATATAGATTAAATAATAGCAATGTATTCAGCCTCCCTTCAGAAGCTGTGTTTTCCACAAACCTGGCTATTGTTATTTCTCCCCTCTGGACTATCTCTGGGTTTCTCCCATCTCTGCTGAAGGGCACTGAGCCTCTGGTTTGATGTGGTGAGAACGCTTTTCCAGACTGAGGCCAGAGATATCGTCAGGTAGCAGAACAGAGATTCTCAGTTGCTGTGTAAGTGCTGACCCTGCATTTGAGACGGCTACTGAAGAGACACAGCACAGGACAGCATATTTGAAACATATATATTCTGTAAGCAGTTTGAAGCTACTCAAAGTGCACTGTATACTTCCTCAGCCATGCAAGACTTTAAAACATAAAGACTAGAGCTACCCTGGAATTCAGCTTTTCATGCTTCTTCTCCGAACTGTGAGATCATTTTTCTCACTTGGAGTATTTGTGCTCTTTTCCAGGGTGGTTTCAAATACATCATTTTCCCCCAGAAACCTTCAGGTTGGCACCAACCTTTAACGTACCCAAAGATGAATGTACTTGGAATCTGACTCTTGAACAGAACAGAAATGGGTTTGCAGGTTTAAATAATGGGTAATGCTTTGACAGCAGTATTTTTTATTTTTAATTTTTGTAAACAACCGTATCCCAATAGAATTAAAAAATGTTCTGCAATAAATCCTCTTCAAGAAAATATGGAGCAAACAGTGCCTTTCCGTTGTTTATGTGAAACAAAGAGCCCTAACGGTCAATTTTGTTCCTGAATCTTTTCCTCTGAAGACTCAGAAAAACCATAAAGCTACATTTGAATAATAATAATAACCAGAACATATAGAGTATTTTCCAGGCACCATCTAAAAGTATTTCAACAGTCTGCATAAAGCTTTGCTTCTCATCACCCTATGCAGCCTCAAAGCCCAAAATAATACCTCACAATTTCTATTGTTCCCTTCTCCCCTGTGCTCTCCCCACTAACATATCCACTTTGCCACAGTCTGAAAGAAAAAATAATATATGGATGTTCTCTTATGCAAGGAGTCTTCCCCAGGGTCTATTTTCATGCCCTTTGTGATTTTAGGACAATGTAAAGTTTCAGAAGCACCATGGCTCTCTTGTTCCCAGGCTGCCACACTACTTGCTGGTCTTAGCAGAACCGTAGTGAATTTAAATACACAGACAAATATATTTTTTCCTATTTTTCTTGAGCTTATTCCTTACCCCTTTCAAGGGACTGATACAGTCAAAAGAATGTCAGGCTCAGCTTGAGTACAAGAAGTTCACAGGGTACTTCTTTCCCTCCAAATTACTCAATGTATCATCTTTACAAACGCCCATATCAATATAAGATTCAAAAATCACTATTTATAATGGAGGCGTAGTGGGAGTCTTTATTTTGGTACCCATCCTTTTGATTACTTATACACAGTTACAAGTAATCAAACGTCAGGCACTTTGATATCATGCATGGATATTAATAATATCATTTATCACTTTTTTCTTATGTTTTTTGAGAGGTGATAAACTGGCAAAATGCATATTTAATCCATATTTGCTACAAGTAAAACTGCCTCTGAAGTACTGGACATTTATTTCTAAAGCTGGTTCTGAATTCAAATGGACTGGTTATAAATAATTTCTGAGGCCCATGTAATATTTATGCAGAAAATCTAAAATTTCATGTCATGTTTGGAAAAATTAAACACAGGGAGGAGAGGTGACTTTTTCACTGAACCAGTGCAGGCTGAAGTATCTGATATGGTACTACCAGTACGCCTACAAGAACACGGGAATAGTGGTTGTTGCACTGCCATTGCTGAGGGACCTGAAAGTCTCCCCTTGGCAATCCATGCAGTCTGCATAATGGTTTGTAATGTCTTTTCAGTTCACCCCCCTCATCCCAGCCCTTTTCAAGACTGCTGGCTTTTACGTAAAGAAACAAATGGCATCTTGTCAGACCTATCCAAGTGTTTGCCTCCATTTGACAAAATATAGAAAATCAACTGGCTTTGATGAGTTGCCTTTTTGCTTGATTATTTTTTGGAGGGGATGGTTAGGCATGTATTTATTACATTGACTTGCTCAATAATAACTATGGTCTCAGTTACTTCTATGTGGGTTAAATTTAACTGTCCACCTTTCAGGTGAGAATTACCTTACCTGACTTTAGGCACCTCCAATTTGGACAGCTATGGCTGAACTAGGTTACCAAAGGTGAAGGTTCTAGAGGGGAAGCCGTACAAGGAGCGGCTGAAGTCACTTGCTCTGTTCAGCCTGGAGGAGAGGAGACTGAGGGGAGAGCTCATCGCAGTCTATAGCTTCCTCATGAGGGAAGGAGGAGGGGCAGGCGCTTCTCCCTGACAACGAATGATAGGACCTGAGGGAACGGCAGGAAGATACGCCTGGGGCGTTTTAAGTTGGACATTAGGAAAAGGTTCTTCACCCAAAAGGTGGTGGAGCATTGGAACAAGCTCCCCCGGGAGGTAGTCATGGCGCCAAGCCTGACAACATTCAAGAAGCATTTGGACAACTCTCTCAGACATATCGTATGATTTTTGGGGTTGTCCTATGCAGGGACGGGAGTTGGACTCGATGATCCTTGCGGGTCCCTTCCAACTCAGGATATTCTATGATTATAGTTGATAGGAAGAAATAGATACAAAATAGGTAACAAATCTGTAGATGACAAAGACAGGAAGGACTAGGAAGATGCTGAAAGATAAAATCATAATTCAAAACAGTCAAGAAAAGCTGTGATGAATGCAAGCTTTCACACTTAAATGGATCTAATCAGACGCAAAACAACTAGCTAGGCATGGGTCTCCTATGGATGGCACTGGATCACAAGCTGAACATGAGAAAAGTCCTGGGAGTATTAACGTAAGAGATCCTTCCAACTGCTGTGTCCTGTTTCAGGAACAGTAATACCCCTTGCAATTAAGGGTGGAGTGTGTGTGTGTGGGTAAACATCCCAAGGATGATGAGAAAACATGACCTAAAAAAGAAGTGGAATCATTTCTTCTAAAGAAAAGAACATTGAGGAGGACTATGCTTAGAGTCTTCAAAAAGAAATGGAGCAGCCTATTTGCCATATTTGTAGCAGGGAGGACAGGAAATTATTGACCTGAGGTGAAACAAGAGCTAACTGAACTTCAGAAAGACTTTTTAATGCTAAGAATACTAAAGCACTGGAATAAATGGCTTTGACAGGATCAGGATCTCCATCACGGGAAGTCTTTAAGAGACAGTCAGGAATGTTGTGGGAGACCAACAGACTCTATAACTTGCCAAGCTTTTTTTCAGCTTTATTTTCCTACAGTTTTGTGCGTAAGCAGCTGATGCAGAAAGAAATAAATGCTTGTGCGGCATACCACAAACAGCAGGTGATCTAAGCACCAAATGGCTTGCACTTTCATGGACCTTGGGTTTATCCAGACAGCTAGAACATCACACAGCACTAAAAACAAAAGCAGCAGACTGTGTTAAACTAAGGAAGAATTTCAGGTGCTTTTACTGCAGTACTCTAAAAACCAGCTTAAATGTCAAAATTAGGCTTCAGTGAATAGAATGTTAGAAAATAGCCATTCCTCATAATCGAGGTCCACAAACCTCCTCACATCAAAACTTGTAGTTGGGTCATTTAGCAAAGACTGTGGCCAGAAACTCTAAATGTATTAATTGACAGAGAAGAGTATGGCAGTGGCAATGACTATTTTGATTCAGCAGCCTAAAAAGGCGCCAGAGGAATACTTGGGAGAAAATGATATTGCTTAGGTCATGAAGTTAGAACAGCACAGCAGCAAAGGAAACATAATATGTCTTTTCAAATAAGATAGGGAACATTTCTATTCTCTCCTTCCCCTTCCTTTTTTCACAGTCTCCATTATTAATCTCACATTGCCCAAGCCTGATTACCTCGGAAGACTAATAATACTGCTAAACCAGGTGAACCTCAACTGAACAACCAGGAGGTAGGAAAATAACGTTATGAAAGACAAGCTAAAAATGAATGTGTTGGAAAAGGTGCAGAATCAGAGTTGAATGTTTAGTGCAACAATAAATACAATAGAAAGTCTCATTAAAGCAAACCAGAAACTGAAAATGTAGAGAAGAAAAGTGGTCTAAAGCTTTGGCTAATGCAAGGAGAACAGTTATGGAAAGCAAGGGCTTTGAAGTGCTGACACTTCAAACATACAAGTGCTGACAAGGAAAGAGGGAGAGAATCACTAATCCAACTTTGACTGACAAGTGAAAATTATGCTACCTGACAAGGAGAGTGAATGAAAAGATCTAGAGTCTGCATCTTTTTGATCCAGACATTTTCTGACGGCAAGATTACCAGAAGAAAAGTCCTTCAGCAATGTTTGGATACCATTGGGGCAGTCTGCATTTAACACGCTTGCCTCTTTACAATAAATGAGCTCCTTTTCTGGGAAAAGGCATTTAAAAAAGATGACAATGTTACAGGTTCTGATCTTTAGGGAATTAAATTGTTGAAGTGTGCTGTAACATAAGGGACTTACAGGAAAGACAATTCTCATTCTGGTTAGCAGAGCAAAGACATGGAAGAAGGAGAATACCAAGGGTGGGAAGGACAAGCCAGGGCTTAGGTAAATGGCTAGAAACCAGATGCAATACCTTGCTACGTTAATGCTATGCTCATATGTTAATGACTTCAACCAGTAAAAGACCTAAAAGCTTCAAAGCTAAACTGTATTGAGTAGTGCCTCAAAGTGAAATCTAAATCCCTAGCTGGGCACCTAGCATTCCTGTATAAGACAAGAGAAACCAGAACTCTCCAAAAGATAAGGACACAGGAAAGCCACTGAGCAGGAAACTCCCTGAAGCTAGCCAACAGAATGAAACACAGGACTGCATATGATCTCCCCTCTCCAGAGCTTTCATATCCAACCAAGCACTCCTTTCCCTAGTCAGGAGCAAGAACTTCCAGCAAGGCTTCTAGTGAGGAAAAAGCCTAGGAAAGCTCTTTAGGAAAAGTCATCATCATTCCTGTCCAAACTCAGCTGAGGCAGAAACACCATTCATTTTTTTACAGCCTTTGACAAAGCAGAGCCAAATGGGACTTTAAACCAAACCCCAAAGGATTGCTTAAACCTCTGCCTACAGAAACAAATTCCATCTCGCTTATCTAAGTCTTGCCCACGTGGTGACAGTTTCAAAATAAATGCTATGTCAAAAATGAAAACCATCAGGAGAAAAACTAACCCTGGCGTTAGGGTATTTCTGTAGGAAGAAAAAGCTGAGAGACTGATGGAAGTGAAGTCAGTTCTCCCATATGCACAGGCAAGTGTTCTTAGTAGCCACTAGGCTACCACGGAAGGTTAAAATTGTAGTCCACAACTGCTCCAGCTCAAACCTTGATCAGAAAACGTGCAACTGCTCTTTGTGAGGATCCAAATATCTATTCCTATACAGCTAAACAGAGCAGCTCCGAAACCTTTTTCTTGCCCTAAGGTGAAGGGCACCACTTGGTTTGTATCCACTAAATTCTCTTCAGTGCAAAACTAGGAGCCTCCAAGCTGCTTATTAGAAAAGTTTCTGACACATGCTATCCCCCATACGCTTTCTGTATCTTCTTTGAGAAGCAGTAGACTATCAGAGGCCAAAACTGAGACAGGAAAAATGCGAACAGTTAAGCAGGATGGATGATCCTGGACCTGAAAACCCCCTTGGGAAGTCAGGGATGCCACTCAGTTTAGCTTACAGAGCCTAACTTTTCAGGCGGAGGCCACTAGGGATATTTGCATAGCCTACAGCATTTCTGGAATTGCAGACTGAAAATGGAGGCCTTTAGTGAATTTAGGTGGTGTCAGAACCAGGCTGCTGCTGGGAGGGAATGGGCAAAAGATTTGGATCATGACTCTGGACTTGAGTGTGTTAATCCCTCTTTGAATCTGGCTGCTCAGTTCTCCACTGGTTAAATGAGGCTATTATTTCTTGCCTGCTTCCCAAGGCTGTTGCGAGACTAACTGCAGGACTGCAAGGCAATCAGATACTTCGGTAAGTTGCTCTTGGCACCCCTGGGGACCTTCTGCCTCTCGTAAGTAGAAATCCTGCAGGAGCTGCCAACACGCAGTGCTCTTCCTCAGACTTCCTATAACAGGCTGTTGCTTAGCCACAACACAGCCCTGGGAGGCTATATAACTCCAGATGTCAACGTGCGGTTAATCCTTGCACAGGCAAGGGGCCAGAGGTACAAACGTCCGTGTGTAATTACCATTCTCTCATGACTAAACATCAGCCCATGCTCAGTGCCCAGCTATATGAGAAATTCTTTACAGCTTGGAGTCCTCCCTGCTTCCTGCTTGATCAAGAACTAGTTGATCTTGTGACAGTATTTTAATGACTATTTTTGTATGAAGAAGTGAAGCATGCAGTTACTGTGCTAATGCCACTTTTGAAATGATACTTACTTGGAAGCAGAGTATGCCCTGTGAATCAGGCAGTATGCCCAATTTTCTTGTTAGGAGAATATAAATTTGTTTTTTCCCCTACAGTTTACACAGTTCCTACTAATATATTTCTTCAAGTGAAGAACAGGAGAGCCCTCCTGTGGCTAATTTAACACCTGTGATATCACACAGATGCTATGTACGGCAGTAAAAAATACATCGTAAGTAAGTTTTCTTTTGTCCTTACCTCTGGTCTCACCCCCTTTAAATATGGTTGATTTGATGAACCTCAAATTTGTTTTCCAGGCAGTTATATCTCATTTTTTTTTTCTTCCACTTAAAACGAACAAGCCATTCCTCATACCATATCTGTGCTTCGTTTCCCAGATTTGACAATAGGAATGTAAATTATAAAGTAACCCTCTCTGAAATGTTTCTCTTGTGGGCTGTAGGGCAGAGAAGAAGCATATGGGGGATTTATTATGTACAATGACCTCATTCTTTCCAAGTTTCCTCACTCTCGGAAGACATATTTGCAATTCACACACGCAGTTCAAAACTAGTAGGCTGCACGTCTGCTGTATGTACACACGCACACAGAGCTTCTTACACCCTCAGAAGACAACAGGCGACAAACCAGTGGGAATGTTCACATTTATTTTGCATTAGGGCTCTCTCCAGAGCTAAATGAAGCCAACAAGCATCTTAAGTAACCCCTAGTTTCTATATGAGCTTCTCAAAGGCACTGCAAAGATAAGACGGTCAGATCATCCAGGGTCCATTTTTAAGAAGAAAATTACTCATGACTTATATGCTTTTGCTGTCAAATGGATAAGTTCAAGGTCAAAAAAGGGAATCAACTGAGCTCTAATGTTCCCTTATTTCTATTTGCTATCCAATTCAGGGATAAATTAAGTCTTGTGCTGACATCAAGAGAACTTGAGTCTTTCTTATGTGTTTTCTTGACCCTGTGTTTAACCCTTAGGAGGCACTCATTACTATGCAAGTAACATGATGCAGATTAAATTGCACCTCAAAGGAAAAAAATCCTCAAACCTCTCAAAGGCACCTCTTTTCTGCTGTCTGTAATGCCCACATCACACTCACCTCCTCTTCCTCCATATCTATTCAGTGGTGTTTTTTGTTCCCTTCCTCATTACTCCTTTTTAAACTGCCATGAACAAATGCTGCAGGGCAGATACTGCTGGCCCAGTAAGTGGGGGATACTGAATCTTGAGAAAGATTAGGGTGGAAAACAAATATTTTCATTTGGTTACTACATTTGTCTTTTTCTGCACATGAATTGTTGCTCGCATACCATAAATGTATTGCAACTGAGAAAAGCAACTTGCCAAAATACGTGTCAGTAATAGACGTTTTGGAGTTCCTAGCTGGCCAGTCCATAATAACATTGCAGAAAATTTTATGACTGAATCCTTTGGGAAACTCCTGATCAAGGTACAATCTAGTAGCAATCAATAGCAATCTAGAAGCACAACCCACCAGTTGTGTGTCTGATATACGGTGAACACAAATTTTACTCTTAGACAGAACACAAAAATCTTGAAACAACAGAACTAGAGGCTCCATGTGCAGAAACTGTCTGAATCGGCCCAGATAAAGCATCACAAAAGCTTGAGCAAACTGAGATGATAAAAACATATGAAGACATAACCTGTGCTTTCAGAAGATAAGACCTTTCCCAAAGCTAGGAGGACTGGGATTAAAGACACTAGATTGCCTTCTAAAGGGGGGACCTAGGCCAATTGTGTTTAACAATATTGGATTTTAGGATTTGCCTAGAAGTAAAATAACTGATTTAGGTACCTATCTTTCAATGCTAACCTTACATTCTTTTCTTCACAATGACCTGACTTCAATAACATAAGTGGAGACTGTTCTCAACCCAGACGAGATGATAATATGCAAATAGAAATTTTAATAAGTGGTTTGAGCCTACTTAGGCTGAAATAGATCTCTGGGAAACAGATAAGAACCTCTCTAGAACAACTGGCACCAGCCTGACCATCTTCAGCCCTGTCTTAATAATAAAGGAACATAAGGACCAAACTGGTGCCTTCTAAAGAGGTGACACAGCTCCATGTAGTGCACTGATACAGGTTCCTAATGACCTGCCTGTTAAATCAATGCTTGGCTATTAAACCATTTTTCTGTTTGAAAACAAATGATATTTACTTCTTAGTTTCTCCAGACAAAGACACATTCTTTAGCTAGATGCCAATGGCATTTGAAGCTAGACTGTCTTCTTGGTTTTTTATTCTCTCTCTTCATCAGTTCACTTGGGCAGAGGTGACAGACAGGTTTAAAATTTGCCAGACACAAGTCAAACCTAGTTGAGAAACATCAGCAGTTCATCTGAGTGCCTGGAGACCTAAGGGTCGGGCCATTTTAGTAAATCTGCTTTTAAATAAAGAATATAGAGAAATGCCTTCACCTTACACAACCAACCTGCTCAATAGGCAGAAAGTTGCTTTAACCTAAATACTGCACTATGACATTCTTCTAAAGTGTGGGGGTTTTTTTGTTGTTTTTTTTTTTTTTTTCTCTGACAGGCTTTTTCCACAGTGAAGAGCCAGACTTATTTATAAATATTACATTATTTTTCTGGTCTCCGGTTAGATGACACGTACAAGTCCTCATTGTGTTCTGGCTACAGAACTCAGGCACAGTCTCATATGTATACACACACATATATTGTATATTTAGGAACGTGTGAATAATTTGCCTTAGAAGAACAGCAACAATGATTTTAATAGGCCATCCCCAAGTGTAAAATTGTATTCAAAATGAGATCGAAGGTTATGTCTCTATTCTGTTTGCTGAACAAATGCTTGAAAGTCTAGAGCCATGAAGTGTAGAGCTGAAAAAAATAGACTGAAAATGTTCTTTGAGATAAAATATAATTCATCTCAGGAACACAGGATTAGAAGGAATTTCCCATTGGTTTACAGGGATCCCAGTTAGAAATGGAAAGTTATTTTGCTTCCTCAGGTTACAAGAGCAAGACCTGAAAAACTAGGAACTTTCTTCTGTTTCATGCATTTTATGCCACAAATCATAATTACAAAAGGTTTGATATTGAGGTATTTTGAAATACTGATAGATCTTGCCACTTGCTTAAAAAATCCGTACCTCTTCACTTTAATTCATCCATTTAATCTTTAAAATCAATTTAACTTTGATGTTTTTATTATTTTGCTGTCATTTTAGTAATTCAGATCTTCAAAGGTAAGAACACATTAGCCATTCAAAGCCAAAAAATCAAATAAAGCTATACTCCCCGCTCTCTAATCAGAGCTTTCATCTGCACATTTATGATCTCAGGAAGAAGCCAAATTAGTCCTAATTGCCTCTAATTTAACTTGGCCACTCAAATAGGATATGAGATCACATTTTATCATACTGTCGATATTTTAATCGCTAGTGTACACAGATTGGAGAATTTGCTGTACACTGAAAAAAGCCTATCTTATCACATAGAAGTTCAGCCATGTAGAAACAGACCTGATTTAATTTTCTTTTAAAACTACAGACTTTAGACAAAATATGTTCTCTCTTTGACGTGCATTAGGTTGACTTACAATTGAAATAATTCTTTAACATTTAGGAGTTTTAAGCCTCAAGTGGCCTAAAGTAATTTAAATTACTTTGATATTATGCAGCTTTACATGAGGAGAAGACCTTTTGCTCAAAGACTTTAAGGAAAGGTGGGTGCTGGGAGAAGAGGCACCTCAGAGCTGCTCAGGCAGACCTGTTCTCCCAACTGGACGGAGGCTGCAGCCCCTGTAGCCTGCACAGCAGCAGCCGCTCAGGCCCGGCTGCAAGGCAGGGCAGTTCTGCCTTTAGCTCCCACGTCAGTAGCTGCTGCAGTTTTGTAGGAGAACTTGGAAATACTTGAGGACAGTCAAAGGGCTGAAGCAAGGATGTTTGCATCAATGTGCTGGATCGGCATGAATCAGAAATTCTCTAATTTCACTTAGCGTATGTTAATTTTGATTTTCTACTCCAAGTGAAATACCTAATTATCACTTCAGCATTCTTTTCTTCTTGCTTAATTATCTACCAGCTTACATCTGCTGATAGTATCTTTCATTTGAAGTAAGATGATCAAAGAATTTTAAGAATAATCTTTCAGAATGTTTAAAGCTTTTTGCTCAGCAATGTTGATACTCCTTAGAGAGCCCATGAAGGCAGTGGCAAATTGGGAATGTTCCTGACTACAAACTAGAGAGGGAGCAAATGTTACACGTTTACTTTGAAGCAGAAGAGCTGGGAAAGATAAATTGTGTAATCAGAAACCCTTGAACTGGCAAGCCTGTTTCTAAAAGTTATGTGTAACTGGAGAATGTGAATGCCATGTAACCTCTGTATTTAATAAATGTTCAAAATTTGAGTATTTTTATTACTGGAAATTATTGGAAAATCTACAGACCAAGCATTATTCATAGCAGTTATTTGGCAAGTAAATCTGGATAATGGAAGCGCCGAGAAGCAAAGGAATCACAGTCATTAGTTATTGGCTATAAGTTATTTTCCTCCCCTATATGGAGGAGCTCAAGCTATTTCACTGGTATTTGTTAAGGAGGATGCTTTCAGCAATATAACATCGCAGTTCAGAGCCTTATTCTGTGGAAATCTAATTCTTGCCTACTTTTGGAGGAATGCCCCTAAATCAACCCACGTCTCTACTGGGCAGTTAAACTGCTTTGGGACTGGGAAAAAGAGCAGCGCGTGCAAGCATAAGCAGAAAACGCTCTTCCGCCAGTCACCCGGATTGATGACTGGTAATTCGCCTCCACAGTGAGATGGAAACCTGAGCACATGGGCATGACGGGTGGTTTTCTTTAAATAAATCAAGGAAATTTCTTCCCTCCTCACAGTGCAGAGAAATGATCTAGAACAAGACAGCTTTTACTTATTTTTTTGCAGAGAGTGGAGAGAGAAAGTGACAAGAACAGCCAAATAATATCTACAAAAGTGTTTCTTAGATGAGATTGAACATTGCAACATTTCCCACCGGAGGCCTTTGTGCCCCTTGGCTCTCCAAGCATGAAAACAGCTCCCATCTCAGTGTTGCATTTCGAAGTTCATTAATGCACGCGGCACCAGTGGTGGATATCTTCAAGTATAAATATAGCATTCCAGCACCACAGCCTCCCACCTTCATCTATGCTGTCTCAACTTTTATTTTGAACATCAGCATTTTAGAGCTAAAGACCCCTGAATTTGCACTAGAAGTAATAAATAAAGCAATCTAGCATCATAAAAGCCATTCTTTCAGAAAACCACCAGAGTAGGTCAGAGCTGAGGCTTTCTATCTCATCTGGTGGGTGCTTACAAGAGCCTCCTGGGGGAAGGAGGCCATACAGCTGCTGTTCTGCAGCAGTCAAGTTAATTTGACAGGAGAACATTAGATCGGCATTCATGAGAACTTTTGAGACACCAGCTGAAATGTCACCATAGCGTTCAGTCACTGAGTTATAGATTATCTGGACTAGTATTTGGCAAGTGTGCATCATCAGCATACTTTTTAATGTATCTGTATTTGCTATATTCTATTTGGATCCCTTATTCATGTGCTCTAGGAGTTAACTCGTTGTAGTTTTGTTAGCAGCAGAGATTTTTCAGAGTTACAGGCAGTAACACCAGCAAGGATAAGAGAAAGAATATACTTTAATGAAGACTAATAAAATTGCTAGCGAAATAGATAAAACGGTTCAGTATTACAGCCTTGGATGGGCCAAGTCAGAGCTTTAGATGTGGATTGATAACACTAGGATGAAGACGATGTGGCTCAGTCAAATTAGCCTTTTTGATGGTCACATCTGTCAGAGGGAATATATCATGAGAGAAAGACGTGTCCAAGATACAGAACAACTGATGAGAGAATGGGTTCTCCCTCCCCCAGTGTTCAAGTGGATAGCCAGGTGCAGGTTTCCACTCTGAGGATTCCTGGCTCACAAAAAAAGAGATCTCAGGATGATTAACTAACAGTTTCCCTGGAGAGGCGAATGCTGGGGAAAGGGCCGAGAGAAATAGCAATTGCAGGGCTTGCAGCTCAACTTCTCCCATTTGGAGCCTACTGGATCGCAAATGGGAAGCAAAGGCACTCATCAGAACTCTTTTGAACTACTGTTTCTCATCTTACAGAATAACCCAAAACCAGTCAGTGACACTAAGGTCTCAGCACTAAGCACAACCTAAGCATCTTAGGTTTCCAGATTTTAAAGGAATTTGGGTTCTTGTTTTAATAAGCAATTTACTAAGAAGAGTTTGGATGTTGAGGGAGAAATATGATCTTCTGATTCCAAATTATCCTGAGAATGTTGGGTATTTTGGAAGCAGAAAATCTTCTTCCTGAACTGCTTCAGAAAAGTGGCTTTAAATCAGATTTAACCCCA
Source organism: Platalea leucorodia (assembly GCF_965183815.1). Classification (NCBI taxonomy): domain Eukaryota; kingdom Metazoa; phylum Chordata; class Aves; order Pelecaniformes; family Threskiornithidae; genus Platalea; species Platalea leucorodia. The sequence goes on along the minus strand of NC_138825.1, from coordinate 28,596,975 downwards.
AGGCTCCCAGGCTCCTCATAACCAAGAAGAGTTAAGATTCAGCATTTCTACTAATGAACTAAGGCATAAGTTTACATTGTTGTATAATCTTTGCATGTGTTGGCCATTTAAACATATTAAACATAATTTAGATACAGTTCTGTCATCACATTTTTTACAGTTCTTGGTGTTTTGTGCTGCCATCATTGCTCTGTTGCAGAGGATGTGTTACTACTTGACAGGCTGTGTTTTTGCAATTCTGAAAGAGTTTGTTTTCCCCCTTATTATTTTGTTTACTGCCTTGTGTGGGAAGACAAAGACCAAACATGGAGACATGTCATGCATGGAGGAATAGCATAGAATAAGAGCAACAAGACTACAATTGTCCTGATCACAAACATCTCTCTTCCCTACTTGAGACTTCAGCATGCTTAAATGCTTTTCACAGGTGGAGTTTTCTGAGACTTTCCACCACGTATTTGGTTTCCACATTGCTAGCTTCTGACTGAAGGCATTACAGCTAAGTCTGTAGTAACTTCACAAATTTCACCTCCTTACTGCTCAGAGCATCAATGAATGGATTCTTGACACTGATTAGTGGTTTGCATTTTGTTTCATGGGTCATGATATACAAGTTCCTCCTGACCTGCAGCTGATGCCCTCCACAGCATGCCTGCAAGGTGGCATGACTGTCATCCTTGCTTTGCCCATAGAGACCCAAGGCATAAAGACCTGGAAATGTCAAGTGAAATCTTGTCAGCTGAAAAAGTGCAGACCTCTGGCCTGTGTTTTTTAAGCTGAGGTCCTAAGCACTCACTTACAGGTGGCCAGCAAAACCGACTGGAATATTATCATAACAGTCATGCCATCTGAATGCTCATCAACAATTATACACATGAATGTTTGGTTTTCAAGTTATTCAGAAAGAATATACAGAAGAGCAAAGAATACTGGAACAGCACTACCACACTGGAGCATTAACACCACCATTTCTAAGGCTGTGCTCCTTTTGTTCAAAGTGCTTCCTAGCGAAAGATCTGACTCCCCATACCCCAGCCTACTCAACTCTCAGGTGCTCATCCTTGCTCTTCTTCATGCTAGGGTGGTTTTTATACACTATCTACTAAGCCGGCTCAGGTAGCTGAACCAGCTGAAAAATTAATGGTTTTGTTGCCTTAGTTTTCATTTGGGTTTGGGAAAAGAACCATCTGACTGTAACAGGGTTTCTGCTGCATAAGTAATTCAGTGGGAAAATGTCTTCTGGTCATCTACAGACAGGGACAGGAGCAGAGCCACCCCATGGGCTGTTCTATGAACTTCTATCACCTTTAAGCTATTTTGTAAACCCAGAACAGCATAACCTAGCAGCTTTTGGAGTACAGGAATTCTGGATCTCTGTCTGCACTCCCCTTCTGGCTTGATGGGTGATTTTCAGAAAGTTTTGACATCCTAGCAATAGAAATGTTTAGGATGCTTTGCTTAGCGAAGCCTAGAGCATTGGCCCCATGCAGCTTTTACGAGGTCTCTTACGCAGCCATGCCTAAGTCCGACACAGCCAAGAGCAGAAACATTTCCTGTGGTCAAATCAACGTACGGCAACTGTGCTAAGAAATAGCATGACTGTGCACAGGGCCAACAACCAGTGCAGGACATAGTGTGCTTACTATAAAGGCAGCAGATTACTCTCCTCCAGAAAGCAGTACCTTTGTTAAGCTGTAGTAACCATAAAGTCATGAGTTTTCCTACCTTACAAGACTATAGTGAAGTTGTGGCTGTTTGACCATGTAAAGCTACATATGTTAATGCCCCAGCTGAGCTATGTGACTAAAAATGATAGTATCTATGTATCATTATCTCAAATGTGTTAATCAAGATAATTCATACCTTCCATGACTGTTTGGCAATAGAGTGTAAAATACCAATTAAAGATTTGCAAGCGATGTAAGGAGGAACTCAACTGTGTTTCAAGTTTAAAGAAGAGTGACAGAAGTATAAATCATTCTTTCAAATAAGCCTGATGTATAATAAAGTAAATGAAATAGCAGATACCTTCTGTTCCAAGTGTGTTCTCTTGTCACAGGTTGGGCGAAAAAAAAAAAAAAAATCTTTGAAAAACCTCAGGTTAAGAGACAGAAAGCTCCAGGTTAAGTTTCTCAGGTCCGAAGTGTTAATTTCAGAGTTGTTTTCTGGTCAGAATGCACCAAAAGCATGCATGTGGTCACACACATGCTGATCTCATGCCTTTATCCTTTAAAAGAATCAAACAATTTCTTAAATTGGATCCTAGGAGAAATTGCCCTGTATAACTGCTATGATTTTAGTTCTTTGCCTTGGGAACGTATAATAAACTCTGCTCTGCCGAGACCCCAGCTTCAGTACCGCATCCAGCTCTGGAGCCCTCAGCACAGGAAGGACACGGACCTGTTGGAGCAGCTCCAGAGGAGGGCCACAAAAATGATCAGAGGGATGGAACACCTTGCCTATGAGAAAAGGCTGAGAGAGCTGGGGTTGTTCAGCCTGGAGAAGAGAAGGCTCTGGGGAGACCTTATTGCAGCCTTTCAGTACTTAAAGGGGGCTTATAAGAAAGATAGGGACAGACTTTTTAGTAGGGCCTGTTGCGATAGGACAAGGGGTATTGGTTTTAAACTAAAAGAGGGTAGATTTAGACTAGATATAAGGAAGAAATATTTTACAATGAGGGTAGTGAAACATTGGCACAGGTTGCCCAGAGAGGTGGTAGATGCCCCACCCCTGGAAACATTCAAGGTCAGGCTGGACGGGGCTCTGAGCAACCTGATCTAGTGGAAGATGTTCCTGCTCATGGCAGGGGGTTTGGACTAGATGACCTTTAAAGGTCCCTTCCAACCCAAACCATTCTATGATAAACAGACTTTGGTGTCTTGCAATTACTTTCTCAAAACAAGAATTGTTTAGCTAAGGAAGAATGCATGATAGAAGTATTATGTGATTTTTTTAAAAAATATTTAAGCTCACTTGATAGTTAAATATCTCGTTATGGGATCTGAATGCTAAATTCCTCAGGGACTGTACATGGAACTCTTTTACAGAGTTTTAGTCATTTTCATTCTGAATTACTTGAAGGGTTTTTTTTTTTTTTTTTTTTTTGCTTACAATCACTCTTAGGGGAACCTGGCCAGCGGGCTCAGTAGAGAGGTCAACCTGGGGTTTCAGGCTCATAGCTTCTGAAATTCTCTGGTAAGAGCTATGAAATAAAAGTAAACTGAGCTGGAGCCAGTAAGCTCTGAAGTTTAGCACTAGTGGCAGTTTTGGCTCTATATAGTTTAAAATATATTTAGAAATGCCACTTAATTTTTTAAATTAAAAAAAACATTATTTCTTTGTGCTTCTGTAAAACGTTAATTTACAAATTGTGTTAGGAGAGACAAGGGTCTAGGCAGGTCAGACAGAGGATCTTGTCAGAGATAGTATGACAGACAGGAAGTCAGGAGTTCAAAGGAACGTAAATTTAACAGCAGCATTTTGGAAGACGGCATTCTCACGACAGGCTGGAGAGACAGTGAAGTCATAGGCGAGAAGATGTGGAGCTAAGCTATCCGTGTGACAGGGAAGTGATCCCAGCCCTGACGTGAATGGCTATAAAGAGAAAAAGGGAGAAAAGGCATGTAGAAATACGAAAAGGTTTTTGATAGAAAAGCTAAGCCATTGGTACTGACATAGAGAAGATAGGATCAGAGTGGTAGCTCTTCAAGTAAATTCCTGCTTGAGTATATAGAAATCCTTAAGTGACTTAGATTTCTTTTTTTTTTTTTTTTTAAATCCATTTTTCCTCTGTACCCCTTCTTTGGAAAGGCTTGGGTGGTCCGTTTCTTCAGTTCTGCCTATTCTCTGAGAAACAGCTGATGACTAGCATTAGATTGTGGGGATTTATAACAGAAATATCAAGATTGGTATGAACAAAGCATGAATGGAAAGGTGACTGTGAAAGAGTAATATACATTAATTGCTACAGAGCACTGTATGTGTGATTTCATTTGAATGACTAGATAGGAAGAATAAGCCAGCCTAATGATTAGGGGACAAGATGATGAAGAATAGGTAAGGCAAAAAAGAACCATGAAATGCAAAAATTTTGCCCAAGACTTACAAGGGCTAAAGCAAAATAATGAGATGATAGAAACCCAAACACCATCCGCACCTAAGGAGCATAAAACACACATTCAAAATTCAGGTGATTGCTGCCAATCACAAAAGAAACAAGAGAGACATCCCTTGTCCTGGCCAAACCACGTGGACACATGTCTTGGCAATGAATGAAATCTATGAGTGCAAGGGAGTAAGATCAGTTTTGTTTAAAATAACTATCACTATTCTCCTTCCATAGGGTCTCACATTGAATTTTGTTGTGCTAATTCCCTGCAATATTAACCACAACACTGCTATACATCGTGGGGTTTGCAGAGCAAAGGTACTACCCCACACTGTAAACATCTGCAACTCCTTACTGATTGATACACATTCTCCTCTGCGGATAGGGGGTTTGCCACCACATATTTAGTGGACAACTAGGTCCAAGACAGTATGTATAACAAGAACAAAAGAATAATTTTGCATCACCAGCTGCCCAATGGCATTTTTTCATTGTTTTGTTTCTCTAGCCACCAAACCAATGAATAAAGAATCCTTTTTTAAAGTGTTAAAACCAGCAAAACTCCGAGAGACTACCATGCCTATAATACTACAAGGAGCTGTGAGGAACAGTGCTGTAAAACGAATGGCTTCACAGTGGTGGAAAAGAGCACAATTAATATAATGGTACAGCGTTTTATATGACAGTAGAGCTACCACCTTATGCCACTGCTGCAATTCCAGAAAGTTTTATCTGCTTTCAGTTGTGGTCCATAAAAAGTCTGTGCTAGTTCTCAAACAACAAATGAAGGCAATTGGAAAAAAGTCACCTAACTTAATTATCACCCAAGCACTATTGCAAGGGAATTTTCAAATCTATGTAAATCCCATCACACCTAACAATACACTGAAGTGAATTTTATAGGCCAACCTGAAGCTGCGATAGAGAAGAGAATTAAAAGTGGGAAATAAAACCGCTGTATGCAGCACAGCTATGGAATATTTCTGTGCCAACTGGTGTTCACAGAGAAATAATTTGCTGAAATACTTGGCTGTAACAGACCAAGCTCTTAAACCCTGCTTGTAAAGCGGTATTGCCAATTATTCTGATTTTTTTTTTTTTTAAGTGAAGCAATGTCCCATCTGCACTAAGCATGTCTGAATATGTGTTTCCAAGTTTTCAAAATACTTGAAATTAAAGTCTTGATGTTATTCTACGTCTTCCTAAGTGGAGTCAAGTGTGTGTAGATGCTGTAGGTACAGGTGCCATTTCACATCAAGTGTTGTGTCCAGAGAGAAAACAATTTCTTGTATGCAGATTAGCCAAACTTTGTTCCATGAAATAAACCCTACTTTATTTTTATCTGTTCTTACTAGATTTTGGAAGAAAAAATCTGAACTGTTCTCTATAATCATCAGAACTGAACCTATTTTTGCTATTTTTTTAATGTGTGTGCTCTGCTTTAAAACTTTTCAGCATGCTGAGCAACAATACTCTTAATTGTAATTAATAATAATACAAGATAACACTTTTATTTACATTTGATCCTTGATGCAGTATTACTGTATTGCAAAATCAGCATTCCTTCACTCTATTGTGTTACAGTTGCAATGTATGGCATCTCTCTGAACATGGCACTGACATCACTCAACAGTTCTAATATTTTCCAAAGTCAATAACCCAGTTTTGAGGGTCTTGGGTCCATTAGAAAGAAAAACTGAAGGGGACTTTTTTTGATGCAATTCTGCTAATTTACACATTCTCTTTTTTCACCCCACTGTGTTTAGGGCAACAACAAGCAACAGCAGCTTGTTCACATTTCCAGGCAAGAGATGACACTGACAGAAGCAAAAAAGAGGTTTTGGACTGCTTTCTAAGTCCTGTTGAGACTCCATTACTGATCACCCCACAGCTCTCCCATCCTGTCTGGATCTCTCATCAATACCACAACCTTCACTGACCAGCAGTAGCTTCACCTTTAACTTACTGTGTCGTTGCTTTGATCAGTAACATATGTTTTAGATGAGGTTTCAGAAGGGAGAAGGTGACCTTTAAAAAGTTGACATCATGTTCAAATGAGGAAAATAGAAGAGAATGAACTCTGGCAGATTAAATGTAAGAACACAACAAGGCAGGCCAAAGAGTTTAAGGAACAACTTACAAAAGGCATAAAAAAGTAATAATAAAACCTTTTACAAAACCATCAAAAGCCAAAAGCCTGATAGAAAGCCTGTAGAACAATAAATGGTCAAAGCACAAAAAAAAGCATTCATGGAAGATAAGGCCAGAGCAGATAAAGTAAATGAATTTTCATACATAGTGAATGTGGAAGAGTTTAGAAAATTCTCCCACCAGAAATGTGCTTCCCCCCTGCCACACACTCTTTTTTGTTTTAAAGGATGGTAACTCAACGGTACTCAATTGAACTTCAGAAGAGGCTATAAACCAGGTTCATCAGGACCAGAGGATATTTATCCAAGAGCTCAGAAGGAACTGAAGCATGAAATAGCTTAAGTAGCAAGTGCAGTGTATGATTTCTTACTTAAAAAGGCCCAGGTACAAAAACAGATGACAAATGGGATGGAATTAAAAAAAAAAAAGCCAATCAACAAAAAGCTCAAAACAAAACCCACACTATAGTCCTTTGTACAGTGTTAAGTGGTTTGAACTATAAAAACACATTTTGTGAACATATGAAAAATGGTATATTGAAGAACAGTCAACACAGCTTTTTGAATGAAAAGTCACGACACAAATCTCTGTGGGTTTCTGAAGATGTCGGTAGGTACATAGACAAAGGAGATTAAGTTGATGCAGTCCGATTTGATTTCCAGAGACATTGTTCCCTCATCAAAGGCTCAAAGAAATTAAGCTGGGAGAAGCAGAAAGTCATCACTTGAGTAAATAACTGATTAAAAGTTAGGCAACCTGAGATACTAATTATCTGTTAGCTTTACTAGTGGAGAAAGGCCATCTGTGGGGTCCCATAAGAATTACAACTTTGAAGATACTCTTCTATTTTTTCTGCTCTGCAGTATATCCTCATACCATACATGTTCTTTGTTCTTTATTATGCTTAAAGGAATTCAAGCAGTGCAGCATGACCCGGTGGGCTGTTCTGGAAGCTGTTCTGGAAGAGGTTGCACCTTCCCCCAGAGACAGCAGAACATTTTTGAGAGCCTGCAGGGTCATGGCAAGCCAAAGGAGCAAGGGGTCCAAAGAGGAGACATTTGTGTAGGTGAGACTTTGCTCTGACATGATCCTGATGTTCCTGTTTGTCCCTTCAGACACCACAACTTCTGCAATCCTCTCAATTCCTACAGAGGTATAACTGTTTCTCATAAGCTATCCCGAGATGTGAAAAACATTCCTTCAAACTTATACTTGAGAATGTTCCTCCTCTCCTAACAGGAGGCATGTAGTAAAAATATTAAACAACCAGTTCCCTGGAAGGGCAGGCAATACTGAGCTTGTTTAAAATGAGCTCTGTTCTCTAGTTTCATAGTGGGCAGCACAATTTTATTTTGGGGTTTGTGGCTTTTTTTGTTGGGTTGGGTATTTTTTCCCCCCAAGCATTCATCACCTTTGTGTTTTACAACATTTGCAATCTTAGTACAACTTCTGCTTACCAGAAAATAACCCAAAAGATGCATGCCTGTACTAAAAGCTATTTTTCCAGCCTGTTGTCACTATAGAGAGATCATTGTTTTTTTGATCTATAGTGACCATAAAATCCTCTAGAAGTTAGTGTTTTGCCTGTGACTCTGAGAAAAATTTTATTTGAATTGTATCTTGAAGCCCTAGCTGTTTACCCCTCTATGGCCAAATCTCACTGCCTTTCAGATGAGGGATGTACAGTACTTGCAGTTCAGCCTCGGATTCGTTTACCTTGTGGTCTTTATTTTTCCTTACTATTTGTGTAACTCTAACAGCACATTAGGTGCTCCACAGACAAGTATGAAAAAGTGTCAGATGTTTCTTTACAGCTTGGTGCCTGTGCAGTCACTTCACGTGCTCAAGCTAAAGACTAAATGGGACCATTATGTTTAAATAGTAATTTATGCCCAGTTTACACTACTACAATCATATTCATACCCTGTATGAGAAACACAGGAGCATAATATTGCTCAGATCTTGCTAGTATCATGAGCAAGCAAGAGTAATTAGTGCACCTTTCCCTCAGCCCTCTCAAATTAAGCATTTGTGGATATATTTACATATACTGAGCTACACCACCACCACAGCTGGCATAACTTGCCTGGCTACAATACAGTAATTTGTGCCAGCTGAGTAATCAGCCAAAATGACTGGTCAAGCTGATGTAGCAGACACTAATGTACTCTTATCACTCTGCAAATACATTACAGTTAGTGGGGAGTATTTACCAAAATGAGTCTTTGTCTTCATCAAAAAAATTAAGTGGTAATTCCACATCCTCTTTGGTGTGTACAGCATCTAGAATGAAACCAAACCAACAATTCATTGTTGCCGTTTCTCTTTACAAGCATTGTAATGGTTGGGCACTACTAAATAAGGATATGATTAATGGAGTTATCTGCTTAATTCATGTGTTGTAAGTGCAGGTTATGAAGCTGAGATGCAGCTGTGAAGGGAATGCCCTCATCCTTCAAAAAATGGTAGTGCCTTTCATGAAAGAACCAAAGTGAAACATTTTCCTTACAAAACTGACTTTACTGTCAGGCATAAGTAATTCTTTCCTTTTCCTACATGAGAAAACAAACAAATATGAATGGAATTGAACCTAGAACACTCCTCTGTTACTGGTGATACTGTGAAGCGAAGCTACACAGTTGTAGTTAAGCATCACAAGAATCACTACCTCAGCTGGCAGAGCCCAAGGACCAACTCCATTTGTAACTGGGGAACTCTGAGGGCAGCCCAGAAGGGCTTTCCCACAGTTAGGTGTGTTGTTTGCTCACTAGCTAAAGAAAATGGTCATTCTCCAGGGCAGGCAAACCTTCCTGAAACTCCCTTTTTGTCAGAGCCCAGATCTTTTTGCAGAACTGAGTATTCAGGAGGCTACTTAGTTGTATAACACGTTTGGAGGGCATTGGAGCTGCCAAAACACGCAGTGCTGCCCTTCTTTGCACAGTGAAGCTCTCCAAATCAATTCTGCTAGTTTCCAGTCCTCCCTGTCATCACTCACAAGCTGTGACTGGTTATATTGTCATGCTCACCAAAAAGCAGTAGTCTAGAGTTTGCAGTTAATAAAAATCAAAGATTCAAACAAGGCTTTAAAAGAGTCTCCTCTCTACCTGGCGCTCTCGTGCTGAGCCATGAAGGGTTAAACAGCATTCAGCACAGCCAGTGTTCACAGAGAACAGCAACCAGCTACAAAGCAGTCACAAAATGGAGCAATATCCACCTTTAAAAAACAGTGCTAGAACTTAAAAAAACCTTCCCTGAGCAGAATGAAATTTCCTTTCTAAAACCAATGAGGCTGTTTCTGGGCCATTTCCTACAGACCAGGAGCAATCAAAGGGCAGCAGGCAAGCTGCACATCCATTAACAGCTTGCTCTCCAGTCCTCTGTTACCTAGCCTGCCTCTGTGGGGTGGGCTCGGGGGGAGGCACGCAGCCAGTCTTGTAACAGAGTGGTGATGGTCTCCAGGGGACACCTGGACTCAATGACCCAAAAAGAGGCATGCATCAGAAATCATCAGTCTGTATCCTGCTCCCTTAGTGCATATGTCAGGACAGTTCTTAACATTTTTATCCCATAACTCTTTAAAAAAATAAAATGTGCCAGTCCTTTGAGCAGTCAGGGGGACTTGCAAGTACAACCACTGTTTGTGCAAGACTACAAGTTTATGTTCCCTCATGCTCTGAGGAGCAACAAATCTTGAAGTTGTGACACCGTGCTGTAAACAATTTAGACGGATGCCAAAATCAACTGGGCCCTGCTTGAGAAGAGAACTGGATTTGACTGCCCGTCTCTGGGCGACTGCTCAGACTTGCAGAACTATCAACAGGAAGGTTTCACCCCTCCTCCAGCTGCTGCACAGAGGTTGGGCTCTCTTCTCTGAAAGAGAGGGAAGAAAGGCCAGCAGCAGAGGTGTCAAAATGGATTTGAATGGACTGAAGTATGGGATGCTTTCATAGTCATATACATATAATTTCAGGTTATTAATATGCTAGATAAAATTAAGGTGTGTATGTGTATGCCATGTAATATGTACCACAAGCATATATAGTACACAATTAAAATAATGACTTAATGGTATATAATTTATATCTGTGATCCAACTTTGATGTTGGTCCTGCTTTGAGGAGTAGGCTGGACTAGATTACCTCCAGAAGTTCATTTCGCCCTAAGCTATTCTACGAGTAGCTCTAGAAGTCACTCAGTATCTCAAGGTCCTTGCTCTAATTACTTTTTGGTTATATAAAAGTGGCTAGCAGAGCCATTGACTGTTTAAAAAAAAAAAAAACAACCAAAAAAAACAAACCACATCCTTATTTAGTGGAAGAAAGGCTGTCATTGCAAAAGAAAACAAATCCCAAACACTGACCCTAAGAATATATAAAAGCATCTTCACCTGTCAATTTGAATTCTCTCCTTTTGGGTGAACTCACATTGACCGATCCGAACTTTTGCCAGCCTGGCTACCACATTCATAAAAAGCAACTTGAATGATCAGATGACATAAGTTTGACACAGCACACGCAAGGCATACCCTCTCCTGATGCAGCCAAGGATGCACAGAGCCTCTGGGCCAGTCACAACAGGGTGCTTTTACCACTCATTCCCAGTTAGGCTCACTTCGGCCAGTATAGTTAGGTGTTGGGATCCCCCTGTCACTCCAGGAATACAGATGGGTTCTGCCCCTTTATAGCTTGATGGCATGAGGGTACACTGTGCACTGGTGTCCACTAGAGCCTTATATTCCTGTGGGTCTGATGTGTCAGGCTATTACTGCCAATGAGCTGGCATATGACGATCATGTGCCCTGTGGAAACTTCCACCACATGGATCGTGTTCACTTGACTTCATCTGGATCTTTGGATAGCTGCTCATTATCTAGGTCATCATAAATCACCTCCAGCGTGGCTAATTCCCTCAGGTACTGGATACCTCTCTCCATGGTGGTCCACTTGCCTGGGTGATGTCTTCCTTGAAGGGATACCTTTCCTTCACACTGGACAGGAGTTGCCTCCAGAGGCTGAGGGCTTGTGCCCCTTTTCCAATTGCTTTGTCAATGCCCGCTTCCCCTAGACAGGCATCCCAGCTGCTTGGCTTCCCTGCCTTCTAATTCCAGGCTACTGGCCCCATTATCCCAGCATTGGAGCAGCCAGGTGACAATGTGCTCATCTGGACAACAGCTGAAATCCTTCTGCATATCTTGCAGCTCACTCAGGGATAGGGATTGGGTGGTTACCACGTCATTTATGAGTTCTGCCTCTCTCTTCTCTTCTACATGATGGCCCTGCTTTGGAGTAGCCTGCCTTGTCCACTTCTTCCTCCTTCCCCTTCTTAGTAGGGGTTTCTTCCCTTACTAAACAAGCTGACTTTACATCCACTATTTCTTCTTGTGTATAGGGCTGATTGATACCAGCACAGGTTGGTTCTCTGGTTCAGCTGCCGTGCCTGTCACCGGTGCTGGAGTAGCTGCAGCGCCTGTTGTTTTGTCACCAGATCCAGAGACCTTCTCTTCCCCTTGAGAGTACTGAATAGTGTTGAACAGGGCTTGGTAGGCATAGGCCAGGCCCCAGCATGTTGCAGTGATTTGTGACTCTCTGGAACTGCCAGGGTGACAGCAGACTTTTTCCAAATATTTTACTAGTTTTTCAGGATTGTGCACTTGTTCAGGGGTGAAGTTCCAAAACATTGGAGGTGCCCGCTGTCCTAGGTACTTGCCCATACTCTCCCACACAGCCTGCCACTCATAACTATTCAGCCTCGGGGCAGATCTCTGGGTGGTCTTCTTAAATATTTGTTTAACCTTAAACAAGACCTGAAACACATTCAGGAGACATAGCAATAGGAACATGCTGGTTAGAACATGCCAAGGATATTTAAAATTCTCAAGAGCTATTGTAACTAGCCTGGATGAGAAGGGGAAGGTGAAGGACTGGGGGAAGTGTCCCCCACTCGCCTCCCCCCATAAATTGTCTCTCCAGGGAGAAAAGCTAAAGAGTGTAATTATTAATAGCTTCTGAGAGATAGCTCCCAAAGTACAGAGATGATGGCAATGCTGAGTACAAATACCAGATTAGTCTCACGACCAATAATTTTATCCTATCATAAGTCACTGTTACACAGTACAGCAAAATGATAACCTTAATCCAGCCCACAGAGGTGATAAACAGCACAACAGGGAACATGTACAGCAAGTAAGGTGTTACATAACACAATGCTGAGAGCAAATAAATCAACATTGCAACCAGCAACTATTAACCTAATAATGAATGCTTATAACAAACCTGTTTTAACACACTATAGTCAGATCTGTCATTGTCTTAACCCCTCGAGCCCCATGTTGGATGCCAAAAAGGACTGTCGTGGTTTAATCCCAGCCACTAACTAAGCACCACACGGCTGCTCGCTCACTCCCTGACCCCATGGGATGAGGAAGAGAATCGGAAGAGTAACAGTGAGAAAACTTGGGGGTTGAGATAAAGACAGTTTAATAAGTAAAGCAAAAGCCACACGCGCAAGCAAAGCAAAACAAGGAATTCATTCACTACTTCCCATCAGCAGGCAGGTGTTCAGCCATCTCCAGGAAAGCAGGGCTCCATCACATGTAACAGTTACTCGGGAGGGTAAATGCTATCACTCCAAACATCCCCCCCTTCCTTCTTCTTCCCCCAGCTTTATATGCTGAGCATGACATTATATGGTGTGGAATAGCCCTTTGGTCAGTTGGGATCAGCTGTCCCAGCTGTGTCCCCTCCCAACTTCTTGTGCACCCCCAGTCTACTTGCTGGTGCGGCAGTGTGAGAAGCAGAAAAGGCCTTGACTCTGTGTAAGCACTGCTCAGCATTAATGAAAACATCTCTGTATTAGAAATACCGTTTTCAACACAAATCCAAAACATAACCTCATACTAGCTACTATGAAGAAAATTAACTCTACCCCAGCCAGAGCCAGCACAGGTTGCTACTCAGCAATTCAGGACAGGATGCAACAGCTACAGCCCGTAAGAAGCCCCATCGCCAGACTACCCAGCTCCCCTGTCACAGGCGGCTGTCACATCCACTGGACACAGAGTTTCTGGCTGTACTAATAAAACAGTAACTGGGCTGAAGTGAAATAGTCCTAATAGGACTGCCTAACAGGCGTTCCTAAATAGAGACAGACATACACAGGAGTAGTAGAGGCAGATGCACTCACAGCATAGCTAAATGACTTGACCCTACAGGCAAGGAAAGTGGGGGAATCTCTATTTTGAGTCCACTTCAGTTCTGCAGGGACTTCAGGGTGACTTTGAGCCCCTGCTTCAGGCAATGTCAATTTTTGTAGAAGTGCTGTGCTCAGGGAATACAGGAGTTTATGTAGAGTTCAACAGCAGATGTTAGAGGATGCCAAAGTCATCTAAAGGGTAGAGTTTTCTCTAGGAACGCAAATACTGTTGAAAATCTGGGACGTGCGGGTCTGGTTTCTTTTTGAGAAGAGGTTTTAGATGAGCATACCTTGATCTTCCTTCTGTAAAATGACGGTATTAAGTCTTCCTCTGTCCAACAAGATTGTAAGACTTAGGACCAAAGCAGCCCAGTTTGTACAGTGATGAGATCTCTAACATCCCACCCTGATTTGTTATGTGGTATGTACGCACTGTCAGAAAACAATATTCGGTATACCAGAGAAAGAAGACACTGTAAATTCAGTGGCAAACATTTATCTTGGAAGCTCAAAGAAAAAAAGCGCAAAACCAGAGCAAATTTCTTCACAAGTCCTCATCATGCACAAACCTATCACCTGAATATAGCGATAACATCACAGTTGTACTTTTCTCTATAGAGTAACTGAGAATAATTATAATTTAAGCAGGAGACTATGAGGTTTATATTGTATGCACATACAAGCAGGAGCTTCTAACAGCATGCCTTTATGCCTGCTGCAGCAACCACCACACCGACTTGCATTCGGCATCTTCCCCTGGGTGCTGAGTGCTTGCAGTAAGGACAGGAGCACATCTGCCACAGAGGCCGGCAGGCACAGGATTATATGTGATAATGGATGATACCTTACAAGGACCAAAACTTAGAGGTGTCAGCTGGCTTAAAGAAAAATACCTGAAGTCCATGGATCATTTCACAATCACGTAAAGCTTTCCTTTTGTTAGACCATAAGAAGTACAGGTTTTGCACATTAGAGAGAGGAGCAATCTTGTATTCCTGAGGCTAAGACTTTGTTTTACGTTACATTAGACAGTCTCTGAGCTGTTACCAGTCTGATAAACAAAATAGAGGATACAAGAAAGCTTTAATTTCTCTTTTGTCCCTGTACAAACCAAGTGCTTCTTCTGGTGAAGATAATTAACAGTTTTATAAGGAAGAGTGCTGCAGATCCGATGTTTGGTCATTGACATTAATAATGAAATTATTGAAGTAAACCAAATACTGACATGCAACATGGGACAAAATAACACATAACAGAAATGAGCAGTGGCCTTAGAACTGGCAGTTCTAATGTTAAATTTTAGATCACTATGGAAAGCTCGCGTAGTAACAGGAAGGCAACATCCCTGGGACAGTACATAGAAATCCTGCATTAACACAATATTTTAAACAATATTCAAGTATGTAACTACTTTCCAAGGTTTAAATTGATTAAGTATCTGGCTACCCTATACAAATGTGCAATTTTACATCTCAGCAGACTTTGATCTAGTGATCAAAGTTAGTGTTTTAAATACCTAATTAAAAAAGAACAGAGAAAAAAACTCAAAATGGGGTACGCTATACAAACCTGCCATGAATAACAAATTATTTCCAACTTCTGATAAAAGAACTAGTGAAGATTATAGAAGCGAAAGTAGTATTCTCGAGATTGGCAAAAATTCAGGAGATTTTAAGGGAATGATACATTCAGGTCTGTAGAACGGTGCTCAGGAGCTGGGAAGGGCGTTGGGGTCACCGCTCTTCTGCCTTCAAGGTCCCAAATACCCACATGGCAGTTTGATGTGACATAACAACAAGATATTTATCAGAATTACTATACTGTGTAATCAAAAGTCAATTACCCAGAGATCTCTCTTCTAAATGATAGCTGTACCATAGGATCTAGAAATAGTAAATTATGTGATAATTAATCACTGGATTGCCTGATGATTTCCATTATAAATTATTCCAAGGAAGTAGCTATTTAAAATATGTATCTATTTATTATATATTTGCTTATGACTTTAATAGGTAGTGACAGATAATTTTTGGTTATTTTAAGTAAGAATCAGTGTTGAAGAATAATTGCTTATGGAGATATCAATGAACTCTCTCCGTAGGCCTGGTAATAAACTTTATTTCTTCATTAAAAAAATCTATTCAAATTTTTGAATGAAGCTCACACTTTTGAATTTCTTTAACACCTTCAGCAAAACAGGGTCCTGAAATATTTGATTTTCTTCAAAGTTACACACATAGTAGCTTGCTATGGTTGAAGTGCTGTATGCTTAGCATTTATTCCCTTGAAAAGGGTTTGAATCCATACAGCTGAAAAAGCTCTTTGAAAATAAAAGTGGAATTTTCAAACAAAGGGTCAAGTTTAACACAGGTGTGTATGGATATGTTTTTACTGATTGTCATCTGAAGTGGTCCAAAAGTTGCCATGACCAAAGAGCATTTTTTTTTTAAAGACACCTTTTATTTATTATTTATTTTTAAATTTTAAGCTAATTTGACATATTGTTTTTGCCCATTTCAGTAAAGACCCAATTTGAAAACCCATGAGATTGATGTGGAGGGTCGTGTTCTGCCTATATCTAATAGAAACAAAACCAATTTGTATTTCTTAGCCAAATTACAAGCTGCTAAAATATATTTGCCATGAAAATCATCCTCGTATTTGAAAGCAGAAGCCTGAAATTGAATCAGTGAAGTGTACTATTCTAATCATAATGATCTAATCTAATCTAAATGTAAATAAAACATCAATCTGTCAATGCATCGAAAGACGCTTTCAAAGAAAGCGGTGTGGAAATTCAGACCCCAAAAGCTGGCAAGTGGCTGCCCTGTGTTTGCTCCCAGTGAAACTCTACGTCCTTCCCCCCACCCCACTTCAAACGGGGTGCAAACATGGTCTGCAAGTGCAAATGCTAGGAAAGCAGTATTTTCCCTTTATCATAGTCAGTATCATAGAGACATGAGAGCACAGCCATTTCACAGTCAATCTTTGAGCAGAACCCATTCTGCAACCCTAAGCACACAAACCTAAGAGGAAAACCCTCTCTGTGTTTTACGATTTTTATGCCTAAAACCACCATTAATTTTCATACTGCAAATGAAGCACAGCCTCAAAAGTAAAATTCCAGAGTACTCACTGCTACACCTTATTCTCAGTCAAAATGGCCGCATAAAGTGCAGGTGTCCAGTATTAACTGTAATCCTGTAGTAATCTTAGGACACATTTAAGGCTTTGACTATTTTTAAACCGTAACATTTAAAAAGGGGACAGTGACATTGCAGAGATATTAAATACTGAGTGCTACAGGAGGTGTAGCCCCAGGCGATGGGAACAACTATCCTTCAAGGCTGAAGTTATCTTTACAGAATGCTGAAAGAGCATCCTAGGAAATCTTTTTAAAATATTTGTTTGTAGAATTAATGCATATGTTAATTGTGAGACATAAATGTTTATCTCACAGTAACAAAGCGTATCAGCATAACATTTAGTACTCCAATTTTTAAAACCTATGTTTCAGTTTTATTTCTGTTTGCTCTAGAATTATATCTAATATTTGTATGTTCAGAGAGTTAATTTATGGATGCAAGATAGGTCTGAGATATTTTTATCAATGTGCAACATTCACGAAGTCATACTATTGCCAATATTAATTTGCAATAAGCTTCTTAAAACTCCTCACAGAAATAGCAATATATGCCCCTCTCCATGAATTCTCTCTCCTGCTGTCTTTCAAGACAGATTTTTCTTTTTAACCAGAAGTTTCTTCATGGTTAAACAGAGGTGAAAATATATTCGCTCCCATGTGAGACAGACTCAATCAGTGATCAGGCAGAGCATGCCAGCATGCCAGCACAGGCAGAACGAGCCCACATCACCATTCTTTGTAAAACAATTTATGTGAAAAGGTAATGGTGTCAGGGAATAAGCCAAAGTAAGTAAACATCTCCTCCCACAGAATATATAGAAAGAACAAGGGTATCTTATCAGTTCATGAATGCCATGGAAAAATGCATTAAAAACCCCCAAAAATTCTTTCAGTTTGGCAGACCAAAGCCTAGAGGTCCCAAGTCAAAGCCTGTTAGGTTTTTTTGAAAATTAGCTCAAATCTCTCTTTTCCTCAGTAATTTCCACAACATTATTCATAATTCTGTTTGTGTTTCTATACCCCACACTGCATAATTCATAACAGTACATTATGAATTGTGAACAATAACACATAACTGCCTTTTACCTAATTTTCTACTTGCAATCTACTTTGGATATGCAGTGAAAATGGCCATTTCCAGATATCGAAACATAGACTAAAAGCAACAAAACCTCTTCTTAGCCCTCATCCAGTGAGCAATCACTGTTCAAGAACAACCCCAGGAGCCCCTTACTTCCCCTGCCTGGTTTTGTACTGGTGGTGTATTGCTGTATGGGGTTACTCACTTTTTACCAACACCCGCACTTGGCTGATTTCAACAAGTTCTGGTCAGCAGGAGGTAGGACACCGTTTCCAAGCACAGGACACACCACTCACTTCCAAGACAACTGCATTCCCACGTTGCTAGTCAGGTCACTCCTATTTCTAATTTGGGCTTTTATTCAAGGGAGGAGCAAAGCAGGTGAGAGGCTGGTGGTGAAGATAATGTCCTCCACCTGCTGTATTTGTGTTTTTTCTGAGTCTTTCTCTGATAAAGAAAGGAAACTGAAGAGAAAAGGGGAATTT
This sequence comes from Platalea leucorodia, assembly GCF_965183815.1. Classification (NCBI taxonomy): domain Eukaryota; kingdom Metazoa; phylum Chordata; class Aves; order Pelecaniformes; family Threskiornithidae; genus Platalea; species Platalea leucorodia. Next base: position 28,578,814 of record NC_138825.1, on the reverse strand, counting down.
TACCCATATGCATGTGGTACATAGTGCCATTTTCACAGTAAGGGCTTGAAGGTCTTGCATGCTTATTTTAGAGAATTTTTACGATGACCCTAAAGATGTTTGTGAGAGACAAAGCAGCACAGTAGAGATGCTCTTATAAATTTTGGCATACTTTTTCTTATTATAAACTACCTGAGGGGAAAGTCTGTTACATTTCTCCCTGTGGTCAAACCTCGGGCCCTTGTAAAGGATAACGCATAGAGGGAACTGACAGGAACCCCAGCCTATTGTCTTAAAGACATCCATAGGCTTCAGCAGAAATGCTGGTCCTCTTTGTGATTAAGAACTATGCAATCAATGATCAAACTCTTTCTCATTCCCTGGGCTTTTTGCCCTTCCCCTGTCTCTCCACCAGCTGCCCTTCTGCATCCTACCGTAATCATTTATCTCGTACTCTGCAACACTGACTGGTAGAAATACCTCCCTGCACCCTTCCGTGGTTCCAGAAGGTGAGTTACTGCGCTGGTTATACACTCACCCACGAGGGTGTCCCATAACAGAGGAGCATGCATTGCATGAAATAGTTAAAAGATATTTTTCTGCCAGCACTGAGATGAATTCAATGTTTTACTGTGCCACAGTACCACAAGAAGTCACGTCTGTTCACTTTTAGTCCAATGTGTTCATTTCATATTGTACTAACACTCCGTATTTACAGGACACTTGAGAAAGCAAGATTTATTCTTCTGTGTATATGTCCTACAGCACAAACTACGACTACAACAATGCTGGGAAATATGCACATAACTTAGAGGCATTGAAATATTCTTTTGATATCCTGAGCTGAAGCCAACATGTATGAATTGCTACATGAGACAGCGGAGGCAGAACTGCAGTCAGCTGCAGCTCTCCACTGCCCACACAGCTCCTGTCATCTCACCCATCCCCACACCTCTACCAAAAGGGGCTTGCTTTAAGCTCATGGATCTTTATTTTTATTCTGAATACCTCTACAGCTGTATACACCTCTAGCTGTGGAAGCACGATAAAGACAGCAGCCTTTGGAATAATTACACTCTACTTGAAATGATGGCTTATGGCTTAAACAAACATCTTCTCACAAGACCTGTCAAAGAGTTACAGATTATTTGCTTATAAATGAATGCTTCAACATTTAGAAACTCTTATACAAAACCAGTATTTGAGCATTTTGTTCCATCAGACACCTAAATTTATTCTTAGCAGTTTTGATTTTTATCTGTTCGTTGAATCAAGAAAATATGTAGGCAGGCTAATTACTTTCTAGGAAGTAACGATGTCCAAAATTAATGTAATGGCAATGGTAAAAGACAGTCAAAAATGTTACTGAATAAAGCCAAGCTGATTTACATGGTGAAAGTAATCAACTGTTAATGCAGCTTGGTTTTAATTCTCTGCTTTCTTAATCTAATCCTTTTCTTGTCAACTGAAAACTGACGCAAGTGCTCAGGGTGCAGAACTGGAACTGTCAGCATCATTCAGATACAAAGCCAAATCTCCAGAGTTTGTGGGGGTTTTTGTGCGTGTGGGTTTTTTTACTATAGTATGACTATAACTTGCCTTTCAGTTTAGAAGAAAAAGTATATGAGCTTTACGTTTCCCATTAGCAACGGGTACCTGACCTTCAAATAAAGTGAAACTTACTTTATTAAAATTGCCTTCCACAGACCAACTTTTCTGTATGTGCCCCACTGTGGCAATAAAACTGTAAAATTAAACATGTGACATCTGTGCACCTCACACCTGCCACACACACAACAAAATGCAGCCAGGATGGCAGTCTCCCAGATTTCTCTGATGATCATATGCTTCGCAGAGAAGCTGCCAGGTGCTTTCTAGTCTCAGAGGACCAGAGAATCTCCTCTGCCCACATCCTAGAGGAAAGCCCCATTTCTGGATGGCAGCATGATGCTAGCACTTACATAGCCCTGTCATGGCTAGTGGCCCAGGGTGAAACTGGGCCACTCTTGTAGCCATCTGTGGATTTTAAAGTTTCTGCCAGTATCAGACAAATGATAAGTGGGAAGAGTCATGTTATCCATTCCGGACCTGGGCATCTAATTCTGCTTACGTCATGATATGCAAAGTATATCTTAAAATAAATTAAGGCTCCTAAATAATTTGCATACCTCAGATAATTTCAACTAAAATCTCAGCAGAATTTGTGTTACACTAAATTGCAGTAATTCAATCCGTTTAGTTTAAATACATTGATTCTACATAAACCAATGGAAGTACCATCAGGGTATAAAATGACATGCTCAGGCAAATGATTCTAATATTAGGCCTGAAAAAAAAAAGATTTGAACAATGACAAATCTAGGTTTATAATAAATGAAGCATGCAGCACACTCATGTAAATAGTCTGTACAATCAAAATGATAAATTGGTAACACACTTTGGAGATCTATTTGCATAAGGAACCCCATATTGTTATAAGTTTATCTTCATGGTCAGTGAATAATTTTACACTTGCTGTCACACTAAAATTAAATCCTCTGTAATATTGTAACTCTCAAGTGTAGGGGTGTTGCTGTTCTTTACATTCCGTGCTGACCAATTAACAGGATTGATTGCATCTATAAATTAATTTAACTGAAACTATAAACTGATTTTATAGTTCAGATGACAGATTGTTGCATTCCTTACAGAGTGTTCTGTACAACACAGTAGCATACAGTGCTGGCAGGAATCAACTATGATACATATTTCCAGGCCATTGTACAATTTTTATTTTCTTGTTTATGTATTTCTATCTGTTCTTGACTGTATTTTAAGGCCTCTCAGTCACCTCTTAGCTCTGTTAGAAGCTGTGATGCTGTTTATGTGTTATGGTTTTCTCCCAAAGCGCATAAAATAGATGAAAGACTCCCCCACAGGACTTCAATTGACCTTGAATTTAATGACTAGTGGCAAGAAGGGATTACTCTGATAAGAAAGCTTTATTGAAATGGTTTAAACAGACTTCTTTGGCCCACTACCTTGTACCATGACATTGAATTTGTAGTGTGCCAACCGTGTATTAGCTGTTGTTTGCATCTCCTCTGTCTTCATGGAAGGATATATGGAGTTTGACACTTTTTGGTTTGTTTGTTTAAACATTTTTTCAACAATGTAACTCTACTTATCACAGGAGAAGCTAAACCCAGAAAATCTGTATCAGATTATCAATCATAAAATCCCACCATTTTAAACTCTAGTGGAGCCTGGAGGATTGAGAAATCGCTGAATATGTTACATTGCTGCTTAACATATATTATGATAACAGTGTCAGCTCTATTCAGACTTAGACAAGTAGCAGAAGCCTTTGAACTGAACACTAAATACCCTTCTTTGTGAATGAGTTCATTTTCTTTTGTTGTGCAATTTTCTTTTCATGGAATTATTTGCACTGCTAAGCTGCAGGATTTCTGTCAAAAAATACAGGCAAACCAAACAATTATCTTTTTTTTTTTTTTTTTCAGTTCTTGGTAGCTGACACACGGTCTTAGAATTCATTCCTTGCTCTGAAGGCCCAATACAAAACCATCTGAACTGGCACAAGCTCTTAAGCATTTGTTAACCTCAAGGCACTTTTAAGCGTATGCTATTGCTGTTTATATTCAAGACATTAAAAGTAATTTAGTAGATTGCTATAAACCATGGGAACATCCATCTGTTTAATGGTATCTGTACTCAAAACAGAACTAACCCCCCCCAAAATTGTTTGATAATACCAGCTTCTTTAAAAAAATAACCCTCAAGATAATTCCCTTAAGCCTGCTCACTTTACTGCAACTGTTTAAAACAGCCTCTATTAGCTTTTCATTTTCACGGTAAAAACATCTCTAAAAGCTTACCATCAAAAAGAAGTACTTTCAGCAGGATACATACTGATTCATACTCCTAAGAATCCCTATTTAGCTGACTGTTGATCCTATTTCTGAGCCCTGTACTCAGCAAAAGTGAGAGTAAAGTATGTTCAGGCATGATTTATCTTCACATCTGATTAGCCATTGCTGTACTCAGAACCTGACAGTTTTTAATCCTTACCTACTTGAACAAGAAACAGCATGTATTAGACATGGTATAAATCATAGTAAAATGCTGCAGGTGGTATGAACGTCTCCGTTGATGAGGTGCTGAACTTAGGATTTGGGGATGAAAGATTTGATTAAGAGTTATTTGCTTATTTAAAATTGTATTAAGTGGAAAAAAGTAATTTTCTAGGGACTTTATTTGTCATGTTGTCATATTATTCTTTCTTTTAATAATTTAAATGTTTAGTAAAATAATAGCCTGCATCAAAAGTTTAAGTCTGACTACAGTAGATGATAACCTCAAGTCTGCCTTGGTAATGAATCAGAATGGCTTCTATGCATATAAATAAGACTTTGATGGCTGCATGTGTTGCAAACACTGATTAAAACCATAATTAAAGCTAGCTGGAAAAGCTGAGGTGGAGTAATTTTAATCTTGAGATAGTCTGACTGCACATCATAGTGATAAAACAAGAAAAAAGGGTGAGGAATAGAAGAGCGCAGGACAAGGAAAGCCATCTTCTCCCTCCTCCTTTTGCTAAAGCACAGGAAAGAGAAGGTCTCCTAGTTTTTAAAGGCTATTTCCAATCTTTTTACAAATGTATTCAGGAAACATCCTTATTGTGAGAGTAAAGAAGATGGAAAATACGAGTGGCTGTTACTTAGGTGAGCACTGCTAGTGCTTCAGAGCCACCACCCAAGTACGTTCAACCTGTCTGTCCTCCTGTGGGGCTTCATAGCCACCGCAATGTGGTGGACAAGGACAAGCTGGGGAGCTGATCTCTGCAGGTCCTCTCAGGAAACAGAAACGGGCAGTTTTGGTCTCCCCTCTGCCGACAGAAGGCATTTTGGTGGTCTGACTCCTAACCCATCCCAAGCGTTAGCCCACAACAGTGCGGCTCAGTGCTCTGCACCGTCTGCCAATACTGGCAGGCATCACCACTTATCATCTTGGTGAGGGACTTCTTTATCTTACCCTCCACTTTTTCATCTCTACTACCCTAAGATCAGGTGACTCATTCGTCATATGTGAAAAGCTGAAAACCTGAAGTGCAGATAGAGGATAGAATATTGGTGCAAAGATTTGCAAGTTGGTTCAGTCAGAACACCCTCTGAAATGTAGTCAAGATCTGTCCTTGCTATGTATTGGACCTAAAAGCCTGTGTGTTTGAACTGCAGCCCCACAAGATTTGAAGGTTAAGCAGAGGTCAGTACTTGCTCATAGTATCTCTTAGAAATCCAGTGACCTTCAAGTGAGTGAAGGAAACAACTACACACTCATCAATTAACTCAATGAGCTTTATATATGTGCTGAAAAAAAAAAGAGAGAGAGACAACCTGCAATCTTCATCGTGAGTTTGGTGGGACAAAAGCCTCGTCGGAGGAGCCAATATTCAACATTGCTTATGGAGCACAGCAGCAAAGTCTCTGGTTTCAGTAAGCATTTGAGGAGAAGAGCATCTTATCTGAGCCCAGCAGTGACTTTCAGGGAGAGAGGAAGTGAGCCTGCTGGCTCTTGCTTAGATTAAATTTCTGTTGTTACAAGGAGGAAATTTGGTGCTAATTATTTGAAAGCAATCTCTGCTGTAATTGAGTCTTTGTGAAAGCAAGAAGCTAATAATGTGCATAGCTCCGGCAAAAACCAGGCAGCCCTCTTCATATCTGTCTGCCAACCTGCATAGGGCGAGGAGCAGCTGCATGCCAGGACAGCCACTTTGTCACTGCCATCCAGACCCCTATGCCTGGCCAAACACTCCTATCTTATGGCAGAGCAGTTCCCACCAAAACTCACCTTACTGCACCAACCTGCGCAGGGAAAGCCAATAGTGCTGCCCGATGCTGTGACAGTAATGACCCTCCTCTGTCAGAGACGGGTTCTCATGCTTCGTTTAGATAGTCATCGGTAAAATATTTACTGCAGATGACTAACATCAAGAATAATGGGAAGCAGGAAGCAGCTTCACATCCTTGGGAACACATTTAATGACTTGCAAAATATTCCATCATATTATCTCATTTTACGAGGCCATGAATCCCAGTAAACAGTGAGACTTGAGTGATACCTTTGCTCTCTAAGCTTCTCAGCACGCAATGGTAATATTTTCTCTTTCCCAGAGATGAAGATATTACATCGTTTGCCTTTGCACAAAACAAGATGAAGCCTGAAGTGATTTTCCACACTGCAGGATGCAGACATCTGTTATCTCTTTCTTACCTCTTTCAGGGACATGTCCACTTTGACAAGAAGAATAATGCAGTCTGAAATGTGTGGGTACTATAATACCTATAGTGGAAGTAGTTATTTGCTGATCACAACTCTTATCTTGGAGAAAACGGATGACTGACTAAGCCTCTGAAGCACAACACATAGTTTAAGCCAAGATGTTTTTTAACCCTTTATAAAGCTTCACATAATGAATCTTTCACAATATTTTCACTACAACATTAAACACATTAAAGCAATTTTTGGTTAATAGTGGTCAATTGTAAAAGCACACAAAAATTTCGTCTAATGCCCAGTTTCTGTTGTTGTGTTCTTCTGCATTTGAACCTAGAGCTTGGAGTACATACCGAAGCTTTGTACACTTAAGGGAAAAAATCACAGAATATTCCTACAGCTTTTTTAATCGTGAATATTTTGTTAATCCCACATTCTCATATTTTAGAGACCTAGGTCATATTTTGTGTTATGAATCTGAACTGTACCTAAGCTATTTTATTCATGTTTCAGACTACTGAATACGATGGTTTAGCTGAGACTTGGTTACAAGGCTGGTAGTGGAAATCACTGTAGTTGACTGATCTCAAAACAGAGCTATATTCAGCGGTGTATGTTTAGAGCATGTTAGCTTAAAACATCACTTATTTAAGAACTCCCACTTCCTGCCCTCATTAGTAACTGAATACAAGATAAATATGCTAATCCAATAAAATGTGAGCCATCACCTGGGGCTGTATCCTGGCCAGTTAAACTGTCCTGTAGTGATGCTGAAGTGAACACTATGCTGGCTAAAAGAAACAGTCTTTCCCATGCTACAGAGACCTGTTTCTACTACCCATGATTTAAATAAGAGCTGATTTTCTAATCATTCACCACTGAACACCAAGAGACAATGAAGTAATTTCTACAATAGACTGGATGCATACGAAGTATGAAAAATGTGCTAAAGAAAGAATCTAATTACTTAGAAAGATGCTCCTCCTAGAATGAATGGAGCACTGGCCAATTTCCATGCTGAGATCAAAATCAGAGCCAACATTAATGTGCTAAGCATGCTTTACAAAGCTATTGTAGGAAAAAACACTGCGCATGCAGAACAATTAGCTGTATCTTGGCAGGTTTTTTTTTTGTTTTGTTTCTGTTTTGTTTTTCTTTTTAAATAGTAGAAACTATCACACTTACAGATTAATTACTTTTTCCAAGATTCAGGGTTTTTTTACAAAGTTTGTTTTAAAGATGACAAGCTAATAAAAGCATAGTTATAGCTTCAGTATGAAGTCATCCTGCTTTTTCCTGGGTCAAAAATGTCTGTCTGATGTCTTTAGAATATGAGTGCCCAGAGATGTGCAGAGATACATGATGGTTTAACTATTTGACCTCAAGTACATAAAAGATTTTCCAAACACATTTTAAACTCTCTTAATAAAGTAATCCCAGGATTAAATAATGCAAGAAAACATTGTTTATATAGAGAAGAGCAATTATATGTCATGTTACTGAGGTTGTACAAATGCCTCTGAAATACGGTGTAGCAAAATTCATGAGGACATGTCACTTTATCAACACTTACTTAAAATTCTTTGCCCAACACAGCTATGCCCTTGGTACCTATGAATAATGTGAATATTCCTAACCTACAACAATAAAATCTTTGTATAATAATATATAAGGAACTGTCATCAAACAGTTAATATTATAAAGTTTTTATGTGAAGCCCAGAAATAAGGACAATAATGTGATAGCAAAAAAGACAAATGGCTTTTTTTTTGGGCCAAACTCCAGGGAAGCAGAACTTCAAAAGCCTAGGATATCAATAACGTTTCTGGGAGACATCTGCGAGTTTCAGCGAAACCCAAGATTTGCAAATCTCAGAGAAGTCTGATAAAGACCTTCAATTCACTTACGAGGAGGCAGACTAGTGTAAACGCGCACGTGTTGTCTCAGCAAAGCTACCCATCTGCCACCTGTCCCTTTCCAGCTCTCTGCCCGCCCAGCTCCCATATGCTCTATCCTCTTTCTTATTTCCAGGCTGTTTTCCTTGCTAGTTTATTCTCTACAGGTTTTGTTTAAATTGCCATCTAGCCCCTTTCTTTTAATTTTCCGTGCATATCCTCTCCTCCCTTCCCTGAACTTCTTCTTATTTTTCCACCTTAATTTTACTGCTGAAGACTCAGCAAAACTAGCTGTCTTTTGAGGTGCTTCTTGAGGCCTCCTGGATTTCAGCCCTCTTCTTCAAACTGTTCTTCCCTTTGCAGTTTCTGTTCTGTCCTTTCTCTTTGGTATTCTCCCCTCTGTCATCCTTTGGGCTTGGTTATCTTCAAACATTTCCTGATGGGAAAGAGTTTTAGCACATTACCGTTTAGTTCATTGTTCAGGAGATACACTTAGCTCCTCTGCAGTAAGGGCCAGACAGAGGAAACATTTCTGTTTCAGAAAGGCTGTTCCCCACGATTGCCCTGCAGACCTGGACATTTGTGAAAGGACCATAGACTCATAAGAACAGCAGCAGAGGAACTGGTCAGCTTGGCGGAGGAGCGTACAATTTCTAATGCAACCTCAACTGAAAGACCCCAAATCATCTTTTCTTAAGTTCCTTTTTTGTCAACTTGTCTCAGTTCGGTTGAGCAGCCAGCACCTTTTTCAAGAAATAATGACCAAATAGCCATGGAAAGAGGATTGTTCTCACCTTAACATGCCTCCTTTCCCTTTTCCTGGCAGAGGAACCTGCCAGGTTGGCGGGTAACCTCATGCACACAGTCACATGTCCTTTCCCTCTCTGAACAAGATTAAGATTTTATAATCTCACACTACTTGATAACTCTGTCTTGCAGCTCAGCAAGATCAAATCCAATTATTCACTGCTGAATCTCCAACAACCGGGAGAAAGGTATAAGTTAAACTACAGGAGCATTATATATGTTCCCCCCAAAACTAGGAAACTTAAACAGCTTCTACAGTCCCTTTATGGAGGTGGAGGTTTTCAGCAATTTCACAGTGACATCTGGTACAGATTTAGAGAGACTGTACTAACGCAAACAGAAGGAAAATAACACTTTATCTAGGCAAATGTTACAATGACTATAAATTACTAGGCTACTCTGTAATTTTTTTGGTATTCAACAAAATGTTTATTGTGAGGCTTGCTCTTCCCACTCAGGGGTAAACTGGCACTGGACAAGTAACTTGTCCAATTTCTATGAAAAGAGGACCTTTAAAGATAACCATCACAGATGACTGCCATTTGTAGGAGGCCACCAATTTGTTCAAAATTGTTTTCTTGCAACCCCCAATGTCTCCTCTTATTTAATCAACCTTGATCTATTCCATTAGGAGAACTTTTAGGTTGTCCTGTGCTTTTCCACAGGATAACCATGAAGGGGAACAGCCCTTCCATGGAGGCTTTGTGAGAAGCACTTGACATCAATCAGTGCTCTTGAGAACCAGATCTTTCTCCTAAGGACACCTTCCAGGTAGACTCTGTTACACAAATATCTGCTTATATGTAGAAAGGTTTTTAAAGTGTCTCTGTAGGTTATATTTTAGAGAAGTTTTCTCCCTTCCACCAATAAGAAATGACTAGAAATTAATTATAATTGTTTATGAGTCTAAGAAGGAGGTTTTCACAAACACAGGTTCCCATAGTCCCAGGTAGCCAGAACCATGGTTTTTATTAACAGTACATTACTAATTAAAATCAGCCAATCTTAAACATACTTCACCACAGGTGAAATTCAGTCTGCAGAAAAGAAATCCCATATAAAAGAGTTTCAGGAAATATGCAATTTCCAGACTAAATTGTCCAGGCAATGTGACTAAAGACATCTTTAACCACTCTCTGTAACCCTTTACATGCCTTTCTGCTGCCTACTCTGCCTATTCTGTTACTCAGTTACTGTTCCTGATGTCAAACTCCAAGGAATTATGTGCAGAAACTCCATTTTCAGCTATATCATAATATTAAAGGCAGCTGTTGATGCTAAAATAAATAATTTGCTGGTTTTTTTGAGTGATTCTTGTGACTCAGATAACTCTGAAACAGAAATTAGGCTGATGACCTAGTGCTCATCGCTGAATTCAAAGCAACTGTCCTAAACAAGTTTCACAAAAAGGTATTTTATTAGGTCATAGTATGAAATTTAATTTCTCCCTCTACCTTATTTAATACTGCAATTTTTACATGATTGGAGGAACTTGTTCAATTTATTCCTGCCCAGCAGTAGTGGGGGCATTATGTATGCCCCATTATGCCACTAGTATGGACATTTATTAAAGTAGTTTTGAAATATATCAGAGGAATCTTAGATCAAAAAGAAGTGTGTCATCAGACAGAAGTTTCTATTCAGTGCGCCACATACATTTAAAGCAGCATGTGCTCCCTTCAGCATTTTTCCTCCTCTTAGCTAAATAAAGTCCTTATCACTATAGATTGAAGAATAAACCTCTGACTATTTTACAAAATTGCCAATGTTCAGATTTACTGTCGTGGAAGGTGACAATTCCTTCAGATAACAGACATTTTTAAAAATCTATAAATTTTCACCAGTTAATGCAATTTTTACAACCTAAACAGGCTTTAGGAAAGATTTGTGCTTTCATTCTAGGCTAACAACAACAACAACAATAATAATAATAAACAACTCTACCCATTTCATCCTTTTATTCTCATAATTTACACGAAATAGAATGAAAAATGATTAGCAATAGGGTTTTAGAAGCGAGCTATAGAATTCAATTGAAAATTCAAACCCTGCCAGAAGTGTTCATGGGTAATTAAATATTAAAAATAATGTCATTCCATACTCTGCAGGAATAGGTCTGTTTCAGCTTCAGGTTCTCATTGGAACTATTTACATTTTGCTCTTCACCCAAAAAATGCATACACTGGATAGTCATCTGTTCTGGTTTCAATCACCCTTGCAGCAAAACGTTGATGAAACACTGTACCTGTCATGCATTGCACAGCACCAAATCAAATGATTTATGATTATCTGACAGTGATCTGATGCTTCTAATTTGTCAATCAAATCTGCAAGCTGTGACAAAAATCAGACATCTTCTGGAAAGTGGAAACGTACCTGGGGAAGCTCAATCTTATTTAATTACTTCGCATACCCATCGATGCACCCAAAAAAACCTTTAAGGCAAGTAGAAAGACTCCTTCCTGACAGCCTATACTGAAGCCTGATGTCCTTCTACATGACCTCTGCAGGTCCCTGCTCCAGGGGCTGCAGCATGGTGTGAAACCCTGCAGGACTGGGGCTTGTCTCTTACATACCTAGAAAATTCTTTTTCGTCTCCATCCTCTTTTCAGAAAGAGAGAGGAAAATGGTAGAACTGATCTTTTGTCTTTGTCCTGTTTTTCCAGCACTTTTCCTGTCCTCCCTGTGGTGTCTTTCCAGTATAGTAGCAATATGACACATTGTTTAAGCCGGGCACTTTTGATTACTGAAGTATTTCTTTCTCTTAATGAGAGAAATTGGGCATTTGTTTACCATAAGTCCTGCCTTATTCATTTCAGACTGTGGTAAATGTTTGTTCAGTGTCCCCTAACAGCTACTAACAGTAATAACACATATTCTTGGGGGATCACTATGTCTTGCTATTAAGGCAAATGTTCTTTTTCTGAAATACTGTTATTTATAAAGTCATTTCCTCTCACCATGTTATCTATACAGCTGCAAAAGACTAAGGAAGGGTCACGACCTATTCAATTACCATTCCATCCACAATTCCAAAAATCAAGAGCAGAAAAGAAAAGAAAATCCACATGGAAAGCAATGTCTCTGAAGATCCGCCCTGGAGCAACAATAGCTTAACCTAGAAAATAAGCTTCTCTGAAACAGCACCTGGAGCAGGAAAAGGATGAATAGACTGAATGGGCTTCCCCGGTCCCCAAAGAGCGTGGCAACTTGATGAGCCTCACAGAGCATTTTACACAGCCACGGAGTATGGTCTGGCCCTATCCTGACAGCCAGCTCTGCACTGAGCGTAGAAAACTTACCATGTTGATGGCTTCATGTATTCAAAATGCCTGTGTCTGAAGCTTGCATCTCTATACCTTCAGAAAAGTTTGTTTTCTAGAGTTGCTTCAATGACAGGGGGTACTTTGTCTAAAAGTCAGAAGTGATTTCATAAGTGAATTCAATTTTCTACTTGCAAATAAATGTGGATTTAAAACCTCTGCACTTGATGTCCAGTGAACCAGTAGGAAACCATGAGGATTACACTCATTAGTTCACATTAGAAAAATGGCTTTCTGAAATGCATCCTAATGACCATTAGCATTTTTCACAGGATTTTTATCTCACACAGGACTGTTGGGAGGTCATTTTACAAAGTAGTTAGTGATATCTAGCCATACTGCTGAGATAAACTGTTGCATTTGATACTACAAATTGTAGTGCTATATTTTACAGTGGAAAAAGAGAACAGATACTAAAGCTGCTGTAGAGTCTCTAGAGACACAATTATGGCTTATTTCTGGTATTCTGAATAGCTGGACTCAGCATAATCACAGTCTCACTTTAACCCCAAAACTAAGCGGATTTCTCCTCAGCACTTCCCAGCTCATGGACTCACTAATATGGAGCAATGCACATAAACCAGTACTCAATCCAATTTCCTTTCAGACCAGCATGTTGTAGAGACATGAATGTATACAAAGAATTTGCACCACTGGAGAATCAAGTCAACTTTGAGCCATGTTGACTAAGGCTCTGCCAAAAAATTTTTTTAGGTTCTTAATCCTTTTAAGTTGTGGAATTTAACTTTTGTGCCTTAAACTTCCATGATTATCTTGAGTCTTATGATAGTTAGTGTGTTCTTTAAAGGTCCAATACATCCAAAATTCTCAAATTTTATTTTAGAGAAATAGAAATTCTAGTGCTCATAGCTTCAGAAAAACTTGATCAAAAAGGCTGAGAAAACACCCTTTTAAGAAAAACTATATCACTTCTTTTTTTTTTTAATCCTATGATTTGGAAGATGGCAAATCAGAGTCCTGATTTCTGAAGATCAGCAACTCATTCCTTGCAATCTGTTATGAAGACCATTAAAACTTCCAGATAAGTAAAGACTTCCTACTGTATCTGGAATTTGGGATTCCAAATGTAATAACAGTAATTCCATATTTCTTATGTTTAAAAAAAAGCAGAAATATGCCAACTTCCTAGCATTGGCTTAGGTAGTGATTTAAGTTTTCTGATGAATAACTAGCTCAGGAAAAGACAGAGTTGCAAGGACACACTGATCCAAACGCTAATCAGAACGCAGGCTCCACTTGAAAGGTAAATATCAGAACCTTCCTTGACACCTGCTGTGGGCACATGCACACACTTCTGACAGTATCTCTGTAAATCTGTCATCAGATCTCACACCTTCTACTCCAACAGGAGCTGGAGAGCCTTTAGTTCTTATATGTTCAGCAGGATGCCACCACCTCCACTAGTCTTTCCCACCGCTTGGGCCAGACTCTCTGCACTTGGGCAATCATCCTCCACTTGTTCTTCCCCAACTCAAGGAACCTCGCACTTGGCCCCTTCTGCTGTCTGGACCTTTTCCACCTTGGGCCAAGAGCCTTTACACATGCTCCTTTTTAGCAACATATCCACAGTATCCTTCCACTTACTGCTTTTTCCCATTGCTGAGCCTGTGCCCTTCAGCCCAGCTTCTTGTAGCTTCTCTCGCTGCTTGACACTTGTTCCCCAGAAAATTTACTAGGGCCTGTATATACTCTTTTAGGACATACAGGCCTGATTTCAACTTAAAATAACTAACTAACTAACTGTGGTATCACTAGCAGTCTACTTGCAGCAATATAGAGTGCTCTTCATAGGATAATTGCCTAAATTAAATAACTTTCAAGGCATCTAATTATCCTATGCGATGTTCCATGTGGCTGGACTACAACATATACTGGAGCTAGCTAATTGTAAACAATACTGCCAAATCCACATGTTAAGTAACGATGGCAAAGCAGTAACCAGAGTGTAGGCAGATCCTCAGGATCAGAACTTATTTATAGCATTATCTACCTGATACCCAGCTAATTGTAAAATGCTGCAGTCATGACATCCTACATTAGTCCTGATGGCTAATGAGCCAAAGAGTGCATTTGAGGTCAGACTGCAAGCATGAGCCAAATCCAGCCATTGCTCAATCCTTGCCATATGGGAACCAAAAACTGGAGTCTTTCGCTAGTGGAAATTGCAGATGCTCTTTCACTTTCTGCAGATTCCCCTTCTCTCCACACATTGTTCCAGAGAGCACTGCGTGGATACTGCAGAACTTCTCCTGTTTTTAACAGTGTGAGGCACTTGGCTCGGAATTCTCCATGCTCTAATGTGTGTTTGATCAAAAATTTAACTACCTCCTATAATTTAATTGTAAAACGAACACTTCCTGCTCCTGCAAATGATGTTTCCATGGAAACTGCTCATGGTACTGTTGCTGCAAAATGAAGGGGGTTTATTAATGGGTCTTTCTATTTTTTCTGAATTTAAGAAACAGCTCTAGCTCAGAGTCTTGAGGCTTCAGTATTTCTCATTTGTTGCAGAATAATGTATTCAGAGAACGAGGTATATAAAACAAGCCATAGTACTATAAGAGAGTATAGTAGCCTACATTCTTGGCTCCATAGAGCTTAAGCTGAGTAGGGGTAGCTGAGGTGGAGGTAGAATTATATCTTCTATTTAAAATTGTTCATGCAGAATCATGAAAGATACCTATTATGGGATGATACATTTGTGATTTCAGAAGATGATTGTAGGCTGAACGGATCAAGGGCATTTTGAGTACAGTTGGAGACTCCTGAAAACCAAGTAATTTATTTCATCAATGATGTCGTCAATATAATCCTCATTGTAGGAAACACTACTCTGGACTCTCCTCAGAAGCACTATTAGCATGAGGGAAGCATCCAAGATAACTTCCTGGCCTCCTGGTTCAGCTGGTAAGCAACTGGTAGGCTTAGTAACACCTTCTACAAATACCCATGTGAACACTCAAACTGTAGGGCAGATCCTGTTTTATTGTAACAAATTAAATCACATTCTGTCCACAGACACTGGAAGTAAGTGGACTCCCAATCTTTCATACCACGAATTTCTTAGTCCTAGGCAATGGAAAGAGAGGTACTGAATGGAAGATCCCATTGTAGAAGCGCATGCAGAGAGGCTGAATTCCGGCTGTGCTTAGGAATCGCAAAAGGGAATTTCCATTCAAAGAGGCACTGCTGGGGGCCTCGCCACTGCCAGGAATGGGTGGAGATTAGGCAGCAGGTAGCCCCCTTTTCAGCTTCGCCTGAGGCAAGACTTCTGGCATTTGGCTTCCAACTAGGAAAAGTTTAAGCAAAGTCTATCTCTCTTCTTTCTGGTCACAGGGAAAGATAGGGTGGTTGTGGTGGTGCTCAGGGTGATTCACAGCCAAGAAATCTGGCAAGTCTCCTCTATTCACTGGCTTCTACTATATAAAGTAGACTTTATACTCACCTAAAAAAAACCCTCTCTGAGGTCCACACAAGGTGACCTCAGATGTGTGTACTGCTCGCCACCTGAAGGCTGCCTCCAGTGGCAGGTGGCAAGGCTACATATGCTTATGCTTAAACTGTGTCTCCAAGGTTTCATCTACAGCTGCTAGAATTAAAGGCATATTTTCTAAAAGGAAGACCATGAAAGGGCAGCAGTTATACAATGCTCATGATCTCCTTGAAATCTATGTAGAATTCTGGTTGGTAAGTCCTGGATGACAAGCAAAGAAAACCATGTGTAAAACTTGTTTTGCTGATATAATTTCATATCCAAGAGAGAAACAGCAAGGCCTTGTCCAGAAGTTAAACTAATATTTAAAACAGAACTATATCTATGTCGCTGAATGCATACATGACAATTTTACTTACTTTTCTGCTACTGAATGCAAAACAGTTTGTGTCCTCCACTTCCTTTGCATTTTTGCTGTTAATTAGCAAGTCTAGAGAAGAAAAAGCATATTAAAAGGAGTCAAAAGAAGGCAACTTTCTGATGATATAAGAAGATGCCATGGCAGTTGTTAAAGAAATCCCAACACAACTTAGCTAATTTGTTACTCTTGATCTAGGATTATATAGCTTTCTTTCCTCTTGTTAATTGGCTAGTTCAGAATTTCCTGAACATTATATCATCTTTGATGCAGCTCCCCTCGTTTCCTTTCATCTGTTTGCAGAACTCCATTTAGCAATACTAGCAAGAGTTAATGACAGTTGCAGTCTTGATATTTGTGAGTGAGAGTGCCAAAATCGTCTTTGACACTGGCTATCAGTCATAGCAGCTTCTGCTGAAAGATAAGGCTTCCCCAGTTGGTCTTTATGTTTTTTGGAAAATGTTGGGGACAAGGTATCTCATGTTCTTTCTTGACCCTGATATCTGAATTCCACCAGGTAGGAAATGGCTTACAATTAAAGAACTCCTGTAGTGTGCTGTTAGGATGGGTCTAAGGTTGCTAATACTAGATGATCAGTACAAATGACTAGTGTCACCTGAATTAGATGACATGCAAAGAGCATCTTTAGATATTGTTGCCCTTGTTCTTATCTTCCAGTAGATTATCATCATGTTTTCCAAGGCCTTTCCTCTTAGATTGTCTCCTGGATGGTGACACTAGCATGAGGTGTTTGCCGTGCAAACCAGTTTTGGGTTAATTTGTTATGTGAGGATCTTGAGAGATAAAGGTCTATAGCACCTGTATCGTTTGCTGTATATGAAAAAAGTGTTGCTTGACTACTGGCAAACTGTGTCAAAAAATATTGCCAAATTTCCAGAAAGAATTCTTTCTTTTTCTTATATTGATTTTATTTTATGGAGCAGTTTTTTCAGCTTACCCTGCTGATTTGGAAATGAGGAGATTTAGCAGCACTTTGCCAATATCACAGACTTTAGTAATACACTTGCTAGATGAGGAGTTCAAATAGCTTTCCTTTGGCCTCCTGAATATTGCAGCTTTCATGCCTGAAGAAAAACCCACACCTGTCTGAAAAAGCTATTTCTGTAACACTGTTCAACCCAGATAAGAGAAGAACTAGGATTTATAGCCCGGCAAAGAGAGATTGAAAGCTGGTCTTGCCTGCTGCTGATTTCAGACATTCACCTTTACTTCAATGAAGCTCTACTCTTCTTGCCGTATAATCCCTCCCCTGGCAGGGTGTAAAGACAGAACTTGCTTTCAATGTCACTAGGTATTGCCAGTCACTTGTTAAATTAAGAATTGTCAGAGAGTATGTCCCATGTCCTCTCTGTCTTTTGCATTGGCCATTCCCATGCTTGTTCCACCATGGTGGCAGTGATGATAGGATTGGATACTCAGGTAGGTCTGGTGCTGACAATTAACTATTATCTCCATCAGATGTGCTTTGGTAGGCCACCTGCCAGCTATGGCACCAAAGTGGTTCTTTTCTGTGACCATTTACAGGAAAACCAAAAACAAGTCCACTACTATCACTGCATAGAAAACAATATTCAGAGCCAGCTACAGGGACTTGTTGGATGTCCAGTTAATTTACGATCTCCAGCTATTCTAGGAGACTTTTGGGGGACCAGCCTGTAAGACCTATGCTTTCATGTGTTGCTTCTGTCATTATCTTAAAGTACAATGTCATAACTTAGAGACTGACTAAAAGCTTCTAAAAGCCATTTTACAATGAACAATGGAAAGAAAGGTTTGTAACTCTATTTTACCTTAGCTGGGCAACAGAACTCAATTAATTCTTATTTTCAGTTTTTTTATATACTATCATGGAGCAATACATCTTGGTTTGGTTCTTTTCAGTCTTACAGAACAGTAAAAACCACCTTCCTCACACCTCCCCACACCAATTCCACTACAGACAACAAATATATTGTTAATGTAAGCAACCAGTTAATGCTTTCAGAGCTCACTAGAGCCTGGATCCTCTCTGGCTCATTACACAAGCTACGGTGGCAATCTGTCTCCAAGACCTCAGCAGTGCAAAACAGTTAATACAGTACACAGGATCCCTGTGAGAGGCCAGGTAACAAAGGGACGACTCTTCTCCTGAGCCAGCAGAAGCTGCCCCTGTGCTATTCCTTTAGGGCCAGGACACAAGAGTAAATAGTCTTCTGAAGCTCTAACTCTGGCAATCCTTACTCCTCCTGATGAATGGTTGTTTCATTCAGTGCTTTCTTGTCCTTCTCTAGTAATTATCCTGTTCTTTGCCTTGCTCTTTCCACCTTAACATACTCATTTTTTCTTTATTGGACTTGGATAAAGCATTAGACAGATGTTAACCAAAAGCAAAGATAAAAATATGTTTAGGGATAATGCAGTGTCCCCTAAACTTCTTGTTCACTGTTAGGAATTTCCTTTTTCCTTTAACACTGTGATCACAATTAGCAATTCTGTAAATATTACTTACAGCATCTGACTTCTCAAAAGAAGGCAAGATTAGTGAGAACACTCTTAACAGCTTTGACAGCTTTTATGCCAACAACGACTATAATACATGTACAAGTATACTTTTCACATGTAGAACAGAAGATGAAAATGAGGATAGAGGCTCTGCACATACAAGCAGAGAGCATCATGGCTTTGGAGTCCATTAGGAGAAGTGCTTCTAGCAGCAGGAATTGCAATCAGCTGTCTTATCCATAAATATTTTGTGATATACAGCCCATGTTGTTCTCTTAAAATTATGGCATGGGTCTTCTTTAAAGAGCAGATCATCTATGACATTTCAGTGAGATCCTTTTTACTTAAAGCCTACAAATGCTACAAAGAAGGATTTTTAAAGCAGCTAAATAAAGTAGCCACCCCATTTTGTCTAATGCATGGATGATGTGACTCAGCTCTGCTGGCAACAGCTACTTTCTGAAGGCTGCATCAATTTATAGCTTCATGAAGAGCAACTGATAATGACCAGTGCTTATATATTCTGTTTCTGATATTTTATTGATCAGTGTAGGTGTCTGAATGGTGATTTCCCACTGCCAGTTCCATTCAGTAATAGCTTGTGAGTGCTTTAAATATTAAATATAGCTGGAAGATATGTTTTCCACAAGCAGGGGGAATCCCATTGTTTTAGCCCTTGCAGGGTTATTGTATTATGAATAATTGAAGAAGCTGAATTGAAAGGTTAAGGCTCCAAGCAACTGTCCCACAGATCTCAGAAGAGCTGGCTAAAAGCAAATAGAAAAAAAAAAAAAATCACCCAAAGTTTGGTTGTTTCTTTCATTAACATTTAAAAATTCATTTTATTCTCATAACCAAATTATAGTGTGCAATAAACAAATCATGAAAGCTGATCTGGAGACATTCCACGTACTGATGCCATCAAGATTTCTAATAGTCTGTTTAGTTTTCTTGGCACAAATCCTTGGAACAGAAATCGTTCTGATGATAAAGGGCAGGGGCATGGGGAGATTGGTGAAGCAAGGTTTTGTAAGGACACAAAACCCGCCTCAGAACAAGTCAGCTCTTCTAAAGCAAACAGTGAAATCAACTGGATTAGAAATAGAGACTTCCAAATATTTCCTGATTGATTTGTAGTTGCTGGCTACAAGCTCAGGTGTGTTTTCCCCAGTCTCGAATACAAGCCTGTGCTCAGAATTGTTCCACAGTAAACAAGGATGTGTTTACAATACCTTTAAAGAAATGGATCCCATGTTTAACTGATGATAAACTTGTTTATCTGAAGAAACATATTTTTCATTCAAGGAAGCATCAAATTACTGAAACACAAAACCACAAAGGTGAGGTGTCACTTCTGTTGCACCGCACGCGAAATGGCTACGTAGAGAGGACTAGTGGTTTGAGCTTGGCAATAGTTTATTTCCCAACACTAAAGTGGCAGAAAGTCTTCTCCTTCCTATGCCAGAGATCAAGGAGTTTGAACCTTTGACTCAGTGCTAAGAAAGCAAACCCTTTTTGTTTAACTGTCATGAAGCAATGCAGATCAGGCTTAATTTCACTGTAAACAGATTTTATTCACTAGAATTGTGTTTCCTTTCTTCCAGCCAAGCTTCATTACTTACTAGAGCAAGAAAATAACATTGGCATACCAGCCATTTATTTACAATAGAGTCACATTAAGAACACATTAAGGAAACCTAATGTCCATATGCACTCATCTTCTTCAAGGAACAAACAGCCAGGTATTATTTTAAAATATCTTGTTTGTCTTGATGGTACTGAATTTTAAGAACAAGATGAGCAGTGAACTAGACAGTACCAAAATCATTTCAAGTTAGAAACTTCTTAGAATCATAGAATCATTAAGGTTGGAAAAGACCCTTAAGATCATCCAGTCCAACCTATCACTGCCAAGTCCACCACTAAACCATGTCCTCAAGCACCACGTCTACCTGTCTTTTAAATACCTCCAGGGATGGAGACTCAACCACTTCCCTGGGCAGCCTGTTCCACTGCCTGACTACCCTTTTGGTGAAGAAGTTTTTCCTCATATCCAACCTAAACTTCCCCTGGCGCAGCTTGAGGCCGCTTCCTCTCGTCCTATCACTCGTTACTAGGGAGAAGAGACCGACCCCAACCTCGCTACAACCTCCTTTCAGGTAGTTGTAGAGAGCAATAAGGTCTCCCCTCAGCCTCTGCTTCTCCAGGCTAAACAACCCCAGCTCCCTCAGCCGCTCCTCATAAGACTTGTGCTCCAGACCCTTCACCAACTTTGTTGCCCTTCTTTGGACACGCTCCAGCACCTCAAGGAGCTTATAGGGCACCATAGCCATCACTAAGAAATTTTGAGCACTAGAAGGTGCTCAAAGAAATTTTAGGCTAGAGCTCAAAAGATAAGGAAAGCACCATCCTGGAAGAAACCACAGGGTCTTCTCGGTTTGCATAGGTTTGACATTTTTCTTTTGAAGTTATTTGCTTTTGGTAAATGAAATGATCGCATAAATAATCATTGCTGTTGTCACCTAATGCTAGATCTTAAACTCTCAACTTGCTTTTGTTTTCAGCATTTGATAAGGTTCTCCCAACCCTCTGAGGAGAATATTGAGGTCAAGTAAAGCTTCATCCATAAAAATTAAATTATGTTGCTCTAGTCACCTACAAAACAACTTTACATCTTTCTACCAACATATTCACTATTATATCTTTTCTTTAAACATGCAGAGACTGTTCCCATAACGTTCTCCATGTTGAAAAATTCTTGTAGTACTCACAATAGGATATGGCATTTTAACTAAAAGAACAAAGAACAATGCTTTTGTGCAAGACCCTTCCTGTCCACAGCAAGTTCAAGAGCAGCACTGTGATTACTGGCCTATTGCTCTCCACTAACCCGTGTTGTCCTTTCTGTTTTTGTGGAATAATCAGAAACCATACAGTGAGAAATTAATAGCATCTCAAACAGAATCAGTCATCCACACTTCTGCCTTTGTGGGCCGGTTTGTGCAGTCATTTTTCTTTTTTTATTTTGGAGCAAGGCTAGGCGGCTCTGCAGAGTGAACCTGCACCTTATAGAACATCCCTGTGCAGCTCAGCTCTTCCACAGCCACTCTTGTGAATTTGATTCTCCCTATACATTTGGCAATGGAGGGAAGCAGATGGGCTGCATTTACAGAACACCTCTGTTTTTCTCTGGGCAGACCCCAGAGTACTTCAGAGATTTAACATACAGCAGCAGACAAATGACCCCAGGCCATGAGAGCAAATGAGAATTACTGAATGTGATTCCATCAATTTCGGTTAATATACTGAACTCATACAAATAATTTGCTATGATGCTGTGAGAGCTAGCGAGTAGCTCAGGCAGGGAACAATTCTGTTTGAATAACAACTGTCGTCTTTTCACCTTAATCTCTGAAAAAATTGATGAAGGAGGCCCTGCAGGCAAACCATGGATGATAGGGTGCCCATGAGCCTGATAGGATGCCATTAAGCTAACACTTTGCATTAATGTTTAAAAAGCCAATGAATCTGTTGTTTTGTTTAGCTGTATGAGCTGTTTTTCACATGACAGCTGTTGGATAGTGAGATTAATTGATGGATTATTATGCGTCCTCACAGCTTCAAACATATTAACCTTGACTAGCCTTTTACAGTTAATCTCAACTGAAAAGGAATATTGCACTAAAAATGCTGAGAAAAATCAATTTTCTCCTTCTTCCCTAGCAGCATTTATCAGACACTAAATTAGAAAAGAATTATATTTAAAGGTTGTTTTCCTGGAGTTGCAACCTTTTTTCTTTCAATTCCTCCTATAGCTAAAGCTGACAAAGTTGTGACTAGCTTAATTTTTATCAAGAGAGATATATTTTAGAGAATACAGTAAAAACATAGACTAATTATCCCTAAATACCAGCTCTGCTGCTAGACCACTGATTACTGGAACATCCTGTGTTTTCTTCCACACATTTGACCCCAGCACAGGAATATAACAAGATCATGAAGGGCCCCACACAGGAACAGCCACAGAAATGCAGCTTGTTTTGCTGCACAGATCACCACACAACTACAAATGGCAGAGAAGTAAACCAAACAGTTTCACTATCCATTACAGGAAGAGGGAAGACCAAAGAAAATAATGTAATGTACCACATCACAGGCTTAATGGTTTCCTCTTGCCCATCATTTTTACCCTAATATGTAGCATGGAAAGGAAAGACCTCAGGAACCCTAGCTTGGTGCTTTTTCTGTTTGTTTTGATATAGGGACTGAGTTATTGTAATGTTTCTGATAACAATTTTTTTATGACTTCTGATAATGGAGTCTTAGAATCCATAAAAACACACTGTGTGTGCTTGATGTAGGTCTCGGGTGCTCCCCACCTGGGAGTCCGGAGCTCCAGTGCTGCTAGAAGCAGGAGTAAATCTCACCAGGTTTCCCAGCACTGTGCTGCAGGGAGCTCCCCCTGTTAAATTCTGCTGTCAGGTTGGAGTTTGCTTTCATGCCTTCTTTCTGTGCTCCAGTTTGGGGCCACCCTCTTTTCAAGCACTGTAAAATCATCCTTATCAGAAAAAAAGTCTTAATCCTTTCCTTTCTGTCTAGCATGATCGTAACTATACCTGTTACATGCAACAAAGTCCTGATCCTTTCCTTTCTGTCTACCACGATTGTAACAATTACATGCAACATGATTTATACTGGAGAGCAGAAAAATGTGCTTTAGAAAGCATATTTTTCACTTTGAGAAATAAAGACAGGAACAAGCTTTGAGCAGACTACCTGCCTCAAGCATTCTGGGTGATGGTTTTCCACCAGCCCCTTCCTCCAGACACCACCGAGTCAGTGCTGAACAAGGTCTGAACATTTCTTGCTACAGAATACACTTCGTTGCTTTCCCAGTTATGCTTTTCTTTACCATAGCGAGACAGAAATTTTACTTATATAGGAAAAAGGATTCTCCAAGATAGCCTTCCTTCCCTTTATAGTTTCCTTCAAGCTGCGCATGGGATTAATGACAACTCCTCCTTGTTTCTCATGACTGTCTTCCCTGCGAGCACAGTCTTTTTCTTCAGTCAGGCATTTCTTTTCTGTATATGATGGCTTCCTCTGAACTCCTTACTGAGTTGTTTGAAGACACCACAAAACTCAGATATTTATAGAGTCACCTTAAAGTTCACATTGTCTCTCTCAAACCAGTGGAATTACAGGCTCTAAAAACAAGCCAAAAGATATTCTCCTTTTGGTGTTATGAAATGCCAGCAGATAATTTCTAAGTGTGTGACTCTTACAATAAACATAGTTACTTTTTTTTTTTTTTGGTACAAAATACAAAATTTGCCTGACTTTTAGTGCCATGGAAGGACAGTAGACTGCAGGACATAACTATCAAATGTGAGCTGATAGGGATCCAGTTGTGTGGCTTTCTTGCTATTCTTCAAGACTGTAGCTGCAGTCCTGCCTTGTTTGACACTTGATATTCTTATCACCAAAACCAAATTCTTGGGAAGCTGTTTTCAACGGCTAATGCATCTTGCAGAACAAATAATATTTTAGGCAAGCATTTGTATTGCCCAATAACCTTCTCTAGCATACCTCAAGAACAAAAAGATAAGCTCCTCATAAAACTTGCGTGTAAGTTATGCGACAAGCATGGGTGAGAGGACATAAAGAGGTGATTTATCCACAAGCCCTTCTCCCCAGGAGCTCTAAGCACTTCATAAAGAGAGACAAGTACTATTTCAGAGTCGCAAAGCAAGAGAAGATGAAGTGTTTTGTCCACAATTTCGTAAGTCAATGATGGAAAAATAAACAGACCTTAGGTCTTATAGGAATGTCTTCCTAGAGAAAGAGCCAGAGGACTGAAGGCTGTGGTCTCTAGGTGCTCTCCTACGATTGCCTCCATACCCCGGAATTGCGTCTTTATGCTCTGCTTATACTTCAGTGTTTCCTGTAAATTTATTTTATTTAAAAATATTTTCTGTTGTTCAGTGCCTTTTAGGTGGGTGCAAGTGATTTTTAGTGTCTGTCTTTCTGTACCTATGAATTATATGCAAGTCTTGTAAGCATAGATGAAAACGAACTGACAAGGAAATGCTGTCTATGAGGCTGTCTGGAAATTTAACCAGATACAATACACTCATTTCCAGCTTTAACAGGATACCTACCAACAAACAAAGAACACCCTGCTTCTCAATACGTTCGTAAAAGTTACCTGACCATTTATTTGAAAGTAAAATATTCAGGAGATGACAGCTCAAAACCAGCAGTGAGAGGAGAAAAGAGCAGAAATCACCTAACAATAGTATTCCAAGAAAAGAGCACAAAGATGGGATACAGTATTGTGAGTGCTAGGCAACATTTAAGGACCCTTTGAATAATTCACAAAATTATTTTAGCATATCCATTCATGAGAGTGGAGCCTCAGATGTAGTCAAAATATTCTGAAGCTGAAAAACAAGTGCATAAAAATGCAGTAGTATCATTTTAGACCAACAAAGTTAAAAACCATTTTTGAAAGTGTGGCTTCCTAAAAAGAGCCCAAATTTCACAGGAATAGGCCAACTGAGTGAAAATAAATTAGCTTTGTCAGGCTGGTTTACTTCTGGGAGGACTTTAGTTTTGTTTAAGATGTGTAACTCAGCAATTGGAGGTGTTTCTTTGTAAAACCAGCAATGGTAAACTTCTTGCATATGGACCACTGGGACAGTTTTGAAAAGCAGAAATTTTTTTCTCTCTTAGGAGCCACATTTTCTTTGAACTAACAGCAAAGAGAAAAATAAACCTCTGAACTGATTGTGATACAATCAGAGCCAACTCCCATACTGTATCCAAACTGGCTTAGAACCTCATTTATAAAGTGCTATTGACACTTTCACCTGAAGACTGAATATTCTGTATACTAAAAACACCACTAGATAAAATAAGAGAAATGCATACAGTGTCAGCACAATTCTGAGGGCTCTCTTAAATCTTTAAGAGATTGTCTCTGCAGGAGCTGAGAGGGCACAAAAATTACTGACCAAGAAATGACACCAGAATACAGTTAAAAGAAAAAGGAAAAAGACAGATTGGTCCACAGTCCCTGTTTTACTGATTTGAGAAAGCTGATGGGGTCTTTAACTGCCATAGTATGAATAATGTAAACACATTAGGGAAATAACTACATTTTTCTTGTTTAGTAAAACTCAGAGGTAATGGCTTAGCATCATTTTTCACACAACCAGTTACTGACTCCAAGTTGCCATAGTGCTCTTTAAACGGAATTCACTTGCATGAATAGGGTAACACAGCAGGATGGACTAAATTCAAGGATCTGGTTAACTGGACAAAGCTTCCCTGTTGTAATCATCTGGGATGTGTGGTTTGTGCCCAGTCAGCACAGAGAGGGGGTAGCTGCCTCTGCTCACACATGCTCAGGTACTTCCGTCTGCCACTCTGAATCTCTGGAATAGTTCAGCTTTCACAGCACCATCTGCACTGAAACATTTCTAAGAACAGGTTTGCATTTTGGGACTACTTGACATCCCTTTGTCCTCCCCCCATTCAAAAAGTGGATGCTATTTTAAGAGGAGAAGCACAGTTAAGGAAGGTTTTTCCAGCCTACTACACTAAAAACATCTCTCTCTGCTTCTGAGCTGCAAATAAGTTAAATCAAGTGCTCCTGAGTGCTCTTCAACTACATGGCTTGAACACATAGGGTGGGTGTTTTCAGAGACCGTGACAGCTTTTTCAGGTCTTCCTGAAATATGAAAGGTTGCTGAATTTAGCAGATAAGAAGGTTGGCTGCAGAGGGTGTTATTCTGTTGTTTTTACAGAAGTATTCTGTTAAAGAAATTCTGTTTCTGTTAAAGAAATATGGAAAATATGTCCTAAGGACATTGTTATCAATGGTACATCTGTACTTCTTTTTCTTTGCTGCCATCAAAACATACCCAAAATGTGTAAGGCAGGCCTGAGAAATACCTTTTTCAGTTACCATAGTGTCGGATGCACCTTGGAGAGGTAAAATGGCACTTACTCCATCACCTGGGTGCCAACATGTCCCCATGCCGTTCAAAAGCTGGGAGCCCACTGGGCACTGTCAGTGAGGCAGTGGGCAGCTTTTCTCAATGGATGGAAGTATCATGGTGGTTTCCTAACCTTGGTCTGACAACCCGAAAGTGAACCCATCAGCCCAGGCACAGACCCAGGGCAGGCAAGGGGGATAAAGAATGCCCTGAGTAGCTGCCTCCTGGGTGCTGCTGACCACCAGCTGACCAGACTGACACGGGAAACTTAGTTACTTAAATTTGACCAGGTGGTTTGCTGTATCAATTTTTGGTGTACCTGTTTATGTTGCATTTTTTAAATGTAAAATACCCATAAGTAAGCTTTTCATCTCAAGGTACTAGTGTGCCGTTGGTTTATAAACAATTGAATACTGTGTAAAAAAGTCTTTCTGCCTGGCTGTGGATAGTTATGTCTTTAAATAATCCTTCAAATCAGGAAAATGTATGCTGAAGAAGTATATATTAATTACAGGAGAAATCTACATACCACTACAAAGAGACCACGCAGCTTGTTTGACAACTGGAAAGCTTGGTTTCTAAATGTGCATAAACAAGGCTAATGTGAGTGTGTGTTAGCGTATGACAGCATTGGGTTTTACACATTCAGAAATTAAACCCCTAGTAAACAGAAGCAAAAATCTAAAGGTAGCAAAACTTATTAAGAACTGACAAACATCATTATTTAAAGTACGCTTACCATCGTGATGTAGAAATGGCATATAGGGCTCTTGCACATGAGTAAATTGCAAAAGGGCTGATGAATGTTTCAAATCCTGCTCTCTACTCCATTAAACCCATTTTATGCCCATGCAACACCATTATTGTTAATAATGAATAGTAAACAGGCAAATCCATTTGAAAATAACCTGTTGATGAAAGTGAGGGCAAGTCATGCAGTTAATAACTTTGTTACAAATAAAGCTACTTTGAAGGAAGAGCAGGATTCTATTAAAGAGTTTTGTTCATAATGATCTCTGTCACGGTCCTACCCTGAGATCCCTGCTAGATGCTGTAGGAATAAAATAAGAACCCTGCCTCAGGAACCATGCAACCTAAGAAGGAGGATGAAACAAAGATCCATGACAGTGAGGTGAGTTGACCACAGAGCTACACTTGGAAAGGGCACACACCGCCTGCCCGCGCAGCTCTTTGTCCTCGGACCTGGCCACCTTCCCAGTGAATGGATCACACCAAGCACTTCAAGCTAAACTTTTTTGTATATACAGGAATATACTTTCTTCTTCTAAATCTATGAGTTGGAGCTCATGCCTCCTATTCATTCCTAGCCTGAAGCTTAAGTTGCCTAAAATCCTGTAACAGATTCCCACCAGTAAAGCTCTCCTAGTGTCTAAAGATGCTCTAAGCATCAAAAAGATTTACTCATACCTGACATGGATACCACTTCATCTGCCAGGCTTCAAACTCCAGTAGACTTTTCAGAGCTTCACGAGCATATTTGCCAGGAAAGAGGAGGAAGAATAGGAAGTGAACATGTGCAGCAAGCCTTCAAGTGGGGAAGTTTTAACTGTTGCTCTTAATTTGCAGCTTTGTAGTTTAATAATAATAATAGGGCGATTAGCTATTCATTCACAGACAGGATGCCCACAAGCATGATGTGCTAAATTCAGTTAAAAAATTGTGACAATCTAACGGGGTCATAAAGGACATATAATTTGCTTTGGCTTAATCAGCATATCTGGAATTTCCTTGGTAAATATTATAGTGCTGACACTTCTATCTGCATTAATGTACAAAATAATAGCTCGATCAACAAAGGACAATGTGAAATATTCCAACACATAGAAATTAATAAGATTTCTAGATGGGAGTATGACGTCCATTGAACTGGCTGCTAATGTATTTGGATTTATTTCAGAGATATTCATTATCTCTGGGCAGACAACAGTGAACTACATTTAAACTGATTTTTATTTCACGAGCAGTAAAATGTTATGGAAAGATAATAAAATGTAGTCATTTAGACTAATATTTCAGATAAGTCCCACAAAGGCAATGAGCATTTATAAAACATTTTCTTTTGGCAAGATATTAATTTTAAGTCATATTAATTTACTTAAATGCTTGAAAGACACTGAATGAGATAATCAGGAGGGGATCCTCTATGTGCAAGTGTCTCGGAGATGAGGAAAGAGCCTACGAAGCACAACTGCTCAGGTATAGGCTTAGGTTAAGTGCAAGAGGGGAGGGACTCACCACACAGGGACACCTGAGAAGTGCACAGGGATTCACCGTCCTCTCAAAGGACACAAGAAGATGAATGGCTGTTTTTTTCTTATCTTCTCTTCCATTCTGTTACTATATTCCCTTCTGCCTCACAGTCATACTTTAGCAGTAAAAAAGGTAAAAATCCATTAATTTGCCATGCACCTTCACCTAGGTTTATGATTTCCATTTCTGCAGTATCATTTGGTTATTTTTCTAAAATTCTACTCTCCCTCCACTGTTCTAAATATCTGATTTATGTTCTGACTTGGTATCTTCATAGCACGTCTACTCTTTTCTTCAGTTGATCTCTCTACCACACACCAGTCAAAAAAAAAAAAAAAAAAAAAAAAGACCTGACATAAATCTCACTGAGAGTGAACAAGAGTCTACCGTGTCTTAGAGAGTTCATGCATTTGACCTAAGCTAAAGCAGTAGTATAACATTTGGGCTTGGGTTGTTTCTGGCAGGAAAGAAGAAAACCTGCCTGGCAAAGGCACAAGAAAACTTCTTTGGGCTTCAGTGACTGACATGTATTCCAAGCAGTACTAGGAGATCTTCTTAAACACAGGACTTGCTCTGATTGCATATCCTCTCCATAAAGATGTTACTTTCAGACTATCAGCTTAAGAATTTAAAGACCCATTTTATCTCTTCTCCATAGAAGTAAAAAAAAAACATTTTATTATAACGCATGAAGATTTATTATGACCACTATGCAAGCAAGATAGTTGCTTTTGCTTTATTAGCCTGAAATCAGGGAATTTACGTATATTTTCTTAGCAGGATGTTGGATTCTGTAATGAGCAAGTCATCAAGGTTTCGCAATATCTTTCTGGAAGATCTACTTTTTGAAGGAAACCTGTGTAACGCTTTCATTTGTGTTCTAGGATAATCCTGTATTAGCCTTTACATTAGCTTCAAGACAGTCTATTCAAAATGTTGTATCTGAGAGGACATAAATCTAATGTTTGTATTTTCAAAATTTGTTATGTATCTTGTCACTTTTCTAACAGATAACAAAAGCACTCAAAGGCAGGTTTGCTTAACAACCTTAATAAGGAAAGGCTTTAACTAACTTGAGAGATGCAGGAAAGGTAATATAGCAGGACAGAGATGCCCCAGGTCCCCAGATTTACTTATTTATTTATGTATTTTAAGTCAGAAGAAACAACTAGGTGGGCAGCCATTTTTTTATTCCAGCCTGACAAACAGGGAGGAAACGCCTGAGATCCTAAAGGCAGAATGCACTTTGTATGAAATACGTTGTGAGCAATAGCACTCAACGCCAAGGAAGGAAATAATGGTGGGGTGAGGAGGCGAGGCGGTGGCACTCCTGCAGAGGTGGAGGAAAGGAGAGCAAAAGCTACGGGCTGCTGCGGAGGGAGCAAGACCGCTTAGGCCGTCTGACTGGCTCCTTCACTGAAGGAGCAGGCGGTGAGCACGTAACAGATGACAAGGAGAAGGCCAAGTTGCCCTTTTGCATTAGCATTTACAAAATTTGTGACAGCCACTTAACATAATTAATATTAGCAGGTGGGTAGAAAGCAGGGCAAAACAGTTAAAGGGCATGAAAGAGAATGGATAAATGGACTGTATTAAAGCCAGTAGGGCATGCTGAAATGTACCCTAAAGCCAAAGGAATCTCTTCTGAATCATTATCCTTGAGAAGTCATGGAAAGCTGGTGAAAGGCAAGCACTGTACTTCCCTTAACATAGAGAGTGTCCAGGGAATTATATATCAGGTTATTTCATACCCTGAAAGATGCCAGAGCAAGTGTTAAATGATCAATTTGTGAGTATGTAGAGGATAGTAAGGTGATACAGTGGACATAGCAGTTTTCATGTATATCGAAAATGGTTAAAGAGAGTA
The DNA here is from genome assembly GCF_965183815.1 of Platalea leucorodia. NCBI lineage: Eukaryota > Metazoa > Chordata > Aves > Pelecaniformes > Threskiornithidae > Platalea > Platalea leucorodia. Next base: position 28,548,019 of record NC_138825.1, on the reverse strand, counting down.
TCGTGGTTAATTATTCTCCAAGGTTATTGAGGGTGAAACAAAGAATAAGTGGTTTGTTTCACAGCAAGGAAAGGTTAGAGGCTAGACTGGAGATTAGAACAACTTTTTACTTAATAACAAGGACAGAAAAATTCTACAAGAGTGCCTCCAAAGGTTATGAAAATTAAGCTGGAGGTTTTCAGTAGCATGTCAAGTAAATATCTGCTAAAGAGCATTTCAATGTCACCTCTCCTACCTCAGAGCAAGAAGATGAAATAGCAAAGCATGAGATACCTTCCAGCTCTTTATTTCTCAGATTCTGTGTTTCATATATTTTAGGAGGATATTTTCCTCACAGTTTCCAATACATCTGTATTTTTCTTATAGATTTTCACATATTGATTTCAAAGGCAGTCCCAGATGTCTATCATAACTCTTGGCAGCTCAGAACTTTATGGGGACCATCAAGATAGTCAATGACTTCAAGACCTCAGTTCATCATTCATAAGATTTTATGAGAATACTAGTTTTCACTTCAAAAGAAAAAGGGGGTGGTGGTGGTGTTACAGCTCCCGTCAAACTTTATAGTCCTTGCAGCTATAGAAAAAACTTGACAATGTGGTCAAAGTGTAATCTAAGACTCAAAAATCAAAGAGAATGAGGTTCACTTTTTGTAACATTGATTTTCAAAATCTCGATGAATTATTTTTTAAATGTTCAGGACTGGTCATGAGACAAAGCAATAGATATTGTCTTCTAATATGAAAAAAATCAAGTAAAATAAAAATAAATTTAAATTTACTTCTCCTTGTTGGGTTTTACAGCATCCTATTCTTATCTTGCATTGTTTACAGAATTTAGTATGCTTTTTGTCAGCAGGAATAGATGCAACAAAGTAACAAGGATTTATTAGGCATGCAACTCAAGTCTTAGGCTCCTAATGAGCTACTTTTGCAATACTGAAAGAAAAAAGAAAAATAGAAAAACTTTTAATTAGACCTACTCTTCCAGGTCTCCCTGGACTACCCTTTGTCACTTTGAACAGACTTACACGAGAGCATGTAGCATAACACAAATCTATTCCTAACACAAGTCATCACTGTTTTAAAAAGCATTATCCATGTACAAACCCAGAATAGCTGTAAATTATGCCAGAATGTATTCTGTTGATTTACAACAGCATGACTGGAAAAACAGTGTGATCCATGGTTATGATGCTCTTGACATAGTGCTCGGGTAAGATTTACATGTTCCTCCCACCCTGACAGGCATCATTTCATATCTCATACAGGACAGGAGTATAATGGGTCCCCATGCTGTTACTATAGTTATATTACTACATGCTATCTACCACTCGACATACATGTTTTTTCTGCATTCATTAAAGTGATACAAAAACCGTAAAAATCTGAAGTGATTCCACCCTCTCTGTATTTTTCTTACACTGTTTTTTACTTGTTACATCACAAGGATGTATTTTCATGGGGTTTATTCCAATTTTTTATTTGCCATTTAAATTGCAAGTATTTGAGTTTCAATCTTTCAATACCTAAGTCCAGATTTACAAAGAAACAGCCTCTCACTCCACTGACCTTGTTTTGCATCTGTACCTACATGTGTAATTTTATTCATCTGATCTAAATCAAGATATTCTCCTAAACATCACTTGGTTAATCCCTTATCTAGATATGCATCGTGAACAGGTACACAAATGGTGCAGAATCTGAATTCATAAATAATTGATGTAATAACACATTTTGGGTGCATGATCACCTTCAGCATGAGAATACCGCTGCATGCCTCATGTCCAGCATTTTGCAGGACTATGACCTCATGAGTAATATAAATTATGAGATTTGTATCTGCAATTAACTTTTGCCACCAAAAACAAACAAACAAACAAAAGCACGCATGCATTTAACAAGCCCAAAGTAGATCTGTGAGCTGAAGAAAGATGGGCAGAAACATCTTGAAAGAATGAAGCTTGGTTCTTCATATGTTTATAAAGTGTCCCTTGTCAGACCCCATATGCTTTGTCAGATGTAAAACTGTTCTAGTCCTAAATCAACTCTTACTCTGGAGAACGTGAAGAACTGTCAAGCAGGAACCAATGTGACATGCCTCTAAGACAGAATATCGGGGTCATACAAGCACAGTAATATAATTTTTTATGTATGTAAAATCTATTATTCATGCAGTGCTTTTTAGGCAGCTTGATTATCGCTTGCTGTGATACTCCTAGAAAAATGTTAGTCTGAAAAATAGATTTAATTGTGCACATCAGACTGGGAAGTGACCATAGACTGCATTCTTTCCCTTTTTAATTTCAGCAGGCTATGTGGTAGCATTGTTTTAAACATTGTTTTGCAGGGAAGAATATTTTCATACTATGTATGGGTGAATTAATGAAATGTTCTCTGACAACTAGACAACATGGGAGAAGATTAAGAGCATTTTTTCTTTGCACCATACCAGTCCCTCAGAAACAGTAACATTATATTAATTCTGTGAGTACAGTCAAACTCTATCATCATCAGTTTATTTCAAACATCTAATTTTCCCTTCAGATAACAAATAAGGACAAGGTATCTTGGTTGCTTGCACTCCACTGAGCATCCTTCATGCTCTCCACATCCTGATTCCCTTTTTAAGACTATTATCTTCACCAATTGAAATGAAATAGAAAGAATATTTGACTTTGGGAAAGGAAATGATGAGGATAGATTCTTTTCCCTCTTATCTTTAAAATCAATATTTTTAAGTGTTCTAGCCATTTTGGAAAAGTAGGGCTCCTACAGCAAAATATTGGTACCTGAGAAGTATCACGCAAACTGAGAGGAAAAGGCTGTATGCTGCTGAAATGTAGGGTATTAATTTAGCAGCTTTCATAACACTGCAATGATGTTGAGGGACTGCTGAACTAATCAATTACTACATGTAACGGTCTCAGAGGAACAGCTGCACAAATAGATTGAACATTATAGAGATGACAGGTGCTGGGACTTTAAGTCAATCATCTGCGCAAGCATAAACATTTGAGGCCAGCGTCTCGCATAACACCCTCTCAGACAGCATGAAAACGGGCTTATCACAGTCATTTTAGCCATTTCTTACACTAACAACTTATACTTTCTAAAAGTCTTATCAGCAGGGCCAGAGTGTAATGCTAACAAATCTCTCTAAAAATCAATTAAGTTAGATCCCAATACTGGAAGAATTATTCGTGTAGAAAAGCAACAGGAATTATTCGTGTAGAATTATTCGTGTAGAATATTCGTGTAGAAAAGCAACTTCCTGTAAGAACAGGAAGTATTCTCATACTGAGTACCTTCTCCTTGCCTTCTATTTTTTTTTAACTGTGAAAATGCCCTATATAAGAAGGGCTGTATTTCTATCATTAGTCTGTAAAAAACAACATGGCAGGTGAATACTCAATGGCAATATATTTCTGGTATGTGTCACAGAAATGCAAATGACCTCATTTACATTTATAATCAGCGAACATCTCATGTTACTGATGCAACTAATTAAGAAATTATGATTTCTTTTTACTCAAAGCAGAAAAAAAACAGCTCTCAGAAGAAGGAGGCTTTGAAAAGCCATTATACTCTATAACGCCTTGCTCCTCAAACTATCAGTTCAGAGGAAGAAGTCAGCCAGGATATCAAACCCTTCATCTTTTATACTATATTCTGCAAAAGAAATTGTACTATTTTGCAATTAAAAGCAGCATAATGATATGTATAAAATGAATTAGAATAACATTCGGAACAAGCCAGTGCTAATCACGACACATCAATACTTGTAAAGCAATTGGTACCCACCGAGCGTCACATTCTCCATCACCCCGTTGTCCGCCATAGCGCAGAGGAGATGGGAAACATTGCAAAAAAGGAATGGCAAATCCCTGCTTGCTTACCTGGCCTCACTGCAGACATCCAGACAAAGTGAAGGAACAGAGGCTAAGGCTCTAAATAACTCACTCTAAAATCTAGCGGAATTGGTGTAGTTTTCCTCCTGTGCCTATAGAAGCACAAGTAAAATCTTGAGTGCCACTGCTTTTGAACAGACCTGATGTATCCTCTGTGAACTTGAGTAAATTAAGTATTACTGATGTTCCAGAATTTGATGAACTCTTCACAAAGGCCTGAACTACATTTACATGTAATTTACAAAACACAGTTAAAATACACAGGATATATCATATTATTTCACAAGACTACCAGTAACGGGGACTAATCTGGAGCCTGGTTCTGACACTGCTGAAATCAAAGACGGAAATCCTATTCACTTCAATATAGGCATTATTTTATCCAGCTGTACATCCAGGAGGCTGCTAGAAAAGCTGCAGCACATCCCAAGAAGAGGAAACTAAAATGTGATCATTTTATTTATGCATGAAGGGTGGAGTGCAACCAGCCTCTCCAGAGGCGTGAGGGTTATCTGTGAACACAGAGGGAAACGTGCTGCAAGCCAGTCATCAGGGTTTTCCTGACTGAATCTTAGTCTCATATGAGACTGAGCTTAGATTTAGGTTTCTTATGACTCATTAGCTAGTTGGTACCATAAATGAAGGAAATGGTGCAAAGGTTGTAAAAGACAAATAAGCCATAAAAGTACTGCACTGACAGAAAATGAAGAGTTTGAGGAAGACAGACAAATATTCCTCTCATGCAGTTTCTTTTCGTTAAAGCTTTTGTAACCTGTCAGCATCATAATCCTGAATTTAAACTTCATTTTTATTAGGAATGAGGATGATTTTCCCACCCTCCACCAGTGTTTGTAGATTGCTAGAGGGGAAAACAAGACAATTTTCTCTCCTTAGTCCTCAGGCTGTACTCAAGTGTTCAGCAGCTGTCCCCCTTCTCCCTCTTTTTGCTGTGCTGGAGCAAGTGCTTGGGCAGCTACACTGCGAGACAGATTCATGTGGAAAAAATGATTCCCCAAGTGTATTTTTTTCCTTTTATAATCAATCTCATGCCAGCACAAGGTAGGATGTACGACTGGACTGGAAAGCCTAATGGGAGATAGGAATGAAGTGGCAACTGCTTAACCAACATTACAGTAAAAGTTATTTGTAATACTCACATGACTCATTAAAAAGAGGATGAGGTAGAGACTGAGCTAGATTAGGTAAGTGGAGTGCAATTATTAAAGGCAGCTTTACCTAGTCCATCTAATAGCATTCAGCTCACCACATATAATGTAGAGCAACCTGAGGGCTGCCCTAGATTTTATTATTAATACTCTCAGATACATTTTCAAATACCCATGAAGAGGAGCTCTGAGAAGCTCTTTTTCCCAAAGTTCCCCCCACTCCCACCCCAAAACAGAGAAGATAGGGTGCTGGAGAAGGGGTTCTTCATATCCCGTAGGAATCACTCTTGGGAAAAGGTGATTATGGTAGGACAGTAAAACCAGATCTCCAGATATTTTGCAAGTTTACTGCAAGAACAAAACTGCCAAACCACATGGGAGGATCAGGGCTTGTATGTTTTCAGAAACACTGTATGAAGTAAAACCACAGTAAATGATTCTCTGACAGTAAATTGCTGAAAATATTGAGTCATCATACCAGATGAGGAGCTGTACTTTTCCTTTAGTGCTTCTTGAGTTCATGGTCTCACTCGATTGCTGTGGCAGGTCCATTTGTACTGCAAAATGAAAATTCATCCAGTATCTGCGGGATTAGAAGCAACAAGATAAAAAAAAAAGAAAGTGGCTGGGAGGAATCACTGTGTACCTGAAAGTGAGGAACGCTAGTAAATCCGCCAGCTGTGGTTTGACTGATTTCTCTATATGACCTGCCTGTTTACTTAGAGAGTTTAAGAAACCAGAAGAATCCCATCTAAAGTCTGAAAATATATAGATTAAGATTTTTCTTGCTGATATTCAGTAAAATCTTGATTTCTCTTTGCTGTTATACCAAACCAACCACTGTATCTTCATGCTCAGATTTGCGATCAAGTCATCAGCTGAGATATGGTAGCTCTCCAAACTTTAATCTCACTTAACCTTAGACAATTATATCTGAGCTAATCATGTAGACGCCTTTTAGATTCAGTGGAGCAGGATTGACCTGTTCTGTTTTGAACAGCTATCCCAAGATAAGACAAAGTGCACTCCAGAAGCACCTGTTTCTTTCCATTGACTTTAGCATGAACTTAGACAACTAGCTCAGACGTAGACCTCTCTAACACAAAGCTCTGAATTTAGAGCAGTGAATCCTTCCCAATGTGCACTCCTAACCCATGGCACACTGGGAGTAACTTGATGCAATGAAAGACAGTTAGATAACATTGCTTGGCATTTTATGTGTCAACGGCACACATGAAAAATTGCCACAGCTCAGCTAACACAAGTTGACAATTTAACTTGCTGAGTTGTGGTAACTTGATTGAGAGAGTGAGCTGTTAATCACGCAATATTCTCCGGCTCCTGGGTTATGTAGGAGGACTAAGAGAGACAAAACCCTTTGTTTGTTTTGGGTTTTTTTTTAGCGTAGTGACATTGTCATGGATTTGGCAGGAGGAAACGTGGTACACTTGTCATAAAAAAATCAACCTTTCACAGCACCATATTATCTCTTCTTTTTTTCCCCAATCACATCTGAGCAGCTCTAGCTATCCAAACTCTCAGTACTTCTTAATTGCTCTCTCACGGGTATGGGAGGAATCAAGAAGATCAGGTAGCAGACTGATGTTGATTATGGCTGAGCAGGCAAGGTTTGGATTCCCAGCCCTGAACAGGGTATCATATGTCCAGTCTGTTTTCATCTCTCTGCTTCTCTGTGGATTTTTTTTTCTTATGGGATTTTGCAGCTGTCTTATTGTATCAGCTTTTAAAGTATTCTGTTCTTCACATTGCACTCTTGTACATACTGGCAAAGGGAATGGCATTCAAAATGAACTTTTTTCCCCTCAGAAGATGCACCAGCCACTGTGAGTTCAAAAAAGCCAAAGTATTTTCTTAATATCAATTTATTCTGTGATATACGATGAGAAATGCTTCCCAGAGTCTTGCTTTACCTGGCACTCTAACAGCTGGACTTACTCAGGGTTGTCTACAGTCATCCTTCATGGCATAGTAAAGAGTGCTGAACTTAGAGTAAAACTAACATGCAAAAAGCATGCATTACCCAGTCTTAAAATCCATTCCAAAATATTTTTTTTTCTTATGAATCCTTGACTCGTTTCAATTATTTTTTACCCTTCCATACTCATCTTTCTACTGAATTCAATCCAAAACCTACGTAACTGAATAGATAAGGCTATAATATCTTGTTATATACACACACGTATCTATACATCTATATATATATTAGTCCTCTATGGACCCAAGGTGATTTTTAATATGTCCTCAAATAAAAGTGCGTAAATGGCCAGTCTGGTTCTGAACGCCAGTTGATGCAAATGAACAAGGCTTTTCATAGCATTTTCTTTAATAACTGTTGCTGGACCAGAACTTCAGATGGCAGAGACTGAAGCAGGACTGGTATAAAATGATAAAATTGCACTTAGGTCATAGGAGCTATGTGAATTTAAATCTGAAGGATGCATAACATTTTTTCAAGTGTATCTAAAGAGCCCTTGAGAGTTCTTCGTGCTGAGGGAGGGGGTCATAATTTACCAGAAATTATAAACCGAGCCAAAGTGGGCTTGCTCATTTGGGATATTCATAGCAAGGCACTATCCCTAGAAACACTTAACACTTCTGCAGCTTACCTGCTTTCAGGACATGCAGTTGGAGATCATGCATTCACAGTTTGGTTAAATGGGCAAAGCTACAGTAGATCTGTACCCCTGATGCAGAACTGGAATCACTGACTCGGGTTTACTCATACCAGCATGAAAGCAGCCTATCTAGCTGGTAGGAATTTTTAAACAGTGAACAAAGCCCTTAATACAAGGTCTTTGCAGTTTATTTTGTCTGTTCAGCCTGGTAGGAAGGGCCTAAGGCAGTGAGGAGGAGGAGGGCTGAGAACATCCCAGGTAATAATGTAGATGGGATAATGAGTCAAGACACCTCAGCTGTGGCACTATGCTATTTAGCAGCTCCAAGGCAGGCTGGTGTTCCCCACTGCTGCAAGGAGACCGCAACTACACCAAGCAGTGATGTGAGGGAGACCATGGTTCAGAGAGCTCTGTGCCTCCTCAGTAAATCCACCCAAGAGAAGAACAAATTGTGAAGGGCATCTTCAGAAAAGCTTGATTTAGTGAAAACTCAAATTCATTTAGCCTTGTCTTACATGGTAAGGAAAAAAAAACCCTATCCATTTGTTGTAGTCAGCATCTGTTTAAAGAGCTCCAGGGTAAATTTCCCAAAGTAGCCATTAGGCAAAGTGCTCAATTCTGGGCATCAGATAGAAAGTACAGCAGCTTTCATCCAAAACTTGCTTCCTTTGGGCACGTCCCACCTCTCTTCTGACACGCAAGCAAAATGAGTTTCTTCTATCAGCTCTCCATGTGTGTTCATCACTTTGTGCAGTTTTGCTGTCCTCCCACCACCCCTCCTGCTCTCTCCCTCGAAAAGCTATCTGTCACAGTAAAAACACAAAAGGGATGTGACAAACCCAAAATTTCCCAGGATTCTGAAGGTGGTCTTCTCACCACCTGCAGGTTATACCAAAAGGAACAATGGGATGTAACTGCCAAATCCTTGGCTGCTGTAAATGAACAAGATTATGGATATCCTTGCTTCATCATTTTCACATAGATGCCACAAGCTTGAATCTTCAGCTGATTGAGATTGAAGCAGAGGATTTTAAGGACTGAAAGTCAAAGAACAAAAAACCCCAAACATTTTGAGATATCAGATACCAATTCAACAAGTTTATCTCAAAGCATATTTCTATTTTATAACATTCATGGCTGTGAAACACTGAAAGGAATGTATTTTAAACTACATTCAAGAGCTCAACAAGTTCATTCTTCTCTTACTAAAACACCCAGAAATAGATTTTCAAATGTCATGTGTCAGAAAAATCACGGTTAACAGGGCAAAAGATATAACTCCCTTTGAAAATACTGTCACTGAATTCTAAAATCCTCTGACCTATGCTCAAAACTGTGCATGCCACTTTAGCTTAATACTGAGAGGTCCAGTTCAACAGATAATTTTAGGAAAATAGGAATTTTTGAAAATGCTAGTTCTGCTCCTCCAGGGGCTTCACAGAGATAAGCTGTTTTGTCTCATAGTTAACTGTCAAATTCAATTACAGTGAAACAATTTCAGTGCTAATGGTACTCCTACTCCATGAATCATGGTTAAGATGTTAGTGACTTGCAATTTGGGGCTACCAGGATCTAAAAATTATCTTCTATAAAACAATTTTAAAATATTGTAAGTATTTCAAAGTTTTTTGTAGTCATGCATCACGTGATTTGCAGCAGAAGCCAGCTAATGATTCCTGAATGAGAAAATTTGCCACTTCAGTTTTCCTGAAGGTGGATGGTTAAATATCTGAGTGTTATACCTGAGTAATACCAAGTTCGTCTCATATCTATATCTGAGTAACAAGCAGAGATATGAAAGCATATAGCCTTCATACATATGTAACATCTTGATAGATTCAGTACTGGTGCTCACATTTATGATGTCCTCCGTCCACACGTGAACAACGTTGTAGTGAATCCTTAGGAGAAATTGCTTGTGTCTCAGCCTTGATACAGTTGCAGCAGAGGTGTGGCAACAAAAATAGTGCATTTGAGTGTGACTGAAGTCATCATCATTGGTGACGCTTAGTGGAAAATGGGAGATCTTTGCAAGTACAGTGGAAGCATTTGAATTGAAACATTAGGTAAATACTCACTGAGAACAAAACATAGCAGCTGGCATAGATACTGAACAGTTTTAATGGTTCCCAAGAGACCATCTTGGACAACAAAATTGCTTTCTAGATTGAAGACCTACTACCTTCATGTCTGGAGGCAAAGAAGAGAATCTGAGGCCGAGGACCACATTATTGAGCAGGACTTCATCTGAGATGAGACAAATCAATAAACAATGTAATTACGTTAAAAATGAACTAAACTCAATAACCAGAAACAACGATAAGGAGTGAAATTCTGAATATGCTGCTTGCAGAAAAGGTAACAAGTAAAACCATGATAAATAAAGCAACTTAACAGCCACACCTTTGCAACATCAAGACACCTGGGGAATACCTCAGGTCTGGAGGCTGCAAATAAGGGCAGTGGTAGATGCGGCCAGTGCAACCTTTTTTGAATTCCCATTCACCTGACAAATAGCTTTAACTCCACAGAGCTGTGCTAAAGCACTTTGGTAATCTCAAGTTTTATGTTAAAACAGATTGCCTTTAAAAAAAAAAAAACAACAGTAGTTTTACTAAGTTTTCAGTTTAGTGAAAGGCTTCTGTAGATTTCCAATCAGTTTCTATAATTTACAAAACACTCCACAATAAACAGTCTTTCTATCCAGATTGTGCTATGGAACAGCAATTCTTCATGCACATTTTCTGTTCAATAGTTAAGCATTTAGTGACACTTCACCTTGCAATAATGATGGATAAGCTTCTAAAAATTCGGCAAATGGTTAAAAGAATTTTTCTTGCATAAGTTTTTCATATAGAATAATATTCTTCTTCAGCATGTTTGCGCAACTTATGCAGGTAAAGAAGCTAACAATATACATTTCTACAACATGAAAGTTTACCATCTATTGACTGACCTCTAGTGGAAATAAGGTAAATTTTGGAATAATGTTTTAATTGGTATTGCGTCTTATGAGGACTATGGGATTTTGCGGTGCTAAAGAAGTTATTTAATTTGCATTATATGCTTGACTGTATAAAAATACAAAACAAATCTGAGTACATGAGACTTTTCTTCTCAAAGTATATCCAAATACATTATTGGAATGGCAGGATGAAACCAGACCCCAGAATAACAGTGATTGATCACAATGACTATTATGCTGCACGTTCAGAAGCCAGCTCATAAGTTTTATTCAAACTAAGTAAATCTAAAATGGCAGCGTGTGAAACATGCCAATAACGCAGACCCAAGCTAATGATGCTCTGTAACAGGGCACAGACCCAGCTACTTACTTTGTGTTGGTCAGAAACACTTAGTCATTATAAATAAACACGAACTCTAGCTCAACAACCTCATACATTTTCATCTTTGTGCATCGCTTTCATCCATCACAACTCCATTCTTGGACAGATGTTGGTTCCTCACAAGATCAGTGTTGAGACATCACCAAAATGTAGCCTTACATGTTTTCTTCGCGTTTTATTTTCTTCACCGTGTGTTCCCTAATTTCACCTCTCCTGTAACAATTACTTATTGGTACTTTAAGAAATAAGAGGTGAATGTATACATGTATGTGAGCCACGAATTTCATTCCCTTTTTTGTAGGACCTGGAAGGAATTGAAAACTTGCTCAATAGCAAGAATGCTGAGCATATTTCTTTGCTACTTATTCATCTTGCCTGTGTCTGCTTGCCTGATTACTAACGAAATTCCACCTCATCTCTCCTGACTCTGTTGGATTCCAGATACATCCTTGCAATTAAGCCTTTGGTTCAGTACCATATGGCTGTTGATGGTTTTGAATGAGGAGAACACAGTAGCATCTGGAGGGCTTTGATTAAAAAATATATTGAATACAAAATAAGCCAGAACAGTTTCTTGTAAAGATGCCTCTTTCAGTCAAAACTCTCTGTTAGTAGAGAAAATATTAATGCATAATTTCTAAGGCTGCTGCATCTGAAAATTTTGGGCTTGCTACCTATTCAGCTCAGCCAGGCCTTTCTTTCATTGTTTGCCACCTTTCTGAAGCTTGGAGAAGCAATCTCGCACTGCCGTATGATGGGATTAGAGGAAAGCCAGGGAGTCCGTGTACTGGAAATGGTTAGGAATAATAGGACAAGTCTGTAGTATGTAAACATTTGACTTAAAAGAATAGCTATTTTGGCTTCATATACATGGAGTCCTCCAGTATTATTAGCCAACGTCCTACAATACATAACACCTTCCAGTTCAGCTGTATTTATTTCTCTGAGCTTACCTTTCTAGCTAGTACCCTGGACTATTCCCCATCTTTACTCTCCCCATACCCTCTTCAGGCATCCCTCACCCTAAACTGAGTCAGTGTCTCTTTTCCTCCTACCACTTTTGCTCACCAGGGAGACCCTCTCTGATTCCCATTCATCCAAGTCAGCTTCACTTGCATCCTCGCTTCCACTAATATATTTACACAGTTATACATTTCCTTGCTTAATGCAAAAGATATGACAAGCTCACCGTGGGAAGGAACACTGAGCAAAAATACTGATTGATATTTTATTAGGCTTTACAAATACATTCATTAAGGGTATAAAATGAACATAGCTCCTACTCTGAAGTTGGATGAGACACACTATGAGTTTTGCTTAATTTACTTCACATATTTTTCCTCACTATTTTTGATTACATTTATTTTATAAGTGGAGTCTACAAAGCTGTTTTGGTTGATTCTTAAAGGAAACTTTTTGTAGCTGATGGATCTTTGCACTGACAGTAATAGAGAAATATATAGCAACTCATTCCCTGAGGGTCTCGTAATTATACATTGTACCACAGACCAATGTTATTGTTTGATATAAGGAGAACAAACTGTCTTTGTTTTGTTGAGTTTACTAAAGAGATTTTACTCAGTTCCTGGAACTGTGATCACATTTCTGATAGTTCCTCCACTTTTTTATATTGTCCATCCTTCCCATTAGCAATAGGGTAAAACCGTAAAGACTAGAACATCCCTATTTTTAGTAAAGATTTTAGTGATGCAGTGAGAGGAAGGAACGTACTGCTTTAATCTTGATGGGAGAACTATGTTTTATACAACGCAATTTCATCAAATTTGTTATTCACAGATTATATAAAGATTATGGGAATGAACATTGATTTAATTACACTTCTCTGTACTTTCTTAGTTCTGATTCAGACCTTTCCCAAAATTAGACTTTCAACAACTTTCCATCGCCATTCTTTCTGCCCTTCTTGTAGTTATTGTTGCGCACTCTGTCTGCTGTCCCAATCTTTTAATAGTTTTTCCATTCTTTCTAGTGGAATAGAGGTTGGATTTCAAGCTGCTGAGTATGACTGAATGCTGACTTAAGTGAATGTTAAACATTCACCTTTCAGGTCTGGAAAAAAAGGGGGGTTTAGTGTTATTTCACCACCATCTATAGGACCAGTTTAGGGCTTAATAGTATAAAAGTGCTGAATATCTCACAGACAAGGCTACAGACCTTCAGCTGAAGCTATCACATCATCACCTAGGAAAAATGCATCACCTCACAAAATTCACCCTAATGAGTGCTGTAAAAAAAAAAAAAGCACTGAACATCAAGATGCAAGCTAATTCAGAGCTGCCATCTTCACCTGGATGACCTTTTCCTTCTTCATTCAGCAATGATGTCATATGCAGGTTTTGAGACGTGCTTAAACTTTTTGAGAACAGAGATGGGGTGGTCCCCAGCAAGAGAGCAGTAACACCCTCTGCTGCCAAGGTCTTACATTTGGCTCTGATAGTCAGAGTGCCTCCTTTAGTCTTGAAATCCTTATGACAGCAACAAAACACTACCAAAACACAATAAAAGAATGTCCTGGTACTGTTTATAACAATTAAATGCTGGGAGGGATGCAAATGACTGTTACAGATAAAAACTAGGTTTTGTTTGGAAATGTTCATTTTCAAAGGAACCCATTGCGTCAGAAATAGAGGAAATATAAATAAATGGCCTCAGGTGCATTTGCTTGAATCAAACTGGTCGGGTCAGAAGTTCTTTGCCTGTAGATGCAAAAGCTGCAGTACAGTCATTTAAATGATCTGTAAGAAAAATTCTGCCACTTTTAGAAGAATACCTATAAATACCTTTATAGGCAACTACTCTTTTGGAGTTCTTAATGTAACATTGCGAGTTTATCAAACTCACAGCTCTAACAGCAGAATGGCAGTTCGGGATATGAAGTCACGTAGGGATTTTAAGTTTCCAAAAAGTAACAGAAGCCCTGAAAACCTTCTGGGCAAAGTGATTTCTCACAGTACTTGTAGAAATTAAATGACAAACCTAGGCAAGAACAATACACAGAATGGAAAATTTATACAGTGATTTATTATAGCCTTTTTAGAGATGCTTGTTATTTTTCCTGTAAGTTTCCTCAGATATTTAACAATGAAATTAAAACATTTCTATAATTTAGAGCAATTCTCTCCTCCTCTGATTTGCTTCCAGACAATTCTTCATAGCTTTCTAAAAATACTTTGCAAGAATTTACACAACTCTGATTTCCCTAGTAGAATGTGCATCATATGATCAGAAAGACTATGCCAAAATCATAGTCATTTAAAGACTTGGCAGCTAACAGTTATATTTTTTCCTCTCTTCTTAGACTATCAAAGGCTGGCTGTCTTTAGGAAGATCTGACCTCGTTAACACTTTGCAACCTCACGTCCACTTTGTTTCTTGTGAAAAATGCTTATATTTTATTCATCTACAATATGAGCTACTGTTTCACACAAAAATGAACAACTTCAGCATGTGATTTAATACTGGTGTCAGCTTTGCTTTTCTCAAGCCTTTGCCCTGCTTCCCACTCTGACTTCTCCAATCTATGCGTGAAATCAATGTATAGTTACTCTTGGGAAATTTCTTTTCCTCTTGGATCACAATATTCTCATAATTTTCCACTGGGTCATTAGTGCCCTAATCTGGGCTCACTCAAGATTTAACAATCAGTTTTTCTTCCGTTTGACTCATGTATAACATTTTTCACACTTCCGTGGTATTGCTAAAGAATACATGGACATTTTTGCTTCACTTTAGTGTTTGGGATTGAACATGGAAATAAGGAAACGCAGCCCAACGCATGCTCCAGGAGGCTGTGCTGGTATACTGGTTTGGGTATAATGAATACAACATCAGATGCATAATCTCTCCTGTATGAACCCAGTTTCCTGCAATTTGAAGTACAACCATGGAAATTGCATGCAGTGAAAACAAAATAAAACAAAAATTTCTTCCATCAAAATGAGGAGTACCAATTTTAATGAAACAGGAAAACAGGAGATTTGTGAGATTTTAGTTTTCCATTAAATCTTTTCTCAGCCTCTTTTTTTTTTTTTTTAATTCCTAATCTAAGCTTTATATATACATCTTAATCATTCTTCATAGAAAACCTGGTCTCCAATCCTATTTGGCTGAAAACCAGAAGGATTACTTGCTGCAAGATTAGCTCTCTAGAGACCGTCCTTTCTTCTACTTCTATATTAGTCTTGAAAGCTGTTTAGCAGATTGTAGGCAATTTTAAGCTTGAGACTAACTACTTTTAAAAAAAAAAATGCATAACAGTCTTTTTAGAAGCATTCGGGTTTGCTAATGGGAACTCTCTTATATTCTACAGCCAGAAAGTATCAGACTATATGGAGCTAATTATAAAGAAGCTTTTGGGAGATAACACAGGGAACTTTTTAACCTTTCTAATACAGTTTGCAAAATGTCTTTGATAAATAAACATTTATTTCAGGAATGTTTTAACTGGTCATATCATAAATATTGTGAGCAAATACAGCGTGTTTCTCCATTTGTTTGCTCTGCTTTTGCTATTTGTATTTATAACCAGTAGACCCAAATTAAAGCAGGAAGAGCACCAGGCAGAGCTTCAGATCTAACAAAGATGTGAATTTCCATGAAAATGAGAATTTGCAAATAACAACACCAATAAAAGAGGTGTCTCCCCTCCTTCCCCACACACACATGCATCCTTTGCAAATGATTAAATTACAGACCTCATTGCTTCATAATTTATCAGTAAGTTCAAAGAGAACTGGACATTAAAGCGATATGAAAAATATCAGGGGTTAAGAGGAGTCCACACAGGGGCTGTCTGGTGTGATGGGGTCCATTACAACCACTAAGGATTGCTGACTAGTTTGCCCTGCTTCAATTTTCTGCTGTTTGTTGCACCTTCCTCACATGTTGAAATCTGGCTGCAATGACATGCAAGATGTTAAACCAGCCAAACCACTGGCCTGAGCCAGTCTGGCCAGCCCTCCGACAGGCTTCTCACCTGCAAACCTACACCTTGCCTCCAACAGCTCAACTATTTTATTACCTTAGCAGCAGACATTTTATTACCTTAGGTGGTCTCAGGAGACAAAAAGATAGAAAAGAGGGCCCTGTCTGTCTCTTATATGCATATAGCCTGTCGGATGGGATACAGCCCCGTTGATGAACCACCTGTTGAAACTGTGGTCACCTCCTAAACTGCTGATTGCACTTCTTTTGAATATCACCTGTTTTTTTATGCTACTGTCCTCTCTGTCCAGAGCCATCGCCTCTCGGTCTCTGATTGGTAGTTGGTGCCTTATCCTCCCTCTCATCTCTTCTGCAAGCTCATGGTGAATGTGGGAGCTGCCAACGATGCTGCAGACAAGCTGGCTAGGTCTTTTCTGCTGGTCACCAACTGCTGAGCTGGATGCTATTAAAGGTCCAGTACAACTCTGAATTTACATACATGCTCATAGGTTCACATGCATAAAAACTATATGTTTTTTTCCAACAGCCTCTTGAACAGAAGAGGAGGATTCAAGTCTTTTTTTTTAAAAAAAAAAAAAACTTTTTCTGAGGGTGTTTAAAAAATTCTGAAGAGAAGTATGGTGGAGAACATATATAAACAAAGTTTTATGTTAGAGAGCTCATTGGATTTTTACCTTTTAGAGAGAATATTTTTGCACTTTATGGCCAGACAAAAGAGAAATTTTTGGCACCTCGTTCTTAACCATGTCACATACGTATGTCTGGAGTTGTTTCACTGTACATTAGGGACTCATTACATTTTAAGGGCTGTGATTATACATTCGGGTCTATCATAGGCTGAGCTACGCTGGAATCCAATGGTTTCAGACCGTTTCTTCCTCAAGAAGAATCACATACTCACAGAGAGTGGAAAAACGTTATCATCTGGCTCCTGCTCACTTTGTTCATCCTTTGCATGTGTCCCAGCTGTCAATATAATTACAGATTGTGTGATGGCAAGGTCTACAAAAGAAAAGGAAAAATAGAATTGACTTTCTTTTCTCTTAAAATATGAACATGAGAAAGTGCATCTGTCAACTGCTGCACTATCTATCTCAGATCTCAGGAAAGACACCTACAATTACAAGACAGTAATTAACAAAGCAACTGGGCAGCTAAAGAGCAGCTCAAAACTGATTCATCAGCCACAAGGTCTGAATGTCTCCAAATCCGTCTTGAATCAGTACCAGACTTTTATTCTGTGTGACAATTAAAACCTATATTTTCAAACAGAACAGATTTCCAGTTCCTGTTAAAAACAAGTAGCAAAACCCAGGAACCTCTGTGGTCCTTTTATCTCAAGTGTTACCCTGTGTCTGCTATATGCCAGGAGGTTTTACTAGTGCACTGTTAATTTGCGTGTAAGGCCAGGAAAAGAATGGACATAGTCCTTTTGAATTAAGCCTATTTATATTAGCCTATAACATGAAGGGAAATTCTTAGACTAATCTATAAGCTCCTAGCAATCTGCTATTACATTAAGTATGATTAATTCAGTTATCTCTTCTTTATTAATTTATCCAACTACATTAATCAACTTTTTATTAATAGAAAAGATAACCAGGATTTTTTTTTTCCAGGAAAAAGGTCACCTAGACCAAAAGCATAATTATGTTTACTAAGATACTCTTTTGTTCAACAAAATATTTGGCTAGTTTAATCAAAATGCAAATTACACCACTAGTGAGAAAAGAAGCCAGTACTTAATAGCTAAATGTTCTAGCATTGCACAGACCTTGCTGCTAGCAATTTATTTTGGAAGATCTCACTCTTAAAGTTCAATCTCATAAATCATGGATTACATTGCTATGTGCTTGTCACAAGGGCATCCATTGTCTGGGAGCAAATCTTCCCAAAGCTTCAGTGTTTGGCTTGCTGCAAGCATGGCCCCCATACTTTTCCTTTACCCTCTGAGCATTGACCAAACACTAATTCTCTTGGAATTTCTCTCTCTGGTGATGGCCCTAGCATAAAAATACAGTAGAAATATTTAAATATGAGAAGTCTCCTTACCCAGAAGCTGCCAGCTTCTTTCCTGCAAGGGGGTGAGGTTGATGTCTACCAGCCACAGAACGCAGGTCGCAATTTGTCACCCACACTTTCCTCGGTGACACTGGCGCTGGAACACCACCCGATAGCTCCACATCATCTTCTCTCTACTTGTGTTATTCATTGCACGAGGCTTCGATTTTGTCTTCCAGTTGGTGTTTGATGTGCCCTGTGTAACCAGACTGTGGCCTTGACAGTAGCTCTATTCTGTGTGTGTCACAGCGCATTTCGTCGCTTGTCACGCAGGTTCCCGTCCATCAGCACATCACAGCGGCAGGATCTGGGCTTTGCTTGGGTTTCTGCAGCTATCTCACAGCCTCTCCTGCAGAAATCAGTTCCACATGATTAATTTCAACATATTTGTTCTCTTTCTGTATACTTCTTACCAAAATAAATAAAGAGAGTAGGGAGGAAATACATGTTTCCATGAAAGTTAGGCACCCTTCTTCATTTTCTCTCCAAGCCCTTCAGGCTTTCAAATGCTTGAGAGGTGAGGTTATGCTTGACAGCAGAGCAATGTCTTTCTGGCTTCTGGGCTCTTTCATTTTAAAACTGAACTTTGGCATCTTAAAGCAGTATAGAAAAAAACTTCACGATCTATATGGATAGTTCAAAAGAGTAGGAACACATTAGAAAGACAACTTGCCTGCCAAATCTACAATAATAATTAGGCTAACTGCTAAGCCAGGCATCTAAGAGTAAAATTTCATTCC
This sequence comes from Platalea leucorodia, assembly GCF_965183815.1. NCBI lineage: Eukaryota > Metazoa > Chordata > Aves > Pelecaniformes > Threskiornithidae > Platalea > Platalea leucorodia. Next base: position 28,529,194 of record NC_138825.1, on the reverse strand, counting down.
TCAGGCCCCATGTTCCCCTGTTTTGAGTCCTGTGGCACTTGAAGAGTAATGCTCTGGAGAGAGAGAGGGGATAGGGTTTGCTTCTGGGCATGCACAAGTTACCTACAACATGACAAGCCAGAGCAACAAAACTTCCAGCTTGCTCTTAAGCTCTGCTGGGAACTATGAACTCGTTATTGCTCTGGCTTGTCTGTGAAGCGTAATCTGATGGACATGCTCAAAGTACATTTGCTGGGTTGAGCCCTGCAAGCAAGAGGAGCAGAACAGTCTGCTTTTACAGCCTGGCTTCATTGCCAATATCTCCTACATGTCCTTACCTCTCCATTTCTGTCCCTTCATTCTTGCCATCTCCTTTTTCTCCCTCTTGATTTATCACCTCAGATATCAGCTGCAGCATGCCTGTGCTGAGCCACACCTGTAATTGTTTTACTGCATTTATTAGTCTCTTCTTTGGCAACAGTTCAACTTCAACTGACTATTTAAGTATGCTTTTGGACAGAGAATAATCTTGAGCGTGATTAAATGTTGAGGAAAATTTCCTTCCATGGAGAACCCGTCTCCCTGTCACTGCTCCAGCATCTATTTAGGTATTTTGTTAGGCATACGTGGGAAAAGGAACTGAACTCCAGCCCTTCCCCTCCACAGGCCCTCCAGTTACCAGTCTGTCTTTACTCCCCCTTAAGCTGCTGGGAAGTCAGTCCATGCAAGGGGAATCGTGTAAGTAAGTGGAGCTTAATGAGCGTCATCTCAAAAATATGAATAGCCTAGTAGTTATTTCAGTCTGACAGGAACTGGGGATATGAATCCACTCAGGGAGAAGTTCAGTTAGGAAGTCACTAGCGACCAACTTCCACAGTACGCAGTTGGGCAAAGCTTTACAATGAATTCAGCCTCCATTGATTTTCATTGTGACCCTTTGAAATCAGTAAAACTGGCCTGAATTCTGAGAGAGAGGGAGACAGGGGCGCTGTTTTATGCAGAGAAATTTTAGCTCATGTAAAGACTCTGGATATTATAGGAATATTTATTATTTATATAAATTATGTTTACTAGGATAGTTACGGCAAGTAAAAATACATTTTATTGTGCTGGGTACTCTAAAACCAGCATAGTCAACATTTGTGGACCTGGTGAGTCTATTTACATTGCAGTAATGTAATTTTAAACCACCATTAATTTCAGATTTCTTCAGTAAAATGTCGTCTTTTGCTCTTGCAAGATTACTAGTAGCAAAACTAGATTTTACTTACAAAGAAGGAAAACTGATGACAATGCTTTTTCACTTGTTTGTTGCAGGACTAAAAGACTGAGGTTAAACTTGGCTACTTTCTTTTATCCGAGTGACGCTTTGTGGTGATTTATAATTCATCGTCTCTAATGGGAGGTAAATGTCGCTGTCACACTTTGTGTTCTGCCTCACTGGGACTGTAAGCATGTGTGGTTTAAAACTGATCACTTGTAAAAGATATCAGAAGATCCAAACTCTGAAACAATCTGGTCAAATTTTTTTCAAATATGTGCATCTGAAACGAATGAGAAATTCTTGTCTTTGGTGTTTCAAGTTCTTCTGACTCTTTCTTCTTAGTAAATATTACTTAATTGTACTAAAGGGTATGGAGAATGATTAATTTACATAGATATCAATTATTTTATGCTCCTGACACCTGGTTTGTTTGAGAATGAGATCTAGTGGATCTCATATCAGTTCCAAGGGATTTATATGAACTTTCCTACTTAGGTCAATTAAACTTTGTCAAATCATACACAAAAAACAACTGTTTTATCACCAAAGAATCTTTGATCACATAGATTCCCCTCTGTTATTTTTTTTTAAATTTCTTTCAGTAGTTAATGGTTTATATAAACCAACTAATTCACATTTCAGAGAATGAAAGTGCTAGAAAAGAACCTGTTGATTCAATGTTAGAAAGTAATCATGTAGTTTAAGTGTTTTTTACAATACCGAACGCAGTAGAACATCATTCCGTAGCTGAGGTTCTGAGCTGCTACAATGGTATCTCACACACATGGAGCAATAATTTGTTTCATTATATAACATTCCTAAAATTATTCATATCATTTGGGATGTAGGCTGACATTCCCCACGGCCCTGGGGACCAAGACTTCATATAAAGACTGCACAGCGAGAGCTACAAATAAAGCATCCACAAGGAGCAGCACAGGGGAAGGGTATCTGCAATCATCGTGTATTTGGGGGCATATATTCTCACTGATCACATACCGAATTTTACCATAACTAGAAAAAAATTAGCAGCAATTATTCACACCTAAAACATCAGCACAGAGGACAATATCACTTACAAGGGACAAGAATGAACAAATACAGCCATGAAAACCAATGTCTGAAAGGAAACTTAGATACTGGTTTGTAGGAAAGGACATTTGAACTAAACCCAGTGTAGTCTGCAAATATACTCAAATATTTGAGCATACCTAGGGAATGAAAATGCGATCTTTATTTAGATGTCCATTTAAAACATATTTAAAAAATTTTTCAATTTGGATGTAGTATAACATTCACCTTGGCAATTTAGCAAAACTATTGTCTTTTTAAGGTTTTTTGCCCTCAGTACAGAATGCATTCTTCTGTCACACATACCATTTTCTCCTCCTGATTTACTCTTTTATCAAAAGACCCATCTCTATCTTAGCTATCATTTATAGAATTGTAAGGGACAGAAATTGGCATCTTTTATAAATATCCTATTACCAATAATTCTGGATTTAGTTTTAAGAAGGTTTGTTTCTCTGGCAGATTCAGCTAATTTCAGTTGAAAGCAATGGACATTGAAAATCAGGTCCTAAATAGGGAATGAAAGACTGGAGTTGTAGGAAATGCTGACTGCACATGAACCTGGAAATGACATTGGCATATGAAACACATTTGCCAAGCCTCCTTAATGAAATATCACCTTTGTTAAGGATTATTTATGACAGATTTGTAATATTGCTGAAACTCTCCTTTGCAACATAAGTCCAGGAAGGACAATTTAGTCAGACATAGCAATTTGTAACATATATACGTATAATTCTGGGATATTTTATATATTCTGAAAGTACTTTATTCTGCTGTACATAAAACTTTACTCATTTAAATTAACAAATAGAAGATTTTTCATTGATTTATATGATGAACAGGTGATTTCTTATGCTAAGCAGTTGAGCTTTTTTCTTTTCCTTTCTTTTCTTTTCTTTATCCCCCCCCCCCCCCCCCCCCCCCCCCAAGAAACAAAACTTTCTACTTTACTTTAAAATCTTTCCACAATACAAAGGGGATTTTTGAGAAATTTTGCTCTGGGATTATAAGGATCTAAGAAGAATTTCTGTCTGTTTTAGAAAGCAGAGCTACATGTATCAGTCCCTTGCCCTTCTGTGGTTGGGTGTAGGACAGATTAATATTTATCTAGTCCTCTGGACTCAACTTTTTATCCCTTTTTCCCTATGCTTTCCATCACCATGCCATCTTCATTGCTGGTCCATCTCACTGGCCCAAGAGATTAAGCAGACCCCACCAGGGAAGAGAAGCAAAAGGAAGAAATCTGTCCCAGATGAAATTAATGGCAAAATTCCTGCTACCTTCCAGTGACAGCCAAGATTTCACTGGCAATATTTCGCCAAGCTCTCCCCGAGTTGTCAAGTACAATTCATCTGTTTCAAGTTGGTCTAAACCAACACACAGGTTGGTCTAAACTCTCACAGTCCTGAGGAAAACAAAGAAGAGCTATCATCACAAGACGGAATGTTTGACCATAAATCATTACAGGCCCCGATTCTCCCCTCATTTATGCAAATTTATTTCGGATATAAAGCCAAGAGAGTGCTGCTTGATCCAAAATATTAGCTGTGCTGGGAAGCCCAGCAAAAAGGTTGGACTGTTTTGCATGTGAGCCGATTGAACTAATACTGCATTTTGCCACCTAGAGAAACATAAAGATCCAAAAGGCAGGCATGTTGGTAAATCAAAGCAAATCTTTAAAAAGTGCACCAGGATTTCCAGCAAAACGGATTCCTAATTCTTTTTCTACCATAAGAGGACAGTAACTGGTAGAGCTGGCTAAAGAGTTAAGCAAGAATTTTTTAAATGGGCACTTTTCCTGTTTTGTTTTGGTAAGAGCTGAGATGCTGTTATATCTCAAAATTATGAACACAATTGCAGGTGATATTAGCGGTCTTTCCTGATTTCAAGTCACAGGAAGGGTAGGGCTATTTTTTATTTTAAATCAACACTGTTACCTAAAATGTGCCACCAGTTATCTCAACTACTCCATCCTCATTGCAGAAACAAGTCAGATTATTTGTTGGCAGTAATGTTCATTGAGGTTTATCTCCCTATAATCCAGCATGCAAATAGCTTTCAACAGCTTTGATTTGTGCATATCTGATTGCTTTATGTAACATTTGGCAAACCTAATTTAAAACCACGGATTGCTTGTAAGCCCTCTGTTATTCAGTTGGCATTGAGTAACCCAATGACATCTGAACCCAAGTCTTGTCTTTTCTTTGATACTGTATTCTGGGCCTGAAAGAATATTATTTTAAAAATCGGACAAACAAACCCTGTAATTTGATTGGCCCTAAAAATGAAAACATGAATGCTGCAATGCCACTACTGTCTCTCATAGAAGTTGCATTTATGAGTTGCACTTGTGCTTTCTTCTGTGTGGCTCCCTGGCCAAACTATACAATTTGCTTATCCTGTTCAAATGTTGACTTTATTCTTGTTGCATTTAAGCCTTTGTAACTTTTGGGCCAAATTAATGTTTGGAGATACTGATACCCACCTTCTTCATAGCCTCATTACCGTATCAGCAAAACCGTTTGGGTAACCTCCCTTCAGCATATCCATGATGGAAAAAGAAAAACAAGGAAGAAATTCCTTCAGTAATTTATGTTAAGAGGGGAAAAAAACCCAAACAAACAACTTTCTAAATAAAATTTTTTGCAGTGTTGCATTGCCTATGCAATCTTTAGCACCCCAGTCTTCAGAACAGATGCATGCCAGGGATCTCCAGGGCAGCCACAGGACCACTGCCTGGACAGTTAGCAATCAAGGTCAGGTTTTCATCCCAATTTATTTGAGCAGGCTTTTGGTGACTCAAATATTTTTTTCTAAATTTTACTAAGAATTTTGTAGTAGCTATATCTTTATATACATTCTATATTTTTATGTTAATTGTGAGATAGATAGAAGCTTATCTAACAGAAAATACTAAGCCTTCATTCATACCATCTTTTCTGAGGACAAAGGCAGGTGCTGTACAGTCTTAAAATAGCTATATTTATGTAGATTACTATCTATATAGCTAGTCCTTTCTCCCTTCAACTTTTGCAATGCTGTAGCCTATTGAAGGCAGTTTTCTATTGATAGCCAGTTCTGAATGACTGTTCCTTCCAAGATTTAACAACTTATTTTCATATTGCTTTCACACTTTCTGATTCATTAAAATACAAACTCAGTCCCTAAAATAGAAACTTGAGCTTTCCAAAGAGAATGTGTGAAGAGCCTAAAAATCTGAATGTACTAAAAATCCTATTCATAAGTGCACTGGCAAGATTCAGCTTCAGTTCCCAAACACTTTCTTTAATCCAGAACTTTTGATTTGAGAAAGTTCTGTTAGTACAAAATAAAATTTCTCCAGAACAGTGTACTCCATGACTAAAACTAGGCAATGCCATATTTCTGGACACTATAGAACAAACCACGCACCTTTGTTTATTCAGTGTTACTTTTTCAAGGTTTATAGGAAAATGGGAAACAGTAATAGACAGGGCCCATTCCTGTGACCTGCTGGGAGGTTTCAGACATGACCTGAGCAGTGCATGATCACAGTGTCCGTGTCTCAGGCTCACTCACAGCATCCTGAAAAGACTCCTGCATACCAGTCGTGTGGAACAGACACACACTCCCCCTCCCCATAGCACAGCTGCAACCTGCTCCAACACACACAGAACAAGTGGTGGTCCAATCTAGGTGAAGCCTATGGCTTGTGTCCTTGCCCTTCCTTACTTTCCTAATAACAACAACAACAATAATAAAAACCCACTCACCTTGAACATTCCAAAACCATAAGTAAGTAAGTCATCAGTTACAAAGAGTGAAATTTCTTTAAAAATAAAAAAAAAAAAATCTTTCTGTTACTTTGTTTTAACCAGCCTTGCAGAACTCAGCATAAAAAAGAAAAAGCATGCGGAAAACAGTTATTCCCTAGATAGGCCAACTCTCAGGGCCCATTTAGTGCAATCAAATTCCCTTTGTGTGTGTGTGTGTTTACAAACAGTGAGAGCCAACTTTTCAGCATGGACTTCAGAACAACAGTTTTGTCTGTTGTAGTTTAAAGATGAACAAAAATTTCCAGCCATATTTTATAATCTGCATTACTAATGTCAATAACAAATTGTTAAGAACAATCTCAAGTACCTGAATCTATCTCAACATGAAACTCAGTTTTGCAATTCAGTGAGAAAGAAAAAACTAGACCACCGCAATAATAAATTCTTCTTATAACCCCTACTATCTTCCTGTGGATCCATAACATTTTCCTACAGATACTTTACTGTAGTAGCGATGTAGTCCATTTTACTATGTAAACCTTGCCTTCCACCCGCATTAGGGCTCCTTTCCAAGCAGCTGATGCATAGCTGTCTTCCAGGGCTGCTACTGCCTCAGAGCTGTTGCTGACTTAATTTGTCCTCTGGAGATGCCTCTCCGTGGTGTGAACTGAACCACTGCTCCTCATGAGCTGGCATTACCAAATCTGACGTAATAAGGCTGTGGGAGAAGAAAGGTCTCATGTAGTAGCAAAGAGCTTTGGTAAACAGATTTTGAGCCCGACCAAATGAGTGACAACCAGCATGCTGCACCTCACCGTCACTGAGCACAAACCACGAAGCAGTTTCCTAAAGCACCTCTGGTGATGGAGGTACCAGCTCCCAAACACCTGCATGCACGAGAAGGAGCATCGTGGTGCATGATGAGCATTTCCACGCCACTTTTGCTGTGGTACATTTATCACAGGATAGGAACCTCAACAAGTTCATGGAGGGTCGAAGGCAACTCTCTATTACACTGACATGATGATTAATACCTGCGCTGGCCACAGTAGATTCACACTTAATTTACACCCGTGTCAACAACTGGAGACATGGCCAGCAGGATCTGATCCTGCTGGAGTGTAACCACTTTGGCAGGTTTGTACTGATGTCAGTGGGAGCATGCAGCATTCGGGTCCTGACAATTTTAATAATAATGTCTCTAAGTCCCTTGAAAGTTTGCTTAAAAAAAAAAAAAAAAAAGTGCCTATCATTTGTTGACACTGTGATATTCTCCTAGGCACCCACAGAGGCTAAAGGTATATTTCAGCACGGAGAGAGAGAAAATAATGTGCTTTTCCAAAAACCTTGCTATTTTATTCAACCTACTATAAACAGATAATCTACAGGAGTCGGTTGTAATCTCACTCTGTTTTTAAATAAATCCAAGAACCCAAACTTCAATAGCATACCTCCTGATTTACTTACCTTCCAAGGTATCCAATAACCTGCATTTCTGAGCCCTTGGTCTCTCTGGGCAATACATGCTGGGATCTCAGTCCTGCCCCATCCTCCTGCCTGAATTCACACCTATCTTCCACCTTCAACCTGTCGTCCCAGCAGTGGCAAAACAACTGCACATTAGAAAAACCTCTTTATGCCTCTGCCTTTCAAATATTCACCTCTGTGTTCTTCGTGAAGCTGTGGTATTGCTTTTGTGCTGTTTCTTCCTTGGCCCTCATCTGTTAGATCAATGCATTCATTAAGGAAATCTTCCTTTTACTACCCAGATGATGAACAGACATCATAAAATTGTTATATTTGACAATTCTTATTACAGGTTTTATATGGTGGCTACATTTCTGCCACAGAAAAGACTCAGAAGACTTTTCCTGATGTACAACCTTTCCAACAGGAGGAAGAATGTAATTAAAGTGTATTTTCTAGAAGTCTCTGCTTTTGTTCAGAGATGAAGCCAGACTTCATTCCTTGCATTCCCTTAGTTTTATGGTAATTGTGAATAAAGTGGTGTGGGCTGCAAATACCTTTACAATTGTTTTATATTACTTGGATAGATAATTATCTGCTGGTGCCAACAAATGCATGCTTAGCCTTCAACCACTGAAAGAAATGATATGCATTTCTAGACATAATTGTGTGCAGGTGAAAGATCAAGAATAAAATTTTGATAGCCAAACTGAGTTCCCTTTGAAAATCAAGACCTTAACTCTTCTTCCACTGAAACAAGAACAACAAAAAAACTTTCAGGAGAAGTTTTAGGACAAAAATTTTTAGGATGAAATAAATATATTTTCATTTTCTGTGTGATTCGAGAAATTTCTGTTTGTGGCTGAGAACTCTGCAGTTAGTGGGGAGAGAAAAATCTCCCCTTTCCAGTGAACAATGCTCAGGGCTGTACCTTAGCCCCTTGAAAACAGCATAGCCTGCCCTTGTCACAGTACGAGAATATTGCTCTTCACCTTAGAACTGTCAGCCAAGTTCCTGGGAAGTGTGTAAAGAGAAAAGGACCTTTGAATGGCTGTTCTGCCTAAGCTGCTTCTGCAGCACTGATCTTCTGAGGTCTTGCCTGGGCTGTCTGCAGGTGGGACAATTTCTTTCTATCTTATGGTAATCATTGAGGTATGTTGGAATAAGAATTCCTCATACAGTTAAGTCCAAATGTCCTAGTCTTAGTTTTCCATACTTTCCAATACTCATGTCTCAGCACTGCAGGGGATGGAAAAAAAGGTCAAAAAATCACAGTCTCTGATGCGCTAAACATCAGCATACAGTTAAAGTACCTCCCCAGGTGCTTGTAGTTTACAAACTCAGAAATATCCCATATTGGCACCACAGTGACACCACAACAGGACAATTCTCAATACTATTTATCACTGCCCCAGTGTATCACAGAATTATATCTCCCTATGTATCTCTGCTTTATCTGTGAAAAACTGCTCCTCTAATTATAAAGGACTTACATCCACAATTCTGTCATTTAAAAAGATGTAACCCAGTTGCCTCTATCATTGCAGCAAAATGCACTCTATCTCATGAAATGAAAGTGAGCAGAGGTGTAGACATTCATTTTCTGTTTGAATAATCTTCATCATATCCACATGCTAATCTGCATTTTTAATCATTAATAAAAGGCATCTTTATAGAGAGTTTATTGTGAAATTTCTGTAGTATCTTATTTCTAAAGAGAGAACATCATCTCCTGCACTGTCTTGACACATTCTGGCTCTGGTAAGACAAGTGCAGCAACAGAAAATAAAACTTAGCTTAAAATATTTCAGTGACCAAATCAAACCTTAGGAGACAAATGCTTCCATGTAGTGACATACGGATTTTCCCTGAAGTGGATATGATATTTGGGTGCACTAGATGCTATATGAATAAACAAAACCATATTAAAATCTTATTTCTTGACCTGTTGCCCTCAAAAAAAAAATATTTGTAATGCAAAAATTTCATTATACTCAAAATACAGTCTCCTAGGTGGAGAGAAGTATGCAAAAAAATCCAGCCCATGATTTGTTTGTGACAGTCAAAGAGCAGTGCTGGGTAATGAATTATTCTGTGTGAATCAGCAGAGTGAGAAAGAGCTGGGGCTCACTGCAAGGCAGGGCTGCCTAATTAACACCTCTCACCTCTGACAGTCACCACCTGGAGACCTGACATCCCCAAACTCATTTGCACACAATGCTCTCCCAGGACTCCTTGTAACAGACATAAGGCACGCGTTTCCCTGCCACCTTGGGTAAAGAGCAGATTTTCTGTGTCATTTAGTCATTCCTTCCTCCCCAAGGTCTGTGTTTCATGTGTTTTGAAAAGAAGAGTTCCTGCTGCATACAGGGCAGATTTATGGCTAAAATTGGGCTGCTTTGCTCCCAGGCATGGAAAAACCCACCTTTCAAAGCCCTGAGCTACAGAGCAGCAAAGCCAGGTTCTAGGGAGGAGGAGAGAAATAAGCTTTATACGTGGCAGCACCTTTTCCAGTTTATGAAAGTCTTACAGGATCGGTTTCCATTTCTTTATATTTAACATGGAAATTATCATATTCCTGCTGTAATACTAGTAATCTGAAATGAAATGTACTTGGGACATATTTTAAGAATATCTAATTCAACCTAAGAGTTGTGGGGGTTTTTTGGTTTCGTTCTGTGAACTCAAGGCAAGAAATGGAGCGAGAGACAAAAACACATAGACCATACTTCAATAAAGGTGGAAATCACATCATTACCTCTAGATAGATATATATAAAATGGCATATGATCAGGAGAGGGACAATTGGTGCCATTTGACTTCTGTGCTGGACAGTCTGGCAAGATTAATTGTGTTTACCAGATGTTACATACACAGTGTCATCTAAGTGGGTGTATATGCAAACGTGTATTAGTAATCATTGTTTTTAAGCTCTTTAAACTGCTAAAATGTAGGATACTGGAACAAAATATTAATATGTTTCATGCAAAACAAAAATACCACCAGTATATTGTTCAAGAGTGTTGTGGGTTTTTTGTTTTAAGTTAATAGAGCTCAATTAAGCTGTGGCTATGAAAGTAAATCATGAGCATTCTTGAAATATGATATCTTTGCGTAAATCCAATAGAGCACATAACCAAAGTAAAATCTGAGCATCACAGAGTAATTAACAAGTTCTGGTGTTGAAATGACCCTCCAAACTGCACAAGCATCCAAACAGGAGGTTTCTTGCCCATCCCTGTCTGCAGTCAGTTTAAACAGGATGAGATTACATTGGAAAACACCAGAGATTGCGCAATCCAGACTGTCCCAATTATTATGAAGAGTTTCACAATGTGCTATGGCTGCAGACTGGCGTATATGTACACCCTTCACATTGTTCCAGTCACACCAGTGAAATTATGGCAAGGATGATATGTCTAATGCAAGAGAAAGTCCAAAGCATTGGAAAAAATGAAGAATGTCCATTTTAGGGACAGTATTGTTTTACTTATTAAATTATTTCTGTTAAAGCAATATCATTGACATAATAAAAGTTAGAGTTCAGGAGTCTTGCAAGGACTTCCCTAATCATTGCTCTCAGCAACTGCGTATAATATATCAATTTTATCCCATGTGGGGAATCATTACCCTTTGACTCTGAATTTGCAGAACAGAATTTAAGAGCTGCAGTCTGTTTCTCACATGATAGAAGACTAAATATTTCCATGAAGATTGCCTAGTCTGAGTGATATTTTTTGTCACTGCATTATAAAACTTCAAAAATATTGGGAACTTTTAATGTTCCACTGTGTCGAAAGCATCCCTTCTGGATTTACTGAGACGTCCCAGAACCTTTCATAGTCTTCCAATCATACAACGCAGAATAGTCAGTCTTCCTAGGCATGTCTAAAAATATTATTCACAGCTGTGTTTGGACACACATTTTAGGACTGCTATAGACAGGGTTGGATGTAGCTGCCTGTGGCTGCAATGTGGGTGGGAGGCTGCACAGTAATGCCACAACTTTCATCAGAAGACATGGGCAGCCATTGTGATAGACCCAACCCTCCCTCATCCCAGCACTTCTGTGCTCAGAGACATTTATCACAAGAGGAAAGTCTCCCCTTCTCTTTGTTCATGCATTATTTTTCCCTTAGACCTATATAGGATACATGAAATATGCTCTAGTTAAAGCATCTTTAGTTCTCAAAATCCCAGAAATACCAAGTGTGTCCCTATCTGACAGTCTCAGAAACACAGCCCAGCTCCTGCACTCAGGCTGTATTGTGCAGCACAATCTGCAACAGCAGTTTCCTTGTGTCCCTATGACCCTTGGCTGTTGGCCTCCAGACATCCTCAGAAATATTTGGGAAAAAGAAAAATAACTGAACATAACTGTATAAGGTCTAACAGTAAACTAATCTACTAATAGATCTCTCTACTTGCTAATTTTGGAAGATTGCATGCGATCAATACCAAAACATTGGGGGATGTTCTATACACTTATTGGGAGACTCCTATGACAAAAACTATGTAGCATTTTGTACTGCTTTATAAAGCAATTAATTCATAACCTCCTCTAGAATCCACCTGAACCATCAGATTCTGAGGTCAGGTAGAGTACCTAAGCATGACCATATACTAGGCTAGCAATTTATGCATTTCATTACCTTGGGCTGTATGACCTTTTCCTGGGTTTTACTGCTAGAAATACTACAAGAAATAAACTGCATAATGAACCAGAACCACATGCACATACAGGTACCAAAAGCAGCAGAGCTATAGGACACATCATACCAAACTGAGGACAAATTTGTTCGGATCTCAGGCAGGTAGCCAAGAACAGGAACAAATCTCTAGAGGAACATGCATACCAAAGCCGCTACACGGCAGTCGTCTTAGAAACCTTAGTCAGACTCCCATGGGAGTTTAAAATCCCTTCTTGGGTGCACTTTCAGCTCTCTCAGCCTTTCCTCATAGGAGAGGTGTTCCATCCCTCTGATCATTTTTGTGGCCCTCCTCTGGACCCTCTCCAACAGGTCCATGTCCTTCCTGTGCTGAGGGCTCCAGAGCTGGATGCAGTGCTCCAGCTGGTGTCTCACCAGAGCGGAGTAGAGGGGCAGAATCACCTCCCTCGACCTGCTGGCCACACTTCTTTTGATGCAGCCCAGGACACGGTTGGCTTTCTGGGCTGTGAGCGCACATTGCCAGCTCCTGTCCAGCTTTTCATCCACCAGTACCCCCAAGTCCTTCTCCTCAGGGCTGTTTTCAATCCCTTCATCCCCCAGCCTGTATTGATAGCAGGGTTGCCCTGACCAAGGTGCAGGACCTTGCACTTGGCCTTGTTGAACCTCATGAGGTTCACCTGGGCCCACTTGTCAAGCTTGTCCAGGTCCCCCTGGATGGTATCCCTTCCCTCCAGCGTGTTGACCCCACCATTCAGCTTGGTGTCATCCACAAGCATGCTGAGGGTGCACTCAATCCCACTGTCCATGTCATTGATGAAGATATTGAACAGCACTGGTCCTAGTACAGACCCCTGAGGGACACAACTCATTGCTCCTGGATCCTCCTGCTATGTTGTGTCTCCCACAACATGTTGGCTCTTAAATACCTAGTGAAGTGATTCACGTGATTGGTAAACCTTCCTTTTCCATTATGAGAAGCTGTGAAACGTAAAGGGACCTGGAACTTGCCTGACAAAAATGAATCAATGAGTAATCATGCTTGCACTGGAAAGGAAGCAATTAATCAATCCCAGTATGCACATTTATTTACAATAGTTGATTATAAAAGCAAAGCAATCTGTTAGGCTTTGCTTTCTGACTTTCTGTTGGGATTTGCCTTCAGACTTACCTGCGTGCATTTTAAAACATTGCCAAGTGTGGTCATGAAAATAGCAAGGAAACGACAATTGAAAATGGTGTCACAGGTACGTTCTTTATGAAGGAAGCACACAGGTGAAGTCATAGTCTATCCAGCGCTTGGCACATGAGTCCTTCGTGCCATACTTCGTCCTCTCCCATCTCTTTCAGCCTCCCTTGAACTCAGCACATCTTGAGAAGCAGGACCTGCAACAAAGCAGAGGCTCAGTGCTCTGACGGAGAGCCCAGGGTCCCCAGATGATGGGAGGCAGGGGGGAGAGGACCCTGCGGTGTGTGAGACAGTGTGAAGGGTTTTGAAAGCCCAGGGTAGATGTACTTTTGCACAGCAACGCATAACTTTGTAGAGAAAGTATTTGTTGGTTTTGCATGAACGCAAACTAATGACAATATTCAAATCCAGTTTATGAAATTTACATCATTTTTGTGAGCCACTTTCGTGAACGATTACTATCAAGCAAGCCAAAAACATTCAGCATCTGTCCAACTGACTACTTTCAATACCTAGGATGTTGTATGCCTTTTGTTGTTTTTATAAATATACTAATTCCTTTCTGCTGCCTTTTGGACTTTAATTGCAGATTAAATTATTTCCAGACGTTGTCTCATAACCTTAATTGTGCGGTAACATCACAATTAAGTTTATCTGTGACCCTCTCCCTTCTGACAGAAGCAAAGTATGCAGAACTCAGACTTCCCAGAATTCAGCCTCAGCACGGAAGCTCCTTGCCAGATACACATCTGAGAAGATGAAAGATGATCCGTTCCAAAGCAGCCAGCTAAGGCTGTGGAAGAACTGCAAGATACAATACAATATGTAGGCAATTTTGATTTAAAGGCAAAAATGTAGACTAGGCACAATTCTAACTGCTTTTTACATTGATTTTATGCTCTTGTAACCTCTCTCTTTCAAAGGGTAAATGTCTTTAACATACAGAGCACATACTTGTAAAAGCAATGATTTTTAAAAGGGTAACATGACATAAGCCTAATATTTCCTATTTAATCAGCAGACAGAGCAAATGGCATATAACATGACTGTCCGCATCCTCTGTGGCTTGAGCTCAGAGAGAAAGCTGATATGGAACATTTTCGTGGGGGCGGGGGGAAAAAGGGAAACCAGACTTTTTACACGCAAAGCACAGTTCTGTTATCAGCATGATTAAAGCCATTTACTGTAAAATAACAGCCTTCCAGATCCTCTCAACATCCTGAACTCATTCTGCTGTTCTGTGGTAATTAGATGGGTTTCAAATGTTGTACAATATAAGCCTGTTTATGGAAAAATGTTCTGCTAATCAAGATGTCTTGGAGTAATTGCTACAAGTTTTCATTTCTATTCCTTCTAACATCTGTCATACTGGGGAGGCAACAGAGTTTTGCAAAAACATAACTAATACTTCTGCAACTGTAATTTGCTAGAGCTTAAACCAAAACATTGAGAGCAGAAAATTCTATAAGAAACAAGTAAAGCTGGAGTGGCTTCCAGGGACACAAGGGAAATGAGAGTTCTGTAGGAATTTTGATTTCTGGGAGCCAGGATGTGCCTCTATGCGCGTGTCTGGGTTCAGGTCCTCTTGAGACAGGTTGAGGAGCGAGCACAAATCTCCTGCACCCTGAGGAGAGTTCTGCCCAGCTCCTGGTTTAAAAAAGAGGAGATAGAGCTACCAGTAGCCCCAGCTTTAGACCTCACCCTTCATTTCTTTTGCTTTCCTTACAAGTCAGGAAACTTTCTGGTAGCTAAATGGTTACATGGTTTTTATTTTAGTTTCTCTTATCAATTGTCTTTTTTCAGATTTTCCTAGTCCTTTGAGGCAACGAACTGTTGGCCAATGGCTATTGACTACAGCTCCATTTTATTTACTCTGTCATTCATTTCACTGCTCTGAATCTCTTTGTGAATGCAATCTGCTGCTTTCTGCAACCCAGCAAGGAGACAAGACCTCCCCTCCACAGCCCCTGCTCCCCAGGTCTTACCGGCTTGCTGCACGCTCACCACAGAGCACACAGCGTGACGGCTCTTTGGTGCAGGGCCATGCCATCACCCCAGTCATGTTTCAGAGTCGCTTTCCCAGGTCATTGACTCCTGCTCAGGAGTTTCAGTCAGCAGCTCAGAATTACAATACAATCTTGGGGCACAAAAAGGTTAGTTTTCCTCCTTGGGTTTTGACAATGATTTTTTATAACTAACATTTTGAGATCATTTTTAAACAAATACACGTATACCAAACGCTAAAGCCCAAACTGAGGATTTGGGCACTGATGTCAGGACCCTGAGGGCACTAACAGCCCTCGCTGTCTTTGTCCAGCATCCCCTGAGCTTCCCCCCACCCTGCCCAAAGCCAAGGAGCCCCATTTCGGCTCAGCTTGGGCTGTCAGTCCCTGCCCTCGTGACACCACAGCAGTGCTGGTCTCCAGCCCCACCTCTGGCCCTGCCTCCTGGATGGACCTAGACCATATGCTGTGGGTAGCCTGTCTCCAGGATGGACTGCTTAGATGTACCCTATAGCTGTGTCTCCAGCCCTGTCTCTTCTTGCTCCTGGCTGGGTTCCCTGGGTGGACACCAGAGCTGGTTCATACCCTCACAGCATCAGGGGCTGTCAATGGACCCTGTTGGAGTGGCACCCAGCTCTGCCTGTGGTGCCTGGATGCCGCGGGACTGCACCCCATCGGTGAGGATCACCGTTGGCTCCTATCCCCTCGCGGTGCCCTGACAGCACACAAGCTGCAAGGGGAAAAGAGGAAAAAACCTGGAGGTGATCAAGGAAATAGTTCATCAATGGAGAAGATTTAGGAACTGTAATATGTCTTTTGAAGAGGGCAAGACTTGATTAGCAGGGTTTTCAGGCAGAAACTTTGCCAGAGGGATTTTAATGCCACAATATAGATGTACAGACATATAGGGATTGTAATAGCACAATATGGATGTACATACATCTATGTACGTATGGCGGTGGTTCAGCTTTCTCTAGAGACGAACAAAGTTATAAGCTTCAAGGAAGTGTAGAGTTCTCTAAAACCAGTTAAGGGATGAATCTTTTCCATGACAATCATGTAGTATTTTCTACAACCCAGTAGCATGATGTTAACCTGCCAGGATCAAGTGGCTGGCATCTGCTCCATAACCAAGCCTGGGTGTAGTCAACTGCCAGGCAAAGTGAACTACCTGCATCGCTAGAGCCCAGTGAAACACAAACTCAGTGCCTGCAGCAAACTTCATGTAGAGAGCTCAAGCCAGATTGCCTTATCAAATCCCCTCTCTACACACAGCCACTGATTAATAAGGGTAGCATCCCATCACAGACAGCTCAACGAAGGTAACTGTCATGCATGTCAAGTGCTGCTGGAAGCTTTAAGTCCAGTTACACTAGATATTTTATGAGCAAAAAAATCCATGGGAGGGACATGCCAGTGCAAATATCCACGCTGCATCCTGGGGCTTAAAAAGTAGAACTGTTCACTGTGACCATTTCTCTCAAGACTGAACAGATAATAGCCGCACTATAGTAATTCCTGCTTCTTTGGAACACTTCTCACAAAGTTAACAACACAAGGCAACAAATAGATGCAGCAGCAGCGAGAAACCAGTCAAATAACATTTTTAACACCCTAAATCAGACATGCCTATAGAGGATGATCTACTTTTAGTAAATTTTGATCACAGTCTCAGGTCTTCTGCTTTACAAAGAGTTTGCATCCAAAATAGATTCAGTGCATATTAATAATAATTGACATTAACCTTTCAGGGGCTGCAGTGTTTTTTTCCTACTGTTGATAAAGGCAAATCCTGCTTGGATCTGAACATCAGCGTTGTTTAGAAAATGACATGCAAACCACTTACTGTTTTCTTTTGGTAATGCTGGAAATGTTGTTTCTCATAAAAAATTGAACGAAATTCTGCAAACTACCAGTTTTAGTTCATCTACTGGCCATTAACATGAATGTGAAATCCTTGTTTGCTACAATTTCAGGAAGTTACCAGCCGGATTTTAAAGGCTGAAGGTTTGATACGCCTATCACTCTGTGCCTCCCTTGTTCTTATACCTTTCCTTAAGTCTTAGTCATCATTTGCATCAAAGATACAGTACAGGGTTAGATGGACCTTGGCATGATAGCATGATACATCTATTCTCATCTTTGAGTAATTGAAGGAAAGTGAATTTCTGAAACAGATTTGTTATTCGTTCAGAAGCATGTAGTTTTAAACATAATTTATGTTCAAGTGGAAAGCTGACATTTTTTTTTGTCCTTCTCTTTTATTCAGAAGATTACTTACCTTGAAGTTTTCATTAGAACAAGTATTTTGAACATTTCAGCATGGATTCTTGTAACATTTTGAATTGAGACTACTGAATAACTTAGACTATTTATTAATATATTAAAAACAGTAATCTTAATAATCAGATGTCTGAGATGGAATGAAATGAGCCAAAAAAGAACATCATAGAGGGGTGTATCATCAACTACATTTTCCAAAAGAAAAAAAAAGTGGGGGGAAATAGAGCTACAGCACCATATTGTGGTGTCAAAAATACCAATATTGGCAACAATTTCCCAGTACATTCCATTGCGGGGGGAAATGTCATTGGCAGAACTATTTTGGGAATGGTTCCTGTTGATTTAGACAGAGAGGCTTTGCTAGACTGGTGGTAAAAGCAAGAATAATTGACACTGATATTTGCTCATTAATGGAAGTTCAGCTGATACACACTTTGGACTGAAGTTTCAGCACATACATACAGATGGATGGTATATTCAGAGAGAGGAAATTCAAGCACGAGAAACAGTAGGAGAGCTAGTGACATAGTGTGACAGCTTACATCAATGCTTTTTAAATTTTTGCTGCCAAGACACACTCTCTCCAATTTTACTGTTGCTCATACGGATAATTTCCTCTTTGAAAAACAAAATCAGTTCAAAACGAAGAGTAGCAGCCAATTTCCAGAAACATACAATAGGTCTGCACCAAGAACATCAATAGATCAATGCCATTTATAAGTGACTGCTGGGACACAAATGACCCTGTCACATGGTTGTACAGGAAGAGTCTGTCAGTGAAACAAAACTATTTCTTTTATTTAAATGAAATTATTTCTTCCACATCTACAATGTTTGCAAGAGATGAGCAGTGATCAGATCAACCTCTGTCTGCATGGGAATTGTGAAATTTCTCCACATTTTTTTGTAGATGCTCTGGTGACACTGAATGGTTAATGGAAAAGACATTATGTTACCTTGACTTTTTGTCAGACTGGTTTGGAACATTCATGCGTCTTTTTACTTGATAAAAAGTTGCCTATTTCGGTTTTGCTTTTTTATCTGGTGCATTGTAGTGCTGGAAAGAGGGGCCTAACAACCTTTCATTTGTTCTGTTACATATCTCACCTCTCTATTCTTACATGACTTTAATTTACCCATCAGTACAAAATGTTTGATTAAAATAGACATGGTGGGTGTGTGGCATAAATTGCACTTAAAACTGCAATCTAAAATGGGGTTAAGAAAAATGATATCCTCATGATTAATTGCAGTACTTTTTTATTTGATATGTGGTACATGCTAATGACTGCTTTTAACATATTCCTGTGCTGCTGCTTTATTTATCTGTCCACAAAGGCATTTGATTGAGTAACTGCTGTGACTGGGGCTTTATGTAAACATGCTTTACAAAAACAGAGGAATAGGATTACAATAGGTTTCTTGAAGTGACACATTCTGGCAGCGGCAGTCCCGCAAAAGCAACAAATTGAGTACATCAGCCTTTAATTGTTCTGCACATTCATGTAACTGATTCATTTCATCTTCAGGATGCTATCCTGACAACCTTTCCTCAGCCATAAAAAAACTTCCAAGAGAACTGCACTACACCCTCTGAGAGGTACCCTGGACTGGCCTGGGTTGTGCAAATACTTTGCTGTGCACAGGGTACCAGGGCTTTAAGCTGCCCCTCAGAGGTGCACAGCCAGACACTGGTTCCCTCCAGGGAAACAGGCAAGTCAGTAGATAATTCAGACTGGCCTCACTAACTCAGGATACGCTCAGGCCTTCTCTTTTCTTTGCTCTAGCTTCTGCAGGCTTGATAACACGTAACAAGACACACCAGATAGATAGTTTCTGGATAGGAGGGAAAGACTTTGCTGCACTAAGAGCAGGGATGAGAGTCAGGAGCTATTCCAAAGAGAAAACCTGTGACTCCTGGGAGGTGAATGACTACATTGAGAAAATGCTTGAGGAGGGACTTCAGGCTGATCATCATCATTTGGGTGGATTTTTCTGAATAGGAGAGGGGAAACAAGTAGTTTGAGGTGGGGGGAGGATGAGAGACAGAATTGGTTTGGCAGGGTTTAAGATAGATAAGCAGAAGATTAAATAGTGTAGAGAGGGCAGCAGCACGGAGAACTGTTGAAGAGACAGAAAATGTCAGCAAGTATGTGAGTAGGAAAAAGAGACAATGGACAAGACTATAATTTGTAAAAGAAAGAAAAAGGGGGACTGAAATATAGGAGACATGATAAAGACAGCAGCCTTCTCACGCCTTTCCTCTGCTCAGATATTTGTGTTCTGCATTAGGAACAGGAGAATCTCATCTCATTCAGCTCCCACTAAAATCCTGTCTATTTGGCTTATACACCCCGCTACTTTTTTTTTTTTTTTTTTTTTTTTTTTTTTACTTTAAGTTCTGTTGAATCTCTGGTGATGGAGAGACACATCTCACTGCCGTATGTCTGATAAAGCTAAATCAAAAGAGTGGCTATCTTACTTCTGTTTAGAGATTAATATCTCTGGTGAGTAAGTCTGAGCCCTCTTTGAGCTCAGTTCCGTTCAGTATCATATGGCAGTATCATAAAGTTTCTGTCATCATCTGCCCTTCTGAGCAACATCAATGTCTTTCAGGGCCTTCTTTATTCTGCATCCACTGACAGACAGAAGTCACACTCTTTGCAAATTGTCTTGTAAGCACCTCACAGAGCAGTAGCACAAGGGCTTGCTTCCACAATTTTAAAACCAATATAAGTGCTTGACTATAATCAAAACATATGAGGAAGTGTGTGCCTCCTCTTGTTCACCAATTTTTTTATATTTTGAGTCAGAAATAAATTTACCACTCCTCAGTTTGCAAGAAAATTACTTTGGTAGCAATTTGCCAATACAGTCCTCAGCTCTTGTGACCTCCATGTTGCAGTCATTTGCTAAATTCCTCCCTTTGCCAGCATTTTAAGCCATAACCCTTTGTTCATTATTAAATCATTCTAAAAAAATATCATCAGCTAAAATTAATCTTTGGGAGGCAGAAGAAATAGCTGCAAGACTCCATATGTTATCAGTCTTAATTTTATTCCCTCCCAGTCTTATAATCCTCGTTCCATTTGTTCCAGTAGTTCACTTATCAGCTCCCTGAGGGTACCACAGACTAGTCACTTCTTATCTCTTTACCACAAACGCGACATTACTTAAACTACAGGACTGACAATGGTATCAGTCACTGCGTTTTCCTCTCCCTTTCTTTGTTAATGCACAGTACTAACTCAGCCCACTCTTTTGCACTTGATATTCACTGAAATAAACAGTTAACAAATACAAGCTGTTTTCTGTGTTTTCTTAAAAAATAACCATCATAAGCATCTCTCGCTAGATCATGATTAATTTGAAACTATTTGACTATGCAAGATAAGATAATTTAAATATTTGTTTATGGTGGAAATGGCATTTTACCAGTAAACTTGAGAGCAAAGGCTGACAGCTGGGCTGATGGCAGAATAACCTCTTGTCCTATGGGATTATTGGCAGGGCTGCTGACGAAAGTCAAGTTAGAAAACACTCCCACGCTGAATATCTACCTCAGGACTCTAAATCCGAACACTTACTCCTGAATATAATTCTTTCTGCGAAGATTAGACAAGATGATTTCAACTTGCAGGGTCATGTTTGTAAGGCATCATCAGCAAAGGACTACAGCACCATGACTTCAAGGACCAGATGGCAAACTAGGAAAAAATAGGGAATACCAGGATTATTCACCATCAAAAATGATAAGATAAGCATTTATATGATACATATCTTTTGAAAATATTTATTCTTCAGCTTACAAGGAAAAAGAAAAAACTGTTTACTAAGAACAGCTGTGAATAGAGAGCGAGTTGAAAAGAGCTGACCAAAGCCCTACATCAGAGAAGACAGGCGAAAAGATAAGGTCATCGAAGAGAAGAGTAGATCAAGAGGCACCAGCATGTGATGGCTGACAGAAAAGTTGGTGAGGAATAGGAAGGCGGTTAGGAAATCTAGGTCCTTTATGGAGGCAGGAGAAGAGGAACAAAAAAGTACTGGCACAGTCAAGCTGCAGGGTTGGAAATTGGTTTTACCAGCTGAACATCAGTTAGACTCCAGTTATCAATGTAATGCAACCAAATGGAACAGAACAGTGGGTGGTTTGTTTGGGGTTTCCCCCACCCATAAAATTTCTTTCAGAAAATCCACAATAAAAAAATGTTAAAAAATCTTTCTGATCCTTTGCAAGTGCCCTTCTTTGCAAATCTCATGTGATTTGGTGACCAGTAGCTAACAAAATTAGTTTCTAATTGCTACCAGTTTAATACTCAGCAGTTTTATCTGCAGTTCCCTAGAAAATTTGGTTTGTCCAATCAATGACTTTGAGTTATATGCTTAGAAGGCAAGTTTAAATAGCTAATCCTTAATAGATTAAATCTTTTCTACCTGCAACTCAATCAATGTTTGCAGAGAACCTGTAGAAAAATAACTATGTTCCTTCAGAGCTCCTGGTGAAACAAGTCGTGTGTCAGTGGAAGGTAGGTCCTTGTTTAAGCTCACCATTCCTAGAGCAAAGAACAGAAAATACACAGGAATAAGGACCTAGTAAGTATATTTACACAAGAGAACATCACGGTGTTTACTGAGAATAACACGTTTTATGTTGAGTCTTTTGATTCTCAGCTTTTTATGTTAGGGACAGTACCTCCTCTCTGTGGTTGTAGCAATCAGCACAGGCAAGGTAGTTGCCATCAAAATTGGCTTTGAGAGTGTTAACGTAAGAAAGTATTCACTATTATTTAGAAGCCTGGAAAATACAGCCACAAAATAGTAAAATCCAATTACTAGGAGAGCAGGGGAGAAATTGCCTTCCTACAATCACTTACATTACACTTCAGAAATAATCGAATTTTTAATCCATTCTCGAATAACAGTTGAAAACAACAGTTGTCAGCTCAGACAAAGGCTTCAGCTTGCCCTGGTAGTCCTCGTCCAAGGCTGGTGAGCCCAGATCCCCACGGATGCTAGGTGCACCCTGCCCTTACCTTGCTAGCCCAAAGCACAGGTGAAGGCAGCGGTGCACCCAATGATGAAAATGAATGACAATGGCAAACCCGGGGAGATACTAAAATTTAGAACTCAATGAGCTGCCTAAATTAGTCTAGGAACTCTTCCAGCTTTGAATCAGATGAGAAATTAGGATATAAAACACACCACCTGTGTTTTACAGCATATACCTGCGGGAGGCTAAGTGCAGAACATTTGGCCCTGGATTTAATATCTGAATGCCCTTCTCCAGATTTCCCTGAATGCCACCAGAGATTTGTATTCCCCTGTCAGTGTCATGCACCTACTTACAGCGCGCACTTTTTCTAACAGCTTGTACTTTAAGATCTAGGATGATTTTATTTCTGTTGTGGAAAGGGAGAGCAGGTCTTTTCTGGCTGAGTGTATCCTGTGTGCATCTCTCACAAACCACTATTAGCTATTTCAGCTCATATAAGGCACCTTCTGATAAATTTGTAACTTAGTTAACCTAGTCATTCTTAGTGCATGCTACGAAATACCTCCCACTAAATGAAGTCTGTATTTCAGTCTAACATTTACAGCACATTATGTAGGCTATTTGAAAAAGTCTGTTTTGTGAATTTTTGTGAATATTATTTTTTATTTTAATACCAATAGTAATAATTGTTAAATATAATTTTAATGTAAAGTTTAATTTTAAATGTAAAATAAATATTAAATTTAAATATTTGAAATTATTATTTTTGAACTCTAAGAGAGTTTGGAATGCTTCAAATAAATACTCACAGCTTACCAATACAGTACAAGCAATCACCTAAGTTTGTATTTTAAATTTGGTCACTAGGATTATATCCGGCTGGACTAAGCCCTAGCTATAATTCTCACATGGTCAAGTAAGGCATACATGTCACTGCAGTTCAGTGAACTGCCTACCCTTAAACCTGATTGATTGAAGCTTAAGTAGATCAGGAAGATGGTCAGCCTGAGACATATTCTTAAATGCCAAATATGCAAAGGAGGAGGATAAGCCCTCAGATTTTAATCATTTATTTTTAAATTGCTTGGCTAGTCCGTCCAAACCAAACAAGGAATATGTTCTAATTAAACAATTAAAAAATGCTTTCAGATCTCTCATCTGGTAACTCAGACAAAATTACATGCTTCTGTTTCTTTAGGATGGTTTAATGCTTTTAATCCTTGCTTATATAACAGTGCTTTAATCCAAGATAAATTGCAAGAGAGCAACGCATCCAAGGACCTTGACAGTTTTGATTTTCAGGTCCAGTTTGGCCTAAAGGCACCCTATGCTCTTAGACTAGGTCAGCAGAAGTCTTTAGATCTCAGTAGAAGCCATGCCTGATTTGGTACTGCTTCAGGTTTGGTCCAGAAAAGATACAGGGTTTTACCTTTTATGGTCTGTACAGTTATAAAATTTGGTAAGTCTTTGGCGTGCATGTCCAGAGTGGTGTGCACACTTAGAGTTCAATGTCATTTTGTTCTTCAGTGGGACAGTTTTTATTCCTCATCTGTGTCTCTGGTGTTTACGCACTGTCTCTTCAGAGCCGAGCAGTCCTTTTATACTATTACACAAGCAATCAACAAAGCAGCTTTAGTCAGTAAATTGTTATTTTTCCACACTGCAAATACCAAACATCCCGCTTGTAGTTACTTTAACTCCTACAGCTGGCACAAATAATACTGAACAAACACTTAAAAACCCCAAATCCATACCTCTAAAGAAAGACAGAGAATATAACCAGGGAATATTCTAGGTACTCAGCGCTTCTTTTGAAAAGTTAGATACATATAATTGCTGTCGTGTTACAGATATAAAGACAATGATACAGATAAGATAGTTTTTATTTCCTTGATCATTTCTACCTAGGAGTGAGTTTTAGGCTCAAGAAAAATGAGAGCTTAAAAGCCAAAGACTGTAGGTACATAGCAGACACCAGAAATGCTAGGTTTGGGTGGGGAATGGCTATTGTCCTGGATTTGAGGCACTTTCCTCAAATTGGGCCTGAAAGAGGACCTCAGAAATAAAGAAAAAGATTCCTTCCAATTCATTTGGCCTCAGCCGAGACTGCAGAAAAATGACAAGAAAGTGTCACATACAGCAATGTTTCTTGTAGTCGTTCCTATTCAGAATAAAATGGGAGCCATCACACCACTGCTTTGTAATGAGACCTCCAATCAATCATCATTATGGTGACAAATGTAAGGCTCTGTTCACCTGAGCTGAACGTAAATTAGAGACTGCACTATAATAAATCTGACTAAAATATTAAACTCAATGAAATTACATTCATTAATTCAAGAAATAAGTTATCCCCTGACATGTGAAAAGCTCTATACTGTTATGTGAGAGCCACTGAAATCTTTGGGGATGGTTAATGGAGAACAATAGAATTTTTTCGTGGAAAGAAACGTGGAAAGTCTGCCAAGTGTTTTAGAGAACGTTCTCTTAGGATACACTTGAAAATATGAATAAATACTTTTATATTCATACTTTACCGAATGATTTTAAATAAAAATAGATTCTATTTTGTGAAGTTCTGGCTCCTTATAAAGAGGGGAGAGGCATTTATTGAAAGAGCATGTTGACTCCCGGGGGGTATTAATGGTGTTCCCAGTGAAGACCACAACCCATTACGAAGCATACCTTTAGCATGGGTTCTCCTACACAATCTCCTCCATTTGAGTCCTCCTGCTTCCTGCTAGCTTTTGACCTTGCAACCACTCAAGAAATGTCAGACTAGAGAGGAATTGGTAAGGAATTTCCCTCTTCAGTTTACTTACTCTCCAGTTCCTCACTTGCAGCCCCAGGATATGTGTCAGTTGGGTGCATCAGCAGATTATTTCAGCAGTAAGCTTTCTGAGGCTAAGTCCCTGTTTGCAGAAAAGTGTCCACCCACTAGCCAGCTGATGAGGTTACATATGGGGGGGTGTCCAGCTTCGATTTCTGCTCCTGAAACTTATCTATTTTTTACATAAAAAGGCACAGACACAGCATACATGGCCAGGAATCCACTGTTTCCTAAGCGAAAGCCACTGGGTTGCAAAGCCAGGTTCACACTTACTCTTGAAATCTCAAGTTCTTCACCAGGCACTGCTGTGCTTGAAAAGGAGACACAGAGGATGTGTCTTCCATCTATCTTACCCAAATCAGTAGGATTTTCTGAGAAATGAAGAAAAAATATGAAAAAGATATCTGTGAATTCATTCCAGCTTTCCTGCTTTGTATGTGAGAACACTACCTACTTGGCTACTACTTACCAAACTTCTTTGGACATATTTTTCCCACTGAACTGACCATCTGAGCTGATTGCAAAGACAGCAAAGAAGAATTGTGTGTAAAACACAAGAAAAAAAAGGTGAGCAGTGTGTCCAGCCGAGAAAAGGTGAGGCAAAGAGGCCACAATGACAGTTTAAATATTTAGAAGACTTATGAAAAAGGACGTAAATACTTTGTTCTCTGTAAAAACAAAAACTTGCCAGAGAGGCATAAGTTAGATATTAGGAAACAATTCTTAATAATTGAGGTGGAGAAACACAAGAGCAACCACTGGCACACTTTCCGCATGACACTCCTCACCGTTGCATTGCTGGCTCTTGCCCGGGAGGCACACTCACCCGTTTGCATTGGCACATGAGGCACAGCACAGCCGAGCAGAGTGCAGAAAAAATGAGGGTGGCTGTAAGGATCACATGCTACCGTGTCTTGCTTTTTCATAAACAGGTATAGTCAAGCAGTAAAATGCAGTATGTGCATTGAAAACTCCAAGGTCACAGTATCTAATTTGGCATTTCCTAACAACTGCATGCCCAACATTTACTGTAAGGAGAGGAGCCTCTAAGCAACATTGCAATGTCCCTCTCGAAGCTCCATGATGAAACCTTCCTTTTCCTGCGATCCCACACATCTCCAGGGCCCGGGAAGGTCTGTCCACCAACAGCGCAGCTCCCACGTGCCTCACCGCAGAGGTCTGTCCCGCGCAGCTCATGGCATGGGTCATTTACCAGAAAGTGAGAGCCGTGGGTGCCTGTGGACTTTCATTTCCTATTTCATAATACCTCTAGTTATCCACACTGGAATGCGTGATGAATACATCCATACAAGCTTAGTGGAAAAAACATATTGGGCATTATCCATTTTATACTTTTCAAAGGCTCCGAAAGTTGGCCAAATCAAACCCAATTTCCACTGAAACTCTCCAAAGTCCTTCCCAATGAAAGCTATAATCCCTGCCAAATGTCAGTTCTCAACTTGTAGTTGCAGAGCTATTCAAATATTAATTTTTAAATGTTTTCATAAAGGGCAAAAATATTAATTGTTTTCTTTTTGCATTTACAAGCATCTCATCAATATTTCTTGAATGATGAAAAAGGGTTGCCTTTCCCAAGGCAACATTTTAACCTCAGAAGGGAAAGATTCTGCCTGAATGAAAAGAGGTAATTTTGACTGCTGTCTTGGCCACCTGCATCACACAATCAGTCTCTGTTTTTGCAAGATCGCTGCAGTAAGTTCATAATCTACAACATTAATGTTGATTCCTTGCCAGAATGAGGACACGCTGCCATATCATAGCCTGACCAGAGCACCTCCCTGGGTGGGGAAAGCAGCAGCACTGACATCCCAAGTGCTCAACCCACACCTGCCCTCACACCTACTCAGCTCAGAAGGTCTTATAAATTAAAGCTATAAACTGCCAAATCACATAAAAAATTTAACACTAAATCATTCAGGAAAGACAGACAGACCAGGAAGCACATCATGACTCAAGCTTATTTATGTATTTGTTTTTGCAGACTCCTTAAATCCTACCAAGAGTTTGCTGCATATAGGAGTATACTAAACTGCACACAAAAGGTATTCACAAGCCACAATATAATTCATCATTTTCACTGGTATGCTGACAAAACCTTTATTAAGCCAGCAAAATCTTTCACTGCATCATTTCATTAAAAGAAAACAACAAGTATTTGGTATGTTCACATTGTTTTTCTTGCAGTGAGGTACAAATTCCAAGTTACCAGTTTTCAGAAAGTTCAGGCTTTAGATTATAAGAAAAAAAATACAGCTGACTCAAGCTTACTTAGTAAATCTTTCTGACTATCTCAGAGTAAATTTTCTTTAGTATTCTGCTTCAACTCTAGCTTTCACCTGTTGTTTGAAGGATCCTATATCATGAGCCCGTGGGAGGAACAAGATTAACAGCTGATATTCTGGGGGAGGAAAGGGAAAATGATCATGATTCATTTTGTACCTTTTTTTAAAAATGGCTTGTTATTATTTGCTATTTTTATAGGTTTCATTAGAATGTACAACCAGGGAACTTCCATCAACAATGCTTGATAGTTTAGTGGTTTTATGCACAAAATCAAACCCAAAACAAAGAGGAAGAGGGAGAGAGCTGTCCTAGCAGAGCACTTGGAGTCACCCCTTCTTTGGTGACAAAGCTCCTGACTGACCTGCTGCATGGCCAGGAGCAGTTGCTTCTCCGAGATGCTGATATCTCCAGGAGCCAAAGGGGCACCACAACCCTTGCCTCACCAGCCCACTCCTAAGACTGCAGCGCCATGATTTGGAGGGCAGATCTTGAGTCGTAGAAAGCAATCTGGAGAGGAGGAAAACACTGTGCAAGAAAGTCTAGCCAATTCTAATCCCAACCCCTTCAGCTTTTCCTGATTTTTTTACACTATGAGTAGGCAATATTTTAGTGTTCACACCCCATTTTCATCTTGAGACCGAGTTTGAAATGTCCTTGATAAAAGCCCTTGTACCTGTATTTTACTTGGTTTCCACACTGACAGGACATTTCCAACTCTGTCAATCCTAAAATCCAGAGAAAAGTTATGTCCTATCTCAATTAAGACTATAGTCAGGAAAGTCCAAAACAGCTAGCCATTTAGCTATGGGATCATGGCCAATCTTGAAAATATATTTGTGTGGCATGGGTTGGAGAATGATTGGAGCTAGTATCAGACTTATTTCCTAGGAGATTCTCTCTAAACATGCCAATACATTGTCATCACAGTTAGCCCATGGTGTCTAGAGAAGGTGGCAAATTTGACATATCAAATCCTCTGACTGTGGATGGACAATTCTCCTTACCTGAGCCTCCAAGACCCTGTAATACATATTTCCAGTGTATTAGAAATACCTCTAGTCTAGGAACTGCTGTGCTAACTAGCACTCAGTGCAGAATTTTATAGTCCATACTGTCAAGCATAATTATATCCAGTTGATCTGCGTTGTCCTCTCCCAAAACCTCAGTAGATTCAGCTGACTGTCAGCCTCTCTATTTCAAGTTAGTGCTTTTCTCTACCATTTTCCCAGCAGACCAAAAATCCAAGGGTTCATGCTGCTCACAGAAAGCAGAGGCTGGTTCTAGGACTGAATTACCATCTTGTAATAAAGATTCATGTTTTGAAGAAAATGTCTCTGCTGTTTACTGAGGCATCTGATAAAATTAAATCTTGCATCAAGATTATTTTTGGCTACTGCAGAAAGTGTCTAAATAAATCCAGAATCAATTTTAATGCTAATTTATTTAAATTAATTGGATAGACACGCATATTAATTGTATTTTAATTTTTCTTTCAGATATTTTTGGTGAATGGTGAAAGCAGGAGGGAAAACATCTGTTCCAGGTGAATGACATACATAAAAGCCATCAACAGGAATATGATTCAAAGGCTGGCTGAGCCACTAACATTTCTCTACAAGCAGTGTCTAATGCAACTCAATAGCCTAAGCCTAAAAACCACAAGAAAGCCTTTGTTTCTGAATAGTTATGCTAATCAAGGTTAAATATACATAATCGGATGTGGAAGATAAACTGAGTGCACAGAAAACCAAATGGATCAAAGACAGGAAATTCTAATGAGGTACTTAACAAAATAAAGGCTAAGTGCTACTTTCAGCTCTGCTGGTGCACTGATTTCAGTGTTATCATTCCAGATTTACAGCAGCATAGCTAAGATCTGAACCTGGTCTGATCTAAGTATTGGTTGAGAATTAACTGATAACCCAGCAAAGGATGTGTGTTGTACCTGTAATCTTTTACAAATCCTACCTTTTTTCCCACCACATCTAGAATTATTTCAGTCCTGTCAAGAACTTGGTGTAAATCATGACAGAATTATATTTGAATGTGAATGAGTATTCTCCAGAAGCAAATACCATAGTAAGTAAAAGGAAAAAGGACGTAAGTATATTATTTGAAAAGCAGCTACTTCTGAAAAATGTGATAGCTAGTCAGGGTGACAAGATATTTAAATGACTTTTTAAATGAAAGAGTGTCGTTATCTAACATCTCACCATCATGCTTTAAAAAATTAAGGTTGCTCAACCATTTTGCGTGCTCTTGCACACTGCAAGTAGGAGTGATCGTTCAGAAGGGCTGCTTTATACTTGCAGTACTTTCCTAGAAGTGCAATCTTGTTAAAAGGAGAGAGCGTGCAGAGTACACACATAAAGACTTATCAGAAAGCAAAGCACTTTCTTTACACAGGCACCCCTTTATACCAGTTTGATTTGCTTTACTTTTTATTCCAATTTCCACCGCTTCTATTAGGTCAGATCTTAAGCCAGCACAATAGATAGAGGAATATATGTGGAGTTAATTACAAGCACTGGAGAACAGCCAAGAAGATATACTACTATGAAACATTTACTCACATTCCGGAGGTCACATGAACAGCAGTAATGGGATTCCCAGCTTCAAGACTGCATGGAAATGAAAGTGGGGAACCTCCCATAGGAATATAAAAATGTAAGCTAAAAATGGAAAGTCAGACAATAGGGAAGGAAGCTTTAGGACTTATTAATGCAAGGAACTGTGCCGTAATGAAGTGAACACGCACCTTTTTTACTGATGTGCAAAGAGTAGATTTTAAGATCCATCCTGTGAGTATACAGTATTAAAATATAGGGAAAAACATGCTGCTAGCAGGTGAGTCCTCTCTCTCCAGTTTCCTAGCTTTGAGAGAAACACTTGTGTAGTAAATAACAAAAATCAGGCAGATTTGTTCCGATCTTCCTTTCTGACTTCCTTTGTGTTAATTTGATACTTAAAACCATGCAGCCAAGATCGAGAAGATCCTGGTTTGGATTCCCTGGAATGGAATCCCTGTTGGTTAAATCCCCCATTTCTGCTCAGTCAAGCTGCTGACAGCAGGGGTGCTTGGCCATGCTTCCCAAAGCCTCCAGCAGGACAGACTAACGGAGGCACAGACATGAGAGGGTTAAGATTCCCAGGTACAGTTCTCCCAAAAGGGGGAGAGAGGATAAATTTTGTGGCCTGGAGCACCTCTGTGTTCGTTTGGGTCAGGAGCACAATTTTGAAGCAAATCTCCTGGTTGATCCCACTCACTGCATTTTGGTTTGTATCCCAAGAATATCTCAGAGCACACAACTAATTCCTTATGCATTAAATTCAACAGGACGATGCGCTCCAGGAGTGCACATACTGTGCTAATAGGCAGCAAGTTCACAGGATCAGACTAGAGCTGTTCAAAAATAAATCCCCCCAAGGCATATGCTGCAGCCATCAAGCTCCCCAGCACTAACTGTTTTACCTTACATATCATCTCCTACTGCAGAACATTTTGCGTTAATGTCAGCATAACCTTAGAGGAATAATTAGGTCATCTAAACCAATCTGAAAAGGAATCAAGTGAGACCTGAAAAGATTTATTATACCTTGTGTTGCCTATTCATAGACATTTTATATTCCTAATTCACCTTCTTTTGACTGTTTTTCCACCTGCAACATCTCACCTACAAATATACCTCTCTCAAATATACCTCTTTTATACCTCTCAATGTGTGTCGTTGTCACAGTGAGTCCTATGATTGCTTTCGGAAGAGGTGGGTCTGTCAGTCTCAGTAGGTGTACAAACTTAAACATCTCATGTAATACTTTCTACCACATGTCCTCATAAAGATGCTGTCAAAGGCATGGGTGCACTGCAGAATTCACTACCAAGGCTTCTAAGGATGAGATCACCTATCTACAGATTCACACATCTTTTTATACTTAGAAACTGTTTTGCCAACATGCAGTCAGTGTATATCCAACACAGATTACTCAAAGGCTTGTCAGCAGTCTTTGAAAACACTCAGGTTTGTTGAGATGACCACAATTCAAGTTCCTCACTGCAACTAATAGAGAAATTGTATATAAAAAAGAGAAGCCGTACCCACAACACCGACCAGCGTCTGATTCCATAATTCCGCATGGAAGTGTTAGAAGAATTTTTAAGTACCATAAAACATTAAGTTGCTATCAAAGTTCCCATTTGAAGACTAAGCTCGGATCCACATCACCTAATTTGAGTAGAACTCACTCTGTAGAACATTCTCTGATCCTTCAAAGAAGAGGAGGGTATCATGAAGTGATGCACCCGCTTACATGCCAGGTAGAATATGTCTTACCTCTGCTCAGCAAAATTCTGATGGGCAGGATGACAGTTTACATGTTCCCTTTTCCAGGTGCTTTTGTTTATCACTGTTTTCCAGGAAATTGTTATTCCTGCTTAGGGCATAATGGACGCTCTGCTCATTTTGCTCATGCTTTAGCTTCTATACAATAATAATAATTAAAAAAGAAGGTAAGGAAATCCTTTATTTCACTGTTGCCTCTTCTTGGGATCCTATCAATAGGCTCTGGATATCAATGTTCTCTTTGTTGGTGTTTTCCCTCAAGCCTCTTTCCGGAATCAGCAACTTTTGGAAAGATCCTCGCTTTCATCTCTTGGTTAGATTTTCACTTGTTTTTTAAAATAAATTTCTAGTCCTGGTAGCTGTAAAGGAAAGCTTTATAGTGTAATCCAAGAGCGTCATTTCATGAGCCAGAAAAAAAAACTAAAAAAAGAATCCAAAATATTTAATATGAAAATAAATTCTCCTTATTGTAATTTAACTGGGGAGGGGAGGCAGGGAGAGAAGGGACTAATGCTTAAGCTGTGAATTCTTGAGGTTGACAACTCTTTCATCCAATCCACATGCTGACACAGCCCCGTTACAGTATTTGCAAACATTTTATGCAAAGTGAGACCGGTACATTGTACGTGCAAACCACAGAGCTCTCTCTAATTGCACAAAACTCAGAAGCCGACCAGGTATCTTTTCAACAACCCCAAAAACCTGGCTGGAGGCATATGGAAACCTCATCCCTTTTCAGATACCACAGACTGCAGAATAGCAACGGATTTCTCATCTTCTCAACTGCTGCATGAATTCTGGATGAGCTAAATTCTCCTGTGTGAATACTAACAGCAGCTGGCAAGCATAGTGGCTTCTTAGGAGGTTCACAGCTCCACGTACAAAATCTCAAAGTGACATAAAAGCATGGATGTGCTTTGGTTCAAGTAATTAAGCATGCAGAATCTTTTCATGTTCATTACAGCACAGTAACACCGCTGACTTCAACAAAGTTGCTGCTGCTTTCATATATGAAAGGTCTGAATCTGGCCTCTAACCTTAAAACCTCTGAATCTTTCTTTTGTCATTCAGCCAATGGTACTTCAAATCTGTCTTGCTGACATCCCGTAGCCACAACGTACATCCATGCCATATCGTGCTTTCCAATCAGACTTATGTATGTGTGGGATGCAACTATATCCTTAATGCAGGCCTCCAAGAGAAATGCACAGACTATTAAAAGCATTCCTTCCAATTTTAAACAGGATTCTGCCAAAATACTTAAATATAGCTGATCAGCAGACTGCACGGTGGTTACTGTGATGAAGTGAGACACCAGCTTAAGCTCTGTCTGAACCACAAATTTAACCACGCTGGTAGCTGGTTAGCGGTATAATCTGTTGATCTGGGCTCATCTCTCAGTGTAATACATCCTAAGTCATATTTGCTCCCATCAACAGAGCATCCGAATGTGTCTGTGGCTCTAGGAAGGCATGTGAGTGGGTGTGTGCTATTCACAGATGTGATGCTATAGACCTTCAGGAATGCAACAGAAGAAATTGCTGAGGGTTGTTTATCCTCTAATTTAAAGCCAGGCTTTTAAAGGTGAAGAAATGAAAGACTGGCTCCCAGCACTGCTTTGCAAACTGACACCAGGTGAGTTTGTCTTCAAACAGTTGGATGATTTACTTTCTGATTCATATCCCTGGATACTACCCTCTCCTTTTTCTTGCAATGTTGACGCAAAAAAAAAAAAAAAAGAAATCACTAAAACAACACAGAGCCAAACGATAATGAAAACTTTCCATCACATTGCATTGACATTATCAAGCCGTGGGTGGATTCACTGACACAGTAGTGGAAGTACAAAATCAGCATTGGTTCCATTCTTTAGAGATGCAGTGCTGCTGGCGTCCATACAGAAACGCCTACAAGTCTTGAGAGAATATGATAGTTGACCTAAAATGTTTGTATACACTAGGTTATTCAAACAGTTTTCAAGATATTTCTGAGAGTGAGCCTTATTTCAGTTTGATCTCTGGCTCTGTGCTCGAGAAACATCTTGCACTTAACTGAGAATTTGCTGGGAATCTAGATTATATCCCAGCGCTGAATGCTTGGCCAAGGAGATCTAGGGTCTCTGCCAGCAGAAATACACACTGGAAGACAGGCTGCCTCAGTGTATTTTACCAGTACTCCACCACATACTGGACTGATTTGAAACCACCAATTGCAGTTGTATTCCACTACAAAGAACAGTTAAATCGGGCACATTTCAGTATGAACCACCTCAGAAGGATTTGAATTTATATAGAAATTTTTGTAATGTAATCTTTACAGGGAGGGAAGCAATAGCTCACAGAAAGATTAAAGAAAAAAATAACCTTTACAGAAATGTGTACAGATAGATAGCCATTTACTCTCATTTGGCTTTATCTTTCTTTGCATGCATGCCTCTAGATAGAAACACAGAAGTTTCAAGCTTTCTTTCCCCTTAGAAAAGAAGAAATATACAAAATACACCCCTTTTTGCCATTAAAAAAAGAACAACCAAAGATCTGCTATGGAATAGAAATTTAAGTTAATTATTTGCAAGTATTTGAAGGGAAGCAAATAATAGAGGCAATCCAAAATATTAGAGAGGTCTTACAGCACAAAACAAGCCCTGGGCTAAAATTCAGGGCAAAAGAAAACAACCCAGTAAACTGACTATTGGAAGAAAACTGCTTAACAAATGATACGCCCATGAAAATGTCACCAGTCACATGGGGTGATAAGAGCTGGTCCACATGGAGCACAAGAAAAGGTATTTCAGGAAGGAGCCTTTAATGTTAGGGACAGCACCCAAACCACAAAAGTCGTAGACTAGCATTAAAAAGTCAGCGTTCATCAGGAGCAAACATACAGACACACACCCACTTTATATGAAACACATATGCTCTGTTTTGGCAAAGTCTGGCATTTAGAGGTGCCTAGAGCCCAGCCCTCCCTCCCGAGCAAATGCCCTAAGCACTGGGCTGGGCCAGGCTCTCTCCCCTTTCCCTCCATCCTCCTGCCCACCAGCATTGCTTCAGGCAGGGAGTGGAAGCCCTGCAGCTCCTCCAGCCAGGTGCTGCGGGTGCCCTGGAGCTCTCTCCTGACAAACAGTAAATCTGGACGTGCACCTCCACATACCAAGGAAGAAACTGACCCCAGGGTCCCCAAGATATCTGACTAAGATTTCTAACACCTAAATTAGTTCATTAAAAATGGTGTTGTTCTCCTCCTCTGCCAGCCCCGTTTTCAAGGATGAACAGTGAGTTCTGCTCTGCTTTCTCCGAAAACGCCTTCAGCTGCCTCCCCGCTAAGAGGACACCAGTCTCTGGCTCCCAAGGGGACAAGTACCTCCAGCAGCCTCAGACATGCTTTTAAGCTCTGTTGAACACAAGAAATTTCCCCACATGCTGCCATTTAACCAATAACTCTCTCTTCTCTGGTCAGCAGCAGAGATGCTTCGTTTGCCCATCTCACTTCCTAACTCTGATCACATATTGGCTGCAGGGTCTCAGGTGCTAAACTCTGTGAGTCAGGGGATGAGTTAGGCTAAAGCAGCTGAGCCTTTGACTGAATCCAGACGTCAGTGTTCATGGTCACATAGGAAGTCTGTATCATCAGACTTCAAACATCAAAGCAGCAATCCCAGGGCTGGGTTTCTGTCCTGAACAATAGGTCACCCTTCCTCTGAAGCCACCCAGAAATAACATTGATTTAAGATCAATGGTTGACAGTCATTTTCCAAGTCACATATTTTTCCTAACAGCATTCACGAGCTGAGTTTTTCTAATACTATCTATTTCTTCCTGATGAGTAGCACACATAAAAATTCTGTCCCGTCCATAAATAAAAAGGGTTTGAAGGTATGCAGAAAGCATACGTGGCATTTGTGCTACTCTGCTCAGGGTTGACGGCCTATGACATGCAACTCAGCTGCGCAAGGAGGGATGGGGTAGGAGCTACCAAGAACAGTAACACCTTCCAGCACTTTGATCACCTCCAAGGGAGGCAGGAGGGCTCCATTTCTAGATATTCGCTGCCCTAGAAGACAGGTTGGTTTTTTTTAACCTGGATCAGAAGAGAACTTCTAAAACAAATCTCAGGATTGTCATCACCTGAGTGTGCTTCAGTGCACATCTCCAAGCAGTCTCACAGGTTGCAAACCAGGTTCCTTTCATGTGAACCGCTTAGAAGATGAGCCTCAAGAGAGTACCTAACTTCCTCCAGCTGGTAGGGGGCACATGGTGGGGCCAGGCTAGAGCTAGCCCAAAGTATATGCACTTAAAGTCTGTAAACAATGGATGCTAGGAGTTCTGCTCCAAGTGTTTAGATCCACAGGTTTCCTCCTGCTGGGCTGCATTACTTTTTAACATAGGCACAACTTAGGTTAACTGAAATTAGAGCACCTGATTCTGTCCCTGAAATGATTGGTTGCAGAGGATTTTCACTCAGTCATATTCCAGGGAAGTGTCTTATTGCCCATAGTTAGCCCCATGAGACAGAATTTCAGAGCTCATTCTCAGGTGTGCAGTGCATGAGACACTCCTCTTCCATTTGTCATGCTACTGATGTCATTAGAGAAGAACTTGAGCAGCATTCCCAGACAACACCTCTTCCTGGAATTAGAGCTTGGATGGATCACAATGCCTCACTCCAGAGTTTCCAGGTTATTATTTATCACTAGAAACTGAGTTCCAGCGCTCAAGCCCTACATCCACCCGTTTCATTTCGTCCTCTAACGATTCACTGTGCAAACATGCCCACATCATTACCCACTACCAGGACCCTATCCTCCTCTCAGACCAATAGTTGGTCTTGCACCCACCGAGGCAGTATTTGTCCCAGAAACCTACTTCTCTATAAAAATCTTCACACACACCATACATTCAATCCATTAAAGTGAAAAGAAACATGGCAATGCAAAACTGTGAAAATTATTAATAGCGCAGCTTCCCCTCTCCTAGTCTCCATGACGCAAAATGTACTAAGAACAAATGGGCCAGAATGGCCGCTCTTTTAGTAGGTGTCCCACAATCCCCATCCTATTCTCTACTAACGTGGCCTTGAATTATTTCAGATTGTAACAATTCCCCAAAGGGCACCACATTATTCACCCCACAAAACACCATACTGATTTCTCAGCAGTAAGTAGGACGAATGGCACTATTAGGATAAGTGCATGGATCTAATTTCCTCCCTCCTCTCTCATCCAGTGGACATTAGAGAGGCTCAGACAGCTTTACGATCTAGTTAAAATTCCCCTCATATCACAAGATGGGTGCCTATCCTGGTAACTTACTGATGAATCCAATCTTTTCTTGTTGTTCCCGTTGCTAAAATGTTTACCAAACTTCAAAACTAAGGCAAACTAATTTAGATTATAGCAGAGTGCCACCTAGTGCTAAGCAGGTTCGAATTCAAAAGGCGTGCTCTTATCTGTAAGAAATTATGGACCAAAAATTCATTCTTCAGTTGTACTGGCAGTATAACACATCCTCTCTGAGAGGGTGCAAGGAAAGAATATGAAATAACAGGGGGGAAGATTATAAAAGAGCCTGAACTGATTACATTCTTCGTAAAGTTGACAAGGCTCTGCCATTAACGAAGCCCTGCACTTCTAGGTGAGTGCATTTAGACTGTTACGCATGCTCTAGATTTTAGCATATAACATGATGTATGTGAATGGAAGAAGAAAATGTGACAAAAATATGATCAGACTACTCTAGAAATGCCCAAGAATGGGGGGGGGGGGGGTGGGGTGTGGGTAAAGAAAAAAAAAAAAAAAAGTCATGTTTATTTCAAACTTTGCTTTATAGGATTTAATTTTTTTCCCACCAAGAGAAAAATCTAAATCCCCTGCTGAAAAGAACACGTCACACAGGGCCAGGGACATCTTCTGTATTTCGGATGAAAGGCACCTACTGACCCCAGCAAATATCAGCTGAAATCTTTATATGCCCCACAGCTCCCTGAAGAGATATGAGGTGAAAACTCTGCTTGTGAGCTCTAAAAATGGCCTTAGACATGAACAGAGATGAGAGACACGAAAGTTTTCACTCCCTAAATGCTTTTACTGATGTACCAAGGGAAATTTTAGGCTGAGAGAGGGTGGGGGCAGGAAGGAGTTCCCTGATAGCTCAAACAGAGATTAAGCATTTCCTAGTACTAAGCTAGTGAAAGCATTTCCCTGGCTAGGA
Organism: Platalea leucorodia; assembly: GCF_965183815.1. NCBI lineage: Eukaryota > Metazoa > Chordata > Aves > Pelecaniformes > Threskiornithidae > Platalea > Platalea leucorodia. Next base: position 28,490,837 of record NC_138825.1, on the reverse strand, counting down.
TGATGTTCCCATGCTGTAGACATTCTTCTCTGGACCAATAAAGGAAAAATTGAGAAGTGTCTAAGTTTTTTTTAAATTTCTTAAAACTTCAACACACCCAACAACAGGTGTTTTGTAAAACAAGATTTCCCAGAAAATGATACCCAGACTACAGAAACCTCAGCCCCTTCTCTTGGTGAGCGCTACACGTGGTTATGAACAACCGGCTCACACAGGCTGTCGGGGTGGAGCACAGATATTCCCAGGAAAACACAGTCTGAGGTAAAGTCTATGTGCTGCTCAGTGCTGTCTTCTTCCTTGGGTGTGTTTGAGAGAAAGCTGAGATTAACTGACATTTATTATGAAAAACACAGCCTATCTTTAGGCTAGTAGAACTGGGCAGAGTGGATCAAGAAATAATTCAATGAATTATTCTGAATTATTATTCTGATTCTTGCTTATCCTGTTCAGTGCTTTCAGGCTCAAACAAAGCCATGAAACAACACTTTCACTGTTGGTATTTGGAGCCTGTTATAATTTACAAGCACGGACTGCAGCATAAAAGTTATCAAATTCTTCCATTTTAGAGGACAAACAAGATTTCAGAGCTGCTTAGTAAATGCTTCCAAATATGGCAAATACACCCTTGCAGTGGGAGAAATTAGCATGATTCATGAGTTGCTTTTTCTTTTCTTTTTTGTTAAAACCAGTCAAGTTTGAGAGGGATGAAACACAAAAGTGTAGCAATTTGAACCCTTTGTCTGCTGTGCAACTACTGTATTAACAAACGCAACCTGAACAACTTTCCTCACGTTGCAACCAAAAGCCATCTGCTCTGACCCCAAAGTCTTATCTTGAAAGAGGAGAGAGGTGCCACCCTGCTGAGACTATGCCTATTTGTAGCCATTGTTACCATGGCGGAAGAATTTGATGCAAGTCCAGTAGCACATTAGCAGGCAGGGTGTGGAGATGCCTCTGTAGGCTAGTGGCCTTGGGAAGACTTGCTCATGACCACCCCTTTGAAGCATCAAGCTGGTCCCATTACACACCTTCGCACCCCGCCAAACTTGGGACGGGTGGCTCCAGCTAGCAAAAGTGTTGCATACTTGCATACAGTTTCATACTGCACTCTGTGTGACAGAGCTCAGAACCTACAGGTAGACGAAGGTGCCCTGTTTTTTACATCTTAAAAAGCAGAACTCCCCTCACTCAAAACATAATAATTAAGACAAAATTGAACTTGAACTGTGGCTGATTCCAATTATTAAAAAAAAAAAAAAAAAAAAAAAGGGAAGGATGTCCTCCCACCCCCTTCTCAGGATTATCCCAGCATTCCCCAGAGATCCTATATCTTTCATTAACCTAGCATCCCACAGTCTCCAGTGTGCTGCAAGAAAGGAAATCTCCACAGCTGGCTCAGCTCTCTGGTCCTGCAAACCTTGCTTGAGGCAGAGAGAGGATTAACTCCATCCTGGTTAGAGTAATTCGCAAAAAGCTCCCTTTCCTCTTACAGGATGCTCAGACGGAGGCAAAGGGAAGTGCTGCTGTCCCTCACATTTCCCATTTTACTGAGAAGGGTTTCTCATGCTGTGTGGAATGAAACTACTTCAGCCCAAGTACAACAGGTGCAACGTGCTCTTTCGTCATGTAAGTTCCTGGCCCACGTGCCAGTTTGTCATGGAGAAATTTGTGCATCTTTGCAAGTAAATACCATCATCACCACAACACCTATTTTTGTATGCTTTAAAACATATTATTAAATAATATTTATATTTATATATATATATATATTTCTGGCAGGGCAGCACACCTCAGTTTTACAGAACTGAGATGCCCTCATTCTACACACAGAGAACCAGACACGAGGGTGAAGCCCTTTGACGAAAGCCTCCCCACTGAGTTGGGAGCAGCACACTGATGTCTCCAGCCTCCATCCGAGGTGTCTCCACCCAGCCGCAGCTCTCCCCGCTGGCACTCCTGAGGTGCCATTTGCACAAGGTCAGCTGTTCTGTTCAAGCCGGGACTCCAGTTTAACCCAAGGTCAGCTGCCTACCCAGAACTCCGGTTTAAAACACTGCTCTCCATTGGGGAGCTGCTATCCCGACCAAAGACCTTTAAACCCAATCCAGCAATCAACGAGGAGTCCCGTCTTACAAAACTGCGCAGACAAAACAAGGGAGCTGAGCCCGAACGGCCTGTGTGATACCCTCCGGTGGAATCCTCCTCCTTGGGTTATTGCATTTGAACTGCTCAGAGCGAAACGCAACGCTCAGCTGTAAAATATTTTCTTTTTGGCAGCTCACAATCTTGTTCCAAATGCACATGTGAAATACATTCCTGGGTAATCTTGGAGTGAAGTGGGCCAGATGGTAGCAGTCAGATGTGACCCAATTCTTCTTAAGCTCTCATATTTTCAAAGATGTGTGCTTAAAACCCTCGTGCTTCTCTCCCACAGCATATGTATATTTCAGACTGGGTTTTTGAGGCAGTCACAGACATGTACGGAACTGTCACCTTTTCAGCGCCCTGTCTCTGGGGATAAGGAGCTGTGCGTGTCTCTAATGGAACAAGCCATCCCATCGCAGTTCTCATTCTGCTTCCCCGGGACCGAGGGGATATCAGGCAGCCTCCCGGATTAAGGAGGGCGAGGGAGCGGAAATACTTTCTTCAGACTTTACTGAAGGGAAACAGATAAAAGAGGGACAGGGGTGGAAACCAGTTCCAGTTGTTATATCAGCTGGAGGGGAGGGAACGGCTTTCAAAATAGCCATAGAGCATTTTAGCTTAAATTTTAGCTTAAGGTTTAGGCTTGTTTTTCTCAGAAAGACTTTAAAATGCCTGATTCTTTTTCTATTAAACATGCACGCAGGCCCTCCCCTCCTTCTGGAGGGTTTACTTTTTGGTCTTATTTTCTTTTCACGTATCTGGCGCAGGCATCTGAGTCATATCCCTAGTGTCTAAATGTTTCAACATTCATTGCAATATCACGGAGTTCAGGCTAAGCCCATGTAGCTAACACTGCAAAACCCAGCATCACAGGAGGGCCACCTCTGGGAGCAGGGGAAGGAAAAGCCCTGCCAGCCCAGATGGCAACTGGAGCTGACTGGTGTCAAAGCAGGGGTAGGGTGGTCCCTGACCCCGCTTTGTGCAAGACTCTTCACCCACCTCACAGCAGTTTTAGGATGGCAGGTCAGACTTCACATGTGCATGCAGACAGACCTCTCCATAAAACATAACCTTTTCAGTGCTGTTCTTTCTGACAAGAAGCTTATTAGTACTTGGTCATCACTACCTCACGTAATCATGGTCCCTTCAGGAAAACAAACCCAATAATTCACTACCAAGTCTGTCTTTCCCAGCTTAGGAGAGGCAGAGTGAGAGTTGCCCATTAAAATGGCTTTTTTCCCCACCAGGAGAGTTCAGCAAACAAATCAACACATGCATCCCTCCAAGGGCCTCAGCTGAAAATTTTAAAGGTGCAGCATGCTAAGAAGAAAAAAAAAAGTAATGTTCAAAGGCTACCTAGAGCCTACCATGGCAAGCATGCCTTTGGAAGGTCTGTGTCTGGATTTTGGATTCGATAGGAAATGAGATGTCACCGAGCAGAGCCGAGCCCGTACGTACCCTTTCCTCTGCCACGCAGCCTCGCACCAGCACGGTCCTCCCTGCTCGGGCTCCCCTGGACAGCCAGCAGCACCACCGTCGCATTCCAGCCTCCTCCAGAGCTGGTGCAAACCATCACAGCTTCATGGAGGTGCATGGACATACGGATATCTCACTTGATTTAGAAGGTCTACGTCCTCCTTCAGTGAAAAAGCTGAAAGCAAGCAGCTTGTGCATTAGAAGCACGACATACAAAGAAAATGTCAAACTAATACAAACATCTGGTTCCATAATGTGGATTATCAGATGGAGCAGCTGAATTTAATTTACAAGGCGGAGTTCAGCCCCCCTGATGGCGGCCGGGTGCAGCTGCTCACCGTGGCGGGGCTTGCACCCACGCTGCACACACAGAAGCAGACTGGAGCAGCAAGAAATTCAATGCGAGGATCTGACACCTGCATTTTGCCAGTGTAATGGGTTTTCATTGTCTGCAAAGAAGAGATCAATAACTTTGATTTAATATGTTGCTGAAGGTATTTTGTGGAATTTCACTTGCCCTTCACAGTTTCTTGGTGAAGCTGTTTGCGACACAGAGTTTGAGCTGGAGAAAAGTGTTGGCTCACAAGCCAACGTGGCAATAAAACATTGTCAGTGCTAGAAGGCTACCTGTGAAAATCCTTTCCAGAAAACAAGCAGGTTAAATCTGAGCCTTATAGACCAGCTACATTAAATACAAATTGCTAATAATAAAAAAAAAAAAAAAAACCAAAACACCAACAAAAAACGATCTCAATGTTCTTGAGAGGCAAACTCCTATTTTTGCACGCACGCAGTCTACTCTAGTGAAAAAGAGAAAGAAACACCTTTTTGGCCACTGCCCAGACTAGAGATCCTGATGACTGATACCACTCACCATGGGGTCAAAGAGAGATTAAATAATTAGTTTCTACCTGCAACAAAGAGAAATACCAGATGTTCTGCAAGTGACTGAGAAAGTAAAAATAAACAACATGAAAAATATATCCAGAACAGAGTATATTTTTGGGAAACATTCCCAAAGTTAAAAAGCAACTGTGCAATGCTGTTTAATTTCAGTCTTAGCATAAGGCTACACAGAGCCAACTTAGATAATTGCAGCTACAACAAAGATACTGTAAATTAATCAAAATATTTCATCAAAAAAGGGGAAAAATCTAAAATAATTATCTGAAATATCTCTGTAGAAATTTCTGCAAAGCTGTAGGGTTTCCCAAGCTACACACTATCTTCCACATGAGGAATAAAACAGTCTCATTGCACATCCTCCTGTCTTCATTGGGTATAGGAGTTTTACAGTTCTAAGTTGGGAGGTACAAGTAACTTTCCGCCCAGGCAGATTTTTCACCTGCTGGTAAGAAAGGTAGCAACACAGCTGGATATCAATCCAGCTCTAATTTATACTGAGGTGGTGGTCAGAGATGATTCTAGTGGCCCTAGGAAAAAAGAGCACTAAAAAAAAAAATAGTTAAAAATAATCAGCAAGGAAAATCCTTTAGGAAAGTCTGCTTTGCAACAAATTTTGACAAAGCATTGCACAACATACTTCCTATTGCCTTTTCTCTACCAGAATATAAAAGACCCTTTTTAAAGGTCAAATTCTTGTAGCTTAGAGACCGAGAATCACAAAACCACCATCTAGCCTGCAATGCACTGTAGTGGTGAGCACACTCCTTTGCTAAGAAAAGTAGGATGACCCATCCATGCAAATCCCCTTTTGCAGCTCTCTCCTTCCTTTCAATTTTCAAATTACGCAAGAAACATATCTTTATTTCCTAGAATACGTTCACTACTGAGCTAACTCAGCTACCTATAGCAGTCTTTGGAGACCATTTGTCTGTTATGTTTAAGTAAATTCAGTGGTGCAATCCCCTTCTTTTGTTGTATCAGTCATATTAGACCACATAGCTCCTTCCCGTAATCAAGTCTCAGAGTCACCTTTCCACTTCAAAGCTTAAATTTGTATCTATGAAATTTCTTATGTGAATATTTGTTAATGCTAGCTTAAAATTTGCCTGGTGTAAAATTTCCTTCCCATAAAGAAACTTGCCAGGACAGCTTGTGACAAAATGCAAGGTGGATGCAGCATTCACAGCAGCGTGACTATTCCAAGTGACTATTCATTAGACATCGTTCAGGTGTGTAACCTCAGTCAAGACAGACTTTCTCATTTTTAGTTTTCAAAACTGTGGCAGCAGGACCAGGAAAATTTTAGAGGCTCCAAATAATTCTGACCAAACAAAATATTCGGCATCTTCATGATAAGAAGGGAAGGATTTTTTTCCAAATGAACATCACCAAAAAGTCACAAGTTCTCATGCAGCACGACATGTCAGGAGGCAAGAATTGCTATTATCTTCATACATGGTCACTGGTTGGTGCATGAGAGTCAATGAAAAACAAGTATCAGTGTTACTCAGCCAAAGCAACTACTAGAGGCAAACAAGTCTAATTATCATGTCCACATACCTATATGAAAAATGGTATGCCTTTACTGCACTTGGCTTTTATTTGCCATTACTACGCAGAATTGGCTTTTCCTCATTACTATATTCAGTAACTGTGCAGCCTCACTCCTGTAATGTTTCGTCAAACCATCGGCAGTAGCTTGATCAATTCTGGATCACAGGAGAAAACAATGGTGCATTTTATTGCTGTTTAAATGCAGCTCTGCCCTGAAAATGACTCTGAACTGGAACTCCTTGAGAACTGCCAGGATTAAACCTCATGGAGGGCCTTTGAACATTTGAAGGAACAACAGAAAAAAAAAAAATCAGGTTAAGGATTACAAACGAGTTACATGTTGGGCTGATCAAAAACTCGCCCATTCCTTCGCGCACATGATCTTCATTCCCCCCATTTCATCCACATTTCATTAAATACATTATTTCACAGAGACGCGGCATGACAGATGTGCAGAAAGAACATATGCACAGAGTACACTACCCCCAGGCCAAGCTCTCTGCACATACAACTTCATGCAGATGTACCTAGCCTAAAACTCGGGAGCCGATTCCCATGATTTACAACAAGACAAGACTCTAGAAACATCTTCAATTCAGTAAAAAGCTGGGCTGTCAAGTAAGCCATTTATGGCAGCTTTTCTCATCTGCAGCCCTCCCCCCTACACACAAAAATCCTTTCTGCTCTTTGCTGTAGGGTTATGATTTATTCCCACAGGGTGATTCTGGGGAGATATTGTAGCTGGCACTAATTCAGGACCCAAAAATGGGATACAGCCCATGGTTTCCTTAGTTCTTTCCTTATAGCAGAGCTAAACCAGAATGTCTTTCGTGCTGTCTGTGACATTAAAGTCCGTGACATTGGTCAGGCTCCAAAGTGATAGGGAGAAAACAGGAATAAGCTTTCCAGTCAAGCCTGTGGCAGACTTCGTGACAATGCATTCCTTTGCTGATTTCCAGACAAGCAAATTTAAATCTGTGGAAGAATGAAGAAAAAAAAGTAAAAATTGAAGCAGTAAATAAGAATGCTGCATATAGAAACCTCTTTCCCTCCACTCTGAGAAATCTGTGGATTGCGATTAGCCTGCGTGCTGCCGCTAAACTGGAAACACTCTGGGAGAAAGTAATCCGAGGAAGACTAACTGCTCCAGGAGCATCACATGGGTTGGTGATCATAGAATCATAGAATCATCAAGGTTGGAAAAGACCTTTAAGATCGTCGAGTCCAACCGTTAACCTATCACTGCCAAGTCCACCGCTAAACCATGTCCTCAAGCACCACGACTACCCATCTTTTAAATACCTCCAGGGATGGGGACTCAACCGCTTCCCTGGGCAGCCTGTTCCAATGCCATAGCGCGGTGCTCACCAAAACAGGGTGGCCTTGGTGGTGCTCCGTAAGCCTCCGGCTGACCCCTTAAGTATATGCATTTACATACATACACAACCTACCCTATTTAGTCTGTAACTGCGACGTCAGCACAAGATGACTTTGTCTTGACAGCTGAAGCCTTAGCCAAGAGTTGCAGCCGTTCCCCTCTTTGATGGTCAGGGAGACAGACTCTGATTTAATTCCTGGAAATAACCTGGAAGGTCATCATATTCTTAAGAGAGAAAAAACATTTTGAAATATTCTGTATAATTGGGGCGGGGGAGAAATCTATCAGAGCAAGAGGCCTACTCAGGGAAAGATGTTTCACAGGCACAACTCTAGGAAGGCCTCTGATAGAGTCATCTGGAAGACAATTTTTCTTGGAGTTGTTTTTTTTTCCCTAGAGAATTATGGACTCTAATTCAAAATACTCCAATATAAGCAGAACTTAATGTGTGCATACTCACGCACAAAATATAACGTAAGCAGATCCCTATGGTCCTGGCAAAGGGTGGAACAGACATCTGTCCTGAAAAATCCTTCCTAGGTATGCTTTTTTGAAAGTTTCAAATGCTTCGCATCTGTTTTCCTCCCAGCTGGCAGAAAATCCACAGGATTGCATATCTCCTGATTTGTGAATCAATCTAAAAAATGGATTGCAACTTCTAATATAAGAAACCCAGCTTCACAGGCTCAATTGACATTTAATTTTCCATTTGCCAAACTTGGGGCAAATGGGATCCTTTCAAGTGCCCTGTGTATACTACAGCCATTTCACGTTAAACATGCATGACAAATGTCTGTTTAGCGTTAGTAATGTTGGATACCTGTGTATGGGCAAGATCTCGACTGCTCTCTCCAGTCTTAATTCTGCATTGCCCAGTTCTTCAAGGAAAAATTCTAACCAACGCAATGCTGAAAACAAGGTTTTCAACTGAAATTCTGCCTACAGTAGAGTCTGCAGCGTTGCTAGAAAAGAGAGCGCCCACCCACAGCAGGGGTGCAGCTCATACCCACCTCTGGGCCAGAAGAAACGTAGCGACAGCAAGTTTGGCATGCAGTTACCTCCCCTGCACACACAACGTTGTGTAGCTCTGCTTGCTCCCTCTTCTGCTGTCAAATTGAAAACTTTTTTTTTTGTCTGCCTTGCTAAGGCCAAAGGCTTTAACTCTTGTTTTTTTGGGGTGTTTTTTTTTGTTGTCCTGAGCTATGAGGCAAGCCTCCAAGGCCTCTCTGATGTAGCAATAACACCAAATTCATTCCAAGTTCCTTTTACCTAGGACATAAAGAGTTTTTTAAGTTCCCAATTCTACTGTCAGTGTCCACACAACACCAGAGACACTCATTTATAGACTACAAAATACTAGGGATTTTTGTACTTGCATACTAGATAGCTTTTGAAGCTGTATCGCTTGTCTGATGCGGACAGCTTATAGTTTTCCTTCTCTATGATTTGTCTCTGTGCAGTTACAGATGCATAGGACAGTGTGAATGGACTTAAGAGAGACTACAAGGAAAAATTATTGCCAGTGCAAGGACTGATCTCTTATTTGAGAGCTGTGGGAGGGAAAAAAAGGGGATGGACACACACAGAGACACTAACTGGAATAACAAGACAGCGCATTTAAAGGAAGCTGAAATAATAAATTCTGAAGCAGCATTAAAAGCAAATGGCACCTCTTGCTTTTCGCCTGGGAGGGCAGTGATGTACATAGTGATGTACCCTGTGCGACAGGGAGGATTCAGAGCAAGGTCAACTTGCGAAACAAGTGATGCATGACAGAAAGATCGAATTGCTGAAACATCCCGCAATAGGGAATACAGCATCTCAAGAGCTATCTGGAGCACTTACTTGGCTCACCATACAAAAGCATGTTCTAGAAATAGCAACTTGAAGGCACTTTATCAAAAAATGAAGCTGGGACAATGTAACTGACTATAATTCAGACAGTCTTTAAGAATTTACGGAAAGTGGTTTTTACAGCAGTCCCAAAGAACCAACAAAGCGTGGTGGTTGTTGGAGAGCAAAATAAGGTGACGTACCCAGAGGTACGCAGCAGAGGCTGCTAACAAGGCACGGACCTTGCTGGCTACGCAGGAGATCACTTGTCTGGTGAGAGCTGGGAAGTGCCCAGAGGTCCCCTGCTGAAGGGGATACTGGGCTGTAAACCCCACTGCTTAAATCACAAGGACACACATATCCCTTGAAGAGGTACTCTTTCCAGATTTTGGGTTGTTAGTAGAACTTTTTGGAAGAAAACGAGTTTTCTAGAATTGCTTATTAAAAATAAAACCCAGCTAGAATCTCCACAAACTTGCTGTTTCTCAAAAGCACCCTGTAACCACCCAGTACTTCCAACAGAAGAAGTGAAAGCTCTTGTAGGTTTTAGCATACAGACAAAACCCAACAGAGAACAATTTCGGGTGGGGGGCAGGGAAAAGAGTTAATTTCTTCTTCTTTTTTTCAGTTATCCAGTGATAACGTCCCCTTCTTTCCTTAAAATCAGTTTAGTTATTTTGACACAGTGCCTTAAGTACAGTATCAGGAGGTTTTTGTTCTGGTTTGATTTCTTCCCTCCTTTTTCAATGGCAACAAGAATCCACCCTCTGGAGCCTCTCCTCAACCGGGCATTTCATCCCTCCTGCCCCCGCAGCGCTCCTGTAACACGCTTAGTCACGCCAGGAGGCAGCCGAGCTTCCCAAGTTTAAGTTTTTCTCTCTTTATAAAGAGGAATCTAAAGCCTACGCTCAGTTTAAGGTAACTGAGCAAGTTTAAGGTAATGAGGTTAGCAGACCTCTGAAAGGGCTTTTCATTTACCTGAAAATGACTTGCATTGGTGAAATACCGCTTAGGAAACTAACTTTTAGAGGATGTGTCAGGAGCTTCTGCTTAGCCCATCCCGACTGAGGGGGGACAGCCAGACCCGCACAGGAGGGTACCAGGGACCCAACCTAGGAAACGCAGCTCTGGTACAACCACCGTGCCTCCTCTCCCAGTCCTCTTGCCTTGCTGTCCTGCTGGGAACGCCTTTTTTCCCTGTGCTCCTAAACCTTCTTAATTCACTGCGGCGTGAAGTCATCCACATTTCCCTTTCAAGCAAACAACAAAAAAAGTGGCCTTAAGCAGCCATATCTGTTTGATGCTTTTATACGTGCATGCACACAAAGACACCACCATATACATTAAACGCATTAAAATGTGTACACTGCTCAGTCATCTAAATTGTATAATCCTACTGTAAGCAGTTTTTCATTCTCAGTTGATTAAAGTATTAGTACATAAAACATCTGTCAGAATAAAGATTAGGCAATGGGCTCGGACTTGCTCAGAAGGAAAGCAAACAAGCAGCACAAATATCGCGCAAATAAAATCTACCTCATGCGATATTAATCCTTTCATTGCCAGGAACCAACATTTTATGGGCGTGAGGCAGCGGAAAGGAGAATTTGTTGTTTGTTTGGCTCTGGCCAAGCTTAAATTTCACAAGGACATTCTACTTATTTTTATCTGATTCAGTTGAAATCCTGCACTGAACTGAAGGAAATATAAGGGGGTGTAACACATCTTATGGGGTGAAGCACAAAGTAGAAAATACAACATACTGTTCAGTGTAGACTGTAATCAATATAACAATCAAAATTTAATTTTTGCCTTATTTTCAGAAACAAAGCCAGAATCTACACATTCCAGGGAAGATGTAAAAAAAAAAAAAAAAGAAAAAAAAAGAGGCTGGAACTTGACATGCATCATATGCAAAAACTAGTACTTGCTAGTTTTAATGAGAATTACAGTAAGATCAAACCTAAGAAATGCTTGGTTCATCATTACACCATCCACACATCCAGCCTCTTCCTCACCTATCCTGCAACTTCTATGGGAGGAAAAAAAACCCAAAGTTTTTGGTCATATCCTGAAAAGTGCCCTTTAAATGTAAAATCCAATTAATATCACTTGCATGACATGCACCTAATATGGACGCATAGTGCAACAATCCATGAGCTTGGTATTTCCTAACATTGAAGTATTGTACTATGCAACCTAAACACCCATTTTAATGAAGAATTTGAACTTAAAAGTTTCAACCATGTAAAATGGGGTTTTGTTTTATAGTTTTATGCCTTCAGTGGAGCTTCCACCCTGAACTTCAGCTCCATATGACAAATACCATCACGGCAGCTACTTAAGCTGGCAGCAGATGCTGCTGTCTCAAATAAGAGGGGGCACTTGGAGCCCTATCCTGCCTCCACCAGGAGGGAGGCTCACAGAAGACCAGCTTACCTCCTCTTCAGGAGGATGAGATTACCTCCTCTTCAGGAAGACTCCTGCCTTACAGAGCATCCCAGGAGAAGGTGTAGCAAAAGCCTTGTGCTGAATTTGGAGAGAAAGGGAGCAGAGCCTAGAAAAGCACACCGCTGCACAGCTGCCCCCAGAGCAAAGTGGTACATGATGTTGCGGCTGTGCTGGAAACAGCACAGCACGACCAACCAGGACATCTGCTTGTTGCTCAAGTTAGAACAGCAGCATTCTCCTGACAATCTGGTGGAAAAGAAGAGTCATTGAGGCTTCCAGTCAACCTCAGGGGCTGGCAGTGATGTTTGTTTGTTTGTTTTTCCTTTAAGCAAGGATAAACATGAGGTATTTGTCTCTCTTGGAGGCTTCTTTCTTCTCCACCCAACCCTCCCCTTTTGTGAAGGACAGAAACCAGCTGCAAGAAATGGAGATGATTCAAAGCCTTTTAAAAGGCTGAGAATCTTCCACAAGGAATATATTAAGCATATTGTGACCTTCTGCATCTGCAATTGGACAGAGACTATCAGGAATGTGGAAGCATCAGGGTATTTAACATGTTATATCCAAAATAAGCTTGTACTTTTCACATGACTTCCCGAAGAAGGCTTCGGGCAGAACTTCGCATCAGGACAAACACTTATTTGTAATCCCCTGCTGCCCATCAATTAGCTACGGCAGGATAATGCTAGTAGGCTATTGATCAAAAATGGAAAAGGGAAATGTCATAAAACTTTCAGAAAGTAAACTAGATCAATGTTTAGGAGTGCCAGCGTTATTCATGATGCTGAATTAACTTATTTTTAGGCATTCTGGGAGGTTATTGAAAAAGCACAAGTTAGAAAGGTTATTCCAGAATCATAGACCCAGACATTGCAACTGCAATCACAGCAACCGCTTTATGTACAGAAGGACCCAGAATAGATGTGGAGAAAGACACTGCACTACATTATTTTGATTATTTTATTTTTTTTAATCTTCAAAATTTTCTGCCTTAAGACAGGAATGCATGATAGATAGAAATGGCTCAAACATCTTCACATGAAACACTCTTAATCATAATTCATTCACAATTATTTTTCTAAAACATCTACAGTTACATAATCCCACCCATTTCCATCCATTATCACAGATTTAATTATTTGTTAAACAGTAGTTGCCAGCAATTGAAAGCTGTAAGGCTTTTTGCATATTAGTAGAGTCTTCTGAACTACAAACACAAGAATATCACAACTATAACTCTCACTTTACATGGCAACCCCAGGTGGCAGATGTTCCAAAAAGAAATGTGTTGCTTACATGGAGTTCATAAAAAATGACAGAGAGAGCTCTGTGCCTCGATAGCTCTAAAATCCTTTCTCCTTTACTAAGATTATTTTCTAAACCTACAGCATATTCCTCATTTGGAAGCAAGTACTTTGATGAGTTGACCTTTATCTTCCATTGCTGCTATTTGGCAAATTTGCAAGTCAGGCATACTAGAGCTCTCCAGTAAAACTCTATGTACAGAGCACAGTTTAAACAGATGGGTTGCTTGGAATCCATATCTCCCTCCATCTGAAGGGAACTACTTTGAGGTTTTCTGGAACTGTTGTAAACAAGAGGATATTTTTTTTATATATATATATGTGTGTATATATATATTTATATATTTTATATATAAATGTTCTAAATGTCCTTTGGGAGTCCATTTGTTTTTATCTTTCCAAATGATGACTAAATACCTGATCTGTAGCATTTCTCCTGAGAAGATACTAGTAAGGGAATGACAGTTTTGATGCACTTTGGAATGGCACAATCACGTAAACGCTTGCACAATTAAGACTTATGAACTCATCCAAAGTTTCTAAACATGATATTCTAACTAAGAACTAAAATACCAGCACAATGCAGCAAGTTAAAAAAAGAAGATTCTATGTAATCAAAATATAAACAAGTACATAGGAAATGGCTATCTGTCAGTAAATCTGTATCTTTTTAAAGTAGGAAACGTATGCACTTAAGAAAAAAATGTAGCTATCTGACAAACTCCGTAAAAAAAGAACTTTCCAAATGCATAACAAATGCCAAGATATCCCGTAACTGGCCAGGTATAGCCACATGAGAGCTGCATGGCTTAGAGCAAGCTGGGGAGGGGTGGGGTAGAAACAAAAATCACAAAAATAATAGATCAGCAAGTCTAGGGGAAAAAAAAAAAAATCACATCATCATCTAAATTACTGTATGCTTATATCACAACTGCTAAACGAGCCAGGGGAAAAAAAAATAGAGATTGCAGTTCAATGATTCTTAGAGTTACCTCTAAAAATTCAGAAGAAAAAAATTATCAACTTAATATACTAATCCTAAGCACCAATTTAATAATTTAAGTTAACTGTATTTATATTTCTCCTACTAGGGAAGGAGCAAGTTCTGTTTGAAGGCTTAAAGTTGAACTCTGGAGCCCATCTGACTTCTGTGTTCTTGCCACGCTTCCTCTGTTCTTCACATCAAAGTCACTGTAAAGACTCTCTTAAGTTTCAAACTCTCTAGGCAAGCAATTCTTTGAAGAGACAATTACATCCTACAGTTTAAATCAACTTTCAGGTCATGAAAAGTGAAACACGCCAGTATTTGGTTAGTCTGTTACTGTCTGTGAAAATGGAACAGCCGGCACCGTTCCTCGACAGGATTTGCCTTAGAACTAGCAGCACCCAGGGCAGACCAACTGCAAGCACATCCCGACTCCACTAGGAATTAGTAGTGTTAGAAAATTGCATATGTGTTAGATCAAGAAGGCATCGCCATACATGTGGCATCGTTACATTGTTTTTCCTCTCTTTTTCTCATTAAGAAAAAACAAAGGAAAACAGCCCTACAAAGACCTTTTCGGTTGTTTTTTTTGTTTTGTTTGTCTTCGCACCTGGAAAAAGCAGCACAGTACTACTCCCCAGCTGGAACAGCTCAGCGCTTCCCATTAGCCTCGTTCTTTCAGAAAGCACTTTCACATAGTTAAGGTGGTCTACTTCAGCTAATTCTCAGAGCTAACCTTTTTTCCAGTATGTATTTCATGCCACATCCTGACAGCAATTTCAGAACTGAAATGGATCTATAGTAATGTCCACTACTAACTGTGACCGGATCTTGACACAGACCATCAAGCCAGGCCCTTGGGATGGTTCCACACATTGAACTGAAGCTCAGACTAAAAAATCTCACTGAAACTCAAAAGCTGGAGTGGTCATGAATCTCAGCTACTTTTCCCTATTTGAACCCTCACCCTGTAATGAAAGCACGCACACCAAGGGAAAATAACAACCGCCTGAGCTGGGAGCGTTAAGACACCGGTGAGTTATCTTGCTGCTCTTCAGTGACCGTGGATTCGCTGTGCTCCTCGCTCGTCTCATTGGAGGGCTCCTCGTAGCCCGGCTCAGCGGGATCCAGGCTGCTCCCCTCGCTTTGCTCCTCGCTTTGCTCTTCGCTGGCCTCTGCGGACTGCTCCAAGTTGCTCTCCAAAGAAGCCGGAGAGCTGCCAGTTACACTTTCGTTTTGGTTCATTTCGTTAAAAGGCTGTGGGAGAGGTGCAGGAGACTGTACAGCATTTTCACTGGCAGGGATGGGCACTTTGGTTGCACCAATGTCTACGACAATGTCATTTTGTGGTAGAGTTACCTTCTCCACAAGTTTCCATTGAATAATACTCATGTCTTTCCCTCCAGTTGAAATCAAGTGACCATCGCTATGGGTGAAGCTGACATTTGTCACATGACTACTGTGAGCACTGTATTTGTGACTTGGAGCCTATTGAAAACAAGCAGAAAGATAAATCACATGCTTGACTAGATGAGCACATGGTACTGAAATCTAAAACTACTACCGCTTCTGCTTAGCCCTTCAAGAAAGCTATTTATTCACATAAGAGTAAAGAATTATATTTATGTTGGGTTTCCCCCCACAATACATGCTCTCTTCTTAAGGCTTGTAGCTCGGGACAGATTTAGATCTTTATGCAAAAGCAATGGACTTAACACCAAGGCCACCAATAGAAAGCATCAAGCTTCAGGATAACTATTGCAACTTCACTTTTAGGTATATTATTTTGTATTTTATATTATTTTATGTTTTCTATTTTATACATAAACTTAATGGGGAAAACCATGCTTATGTCTCTAGCACTGCTCTCAGATATAAATGAGTTATTTGGCTGCCAGGTTCCAAAACGACCGAGCTGGAAGCAGGTGTCTGGCAAGGAAGCTTCATGCAATGCAAACAAGCACATAGACTAGACTGGTCTAGACTTACCTTTGGCTTGGAACAGGGATACTGAAAGAGGTGGACCTTACAAAAATCATCAGCAACTGCTATCACTTTTCGGTTATGGGATCTGACAAGGGCATTTATGTCTGTCCCATCTGATCCTTCGGGCCAAACTCCTAGGAGAGATTAGAGTAGATATTTAGTGATGGTAGTTTTAGAAACAAATTAAAAGACAATCCATAAACAAAACCAAAATCTATAAAGCTGTGAGAAAAGGCAAGCTTACCGAAAGGTAAATAAGACATTCAACTGGAAAATGGAATATGCCTTGCATTAAATGTCATTAATATTTTGCTAGTCTAATGCTGCTCCCCCACCCTCTGGCCCCCCAAACCCTCAGCCTTGGCCAGGATAACCTCTTGGGCTTGATAGGTTTCCTGTTCAAAACCTCAGTTTTGTTGAAAGCTTATCTGAAACTTGCTGCTAAAACTGACAACTCTTGACATTTTCATTCAGGCACAAACATTTTAAAAGCAAGACTGATGCTGAAGCATGGAACAAGCCCTGGTTCTGTACGTTATGCAGAGATTTCTTTTGGTTTTATTTTAAATCTGGAGCAATTTTTAATATTTGCACAATTCAAAGAGACCACTGATTGATGATACTTTGCACAGAAACCCAGCCTGTACGAGTTTCATAGATGTAAGTGCTGTCAAGTGCTTAAGTACAATTCAATATGCTTTTAAGTGAAAAGAATGACACAGATATGTCTAGACAAAAGAATAACAAGATTGCCTGGATGAAAAGCACTGAACAAATTGGGGAGGGGGGAGGCTCTAAGTTTTAACGAAAAATAAAGACCCTAGAGATTTCCATAACTAAACTGATGATTCACATCTGCAAGAAAAGCTGAACAAAAGCAAAGCAAGGGGTTATAAGACACTAATTTATGCTAAAGATACCATATTTTTAAAGCTCAGACTTGGGTTTCTGATTAGTTCAGGAGTTACGAAGAATTTACCCCCCTGAAATTTCAGCCCCCACCCCGAAAAACTGTGTGTTTGACTGACTGAGAGGGATGTCCATTATCAGATATGAAAATATCTTCTTCCTCCCTTACAATCACTGACTTTGGTAAAATAAAAAACTCGTGCTATCTACTATTTTGTACAGCACAAAACGCCAACTTAGAATTGCCATATCTTTTTCAAACTCCCACACTACCTCATCTTGTTTTTAAGCAAAATGACAAATAGTGTTTAACTTTAAAGTTGTTTTTTTCCATTCTTCAGTGGGTGGAGTAAGAACTTTATTTTCTCTGAAGAATAACAAAGGCAGCTTGTTAAGCTTGTTACAATGCCAATATGCTACATTGTAGGTAATTTACTAAATAAAGCCATGAAATGCTAAGGAAAGTGTTCAGAAACATTTTAGTGCTCTCGCATCGATGAAACCAACCTGAAAAATATATACTATTTAAAAATTTTCAAGTAGCTCAAAATGAATGAATTTTAACTTTCTCCTGCATTCTATCTATAAAATACTGTAATCAGGTGGGAGTAAATAAATGCACTTCAAATCAGTTTCCTGAAGTTTCAGCTACCACCTTAGGCAGATTGTGCCAAAGAGCTATGCTATTTCCTCTTCTTTTTAATTTAAGATTAAAAAGACTAATATTCAAGATTGCCTCTCTTATTAAACATCTTTTATGTTCACAAATTCCTTTAGCAGCTCTAAAGGTAAGACAATAAGACAGCAGGATTCACTTTCAATGCATCAGGCAAACATGGGAAAAACAAGACATTAATATGACCAAGTTCTTAGTTCTTAATAACTGTAAAAATAACAAAAAATACAAAATAATAGGACTTGGTCATTAGGTATGACAGCAGCACTTCAATTTTGATAAATTCTGTTAGCCAGCAGTAAGCCTCTCAAAAGAATCTGGTCAGACAAAAGTGTGGGAAATGTGCAGAAAATGAGAGTGTGACTTCAAGTGCTCGGGGTGCAGACTGATGATACTGCTGAGCCAATATAGTAATATCAACTGCCAAAAAAGAGCGATGCTATTCTCATCCAAACCATGCATTTCCATCCTCTTTCTTCTGCTGACAACAGTGCAATGCCTGAGCCTACGGACACACTAACCACAGCGCTAAATTAGTAAAACACATACCCCCCAAAGCCAAAATCCCATAAACTTAACCCTCTTTCCTGAACATCGAAGTGAGCAGCCCCCAGCTTGTTTGGACCCCTGAGCCAGCTGACCCTCGGGTCAAAGCCAGACTTCTCCTTTGGGCAGCAAATACCTGCTAGTTTGGCTTAGCTGCAGTGTCTGATTTAATGGGAAAATACTTGACATTGTCTGAGACCAAGCCATAATTTTAAGATTGTGCAAAGGGTGTCAGACTACCAGACAATATAAAATTAAAGCATGATGAATATTGGCTAGGAAGTTTAAATATATTCTGTTCTGCCCCAGAATAACATCACATTATCTGCTTTATCTGCTTCACTCCCAGGTCCTCTGGAACACTGAAGATTTTGAGAGCAGTTGAGACTAACTAAACTTAATCCAGAGTAGTTAAAGTTTGTATTAATCCAAAAGGGAATGCAGACAGGATTAGCAGACTTATCCACTTCTTAAAAACTAAAAGTAAAAAGGCTTCTCAAAACAGCAGTTAGGGGAGCTGCTCATCTCCAGCTTGGCCCAACTCATCAGTAGCTTCTATCCAACAGCTGTAAAAGAGACAAAGCCAATGGTCTAGATGTGAAACCAAACTCTTTCTGCACCCCCACACCTCATCTCCTTAGGTCAGGAATAAAGAACACTTCTGTGAAAGTGCTGGGATTCAGAGAGCTGCTCCCCTTATTCTGTCTGCTCTACCACCAAACGTAGTGGTAAAAGTTCAGGAGCAACAGAGCCGCTGACTGCTACCTCCACGTTTCTGGTAGATTTAAGTACTCTGCATAAAACGTAAAATGGCTTCAGCTCCAAGGCTATTGCAGAAGGAATATTTAGTCCTTACAAAGTGTTTTCACTGCTCCTGGAGAAAGACATCATATTAGTGTCAAACAGAGTTTTGCTTTTCACTTTCTCTAGAGTCTCCTGAATCTTCTGATACTCCATTTTAAAAAAATACATTTGTGTTGCACTATTATTTCAGTCGCAGTAGCAAAGACAGCGAGGAAACGACTGCTGTGGACCAATTCCTTGTCAGCCTAGGCTTACATGCACCAGGGTATCAGGAGGAAACAGCCATCCATTCTCTACTTCAGCCAGACTCAGTGAAAACAAACACGTACACAATCCGGTTCATAGTTCTCAGAATAACGGGACCCAATATTTTCATCAAACTAGCCATAAGCAACAGTATTCAGATCCAGAAACAGCATGCTCCTGTTTATTTCTGCTACCTACCTCAAGTTCCAAACCAGTCAAAAATATTTATGGATTTTATCAACCAGTCAGCTTCCTTCTCTGACCACTTTATTTTCCCTGCTCTGCCTCAGATCTTTGGTACCCAGAAAGGAAACCAAGCCTGGTTATAAAGCACCAAATGCCCTCCACCCAACCAATATGCCACACAAGAGTGTCAGTGTTAGCCCACAAATCAACTGCAATCCTTTAAGACTACTTGCTCATTAAGCACGACAGTCCTAAAATATGCACGACAGGTGTCAGAAGCTACAGAAAGCACTTAAGAATTTCTTCTACCCTGCATATAAACTGATATTCAAAGTTGAACTCCTAGTAGCTGTGAAGAAAAGATTTGTAGACCTAACCCTCACCTCTAAAGAATTTGCTGATTTACCTGCTTTTGATGTTTCCAACAATATGAAGAACAGAGGCACATATCTGATCTCAGTGATGGAAGCAAGACATTCGGCATCCTGCTCACACAGCTTGGTTTTACAACACTGACAGGCTGAACCACACTTTTCAACCCCTCACAGAGGGGCTCCTCATTTATGGCCAACAGAGCTGCCTTCAACAAAAGCAGTTTGAATTGTTTGGCCACAGTCTCAAACTGCACTATTAACATCGGATCTGTCAGCTTTGTAAATGTTTTTGTACCTTTAAAAAATAAACTACTAGGTAAAGAATCTGTTTAATCTTTAAAGCATTTTTAGTCTTTAGAAGCAGTGTATATTACTCACCTTTGACTACAGGTATCAAAGTGCTGTCATGATTTTAAGTCATGAACTATAACCTACACTCATATAGTGTTGTTCCTATCCCAAAACAAGGTAAGCAAAGGAGAATGCACACATGCAATAAGAGCACTTTAAAATATCAGCTTTTTGCTTCAGTGCCTCCAAAACTGGTACCCTAAAATGACAGCAGAAAAATCAAATCCCAAACTTCAAGACTAAATAGAAATGAATTATACATTGTCTATAGAGCATCCAGTGGTCTGTATCACAGACAACTATTGTGGTCAGTCATTTGGTCTGTCATCTCAGCACCATCCTCAATAATCATTAGCAGCATATTTCTAATGACAAATTGAAGCAAAAGAAAACACAGAAGCAGAGTGTGAATAGCTTAAAAGTAAGTTAAGTGGTGCTTACCAAACACCTGGAAGCCTAGCACACAAGTGTATGTCGTCCAATCTATATCCTTACAGTCAGAACGATTCCTGATCAGCTTACAGCCACTTGGAATGTCCCCTGTAAAAAAAGTGAATGAGGAGTTATGCCATAGAATTTTATATTTACATAGGTGCTCTTTGAAGGTGCTAAGTCAGTAAATAAACACATCTTAAAACCAATCTGGAATGATACTGTAGAGGCAAAGACAGACCAGTACCTTTACCAAATTTCAGATACTCAAAGCTTCGCTTGGTATTTAAGAGTCACATTTACTTCTCATTTCCCTCTTCAGATCAGCGTACCTCGAAAACACTTCCCTGCAGCTTGGGTCCCCTGCTACCTACTCTACAAAATGCTTTAATAGAGTCTGTAATAGAATAATTTCTCCTTCCTACCAGGCTCCATTGATGTGCTAAAATTCAATCAATCATTCAGGAAGCTCTGCTTTTAACAGTGAGAAACTACGGCCAGAGGAGCCTTAGACTGCTTTTCAACTTCTAACTAGGAAAGGAAATATTGTTTCCCAAAAGAACGTCCACCTTTCAATACACCAGCCCAGCACTAATGGGTCACAGCTCTTTGCCTCCCTATACAGGCAATTATAAACACCAACACATGCTTTTGGTAGATTGAGATATTGCATTATCCAGATTTAACGCCTAAGTTGTGACAGTCAGAAAGAACATGTTAAGGTGACAGATATTTAAACTGATGGCTCTTCTTGCCTATACAGGAACAGAACTACAATCCTCTTGGATCCTGTTAAAGCCACAGGAAGACATGAGTATAAAAACCAATTTAAAAACAGACTGATATGCACTATGCAAGTTGAACTTTTGACACAACCACTATATATTCAATACATATTTTCACACATTAAAAAAGGACAAACACAAAAAACATTATTACCACTAACACATTAAAGTAGTATTATTGCTTTGCTTAGTTTTCAACACCACCAGCCAAGGTAAAGTTTAAAAAAAAGAAACCCCAGAACAGAACAGTGGCACAGACCCACTGATTTTATTCCCCCAAAATAACTGACACTGTTGACACTAATTAGACAACTGTGTATATTATTTTCAATCTACAGAACTTTGGGCCAACATCAAAACATGGTGCCACTTGTTCTGTAAATTCTACGCTGTTAAACTGATTTATGACCTTGTAAAGAAGTAAGCTATATTTGGCATTGCCATTAGGTAATACACAGCTCTGAATAACATCAAGATATCAGGTTACACAAGTTCAAACTGGTTCCTTTGTCAGTAAGCATTTTGTACAGTCCTGATCAAACACACTCTTCTAAATATTCTGACAGCTAATACATACTTCTGTTTCCAGTGTATTTAATTTCATACTTACAGTATAGTATTTCATAGTCTCCTGAGTTTGACATTATATACTTGTTGTCCGGGGACCAGTCAAGGTGTGTAATATAGCTGGAATGTCCCTGGAGAAGAATGCAGTAACAACCAATGTGAAACACGTATTTTAATTCAAACAGAAGCAGAAGTTGCACCCCTGGATGCGACAGCTAATAGCAAAAAAGCACCTCCCCACCCACCCCAGATCTGCCACAATTCACTTGTGCTCCTTTAAAGGCTCCTTATTCACCAGTGCCACACTCGCTAACAGCTAAACAAACACGGGCTGGGCATCGTGCCTCTCCCACTGCACGGTGGATTCTTCACTTGTAAACGGTGTCGGCCCTCTTGGACCCCAGAATGATTTACTCCTAGAAGGTACATTGCTAAAATACAGATGAACTCACATTTGTACTTGAATTAAGAAAGTATACATTGCTACCAATTGAGGAAGGCAAGTAACCTACTTGATTTTTAGATCCCATCAGAAAAATAACACATGTGCACACACATTCAAATAAACTTTGCTCATCCTAGAAACTTAGGATACCTTGGTTAACAGCCACCATGTAAAACTACAAGATCAAGGACTGGTGTTACAAGAATACCCCCGTAAGCTTTTTGAAAGTTTCTGCTGTCGTCCTTACACTGCATACATGTTAGTGCCAGCTTTGAAAGGAGTCTTCCCTATAGGCACAGGGTCATATATATATAAGAATCAAAACACTTTGGCCTAATTTCTTAGTTATCATCATCAAGAGCACGCTGAGGGCTAAACACCCATCTTTTGTTTTTCAGGGAGAAGCTACATGCAGCTGTCAGAATATATTTCCTGTGCATGAACTTTTTTGTTGGTATTAATAATAATAATAGTAACAATAAATATATGAGAGGCTCCAGAGAAGCCACAAATACGTATAAGGTAGGAATAAATTATTTCTCTGTAGAGGAAAGGGTAGGATATTAATAAAAGTGATGTCCTTTTCACTCTTTTCTTCTTCTACCCTTCCATTTCTTCTTACTGTTCCTTCTTCCCCTTGTAAGACCATCCATTTTCTCTCCTTCCTAGCCATTCCGCCAGCCAACAAAACGCCACTTTCCTGACTGACAGATGCCAATTCATCTCCCTCTCTCGGTAGGCATTATGAAGCTGGTGTCTCTCGGCCCCCCCGCAAGGTCTCTTGGCCCAGCCTGCACCCGCCGTGCCAGGGCCACGCTGGAGCACTGCGCTGGCTGCCGCGCCACCCACCACGCCAGCTTCCTCTACAGAGAGCTCTAAGAGATGCTGATTGCTTCCAGAATTACTTGTAGAAATACACCCGTGTCTGTCTCCCCGTCCCACGGTTCTCTGTGAGAGACTGCAAAAACATTTAGGAGAAAAGCTAGCCTTTAAGATTTATTTACTTATGACCTAGTATCTGCCTCAAGCAGAGGAACTGTGTATTGACATAACTACTTTGCAGTCATGGGTGGGATATATGATACCGACGTGCAAACTTGGTATTTAAAAAAAAAATAAAAAAATTGCATAATTGGCTAGGATTTTTTCTCTCCCCCCTTATTTTCCAAGTCTTCAAATTTGCAAGCGAACTCCAACATGGAAAAGAATTGGTCAGTCATTTACTAAATCCTGCCAGACATTTGGCAGCTGTTAAAATTCCTGGGGGTGGCGGGGGAGGGAACAAAGCAATTGGCCTGGGGGCTCCATGCTGCAAAATGCCTTCAGGCAGGCGATCACCAAATGATGAACTGGAATATAACATTGTCCTAATATTTTCAACAGAACGATCCCATTTTCTATTAAAATCTTTCTTTGGTAGCTGCTCACTGATAAGGCAACATTTTACTCTTTCCTTTTCTGTACCTTTATATACAATGAACATAATTACTCACTTTATCACTGACTAGTAAAATTGCCTGACTAAATGGAAACCCTCTCCTTCATTGGCAATGTTTATCTGTTTCGGACTTAAGCGGTGCAAGCACCAAAATACCCACAGCCTATAGGACAGGCACACTAATTATTTCAGGTTAAGTCCAGTGTATCAAACACTTTAGCATGGCTGCCTGTGTGGCTTTCACCCCACAGCCCTCTCGGTAAATGCACGGCACTTGCTTCTCCTTTGCTAACAGATATCTTTGATGTAAGACAGAGACAGCGCCAGCTACCTTGGAGTTGCTGACACACTGGAAGTTCATAACCCAGCCCATACCTTCACATTGCTGTCTGCATAGCTGGAGCCCTCAAGAAACAGCTGCACGAGTCGAAACGGTTGTTTCGGCTCATCTGAAATTCTTTCTGATCACAACCAACACCATCCCTCACTGTAGAAACACGCTCACAGGTCAGAGGCTCGCCTCTCCGGCAGCAGCAGAAAGCCTGGTCGTGACTGAAAGGGGATTTAAATGTAACAGTGGGCATACAGCCCTTATGCACAAGCTGATGCTGGTTCAGTAGATCAAATCCTTCTGAAAGTATTCAAATAATGTATTCAAGTTGGAAGAAACAACCAGAAGTTGACTACCAGGAGGACTGAGTCATACCGCTTGGAAGTCACCCGCAAGGCTACTGAATAACAGAAGAACACAGAAGGACGTGGTGCCAGCACCCAAGCACCAGTCAGGAGAGCACTCTGGGTCCGGAGCATGCCGGGGTGTCTCCCTGCTTAGCATCAAGCTGGTATGGACCCGCCAGCCTGCTGGCAGGCAGCAGAGGGGAGGCGCAGGGCACGTGAAACCCGATCGGCAGCGTTAGCTCTGGTCAGCTAACATGCTGCTGCCTTCTGCACAAGCTGGAAGGGTCAGGGGAGCTCAGCCCCGACAGAAACCAGGTTGCTAATTTTGGCTTCTACACACAGTCACTCAGACTGGAAAACAATGGTTAACAGAAATCTGCTTTGAAGCCTTAATGCTTCTGCCTGAGAATAATAACGCTCATTTCTCCCATCCCAATTTTTACAAACCTCTTTCCTGCCAAGGCAGAGGGACAGGCAGATATACAGATGCTGGTTTAAATTACAATATGCTCTCTCCTGATACATAATACATACGATATGCAGAAATGAATGATCTCATACATCTTCAAAGAGCTCACAGAGACCTTGAAGTACACAGCAAGCTAAATATTACGTATGTTAAGATTAGCCATCTCTCAGTGATTTTATCTTTTACGGTTTAAAAAATAAAGTGATGGGGTGAAATGCTGTACTGAGGCACAGCTGTCTGCTGCTGTCCCCACCAGCCCCACTGGGCCCCCAGTCTGACCTCCCTGTAGGCTCAGTCCTTTCCCCACTGCCTGAGCTCCCTGGGAAGGCTGCAGACCTGATTTTTCGTCTCATGACCGTTGTGCTATCGGCTAACCCCATTGCCACCCTGCTCAGGGGCTGCAGGATGCCCTGGCTCACCGTGCACCACAACCCTGCCATCAAGGAGTCTCCAGCACACCCAACAGCCTTCCCTCCCAGCAACATCCCATGCCAGCGTCAAGCCCTCCCTGCCAGCCTGCACACCACAGGGACAGAGCAAACCCACCACTGCTGACCGCCCTGGCAGCCCCGTGCCCCCAGCAGCAGCTGGACCCAGGCTGCTCTGGACCCCCATGCTCTAGCAGCGTGGGGGGTCCTCAGCCAAATGATGGGTAGAAATCTCTCGAAGACACCATATGTGGCACTAAAGGACTGGCTAATGCCTGTTTGCATCCCCCTAACTAACAGTTTCCACTGCAAGTCTTGCAGCAAAGGTTGTATATAATGTATAATAATACTACTAATGATAAAAAAAAATAATCTTAGAAATAAAAAAAACCCTAAACCCCACACAATTTAGCCTTATGGTCCCCTTACCTCCCATTTTCAAATTAACAAAGCAGCTTGAGAAGTTCTCTTATTTTTAGAACTAAAGAAATGCAATTGGTGACAAACATATGAAAAGTGTTTTGAGTAGGGGATGCATTCCTTAAAAAAAAAAGTTCACATGTCAAATGTAAACCTGTTCTTACAATATCATTTGCAAATCCCATTAAGATTCAGATGTTCTTCATCTAAATATTCCCACTAACCTAAAGAGACAGCTGAACTTAAGGCCAGGATGTTAGATAACTAAACACTTAAGAAAAAAAAGTATGTCATTTTAGAACTGGGAAAACCTCATGTAGGTGTAAGGACTAATACAAACTCCACTATTTGTGCTACACTTAAATTTATTTACCCTGTGCCAAAAATTTATTGTTAACATATCTCCCAATTCCAAATTTTGGAGTAACAATTACAGCTGAAAACAGTGTGTATTTGCTATCTCCAAAATTATATATTCTAACGAAATTCCAACATCTAATTTTATGTTGGTCCAAGGAGTACTTTACTAACAGGGGGAAAACACCCCCAAACAAGTGTAATATTTTCCTTGAAACAGTTTCAGCATATAGGTACAAGCCATTTCTCCATCTTACTGCTAATTTCCCATTTCAAAGAAAAAGTAAATAGTCTGAGAAATTAGTCATATTTGACGCAAAACTGTTCACCTAACACTAATGGTTGCAGTACCCATCAGACTGAAGTTTAAAATCAATCAAATGCTGAAAAAAACCCCATAAACCTATAACCAAAACTAAAAACGGAAAAGCACCAACTTGGAAAGAGTTCCGCTGCTTAACATCTTAGCGTATGTATAATATCAAAATGCAAGAACTGCTGATTATATTGGTTCCAAAACTTACAGTGCATTTTCCATATCTGCTATACTTTCTTCCATTTTCTGTTACTACGTAGAGGTAAATAAAGTTGTCATGGGATCCAACTGCAAGTAAGGTGCCATCTATAACACAAAATATTTGATATAAATTAACAGAATGTTTGTTTTCTAAATTTTAATGATTTCAGATTTGTCACTAAGACAATAGTCTCAATTAAACTACTGCTTATGAGTTATATTTAAGGATACATAACTGTTTACATTATGTTGTTTTTCAGGCAGTATCCGTTAACTTTGTGGGTATGGTTTTTGGGCAAGTTTTTTCACTTCTGCTTTTTTTAAGTAAGTGTCCACTGGACAAGGTATAAATCCTCAGACTGCACTGGATTTCTGGAAATTGTCAACAGCAGGCAGGCTTGAATTTTCCACATCACAAAAAATGCAGAACAGTATTTACTCTATAGTTAGCTTAGCTTTGGAGGGGGGTGGGATTACATATAAATCAGCACCAAATAATGTCTAAAGAAGAAGTGGAGCATTCAAACATTGTAAGCAGTTTTCTAACGTGTGTTGTCTCCATTTAAAAAAGAAGTACGTGGACAAGAGTTACCCTGAATCACGAACAAACATCTCCAGTGTCAATGAACATCAGTGCTTTAAAATAAATTTGTGGCGCTTGGCATATGTGGCAGCAGCAGAGGAACATTTTGCCCACTGCCATGGCACGTTATCCAAAAGCAAACAAGAAACAGATTTACGAGAGTGTTCTCCTATTCAGTTTTAAGAGAGAAGTCAGCCTCTGATGATCTGTCATGTCACGTCTGAAGAGGAGACTCAATACTGGCTTGGACTCCATGTAATCCCATAGCAAATACTTAACAAACAGATCTGAGTTTCAGACAGACCTGAGCTTAGTTTTATGGTTTTGTATTAATAAACTTGAAAATTAACTAAGAAGTATATTAAAATATCACTGGAATACTAGGCTCTCTACAGACTTTTCTGTTAACCTGTCAACTATTTAGTTGAGAACTTTTAATTTTGCTGGGACCAAAGCTAACATTTATTATAATAGCAGAGTTTAACATAAAGGAAAGGCTGGGAAAGGTGACTGTAATGACTGCAGTTACAGAACTCCGAGATTTAGCATACCCAAACAAATCTGTAACCACGTATTCAGTTACATATTAAGCATCTTGAACGATTTTTTTCAAAGCTCTGCTTTTTCTAGTGACTGGGGAGTAGTTTAACAGCGTTTAACAGAAGAGACATCTCATTTATCAGTGATTATTCTGAACATACAAGTCTGCCTACCTACTGAGTAGCGCATCACTGAGAGCTGTTCGTTGCCATCAGTGTGTATTGAAACCAGATCTCTCGTTTCCGCATCCAAAACAAACCACCTAGAGAGAGGAGAATTCCAATGAGTATCACTTCCACTAAACAAAAAAAGCAAGCAAAAGAACAGTAATCACTGCCTGCCTTCATCTTCTCATGCTAACCCCTCAAGGGCAGCACGGTGAACATCTGTTTTTAATGGAACGCTTTTCTGGTTCACAAAGCGATACAAGTTTCAGTGAAGAATATATAAAAGATTCTAAATAGAGCCCAGTTTTTTCCCCCCTCCCTTGAAGACTGTAGTAATCACCAAAATGTCTGCTGGATGATAAACATGCCACCAGATAGCTAATCTGACTGCACCTTATCCTCCTGAAGCCTTAAGGCTACAGCTGAATTTTCATCTATTACTTCTTCCCCATTCTGAAGAACAGCTTTGATATAAAAATGCGTCTTTCAAATTGCATGAAACAAAATAAAAAAAAAAAAAGTAGTAGTAGTAGGGAGTTGAAAACATTTCCATACTCATTTTAAACACAAAGTATATTCCAATTTCTCGGTCCTTTCCATTTCTATGAATAATTTTATCAAAGTAAGAAGCAATAACCATTTATTGAAATTTGATGGTTCATAACCCAGCATTTTTTTTAATTCCCTGCTTGGATGATTTATAACTAATGTAATTAATTGCATTTTTTATTATTTAACAATAACTTTTAACCTGCAGCATTAGTTATGAGGCACATGTAAAAAGCTCAGAGAAGCTTACAAAAATTCAGTGGCCTGTACACCGAAATGGCCACTGACAGCAGGGCGGGCAAGATCAGCAGAACCGGAGCATTTTGCAATGGTTCTGATGCCCATCTAACTCCTAAATACAGCAAACATCAGCAAAACAAAAGCAATGAAAATGTAATAAAAACATATATACAGACATGCTTATCATGAAAACATAAGATCTCAACATGGCTAAACATATTAAAGCTGTACTCAGAATTTAATTTCTTTGCTCCGAACTTCTGATCTCACAACCACGGGCGTACACTATGGCCAGGTTTCCATCCCTAGCGGCAAACGGCAAGTTCGCACACTGTGGAAATGAGTAAGGCAATTCCATCTCATACAGATACCTAATAGCGAATTCAGTGGAACAAACGCACTGCAAAAGCTAGGACCCTCTATTCCAAAACAAACTTATATAAGATAAAATAAACTTCAGGAACAACAGCGCACATCGCTGCTTTCTATGGACGGAGAGGAGATTCCAGCTCGCGCTGATTCAGTGTCCGGCAGCTAGGTATCTGTAAAGTGACGTGGTCCCAATGGCTTAAAACCAGCTTGTGGTTAGAGAACCACATGAAAGAAATTAAACGACATACGCATAAAAAACCATCACCCCCACATGACACGGACTGCTGTATAATCTGTGTGTAAGACAAATGGAACCAGTGGAAAACAGCTAATGTGTTTGCATTGGACAGCAGTAGAAACCACGCTCAGAGTTTCTCTGCTGCAATCCTCTGCTGAAAGGGGACTTTTGATTTCTTCCAATCTACCCACTGAAGCTTTGAAGGTTTGCTGCATGCATCAGGAGTTACAAGTTGCTATTCTGCTATTTAGTTCAAACCACATGCCCCTTTGGCCCTGCCAAATGCTTCACTAAAATGTTACCTGGCTGATAACCCTGATGTGGTGTGGATATTAAAGAAAAAAACAAAATAATTGTTAAAAAGAAAAAACAAACAAAACCAAAACAAAACAACCAAAAGAAAAAGACCAAAAACTACAAAAGGATTTGGCAGGGGGAAAGAAAGAGAGTACCTATGCCATTTTGCCACCATAGAAAGAAAAACAATCACTCCATCATGACAGCAAAACTGCTCTAAAAGTGCATCCTGATGGGACAATAACAGAAGTGTGAAGAACACACACGGACGCATCGCTGAGCTGAAGTCACCTCGTTTTCAAGCAACACGAGAAGCTGGTGTGAAAGCCAATGCCCCACTGTCTCATTCGTATTTGTGTTTTCCTGAATCCAGCACAGGGTGGAGGCTCCTCACTGCTTCAGCCCAGGTCAGCAACACACCTCTTGTGCACAAAGACAGCAAAACAGGAGATAGGAAGACCTTTTGCTTTACTAGAAAACTGAGGCACTATACTGTAAAATCTATTTATCCAGCAAGACGACACAGCATGATGCCTGTTTGTTTATTTCGAGCAGCATAATCGCAGTGCCTGGATATAAAAACTGATTATCAGCACAGTAACAACCAAAAGCAGCCTTCTTCCACAAAGTGGATGGGTATCCCCTTCCCATGCTCTCCCGCGGGTGACTGTGCTGCACAGCACTTCTGCCAGGCAGCCAAGGGGAGGGCTGAGCCTTCTGTGTCCCAAAATACACAGCCAGGGCAAGGCAGGAAGGCTGCTGCAGCAGAGACATGCTTCTTGATGCTGGCTCTGAGACCAGCTCTTTAGGTTGGTCCTTTGAGGCTGTTACCTGAACCAGGTAATCCTCCAGTTAATATTATGTAAAATGAAAACTTAACCAAAGTCTAAAATGCAACCAGAAAAACATGCAAAACCCACCTATTTTACTGAAAGCACAGAGGTGGTATTGTGTGGTATCAAATACAATGGAAAATTGCTGCTGCTCTTAAGAGTGCACAGTGACCTTCATTTGGCGTTAGGAGACAGCATTTTGTGACACCAGTTCTTCTCCAGAAACTTTTCTGAACAAGAGATATGAGCAGCAATCTTAGCTGACCAAGGAAACAGTCAGTGCGCTGTGACAATTTTGATATTAATTTAAGAAAGGAAGCATTGGTCACAATTTTGATATTAATTTAAGAAAGGAAGCATTGGTCACATCTAGTTCAGCTGTTTCTTGGTGCCTCCGCACACTGTAATCAGACATGCTCTCTTCAGTCTTCCAAACTCTCCCAGTGCCGTGGCAAACATTGCAACTGCCAGCAAGAAAGCCTGTCTCCATGAAATGTGTCTCCAGTCTAAGCGGCTACAGCAGGTCACCGGCATGCCCCACAGAGGCCCTGCTCGCAAACAGCTGGGGTCCACCTTGAGACCGCGCTTTGGGAGAGGATCTTCCTTCCAACACGAAGGTATGCAACACGCAAATGGCAGCTGACCCTGAAAAAGTCCTACTGGGCTGTGAAATGCAAAGCTTGGCTGCCAAGTGAACTTCTGATCCGTAAACCAGACGAAAGAAATGGATGAATGGTATCCCAGCTGTAAGATAGTAGCTCTTTTGCTTTTTCTGGTTCTTATTGATTTTCTCCGAATTGTTACCAAACTTAACATGCTTAACTTGTTTGTGAGTTCACGTAAACAAGACAGAACTTTTGCCATTTTCATCCATTTCTTGTCTTCCCATTTCTTTGCTTTAAACAAAAATACTAACAACCTCTATAAAAAATACATGCTTTTAGAAACAAAACCCCTTAAACTACTCTCTTTTGGAAAATAAATTCTGACCCATGACACATATTTATTACTGATAATTCACATCTGTGAATGCAGAATTTTTCTGATGAAATCACCAGGGGAAACAGTATTCAAAGTAGTAATGTATTTTTGCACTTACATTTGCAATTCCCACGTTTAGATAATACTGAATGTTGAAGCTGCAAGGCATTAATCAGAAGGAACAAACCAACCCATCTTACAAGATCGGTTCCCTGGGATATTTAGGCTTCTTCATCTTAATACCACAACAGATGCTGAACTGGTATAAATCTCAATAGCTCTGTTGACTGATTTACCTCCTTGTGGCTCTGGCTTACGCTGGTCTTGTCTTGCAGTCCTCAGTATTCTTAATAATGTTAGTATTTCTGTAAGAATCTTATTAGTCTTTTTGCTGCAGTGCACAGCTCTCAAGATATTCTACATGATTAGTCACAGAAAGGTCTACCTTCCGGCAAACAATACCACTGGCAGCATGGCAAAAGGATCTGTATAGTGCCTTGAAAAAGCCACTTTTCTGGTAGGATTTCTGACTGCCAGCCCTTTTAGTTTTTCAGCTGTGCATTTCCAGGATCCACAAAAAGTAGTAGTTCTTTCCAAACCAGGCTTAATCCCAGGCAATTGATGATCAGGCACACAGAAGGTATGTAAAGAAGTGGTTAACAAAACCTGCAGCAGACTATTTGCAGACAGCCCAAAAAGGGAAATGATACTGAAATACTCATTATGGCAAGTGGTACGTGAAAAGCACACCAAAAACATGACCTGTTTGCCTGGTAAAAACACACCGCTGTGAAACAACAGACAAGAATGGGAAGAGAGGTAGAAAATGCAGTTTTCTTGAGACGTCACAATTTTAACCACCAAACCCAACTTTCTTAATGCTCTGTTCCCTACCCCTGTCTTACAGACCTCTGTACTGGAAGCAGAGCAGTACTAGAATGACAATAGACAGACACATCCAAGGTTTATTGAACTCTAAACAAATTAGACTCATTTAATATTGGCTTTATGCATTTTGGCCTATGAATCAGGTACCTTGTTAAGGGCCTGAGACTATTTTCTCTCATACATTAATCGAGACAGATCATGCAGCCCTCATTCCTTGGGAAATAACTCCCTTGGACCGGATTATCTGGCACAGAAAGCACCGCATGATGCCGCTGGTTAGGCAGTAAATTTAACACTGTGCTGTTTATCTTGATTCACAACTTCATTTATTTCTGATACACTTGTACACTTACCAGGTCTCATTTCAATTCAGTTTCATTTGTATATCTCAAACCTATCATTGAATCATGCAATTTCAGAATGCAATAAAATATAATGGTGAAAATATAACTGCTCAGTTCCAAGAACAGGGGAAAAAAAAAAAAACAAACAAAAAAACCAAACCAAAACAAAAAAAACCCACAGAAACTCCCCAGAACCCAAGGCCATCATCATAAATTCATCCAACACAGTATAAACCGGTTGCCTCAAGTAATTAAAAAATACGAATTTAAACTGAAAAGTGCTAACTGAAAAAGTAAAACGCTCTGCGAGGGGAGAAAAAAAAAAGTCAAAAGCAAACACAAGACTGAATGCTGCAGCCACTCAATATGCCTTCATTGTGCTTTGATGTAATTTCAAAAACATCTAATAACTCTCAAGAAATGTAGCCTGACCTTCTTTTCCCTTTTCTCTGTTTCAAGTACTATTAGGCCAGTACCTTCTGCTCTGTTTAATTAAGGTAGAAACACTTGTTCAATTTAATGCTATAATCAGAAAGAGATGAAAAAAAGGAAAGGTACAATGTGGAAACCAAATATATAAGAGCTCAGCAAGATTCTTCTTAGGAAGGTAAGCTAGGTTTTCTAGCCTGATGCTGTACCTAATGAATTTAGTGCAGGCTGCATCTTCATCTTGGAAAAGGAAACTCCTTAAAAAGTATTTAACATTTCATTTTTCCAGGAAAGTTTAAGGGTGTTGCACATGCTCAGCAGTTCTAAAAACCAAACTTTAAATGTTTTTTAGGCATGAGGTTAGGTATTAAAAAAAATTCTAGGGGGTGAATTAAACACAGAAAAAAAATCCCAATTTCCTTACATGCACTATGCATTATTTTATCATCGAGTTGTTGATCATGAGGTATAACTGAAAAACAGAATAAAAATGCTAATAGATTTAATATCCACTCCTCTCACCTTTCTAATGCTATGAATATCTTGTTTTTTCTTCGAATTGGTACTTGCTAAAAATCTATTGCATGAGACTCCTTTCTTGGGAGATGATAGCATGCCAGAGTTTGACTATGAATTAAAACAATTTTTTTCCATCACTGAAAGAAGCCTGATTTAAAAGATTCAGCTTGTGTTTTGATGGCTTTGAAATACACAACAATTTCAGGAAGAATATGAACAGCTCGATAGCACTTCATTGCAGCAATGTGTCACGCTGAACTTTGTCTTACACAAAAATCAAAATCCTAGCCTGTTCACTTGCCTCTCTGTGTCAATTTAAAAGGTTGCAAGCGTGTTTAATTTGGGAAAAAGAAAGATCTGTAATGTATCTGTCTTATAAATTACTGTAATGTACACACACAGTATTAAAATATATGATACTTGGTAAAGCCAATATGGAGTGCTCATGGAAACCCTTGCAAAAAAATAGTTTTAAAAAAATTCAAGATCTGAGCTTTCATGACAGAGTAGTTAAAAAAACAAAACAGCCTAACAACAGTCAAATAATCTTTCTGTCTTCATCTAACCCATGTAAGAAAGATCTGCCCTCTTCCCCCAAGCTTTTTAGGCTACTTTACCTCAAGCAACGAGAATAAAAAGCAAATGAATTCCAATATATAAGATGCGTAGTATCAAATTGTCTGCTTTAAACTTTCAATCATCACAACTCAGTTGAAAGGCGTTTACCTGCCCGAGTGCGTTCCTATTGCGACCACTGCTCCACTGGGATGGAAGTCAGCACAGTGCCCCGGTTCCTGAACGGAGAGGCACAGAGACGTCATTCACCCGCCCGCTTCCTTACAGTCAAACACCTCTCCTTATGCCAAAGCTACCCTAAAAGTCTGAGGTGAACTGACACAGGGAAAACCAATCAGCAGCATGCTTATAATCCTCAGACATATTTTCTTTTAATGTATCAGTGACATGCACTACATGAGCTTCTTGAAAGTAAAACACGTAAATTTCTGTGTAAAAAGATACTTTTGCTTGCGTGTTAGGACAGAACTAGCCAAAATATGAAACAAACAATGACAGTAAGGAAGGACATCTAAATCCAAACCTTTCACAACAGTATGATATCCTCTTCAGATTGTTTGAATAATTGGGAAAAAAGTTAAAGTGTAACAAGAACAAAGGACTAAGTTTTATTTAACTTGGATTGTCAGAATGGCATCAGACAACGGTAACCACATTACAGTCTATACAATGTCTGATGAGCTTGGTGAAGTTTATCAAAGGTTCCGAATAGCTGTTTTTAAAGCCATAACTACAGGATTTTTGCTTCTCTTGCAATCAGATGGGACAAGGGTGTTGCAGGCAACTAAAGCTTTTTCCTATTTTCCAGCCTGATATTTAACATTAAAGGGTTGACCTACATCTAGCAGCCTGGTCCATTCCAGTGTGTGGTCCACAGAGTTCCACATACAAACTTGCCTATCTTGGGCACATGTTAAAAATAAGTCTTTGAAAGGATGGGATGCCAGTCCCCAGAGTTCATCTGTATGTCCCTGGAAAGAAAACACATACATTCATAACAATGAATAAAATAAAGACTCTCTCAAAATAACACAGCAGCAGGGAAAGCCTTTACATTTTTAGGTTATAGTTAAAAAAAGTTGTGCTCACCTGTACCTCTACTAGGAAACCATCGTTAAATGTTCCCCGTAAAACAAAGTTTCGTGAAGTACCCACTAAAAATTGATCTGCTTTTCCTTCCGCTACTGCTCTGATTGTTCCATACTGGTCAGGAACCTAGGAAAAGAAAGATCTGTAAAACCACATTGCCCACCTTGATAGGCGCTTATTTCTGAAGGCCACAAATAGTGCACAATGACAGTACCAAAACTGGAGTTCTCCAAGTGGAAAGCAACAATCTAATCATGTATATACTAGATCAGGACTTGACACAAAACCTACCTCATTTATTTGTTCAGTACAGGCATACAAGACGATCTCACTCCAAAACAATCACAGCTATGCCATTTTAATAAGTCTCAGTAGAAAAAATTACAAATTAAATTACATGGATTTTTAAGTGTCAAATACACTAAACCAATGCACTCCACAACCTTACAACTCATAAGAACAGGAAGAACACATAGTTATTGTTTACTTTTCCAAACACGTTGTGAAAAATAAGAAAAATCTTGTAGCACACAGTAAATGCTTCCTGATCTTCTTAATGCTTCCTGATTAGCCTTAAGCAAATGTTCATATGCCTTACATAAACAACGACTCCAAATTTTATTGAGTTTGTTTATTGCATACTTGAATGCTAATGCACTGTTTTATTTTACAGTGTGCATTTGTTTGGTTTTCTAAATGATTTATGTTTAGAAAATACACTAACTTTAATATTAGCCACAGAAGACAGAAAATCAATGCAATCATTCAGAAAGTTGTCTGTCAGGGTTCTAGTAATATTTCTCAACATAAAAAATTAGCTTTAACATAACATTATTAACAAAAGGAAAACAGAGACACTGATATGAATAAAGTGTGTTACTTAAGCCTAAGAGTTGTATATGATAGTCAATGCTTACTTACTCTCAGCCATGTTTTCTAAAGGTCACTATTAGATTCAAAGTAATAACAAACTCTAGATGGAACTAAACATACGTGTTAAGGAAAAAATGCTGCTATAAATGGACGCTAGGTAAGTGGAATAAACCATTATTAGAACAACTGTTTAAGAAGAACATGTTATTTCAAGATGTCATCTTATTGTTAGGAAAAAGAAAGTAAGTATTTTAAAATCCATAATGTGCAATTTTTTCCCAGTTCATCCCCATTTACCCAGCATTGCCATATAGCCAAATCACAAAGACATACATATTCACTTAACGCCTGTTTTAGGATAAAGTTCAGAGAAGCTCCTCAACATAGCTTATTAATCATTAATTCTTACAGAATGCCCATAGGTACCCCATCAATTGTTTGCCTTATGTCAAAAATTCTATTAAAACATACAAAACCTGGTAACATTGTCTTTCTCCAGACAGGCAAACTTACAAAATCCCAGGCAATACTAAAGAGTATCCTCAAAGAAGGGATGAATGAATAAAAGAAACTAAGCAGGGTCTTGGAGGAAAGAAAAACCTTAAAATTTCTGTTCCACTTAAACAGAGGAGAACTGAAACCACATATAGGCTCTCATTTATAGGCTGAAAATTTAAACAGTTTTATAATAAAACACTGTCATCCACTTAAAAAGACAGCAACCAGAAGATATTCTATCATCCTAACTACCGGTCATCCAAAGGGTGGGGAGGGCTCCGTCTTGCTAGTCAATACCTTGCTCAAGGCAATTTCTTTGTCACTCTTGCCTTCTTACCTCAATTTCCCTTTCGGGATTCAGATCATGATCCCACAGGATGATCTTCCGGTCTTTCCCACCTCCAGTTAGCAGCATCCCATTCCTCATTTGACAGAGTGTGAACACGCTGCCATCATGAGCTTTGATTTGTCTGCTTATCTGATATACTCCTACATGCACAAAAAGAAAATAATAAAGAACACTAACTTGTTTATTCACCTGGGGTTTATAAGAAGCCGTGCCTTTTGGCAGAAGAATAAAGTAACAGCGTACAATAAATAATTACATTTGGACTGTCAGGCTATTAGTATTGCATTAGTACTGCAAACACAAGGTGGTAGTGTTTTCTTACAGGATAAAAAGATAAAACAAAGGACCTGCCCTTCTGAATAGAAACTTTTTTGAGATAGATCGTCCTGCAACTTGTGAAGGCAAGAACAACTATTTGCAAAATGCTTTCATTTCTCTGCTATCCAAGGGAACACAGTTTTTTCCAGATGCAAGATAAACTGTCCTTTAGAGTCAGTAAATATTTAGCAAGTCATTATTAGCAAAGAATTAAAGTTATTTTATTAAAAGAAACTCAAAGACTCGTTGTCTATAGTCTTATGGGAATAAAAAGCAAATTATTTATAGCAAAGTTTCCAGGATGCGTGAACCCAATATCTAATGCTGGATGTTGCCTCACTTAAAAATAGCATAACCAGCATTTAGCATCTGTCAATATAGCAGTCTACCCAAAGGAGAACACTAGGGAGAATGAGAGAGAGATGGGGAAATTAAACAACAAAGGTAGCAAAGGAAGCCTTCTGCATCCCAATGTGGTCTTCGTGTCAAAAGAATCACTGTAGGAAAGTGTATTTTTAAAAAAACAAGATTCTGGTGCTTTGAGACTGGCATATTTTCAAATAGCAATCACAGAAAAAGCCTAAGACACTACCCAAATAAATACCAGCTTAACTTCACTGACTCTGCCTATGGCTCCAGTCAGTTCAAGTCAGCATGCTCTCGCACTGTGAAAAAGAGTTAGAGATGAAGTCTTGTGACCAATCTAATGTCATAAATGAACTAAAAGATCCCGTATTTAGTTAAGCCAACGTAAATAAATGTTCTATTCGATATCTTTTAAGATTATACTAGGAAAAGGTTATTTTTGCATAAGAACTTCAAAATTAAACATCAGATAATTTGTTAAATTACTTTTCCATTTCAGTTAGCTTGAAAGACAAGAAAAAGATTTACCTACAAAACCAGACTTACCATTAAAAATTTACTTTTTACATGAATGTTTTCCTGGCATACCAATTTAAACCAGAGCGTTTGAAATAGCTGCCAAGTAAAATAAATTATCCTTGAATTTATAAGTTACCTTAGGGCTCAACTGTGCCAGGTCTGCATATGTCGGGTAACGAATCATTTTCCTTTCTTTTTTATAAAAGCTTTGCCCTAAAGAGTAAGTTTAACCCAAATTTCAAATAAGATGGGTTTTAAAGTATATTTTACAGCCAAGACTTGAGTATCTGCTAAGCCAGATACTATTATTTGTGTAACTGCTACAACTACACATTATATTTTTTCCTTCACATACAAGTCCTATTAGCATCAGCTTCAACACTTAATGGCATTCCTCTGAGACTAAGCATGGTACAACATAAGCCTTCAGAGACAAAGGTAGCCTGCAGAATCCTCAAACTGATCCTACAGCCTTTTTCAAATCTGAGGATGAAAGGAACGCTGATTAACTGCACATTTTTTTAAATGCACAACATTTCAATAACATAGTTTTCATTCATTTCAGGCACAGTCTCACTAACTGTTGAGAAACTCTGCATTGCTCTTAAGTCAGCTAATTCACGAGACTTGAAGGAGTTTAGTACCAGCTGTTAATAACAGGAAGTGTACACCCTTTGTCAGGCCTGTTTCCCTATTCCTGTTCTCATGCAATCCTTTATGACTGTCTTCTACAAACTACCTAAAATCTGCGAATAACTGTGAATGTATCCTACCTTTAGGTCCTTTTCCTGGAGTAGATTCTACAGTAGTTTTGCCCCATATAAGTATTATCCCACCTGAGTCTCCAGTGAGCACATCACCGTTTCCCAAAAAAGCCAAACACTGAACAAATTTGGGTTTTTCGTATTTCTGAAACACAATAAGCAAAAGAAAGGGATAATTGCTTGTACTCTTTATGTAATTAGTATAATGCATCCACACCCATACACCCTGCATACGTGTAAGCAGAATGTAACCTTTTTTGTTTGTTTTCCTCTCTGCTCAAACAGTACATGGTGCCAACAGAGGAAATTTATAGAAAGCGTGAGCAGATCATTCCATTGATTTAAAACCAACCTGATATCAAGACATTCTTACCCCAAATATCCCTTGCTTCCTTGATAATGAATTGCCACTCCAGGTCCAGAAAAATATATGAGATTTGCCACATGTTATTATGGTATTTGCATCAGTTGGATGGAATTCTACAGCAAGAACAACTTCATTTGTAGTCTGAAATAATAACAGAAATAATATTTATTCAGATGGGACATGAACTATTAGAAACACATGTAAAATCCCAAGTTTCTGAACAGAGATATGAGGAACTAGACAGCTCATTGTATGCTTGAAAGAATCCATAACTGTTCCGTGCTAAATCAACTGTCTGAATGACCCCACATGTCATTTTATATATATATATATTGATTTTTTACATTCATAAGAGACCTTTATAAAACTTCAGTAGAAAAGTCAGGGTTCTACATTTGCTTTTTAAATCACAAAAGCTTCTGCCCTCTGGAATAGCTAAGACTTCTGCCATGGAAAGCGAATGACGTACAAAAGATACTTTTTTGGGTTGAAAACCCTGCTTAGTTTCTACACAGACTAGTTTGCTATTCTGGATAACAAAGCCGTAACAGAGGCAACAGGCAATGGTAACATAGTAGGATTATATTCATCATTCTCCTTCTGAAATTCTGTAAAAATTCCTTTGGGTTCTTTCTTCCTCTCCTTTCCTCCTCACAAAGAAGAAAAGAAGAAACCCGCATAACTCAAAGCTCTGAAACGTAGAGTCCCACCTTTGTATTTTTTACTAGCTGCATATACTGTTACTGAATTACTAACATCTCAGTGAGTACTTCATCCTTTACCAATGGATTTTACAAACATAGTAAAGTGACTGGTCATTTATCTAATTTCTAATGTATATTCAACCAATTCTTTGAAGACAATCTCCTGGAGGCAATGACTCTGCAAAACACTTAAGTAAATGCATCAGTGCATTTACTTCTATGGGATTTAAGCCCATGCTTTAAAGGAGTATACATAAAAGTGCTGCTGAATCAGCACCTGTGGGAGTACCCTTTCCCACCTCACCATTTTTGGCTCGCTTTAGGAAAACAATCTTCCTAAGTTTCATTTTTTGTTGATGGCCATATTTATTGAATTATGCTTCTCACACACAGTTTCCTCCACATGAGCAGATCTCCTATACCCACAAATCATACGGAAACTAAGGACTGAAAAATTTAATGGAGTTCAGCCGAGAGAAGGCTTCCGTTTTGCACCCTAGCTCAACGGATGAAACTCTGCTCACAACACCTATTGCGGAAGGTGCTTAAGATACTGTAAGATCAAGTCCTAAACTTGAATAAGTACTGAAGGGCAAGCTGTCCCTGACAAATTGTTTTTAGCCAATTCTGAAATACCAAGGAACTCCCTGGAGAGTGAAAATAGTCAAAATAATGTCAATAAAATGGGAAATAGAAGCCATATGCTGAATAGTTTCACATTAAATATCAGCAAGGAAATGAAAATACTGACATAGAATTACATTCAAACTTACAGAATAGAACATAATTAGTATTGGTCAACATAATTTAAAGAAAATGGGTCAAACCAACCTGATTTTGTTATCTGAAATTGCAAGTTTGGAATCATATAGACATATATACTTGTAGAGTAGTCCATTTGCTGACTCATGATTAAAAAAAATTTAAAAATACTCAGTTCCACACCCATGTAATATCTCCTTGCCTGATATTGTATAATGCAAAGCAAGATGTCTCAAAATATGGACTTCAATAGGAAGTTATTGGATTGGGTGTTTCCAGTGGAATCAACTTTACATGAACATTGAGCGCAACACCTCTGAATGCTTCTCATCGATCAGAAATTTAGAAGGTTATGAAGGAAACAGGAAAGCAAACAAGATTGCAATCTACAAAAGTACTAATGGACTTCAAATGAGAAGAGACACACGTACCGAGAATCAATGTCTGGAACTCAATTCAGACAGAAATGAAAATAAGGAATGTCTAAAAGTATTTTTTTTTTTTAATAAAAAACTACAGAGTGAATCGTAAAGTTTCTTAAAATTCCCAGGATTTATTTTTTTAAATTAGGAAAATACTAGAGAATTGCTTTATTTGGATTGGCTCTGAGGGATGAGTAAAATGTAATTACAAG
Source organism: Platalea leucorodia (assembly GCF_965183815.1). Classification (NCBI taxonomy): domain Eukaryota; kingdom Metazoa; phylum Chordata; class Aves; order Pelecaniformes; family Threskiornithidae; genus Platalea; species Platalea leucorodia. Next base: position 28,449,392 of record NC_138825.1, on the reverse strand, counting down.
TGCTCCAATACTCAAAACCCTTCCAGTATACAAGTTAAGAATACATTTCTTTTGTGCCCTTACACAAGCCAGCAGTATTACAGTTGCAGTTTCCAAGAAAAATCAAATGTGTGTCTCACAAACTGTTGTATTTACAGGAATAAAACCACTTCTATTTCAGAATATTAATTTGTGCAATAATTACCTTTATTTCTGCTATTTTTGATTTCCTCTGCCAATCCCACACAGTGAGCATATGCTCATTAGAGTCATCAATTACACACAAATGAGTACCAGAATCCTAAAGGAAAAAGAAAAAAAGAAGTGCTGACAAAGTACTATCATACCCCATTTAGAAACAGGGCAGGACAGCAGTATTTTCAAAACTGCTAAGGTACAAATATAAATTAAGCAAGTCCTTTTAAAGTAATTATAAGCCCGATATAGCTGGTATTTTCCTTTTCTCTTAAAGACAGACATAGATTTTTGCATAATTTCACAAAAAGTGACCATGCTTCAAATAATATTCTAGGAAAGCTTTAAAAGGTATCTTACCAAATCTTTCCCTTTTAGTTTGTTTTTGTTGTTATTGTCTTTTTTTTTTGCTTTCTTGTTTGCAATATTACGCTAGGAGCAAAGAGGTTTCTCCCTTTTTTTATTCTGCAAATATTTTGTTTTTCCTCAGGTCTCAGAGGCCAGACACACAGCTCCACTTGTGTTTTTTTCTTAAATGTCACCACCACATATACACAACTTTACATTATCAAATTTTGCAATCACATTTCATTTTTTCCTCATGAAGCATTAAGTACCAGCAGTTTCATCATATAGTTAGTAAAACTGCAGCAAAGGCAACACTTTCTGAATAAAGTGATGCTTACAGAGCAGAAAGACTGGCATCTACAGTATTAAATAACTGAAACAGCTTATTTCGAACAATTTTACAACAAAATAGTAAATATGATTATACAGAATTAAGAGAGCAAACAGAAAATCTTAGAACAAAACCATACTTATTCACACCAACACATATTTGCACAAACCAGTTGTTTCAAGGACATGTGTAGAAAGATTTGGAGGTGGCCTTATTTATTTTAAAGTTGATTCTTGCAGTTCAACCGCATTCTCTAACAAATTATGAAAATAGAGGTGGCTGAAATTTTTATTCCCAAATACTAATACTATTATGAGCAGTAATATGCAAATATACATGTCAATTATTAAGTGGAAAGACACCCTGAAGACAGCATTGGCGATATATACAGCTCTTGCGTGGGTTTATGGAATTATGTGGTAAAAACACAGTTCTAGAGACTGCATATTCACTGTTTCAGTCCACTGAGGAATCATATGAGACTGTAATAAGGTATTAAAATCAGTTTCAGCTGCAGAACAAACTAATAAAAAACTAAAATCCAGTCCTCAAAAATACCTTAGTGTTTTGTTTTGTTTTTAACAGGATGGAACACATATTTATTCACTTTGGGGAAAAAAAAAAAAGTATCTGAGTGAAAAAGTTTTATTGATTTATTAAAATGACAGGAATGACAGTATTCCTCTCACATTATTCTAACTTATTTATGCTACTCCCTTATTTGTAAAAACAAACAAAAAAAAAATTCTTTTATTTACTGAAAGACAAAACCTAGCTATAACTAACTAAGCAACATTTCAATGTGTACGTTTTTCTTTTCAACAGGTCACCCAACGAGACTGCTGAGTGTCCATCCTTGGAGATACCCAGAACGCAGGTGGACCACAGCCCTGAGCATCCTGCTCTGGCCGAGCCTGCTGTGAGCAGGACAGTGGATGGGGTGCCATCCCTTCCCACCGCAGCTGTCCTGTGAATCTCTTCCTCTATTAGCAAAATACAGCAGATGTTCTTTTTCTGCATTTTTTATTTTTTATACATATTAATTCTTCCTGCTGGGGTGCAAGAACCACAGCCTGGGTTTTCAGGAGGTCTGATATGTCTTAGTGCTTTGGCAAAAATATAAAGGCAGCTTAAAGATTAAAATATACACATACCTTACAAAAAAATAAACTCATTGCCAATTTTGAAACGAGAACTTTATCAATGCCAAGTAGCACATCTCCATTTGCTACTGATTTTTCTAATAAATTCTGTGGGGCCAGTAACAAGACCTACATTTTTTTTTCCTATGTAAAAGTAGAGGGACAAATTGAACAAATTATTCCCCAGGAAAAAATAGCACAAAATAATGTTGGTTTTTTTTTTTTTTTTTCAAATTTCCTGTTGCTGGATAAAAACCTGCTCCAGCTGTGCAAGCAGAAAAGTTGCCCCTTCTATCAGGACTCACTAATATTTGTCTTCACGAACCTCACTAACAAGCTTGTTTTTAACATCCAAACAGAAAAACCAAGCCCCTCACAAACAAAACCAAGCCACCAAACCCAGCACAGATTTCCATTTCTAGCTAAGGCTTTTCTTGCCTGCTATTTATTCACTGTGCTAGTTTGTTACCGCAATTTTACATGTGCCATTTCCTGTTTTTTCAGCCAGCTCACTGTCAGCTGGTTTTATAAAGTATACATAAGCTCTACTGACACACTTTTAATACCAAAACGGATCAGCTAGACAACCACGTACAAAAATCTTCAGAAATTTCCTTCTCGTTTACATAGGACTGGATAAATTATTTAACACACCAAGTAATCACACCCATCTTACCGCTTTTGAAAAATCCAAACACCCCACTCCACGTTCAAAAGTCCCGAGGCCGATAACCTGCAGCGTCACCAGGCTCACCGAGTCCCATACTCTAACATGGGGCTGCAGAGGCTGCGTGAAAAAGCAATGGGACAAACCACGTCATCAACAGTGAAAGCATCATATGCAGGTGTCAAGTTTTGTTAAGCAGATGCTATCTGAATTACAAACTGCAGACCGAAATGCAGGATGACCTGTGCTAACAGTGCCGCTGGATAGTATCTTGAAGCTCAAAAGGTGAGAGTCAAGACAATCTCGCTCCCCATGTCTGGGCTACAAACGGGGCAGCAGTGCCGTTGAGGTGAGAAATTAAGTATGGTAGCATTTTGTAGTTGTGAAAATAAATCTTTGCCCAATTTAAGTCATTGAACAAATAATGGAAGAGTCATCTTGCATTTCAGACCCCAGACCTAGTAATCTTATGCAGCAACTGAAAATAATGATCAAATCTTGTTTTTTTAATATATAAAGTAGGAAAAAAAAACCAACCAAAACCCACAACCCTGGTGCACCAAGTCCCCTAACCATCACCAACCACTCAATGAAAACCTCCATAGTTGTATTTCATACAAGTACTATCCCAAACCAGCTTAGCTTCATAAATGTGAAACAATCACAAATAAAGTGGGAATTAAGTTGGTTTAAGGACAGCATTCACCATAGAAAGTGACAATAAATCATCCCACTGATGGAAAAACAAATCAACCAGCCCTAACAATAGATTCAACAAATGTTCAGTGGAAATCATAACAATATCTATACAAAAAAACCCACACCAATTTCTTACAAAATCTAAGAAGTTGAACATCTGAATAAGGGTTATATTTAATGTGCTTCTACACCTCATGGTATCTGTCTTTCCCGCCCCCACCTCTTTTTTTTTTTTTATTCTGTCTATAATTTCATGAAGACAATCCAATTATTCAAATTCTGACAGAGTTTGCCAACAGCCAGGGACAAGAGCATTTAAACGCACTTGCTCTCAAATGAGGCAGTTTGTAGGAAAGCTTGACACACCTTCCATGAATTCTCAAAGTTGGGTTCCTCTCATGAAGCCTTAAGAGCACACTGACCCACAGAAGTGGGGACTTGTTCTCCTCTGGGAGAAGGCTTATTGCAAGAAATGTGACAGAAATGAAGTGGCCTTATAAATCAATTACAAGCTTCACATTTACTCGCAGAATTAAAATTGAGTTTCCTATGTCACAGATAAAAGACTTTATGAGCTTCTGCTCTTTTTGATGTATGGCTGAGTGCTTAGCTGTTACTGGTTTTTGCTAGAGATATAGGCCGTTACCTTAGAAACAGCAAAATATCTCAGTAAATGCAGTGCATAAAATAAACTGCAAACAGAAGGTGATGATGAGATTAAGAAAAACCGAAACACTTTTTCCTGATTTTCAAAAGAAGATACTACTGCTCAACAGCTCTATTACTTACCCTTCCATCTTTATCCACTCCAGCTAACTGTCCTGTTGCAATTCTAATTTTGTCTGGATGAACTGCAAGACTAAGACAGACAGAAATATGACTTGCTTTTGCTGTCATAGGTCTTCAAAACTGAGAGGTTTTTTGTAAATTTTTTTTCCTTTCTCAACAGAAGCCCATGAAGACACTTATGATCCTAAATCCCACTTTTAATGAGACAGCTTGTATGCTTCTCATCAGACTATGTCATTACACACGGTACTAATGGGTCAATCCAGCTCTTGCGATGGCTGCTGGCACAAAACCAGGAGTGCCAGAAGAGCTACCTCCACATGTGCTCTGACAAATCTAAGGTTTCCACTACATTGGAAGTCCGCTGTAACAAAATATTGTCTCATGATGGGCTTCCTACACATAGTTATATGCCGTATTTATAAACACTAGAGCATATTTTATACCTAAACCTACAGATAGCATGAACCTGGGGAAAAAACAGCTGAAAAGCTGGCTGAGGGCTTGTGCACCCAGGAGTCAGGGATTACTGCCACTTGAAATGAGTTACTGACATAATTGTACTAATGAAATTCTCCAGTACAGTGCACTACTAGTGTGAGTAAAAATCTGCTGTTGATTATCACATTTTGCTTTGGAGCCAATGTGAAAAAACAGATTTCAGAGTACACATCCTCTTAGTTCTAGTGATTTTTTGACTGATCGTTTTATTTGCTTTCTCTGTAAAGTTACAAAGGTGAAGAAAGCCATTGAAATAGGAAAGGGGGAGCAGGGGGGAGCCTGAAGAGGTCAGAGTGATGGACACCAAAAACATTTACAATCCAGTCTGGTTTTTTTAATGAAAGTGAAGAACACAAGACTGACAGCATTCCTCCCACAGGAAGCAATTACAGTTATCAAAGCACAGCCAGGAGAAAAGAGGTTTAGATGGCAACTCTTCTCCATTCAGATAGAGTAGGGAGCTTATGTTCACCACTACATTATGTGTACTACTCTTCAGACTAACATCGTAAAGTCAGCAACTGCCTTTGCACCCACAGTGATGTTGGCTTCAATTTCCCTGCTTCTCTGTTTCGTTTTGCAAACATCTTTCTGATTTCCCAGACAGTCTTAATACTTGGATGGGTACTTCCATGTATTAAAAAAATGAGAAAATTATTGCTCAGTTTTCCATTTGGTTTTCTAATTCTCCTTTATGACTACATATTTGCCATACTGCCTGTAAATCACTGATTTAGAATTAGGCTGACAACAATTTTTAATTTCTGGGACATCCATTTAGAATAATTTACACCAAGATCCTTTCTCTAATCTGGCACTCTTAGATTGTCTACATATCCTGTTGTTTTGCATTTAAGCCAGAAACCCTAAGCATGAACTGCTCTAGCACCATTCATTTGGGTAGTGTTTACTACAGTGAAATCTACTGGGACTGATGAAACAGAAAATAACTACAATTATGATGACATTAATGAGCTCAGACATACAGTAGGAAAGAATAAAAAGAATACATTTCTGCATTATTACACACATACTTACATGCAAATGTTATATACTAACCATTTAACGCAGTCTGTATGACCCAAGTAGTGTCGCTGAGTTCTCTCCTCATAGTTAAATAGTACCACCACTGATGCTATGAAATATACAATTTCTCCGGTAGGAAGGAGGTAAACATTGGCTCGACAGTCTCTTCCACGATACCCATATCTATACATATTTTTTTTTTTTTAAGTCAAGGTTGTCACAACCACTGTTTACCAGAAAAAAAAAATACCAACTTTTTTTTTTTTCCTTCAAGGATTCCTGGGGAGCTCTCGTGTCGGCAAATGCCCTTTATGTTTTTCCTCTGGAACTATAGCACAATTTCAGTAACACAGTTTAGAAAAAACAAAACAAAACAAACCCTATAAAAATTGGACTTCAGGAAACCAAATCCCTTAAATAGTGATGCTCATTGAAGTTGAAAATAAAATATATAAGGCACACTGAAGTAAAACAAATACAGTGTTATCATTTTATAAAAACCTCCATGTGAAGTTTCATTAGGTAACAGCAGGACTCACTGTACTGGCTTAACATTTTTTACAGCAACAGAGCTGTGCATCTGCACCCCAGGCACCAGAGTATTACTTTCATTTGGCCTTTTAAAACAAGCGTGTGAAAATTCCTAATGCCCTTCAGAAAAAGGCAAGCTTCTGCACAGCAGCTGCCAAGTTCAGGAAATATTTCTTCAGACTGTTTTAGAGTATTTTTAAAAAAAACAAAACTCAAAAGGAACTGACACAGTGAAAAATATTCTATCCAAATCTACCCAAAATATATAAAAAGGATGATTTTTCTAGGAAACTTGCATGACTCCTAATGACATTCAGAAGTTTTACACACTGTGAACCAGCTTTGGTTAGCACAGATCAAATGTTATTACAACTCGTTTTTTCTTTTAAACAGGTGCAATTTTCTTCACGTGGACTATTAATATGGCTGGCTGCCTGTATTTCAGTTCCCAGGGTCACTATGTACAATTAACATCAAAATTCAGACTTTAACAGTAGCTCTGTAGCCTCAAAAAATACAATTTTTCCTGTTATGTCTTGCATTTCAGAGAGCTCCCCACTTCAGTGCCAACTAATACACCTGCAGCAGCAAGGAAAATATGGGAAATACATTAAGCAACTTTAGCTAAAGGATTCCAGCCTCAGGCCCTGGTTAATCAGGTAAATAAAAGGAAGCCAAAGACCCACAAGGAGAAAGCTGGATGGATGAAGCTGGCTCTTTCTCATAAATGAAAGCAGGTGCAGTAGTTCAAGTCTGGGAGTATCTAAAGTGACATCTCCTAAGCTGACAGCCTGGCCTCTATTCTTCTTGGAAAATGGCTACCAAAAATATCACCACAGGGCCACCTCTCACCCCCCAAAATCTCCCACCACACTACCTTTCCTCTTTTGCAGTCCCAGCAAACCACAGGACTGCTATACGACAGGAACACTTGCAAAATTAAACACATGGTGTAACTAAATAATGGTTCAAAGAGAGACACTGCATTCAGTTGTCAATTAAATCTCTTCAGAGTACGGAAAACAAAACAGATTTATATCTTGCTGTCTTCTGTTTATTACAGAAGAACACAATGGCTCCTCTGAAGCAGAGATTATTCACTGGCTTGCTTAGCAAATGATATCGAGAGAAATGTTGACACAACACAACGCTGAGGGCAGGAAAAAAAAAAAGGATGCCTCTGTTTCTCCTCCATCACTATTTACTTTCTCCATAATTTTTCCTCTTTCTTCTTCTTTTAAACACTGATGGAACAAAAAGAAACTCCAGAATGGCCTTTTATAAAAAAAAACAAAAACAAACCAAACCAAAACAACCAGACCACTGAACTTTCAAAAACGATGGGCTCCAAACCAATGAAAATATTTTTTCTACCCTGAAGCATGAAGAACGCTATTCTAAATACCTTCTCAGAGGAGAAAGGCAGATCTTGTTCATCTGCCGTATACAATATGGAGTGTATTGATAAGGATTTATTAAGATTGACATCTTTGAACATTCATCCTAGAAAAGTATTAATGATTTACGCAAACATGCCTTTCCACAGCAGAAGTCTACCATGCAAAGCTAAGGATAAATATTTTGGCACCCACCACTGAGCTCTGGCATTCATGAGGCTGCAAAAAATGGTTACGTTTTCTCAGTCCATTCCTTTCCTTTACCCCTCCTACATAATAAAGTACCAAAGAGTGGCTGTATTTTCTAGGAGTGTGTATTTTAGAAGCATTTAAAGGAACAACCTGTTTTGTGGGAGAAATTTTTTTGCTTTCTTCATTCTGCATCCCAGACTATCTTGAGAGAAAACGAGAGGGGTTGTTGCTCCACAGCAGTTCTTCCCTTCTCCACATGCTCAGAACAAAGCAGCAGATACGTTAATACAATTGATTGTCTCTCTCTATAGAAAAAGGGCTGCCACAACTTTGGTGCTTAGTTTCCCCTAAATGTCAATGTTAATCTTTCAATGAGACTGACGTTTCAACCAGGGAAATTCAGAGATAGTTGTCTTCATATTGTGAATGTTTCTCACCGATTACAAGGACTGTTTTTTCACAACATTTGATATGCTTAACAGCTTTTAGGTTTGGGGTTTTTTTGTTTCTAATTGGCTAAGAATAGCCATGGCCCTCATGAAAAGTGATCCACTGTACACCAGAATTCAAGAGTATATTTACCGCTGACTTAAATTATTCTTAGAAAGAAGAGCACCAGTGCTAAAAATAACCTTATAAAATGGAGTCAGAAATACCCTCCAGAAACTGAGCTACTATACCTTGGGAGAAAAGAGTCTATACAACAGCAGCACTGACTGTGACCTCTGTAGCTGCTAAATAAGCCCATTTCGCTATTACTAGGAATGCAAGATATGCTTTAACCAGTTCTGAGGTAGGAAAGACTGCAGTACAAAGCAGGGATACCCAAAAAAAATGATTAAATTTAAATGAAATCACTCAGGAACCAGACACAGTGAAGAGCTCAGACTTCCCCACAAGCTACTTTATCTTGCCAAGCAGCTTAGGCATTTCTTCAATTGACAGTAATCTGCAGGGCAGACAAAAGCTAAGTGCGTTCCGTTGAGTCTACCATACTGCATATCAGTAGTTGAATATACCTGCAGGACACAGTTCATCTAAAAAGGATATCCCTCTCCCAGACCGACCAACCAACCAACCAAACCAAAAAAACCCAAACCAAAAACCCCACCCCAAGAACCCTTCTGTTCTTGCCTTGAAGTTGTTTATAGTTGATCAGCATCTTCCAAAACAGTATTATTGAAGGAAAGCCCAATTATAAACAATCATCCAGAAGGCAGGAGAATTAAAGGCGTTCAAAACAAAACTTAAAAGACTGAACAATTCAACACTCAATTGACCTTTCAGTTGCAAAACAGTGAAATTACTAAAATATTCTCTGAATCACTGTCCCCATGCCTTTTTAATAAGGTATACAGGCTTCAGTTTGCCATCATATTTGGAAGTTATGGCTGGCTTGCAGATTTCTTCCCCTTGCTAAACCCGTGCATGAAGTACAAGATCTTCTGCTGCTCTATCTTCCCGTCTCCAAAACTGAAGAGCAATTCTGTGCAACTCATAAATTTTACTGCCTTTTCCTCATTGTTTTCTTCACCATCGTATCCAAAAGATACCCTACACTCATAAATATACTGGTCTGATTTAGGATGACATTTCCTCAAACAGATTCCAAAAACATATGGACAGTCTGTTTAGACTAGATTTATTTCACTTTAATTAGTCCTCAGCAGGAAACTGGTTTAACCTGAACTTAAGGTTCTTGGACATTAAATAAGTGTGTCCACACTGGGATTTGCACCTACTTAACTAAGGGTGTGATTTCATGATCAGTTTTCATCAGTCCAAACTGCTCACTGCTGCTGAAAAGGCAGATCTGATCTTCCTCCAGTATGCCAGTTCTAGACCTTGCATGTTTGTGGGGCAAATCAAATTAATGAGTTGATCCTGCTGAAAGTTAACTCCACAAAAAAAACCATTTCAGCCAGATCAGTGACTGACCCAACTCACTCCACAGTCATATGAGTGCCAGCATCAGCACCCAAGAGCTGTGACAGTGGGAAAGCTGGGCACCACAGATTTGCAAAGCACAAATGAGAGCTCCATTTTCCTTTCAGTCAGACTTTTAATCCAAAACTTTCCTCCTTTATGGTCTAAGCTTCCACAGTCTCACTGAAAAGTTCAGAGGACATGAGCTCCACAGCTGCTCTTCATAACCAAGTACCCAGCATTATCTGTTTCAAACATCTACTAGTTAATAAAGGCAGGAAAAACAATAGAGAACCTTCTTTCCTGAAGTGAGTAACAAGGGGTGGCTTAAAATATGTGTATGTCTTAGTCACTAACAGATATGCTGAGAGAGGTACGGGCAACCTCTGTCTGTACATATCCTGACATATGACAGTGTATCATCAACATTCCTAAAAATCCTCCTGCTTTCAGCAACATCAGAAGGATCAAACTTGAGATTATTACACCAACTCAAGTGCTGCCTAGACACGCTATTTTACTGAAGTACTAAGAAACTTACTTATACAATCACAGCTTACTGGAAGAATCTGCAGAGATGGGGGGGTGACAGCAAGATCCAAACGTGTGCAAAAGCACATCTCTTATAATGAACTTAATGTCTCATCTACTAAGCCTGAAGAATTGTTGTCAGCCACAGACCATCTCCATTCTTCAAATGATAAATTTATTTAGTGCATTTCATGCAAACTAGTCTCCAAGAAATTAACCCCTTCACTTTGGAGCTGAAACACAGAAGCAGTGCAAATGACGTCTGCTTCTGCAACCCTCGTTCCATAGATAAGGACAACAAGAAATTCAAGATCTCTCATAGCTCTAAAACCTCCTAAAGATGAACAGAGATTGAAAACTAACAATGTTTCTGAATGCAAAGCCTACATAAATATAGTGGGAGGCAGAGGGGGACATTTCTGAAACTCTAAATCTCCAAAGACACTTTCTTTCACACTAAAAATAAATTGCAATTAGTTTCAACTGAAAAACAAACAAACAAAAAGTACCGCTTTTCTGTGCCTGCATGTTTTGCAGCTTAAAGTCATACTATACAGTAGCTACAAACCATTTCAATTGTTATATTAAATTGAATTTTTTCCCCACTTTTAAGTAATTTTTATCTCGGAACAGAGAATACACAAGACCAGATTCTAAAGGAAAAAAAAAAAAAAGGCAAGACAAGACAAAAAGGGAACAGCAAGTAGTTACTGATATCAAGGATACACCCACTCCAGTTTTAACTTTTCAGGAGGCAGCTCTGTCCTAATATCATCATAGTTTTCTACATCAGAAGGAATGAACATTGTGATTGGTCGACCTCGCATGAACATCTTGATATATTCTCCCTCTGTTGAAACAAAAAAAGCATATTAATCATGTGGCAAGTTTACACAAGAAATAAGCACAAAAGAAACCAGTAATAAGCACAGAGATGCAAATAACACTTGTGATATAACAATTACTTTTGAAATGCGAGCTTGGTAAAAGCCCAGATTTTTTTTTTTTTTTTAAAAACAGAACACTGAAACACACACACGCGCACACACACAGAGTAAGCGTTAGTTGAATTTGTGATAGAACAGACTGAGCATGTAACATTTTAGACATGCAAATTAAATTACAAAGGCACATTTTAAATTCAAATTAAAATCTGAAATTGAATAAATAAGTAGTCATAGAATCACAGGATAAGGTATTTCAGGTTGAAGGGGACCTCAGGAAGTCTTTAAGTCCAACCTCTCGCTCAAAGCAGGCTCAGCAATGAGGTCAGACTAGGTTGCTCAGGGTTTTGCCTATTCCAGTCTTGAAAACCTCCAAGGATGGAGATGGCACAACCTCTCTTGGCACCTGGCTGTCTGCCAGCACCCCTAGGGCCTTTCCCACAGAGTTGCTCCCTGCAGCCCCTCTGTCTCCAGCCTGTATCTCTGCCAGGGGCTCTCTCTTCCCCCAGGTGCAGGACAGGCATTTGTCCTTGCTTAGTTTTATGAGGTTCCTGCAGGCCCATCCCTCCAGCCTGCCCAGGTACCCCTGGTTGGCAGCTCTACCCTCCAGCATATCAGCTGGGCCCCCTGGTCTGCTGTCATCTGCAAACTTGAGAGTGTACTGTGTTGCCTGCTCCAGGTCATTGCTAAAGATGTTAAACAAGACAGGTCTGGGACAGACCCCTGCAGACTCCACTTATTGGCCACCAGGTAGAGTATGACCCATTAACCACAATCCTCTGAGGCCAACCATCCAACTGGTTCTTTTACCCACCTCGCTGCCCACCTATCCAAACCATAATGGCCAAGCTAAGACACAAGGATACTGCAGGAAAAAGTGTCAAAAGCTTTGCTGAGGAATATAATCCAAAATTATGTATCATCACAAACTAATACACTAACCTGAATTATTAATTTATTGAAATCATTCCAATTGCATGCTATTGCACATTGCATCATATCCTGAAGAACGGAAAGAAGCAACAGCTCCTAATGACACCAGCTGTAACACTGTCTATAGTAGTGACAAAATACATGCGTATCTCTGTTGGGGCATCTGAGCACTTCACAAGCCTTTAGGAGTTCCTTTTCAAGGAACATGAGATTATTTTCCACCAGAGAAAACTAATTACAGAGTAGCTGAGTGGCTTGGTCAAACACATTAGCCAGGCGTTGGAAGGTAAGTCATTTGGATTTAAGGAATACACAATTGCAACTAGTATATTAGGTGCCCTACAGGAGTCTTCCCTCCACAGTATGATAATCATTTTCGAACTTCAGACGATGAGAAAAGCCCTTGGAGACTTTTAAAAGCCTTTACACCCTACCCACACAGCAAGACCAGCACTGTACTGCTGTTTAACTATGATTAAATCAGGCCTCAAATCCACAAGAATTAATGCGAGCCTCCAACGCTGCTGACACAGGAGTTTCATTTCGTAAAGCACTGATGACAAAGACCCAAGTATTTCACTGATTCTTGCATCAATGAAATGGTAACTTTTTATCACTCTTCAATTAATATCCATTGTTAATGTAACTAATATCACAATTCCGAAGTAATGTAATATTCTGCTGTGAATCCGGAACTCCGATATTTTTTTATGAGTAGGGATTTGAAAATCACAGCAGACAGAGGGAACTCAGAGTTTCAAACCAAAAATCTAAATAGTTGAGTAGGACTGGAGTAGAAGAATAGCTGTGAATTAGCGATACAGAATTAAGAAATCTCTAGTCACATTTGATGCAACCAATATTGAGCTCTAAAATTAAGATCTTTAAACAATGACTTGTATTTCTTTCAAAAGATAAGCATGAGGCAGACTTCCCACAAATGCCCACGGATTGCTTGTAAGTATGTCTCCAATTAAGCATAAGATTATTACTCAGACTGCATCAATGTGCAATCTATGTTTTGCATGCCCTAAAACATCTAAAATCGAAATTATGAGAAACTCAAACTTATTCCCACAGAATTACAGCTTAACAGCTCAAGTCAAAGTTGGAGATCTAAAAACGCAAGAGAAAGCAGATAATTTCAGTGACAGCAGAAGCAATGTAGACTCCAAAATAGTCTCTTCCTTACAGAAACATTTTAAAAGATGCAAAGATTGAGAAATAATCAAAAGTTGTAAGCAAGACCAACCTTAAGCCAGGGTCTCTACATTTCTCTGAATTTGAAATACCCCTACTATACAGATTGCAGAAACATATTCTGTCTCACTGCAGTCAGAAGAGAATGAGAGAAGAAAAACCTGCAACTATGTTCATCCACCAAAGACATAAAGCAGTCTTGCACAAAGTTTGGATATGAATTCCTGACACTCAAGATCTTTCTTCCACAGCTAGACAAGACAGAAGACCGACAATCATCAGTCTAATAAAAAAACATGGTAAATATTCTAGGTTATTTAAAAGAAGTATTTTTGATCATAGAGAATTTTATCAGAGTTGTATGAAATTCTGTGGAATACCACCCCAGCTCTGAAAACACCGGAAAGCCCTAGCTTTGAATATAGCAGTGATGATCCTAGCATACACCAATGACCTGGACAACATTGACACATACAGGAAAAATCTATGGTGACCAAATCATATAATATATTCAGTAACTCCTAGCCAGAGAAAGAACTACCCACGAGCTTGCATGGTTTTAACATCACTTGTCACAGCATTGCTCAAACTTAACTAGGTCAATGAATCCATGTACCTGAACATAAGCTAGCTAAAAGTGTTCTACTACGTGCATGATACTCACTCTGAAGATTTCCCACCACATATGGCTTAATTTGTCAAAAATTTGTTTTTCCCCTTAACACGCTGTAGTTTGATTTCTTGATGCTTAATAGTTTTAACTTTTTTTTTTTTTTAATTGTTTGGTGAAACAGATCACACTTTATCAAATTTACCAAGTTCCCAGACTTAAAAGATACAATCACTCTGACTCCTTTTCCACTTCTAGTGTGCTCAAGTCAACCTTCTGAGACCAAAAATTCATTTTACTTGAATTTTGTGTCGCTTTTGACCCTGATAGTAGGTTTACTCTGCACTGGAGGCAAGAGAAGGGAATTTTCCTACAACAGTCCAAATATAACTGAAAGCTAGTGCAAAAAAAGACACAGGCTCAAAAAATAATTCCTGAACAGAAACTGTAATAATTGAGCAATGTAAAACTAACACATGCATAAAGGGTTTTCCTTATTTAGAATATTAATACAATGAAAGTTGAGCCATTTAAGTCCAGTATCAAAAGAACAAATAGCGAGAAGATGAAAAACAGTTGTCCCGCTTCTTTCTAAGAACAAATACAGCTCTTTGAACGAGAACTCTGTGAGTCCATCCACTGACAACAGCAGAAAACTTGCCTCAGATCAAATATCAAAGAAGAAAATCACTTCCCAGTAGCTAAATTAGAAACAATAGTTATTTTACCAAATGCGCATTGCTTAGTTGCATTGCTGAGAAAAGCTAAAGATCAGTGTTGTCACTAGTTTGACACAAATGTTTAGATAATTACCCCCAACTAGTAACATGTCTCGTTTTCCCACCAAAATATTTTTTTCTACTATGCATTTTACAGAGGTAAAATAACACTGGCCAAAACCAAGAGTAACGTATTAATAATGACCTTTTATTAAAATCTGGCGCTCACACTCTTATAAATTAAAGCACAGCATAACCTAAGGGTATTTAGAAAAGACCATTCATTTGTGCAAGTCAAATTCTTGATTTAACATTGTGCTTGGCACTTCTGGTTCCAAAAGATCAGTGCAAAATGATACCACAAATTTAGCATCAAATTTCTCATTGCTTCTTAGAACAGCGGAGACAAGCTGCAACTGAAATTCATACGGATGGAGCCAGTTGCACCTGTTGGACTCTGCAGATGAGAGAGATGAAGAGTCCAAGAGGAATTCAGTCAGGTCTTTGGCCAGAAGAGAGGAGGCTCTCCTGGAGCTCAGGGAAAAGACTGTCTGCAGGGCATTCAGATATAAATTAGCGCTCTGAACTTCCCCATTAAAGAAAGAACATTTTTCGCTTTTATTAGCTAGCTGCATGTTATTCAAGATTACCGTTGAAGATACATATTTAACACACTTGTTAGAGAGACATAACTTGATTAAGCCTCGCCCTACAGAAGAGGAAGGATTAAAAAAAAGAGACAGCCCACTGAAAGATTTTTGCCTAAGACTGTAAATTTCCTTTCACCAGAATAACCTGCAGGGCAGATATAATATTAATGCAAAAATCTTTTGAAATACTAGAGAGGGCGGCAGCATATCAACAAAACCATTCTCAAACAGCAACTAATTCCCTGAGGCCAAATTCTTGTATTTGCAAGTTAAGAAAACCAGTGATTTAACTCTTTCGTAGCATACTGGCTCAACTGAATACTCAAGAGCATTAGACTATCTGTTTCATTCTTGCATTCTCACTATTCCCAGGTACAAGCAGTATGTCTAAGACTTTTTTTCCCCTCACTTGATCTTTTGGAAGAAGAGAGTCTTGGTCATCTCATAACAAATACAGAGGTAAGGGGGTATAGGGGAGATAAAGTCAGAAGTTTTTAAGGGGGGGGGGGGGGGGGGGGACACAACAAACAAAAAATCCTCAACAATTCTGGTATCTACCATCCTGAAAACAGTAGGTATGAAAGTAAAAATTCTCTACCCCATATAAAGAGATGTTCAGACCCCACTACCCACTGTGCAGAAGCATTTCAGGAGGGAAGGGGCAGGAGGGCATACCTGAAAGGACCTTGTCGCTTGCAAAGTTAATTAATCTGCAACTGCAGATGTCCTATAAATCCTTTCAAATATGGATCAAACGAACTTAAGAGTACAGTTGAAGCTCTGTAGATAGCATACCCAGGTGCCATGGATTATCCACGTCGCACAAAAAGGAATAGCTCAGGACCAGGGTTGCTACAAAAAGCAGCATCAAGTGGATGCAGCGCTCTGGCTTCAGGGGCCAGCTCTTTACCGGGAACAGCTGTAGCTGCTTTTGTGCAGCTTTGAGCTCAAATTTGCAGCCCTTGCCAAACTCTGCTTGGCTCCGCAATAATTCACCTCTGGAGTCTCAATGATCGCTTTGCACAAGTGCCAGGGGACACAGGGCCAGCACGCCCAATTTTTGCTCCCAGGATTGGCTCAGGCTTATTAGCCTCACATGGGAGCCCTCTGGGTGTGCTGGACCCAAGCAAACCCCATGCAGGTCTCAGTTCTCTGTGGGATCCTCAGAGGTCTGGGGAAAGTACTAACTCAGCCCCAAAGATGCAGAAACACTTGATCTGACTACACCATGGCTCCAGTCAGCTGAAGGGACACAAAACATCGCTCAGGAAGAGTGACACAAAGACAGAGCCTAGCAACTTGGCAAGGGCCCACCTAAAAGTGGATTTGAGCACCGATCAGCCACGAGGCTCTGCAAACCCATGTCATGAGCTGGAGGAACATCACAGCTGAGCCCAGCCTAGCCCAGTCCAGCCCAGCCTGACGGATGCACAACATCGAAACCACGAAAAAGAAAAAGCATCACAAAAGTAACAGTAAAATTCAACTTCAAACAATGCCTATTAATCCACTCTTGGAAGAAAGTTTAAAACCCAGCAATTCAGGAAAAGCAAGCTGGAAGGTAAGACCAATGAAGAACACTGCAGGTGATAACAGATGGCAAAGATATGGCAATACAAACCATCTGAAAGGCTGATAGTAGTGCTTCCATGAAGTCAGCACAGAAAGACTCATGCAATGCCACTTAAGCAATTTATTACTTTCTGTGAATCATATTCTTAGGGGAATATGGAAGGTTTTCAGAGGAAAACAATAAAAATAATAAGAACTGAAATGAGCAGAAAAAAAAGATCAAAGAAGTCTTTGTAGATTAACTCAGAAGTATCTACAGAGAAGAGCAATTCAGGAGACATGAAAGCTACTGTTTAGAGCCTTCAGAAATTTGAAGACAGTGACGTGACAAAATCAAAATCCTCCTTGTTTCCAAAAAAACATGCCTCAAAATGAAATCGTCAAGGAATACACAGTATTTTCCTAGAAGTATGTGACAAGCCCTCATCCTCAGTTACTGATTTCTTCCAACAAAACCGGACAAAATATTAGAAGAATGTATTTTATATCACGCTACTCCTCATTATTTAGACGGACCCTGAGGTAGCCCCACAAGTCTGTGCTGTAATTAACTGCTCTTCAGCCAGGAAGTGTATGCATAATGGGAAGTCTAATGAGCATACAGTAGATTAAATATACACACACACACAGAGTAGATAATAGTCAATAAATAACACAATTATCTGGTTTTCTACATGGATATAAGTTTAGTTCTTAAGGAATCATTACAATAATCTTATCTTGCAAATTATTAGTGACTATTTTTCAATAGGTCCCAGCACATCTAGTTTGAAAGAGCAACGTGGACTGATGCATCAAAACCCTCAGTTCAGTTCTACTTGCGTTTAGCATCTGAATCTTACCCTTCAAGTGAATTACAAGCAAATGAAAAACCCCAAAAGGCTCCAACTAGCTTGGCCAAGCAGAACTCCGTAATAATATACAATAAACTACCACATCCAGAGTACATTTATTAATCTGTCTTCACCTTCTAGTCGCTTGACCAGTGAAGTTATGCTTTTTAATACTACAAATAGCTTCTTTCCCACAAGCTTTCTGCTTTTAGGCCTGTGTCCAAGAACTCTGTAGGACCACTAACCTGAGGGACAAAGGCTTAGAAGCCTGCTTCCAATTTAAACCAGTGCTAACAGCACAGAGACGAATACAACCAAATTCAGCCACCATGCCCAGACCATTACATTTTAAGTTACAGTGGAATTAAAATGCAGCTGCAGGTCTGCCATTTCTTACCCTGAGCTATGTGTCAATGCTTGCTGAGCCTGACAAGCAGACATGCACCGGCGCTATTGAGTGCTGGTGCAATGCAAACCAAACAGCTGAAAAAAGCCGATGAGATGAGGGATTTGCCTCAGTTTGGAATGATTTTACAGCTTTGCCTTGTGATTTCTTAATAGAGCTTTGGTTATTAATTTTATATAACTTCCTAAATAAATCATAGTTAAAACCCTGTTTCTGCATGTACCAGGTGACATTAAGAATCTAGGTATTAACAACAGTTACCATTTGCATTGAAATAATTCAAGTTTAATATTAAAACTCTAGCTTTTTATTAAAAAGACTCAAAAAGGAGTACTGGACACAAACAAGTTCAATAAGACTGTATCTAAATGCTTCCTGCTTAAATAATAAAATCCTGACTTCACCAAGAATCAATGATAAAAATCTCCCAAATACCAATTTGTTTTTCTGACAGTATCTATGGTTTTTAATAATATGCACTGTGCCTGAATGAGAGCAAGCAGCCCAATCATAACAAGATAGACTGGGTCTCCATTTGCCCTCAGGTACATCAGCACCTTCAATAAGCATCTGACAGAAAATCTGTATCTGATGAAAAAACTGATCCGAGGTAGTTACGGAATTTTGCACTCTCAGTGGACAGGACACACTGTCAGCAGGGTAAATTTTTCCATTGTGTGCTTCATGATTGCCCTGTTCTGTGAAGTTAGAACTATAGCACAGTTAAACTAACAGAAGAAAAAGTACTGGAAACTAATAAAGCACAATCTAAAAAGAAACAAACTCAGGAATGCAGTGAATGTTTTTCATTAATTCTTTCACATATGGTTTTTATTGCCATCCAAAAATGTCTAAGTGTTTCTTATTACTTTATAATAAGTGAACAAGTGATTCATATATGGAGTTGCTATCAGTGAAAACCAAACTCAAACATGGAATCTCAGTGAAAAAAATTACCTTTTATCTAAAATAAGCCAGGTCTTTAACTTCTGGGTATAAAAATATGAATGCTTTATGATTAATACTTTAAAAATGTCTCTGCTGAAGTGAAAAGCAAGATGGCTTTTATAGGCAATTATAAACACCTGCTGGAAAGAATTTAAAAGAATAACTTTAGCTAGTGTCCTTTTAAGGCTGCAGTAAGCACCTGTTCGCCCATAGCTTTATTGGATTTTCACAGACTTTTAATACCTCCTTAGTACTGGATTTCATTGTAAAAAGGTTGTCCTGGTTTACAAGGATAAACAAACAAATGTTCAAAAATAAGCTGAAAAACCTAAACCCAAAAAATCTCTTCAGCAAATGTATCAAAGTGTGTATAATACTTCCCTCACTGGACCGGCATCACCAAAGTGTTCCTGCCTGTATTACCTCTGCTTCAGCATATACCCAGATGCATAAAGCTCAGGACTAACCTTAATGGTGGAGTAGATGCAACCCAACCCAAGTGGGGGAGATAAAGGCACTGAGGGAACAAAACTGTGTACTGAGATAGAAGGTACGTGACAAACACTGGTAACATCCATGGCCTCAGCGCGGTGCTAAACAGAGGAAACGCAAGTGACTGCCCGCAAGGCGGCTGCAGGCTGCAGCTCCCCATGCTGCTGCTGCTGGCAGGAGGAGAGAACTGCCTAGGTCTGGCTGACATTTACATGCAACACCGGCAGCACGCTCTCTGGAGGACTCCATACCAAAGTCAATTCAGACATTGAAGCTAATGCCTTTCACTACCGAAGCTCATCTAAGAGTGTCACTTGCTCCTCAAGTCTTTCACTTTTATAGCCAATACATACTATCAACAGAAATCACAATGAACGTGCACAGATGGTCACAAGACAGATAATATTGCAGTAACTTCTGCTGCTAGAAAAATAAGATTCCAAGAACTAAATGTGCAAAACCGTATTTCTCTACATTTTGTGGTACAGTACTATACCGACATGTTTCAAAGCAGTTTCTTTAATAGCTGAATCAAAAAAAGGAAACAAAGTGATTCCAGGATGTTCAAAGCTATGCAGAATTGTCATCTTCCATCCTATTATCTCATGCAAACACCTTCTGCTATGATAACTTGCAATTTCACTGTGTTTCCAAGCTTATTTTAACCATGTATAAAGACACCAAAGTATTTTTACGTAGATCTGCTTTGAAGCTTGACAGTTTGCACACCAGCAGTCTTCCCAAGGGTCTCCTTCACACAATTTCTAGGAAGTGCATTGACACAATCATTAGCATGGGAGGCGTGTGCCGGGGGCGTACGCAGTGCTTCACATACAGCCTAGTGAAATGAGCAGCTAGGGGAGCTGCTGTAACTTAATTAACACCATGCTAAAGACTGCTAGCCTCTAGAGGCAAAGGCTGGCAAGCCACAAAAGAGTGTTAAAGCAACTATAACTTTTCATGCCTTTGGGTTGCAGAACAGAAAGGTCCTGCACAAACAGCACGAGCAAAGGCTACCCTTCATCCCACCCTGCCCAAGACAACTCTGTCCAGCCACACGGGATTTACCTCCAGAAACCATGTTAATTGTCTCTGCAACTCTTCAACTTTCTGACCGGTTAGGTCAAGGTGCCAACTGCAAATTGGTTTATTTATGCGGCAACTATCAAGTACAAAACAGGCTAAAGTGACCTGCCCTGAACAGGATGTTGCACTACGGAGAACTGGCTGACTATTGCTAAGTTTATAGCAGAAAGGATGGGGGGACCCTCTGCAACTACAGTAACTAACGGGTGGCTACTTCTGTGGCAGCAAACACAACACAAAACCTAACACAGCCTTACACACACACAGACACATATGCTAAAAGCTGTCAAAAAATACACTCATTGGTCCATATTAAAAAAAAAAATATCTTTGGAGGCTGAATCCTGCTAATTGCAACTTCATCCATGTTAAAGGCAGAATGATGTTTTGACACTACACGTTTAAAATACTAGTAAATCCATTTTCTATGACAAGACTTTCTCTCCATCTTCCATATACGTGAGGCCACTGTCATCTGCATCATATTTCTCTCTCATTCCAGTTGGGCTCTGAACAGACTATGGCATGACACACATGGAAGGTACCCATTTGTCATTCAGTGAAAGCTCACATCATCTGCAGAGTAACGCAACAGGTAGCAGGGTACACATTGAGGCCACGTAAGTTATAGCTACCAGGATGAGAGAACCGAAGGACGGCCCATTCTTGGCAGAACACGTAGAATTGTAGATGCACATTGTAAGGAAAGAATTAGTATTGAAGCTATTTTAGCTGTATGCAACTTGGTTTTGTGAAAAGTTGTGTTTGGTAGAAAGGGTATTTTTAATATAACAGTTTTATTTAATTCTTGCAAAGGTAAATTGCAGCTGGTCTGGACACTACGGATTAGTTTTCTTTTTACAGTAACCACTGCTGCACATATGTACCATTCCACAGCCAGTGTTAAGCAACCTGGCATAAAGAAACATTTCTTCTTTGTTCTTGATGCTTATGCACCCTCTTTCACCCCTCTTGTCTTTGAAGGATGCTCTTGGTAAGAATCAATTTAGAATATTTTTAGATCTGTAATTTCTCTATGAATTAGAAAAAGATAAAGCAATTGGATTCAAGTTGATTTTGCTTTCATTACAACAATTCACATATTACATTCCAAAAAATGTGTTTTTTTCTTTTTGAAAGAAAATCCAGAGGAGACCAAAAGCAATCAAACTGTGTATAATGTAATCTTGCCTACAGCACAGAATCTGGAGACTACAGATTTGTTAATTAGCAGCAAGAAAGCATGAGACAGAGCCTCTGTACATAGATATATGTTGTGTATAGCATGCACTTGGGTTACATGCTTTAGTTTTGAAAATGCATGCTTCAGTACAGTTTGCAGGACACCAAAGCAGAGTAGTTTTGTGACACAAGTGAATTTCTTTTGTTGTCACGTCCCGCCATGTTCAGATAGGCGGCTCCTTTTCCTGTCTGAACAAGCCAGCAGCAGCAGGTAGCCACAGAATGCGAGATTCATCGGTGCAAAGACATACACTTTACAAGAGACTCAGTTTTCATTTTAGGAGGCTACATTAAAACCTTCAGTCTCTGTTCTTGTCTAATCAGCGTGTTTATGTTGTAATATTGGAAAGACAGAAAGCTGAGATAAAACAAATCTTTTAGTTGGCAGTTCTTAATATTCTGATATCTTAGGCAACAATGCAAGAATTCTAGGACCTCATTTGAACACACATTCCTCTCTGAGGAAATTAGGCATGTAGTAATTTATTTTAGACTACCCCCAAATAATCCCCACATAGCATCCCCAACATGCATATTAATATATATTTCCATAAGAAAGCTGAAATATTTATTTAAATGATCAAAGTTTTTAAGAGATCATGCACTGATGCTCTTCGATGGTGAAAAGCCAAATAAAAGATTCGTGAGAGCACTAAATTAGAAAGCGACCAAAGGGCATAGCTTAATTCTTACCTTGGCTGTTTTTTTCACGAGTTGACATTTTTGCTGGTTATGGGACAGAAACAAAATATCTTAAAACTACTTCTAAAGTCTCACTCACACCTGCTTGGATGAAGACTGGCACATAGGTCAAAACTTTAGACTTTTGTTTTCATAACCTCTCTCTTTATGCACATACACACAGAGAAAATAATCAAAAAACGTTTTTTGTTTCACAAAAGTAAAATGAATCCTCCCACCACCCACCCAAAATTTCAGTCCTTCCTAAAGATCCAATCTGAAGAGGCATTTCTCCGTAATTTCAAAGATCCTTATACAGGTCTTGAGTAACATTTGGCCAGGTGAGTTCTTGGAGTAATTATTAATGCTATTTTAGCTCTATATCCCTTTTTCATAAGCATACATCCCAATGTATTTATTTACAGGAAATACTATTCAGTCAAAAGCAAATCTTTCCAGCTTCCTCCAGTATTTAAAAATAAGTGTTTTTATTTACCTTGGCTGATGATGACATCTTTGTGCCTGGGGAAAAATTCAAAATAATATCATTAATAATACGTGAAATGCTTATCAAGCCAATACCACCTAGTTCTTACATATTATTGTATTTGGCCATCTCATCAGATTCTGTGTACAGTGTAACTAGTACAGGATGCTAAATAACTAATCCTGGTCATCATAGTGCATTTTTACCCATATTTTATGCAGTTCACTGTACCTTTCAAGTAACTTGAAGTCTTTGGCCCCATGGCAAGGGTTCCTAAGAATTACCGTGACAGCAACAAAACACAAAAAACTTTTAAAAATAAATTATGAAGGGCATATTCCTTGTGCATGGAAAATTCCATTTTGAGAGAGCATACCTGTAATAACCAAATGTTTTAAGCTGCCAAACACCCTCAGGCCTGCATGCAAAGCATTTAACACCTGTCAAAATAAGCTGTCAGCACACAACAACACAATTTTTTCTAGGAATTAACCCTGTTGGCCACATGGATTAAATGTAAGCAAGTTGCAGTTTCATTTAAACTGGATCCACACAGCATTACTGGATGCACAGCACAAAGTCTTCGAAGTAGCGCAGCTGAGATGTCTCTCCTCGCCAGAACCAGGAATGAACTACTCACAAAAAACCTCAATCCTCTTCTGTGAAGAGGGAAGAAATACTAATTTCCAGCATCAGAGCTACTTCTTACTGGAATAACACTCCTTGACAGGAGAATGTATTGCATAAAATAACCTCTTGAATTCATTTGAAATTCAGCAGGAAGGTATGAGTGGCATCCAGTATTTTTAGCTGGATGGAGCTCAAATTTTTGTAACAGTGACAAAGGGTCAAGCGTATGCATAAGGAGAGTCATCTCTGGCTATTGGTAGAATCACCCCTCACCACACTGCCAAAGGAAAAATTAAAACTGGATTCCCAGTCTTGCCTGAAAAACACTGAATGATGGGCTGCCGTGGGAACCCTCTTCTTATGGCTTTATCAGACTGATTTACAGCTCAGTGCTGGCTTAAAGACTGAGCTTACTAAACGAAGTTCATATCCTGGGCTGGTAGCACAAAGCATATGTAAAACATTTCTGTCCTGGGGCCCACATTAGGGGCTGAATTCTACTCCCTTGCACAAGACTCGGGTAACTTCAGGCAGATTAGGCCAACATTTCTTAACTGTGAATGATAAATGCAATATAACAATATGTCTTTGCACGATACCAACCAATTCTTTTAGAAACTGGGCACACAGGATGCGAGTAAGAAATGAGTATTAGTGTGTACTGCTCTTGAATGCAAATCGTGCTTTTAGTATAAATCTGAGCATAAGAACAAGGTACACAAACAATACAACACCCAGTCTTCAATCAGATGATGGTCTACATTTGATAATGTTGGAAGCTTTGTTTTTTGCCAAATACTTTAAGATACAACAGCTTCAGGTTATGAACATATGACTTTCTCTAACAATAATTAAACCTAATCTTTCCCTGTCCGCTCTTCTGTTAGACACCTGGGTTTTTTTTCTAGATTACAGACTGTAGAAGGGCAGCATTTAAAGTCTTCTATAAAATAAGCAGAATCGCAGGAAAATGAAACAAGATACCTCTATTTTGACCACGCCTGAACCAATATACAAAATGTCAATAAAAGTAAAATTTATTTTTTATTATTAGCAAATTTGAAGTATATACCACATTGTGAAAGATACTTCAGCAGCGTAACAAAAACCAAGAAAATAAACTTGATAAGTAGAAATGAAGACAGAGGTTTTTTTTCATTCCAAAATATTACCTAGCAGTACCCTGCTATTATCTAGATTGCCAAAGGGCTTTTAAATTCCAACACTGAAAATCAATTACAAAAGGAAAAGAAAGACTTGCGAAATATATAACCCCTAATCCCTGACACACAGCACTTCACTGCTCTGCAGAACTCTTCAGGCTAACCATAAAGTTTTTTAGTAAACGTGCTGATATCCACACCTAAGATTAATTTAAGATGCTTTTGTTCTTCCCATTCCTAGGAAAGAAGGAATGCACTTGTACGGCTCTTGACTCTTAAGTATGTATTTGACAGTCTTATATGCAAGCTAAGGGGAGCACTACAGACACGATCATAAAAAGACTGGAAATTACCCTGAAAGGTCTGAAGAGTTTTCTTTGTCAGAGTGGGAGGGGTTTTCAGGTAGTTCTGCCTTGGACCAGTTAATAGCTATTTGAATGGCTATTTGAATGAAGATTAATGAGCAGATGTATGAAATCTGCAGATGACATCAAGCTGGGCAAAGCTACCGGCACGCTGGGGGATCTTGGCAAATGGGAGAGGGGTCAGTCAGAAAGTCAACAAAACAATTTCAACAAACTCAGCAAAATTTCAACAAAGTCAAAAAAAGAAACTAAGTGTGTGAAAACAAAGTGGGAAGCTGAATTGGCAAAGAGTATTGAGGACAAGAAGTGGGTCACGATAGGGGTCAACAATGTGGAGTTACAGCAAAAAGCAAACTCTTGTCCCTGTCCTGACAGGAGTAGGAGAAGTAACTACTCTGTGCTATTCATCCCCAGTGAGGCCTTCACTGGAGACCACAAACTGAGAAAACCTGCTGCTGAAGAAGAGCAGAAGAATGATGGGCTACAGCAAATCACCTACTGAAAGTGAAGCTGAAAAGAAGATCCCTGCCTATTATCTAGAACCTGCAATCAGGAACCTGTTAAACAGTTAATTTGAGTGACCTACCTGAAATCATGAAAGTATACTCTTACTATTACAGTCTACTTTAGAAACACATATACTATGTCAAATCCAGTAAATTAACTTCAAGGAAATACACTTGCATTTTCAAATCAGTGTTATTTAGGAAAAAAACAGGTTGGAACCTTCACGACCGTGGCATTAAGCCATAAATCTTAACTCATAGTGCATAATTCTGCTAACCCAAATGGGTAACGTTAAAATATATTTACACTTAAATCCTACATTCACATTTTATAATAATTTTAAGATTCCACAGGCACCTGGAGTGCCACATTGGCAGGTTATGCAAGTAATTACTCCTGGCAAGTAATTACTCCTACAAAGATGCAAACGGTCTTAGCATATACACAAATAAGTTCACTAAAGTTATGCAATTTCATAATATTTTGACTCTAAAGTTCACTTGCTTTTATGTACCAAACTGATACATACTTGTCTGCATTCTTTGCCACTTTTGATATTAATTTAGATGTTGATGCTACTCTCAGCAGCTTGTTACGACTGTCATCTGAACTCTCCCAAGCACTGTGAGGTTTTTCAGCAGTCAAGGATTTCTTTATGCTAGAAGAAACAAAAATATATTTTAAAATGACAAGGTAATAAGACAATAATAACTGGAACTGGTATGCAATGGACAGATCAAGCAGCAGGAGACAAAAGCAGAGCTAGGTCTTCCTTCAAGCTGAAGCATGAAACAGGAAAAAAAAGATTAGTCAAAAAATTCTAACTGGATGAATGAAAACAATTGAGCAAGACAGTTGCCAAATGTTTTATCCATTCCTTTCCATCTCCAAATGCTCTTACACAAAGACTTAATCAAAATCACTCTATACTTCATTACTATATTGCTAACGAATTACAAAAGTGGGAAAAAATGAGGCTACATTATATTAGCCTTAAAGAATAAATTAAGAAGTTACTTAAGACTGTAACAAAGAAAAGCAGAATTTTTTTTTCCCTGATTAACTGTTCACCAGTTTTAACACACTGATTTCTGAGGCAGAACAGTTCTATCAGATTACAGTTTCATATGGCTGTTTTGCAGATAGCACATTCTAAACCACATTAATGGCTTTAATCTTTTTGAAACAACTGTCTGCAAACTTCTTGCATGAATAAGGCAAGTTAGGTTTGACCCAATTCTACAGATGATTAAATCCATGAATTGAGATATAACATTTCAGCAATCTTACTGTAGCCAATTTACACTAATGGGAACCTGCAAGTTTTGCAGTCACTAGTTCATCAGTTTCACACTCATCTTAATCACAGAAAACATGTTCAAAAGTGATCTAGCTCAAATTATTCTTCAACCAGCTGATTTACAGTCTGCATATGTCCTGCTAACAGTATTATACTTCATCCCGTCAGAAATGCTTTTTGCAGGAGTAAGTCTTGAACTGCAACCTTAGAAATGTCAAGCTCCTCCCAAAGCACCTCAGGAGGCTGAAAGGTCCTGCGACAAACAAGTTAATCAAATCAAGTTAAACCATTAGGTGACTAAAAAAGGCATTTATTTTTTTCCCCACACTGCAAAAGATTAGTAAGCGAGACTTCAGACAAACATCTTTACAGTGAGATACCAGGCAGAAGAACAACAGGCCGCAAGTTCAGCTTCAGATAACTTAGGAGTTTGTGCAAGACACAGAGACAGAGCCTTTATGGAGTGTTATAACATGCATCAGTCAAGTGAAAGTTGAAATATTTATTAGAGCTGTGAATACGAGCAATGCAAGACAACATAATCTTGTGAACTACAGTAAATTTCAGAAGAATAAATTTCATTTATTTAAGAGCTTGTTTCAGTCTCCTAAATGCCAAATGGTAAAAGAAAATTTCATACCTTGCAAAACAATAAGGTGACAATGAACCAAAAAAAAAGAAAAAGGAAAAAGAAACCACAATGAGTGATCTGCAGTTTTGAAACTCAGAAATAATCACCCAAATCTTAAAATCCATTTCCTTGATTTAAAAAAAAAAAAAAAAAAAAGACTACCATTTTTTCTGTGCCTAATTCCCACTAAAATGAGTGGGAAGAGGCAATTCTAAATAAACTTCTGTGTTCACTCAAGTCAAGCAGTTCTATGATTTGGGTGTAAAACCAGAACTTCACTCACGTAAAGAATCAGAATAAAAAGTTAAGTGAACCATCCTGCAACACAGCAGGAATTGAAAAGGGAAGGGCTGCAAAAAAAATCCAAACTGCAGTCACTTTATAGAATAATCTGAGAAGAAAAACTCCCAACGGAAGAGTTGCAATGATACTAGTATTTAACAAATGCTGTTACGAGATGTAGTATATGGCCACGTGCAAAATACACTCCACAATCAGGTATGCCAGACAAAACATATAGAGTGTACTTTGAGCAGGATCAAGTCAGAGTCATCGTTAAATATTTTAGAATAATGACTGATTAGAGGTAATCTACCATATTAGGATTTCAATCACAGAGAAGAAAAAAAACTTTGTGATCTTAAAAATTTACTCAAATAAAAATCGCATTTTTACATATTTGCTCCGTTGCGAAGCATGTTGAATGCATCTTCTCTAGCACAAAAAAAATACCAAACATTTATTAACTTGATCATGAGATTGGAACTATTTCACACGACTTGTTGTCAAATATGAACTCAGTATCATTACAATAATTTTCTAGTTCTGTACTGTGGTACTGTGAAAACCTTTTAGCTGGAGCAGAACTCTTGCTTTCTTGAGTTTGCCTGTGTGTTTGGAGAGTCTGTGAGGAGGGCTGGGGAGAAGGTGATGCTTGAGTTTGTGGACTTTGATCATTAGAATGAGATTCCTCTTTTTTTTCTTTCTGTCCTGGAGGTTTTTCCTTCTTTTTTTCTGTACCACTGTAAAATAAAGTATAACATAGGGGGGAAAAAAAAAAAAAAGAGAACAAGCAAATAAATTAAAAAGGTGGGAGAAAATGCCCTCTGTGAAAAGATGGGAGAAGCACGTAACAACTCTACCATACATAATCACCAAAAGAATGCTTCGATTATTTACTCACTGTCTTCAGGTTAGCGTTTTGCTAAAATAAGATTTATTCACAAGCTCCAAAAACAAAAAAGATGAGGGAGGCACAGAAGATTATTTATTTATTTTTACTGTGTAGTTGTACTAAGTTTACTCTGATTTTAAAATTAATACAGCTTTGATTTGAGTATGTCCTTCATTCGTGGGTCCTTCTACAGCATTCAAAGCTAACACAAGTTGATGCACCACAAGTCTGCCGTCACTCAAAAAAAAAAGGAAAAAAAATCATCCTCTTGTTCAGCTCACTGACTACCTTACCGTGCTGCCAGCCAAGGCTCAGTGCAAGTGAAAGGCAGGAGTGTGACTTGCACTATCTCTGATTGGCTTAAGCCCGCCATGAAAGTATACCTCTCTCTCTGTATTTCTGGACGTGCATGGTACCGCTTATCTTTGCGCTGTCACCAAGAGAGGGAAATGCTGTTGCTGGTCCCTTGGCTCTCCCTGGCTGCACCAGAATTCAAAGGAAAACATCCCTGAAAACTCATCGCTGTTTTGATCTGTAGTTGACTAACATCAGACTTCCTTGCCACTTCTTCAATGACTTCAGTAAACAACAGCTAAGAATACACCTTTATTTTCATAGTGGTGTATTTATTAGGTTAACATTTGAAACAGCTTTAAATACATGTCATTAAGACCCTTAAATTCATTAAGAACCTAACCAAAGGTCCACTAAGTAAATAGAAAGATTAATTAAAAGGCTTTTTATAAAATAGCATGCTTTGCAATATACTGAATCACGCAAACAATAGCAGGACCTGAAAGAGAAGATTATTCTGTAGTACATGGCCGATTTTTTTTTTTTTTAAGATTAAAAAAAACATCTTCCAAGATAAATTTCTCAGTGAACAAACAAAGCAAGATACAAACACCAGCTAAGAAGGAAAAAGAAAGATTTTTTTTCTCTTAGGTTCAAAGTAACCTGCAATGTAAAAAAGAAATAGTAACTTTCTGAAGGGGAGAATCCAGATTTCTATTCCCTCACACCAATTCCCCAAACCCTTGTATAGTCTTAATTATTTGTGTTTCCATTTAGCTTTCCCCACAAAACAATGAAAAACAGTAAAACAATATTCAAAATAAATGAATAAAAATGGGCCCCCAATTTTAATATAAAATTCATAGGACCCTCTTTTTGTTTCATTTGTTATTTCAATTGAAGTATATCATTTACCATCTTGACAAAGCCCTCAATGCTTGTATGAGTTCAACTTTTCTAAATGTTTCCAAAGAAGCACTGAAGAACAGGTCAAAACATGAAAAATAATATAAAACGCGAAATACATTTATAAGGATCACTCAGGATTTCTTCTGTAAACCATATTAACATGTTAAAACTGTCAATATAATCCATCAAAGTTACATTTTCTTTTCAGAAAAACAGATGAAAACAAAACAGAAAGAGATTTCATATTTCTTGAGGGGCATATATGTGATCATAGAGAACAAAGCTTGAGGAGCTGTGGAGTTTTGGTTAATAATTTATAGCCAGAAGTCCTTAATTAACTAGAAGCATAAAAATTATTATTTTTTTTTTTTTAATCAGAAGACTTAGCTTGCATTGCTGGATGCGAAAGCACACTATGCAATCTTAATCTTTTCGCAGTCTGTGGCAAGAAATGCAGCATAGTGAAATAAATTCTCAGAATCTCTTGTCACTAAAGAAAACAAGAGTCTCTGTTCCTACTCCAACAGGTACACTCATAGACCTCTGCATTCATTCTCCCATAAATGCAGGATTTCTCACAACGAAGTCCATCTACTAGGACAGACTTACAGACTTTTTTTTTTTTTTTTTTTTTTTTTTTTAAAGAAATCATCTTTCAGGAAGACATGCTTCCAATTCTTCCTTTCCCTCTACTTGGGGATTTCAAAATACGGCCTCATAATAGTAAAAGCGATGAGGGATGCAGGAGGAGAAAGAATACACAAACGTAATGGCTTCCATAACTCCAGCTTGCAAGTCTACAAAGAATGGTCCTGCTTGGTCAGAACAATGGCTCACTTGGCACCATGTTCTGTCTCTGATGGCGGCATAAAACAGCTCATCAATGAGGTCATTACCATCAGTGAGGTCCCTTTCCCCGTACTTTTTATAACATCCTGTTTACAATGACACACCAGCAATCCTGCAATTCACCTCTGCGTTCCTCCAGCATGCTCAGGTGAATGCCAGCTGCTGACAACAGCGAATTATCTAATTTACCGATTCGGTCTCACATTTTCCATGTGCTTACCCAAACTTGTTTAGCTCATCTGATCCATCTCCTAGAAACCACAGGTTCAGCATGGGAATCTAGTCAATGCCTTCACCGAGCTTGTCAGCTGTGGACGACACGCTTCACACCTTTGCCATTAGGTTCATTCCTTAACTTCTCTGTTGGGCCATGAGAGTCAATGAACCACTCTGGTTTCTCTGAGTTGCAGCACAAGGTTCCAACACAGTGCTTTTATCTGCCATCATGTTGCGAGTGGGCTTCTTTTTTTGACTGCCATTTTAATGTAAAAGTAAATTATGTAGATATGTGGCAGTCTTGGTATTGAATATCTTTGTGCTGAATTTATTTGTTTTGCGCTCTCCTGCTAAAATCTTCAGTTTAATTGTATTATGACTGCTATTACAGAGTGGTGTTCCCACTAATACCTTTTGAACTAGGTCTTGTGCAACAACTGAAACCAAATCAAGAACAGCACCTTTTCTTGTGGGTTTCTAAAGACTAGTTGTTCTTGGAAGCAGTTATTTAATGTGTCCAAAACTTCTTTCCAAATTCCAACTTGATGAGGCATTTCTTCAGTCTACATGTGAGTAGTTGAGATCTATTGCTATCTGTCCTAATTTTGCAGATTCTCTAATTTCACTTAACACAATGTTTCATCCTTTGGACCACAACACATTGGCAGCTACGCTGGAGGGTGGTAATTCTGAGACACGAAGACTATTCTTACCAGAAACCATTTTCAAAAGAATGTTTAGTCCTAAGGAAAATGATCAAGCAGGTCTTTGTGACAGTCATCTGCAGTACAAAGTACAAACCTGTTTCCAACTTTAGTAATAATACAAGGTACACAGCATGTTTGTTGTTCCAAAGTGTTTCGACACCTCTATCACAAGATATTTCCGGACTACAGGGCTGAAATTTTCCCAACATGTACGTTACTTCATGTCTGTCAGTGGGACATCATCTACCTGTTGTTTGTGGTACATTCCTGGTCTCTGGTTTTAGCGACAGCTGATATTTCAGCAAACCTTTGTTGAAACGAGATGTACTGCTGCTGTGCAGCTACTGATCCATCAGCTCATCTCCATGATCTCAGTGTTCAAGTTGGTAGAACAAGGATTAAACAGTCCAGGAAATGAAACAGAAGAAATTCTCAGAGATGGCAGGTCTACAGAGGCCAGAGCCCCAGAAATGTACAATATTAAGACTGCACAAAATACAGACAGTAAACTTCAACAATAACAGATGGGACACAAGTAGGCCTTCTGTTATTTGTGACTGGATGTATGGCTACATATATTTAGAACATGAAAAGCTATAGGCAGGTTATGGGGCTGCTTGGCAACTGAAGTGTAATTCCACATCAACACATGACCACATCCACCTGCTGCACCAGTTCAACCCCCAGCCTGAAGAAAAGCCTGGGCAAGTTGGGGTGAAGCATCTCATGACCAGCTGATACTCTCCTTTGGCCTCCCTTCTTTTCAACTGCAACATGAATGCTAGAAACAGACACGTTTACCCTAACTTCAAGGAAATGGGACTACTATTGACATTCACTTATGTCTCCTACTAGGAACACTATTTGGTACTGAACAGTTTTGCTGTTGTTAAAAAAACACAGCCACAAAGCCTGAGATTTGACATTTTCTTTCACCTTTCTTGAGCTGGTAATTTTACAAAAGGGCAAGTTTATTTTCTTCCAAATACCAAACAAATTTCATGAAAGAGTGTAGAAAGACAGGAGAGTGAAAGGAACTGCTGAAAGGTAACTAAAGAGGGGACTTAAGCCTTCCTAAAAACAAGCCTTGAAGAAGGGAGTCACGTACCTTCAGATGCATTGGAAGCAGCAAAAGCTCCCCTGGACAGTTATTTGGGTGCCTGGGGAGAGCTGCCCTCTGCATATTAAGGCTTTCCTCTTCTGGCCTATCCAGGTCTCCTTTTAAAGACCTTAACTCAGATGAAAGGGATGCCGGCCACTCCACTCTGCTCTTCTTCTGTAGTCGTGTTGAGCAGCCAACGAATCAAGAAGGTGATTCAGCGCAAATGCAAGCTGAACACCACGGGAGCTGGACTGGCTCTCATCAAAGTGCCAAGAGCCACACGGGTAAGATTAATGGAAAAGTGCTAACTAAGAAATACCTTCTTGCAGGAATGTCTTTTGTCCCAGTGCCTGTCACACTAGCAGATAGAGACTTACAGTGATCACTTTCTGATTTATTGTTGAAAAGCAAACATAAGGATTCAATAAAAAGAAAGATATGCCATGCTACACAATGGAGAAGAGCAGGGCATTACCCTTGCTTTGCAAATTCCAAAAGGCACTAAAGCTTTTTCTGGTTTGTTCTCATACAGTTTATATTTGCATACAGCATTTTTATTCCCTGAAGTAGATCATTTTCCTGTCTTGTTGTATAGCACAGTATTTACATCCATGCTAGAAGATAAACCAGCCACTGGTGTTACCAGGGTACTCTACAGAGGCCAAGAATTTGTTCACATAATTTACCACAGTTATATATTAGAGTATTCTCTGTCCTGTGGCTGTATCTGGCAGCCTGTTCTTCCCAACAAAGAGGAATAGGTGCAAAACCTATTGATTGAAGAAGCCATGTAATCACTATCTAACAGACCCACAGAAGAAAGTAGTTATACAAACACTTTATTTACTGTATGCAGCTGAAACCATTACATGAAGGAAAAAAAGCTATTGTTTGGTGCATAGCTCATTTAACTTACAAATACTCAAGCAGTGTTATTTCTACACATTTGAGATCTGATACAGATACTCTTCATAAAGACTAAGTAGACGTATTTTGGGTTAAAATTTTCTACACAAAAATGTAAACTTTTATCTTATACAATTCACTATTGTTTCATAGCTATTTTGCTATTGCCTACTATTTACACTCCAGACAATGGAGTCAGTTTTGTCCTTTTATTTCCTTGGGGGGGGGGAGATGCAGATGAATACCAGAAGGAAAAATTTTCCATTTGTATTGGAAATACATTTGCCCGTTCTGTTCCTTAGTGAGAATGTATTTTGTACTATACACTATAGAAATATTCTCCATTTATGAATTCTTTTTAGAACCCTGCTGTAAGCAGCCCAACAACATGGTACATCTCCAAAGTTTATTTGTGCCTTACTAGACTTCAGGAAGCTTTGCCGAGGGCCATGCAGAGGCAAAAATCAAACTCTTGCTCATTTTTTATTTTAAATATAATTTCAATTTTAATAACAAGTCGGTACCTTTTTGCAGCAGATGAAAGAGTTTCTTTTCTGGCAACAGAAACGGAGGAACTGTGGCTTGTTTTCCTGCTTCCTGTACTCCCGTTAGTTATACAGGACATCGAGATAGCTTCTCGGAGGCTTGGCTGACCTAAGAAAAAAAAGTATTGAAGAACACAAGGTTTTACAGCTGTATCCAAAGATCCACCTGAAAAACCAAAAGCTCTCACATGTGGACCTGGTATCACAGTGCAGCAGCCCCAGCATTCAGGACAACCATCTAGCCTATATCCAGTGGCATACACTCATGAAAGCCTTAACCTAGGCAGCTGGAGATGGAGACATGGCACACTATGGCAAGAATATACTCTGATAGGGGTCAGCTTCTCTATTGCCATGCTGCCAGCAAACACTTTAAATCAGCGACATGCCACATCTCTTTCCAGTTGTGATCCACAGGGAGAATCATAGATTACAGCTAGCCTTGGGGAGGTGGCAGCTCCAACAGCTGTGGGACAGCAGATCTGATTATTTCAACTCTGTTGTTCAAAACTATCACAGCTCAGATAATACCACATGAGGTTTCTTGCTTTCAATTTTTTTTTTTTTTTTCCCCTAAAGTTCAAAGAAGTTGCAGACAGAAGCCCTCTCTATACTGAAAGAATTACTAAGTTATTTAAGGGTTGTGATTCTAAGGATTCAAAACCCAAGTTTTTCAGCTTGTTTTCAGCTGCCCCTTCCATCTTAAAAAGGTATCGACCTTTGAGTATATGCACTATGGTACAGTTATTAAGTTTCTGATATAGTTTACTCCATAGAATATCTGCCACATCCAGTGAACATTACAGATTCCCTCCGGGGATGAATCATGACTGTATATGTGAAGAAGGCTGTTGTCTGTCAGATGCCCACTTCACTCATTGCAGACGTTTGAAACTATGCAGTGAATGTGGGAGGGGACTGCAAGGAAGATGGGGGGAGCGAAGGCTCTTCTATTTAAAGAGCTGAATGCTAGCCTGGCAATCGGCTCCCAGACCTGCCTCTGCCACAGACCATCAGTGAAATACAAGGCATTTTACTCAAATGTGACATTTCACCCATTACCACTAATTGTGTGTCTCTCCTTTTCTGCATGCCTGTCTTATTTCTAAGGTTTTATTCAGAAAAGAGTTTTGCTCCCTCCTCCCCCCAAGTGCTGAACTTGTGCTTTTCCCCTCTGAAGCATTACATGCCCTGGAAAAATCCCTGGGCTACTCTCACATCCAAAAATCAGTGGTCGCTTTTGACCCCATCTCCATGCCACATTCACATTTCACAAACAGCAAGTTGTTACTGCATCTCATAGGGTCGTGATGTCCAGCCACTCTGACTTCAGCAACAGAGCACGAAGGACACGATTGACAGGAAAATAACAGGTCTGTGTCCATGGCAGGCTTGGAATAGTGTGAGATAGATAAGGCATGAGGCCATACATTGAAGATAAAAGTGAGGAGTAAAAGAGCAGTCGGGGAGAATCGACTGCTCTGTGCACTGAGGGCAAACTCACATCAATGCGTCATTTGAACAATACCAGCATATGGTCCATTTGCCACATCGCAGTTCTATCAGGCAGGCCGAGAGGCAAATTAATACTTATTTTAAACAAGCACTTTATGTATGAGAGATACCCATCAAGGGGATATTAGATTTCAGAACTATTTGGATGAAGGCAGAAATGGGCTGACCTGCACTAACCATATACTGCTTCAAATGCACCACGCAGCATGTGACCACATCTGAAATTCAGATCAGGAAAGCCAAAAGGAGCATGCAGAATATCGCAGGGAGAAATGAGAATAAAGGAAATCTGAAGAAAGTAAAGACACACTTAAATGTAGAAACACTGCAGAGATCATTGTTGTTCTTCCTAAATTCTGCATAAATCAACTTAGCATGATTCCTTCCAACCGGTACTTCTTAGAGACCATTTTATTTGCAACATACACATTTGGAACACAGATTTTATTTTACAAGTTAGTATCCTGTACAAAACCTCTAAAGCTCAAGAGATTTTTACCCCCCTGTGTAACTTAGATGCAAGAAAAAAAGCGCATGAGCCTAAAAAGCACTTTTAGCATTAGAAGCCTATAAATCAGCTTCTTTTATTTTCAGTGACAAAGTAAATCATCTTCTTTGTGGAGATGCATAATATCAAGGCCTATGATTCACTCTTGAACTGCATGTGACCTTAACATCTCCGTCTGCTCATCGTAACAGATCTATGCCTCTCCAAGCAGCACTAGCGCAGCTTTCCAGAAACGTGAATAAGGAGACATAATAGCGATAATTCTCAGTACAGTGGGAAAAGCATTCAGCAGAAGGCATAGAGAACAGCAGTACTACAGACAGGGCACAGGAACTTAAGACGGGGGAAAAAATTGCTCTGTTTTCTCAAGCAAGGAGCACATTGCTATTCTGTTCCCTGATGGTATCTAGAAGAATTCCCCCTACTAAGTACGAAAAGCATTAGTACTTGGTTACGTCCAAGGACAAAACTGACAACAAATAAAACCATACATCAATGTATACTCATGATAGGAATGTGCTCTAGTCCATGCAATGATGAATGCACTAATTAAAAAAAAAAAAAAAAAAGGATCTGTACAGAAGTTTTTCATAGAATCATAGAATGCTTTGGGATGGAAGGGACCTTTAAAGGTCATCTAGTCCATCTCCCCTGCAACTGGCAGGGACATCTACAACCGATCAGGTTGCTCAGAGCCCCATCCAGCCTGGCCTTGAATGTTCCCAAGGATGGGACATCTACCACCTCTCTGGCCAACCCATTCCCCAGTGTTTCACCACTCTCATTGTGAAAAATTTTTCCTTGTGTTTAGAAGTCAGTGTTTTTAGGTTATTTGTTTTTCAGTAAAGTGGATGTTGATGGTAGATCTGCAGAGCACTTCCTAATTTCAACAAGTGGCATGCAAAATTAAGCTTGAGATGAAGATTTTTGAATCAGAGTAAAAATAATTTTTGTAAAATGACCAACAATTATACCCAGATCTCTTGAATCATTCATTTCTTGAAAAAGTGACCAAAACATTTGGACACGGACCGAAACATCAAGATCTAGGAAAAACTGCATCGACAGATTTTTTGAAGTGTAAAAATATATCAGGCTTTCTTACACTCCAGAATAAAATCTTGGTCAGTCATAGTTGAGTGTGCCACACTCAATGTGCAGTAAAATGTAAAAACCAACAAAAACAATGAAAAACAAACAAACAAAAACCCCCAAACCCAACACCCCTAAGAAACAAGCCCCCTTCCAGGCTCTCTATATATTCTATTTTAACTAGATATTCAGAAGTGACCTCTAGCATACTTATTTTTAAAGGGAAAAAAATATTAAAAATTCAATTCATCTGCAACTTTTTTTTTTTTTTTTTTTTTTTTTTTTAAAAAAAAGGCATTTAAATTTTAAGCCATGAGAAGGAAGGGCAAGTTTAAGCCCTGTGCACATCCCAGGCAGCGGAGCAGGGAAGCCTGGCTGCCCACGGGGTCAGAGACACACAACCAGGATCTTCCCAGCTGGGTCAGAAGCCCAGGGAAGCCGACACACCAGTCCCAAACCATGTAGCTCTCTTCATGACTTTTAACCAGGGCACCTCTACAGTCAAGAGATGTCAAAAATTAATAACGTTATAATGTTCTTCACTGCAGAGATAGCCCTTCATAGAAGTCAAGCAACTTTGCTTCAGAGACCTGAGAAATAACAAAGCAGCACAGGAGAACACAAATTCCAGATCAATAGACTAAAACAGTTGAGTTCTCCCAGCACTTGGATTGCACATCTCTGCCAATATCATGTCATACGTCACCTGCTAGTATAAACAGTCTGAAATTTTTCAGACTGAATAGCACTCAGCTTTATCTGTTAGTTTGGAACAAAAGCCAGACATAAACTGAACATAAAATGAAAGCCAGTGTGTGGTGACCAGGATTAAAGCCAAATTGTCAGAGATCAAAGTGGTAAAAAATGCCTTTTATGGATAATGGATTCATCTCTGTTCTGTTAATTTTCATAGAATAGTATCTGTTGAGTTCAAAAGAAGCATTTCATTAATATCTGTCAAGTATACAAGTGTGTGAAGGAAAGATAAGTAGGATTAGAAAAAACAGACCACAATAAACCAAAAATCTACATCCAACTCTTTATCAGCCTTGATTAGCTAACTGGGGAAAAATTGAAGCCAAGCTGTAAGAGACAGTGGTAAGTTTTGAAAATGTGTGTCCTGTGATAACATGATAGCTTTTCTTTCCAAACATACATATAAGGTACTAGAGCTGAGGATCAGTCAGTAATTCACTTCTTTTTCCCAAACCCCAAAGTTACAGTTTTTTATGTTAAAATATAGTTTATTATGTTATTACTTGTGTTAACTGGAACAACATTTTGCTTAATATCTTTGTATTTGCTGATATCCTGACAGGTAAACTGCCTTTCTTCCAAAGAAAAACCAAACCTTTCTTTCTCTTCTTCAGGTAATTTCAATTTAAAGTAAGTAGCTAAAGCTACATTAAAATAACTTCTTGGGACAGTTCATTCAAGCGGATTTAAAATAAAAAGCTCAACAAATTACATGTTACAAAAAAAAGGATTTACTTACACTGCTTTTCTTTAAGCTTGCCTTTTTTTTTTTTATTAACAATAAGGCATACAATATCCAAGTCCTTCAATAACCTTAGAATACCTCATTCTTAGCAAAACTTGACAAAGACTTCTATATTTCAAATTTATTACATGCCTAGGGGTTTTGTACAAATAAAACTGATGGCTTGAAGGACAGAAACCCAATTTAGTACTCTTACTGAAGGAGCATACAGTGTGTGTTCAACCACACTACTAGTCACCAGAGAACCCACACAAGTGAGCCACAGAAAAAAAGACCGAAATAGTTCTAAGTGCAGCAGAACATAAGATTTTATCTGCACTTCCTTCCTAAAATAAAGACATCAAAAATGAACTAGAAATTATGACAAATCCTAAACTTACTTCAAGATGTTACAATAAATTGTACCAAAGCCATTTCAAAGAATGTCAAGTCCCTCAGCTCATGGAAGATGCTGGCAAAGAAATAGCTTGGGAGCACTAAAACTCTTTTCAAAAAGAGTACCGTATTTTGAAGGGTAGCGGAAAATTTTCTTCGGCATTTTGTTTTATTCAACTACTTCACGTAGTAAGAGTCAAATTCTGATTGAGACTTCGTAAGCAGAAAAAATGTTCTCTTCTATCGCGTGCACAAATGTTACAGGTCAGGGCAAGATACTAGTTCTCAAATAACAACTACCATTAATCAGGAAAACTAATTCAGTTCACTACCTACGGGTTATACTTCATCTTGTTTAATAATCCAATTTTAAGACAAAATTAAGTTTTGACAAACTTTATTATTCTTGTAACAGTTATATCTAGCTGAAAAAAAATCAATGCTTTTTATACTTTTTTTATTGAAGCCGAATTTCACAAATCTCAACTGACAATTGGCTATTAAACATACAGTATTTGTCATCTCCTATTAAAAAGAAAAGAACTATCTGAATAGAGGCATGTTAATACGTAACAGTTTGAGAATGTATAGCTAATGCATAAACATCTTGAGATGCAAGTGAATCTCTCCCAATGGGTAGATAAATTAACTACGATGTTAAGAATAATTAACTATTTATTTAGAGATTTCCTACCAAATTTTTATAGCTGGTGACTTAACCTGTCAATGCATACATTTTTAACTATAACTGATCCTCCTAGAGACATAAAACTAGTTTTTCAGGTGTTATGCTCTTAAGAGTCTAGGGCAGCTGTACCCCTGCTCTGACACTTGGGCAGGCATTTTAAAACCTACTACCCGGGGAAACTGAAGACTTCTTTGGCATGGGACAGCCAATTGCTTATTCAAACCACACAGCCCTTTTCCTCCTCCCTCCCTACCATCTTACTGTTTTGCTGTACTTTCCCAGAGGCACCATCTACTTCCTCAATCAATTGCCAATGCGCTATATCCAAGCAGAGGAAATAAAAATTTTAACTATAGTAATCTGAAACAATTTGATATATTCTGGCAAACAGTGATGAAAAAGCTATTCAAATGTTAGAAACAACAAGCAGGTTTTATTTGAAAAAGTTGGTGGCACCATTTAACTCTTCCAACATTGCAATTCTTAGTTTGAGAAGCACCACGGAGAACAGAGTACCGCTCAGGAGAATTTGCCCACACTCTTCTAAAAAAAGCACACAAATGCACAAAACATATCCAAAACTGTAAGACGCATGTGGAAAAAGAATAAGGACACTTATCACCGCAACTGAAAAACACTCCTCTACAATGCTCAGAACATCTTCTCCGATGAAGAAGATTATTAGGTTACAGAAGTTTTTAAAAAAAAAAAAAAAAAAAAAAAAAAAAAGAACTTCAGTTCTCTTTCCTTAAACTTGGTTTAGCTGGTTAGTGACCCTTACTTTATTAATGTCCTCTAGACCCAAATTCTTCGAATAAAGGAAATTATATGAAGAACACTGGGAATAGTAAGTATAACAGACGAAAAAGAAAATATTAAAGAAGACAGAGGAGAAGATAGGAAAAAATTGAGAAGTAATGCAGAAAAAATAATTTCATGCAGAAAGAACAGATGGCACTAAAACCAATACCTGGAAAATCCATTAAGACCTCAAGAGTATCATTATTTGTTATGTGAGCATACAGCCTGCAGACTTCAATTGGACTATTCCCATGAGTAAAATGACACATGTACAAGCTTGCCAGGTTAGTTTTAATATTGTGGATAAAAGCCTATATTCTACCTCTACCATAAGCATTTTCCTATCTACGCTTCTATTTTCCGTTCCTTTAAAATTTACTGATTAGACAACATAAACATGCACCCAGTTATTAGAACAACTCTGCACATTAAAATGTGTTAAGACTAAAACCACAAATGCAAGTCTATCTTATGCTTTCATTAATGAGGTTTGCTGAACAACTGAAGTCAATTTTTGTTAATATAAAACAAAATAACTTAATGTTATTGAAATGAAACCATTGTTGAGATAAGGTAAAAATTACATCTGAAGTGCTTTGCTTACATTAGTGCAATGAGATGGAATTTGATGCAAGATACTACTTAGGATTTTTCCTATTTAAGAGAGATACTATTTCACATGAGAGAAGGGAGCAGGAAAAGCAAGGAAAACTCTCTGGGTTCCTATCATAAAAATCCACTGCATAAAGGAAAAAAATAAAAATAAAAAAAACCCCACCCACCTGCATTTCCAGTACATAGCTGCTTTTGCAGGTCCCCAAGATCACTACTTTAAGTAAAATAAACGCCTCTCAGTCTGCCAGCCTGCATTGTCATGGGAGACCCTCTCTGCAAACTGCCATCCACTGCTTCAATTTCACTTTGTGAGTTGAATTTGCATATGAGTTATTTGATATCAATTCTTGTCCAAGCAATAGGAAATGTTCCTCCAAAGGTTTAACCTGTGACAAGCCGCCTCATTCCTTCCGAGTCCAGAAAAAGGACACGAACTCCTTGTTTCTCTACAGGCAGACATCAGATGTACTTTCTGGTAGATGGCCACTTTTTCAGGCAAGAGCTCATAGCCCAGTGATATGATTAGTCTGAGATATTTTACTGGTGCCATTGTGTGCCACAAACTTGTCTCCATACCCAGAGCCTGAGGGATGAATTCTCCTGTTACACACATTTTGACACCCTGGAAGATTTTAATAGGTTTACCAGGCACCAGCTGTGAGACAATCTATCTTGCTGGCAGCTGCAAGCACCAGACTGCTGTACGCTTTCCTTTTCTTCAGTGTCCAGGTAATCTTTGTTTTTGGAACTTTTTGTGCATGTTAACAGCATCAATCATGCATCAACAGCAGAGACATGTGGCAACAAGAGCACAGAGCTGCCAAAAGCAAAGAACTTCTCACCAAAGAAATTCTTATTACCAAGCCATCTATTAAAAAAGAAAAGAAAGAGAGAAAGAAAGGGGGGAAAAAAAAAAAAAAAAACAACAAACAAAAACAACCCAACAAAAGACAAATGCACCCCCACGCTACAATCCCCCCTCCTGCCCCGTAGCTGCTGGGGACCTGTTCCCTAATCAAGCCCGTTTCCCTAATCAAGCCCTTTCACATTTCAAATCCTCAACACTATCTTTGGACCTGGTAGTTTCTCCTATGTGTAGTTATTCTTAGCTGTGTGCAGAGATGGAGAATTACTGTCGTCGCCTTTTTATTTTGAAAAGATTTCCTCTATTTAGAATGACTTTGCACTGAGAAATACTGAAGAGGAAAACAAGCCACATGCAAACACTCCCAGTCTGCTTTTCACTGTGCAATAACAGACAAGTGCTAATTCTGTTGCAATCCCTACTAGAGGTATTTCCCTCCTATGGTATCTCCACTTCATGCTTTACTAAGAGGCACTAAGGTGGCTAAAAAAATCTCACTCTTTAGCTTACCTCATACAGTTTGCAAATCACCTAACCCTGTATAAAGAGCAGCTTGCTTCTGAGGCAGGGCTAGACAGACAAAATCATAGGTAGTAACCTCCTCATTGATAGCCCATGGGTTAGAAATAAAAATCTACCCATGCCCATGTGAATTTTTTCACTGAAGACTGGACTAAGTCCGAAATAAGCATGCAACAGAAATGCAGGAAAAAGAAAAACAAAGACTACAAGGATAACGCAAAAAATTTAACTTCAGCTATTGTTGATTCAATCTGTCAATCTAAAATAAAGGGATAAGAAAAATAAGAAAATAATTAGCTCACCAGATATGCAATGCAGACAAACTAACACAAAGGATGAAGAGATCTCTTTTTGCACTAAGTTGGGCCATCAACTTCAGAATGAGAAAAATCAGTGAAAAAATGATTGGGATTTGTCCCTTTCAGCATGATTCATACTCCGTTCACAACACTTATTTTTAGACTATGAAAAACCTCTCTTCAAAGACACTGCTGAGGTGGCAACATGAAAAAAATTAAGAGGTTTTAGAAAACTCATTTCAGCAACAAGTAGGAAAGACTCCTTCGAACTAGGTTAGATATTGTCTCTTACTCAGATTAGAACTCTTTTGTTTGATGGAAAGATTCAAGTTGTTTTTTTCCAGTACTATGATTCTTGTAAGTTCAGTTTATTTTAAAAGTATTTATCTCACTGTGTTGCCATACTTCAAATTAAACACATCTCTCATCTCTCTCAGTGTATTCAGAAATATATACACAGCTATTCTCTTTGCTCATTATTTATGTCAGCATGTATTTAAGGGCTGCTGTAGAGACAAATACTTCTGTGAATCAAAGCCTCAGCATTTTTTTTAAAGAAATACTACCCATAATATTTACCAAGAAAACACAATTGTTGTAATGCAGAAATCCAGATTCTTGACAGGATCGCAAACACCAAAAAGAGTTTTGGAGGAATACATTTACCTTTGCAGCAACCATGACTTGACTAGTAAGAGCCTGTTATGTACCCATAAAATATTTCAAAGAAAAATAAACAATGACTTCCTTGAGTATTATTTTTGTATGACAATTCAGATCTTCCGCCAATCCTCATTCACAAAAATAATACATTTTTCTTTGTTAAAAGCTTTCAAGAGTTCTTTATCTATTGAATGAATTTAAAATACAGAAATCAAAAGTAGAACCTAAGGTATTGCAAAAAGCTATGTATGAACTTATTCAGAATTATTTATTAAAATATTGATGTTTAAGTTTAAATCAATGTTAATGTCAAACTTGTTCTTCAAGTCTAATTTTATACTTTTACAAAATTACCATGACTGTATGTGAACATTTTCTTTTGTGACATCTTTACACTATCTATATGCAGCTGATTTCATGACAAGAGTAAAGTTAATGTGTTGCCCGGTGGTATTACATAACTGAACACAATGGGGACACATCCACCACAAATTAAATACAGTGTCAATTAG
The DNA here is from genome assembly GCF_965183815.1 of Platalea leucorodia. Lineage (NCBI taxonomy): Eukaryota > Metazoa > Chordata > Aves > Pelecaniformes > Threskiornithidae > Platalea > Platalea leucorodia. The sequence goes on along the minus strand of NC_138825.1, from coordinate 28,405,081 downwards.
TCATAACTCATTTAAGTTCAATGTATTAGCTCATATGTGTACATCTCTGCCCCTGCCCCCATCTCTTTCTTCACAGTTACATGCTGTTGTCATTCATTGGTAGAGATGTAATAGCACAAAGCTGAAGATATTTAGATATTCCACCATGTCCTGTCCCCCCCCAAGAAATAATTAATTTATTTTTCACTTAACAAATTCACCTGGAGAACTCAGTATGGCCCCAGGACCCCCGTATGGAGATGGCCCCAAGGCATTTTGCAAAACACAGCAAGTTTGCCCTGCCTGCGCACAGAGTTTGCTGGATATTAGACAGCTCCAAGCCAAAGGTCTTTAGCCATGTTTGTGCATATACCAGCTCATCTGCACTTAAGTGGGAAGAATGAGGTCCTATGTTGCACAAATTCTGCCCGCAGTTTTGCAATTGGGCATTTTTTCTTTTTGTCATAATGGATAGCAGACAGCAAAGACTGATTTAGTCAAAATGCTTGCTAGAGCTCTATTTACACAGTTACAGAAGGCAGTCTCAATCTCGATGAGACCAGAGATGTGTACTGGGTAGATAAAAGCTGCATTTGAAAGCAGGGATGACAACAGTCTACCATTTAGCAAGCAAGACAGAATGACAGGATTCAGAGCCCAAGCCAATTAAGCATCATCACTTCCATCTGGCAGAGACTGCAAAAACACATAATTAAGGAATTTGATCTCTCTGCCACATCTAAAATAATTCAAACTTTCAGCATTTTCAGCTTTTGCATTTTCAGCCTGTATAATGCAGCCACCCAAACAAACATAGGCTATGATATGTCAGTTCAGTGTTATACCGGCATTGCTGTAATGAGTGTACTTCAAAGGCTGAAATACAGGGATTGAGCCCAGAAAACTCTACGCTGAGTGGTCTGATGGGGATACACGCATTTATGGTGAATTAGAACTGTGAATTATCTGAAATAAGACCTAAACTTTTATTTAATCAGAGGTTTAATATGTACCACAAACATACGTAGCCATAGTTCTCTCTGAATACACAATTTTAAGTTGGAGTAAAATCAAGTAACTCAATTCAAATAGTTCTCCAGAATAGGAAAGAAAATATTCATGGAAAAAAAAAAAGTATGTAAAAATTAGCGCACACAGCGCTAATTTTCTTTACTTTTTTTTCACAGCACTAAAGTTTCTTTACTTTTAAACAATCCTATCTATTTCAAAATTACGATGTAAAAGTTACTAGCTACTAGGCAAAAGAGATATTGCTGAGTGGCTACATGGCCATTTCTTACAAGAAACCTACTGGAGATGAGTTATCTCTGTAGATGAACAAAAATTAACTATATTCAGAAAACTTCCTTATTTGGTGGCAATGTGTTTGGGGTTTTTTGTGGTTTTTGGTTGGTTGGTTTGTGTGTTTTGGTTTGGTTTGGTTTTGTTTTTGTTTTTTTTTTTTTTAATTTAGGAGCAGGGGGAAATGTAGCCTCTAAAACACCCCTTCAGTTGAATAACTTCTAGGTGAAGCCAAAGCCAAGACTCAGAGCTGCTCATAAGCCCCAGAACCCCCAGTGGCAGGTTAAAGACCGCAGCTGTAAAACATTTCACCATTTAAATTAAAACAGGAAGCTTTTAACAAGAAGGTAAATTTTCAGGGGTGTTAAGTACATAAAAATGTTAGCAAACAGCAAAATTAAGAAGCATATTTCAGGTATCTATTAGCTATATACTATAAAGCCACTCTTAAAAATCTAACCCCTCCAGCTCAAAATATACCTGCCTTTCCAAATGAGACAGAAAAGGAAAAAAAGAAGTTATCAATGGAGAACATTCTAAGTGATAACATTTTGAGTCTAGAAAGAATTTACCAAATATAGGCTTACCTTTACTTGGCGCTGATTTTCTCACAGAAGCTACATGGTCTTCAGAGATAGCAAGACGCCTTAGTACATCAGCCAATGCTGCTTTTAGCACAGTGATTTCATCTTCTTGTTGCTGTACTCTCAGCTCCAGGGCTGAAAGACGGTCCTGGACATCAGACGTGCTCGCAGCTGAGATGCTGTCATCTGTATAGTGGGAAACCAGAGTAGAAAGAGGGATTTAACTGTTTCATTCTAAACTAAAAGCCATAGAAAGTAGCATGTACAGCATGAGTGTATCTGCCCCATCATTTTGAAATACGGAAGACGTTCAAACACGTTCAGGCACAGAAGGAATAGATATTATGTTAAATGTATCAAATTAATGCTTCAAGACAGAAACGTTACTAATCATTAGCTAAGATAAAAGGCTTAAGGAGTATGACCCTATTACAATCAGAAGAGGAAACGTGTTTTCTGTTAAAATAGTGTAGAAAGAAAAACATGCCCACCAGTAGAAGGAAGACTGAAATTAAGCTTATTTAAATAGCCGACTGAATTAACTAAAAAGGTATAAAATTGTGGTCAAATTTCACAATATATTCTTTGGGAACTGTTGAAGAATTTTAAATGTGATCCTTAATTTTAAAGCAACATGTAAAGTTAAAAAAAAAAATAAACCCACAGTTGAACATACAAGTATTGCTAGCCATGACCTAATTGCATCAAGTGGCAATCTCAATTTAAATGGTCTAGATCAGAGTTCTTAACTCCAATTCCTTCTCTCTAACTTTTTTCACATCACCACCCTGCATGTGCCAAAAAAATATATGACATTATAACATTTGGCCTGAAGTGAACAGAAAATAAATACGCTACAAAAAGGTTCCAAAAATCTGTTTGGCCACACAGAGATAGATTAGCATTGAAGGCATAATCCAGCCAAACCTATTCTTCAGTGGTAAAAAGGAAATTACAGCTTCTGCATACTCTTTGCCTTTGACAGTTCTTTGCATTATTTCTGCCAAGCCAAAATAACACATAACAGATTTTTGTATTTGGCTGTTCCAACAAATCACAGGCCAACCACTAAAAAAGACCCATAAAAGAATATGTTGCTCAATCACAAGGTACTGAATTCCTTATCCATCCTGATTTAGGCTTACTAAAAACTCAGGAAGGAACTTCCAATACAGGTTTACAAAGTTTACCTGTATTATACAAACAGACAATATGAGTCCATATTCTATGAAATATATACAAACAACAAATTTACATGTAAGGGTAAATACCTGGATACTATTACTGTGATTATATACAATCTAAACTTCAGTTCACTAATCTTATGAAGACGTACCAAGGAAAAAAAAAAGTTAATATAAGCCACAACCCTAAAACTCTATTTTTCAGTAAAAAGAAGACTTAATCTTTGAAATACTTGCATAAGGGCACTTTTAAAATAAATGTAATCAAAAGAAACACTGGGGCAAACCCCTCCAATGAATTAAATATGAAAGAAATTAAGGAGTTTAATGCCAACTTCCATTCAGTTAAAACATGATACTAACTACTGAAGCAGCAAGAATTGAACCAACCGAAATAAAGAATCACAATAATACTTTCATAACAGTAACAAAATTCCTACAAGGAATTAGTAAAACAAACTAATATGAATAGTGAAATGTATTCACAATTATTATTAAACTGAGAGGAACAGTTAAAATTATATTGATAAAACAACTCCTACAAGACTAGTTTTACATACTGATTTAATTCACTATTTGGTTAAACCAAAAGCAGAAGTGTATCACTTCATGGTTAATACTGTACTCATGCAGGCTAATAGATAAAAAGAACTGCAAGGGAATTAATAAGGCAGATAATCAGACTGAGATCCAGAGACAACAGATCAGAACAACTCTGAACAAAATGCCTTTAATATCACCAGCCATAACTGTTACCTCCTATATGCAGAAAAGTTATTTTAACGACTCTACAGCCCAGCATATCCAATGCTCTCTCAATAGTACTTTACAAATCCAGACCAGTGACAGCTGCTCCTGATTGGGAAGGACTGTGTAAGATCCTTCTATTAAAACCCCCATTTTCAAAACATAAAATCCCATCTGTTTTAAGGAGCTAGTAGAAGTTCCTACAAGCACACGTACCTATGCAGCGTATCAAAAGCAACTAAGGTAAATTTGCATAAATTAATTAATGTAGAAAATTTTTTACTTTAGGGAAGTAAATGGACTGAAAGAAGTACCACGTAATTCATGCTTTTGCTATCCTTACAATATTAGCCTTTAAATATACGCAAGTGGACCAGTCAAAATCAACATTGCAGAAAACAGTGATAATTATTTTCAAAATATTATGATCTTTATATCTCATCTTACACTGGAGTAGCAGTCCAAACACAGAAGAGAGAAGGTTTACATTTACTTAGAAAAGAAAAGAACAAAAAAAAGGAAAGCTTAATTTTTCCTTTTTTGTCTGCCAAACCCTTCAATTAATGAACTATTAAAAGGTCTTATAATGGATAAATTATGGATAAATTCCCAGGCCATATAAATATACGGATTACTATAAAACATTTGTAAAAGGAGTAAGTAGCTATGTCAAATCATCATTTTAGAAGCCAGACATTACCGTGTCCCCTGTGTGGAGTCCAAGTAATAGTAATTACCAAACGAGGAAAGGCTCCACTGTTGGTCAGTCTCTCCAATGAGCACAGATGCAAGCACTCTACCTGGGTGCTGGCTGACTGACACAGGCATCTGTCTTCCCACCGGCTACTGACGTTGACTAGACTGCTTCTGCTGAACCCCCCAAAAAAGGGACACATTAGATGGCTCCTACAGCTCCCAAAGCCACAGGTATGTCACTAACTTCAAAGGGGAACAGGAGAGCAAATCTTTCTGCCCTGTAAGGGTGAGCTGCAATGCTTTTACCTCAACATATCAAGTGAGATGGTAGAGGAGTTGGCCAATATTCACCTCCGTGATCTGTGCTATGGAGGTCTAACCCCTAGACATGGCTTGGAGAGGCAGAAGGACCCTGAAACTCAACTTCATCGCAACAGCTTGTCAGAGGTCGTAGCTGTCTAAATGGGGCATGAGTAGGAAACCAAGAAGGTTAAGCCATTTAGCCAATTCAAAAATAGGGAAAGCAACAGGCTATGTGGGTACAATGGGAGAAAAGAGGTTTCAAACCAGCAGCAGCTGCTTTGCATTGCCGAGAGGGCACATGAGACACAGCGACTGAAAGAAGCTGGATAGCAAGATCACTAGGAAGTCAAGAATATTTTCGTTGATCAAAGAACACAGTAGCACACTGGGAAGACATTTTATTGTTCTTTATCGCTCTACAGAAGCAGCATCTGTTTCAAATGATGACAATCATATATTACCCTGGCAACTATTAGAGAATTAAAATGAATGATTCCCAACCTAAATACCTCACCCATGACAGCAAATATTGAACTGAACTCCAACATGCCCTTCTTAGCAGTGTCTTGAAAAGTAAGTCAACTAGGGATTAGCTTAAAAGAAGATGCCTTGAAAGTAAACACAACTACAATCCTTGAGATCATTTTGACAAATCTGCACAATGCAAAACTATACTTTTTTTCTTCATTGATGTTTCCAAAATCTCTTCCAGATTTCTTCTTCCATTAAAAATACATTGCTATAATCTAAATAACTACTTCAAAAGAAGTTTAAACAAAAAGCTTCTTTCAAGGGCATGTTCTTTTCTCTTCAGAGGGGATGGAGCTCTTATCCAAGTACAAAGTCAGTCACTTGTGAAGCAGAAGTCCATCTCCTCCCTTCATCTTCTCCCACTCCTAAACGTGTGGCCTTCCCCTTGTGCTGTCTCAGACATCTGTCCAGGCCTTCCATGAACCACTCTTAATTTACTAAACCAGAGGGAGATAGAATTATTTATGTATTTATTTAAACAGGGAAACCAGATTAGGGAATATAGCAAGAAATTTGTAAGTGCAATTGACTGTTGATTCATTCACTTAATTCATTTTTTAAAGACCTTTTCAGTTATATGGTTATTTTTATTATAATCAAATAGCATCATTTCTGATGTGTTGGTGACATTTCCCAAGCTGTCCATGACCTATGCCTTCAAGAGAGCCACTAGGAACACAATCCATTGCAAAAAAAGCACCATCTGCAGCGCTCACTGGTAGTAGTGAGGAGACATCCACACAGATGCAGATCTAAGGTCCTTCAATCTTAAAAAGTGGTTTAAGATGAGAGCATTGGTACTCAAATGACAACAAAAACATGCTAGGTCTAAACATATGGTACTGTAACTTCCAAAAGAATATGTCTTGTTATTTTATCATAGTTCACCAGTTTGATATTCAATTTTAGCCATTAAACATTAATTCTTCCCCTCCTTTTGGAGTAAGTAGGGATGTATGGGATACTTGTATTCAGTACGCATGAGACATCTGGATAATCCTAAAAATTAGGGTTTGTTTTTCATAGCCAATATACAGCATTAAACAGATGCATTACACTGCATGGGACTCCTCAGTCACATGCATCAAACCACTCCCAGCGGACTGAACAAAGCAGCAGCTCAAACCGCCCTTAGACTTTAGCCAGGAGCTTCGAAAGGGGTATCCAGTATGTAATGATGGTACTTAACAAACCTCCCACCCACGTATCACTCCTCTCCTCACATGTCACCAACCAGGCACGTGACGATAACAGCATTTGAAAAGTATCACCCTTCATCACCGACTGCCTAGGAGAAATGTGAACAGGCTGCATTTAAAAAAAAAAAAAAAAAAAAAAAAAAAGTATCTTACTACTGAACCATCTATTCTGGGGCCCCTCAACAATTCCAGAGCATCCATTATCACTTCTCTGAGTCAATTCCTCCCAGCCCCAGCTAAACATAAGTAAGGGCTTCATTTTAGACATAAGTAACATTTCAGAAAAACAAATTCTACAAACTCCAGCACATGGAAATTTAAACCACAGGGTGGAAAATCCTACATTTTATCCAATAAAGCCACACAAACCACAGATATTTTTAAACCCCTGCCTGCCAAGGCACCCACACAGTTTTCTATGTTTTCCCCAGAGTGGTACGAGTCTTTTATTACAGAAATGCAATAGAAATTACTTAGACTGGTATAAGACCTGGCTGACAATTTCAGGAGATAATTGGCCCAAAAGAACCCTTTCTCACTAGGACTGTGATCTGACCATGTGTGCAGGAAGGTACGTATTTGCACAACTTGCAATTTTTATTCTGAAGAGCAATGAATAATTTGACTCTGGATGAGGCTTACATTTCCAGAGAGATAACTGACAAATTTGTTTGTCCTACTGTGTTAAGTGAAAGAAAATTCTCTGCACTTTTCTGCGGCTCACTCGTCTTAAGACTAGCTTACAAAAGACCAGGAATTCCTTTCCATATCTCTAATACATAATTCTTTAAAAAAAAAAAAACAAAAAAAAAACAAAACAAAACAAAACAAAAAAACAGAATTAGACTCTACACTTTAGCCCACAGTATCTCCTTCACCTCCTCCAAAAGCCAGCGCACACACACAAATTATCTTGGTTTTGTAAAGGACATGAGTCATGGAGGGAACATGAGAACAGGAATTAAAACACGCAACACAAACGTGGAAGATTAAAAAAGCTTCCCTCCTCCTCCCAAACGATACTGTATTAACTTCTGATGTGTCCCTAGAAGCTAGATCTGGTGGCATGGAAGTGGAGTGGGAAGCTGTCCACAGGTTTTCCCCTCCTGCAAATGCAAGGCTCTGGCCTTTAACACTCTGGATTACTCCACAGATTTTTTACTCCCTTTCCTACTTTTTTATTCTCTTTCCCTAATTTCCCTATTTTTCCATTCAGAGTTAAGAACAATGCACTGCTTTATCTTACATTAATTATTGGAGACAAAGGTAAAATCTCTTTCTGTACTTTCTTGCAGACCAATAACACAGATGTTTTGAGATAGGTACAGATAAGTCATTCACTGCAGACGGCGGTCCCCGACTCATGGCTTGCAAATACGCGGCATTGTTAGGACTTCCAACACTAGCTAAGCCTTGTATTTTTCTCTTCCACAGACATTTCTTCAAGTTTTCAAGAAGAACGCATGTTGTCACACACTGCTCATTTGCTCAGGGTTGATGCTGCATGAGGACCATCATGTTGAGAAAACCTTGTGCAGCTCATTAGATTGTTTAATGTTCCATAGTCCGATCTTATTTTAGCCCCCTACATGCTAGTTAATAAAAAAATACATATTACTCTCCACTAGCCTTTCACAAGCCACTTTAAACACAGTAAGTTTATTTGCACAGATCCTACTGCAGAATCAGACCATAAAATGAGAGTGCCATGTCTAGTGGATAGTGCCTTAAACATTAAGAGTGATCATCCCAATGGCTAATCTGCATTTTTAATCATAAACCTTGTAAAAAGATTGCTTATTATTCACTTTAAAATATAGCAGTGCAATCCACCATGTTAACTGATGGATACAAAACTTGGCCATAAAAGAACCCAACAAACCAACAACAAAAAAACCCAACCCTCTCTCAAGTGGGAAAATCTAGGCCGTGCCTAAAAACCTCAGCCAAAACCCTGAAAGGAATATAATTTATGCTGTTAAGAATTTATGCATGACTTGAATAAATGTAAACTAGCCCATCTGGAATAGACCTATACAGATCTGTACATATCTGTATAGATAATAATACACCCCAAAACTCAATTTAAAAAAAAAAGGGGGGGGGGGGCAGGGCCATAAACTATAAATCATTGAAGCATTGCATTAAATTTTAAAAGAAGAATGAAAATATATAAGTACACTGGACAAAGTTTCCTTAGGACTTTTCAACTGAGCACAACATATATACATTACACAACTGTAGTGTTTTGTCTGTAGATGATCCATGAGAAGATTTTATCCTGGCACATGAATATTCTGCAATGCAATAGTCGCTACTGATCTCTGCTATTTGTGGACTGGTTTATTTGAGGCGAGTTCATGTCTGTGAGCCTACTACTGCACCAGTACATTATAGAGAACATCACCCATGTTTTCAGGCAACCTCATTTTAAAGGGTTGGTCTGACACAGAAGATGACCTATCACTTCATCCCTAATACTTAGTAGTTCTGCTTTTGTATGCTAAACAGGTTTGTGCACATGGGCTTTCCTATCTTCTTTTTTTTTTTTCTGACATGAAAAAGCAAGGGGAGGAGAAAGATTAAAAGACAATAGAAAAACATCCTGAAAAAATAACCTTGTAATAACCACAAATTACAGCTGTTATGACAAAAATATTTTTGAATAATCCCATGCATCTGCTGCTGTAAACACTCGTATTATTTTTAATACAGATAATCTAGAAATATATCAACATGAGATTCACAGGGCACAACTCCACCCATGCTGTATTTGACCAACATGAGTGTTCAGCTTGCCTAAGTTTCCAGTATCTGATTTATTGGGCGTGCAAGTTTCAAGAAGAAACAGATCAGACTTTATACTTGCTAAAACCAGTATTGATAGGTGGATTGAGAAAACAAAACAAAGCCAACACTTAGACACACTTCTCATATTTGACATTGGTATCCATACAATTACTTGAAGAGGCAGATAATTACGCTGGCTCTCTCATGTATCCTTCCCCAACCGCACGCTTCGTATCAGCTCCACCTGCGTTAAGATGCATCTCGACAGCAAGATCATTCATGGGATTTTTCACCACCCACTACTTAAAAAGTCTTGTGGTTTTCAAGTATTTTTCTTCCCCTAGCATTGCGCTTAGCTCTTGATGCTCCTCATACTGTTCTGAAGCTCAGGACTCTTCAATGCCTGGCCTTCAACCAGCAGGACATGACCTTACTTTCCAAAATGGTGCTTCTGCTGAACAGATGAGCGAGCTCTACACACCATAGACAGAATTCATGGTGGCTACAGGCACCTGCTTGGGATGCCCCGCATAACTCGTTCAGCAGTAATCCCGGTGACCCCAAGCTCTTTTTAATATCTGATGCCACCCTATTTTCATGTGACAGCAAGAGAAAGAGAGGGGCAGAGAGCGTCTTTTCCTGTTATCTAACACGTGGGCTTGGAAATTCACACAGCAATCAAAGAGACTGCTGCAGTGAACTGCTCTACCATAAGTTACACATGCATTAAAAACAACACTTTAGCACACACGTATTAGTGTTCCTTTGTCGAAAATGGTTCACGTTGTGCTACAAGTGTTAGCATTATTAACATATATGATCATTTCCATGATAAAATGCTAATTTAAAAGGTACAAATTAATAACTTTGCCAAGCATGAAACTATGTAGGCTAAAAATTTCAGTGCCTGGAGTTCCTTTCTCCCCTATCCTCCCCCATGGCCAAACTGATTCAGTTACAATTTCCTGAGAAAACAACTTTTCTCATACTGAAGAGGGACCAAATCTCTGAGGTCTTCCTCTTCACCAAGGGCTCTGCCACTGCTTGCCTCCCCACACCACGAGCGGATGGCACACCAGCCACCCCATGGAGAAACTCAATGGTCTCCAGCTTTGCAGGACAGAGGCAAAGCCAGACACTGCCTGGGGCTCCAGGGTGGCCAGAACAGGACACCGAAAGCAGGAAAGCGTCCCTCCTGCACTCCCAAGGCCACACGGAGGAAGAACCTACATGCTCTGCCTAACCTGAAACACCAGGCATCGGCGTGGAAAAGTGCTGAGCTCTCATAGGCACCTCGCACCCATAGCAATCAGGTTTTTGACATGTACAGGGCTGTCCTACCTACGCACTTTGACAATCAAGTCTTCCGAGTTTCAAATTGGGCAATTACTTAATTAGAAAATTGGGTAATTAGCAGATCCTTTTGACCTTAATCTCTTTTTAACTTTACTCTTTATCTGTTAAATGTAAGCATCATCCCACACCACATAAAGGTTAATTAACACTTGCGGGCTACTGAGGCATCACCATAAAAGCTGTAGCAAAGTCAATGTTGAAATTCATGCATTTCTTTGAAAAGGAAGACTAAAAGCCTTGACATAAAAATAACATAGGGAGCCACGCAAAGAAAACGAAGGCAACTCAGAACACTGAGCAACTGCTTTTTAGGCAGAATCACCTTTTCCGAGTACTGACTTGGGGGAGACTATGATCAAGTAATTAAAGGCTGCATCTTAATACTTATATGATCCAGAAGATTAAATATACGCTTGAAGGACTATAGTTAAGCCCTGATTCTGGCTTTTATGTTCAGTCTTTGACTTCCCACTCATATCACTTTTCTTTAACCATATTTCATTACTGCATAAATCTACAAAAGACAGCAGCATTAATTGTCACTGATCTGCTTGACACAATTAATGATAATAACCATATTCAGGCTCAGACAAAAGTGCCAGGATTCAAAACATCACAAAGTCCAGAAAACATCGTAGAGAGTTCACCAAGAAACAAGGGATCATCTAAACCACTCTGGTTTTCCTGGAGTATTTTGCAAACTCATTTACACAGACCGGTACCCACCAGTTACCTGGTGGGCAAGGAAGTTGGTGTGAAGGCTTGCGAGTGGAAAATGGGGGTGGGGGTAGGGGGGTAAAGAAGGAGAGGAGGGGAGGGAAGAAAGAAAGAAAAAAGAAAGAGAACTCACAGTAATCTCAGATTCTCTGCCTCTCTCTGCACCCCTCCCTCCAGGGCCACTTTTTTTTTTTTTAACTGCTCTTGTCAGAGTGATGATGCTCATTTCTGCTCAGAGAAGCATCTGTATATTTAGGGTATCTTTTTTTCAGAATTGAAGTCCGAATTCATACAGGTTACCTCTGATTTTCCAAGCTATATTTCTAAAATATATTTCCAATATATTTTTTCCAGTAACATACAAATAAAAACCAAGTTTGCAAAACATTCAATCTTTAGATTGCAACAATGTAGGGAAAGTCCAACATTCCCCTTCACTGCAGTGCATCTCCTCTGCTGCAAAATATTTTAATTCAGTAGTGCAAACATACTTTTATTCTGAAACTTACGGAAACCTTCCAACATCTTAAATATTTATTGCTTATTTGGGCAACAAACTAATCTGAGTTTTTGTTTGTGGTGTGCTTTTAACAAGTACATTTTTGCCCCAGAGGAAAGCTGCTTCTAACTTTCAAGCTTGCTATATTCTTATCAATTCTAGGGTATAATTTCAGGAGCAAAAAAGAAAAGCACTGAAATCATTAAGTGAGATAACATCAGGCAAAGCAACATACCCTCTTCTTTTATGGATACAATTTATTTTGTACCATGCAATGTTTATTTGCAAAATTTTACTAATCTCAAATCCTGAAACACAAATGAATAATCTCCAGCTTCTGTTATCTAACAAGCGAGTCAGGCATTATCTCTGTAAATACAAGTGTTGGAACATTTCTGAAATTTGTTGTACTGGCTGCTTCATTGTGCTGCTCTTTTTTCCTTCCCCCAGGACTCATAAATAACTTTCTAATTTGTAACATCAAAAATACCACTGCACAAACTAAGCTTCTTTGATCTCATTCTGTGCTATTCTAAGCCACTCTATCATAAATACCACTATGCAAAACTCCATCAAGTCAGGAAAAATAGAGTCCTGGCCTATTTTATTAATTTCCTTTCCCAAAGAAATATGTTTTTGTCCATACTGTTACTTACGAATCTGGGTTGTACAGGTTGTGCAGCTGTCAGTGGTTGCTTGTGTTTCACAGGCAATAGGATGTTATCTTATAGATTTAGTATTATGTTTATGCAACAAGAATAGTCTCCTACTGAAATGATGGACACACCTATAAAAATATCAGTGTACTGCCACATTAAAGAGATGCACTTCTTAATATCAATATCAAACACAGAGCACAGTGCCTGCTGTTCTCACTCATCTTCATCTTCCTTCATGCCTAAGGGAAGGCTGTCTAAGCCTGTCCTTTACAGCATCATTTCAGGCCCAAAATTCATTCTTGAAGTGCAGACAACCCTGTTCATCAGCAATCCCCCAAATTCACAGCAAACCTCTTGTGGGTGCCTGGACAGCAGGGCAGGATGCCACACTCTTCCCACGGGACAGAGCCCTGCGCCGCCTCCCAGTTTGGTTTCGTGGTGCTGGGATCCCTGGGGCACTCGGAGCTCCCTCTCCCAAAACGCTCCTCTACCCTGTGGGGGAAGCCTTCCCTTTTGGCTCTGCTGGGAAGAGCGGGATCTGGCGGGTTTTTGTGCTCAGCAGAAACGCTTACACCAGAGGAGAGACACCAGGGCTGGTGTACGCAGAGGGTTATTTGACAGCTCTTATCTCTCCAAGTCACAGGACACAGTGATTTCAGATAAAGGTAAAATCTGTTTGGAAAGAGACTTAGCCACTCACCGCCTTATCTTAGTTTTCTGGTATTTCAGGTATACGAATTCCTTCCACTTATTCACAGCCCTATGCAGCCACTGCTTTACTACCTCTCAATACCAGAGCCCATTCAGTAAAATGGCAACTTTCTCTCCAACAAGCTGTAGTGACCTTGAAAAGTTATTGTCTTTCTTTGCATTTTCTTATCCAAAACCTAAGGATGGCAAAATGCTCCCTCCCTTGTAAAAAATAAGCTCTATTAAGATACAAGCCTTCTGGAGGGAGTATTAATTCCAGTGTTGTCTTCTGCCGTGACCACTCACCATGGCTGAGGTGCTGCCACAGCGGGGCCAGGGCGGCCGGTTGTGCTCGCATGCCCGTCACGCTCCGTCCCAGCGGGCAGCATCTCCTACAGAAGGCACCCCTTGCCCCAGCTCTGCACTGAAAAATGTTACACCCGCTGCTGCAGCAAGGGATATCATCTCGCAGTCGTAAAACCTCTCCTGTGTCTTGTAGGCAAAAACCGACATAAGGTTTGCTTTTGATATTTTTAAAAGTCCATTGTTTCTTGGGAGTGCGAGACTAAATCTCTCTAATCACAAGCTAGATCCAATACGACACTTCCAACAGCAGCAGTCAAAATCCCACTTTTTGTTTACCTCCAGCAAGATGCTTCCCCAACTTCTGCAACTGCTTGCAGCTTTGGTACTAGAGGAACACCTCTACAACAGCTAATGCTTACTCCAGGTGGAACCAAACAAACAGTGGGTTTGGATTTTTTTGCATAGAGAAGAACTAAAACTTCTCTGTACAGACTAGTCATAGTATAGATGCTGCTAAGCTATCTGCTTAGTTTCAAGGATAAAGCACAAGCTGCATGACTCCCACACAGCGAACCTGTAAGGTGATATCTGCAACTACTCATTGCACATTAGTCACAATCTCCATTTCAGTTACTACAGAGGAGCAAGTATTGAGAAATAAAGGGAATATTTGCACATTGTGTGTCATGGAAAACATTTCAGACCAGACAGCAAGCAGAAATATCTATATTGGTGTAAGTCAACAAAAAGGTCAAGAAGGGGAACCGAGCATAAATACAATTAAAAACCTGACTAGTTCTTTAGTTAAGCTCCTTTTGGTTTATTATGTTAGCAATTAAAACTGTCCCAGCGAAGCTTTGAAGTTAACACCTATAAACAAGGTGTGGGTGGAAAGCATTGCTCACACCTTTCCTGCCGCTGTGGCTGCTGCTGCTGTCCGACAGGAGACTGACTGCCTGGTCATCGACCCTGCCATTCTGCAACATGCCCTATCTGAACAGCCGTAGAAATATTTAATATTAAACATTTATTATTTTACAAAGAAAAATACTCTCTTAAACAATTCAAACTGCAGATCTACCATCAAGTGTTGCCATGTTTTCCTTAGTAAGGACACTACCAACAACAAGTTTCCACAAACACTCTACAAACAAATGAGGTAACTGTGAAATTAAACTGATTTAATTCATGAAGAGGAAGAACTCTTGAACAGCATGACAGACTTCTATACATGTGACTAGACATGTATTTTTAAAAGCTATATTTTAGGCTGCTTCCACAGAAATGAATACATAAAAATGAAGCCAGCTTCAATGATAATTTCAGTTGCTAATCCTGGCCCTATTACGCCTAAAATTGAAAACTCCACTGGAAAGGGAGGACTTAGGTCTCGTCTTTATTTAGGCTAAGGCACAAAGCAGGTTTCAGAATCGATTCACCTGCAAGCAAACACAGACACAGGGAAACAGTGTTTTGTGATGCTACAACTTCTCAGGGAAAAAACCATCACTGAACAGAACATTTTGGATGATGTAGGCAGGCTGAGACCTTCTAAAATTTCACCTTGAACATATTTTATGTAGATGTCCCACAAAAAACTGAAGTGTCATAATCGCTATTGATAAATCATACGAAACCATCATAAATGCATGCATGGAATTTGCCTGCATGGGAAAAACATCACCTCTTCACGAGGATATTTTTTTCTTCCTTCTCAAAGGACCCTTTAGGAAAATGCACATATTTCTTACGTGGAGTGTTTGCCCTATTTTGTAAACATAAAAGGGACCGTATTTCTATTAAAGTTGCTTAAATACATCACATTTTGTATCATAAACAAACAGGTCACTTATAACCTGTTCTTTCCATGGATGGAGCCTCTGAAGTGGAAGAAGTCTTCAGGTTTCTTTTCCCACTGTTTGCTACAAAGTAACAGTTTTTAGGTGAGGATAGGGATATGGGACTGATCGTGGATCCGTCTGGTATCAGAGATGATCAAGTACTACAAATACTTGATGGGGAAACAAGAACTAAATCGGGTTGTGACTAAGTAACAGCAACGTCATGAACCAGGAGCAAGCTGCATTTTTGCCCATTTTCTTCCTTCTCCCCCAAAACCAAGGGATTAATTAATCAAGAAGCGACACCAACCCAAGTCTCGTCAGAAATGGGAATCCTTATGTGCTAAAGTACACAAGTTAAAAAAAGGCAGGAATGCTTTGCAGCAAACGTACACCAGCACTGACGCCAGCGGACAGCCTCTCCGTCGCTGCTCAACCTGCCACCGCCGCGTCGGCCATCGCTCCCTCGCAGGCCTACCTCGGAGCTCTTCTCCTCAGTACGCAGGGCATCACGTCCAGCTTTCTATACCACATCAGGAAGAGCAATGCTAGGTACACCCTGCTTGCAACCCACAGAAAGTCAGTCTATAGTTTCATGCTAATGCACTTCAAACTAATTGAGTGAAAAATATACTGAAAAAAGCTATATATTGTAGGCCTATAGTGTTTGCAATTCAGTTCTCTTCTCCTTTTAAAATCCTGGAAATTTCCATAACTTTGATATCTGTGGGGGGAACAATCTAAAGCCAAAAAGTAATAGTTATTCTGAAAGCAGCTATCATCTTAAATCACAGAATTATCCAGTTTATTCCTTTAATGCTTATATTGTAAGATTAATTCCACATACACTTATTAAGCATTATCTATACTAATTCAGCTATTTATACATATAAAAGAACCTTCCAGGAGCATAAAATTTCTGCATAATACTGCCAGCCAAAATAAGAGGATCCTTCATGCATGAAGAGGACCCCCCCCGCCACAACAGAATACATCAATAAGAACAAAATTGTTTTTATACATTTTCAGCATCTTCTAACCTTTCCAATAATGTAATTTTACAAATTTTGTTTTATTTTTAGCATCAGCAGGAAAGAATTAAAACCTGAAGGACCAACTCAATCAGCTTCTTGTGGAAGGGAATGCTCGCTTCTATGCATCTCATAGGTATCAGAAATCTGACTGTGGGTATTCTCATGGTTTTAAATGCTTCTGAAGAGCATCACAAGCAAACAAGTGCAAAACCCAACAAATCCATGCATTTTTAGAGCATATGAAGAATGAAAAAGGTGCTGTGAGAGAAGAGCAAAGGCAGAAGATACAGCACCTAAATTCCATCTGTTTTTATGATACATCAGAGCATCTTCTCATCACACAATTAACAACTGTGACTAACGACTGTCACATCTGGTCATTCCTTCCCCGTTCACAGGGCGGGTTCTGCATGTCCAGCAGTTTTTCTGTGTTTCTTTGCAAGTTCTGCTCTCAGAGCCGCTCTGTCTCACTGCAGATTGAGCAGGTTGAAGAAGCACTTGAGTTTTGCATGCTGCAAGAGTGAGGTTTCCAATGCTGCTGCTTTCCTGATTAATTTACTTAGCTGTGTGAAGCAGGGGTGTGATGTAGGGTTCATAAAGATACTTTCTTAGGTTTCTTAATCTGAGCATTACTCAAAATTTGAAAGCAAAGACTCAAGTGCTGAGAAAGCATGTGCAGTCTGAACCTTTTTATCTGACCTTTAATGACAAGTTTGCTACATCAACTGCACCTTTGATATTTCACCAATTTTGGTACTTCAGCAACTTTGAGTGTGGCTTGCAATTACTTCACCTTGCAATTACTTTTGGCGACTGCTAAGAAAATGCTAACTGTTACCCTGCACAAGACATCATTATCTTCTCAACCCCCTTTTGATGACTAATACATATTCCTAGAACTGTTAGAAGTGAGACAGCCACCCGAACAGGCAAAGCAGAAGAAACATTACCAAAAAATGTAACCACGTTTTTGAAAGTTAACTATCAAGTTAAAGAAATGAGACTTTTCCACTGAGTCAGGGCAAGTATTAACTTTCTAAACAGTGTGAGATGAAAACCCCTACGGACCTCTACGATATTTGTAATTTTATGTCGTATCTACATAGCACTGCTGTTACAGTGCAATATTGCAGATATTTAGTCACATGTGTAATAATGCAGATATTTACCAAAGTATGGACCAAATATACTTTTTTTTGTTCTCAGTCGAGACACATTGGAAGATTTTTTAATGAGCTATGTACATGCAAACATTTACAGCACGTCTGCAGTCGGCGACGTGCAGAGCCAAACACCATGTTTGGCCTGACAGAGGGGTGCCCACAGCTCCGCGCGATGCCACCGCACCAACCTGTCCTGCGCACAGCCAGGTCAGACCAGGCACGTCCCTTCTCTCAGTTACCTGGAAAGGGGGTAGTATCTGAAGAGGAAATGGCACTATGACAATAAATTTACTGTAATGAACCCTGGAAACAGCTCGCCCACCTAGCTCACGGCTCACTTCATTAAGCATAGCCTCAGCTAACTCACGAAGCAAGTAAATACTGCTTAGTCCAACTGTGCTTATAATTACTCAATATAATCACTCAATAAAAGCTTCATTTAACTCTGCCAAATTAGTAGAAGGTGGTAAGTAAAACAATACTAACCTAAGAAAGTAGAACTTAAAAACAAGTATACATTTATTCTGCAAAATCTGGTAGACTTATGGCTGCATAATAGGCAGCAATGGTATTTTCACAAACTATGAGATGGGATTTCACCTCTAGACATAAGCCAAGGATCCTAGCTGAAGATGTCAAACTGATGTGGAAAATTATCCCAGTAAAGAGTGGCAGCTGTCATCATTTCTTTCTTTAAAGTATGGTATAATAAGCAAAGAAGCATACAAAAGTAAAGTAATATCCCATCCATCCCTACATTTGGAAAGCCCCATTTCCAGGCATTTAACCCCTTCAATTACAAGCATGAATGGCCATGTCTACAAAAATGCAACCCTTTGCCTTCATTTCTTTGTGACCACTGTTCCTCCTGGTAGGGATCAGTTTGCCTGTCTGTAGGGGGATCAATAGGAAGCAGATAATTTTCCTAAAATACAGCCTAAAGCATTTGGACTACCATAACCATGGGGAGAAGGAGCCCCAGCTCTTGTGGAATAGCTGGATTACATTTCACTATTTCTAGAAAATAGAAATATTTTCTCTGTCTCCTTCACCCAGGAAACTCACTGCGGTTCTTTAAGTGTGCTACTATCAAATAGTTTTTTCTGAAAAACAAGTTCAGAGAAACTATTAATACATTTCTAGACCAGCACTGTGGCCAATACTATTCTTATATAGCTTTTAATTTTTTAATATAGCTTCCTGTAGCAAAAATGTTTAAATGAGTCCTGGGCCATTCAGCAAGCCTGACCTTGGCCCCCAGCACAAATGGCTGCTCACTGAACGCTGGATTTGGAACTGCAGCAGCACTCACGGTACGTCAAAAGCTTTCCCCCGTCTTGCCAGTTGGAACTCTTGTACTAGGTGAGCCAGCGTAGGTTTATAAGGCAAGCTAGTGGGAATTTTCCCCTCCTTCATAAAAATATATCAACTGAAGGGAGGAGCACTTGCTCCGAGTCTAATACTTTTGGGAGATGGAAATGATAATGTGGACCGATTGCTTAACACTCAGAACAAATAATTTAGTTTTAAAACTACCCATGACATCCCTGACTCTCACATAGTCAAATCGTGTGTCAAACACACTGAAACCTACAGCAACTTAAATTTTTAATCAAACACTGAATCAACTAAGAGGATACAGACGTTTTCAGACTGTTTTTTTAAGTTTTTTTTTTAAGTATTAAGATAGTGATATGGAGTTTTACATTTATCATTATTATTATTGGCAGCGCCTAGAGTAAAGCTAGCTCAAAAGTTTTCAATGCAATTACAGCAAAAGTTGTCTCATTTAAAAAGGCTTCACTGCAACAGCACAAACATTGTAGTTGTGACAATCCAAGACTACAAGAAAAACATTATTTAGGGAGATGTAATCCCCTGAAATAGGCTGATACTTGGTTTATTTAACTGGTCCCCATCCAGTAGCTAACCATTTTAGGTAAAATATCAAGCTGAGAGTAGGACTCCCATGTCAAATTTGTCTATTTTTACCTACATAACAGGGACTAGAAAGAAAAAAAGCCCTTGTAATATCAAAATACTTAAAGCAAACTTCCACATGTTAGATACTAATTCAAAGCGCGTGCTACTTCTCCACAAGCGGCCGGGCAGGGAAGCAAGGCAGAAGGAGCAGCACCACGTTCTGGCACCATCACTCCCTGCCAGCGAGGCGGAGGGCAAAGCCTCTGCCAGCCAAGGTGCCCTCCAAGGCACGGTGACACCCCCGGGGTGAGCAGCACCAAGCCCAGGGAGGACTCGGTCTCACCCCTATGGAAACCCTGCAGAGCCACCTTTACCATCAGCACCTCTGGCAACCGGCAAACCACCATTGTGAAACAACACCTAAGCAAACTCCCTACTAGTCTTAACATTAAAGATAAATGCATTCAAATCAATTTAAGAGTCTGAAAGCAATAAATTTTATAAATTTGGGGACATTAGTGATTTGGTTTGGGTTTTTTTGTTTGTGGTGTTTTTTTTTCTTTTTTTCTTTTTTTTTCTTCCATTTATAAATACTGTTTACAATGCCAAGTGTCATTAGAGGCAAATATTTAACTAAGCAGCACGCAAAACTAAAGTTTTGTTTGCAGGTAAATATTTTCCTTAGTCAAACTGAAAATTTGTATCCTGATCTGTATCACCTAAGCTAAATTCTAGCCCAGATCTAATTTGATAGCTAAGATTTTCCTGAAGGGACATGTTATGGCATAAGCCCTTGCCTTAACATTAGTTACAAAAGGCTAATTAAATACAAGTAGAAAAAGAAGTTGTCCCTACTGACATCACACAAGCTTTTATAAAAATCTGATTAAGCTACCCATCAGCACTGATATCCCATATGTTAAAAAGAGAGTGCTAGTTATTCACTGCTCAATTAGGAATTTATTTTTAGCTTTGGCAAGAAATGAGTAATTGGACATATATACAATGATACCTGTACACAAAACAAACCACAATTAAAGGCAAGGTAAAGAAGTTCCTATAGAAAAGCATATCACTGTAGGATACTTAGCAAAAAAAAAAAAAGTTATCCCTCAAAACCTCACCTGAAATACCCTACTGCTAGTACAAAGCCTTAATCTCCTTCAAATAAAGCAAGAACGAGCATGTATGGCCCCCCCCCCCCCCCCCCCCCAAAATTAAATTCTTTCTACAGCTTAATCTCAGGCTTTTTCCTACTTGTTACCACTGCAAAGTTGCTAAAAGCCCTCAAGGTAAGGAGCTCTAGAGGATGTGGTTAGAAATTTCGTATGAACCAAGCACTTGTTGATTCTCCATCGTACCAGTTTCTTATCGCTGTAAGTTTACTTGCCAGCCAACACACATTCCTCAGAAAACTTTATATAAAGGTACATTAGGTTTAATGATATAAGTAGGAATCAAGTTTTGAATCAGCAGAATATATTACACTGATAAGAGTAACCAAAGCGGCATTTTCTTTTAATTACAAATGCTGTCTTTAACTCTTATTCAGCAAAATCCTCAGTCTTGTACCAAGATTTTAATCAAGATTATTTTCTAAGATGCAGAAAAAAATTAAAGTAGAACATATGCATTGAGAAAAGGATCTATTTCTTGCACCTTATTCTGCTGGATTTCTAGACAAATCTCAAAGGTAAGTCCATCATGCCACACTCCTGAAATTCAAGATCTGCCTCAAGCTCAAGTCTGAGGCACTGCTGTGTTTTTTACAGACGATCACAGAAACTCTTGCTAAAAGCCATTAAAGTCAATGGAAACGTCTGAACATAAACCTCTACTCATCAGTAACAAAGTTGCAAGTTATAGCCATAAAAATGCTGTTCCTTTGAATTTTGTTCTGAAGATAAACAGTTAAGTATTAGCTTTCTTCTACCGTGAAAATCCTCGCAAACCTCCAAAAGACCGTGTGAAGCACTTGTAATTTTAAAATTTCCAACTCACCCTCCCTCTTTCCCGAGCCTTGCAACATCCTGAATTCTAAACCGAATGCTTTGAATTCTGAAGCAGATAAAGTACGGTGCATTGCTCACTTCAAGAAAGTACACTGTAACAAGGTCATTCCTTTCTCCTACTAAATACACACAGAAATCTATGCATTAAATACCTACCCTTATTTTTTTTTTTTTTTAAACAAACTTTCCTGCTGACCATCATATTTTAGGCCAGAAGTGTTTTTCTATGCAAGATGCTGTATTCGTATCAAAATCGCACGGCGTGAATCAGCAAACAAAGAAGAGCTGCTCAGTGACATTTGTTTCGTTCGCAATAACACGCTGCCCCACCGTATACAAGAGCAATACGTTTTATCTCTGATCCGATTTGTTGGTGGGGGTTTCGGTTGGTCTTTTTAAGACTTAAAAAAGACTTTTGTAAAGACTTAAAAAACTCATACTTTTGGTTGGTACAGCTAGAATGCTGCAATTAATTACCCGATTTACACTCAAGAGAGGCTGGTTTGATAGCGGCTGTTTAAAGAAAGGAAATACGCGTTGAAATATTTCATTTTTACTACGACACTAGGAAAAATAAACCGGGGGGGGGGGGGGGGGGGGAATTAGTTCTTCAAGGCCAATACATGTTTTACAGACACAAAAAGTACAGCAGCGCACACTGAAGCTGCGGCAGATGCAGTTACGAAGCACCTACTTTGAACGAGCCTTTACTGCCTCCTGCCTGAGAGGCCCCCGTACGTCTCCTGTGGAAAGCATAAACCTGAGGGGTGGGAAGGCAAGGCTGGACCCACCGCGGCAGCTCTTTCCCGAGGGCCGCAAAGGGTCTCTTGCACAAAACGCCTCCCGCTACCAGTCCCAAGGCCGGGCTGGGGCGGCCGGTGGGACCCCCGCTGCCGAGCACCCGCCACGCCAGGAGCCTTCTGTCCAGCAAGTCATAACTTCGTCATTATCTCCCTGTCATTCTTCTCTGCTGTCCACATACGTGGAATTTTATTTCTCTTTTTAATTTTTCAAGGTTCGGATGCTGCACGGCGGCGAGCCACCTCAGCCTGTGAGTAAGCGCACCTTGCCGGCTGCTGACGAGGGCGCAGAGCTAACTTAATCACGCAGACGAGCGTCTACTCCGGTGTTTACAGCTTTCCCTTCTCCCCCCTGCGGGGAAGGGAGCTGCGGGACGAAAGGAGCTGGCGGTCATTTTGGGAGAGCCCTGGCAGGCGCGC
Organism: Platalea leucorodia; assembly: GCF_965183815.1. NCBI lineage: Eukaryota > Metazoa > Chordata > Aves > Pelecaniformes > Threskiornithidae > Platalea > Platalea leucorodia. The sequence goes on along the minus strand of NC_138825.1, from coordinate 28,382,346 downwards.
TGCGCGGCGGGCCGGGGGGCGCGGGCCCTCCCCGGCGGGGCGGGCGGCGGTACTTTACCCGTGCAGAAGCCGACGAGCGCCGAGGGGTCGCAGGCTGCGGCCAGGCAGGGCAAGCTGTCTTCCATCCCTCTCACCGACGCCGCCAGCGACGCCGAGCCGGCCCCCTCAGGGCCCCCGCCGCCCTCCCGGCGAGGCTCAGAGCGAGCCCCCGCGGCCCGGCCCGGCCGGCATGCCGCGGGCTCTGAGGAGACCCCTCCCGGGCCCGCCGCGAAGCCCCGCCGGCGGCGGCCGGTGCCCGCTGCCTCTCCCCGCAGCCCCGGCGAGAGCGAGAGGCTGGAGCGGCTGGGACGGGGACAAAACTCGGCGGCCGCCGCAGGGAGTGGCCAGCCCTCAGACGTCAGCCACGCGCTCGCACGGCGCCCGCGGGGCGCGGGCAGCGCCGGGAGGCGGCCGCCCCGCAGCCGCCGGGGCCCCGCGGCTCGGACGCCTTCCCCTCCTCGGCTTCCCCGCAGGCAACCGGCTGCGGGCTGCCCGCGGGCAGGGCCGTGCGCCCTCCCCACCGGCCACCGCGGCAACGGGGCTGCCGCACGGGCAGCCCGCCACCCCCCGCCGCCATCGCGCTGCTCCGCCAGGTACTTAGGGCCCCCTTCTGAAATCGTGACATTAACGATAAAAAGCCAACGGCAATCAGTTTGCCCTCGGTCTGAGCGTAAGGGAGAACCACAGCTGGCTAAGGAAGAGGATTTTTATACTCGGTCAATTCAGATAAACCATTATTGTTCCAAAGCGCGTTTGCCCGTGTGTCAGAAACGCCACAGATCGAATGTCACTCAAAGCACAATGTGACATGAAAAGTTCACACGGGGGGGGGGGAAGGGGGTGGTTGTTTGTCCAGTATTATATTTGAATATTTTTCGTATGACGTCTTTCGAGATGAAAAAGCAATGACATCACCGGCAATATACTCGTATCCATTACATTAAAATGAAGCAAAATATCGTGGCTTAAAAGCAGCAGCTTTGCAAACCTATCGTTGTATTCAGCAGAAGGGAACTCGTATTACAAATGCATTACAATCTATTTAGCATGATCGTGATTTCGTCTGTCTTGCAAGATGAAGCACAGCCAGATGAGAACTAATGAATGCAACATGTGTTCATTCTTTTGGTAGCCGTGCCTGAAGCCAATTGGCAGAATAACTACAGCAAGATAAATGTCAAAACAAAACTATTTGTGAATATGTACTGCATATATTTTGCCTCATCTCTCTATCATACTTCAAATAGTTTAGTATTTTCAAGCTTTGCAAGCATATTAAATATGCTCTGGATTAAAGTTTTGATTTCCAGACAACAGGGGAAAAAAAAAAAATATATATATATATGGGGGAAGTCCATGTCTCCATTCAAAAAAACAAGGAGGGGCAGCACTTTCCACCCTCACAAACTAACGGTTGATAAGAAGGTTCATAACAACACATAAGTTAAGACAGCACACAAAGGGCTTTGTATGTTTTCCCCAGAACTATCAGTCTACATAATTTCAGCAGCATCTCGCTTTTCCGGCAGCTCCTGACACACTGGAGGAATTGACCTCTGCAGTGATTTAAAAAAAGAGAAAGGCAGTCAGCTGAACACAGCTCTGCAGTATGAAGCCAGCCAGACAACTACCATGATTAATAAAAGGAAGGGACTAAGAAACTGTATGGTAGAAGATGATAGAGGGTAAAAAGCAAGGGCACACAACTAAGGAAAGGACCCTAACTAAAGCCAAGGGCCTCAACACGCAGCCACGGCACCAGGATTGACCAAGAGCTCACACTTCCCACTTGTTCCAACCACTATGTTGCATCATGTTGTTAGATTAAACAATCTTAATTGCAAATACCAAGTCTTATCTTGGGTGGGTTGGACACACAGAACTATTTAACGTGCACAGACATACATTTTGGTATCCCTTAAAACTCCACATCCTTCCTAATACAACTATGAAGCCCTGAAAGAAACTGCGGGCAAAAATCCTCCATGAGGCCAAACAGACACTGTATGTGCTGGTAAAGGCTGGCACAGAGAACAGAAAGAGGCTTCATTTGCCATTTTAAGTGGCCATTAGTGCTCCGAACGATGACAGATTACATACAACTGGCAGGAAGCATCCAATGTAGTTCAAACTAATAAAATTTTTTAGAATGTCTCATTTTTAGAGTAAGTAAAACACTTTGTATAAAAGAAGTTAGGGTCTCCTACTGTACTAAAAGGCTATGAAATACTGATTATTTCCAGATATCTATGACCCTGATTTTTAGCTCTAAAAAGAATGGATTTCCTCAGCATAGGAAAAAAATAAGAAGTTGCATTAGGGCAGTGTTTTAAACAAAGCTTAATACCTGCCGAACCAAAAGCATGCAGGGTGAGGCAGAAGGGAGCAAAGCAAACGTCAGAGCACCTTCAGAATGATCCTCTGAACACTAATGTTTGAAATAAGATTTCAGATGGCCCACTGTATACAGCTCACCCTGAAAACAGCAGAAGCAGTTTCAGTCCACTCATCACCTGTTCCCTGCTGGGGATCAAAATTCCTTGGTTTGCCTTTAAATCTCTCATGAGAGCCTGAACTCCTCATTAGGATTTTTCACTCTAACTCTCGCCCATTGCTATCCTTCTAAGCAATCGCGCTATCTTCAACAGCTCTCTACCTCTAACCTTTTCAGGCTTAAACACCATCTCAGGCTCCTCTTCTCTGCTGTTATTCAACATGAATGGTGGGGGATGAGGAGGGACTCCTCTTGAGTATTTTAGGTAAGCACAAACGATGAAACAAGTACTTAAAATATGGCACAGACCAAATAAAGCACATACGATGTAGGCAAGTAACCTTTGCCTAGGAAAAGACCTCTCAGAATATTAGTGGTGCAAAGTACAACGTCACACCATGGGGAAAAAAACCAATCAACCAACCCTCTTCCATCTAACATAATAAAGAAAGTTAAAGATCAGGAATAGAGCTACACATGTTATACAAGCACAGAATATTTTGTTTGTCCCCAACATACAGATACTTAGGAACATTACACGTGGTAAGAACAGCAGATGTCTCGCAGACAGCAGCAGCGGCAGTCAGATTATGAACCTATGAAAGGAGTAATTTTAGACATTTCAGGTTTTCACGCACCAAAAAGCACTCCAACCCACATTTTCTTCAGAGGTGGGAGCAAAGAGTTCCTCCAGCTTTTGAAGAGAGCCATAGGAAAGCATGAACTCTTTGGAGTCATCACTTCCACGTGAAGAGGAGAAAGAAGTTGGTCCCCTGCCCCATACCCCAACCATTGCCTTTGATCAACACAGCCCCAGTCAAGGAAACTGGGAGTGCCCCTGCCAAAGCTGCTGCACAGACTGCAGAACAGACACCTTGTCCCCAGGATGCCTTTAGTCGTTAAAAACCAGAGGAAGATCATTTACTGAGCTTCCTTGGCAAGTGATCCTGCTACCAAGAAAATAACATGCAGTGTTATTACACTGCAGTGACATGGAATTTGGAAAAAGTCTAAGCCTATTTTCACAGAAGAGGGGTCTCTTCATCTCCTTCAAATTTAGGAGAGTGCAGATCCAAGAGCTGCTACATACAGCAATCACCTTATCTTCCCTTCAAGGGATGACTGGAAACTCTCCCTACCGACCTTTCCTTCAGAAAACCTGTGGCCACAACTGTACCTAAACAATATAAAGTGATAACTGTACTGAGACTAGTTTAATGACTCTCTTGCTGTTGAACTGCAAGAGGGCAGCACTAGTTAATTCTGTTTCTTCATATGTATAAAACTAATTTTGTTTCCACTGGCAAACAATCCTTCAATTACTTTGCTTTCTTCTTTCTGAAAAGAAACTGCAGCAATGTTGGCAATTAACCTCATGGCCAAACAGTATCACCTTTCAACAGCTGCGTGCACCTCTGTTCCACTATTACCTTTACGCCATGAAAAAGAGAGAGTAACAATTATTTCTTCAATAACTACCCAATTCCTAAAGACTTGAAACTTTTATTCCTTTTTCCTTCGGGAAAAAAAAATATCCTTTCTGAAATCAACAAACTGTTTTTAAAACCATGTTTTATCTGCAATCACCTAACTAGCACAACAGATCAAAACTATCTCATCAGATGAGACAAAAATAATTAAGCACAGTTTTAAAACACACACTTTGGTTAAGGATGCTCATTGCATCAGGCCTGTTTCCAGCAGGACTTGTGAGGTGTACAGAGGTTAGTAAGCTAGGAAGGACAAGGGCAGCCTCGCAGGACCCAGTGATCCCATTAACACCTGGGGGATGCAGCAGCCTCTGCTGGCTCCTCTTCACTCCAGGTGCTGGCACTGTAATAAAACCTATTAAAGTCCCATTCTCTGAAGCATTAATACCAAGAGTGACAGAAGGCAGGACCTTTGGCTACAATTAAGGTCACTTACGGTTGGCATATGGCAGCGCTACTGCTAAAATAAGCATCCCCGCCCTTCTCCTATATCCTTGCCATCCTCATCCTGCTCCGGCCACTGGCACAATCGCTCGCGGGGCTGGGCAGGGAAGCACGCCGGGAGACCGCACAGGCTGAAAACAACCCCATCAACACCAAACCAGGGAAACTCACCAGGCCAGTTGTATGGCGTACGGCACAGTGAACCACGCTGCAGCAGCGGGGAGGCGGCAGCACCCGCTGGAAAGAGCGGTGGGAACCGTGCCTGCCAACAGCAGCTCTGCCCACGGGTGACTTAAGGTGATTGTGAAACAGCTACACTTGTAAATCACCTTTCATTGCCAGAAAACTGAGTGAAACGAGAACTGATACAGATGAGAGCGAAGTCCTCCTCGAGTGAGCAGTGCCAGGTCAGGACATGGCTGTGAGCACACGGCGGTGCCAGATGCCGTTTCCTGATCACCCCTCCCAGACTCTAAACAGAGCTCCTTCATCCTGCGGGCATTTTTCTCAAACAGCTAGCACGCAGAAAATGTGAGAAACAATAGGTGTACATCAGATCTTAAAGGCTGTCCTAAGGCTGTCCTCCAGAACTAAACCATACCTGTGCCCATGCAGTCAACCACTTCAGAAAGGCATCTGAATGGGGAATTTTTTTTTTCCCAAAACCACGTTGCCTAACTCGAAAAAGAAAACCCACAAACAATCCAAAGCCCTCCAAATGCAGATGCATGCTTTAAGAATAACCACCTGAATGTCTATTTTTGTCAGGTAGGTTTTCTGCTGCATCAGCTGCTTACTCTAGTTTGCAGAGGCAGCTGCACCAACACGACCAAGGTGGCAGCAGGCTGATGCCGAGAGTAGGAAGGGTGGCAGTGTTTAAGGCTGGTATTTCACCGAGCCTAACATCAAACCACAGCTGTAGCATGCCTTCCGCTGCCTGCTGGGAGCACGCATAGCAGACTGCTTGCAGCTGCTTTCCTGCCTACCCATCAAATGCAGTGTGGAAACAGCCAGCAAACAAGATGAAAATGTATTAAATCTAAAACACGGCCATAAAAAGGTTTCTCCTGCAAATTTTATTTTGGGCGTATGTTCCAGACCACAGTCCAGACCGTGTAACCTACATGGTGGCCCATGAAAATGTGCAACCCTGCCTCTGAGAAAAGGAAGAGTCTGAACAGCAGCATCCTTGTCAGATGCAGTCTGTATTTTTGTGGAGATAATTCCAGTTTTGTCTCTGGTCAAGAACCTACGCAGCTTCAAACACAACAGTTTTGGCTAAGCAATATTTTTAAAATTACAGGTAAATCATACAAGGTTGTTAAATATGAAGCATTTCCATTTTCTGAAAGCGATCAGCAAAACTTTGATTCTTAATAAAGACAACTAACTGGTAATCTTATTCATACCAAAGCTATAGTTATGGACTAGCTATGGTTAAGTAACTGCTGTCTAATCATTTAGCTCAGGCCAACAGAAAGAAAAATGTTGCTCTTGCCATGCAGAAGAGGGGAAACTGCAGGGGAGAGACCAACTGCAACAGTGTTTTTTAACAAAGCACTTTCAAACTAAAGTATCTACTTCTAGAAATATTACACTGCTTAAGAGTTGCATATTCTTTCAAAAAAAGGTTAAATGTCATTCTTTCATATCAAAACATCTCCAAATGTTGGCTGTTTCCACTAACATATTGCTACAATGTTGACTATTTTTACTACTTTTAAAAGTAGTAAAAAATAAACTAAGTGTAAAAAACCCATCGGAATTTGAGAGAGTCCACTATTTATGACAGAGACCAGAGAGTTTCTCATTTACTATCCACTTTGAGATGCTGAGGAAGTAAAAAAGCCTTTACGAAAGCATCACCAACAAAAAGGGCAATCCTTCGCACAAAACTAATTCTTTTTGAGGGTATCCAGCATGAGACTTGTGGATGCACAGAGGGCTCGCACAGTGGGTGACCGGCTCAGCAGTGCACGGGGATGACGCAATCCTTGTTGTGCACAGAAAGCTCCTCTGTGGGCAGCAGATAGGGATGGGAAACACATCCCAAGAGGGTGGCTCAGACGTAACCACGCGTCTTGGTACGGCACATAAATGAGGACAAAAAACCACAGACGCTAGTCAGGCTTAATCCAGATGGCTAGGAACACCTTTCGGCTTCCAGACTTGTGCATACGCCCACAGAACGCAAATCTTCCACCTGAGGGGTGGGGTGATCATCTCCATTTGTGACCACACAGCATAAACACAGTATCTCCTATTTAAATATTATCTAGTACATGCAAATGTGATGTAGGTGTCGGACCTTATACTGTTGCAACACTTCAGAGTTTGACCTTATCAAAAGATCTTTTACAGCCACACAGTTTTGACATATTATATAGAACAGCTGTACAGTCCATAAATTAATTACCCTTCCGATGGCACAGTACTAAACAAAGTGGTTTAAAGGGAATCTGTAGAGACAGTTTTATATCTGTGTCATTCCTTTAAATTTAGTTGACACTAGATTTTGTACTCTCAGTAAAATGGGTCACAGTAATAAACATCATGGTTTGTTTACAAATATAGGATTGGACTGTTGTGAAATCCTCAGGCAGGGCTTATGACCTAAACTGTTGGAAGAACATAAAAAATATACATACTTTTTTTTTTTTTTTTTTAAAGACAAATATGGAAACTCCTGTTTACTTCTCTTGCTTTTCAGTAGCGTTCTCAGTATTATATTTCAGCTTCACTTTAAAACTTGGTGAATATAAAATGGGAAGAACAAGCCACACTATTTCCATGAATTGTTTCATAAAAAATTGTCATTAGAAGGAACCAGCTTGGTTCACACACAGAGGTCAAGAGAGACCTTTCAACTAAGTCAGCAAATGAAATGTCAGACTAGAGGTCACTCTTACTTGAAAGTCTGAATAACATTATTGACACAAAATTAGGTATTGATTTCCAATTTATTCTTCCTGTAGTAATAGTAATGTTACAAAAAACTGACACAACTGATACCTTTGCCAGCCTCTCTGGAGAACAACCAAAAGGACAGTAGGAGACAACAAGCAACCCACCATTTTAATTGGTAGCTCTTTCACAGGTCAAGACCAAGGTCAACTTTTGACTACAGAAATGTGTGTTGATATTGCCAGAAAAAATATTCTATAGGTCAGGAAAAATAATTTCTTCCTCTGGATCATCAATCCTGTTATGACAGCTAAAGGTCAAAGCAAAGACCAAAAAGGCTAATTAGAGAGAGGGAGAAAGGGGAAAGAGAAACTTTGATGTGCAGCGGTAGAGGTCTAACTGAATTGACAGATTAAACAGCTGTGGTGTAGACAAGGACACACCATGCTATGGGGGAAAAACACCACACAAGGAAAATGGAGAAGGTCCTTGGTGGCTTTAAGAAATGCAGTTGTAGTTTCTAAGAATCCAACTTACCAAAGCTTCGGAGTCCTACTAAAGGTCAGAAGCGGCAGGAATTTGATGCTATCGTATTACATAAGAGGCATTTTCGTACACTGCAAAACCACCGGCCCTAGGAGGTGGGGATGGTTACGGCAGTATATGATCAAGCTCACTATGTCCTTACTTGACCACAAGAAGCTTCTGTACTCCAGATCTACCTAGTCATCTTCAAGTAATAAGAGCTGGAAAACAAGAGAACAATCCAAAGCATACTGAAGTCACGACTTTAACAGTAATTCAATCAAGCCTCAAATGAAGAGTTTACCCATCTGTTCTTTCAGAAAGATGAAAGTCCATGATCTAAGTGAATAAAATACCAGGGGTGATGGAACTACGATTAAAAACAACTTCTTCACCATCAGAAGAGACAACAGTACTCCTCCTGCTGACTGCTCCAAGCTCCCGAGGCGTTAGCATAAAGAATAATCTATATATATTTGCATAGGAAGTAAACTAAAAGAATAAAAACTATTCCACACACACACACACCTTTTTTTGAAATACAAACTATGGCAGCATTTGTATTTTTCTTAATACAAGAGGGCATTCCCAATCCATGAAGCCAGGTGGTTTCATGTAACTAGCTGCTTACGTGCAAGTTACGTGATATGAGCACAATTCCACCACAGGATTTTTAGATAGAAACTTGACAAATACCTTTACACATAGCTTTTTTTAATCCAAGTTTTGGGGATTTTTTTGTGCATGTTTCTTTTTTAACACAAAGTTCTAACCTACAGACAACTTTGTACATACAACTTTGATTTGAACTATGTATTCCCTATTAAATGGACTGTAAACATTTTTTTCCTCATAACAGCTTGAACAATGTTTAAAACACTCCACAAAGCCAGGTGGAGCATCACAGCATTGTAACTGCACATTGCTACACAGCTTTTCAATTATGGACATAATAAAGCATCATTTTATTTACAGTCTATGTTTTTCTTTCATATTCCAAATTTTTAAAGTAAGTGAGACGATCTCAAGACAGTCTTGAGACATAAAAGACATTCAAACCTTAGTAAAGTGCTCTAAATTAGTTAACAAGATTTTTTTTTTTTTTTTAAATCATGTATACCATAGATCACATCTGGCCACTGAAATACTCAGTCCAGATACAAGCCCCCAACCCTCCCCCATTCTTCCTTTTTCTCTCCCCAAGCCAAAAGAATGTCATTGTTTTTAAAAAGTTTTTGTCAAAACAAAGCTTCAGAAGACAAACTAACAGTGATTTATTTATCAATAAGTTTGTAATCAACACGGGAGCTTACAGGACACTGAGCAACTGACAAAATTAGGTTTTCAACCTTATTTAGTAGAAATGTTTTGCCTGCTATCTCTATAAACAGGAAGACTCAGCTATTTCCTTCAACCAACTGCGAGAGACTTACTAACATAACAGAGCCTGCAGCAACATCTACTTGAAAATAACAAACCTGTAATGCCGGACATTTTATTATGCTTCTCCACTGGCTGTATTTACAGCATGAATATGCTTTTTCTATTTTCAACGTAAATGAAAATCCTTCTACAGGAAAGCGTACACTACCAAATTATATCTCAGGACACCAGAACTAAAGGAATGGTATTAGGTACCAATGAGAAGACCGGCTAAAATACCAAGGAAAAGAAAATTCCAGTCCCTTTTTCTGAAGTTGTCACTAAACATTGTGTTTCTTTAGGCATCATTTGAGGATGCATTCAGTTTGCAAGGTAACAGATTTGAAGCAACCTTAGAGGCATCATCCAACCAAAAATACAGGTTTTCACTCTTCTGTCAAATTGCTCAATATTCTGCCACCCCATAGGAAAATAAAGTGTAAAATTATACTACAGGAATTAACGAATTGTTGCAAGTCACTTGTGCAGCTTTCCTACACTTGAATAGCTAGGACATTTACATTTTAACGTAAACATATTTGTATCTCAAAAGTAATCCTTTAAATAACTGTTTTGCATTTTTTTTTCCTGCCACTATACACCTCCTTGTTGAAAAGTGTCCATCACCCTGCAAGGTGGCCCACAAGGAGGGAGCTCCCCCCAGCCCCTTTAAAACGAGGTCAAGAGAGAGCAGTTGTGGATTGCAAATGACTATACTTCACACCTTTCAAGATTTTCTTAACAGATGATTTATACCTCAGTATTTTTCTTTGCTAGTCTCTTAACAGAATTCAAATCACTCATTTTATTTCACCCAAGGAGGAGTATTTGATTTAATGATTAACTCATTTGATGGGTAATCAGGCAAACGATTTTATCTGCTTCATTGCTATCAAGTGGTCAGCCTTACCTTCCATTAAGGCAAATTACAGGCTTTAAAGCATACTTGCAATCAGGAAATCAGTTTGTTCTTGCAGCATCCTCCAAACCCATGGAGGATATGAGCATTGGAGGGAGGTGGGGAGAAGTGGAGAGAAGAGGATTAAATTAAACAACAATTTGGAGGAAGCATCTTGCTGTTTTCTGTCTCCACTGATGAAATCAGCTCTATGGCATTAGAACCCACGTGAGAGAATACAGCTTATTTGCGTTGTCTCCTTCCTTTTCTCATTTAAAAATTAATTGCTATCCTTAAGCAAGATATACATTGGAAGGAACAAACTAGCTAAAGAGTAAACTGAATTTGCAATCTGATCCTAATTGCCCACCCCAGAGCCATACAAAACGGTCCGGAGGCAGACTGCATCTGAGACCACTGAGCATGGGCATCACGTGTCAACGGCAACATGTGATGAGCATTTGGCCCACAGAAAACTTGGACATTTATTTTCTTTAAAAATAAAAGCTGCCTCAATCTGTAGTGGCAATAATTTTTAAACGTGAACTAGTGAAGTCCTCCACTCTACAAGAACACATTATTGATTTTCAAACGCAAAGCAACACCCTGGGCTGTCTGCATCACACACGCGTACGCGTGGTGTGCAGCATCTTGATGCAGGTGGGGAGAGCACGGTGGCTTTCCAGCACGGGTCCACTCTCCTACAGACAGGATGGAGCCAGGTACCAGCTGTGGGAATGAATCCAGCCATCCCTGGAAACACGCCAGAAAATGCTTGCAGATAACTGCTTTCAAGGTACCGCTCTTCAGTAAAAGGATCAGAGTGGAAATAACCCATACTTGGCACAAACCTCTTGAGTCAGGAGGTTGATTTAGATCATTAGCAAACTAGCGGTTTAAACTAGATTCACTGTTGGAAGATGTGATAAGAAATTTTTAGATCCTGCTGCACAATTTTTTAGGAAGGAGTTTGCCTGGCTAAAAATCAGTGAGAAACTCCAGCTGACTGAAAAGGAAACCAGAACTCACCTCAAGACTATTATACCCTTTACTCTGATACATTTTAACATAACATGGCCATTCCAACAAGTTATTAAAACAAGGCAATCTTGTAGATACAAAAGTCTTGAGAAAAAAAAAAAAATGAGTAAAACTATACCTAAACAGCATTTGGACAACTTGGGCTATAGTAAATATTATATGATACTGTCATTCCTTCTTTTACAGCATCATGTTCCCAAAGATTGAATATCAGAGCTATTTTCTAAAAAAAAAAAATGGCTATTAATATAATTACTCCATCAGTTAAAAAAAAATTGCTTTTGCAAGTTATTCAAGTACTTTGATTTCTCACACTTGTTTTGCTAGCAAAGAAAAACATTTAATAAATTCATAAAGATGACAAAACCAAAAATATACTGACTTAATAGAATTCCATAGAAAAAACTGCTTTAGAGTACCCCATGAAGTAGTGCCAGCACAGGTTTTACTGACTTGCTTCTTCACCAGATGAATTCCACTAATGTGTATTAAAATGCTACGTAAGTGAGTCTACGTGCTAAAATTATTTTGTATTATATAGTAATATGTTAAGGACAGTTTTGCCTCCTAGGAGACAGTAAACCTGAAAATTAGTCCACATCAGTTAAGTCATTATTAAAATCTGAAACACTAGTTACTACCAGAGACATTTTCCTTAGAAAGAAAACATCACTGATTTGTCATTTATGTTTTATCTCTATCTTAAACAGAAAAAGTAAGATGGTAAAATTGAAGTCTGAAACATAAATATCTTTTTAGTTCATAATAAAGTAATCTTTTTCCCCCTATAGGTTGCAGCCCTAGTACTGTTGTAGATACCACCCTTCATGTTATGGAATAACATAAACTAACTCCCCAGGCAAGGCATTCCATTTTTCAATTTTTTTTTTTTTTTTCCCCCCAAATGTTCCATTGCTTTTGGTTTCTTTACAATCTAACCTAAGCAGCATAAGCAAGACAGTGCACCGTCCTACACAAAGCATTAACTTACTCAAAGTGTTCTGCTGGCTTCACAAAACATTAAAGAGGTACAGGAGAATCAGTGTTTCAAGTTCGCCTGAACACAGCTGACATAAACCACTGATGCACGGAGTACTCTGGGTTTGCTTTTGAAATGACCCGACGTTTCCAGAGAATGGGGAGGGAAGGAATATCAGCCTCGGGGTGGGGGAGTTTCTTCTACAATTGCAAACACATTTTTCAATATATGGGGTAGCCAGACCAGAATGAAGCCCCGCAGAGGTGAACGAGGTTGTCTGCTGGGCATAGCCACTAGATAGCAGGATCTGTTCAGTAAGATAGCAGCTTGAACACAACAGCTATAAACAGTGTCAGTTTAAATTAAATACGTTTGTTTAAACCATATGTTATACCACAGGTATCCGCCAAATCCAAGTTTTTATAATTTATGAAGCAGATCTTAAATACAAGGCCAATCTCAGAATGCTGAATTACGGGGGGAGGGAGGCAATGTTTTCTGGTCATCTTGTGTTTGTTAATTCAGGGATTTTTTTTCCTTAACACTGCATCCTTGAGATGTCTAATTTTTATGCTTTTTCCTTTTGCAACTTCGAGGGCTGCTAACTTCCCAGTATTATTGAACAAACACAGAAATCCTCTTCCTCGTACTTCACAGCTTCATCAAGAGTGGCTTTAAAGAAAATCAAACTTTTGAAACATTCACAACAAAGTCATACCCATTAGCAATAGAGCTGATGATGTTGTAAAAAAAACAACAAACAAACAAACAAACCCCACACAACCAAAAACACATCAGGAGCTATACAAGGCCTTCTCTACCAGGAGGACTGCTGGAGTTCGGTCCCTGAATACGCAGCTCCTGGTAAAGCTCACTCAGTTTGGCTAACTTGAACATTCACAACAAAAATGAACAAAGCCTCGTATTTTTATGGGTCATATCAACTGTTCGATGCATGCTGATCGTATCTTCTACAAACAAAGCCAGGATTTAATTGTACCGGAGCATTAAGCAGAGACCCTTTAAAACTCTTTTCTAATTAACCTATCTGAATTGCAAGTGGCTGTATCAGAAAGGACCAAAGCATGTGCCATTCTGCAAAATAACCCGTAGTCGTACATATGGGCAGGTACACTTCCAAAGTAACTTCAAAACACATAACTGATAAGGAAGAATTATGAGTTTGCCTTTCTAACCTTCCCACAGATTAACACAATTTCAGGTTCCTAAAAAATAACCACATACCCTGCTCTAGGCATTGCTGACATTGCTGTATTATTCCCAGCACAGTTAGGAGGGGCTGTGTTGTAACAGCAAATCCACACATCTGAATTATCAGTGCAAAATTCCTGAAGTTTCAGTTTAAGCCAGACAAGACTGTATATCTTTGGCTTCTATTCATTCTTCTAGATGCATGCCAAAATTCTGTGCCCATTACAATTTTATAATTCCTTTGTAGATTGTGAAAACAAAGCAGTAAAGTATATCAATGAAAACAAACTCATGATCTTTCCATATTAAGGAAACAGTCACATTTCCAATCCACTGTAAAATCTAGCAAAGCAGTAATTTATTAGCCATGCCCAACAATTCAGAGGTATACAACAGTATTCCAGATACACGAAGTAAAAACCCAAACACAAGCCACGTGAACATGGGTCACACCACAAACTCTCCTATACTCTCCCAGTGATAGGATGGATTTCTCTCCTTCAGCCAGTATTTTGTTTCCCAAACCTCACACTGAACAAGGCCCTTCCTAAGGTGAATCCTTGGCTGCAATGCTTTTCTAGCAAATACAAGACGAGGGCCGCTTCCAGCTCTGTGACAGATGTGACACACACCAGCCCCACAGCCTCGCCAAAGCAACGACAATCTCCTGGGAGCACCACGGAAGGAGACGCCACAAACTCCTAGCCGCGCTCGCACGAAGGATCTGTCTCTGTTTCCAGATTCCTCCAGGGATTGTCTTTAAATAATGCCACTAAAACTTTGCTCCTCTTTGTCAACGTGCACAAAGGTTGTAACTCCACAGCTCCAGGAACAGAGAAGGTGTAAAATGGGCATGTTCAACATTAAGCACCAAGCAGGAAATAACATCTGGGGGACACTGGCAATCAGGGGAGAAGAGAGGGCCAACAAAATACCTTTATTTCCTTTAAATATTTCCTTCTAGCCTATTTTTGCTTTTCTTGCCTACTTAAAGCATAACTTGATGATGGGAACTGCTCTGAAACTCCTACTATGCTAACAGAGGTGCTTATACATATTTTGAAAGGATTTTTTTACTTCTCAATCTATTAAGTTTCTCTTAGTATTTCTGGCTTAGAAACATATACCTTTAGTCCAGAGTTTCTCATAGTATACACAATTCCAGCTCCCTCTGAGCATAAAAAGGACAGACAGAGAAAAGAGATTTAACATTTACACTTCATTCCACTCCCCAAAGGACTCTGACAAAAAAGAAACTTACACCTGGATTAGCAAACATTAACAAGATTTATTTTGAATGCCTATTTCTTGTTTTTTGCCCTTCTCCCTACCTCCAACACAGAGAGCTGAAAGACCTGGCACTAACCCTTCTTTTTTCAAGTGGCAAATAACAGAACTCAACACTCAATAACATTTGCACTTCCCCAAATAAAGACTAAAGGCTCCCTTTCTTGATAAAGTGGGACTTGGCTATAATAGTTCCTAGATCTCCATGAAGTTATTTTAAAAATAACCTGCTTATGGGTTAAACAGGTTCCTTAGTAATAGGAACAAACAAGATCCCACCTGCATAGAGCTGCAGTTAGAGACACAGACACCCTCACACGCAGTGGCCACCTACGGAGGAATCCCTCGTCGGTGCCAGGGCGGTTACGTGCACGCTCCTCGGGGAGGATTCGGCTGCACCTCCAACCTCACGCTACGGCGGATGAGGGGAGCTCTCACCGGGGCAAACCAGCCGCACGGACAATGACCAACACCAATACTGAGCAACGTACCGTGCCTGCTCAGTAGCACCCTAAACCACCACAGCTCTGAAGCAACTTAGCCCCAAATTTAGTTTAAAACAGCTTGCAAGTCCAATTTGCATATATATGCATGCATGCATCTGTGACCTACAAAATCAGGTACCTACCTGGCCCGTCAGAGCAGCTCACTTAGGGCGCATAAAGGACAAACCTAGCACCAAGGTAGAGAGTGCCTAGTATAAAATGCACCTGAGTTTTAACAGGTGCTGCATCTGTTCAGTGACCATAAAGGAGAGGAAGGAAGTACTGTGTTAAGTGAGAAGACAAAATTATATTTATAAATGAGGCGTTTCTGGGTTCAAAGGTTTTGAAACCCTTTTTCTGGTATGAGTCACTGGTCAAGGCAAGATTACACTAACATCTCTATAGATCTCTAGAAAGAGTAAGAGACCTTGTCTCACCTTGTCCCTTCTGAATTGCTCAGCATCCTTCCCTGTGTCTGATGGCATTAACAATAAAAACACGCTCACCTGTTAGGAGAGAGGCAACAACAATATGCCTAGGGCTACTCAGCTACAAAGGTCTACAGAGAAGAATCAAGGCTGGAATTGTCCCCCAGCACAGAGAACACTAGGCAGAAGTCTCAACAATTGGCAATACTGAACATTTTTCACATAGAAAATAATCTGAACAATATTACTGCACGTGGTGCAAAGATAGATCACAGAGCGTTACCAGAAGTTGTTAGGCAGGATGTGTCCCACTTCCTCTTCCTCCTCATCAGAAACTAAATAACATAAATCACAACTAGCTATTTCAAATGTAATCAAACCCTGCCAGACATCAAGACTTGCTAATGCTGTCCCTCTGCCCACCTCTCCTCACCATTAACACAGAAAAATAAAACAAATAAAAGAACTCCCACACCGTCTGCGCACCCAGACCTATAGACTCACAAACAACAGACCTGATGACCTCTTCCCCTTCCAGAGCTTAAGTAAAGCTAAGCAAAACAAACAAACAAACCACCCCAAAATGTACAAAAAAAAAAAGGGGGGGGGGGGGCGGTCAAGAGAAAAGAAAAAACAGAAAGCACACACACACAGAACAAACCCACAAAACCTAGCAAGCACAAGAGAGGGTCTGAGCAACTCCTCAATGAAGGGAGCATTCAGAAATGGTATACAAACGTATATAGCTGATTCAGACGTACAAGTAAATTTTAACGATTCAAAGCTTACACGATTTCACAGTGCGATTAACATCTATCGCCCCAGTTTTAGAGAGAGGAGCCACTGACAACTGCATAGACAGTATGCGTTCCTTCAAGCAGAGGCATTACTGGGCACATGGAATTAGGAAAAAAAAAAAAAAAAAAAGAGTCAATTATTGGTGCGATTAGACATTTTATATGAGTCTTTCCATTCCTAAACCTTCTCATAACCTAAAATTGCAATTAAAGGTAAAGGGATCATGTCTGGAAAAAGAATCGTACAACTTCTTGCTTTTAGACGGCCACACTTCTTGTACGGCAGTTAAAAATCTGCCAGAATTTCCCCTTCAAAGATGTTTCCAGCAATTTCAGCTCTCCCACGCAGTCTTTGGTCCTAAACTAACAGTGTCCTGCAGAAAAGTTTTTTTTAAACACACACAAAAAAGAATTCAGCCACACATTTCTCTTGCATGATGAATCGTTTTCCACATTAAGATGACAACGTTAGCACTGGAGTGTCCTGCCACAGCGGGCAATTAAGAGATTCAAAAGAAAAAGCATTAGTCTTGCAAAAGACAAGCTGTTGCCACATTATGAAATACAAGAAGTAGATTAGAGAAACATAACATTTGAGAGGTAGCCAATACTTATACAAAGGCTAAAAGTGCCAGGTAGGATAGTCGATGGGGGAGGAGAAAAAAAAATAAAGGAAGAGAAGTACTAACACACACAAATCTTCATCAGTGGATTCATCCATCCATCAAAACCGACTAGTGTAGAAAGACTGAGCAATTGACCGTATCAGCGAGTTCAGGAGCTCGACTTGCTATGTTTCACTGCCAAGGAGGATCGGACTGACTGCAGAACGCAGAGCCGGCTGCTGCGCAGCACACGGGCAACATCTATCCTGTACGCACCAATGGCAATCTCAACACAAGCACTGAGGGCTGCAAGATATTCAAGCTGGATAAGAAAAAAAATAAAGGAATGAGGAAGCACTGCATACCAATGAAATGATTAAGAAATAAAGAACGGTTGAAACCTAACAGACTTTTGGCAATTACCACTTTGGAGAGCAACTGGGATTCTACACAGATTTACACCTGGACACAGACTGCGGTCCACAGATTAACCCTCATACACTGTCGATGAAAAGTGTGAACTCCTGGGAAACCAACTTGGGGTTTTTTGTTTGCTTGTTTACTTTTTTTTTTTTAAAAAAAAAAACCATGAATGTTAGCAATGGCATAGACATGACAGCTGAAGGATTCCTTTGGTCAACAGTCATCATCAGTCACAGGTCAACATGGATGCTGTCTCAGAGTCAGTTCACACTGTTGGACAGGAGAGACGGCTCAAGCAATCACAAGCCATTTTGACCATTTCCAATCACTTCCCAGGAACACCTCAAACAGTCTGGAATTTGGGAAGGGCAAAGCTCAGGAAATGACTAGACTTTGTTAATGGGGCTGGTGAAGCAGACTGGTTTCAGAGGGTATTTGCACTCCCACTGAAAGCCATTTCCACTTGTTGGGTTTGTTTTCCAAGCTAAAGAACAAATTCGGTGAGGAGGACTCCAGACTACCCGCATGAATAAAAACCTGACCTGTAATGCTAAAAACAAGCAGGAAATCTTAAGAAAGACAAGCATGTTTCAGAGACTACGGGTACAAACAGAAGAGTAAAACCCACTGGGAGCCTGCTTGAGCTGAACCACGCAAAGGAAATAAGGGGGCATCACTGTTACTATGCATCGCAGCTTCAGAAGAGGGAGAAAAAGGCAGCTACCTAGCCACTGAGGTTTAAGAGGGCGTTTAGTAAAAAATAAGCAGGAACAAACACTGAAGCAAATACTTTGCCTTCTGTTTCAAGAAAGATAATAAAATGACACACCAAAAATGAGGACAGGATAATGGTTATTACCACATACAGCGCAGAAACAAAATTAGACCATTTACAATAAAGAAATAAGGGGATCTGGATAACCTCTATCCCACAACACTGAAATAATTGGCACGCACAGCAATGACAGATATGCCAAGAAATCTTTACAAGAGGGAGGGGGAAAGGAAGTAGTTTGGGAGAGAAGGAAAAGCAATCTTGGCACTACAAGCACACAAGCATGACCTTGATAATACCAGATCTGAGCAAAAGAAATCAAGGAAATGTAATTGAACAGTGAAATGAAGACAAGGCAAATTTGATTTTAACTGGGTAATTTATTCCTCAAAAAAGGATAATACAGCGAACTTAATCCAGAGTTAAAGCAAGAACTGATGTGATATGTCATGGAATAATATTTAAGGTATAGACCTTTAACATTTTAAAGATGAACAAAGCACTGGCTTAAACACAGACAATAAAAAGACAAGCTATCCAGACAAAGAGAAGATACTGTGGTGTTAGGTTTTGTGATATCAGGGCTATTAAATAAGTTACATAGTAACCATACAAAAAAGCAGGTATCCACTAATGACTTCTGGGAGACCAAAGTTTGGAGAATTCACTGTTCCTGAAAGCATCTCACAGAAATTAGATAGTCTTTTGGGCTAGCTGGAGCAACGCAAATGCAACGAAATTTAAGCGTACAAAGTAAAAGACAATTACAAGTAACGACTTCTGCTATGATCTGGGACGCGTTAACAGGAGATGAAAGGGAGAAGGGAGCTGTCCGAGCACCAAAAGATCACAGGATCCTATTAGCCCGTTTAACAGCTGTTTGATATCAATGCTTTGCAGTAGTTCTACACACACACACGCAAAGGTATTTTTAGTAGAAAACCAGGATCGATCAATTATGTAAAGTGTTGGTAAACCACTACTTGTAATTTTATATATATATATATATATATATATCTCGTTGTGGCTACCTAGGCCAAAGCAAAACAAAACCACATGCCTTCCCCCAAGACCAATTTAACTGAAACAGGTGCAGAGAAGACTACTCAGAAGATACAGCACAGAGAAAATCTATTTTATAAGGGAAGCTAAAGCACTTGGGATGCTCTAGCCTAGCAATTAAGTGCTGAAAGCAACACAGCTCTGTAGGTATGTCTTGTGTAAAGCAGGGTAGACCTCACAGAAAAAGGAAGGCATGTTTAGGGGGGAAAAGCAGAGGCTGGTCCCAGCACTGGGGGCGGGAGTGCCTGTCGAACTGGATGGGGCAGATAAGGAGCAAAAACTTTCAAGACAGAATCTCAAATATGTGAGAGACAAAGGCAACCCAAGCGCTCCCGGTTTGAGGCTTCAGATGTTCAATCTGACCAACTTCCAGGGAGGTTCGTTAATCCACCACATTCTGTATTATAGTAATTTAAATTCTGTACTGATAGCTTCTGCTGATTATCTGAGACAGAAAAAAAAATTCTCCAAGAACCCACTGTCTGGCTCAGGAGCAGAAAGGCTCCTGCTGCCTCAAAGCGAGAGGTGTTACTCCAGCTGGAAAGATGAAGGGCAAGCTGTACTTCAACATGAAAATAAATTTCAGTGGGGTCTGCATGGCACCTCATTCGTATTTTTAATACTGCTTGAGTGAATCTTTCCTGGGTCAGACTTCTATAGTTTAGGTATGGTCTATTCCCCCACTCATCTAGACATTTACATTTAGTACATTCCCTGCTATTACCAGGGATGTAGGAAAAATGTTTCTGATCTTTTTTGTTGTGTCCCTAGGGCACACTACGGTTTATTCACTCTTTCAGTCTTTTTATTAGGGCTTTAAATTTGTTAGAAGACGTGGGGAGAGGGAGCAACAGGCCCACCTAGATTTAAATTTTTCTTTTTTACATGACTGTTTGGGGAAATTGTCCCCTTCAGCCCTCCATTCCCAAGCCAGCTGTACTTTAATAGTCCATTACAAGAGGAGAAACAAATCTTAATATTTACTTTTTGTTGAACTATCAGATAAACGCTGGGTCTATTTCTGTTCTATTCATATTCTCTTACAATTTCCATTACAAGGTACGCACTAAGCACTTTGACAAGAAGTTCCCCCCTGCTAAAAATCTCAGTGCTACAGGAAAAAGGAAATATTTATTTAGGTTTTGGTTTCAAACAGAAATAAGTTTTCAAAATTAAACTGGAATTCCCCCCAACTTACTCCGCTGCAAAGCAGGCTCACACAGTCTAGCAGCTCACACACACGAACTCTAGATGTTGCAAAGCGAATTTGAATCCCATTTTACTGGGAACACCTTTGGTTTGTTTAACTGTCCTGGACCACCAACGAAACCTACACTTCTGCCTAATTCATAGAGTCATAGAATACCAGGCTGGAAGGGACCTCAAGGATCATCTGGTCCAACCTTTCTAGTACAATCTAGACGAGACGGCCCAGCACCATGTCCAGCTGAGTCTTAAACATGTTCAGTGTAGCAGAGTCAACCACTTCCCTGGGGAGATTATTCCAATGATTGACTGTTCTCATTGTGAAAAATTTACCTCTCGTGTCCAATCGGAATCTCCCTGGGAGGAACTTGTACCCATTACCCCTTGTCCTCACCATGTGACTCCTTGTAAAAAGGGACTCTCCATCTTCTTTGTAGCTCCCCTTTAAGTACTGGTACATGGTGATGAGATCACCTCTAAGCCTCCTTTTCTCAAGGCTGAACAAACCCAGCTCTCAGCCTATCCTCCTATGGCAGGTTTCCCAGACCCTTGATCATCTTGGTGGCCCTTCTCTGGACCCCCTCCAGCCTGTCAACATCTTTTTTGTATAACGGGGGCCAGAACTGTACACAGTATTCCAGGTGTGGCCTGACAAGCACTGAGTAGAGTGGGATAATGACTTCTTTATCTCTGCTGGTGATGCCCTTTTTGATGCAACCCAGCACCCTATTGGCCTTCTTGGCTGCAGCAACACACCGTTCACTCATGTTGAGCTTCCTGTCCACCAGGACCCCCAGGTCCCTTTCCACGGAGCTGTTCTCTAGCCAGGTGGATCCCAGTCTGAGCTGCACTCCTGGATTGTCTTCCCAGGTGCAAGACCTTACACTTGTCTGTCTTTGTTAAACTTCATAAGGTTCTTGTTAGCCCACTCTTCCAGCCTATCCAGATCTTCCTGCAGGGTGGCTCTCCCTTCCAGAGTGTCTACTTCCCCACTTAATTTGGTGTCATCTGCGAACTTAATCAGGCTACACTTGATCCCATTATCCAGACTGCTTATGAAGATATTGAATAGTGTTAGGCCCAATATCGATCCCTGGGGGACCCCACTTGTGACGGGTTGCCAGTTTGAAAAAGAGCCATTTACCACCACCCTTTGGGTGCTGCCCGTCAGCCAATTCCTCACCCACTGCACAGACCACTTGTCCAGGCCATAACGCATCAGTTTCTCCAGGAGGAGGCCGTGGGGAACCACATCGAAGGCCTTGGAGAAGTCCAAGTAGACAAGGTCGACCGCTCACCCCATGTCAACCGAGCAGGTCACTTCATCATAAAAGGCCACCAGATTTGTCAGGCACGATCTGCCTTTTGTGAAGCCGTGTTGGCTTTTCCCAATCAGATGCTTCATTTGTCTAGTGATGGCCCCCAGGAGGATCTGTTCCATGACTTTTCCGGCGATTGAAGTAAGACTGATGGGCCTATAATTACCCAGATCCTCCCTTGAGCCCTTCTTGTAGATAGGGGTAACATTTGCCTTCCTCCAGTCCTCTGGGACATCCCTCGATCTCCATGACTTCTCGAAGATTATAGAGAGTGGCCCCACAATGACATCAGCTCTCTCAACACCCTCGGGCGGATGGCATCAGGGCCCATCGATTTCTAGGGGTCAAGCTCCTGTAATAATTCACACACTAACTCCTTCATCACTGATGGTGGGTCTGTGTTTGGATCCTCCTGGATTTTTGTTCCCAACACCCGGGATACAACAGTGTTGGTAAAGACAGACGTGAAGAAGGTGTTGAGAACCTCTGCCTTTTCAGCATCGTTGCTGACTGATTCACCTCCACTGTTTAACAGTGGGCCTATGTTTTCCTTCTGTTTCTGCAATTCATTTGGTTAGAAATGCCTAATGGTAACTTTTGTTCTCTTCCCAAGTTTGCATGGCATCCAGCAAACAGGACTACCTGCACTGAGTATAATATACAAAATACAGTAGCATCTAAAATTAATTTTTGATCATTTTAAACTGTAGAGATATACATACATGTTACTTGATTTCATATTCTTGGTAAGTAAGGCATAAGGCCTAAAAAGGATATCTGTATGATACTTCAATAGAAATCATATGCATACCCAAAAATGATTGTTTTTCAGCAAATTTATGTATTACTTTGCATGTACTATACCTCTAGTCTTACCCTCTACTTGAAAGCATGACAGCATTCCTCTAGCAAACTACAAACTAGCCATCTTCCCCTCCCTTCTGCTACTTTTGGTTTACTTTTTTTTTTTTTTTTTTTTAAAGACGAGTTCACCTTGCCGTACCCTATATTACTTTGGAGTAGTTAGCTTTGAAACCAGTTCCCTTTTCCAACTTGCAAATGCGTCTGCACCCTGCTTAAAAATGAACTTCAGTTCTCCATCCCTAAGGTATTTCAAATGTTTGGGTTTTTTTTTTGGGGGGGGGGGGAAGGGAAGTAGGAGTGACTAGGACTGATGTTTGGTTTGTTTTTTAATAAATTATGTAACGATAATCTGTGGAAAATGGTCTGTAGTTGCCCAAAAGCAGCAGGCTACTGTCAAGTCCAAAGCAGTAAGATGAACTATGAAAGGAGGAAAGTGCACTTAATTTGCCTAACCGATTCTGATTTTATCACCCCTCAATGGTGACTTTACAGTCAATGAAAGAAAAAAGGAAAAAAAACGATAACTGAAAGGAAGAATAAAGAGCAAAAGCTGTATTAAGCCTACTTCAGCATTTTTTTATTTTATCATTCTTTTCTATGTATAAGTGATGAGGTCCAAACCTCACTGAAAAGCCCTGGCAAGACTGGTATGTAAGAAAAGGCATCACATGCATATAAGGACCTGAAACTACAGTCCTAGAGTTAACATCCTGTTTTATTTCAGTTTATGTTCAAGTGTTGCTGTTTGCAGGTCATCAACTTGTATGTCACGTTTCTACTGTTCAAAACCTGATAAAGTAAGCAAGGATACAAGAAAAGCAGTTGGGTAGGACAAGTAGGTTAAAAAAAAAAAAAAAAGTCAAGGCTTTCCAACTATGGAGGAATTACTTTTTCTTTTTTCTTTGCTTTTAAGTAGAAGCACTAGAAATGTTTCACAAAACATTCTTTACAGAGCAGCAGTGGCTATTTTGCTGGTTTTAATTAAAGAAAAGCATCAATAAAGACAGTATATAACATATTCAGGACTGCTTAGAGTATTTAATATTTCTCTCTCACCAGCTTTCTCTGCCTTATAAGAATGTAGATAGTCCCACTTACAAGAACTCTGTCCTTTCCTTCCCCTCCCTCCTCCATAGAAACACGTAGCTATTTCTGACAACACGTTAACACGTTCTGTCTGGTGTAAATCGACTTTGAAAATATACTACAGCAAGTTAATTTTGTTTGGCAATTATATGCAGGCAAAAGCAAACGTGACAACTACACACACACCCCAGCCCCAAAAAGCAAAAAACTCTTCCTGAACAAAGCTGTTGGTTTCACACAGCAGTAGCAAGAGAAGGAAAACTTACTTGATACCCTGATATACTTATACTTGATAAATTGCTTTGTTCAAATGCAAGGGGCTAAATATGGGGTTTATTACCACCAGTGGTTAAGTATCGGTGCCGTCTGAAACTCACTCTAAGCAAGCATTCCCATAATTTCTTCCACCAACATAACGAATGGAGCATCCTTCAATTGATACCAGCTGGCACCTGTATGAATGGCAGATACATCTCATTCATAAGAAACCACCTATATCCTTCGCCTTTTAATAATACAGGAAACTACTGTTCAGAGAGATGGTAGAGTGGAATTTCATTGCCACACTTTACATGGATCTGGGTTTGACTTTTGGAAATAGGCTGAAGGACAACCTACGGGTTACAGGGAGAACCGAAAGGAAGCACGGCGGTGTGCGCCAGTAACAGCCTGGAGCACCAAGTTGTCATCATCCCTACGGGAACTCCCCCACAGCTGTTACACCGTCACACCGCTGGAAGAAATCCTTGATGCACAGGTCAGAGCAGGTTTCAAACTGGAACTGGTATTTAACTGCTCGCGTTAAACTCATGCACAGCACGCTTTTAAAACATTTATGAAACAGCTATCACCAATAGCTTTTCCACATAATGCTGTGATTAGCAGCAATATTAGCTCCAGGAGCTACTGCCACCCCACTGCATTGCTAGCCCCAACATCTCCTGTGCACAGGTTCATACCAGCTGGTGGTACCCCCTTGGTTCTGCACCAGACACCTGGTAGGGAGCTTGACATCATGGGAAAGGAACAAAATCTCCTTTTCTAGCTCAAGCTAGCAACTTGGTGAAAATAAGCCTGCCTGTGGAAGTGTACTGGAGTTACCAGTAGAAAGGAACTCATTTGGAAAACTATGACACTGTTGGGGGCAGGGGGGGCACGGATCTTCTAGGCAACTAGAATTTTATCCTTCTGGGAACCTCAGATATCCAACAGTTCAGAGGCACAACTCACAGGTGTTCTTGGCCTGATCCACTTCTGAACTGTATTCATTCCCAGACAGTAAAAGGGAGATGCTAGGGAAGCTAGGGGCTACCAAGGATGGTGGAAAGACCCATTAACATATAGGGTTGGGAGCCAAGACTCCTCTGCTGAATCTGGGCACTGCCGGCTGCTCCTAGCTGCAGGGAAGCCAGCAGGACCTGGTGCCAGTCCTCTAGAAAACACTGTCTCCGCTAGAGCCGAAGGTGGCTCAGACACACAGTTAAGGAAAATTGAGTTTCAAAAAGCACCACCTCAAATCCAGAAGCTTCACTGAGGATCATCAGCCTTCCAGCCTGGACACTGGTGGATGCACAGGTCCTTGGCTTGTGCCACTAAAGGCAACCACACCACAACCTCCCCCACCTCCAACCCCACCCTTGAAGAAAAACAACCAAAAACCAACCAAACAAAAAAACCCCACCACCAAAACCCAACCAAAATGCAGTCCTCAGATGGAGCTCTCATGTGCCACCTAGGAAAGTCAAATAAGGCCAGGACGCCCACCTGGACTTGGGAGACAGTCTCAACAAAAGAATCAACATCCTGTTATTGAACTTGCTGAGCATCTACCCTCTCCGTCTCACTAGATTAGCGTCACCGTTTTAACTAAATTATTCTCTGCAAGAAGGTTTTCTGGAGCCAAGCCCATAAACCAACGATCCATGAAAAACCATTAGGACTATTTCCTTTACACAAAATATGTAAGCAACAGAGATCCTATCAGTCGGGGCTGGAAGAAACCCATCATACTTTTTCTTTGTCCCCCCTCCTCCCCCCCGCTTTAAATACACAACCCCTCAGTCATGAAGAGCAGTTTTCTTGCTGTTATGTATTTGGCACATATCAGCCTTTGACTATGCTAAACAGAGCGCTTCCTCACACATAAAGCATCTATTCTCTCCTCCTCGCGCTCATATGAGCTCTATCCAAACAACCTGAAGAGACAGGATGTTTAAATTCAAAAATCACACTCTGGAAGGCATGAAAAAGGAGGTTTTTAAAGAGTGTTGTCTGTTCCTGAAAAGCAGCCTAAAGCATTGTGCTAGCTTTGCCTACCTTTCATGGCCCAGTGTAGCATTTCAGTATAGCACGCATCCCAAGCAGTTTTCATTTAGGGCTGTGGTGATAACACAGTATCCCTCAGAAAAGTTCTTCTAGAAAATATTTCTGACAGCAACAAAATATTAAGACACCCAAGATGTGCGTAATTCTAGCTTTATGTGTTCGATGGCAGTATTTCCCTCTTCCCTGTGCACTGCTCAGCCAGAGCACCTGCGCTCCCTATGGTTGCTTCCTCAAAGGTACAGAGGCAACCCTAATGCTCCTTCTCTTCAGGTTTTACAAAAATGGTTTAACTCCAGTAACCAGCCATCTTATTAACTGCTACTGAAGCCAGCTGGCAAAAAAATTTATGTTTTTATACATACATATATATAAAATATATATATATATAAAAAATAAATATATACATATTTTTATATGTATGTATAAATATATAATCTATGCATATTTTATATGTGTGTATATAATATATCTATGTCTCACTTAAAAATATCCCCTTCCTATTCCTGCCACAAATTTTTGGTTTTTTGGAAGTTCAAGGTTTTCCTCAAGTGCAACGTGTTTACATGGGATGCAATAGTAAAAGCATTTGTAAAAGGGAAGCATATGATTGTGATTAAAGCATAGAACCTATAGTTAAGTAATAAATAATGTGTTCCTAGCTCTACAATTTTTGTTGCTGTTGTGCAAGTAAAGGACAAATGACATTTTCTAGAAGCCCTGCAGGAGAGAGCTATTCATCTAGTACCTGAATTCGTATGAACTGGGCATTAGTCTGCTTGAGGCTTCAAAGCCTGAGACCATGGATATTCTTAAAAAAAAAAAAAAACAAACAAACAACCAAACAAACAAAAAAAAACACCAACCCAACAACAAACCAAACAAAACCAAACATTGAGATATAAAATGGCACTTGCTACCCCTTGACTCACAGGTCAGCTTATCGCGGTCAGGGCCTTCCTCCTCTCATCCTCACCTTCCAGCTAAAAATATGATTCTGTTCATCCAAATATTACATTCAACCCACAGCCAGGTTTTTAAGTTTACTAAAGAATATTTTGCATCTTAAGAAGTATAATGCGATCAAAGGTCCCTCAACAGGTATCTGCCACAACAGATCTCTCTGTCGGGCACTTCAGGCCATGATAAATACAGCCCTTCAGAACTATCTACTAAAACTTTAATAAAAGGCCAGTTTTCCACTGACACCCCTACTGACACAGCTACACACTCAAGTTCTTGAACAGCCATAACCTGAGTGAAGATCTCTGAAGTATTTTTGAAGTCTCATAAATGCAGACTTGTGTTATTAACAAAAATGTCAATAATTGCCAGTATAGAGTACATATATGTATATAAAGTATTTCTTTAGCGTTAAGTCTTTTGCAAGCCTGAGCAACAAGCCTCAATGTATCCTGCCACAGAGTATATTTCTCTCCGTTTTACACACATTGCAAAATGACCCACTTCTTTTGACCACAAGAAAAAGGTAACTACTTAAATTATTAGATGCTTAGCATTTCCCTAGCAGCCCAAACGAACACCACCATGTTTTAATCTAAACACATGTAGCGATATTACTTTATGGAAATTTTCACTTTCTAGAAGCAGCAAACCTACGTTCACAAAACAGACTCCTCCAAATTTATACGCACAGGCAAGTGCTCTCCAGCACCCTGTACTCCCCACCAGAACGGGCTGACAAGATGCTCCTAAAAAAGTTGTATCTTTGTCATGAGTTTTTGCACATCAAAATGTACGTGCTGAAGTAAATGCCTCTTTCATTGGAGAAACAGCAAACAGTTGTGCTCATTAATTCAGTACCCTTAGCAATCTGTTCACTAACAGCAAAACAGAATAAAATTAGCTCTTCATCCTGGATCAGGCAATGAAAAAAAACTTTATTTAAAGGCCAGGTATATTGTTCCAGCTAAGTGCAAGCCACAAGACTTCAACTGACATTTACTTTGGCAACCTCAAATCAAGATCACCCATTCTGCCTTCAAAAAGGGATTTAGGATTGACCATGTTAATGGGACATTGTTCATTTCTAAGTATGCCAATTCACACAAGCTTGGTTTTCAATAGAAAAAGTCACAGACGAAAACTATTTCGATTCCCCTTGGAAGAAAAGAAGCTTTTTATGAAAGTTGGCAATGTCCCTTGCCTTTTGTCCAATTAAGAGAACAACATCGATGCAGGAGAGGTGGAACTGGCCATGCAGGAAAAACCGTGAGAGCACAGAACGATCTGTGCTGTAACCTGTAATTGCAAGGACCAAACAACCTTTTTTAACCAAAGCACAACGAAATGGGCAAAGCCACAAATAAAATGTAAGGGTGTCTAAGAGTTGTACAGAAAAGACAAGACAAAACAAAATTTAAAAGCTCTCAATTCCCCCACCCCTGAGATAAAAAGGCGAAAGACTGTATACAGAGCGTACAGAAAACTGCTGCTAAAGCGAAAAAGCAACAAGTACCAGCACTGCCCTCCCGTCCAGAAGAGAAAAGTGAGTTAGGACGAGCGAGGCAGCACCTTGCCCTGCCATTAAGCCTGACACACCCTGGCATCCCGCAGCAGTGACCGACCGGCTCCAGCACACATCGCACTTGCTACAGATGGCTCTCTGAAATCTTCCCCGCTTTCCAAGCCGAAAACGTTTTTTGCTGCACTGCTCTGTTTCTTAGGAACTATCCCACAACTGATCACAACTCTGACTCTCTTGGTTAGAGATATTTAAAGGCAGTTGTGTTAAATCTTCCTATCTTTGCCTATTTAAAAATCAGCACTTGCCACTACTTATGCAGAGTAAACTTTGGTAATCTTCATGCATATGTATTTGGGTGCTTAATTCTCGGGGCAGGTAATAGAGATGGATGTTCTTTCCATGACTAGAGAATTTTCCTTGAGCTAATTGAAAACAGACATATTTTGAGTAACGTACGCTACTGCCAATAGTCTTGCAGGGAGGCAATGCAAGAATGATTTATGGGCTGTGAATATCACGTAAATCTGTCTTCAAGTAAAAGGATCATCTCTGCATAGAATAAATTTAAGTACTCAATTATCAATGGTCTTAATTTTACATATTTCCTAACTAAGCAAAAAACCTCATAGCATACCCTATCCCTTCTCAGAAGTTGTCACACACCAACTAAATGGGTATCATTTATATCTAAAGGCAGGCAGAAAACCAATGCTCAATTAAAACATTCTTAAATTACATTATTTCATGCTTTTTCCAAGTCTTTTACCATCCCATTTTCACATCACCTTAGCATTCACCACTTTGTGGCCCAAGGGGAAGGCAATAGTCAGTCAATCTCCTGGAAGCTAAAAGATGTTTTTCATCTGTAACAGCTGTTGTAGGCCTCCTCTTTTTCACTGCCTTTTCCAGCAAGCATTTTTTATTTCATTTTAATTTGAGGCCTGTGATTTCTGACTATTATAGAGACAAAAGGCGGGGGGGGGAGAAAGGGGAATCAATTTTTTCAAGGAAACTTCAAATAAACATCAAACGCTTGAGCAACTATCCTGATTCCTGGTCGAAGTACATTCCCCAAACTACTTCTGAGGCACGCAAAGTTTTCTTTTGCTTACCATTTGGGAGATACCACACTTGAGCATCTGGATCTCGTTCCAGGTATCTTGTATCTATCACATAACAGATTTACTTCAAGTAAAGCTGAAGCTATTCTCTCTGCAGATACCCACTGTCTCCTAGACAGATGCAAGCTCTGACCACATTGAGCACTGTAGATCCCTATTTGCATTACAGTGGGCAAGTCAACATATATCAATGACTGGGAAGGCATTCGATGAGGAAACAATTTTTTTTTTCCTAATGGAAAACTGCATTATACACTTTGGTAACCATGTTAAAATCTTTCAAAAAAAGAAAAAAAAAAAAAACCACAAAAAAAACACCTTTCTGAATCTGGTGATCATTGAGTTAGTCAGACAGTGCTGCACATGTAAAAACCTGGGGTTTATAAGTTCCTCTTCCTATTTGATGCCCAGCAGAAACTACAGTTTAGTCCCTCAAGGTACAGAATATGCTTGTATCCTTGGCATTCTTGGCAAGTTAGAGAAAAAAGAAGTCTATTTTTGTAAATGACTAATTTTGCACGCCCATTTTAACTCAGTGACAGTGGACTGTGCTAATGAATGTCACATTAAATATGTGCACCATGTTGAGTACAAAGGTAACTCGCCACAGAAGAAGATTACAAACTGCGTTCGATGAGGGTCTTCGGCAGCTGTCCCATAATTTGGCAGCAAATCAGGGCAGTACGAAGATGAACACAGCGACAAAGTATAGAGGCTCTGCACACTACTACTATCGCTTCTTCACAAGTCTTTGTAAAAAGACTGCTTGCTTTATTTACTTCTGCTGTAAACAAGTGTTTGACCCCTGGCATTGCATCTGGCTGGAGAGGAGTATTAACGATGCACCGAATGCTTTCCATGACCACGGCTCTCGATTCCAGCCCTCTGCGTTCAGCAAATATTCAAAAAAGATGCTTAAAGCACTTACGGGCTTGACAAATTAGCACTTGCATCTGAGGGGAAAATTTCAGAAGTCTCAGTACAAAATTTCGGTATTTGATAATTAAAAGCCGCATGTGTATGCACACGCATAAATATGGATGGCTTCAGGCAGAAATGGATGGATCTGCTTTTGAAATGCTGATCCTTCAGGACTCGATTTCAAAACTCTGGTTTTCCCCTAAACCAATTAGAACAGCTAATTTGTAATTACATGCTCACTTTCAGTTTGATAATGGTGAGAAGTTACGCTAAATCAGAGACCCAGTCCTGCACTCACCAGAGCACATACAGCACGGGAACAGAGGTCAATGATACGCAGGTACAGCACAAGCAAAGAGACCAACTCAGCAGCTCAGCACATTAATAGTGAAATATGCTTCAGAACTGTAATTGCTGTCCAAAAACTATTAATTTTGAAGGGATGCTTACAAATCCATAATTACAGAAAAGCAAATCCTCATCATAAAGCAGTGAAAACTATACTCACACAGTCCTAAAGGGAGCACTTTCAGCAGCATGGCTCATTAGAAAGGTATTCTTGCATTAAACACCAATACCAAAGACAAATGTTCACGCAATACCCCGGGGCCATGGTGAAAACTGTATTACGGCAGTGAAGACGTACCTACTTAATTTGATCCAGTATCCCTGTGCAATGGAATGCAGCTGGAGCCCAGTGATGGCATTCTGTGTCATTTTTCAGATATCAAGCATAGCTCATTATGAAATCCTATTCTACAAAACCCACACCATCTACACCATTCAACACTTAGGAATATTGAGCGTTGTCCTTACCACAGTGATTGGGAAGAGAATCCATTTGTCCTTCTGCCATCCAGTTATGTTAACAAAAAACTACTGCAAACCTCAGCAGTACTTGCTGCTGCTTTTTCTTCTGAAACTCTGCATTTCTTTAGCACAGCTCCATTGCAGAAGGAAGAAAGAAAACCGCCTCAGATGTTTTGCTGGGAAAGGAATATAGCTATGAACAAAGGTTAAAACTGAAAACTTGAAACTGCTTAGCAGAGGTGTGGCTGCTGAAACCTGACAGTTGCGTCACCAAGATTTTACTTTGGCAAACACGGCTTCCTGAATTCAAACAAATATTAGACAGAACTATCTTTTGTTCCAGCAATAAGCAATTATTGCACAGACGTGCTTTCAAGGTCACTAGCGGGAAGAGTAAACTACACCAGGATGTGTCAGTCATAATTAATGTTTTAAAAAAGTTAACACCAAGCAATACATATTTAAAGCCTTCCACACTTAGCAGGATGCAAAGTGCTTACTTCCTTCCAACTGACCACAAATAAATATGAACACAAAGATCCATAAAAAGAGCAGTAAGTATTTTAGAGGTCCGTATTCTTCTCTGTTACACCTCATTTTTCACATTCTTTACAACCAAATTTATTTCTGTATTACATTGGCAAAGTAAAACAAAATTAAATGCCCCATTTTAATGGTGTTTATAGAAGAAAACATTGCCTTCGAAACAATTTTAAGAACAGGAAAAAAAGTATTTCCTGAGGACTTTGTTCTCCTTTATATTGGGAACTCTAATGTAAATGTATATTTGGAAAAGAAGCCTTTTCTTATTTATTAAGGGCTATATAACCTATATCAATATTCTCCCTAAAAACAGAATATCACTCTAATTACAAGTATTGTTGTATTTATATTAATAAAAACACTTCCATTTAACAAATCCAAAGTCAAAAGTTGCAACCATTCCTACAAATGCCACTCTCTTCAGGAGTGCACTGAATACATTCAGATTACTATTGACACAAACAGGCATAAAAACACACAAAGAAAAGCCAGTTTTTAAAACAGACATCATAGGCAAAATAATTAAAAGAAAAAAAAAAAAAACAACAAAACACACCACAAGGGCTTTAGAAGAGATATAAAGCACCCTTCTTAAGGATTTAAAACAACTCCTACTAAGAATAAGGAGGAAGATAATCCCACATTTGTCTGGCAGGGAGGTTTTGCACCTTTCTTGAAATCAGCTGATGATGCCTGAAGTTAAATAAATGACATCGGACTAGACAGACCACAGCATGTTCTCATACTGAAGGTCATCAGGTGTGTGGAGAATATCTCTATGGGCTTTCCTACACAATTTTTAAGAACAGCAGTTTCTTTTAATTCACCTCTGTATTCCTCCTTCAGTTACTGTGAACTGAATATTGCCAACGGAATACTGAGTGATAATGAAGAAAACAACGCAATCACTGTGTTATTTTGTTTTGTTTTTTTTTTTTTTTTTTTTTTCTTTTTTTTTGCCTTTGACAAACTTATGAGTTGTCATGCCTACTGCTTCAGTACATTTAACTATACTTCAGGATGCACAACTACACTTCAGTATTACTGTCCTTCAGGATATACAACACTACCCAAACATTACAAGACCGTTTTTGGTAAGACACTGTTTGCCAGTGGTTACTGGATTTAAAAATGCTTTCAAAGCACCCAACACAGGGAAATCGTACTGGTAGATCTCACTGAGCACACAAAGCTGAAGAAAACAACTTGAACTGGTAGATTTACTGCTTTCAATGAACACATTCTCTCTCGACACATACACACACAAGCAATGATTAACTCCCGTAATTCAATCCAAACAGTAATAAAAGGGTTTCCCCCCCCCTCCCCAAGCAGAAAAGTTAAGTACCTTCCTTTCGCAAGCCTCAGAAACATGAATCGAGATAACACTTTGACATGAGGCCTCCTCATGCCCAAGAAAGTACTTCACATCCATAACATACAGACTTTGAAGTGTGGGGTTTCTATTTCAACACATGAAGCAATTCACACCTCAAGGATCTAGACACACATACCTGGGTAAAAAATTGTAACAAATCCAGTATAAACGCAACAGGCGCGTAAACTGCTTTGCAGATGTGCTCTGTAACACACAGCTACTGAGAGAATACTTGTTAAGTGCATTATAAAGTTTAAAGCCCCTCCAAATAATATTTCATTCCATTTGATGCTCTCTAATGGCAATTGGTTAGAATTTAACCTGACCATCAAAAGAAAAGGTTATTTCACAATCACGAACTACGGAGCTCCCTGTACCGCAACAGGGGGGCACTGCCAGCCCACGTCCTATGAATTCAGCTTATAATTTCTACATCATGCTTTGAAACTTCACAACAGATCTCAGAAATCTCAAGGAGTGACAAGAAGATCCAACATGCCCAACCCGACATTAACTAATTTCTATTTAAGAAGAATAGTCAAGAATTGTGTTTGACGACTTCAAGATTAATTCTATTGCACCCGTCTTCGCTAAGCCCTCTGATTTTTATTTGCATATCTGTGATGGAAATTCATGTGCTACAGGGCAGATCTCAATTCCTCAACAAGTCTTTTCCTTGGTGACAGCAGTGCCTGCAAAGTAGCCAGAACTGGGCAGACGAAGGCAGTGTGGCTCTAGCAGTCACTACTGCTTGGAAGCACTTGAACTGCTACAACATTTCAGTTTCCAGCCAGAGCAATTCCTGTATAAATCTGTTTATAATCACAGAGCTAAGAGCCCATGACATCTCCGTCAATGCTACAGCCTTGTACCAACTTCCTATAAGTGGGAGAGAAAAAGATACTTGTATGTTCAAAAGACAAGTTGTTCCTGGTGATTTTCCCAAGCAAAAGCTGAGCAACATACAAATCAAAGCATTTTATTTTTGTTTTTTGTTTTGCTTTTTAAAAAAACAAAGTAAACGAATGCTTCTCCCATCTCAGGAGGGCCTGACGCACACTGAGGTCACAGCTGCCCATGCAGTAGGACTGTACCTTCAGAAAAAAAAAATGTCAATCAGGTGAGACTGCTCGTGAATCTAACCTATACCATGTTTCTAAAAATGAACAGCATTTGCTTCTTCACTTATGTTAATAACACATTCAGAGATGCTTTCTTCTGGAGGGTTAAAAAAAAAAAAAAAAAAAAAAACCAAAACCAAAAACAAACCCTCACCTCTGAAATGTGCTTATGCCTAAAAACATTATAATTCTACAGTTTCCTAAAAACAGATTATTTACTGTTAACACCTCCTACTTGCTACTCATACGAATGTCTAAATCATCTCAATTCTCGGGAGAGTTCTCAGCTTCAATAGCCTCCAAAGGAGATGTGGTTTTCAATGTAAACACTTAATTCTGTGAGAACAAGGATAAGGAAAAAAAAGAGTGGGTGGGAGTATTTCCTTTTCCTTGGATTTAGTTTCGCTGAGTGTTCATTGTTCACAGGAGATGTTCTACCTTTCCATTGTCTCATATGCTTCCCCCACCCCCTTTTTTTTTTGATCCCTTGGAGACGAGCACTAAGATAAAGCAATTTATTTTCTTCCATGTACTTAAAATTTGGTTGCCCGATTCTGGATTTAGAATCTACATCAAGGTCCTCTTTTATCTGTAAACTCATGTTTGTCCTGCCCCCTTCCTTCACAAATTAAGACAGTAATTAAGCCTCTGTAAATCCTCTTAGTCAAACGTGCTGTCCTTGTCTCCCACTCATGCTCCTTCATCAGGTTACTCTGTATTTTTTCATAAACCTGCCTAGTCTTGACCAAATTAAGTAACTGACTATTCTTATACAATTTTTGTCATTTCACCATGTTGCTCACAGTGACAGTAAAACGCACATGTTTGGAACACAGCAACCCCGTCACCCTTAAATTCTAACAGAATTTAAGGCATATCCAACTGGTCACGACAGCTTGGCTGTGCTTCAATCCACCAGCGTGAGCATCTTTTTGTTTAACATCCTAAAGCCTGACAGTAATTCGTTCTTATTAACAAGATAAAAAAACCCAAAACCAATACCCCCACAGAACTAGAGTACGTACCACCACAGTCCCACCTGATTTTTTCCTTTAACTATCTATTGGAGAAGGAACTATTTCACTTACTTCCTATTGTTGTTAGGTGATGCATTACAAAGTAGACCATCTGCTTCATAGACTTATCACCCTTCTGATTTCCTTCCCATACGTTTGTCAGATGATTTTACGGCTTTCTGTATTGGTTTCTCTAGGGTTGAATTCCCCCTTTCTGGAAGGCCTCTGTTGACTCAGCCTTGATGTACCACTCTGTCTTCCTGCCTCCCTTCTGTCTTTTTTTCCTTTTTCCCTCCAGACATACGTATCCTTTCTGAGACCGGATGTGACTTAAACTTTTATGACCTAAATTTGATTATTCAAGTTTCTTTGCTTCCCGAGTCAAATTATTGATGGCCCACTTCTGTCTGAAGGGGTAGGAGGGCAGGAATTGAATCCTTCCTCCACAGATTCACTGGGATCGTTTGTGCGTGGCATGAGTTACCAGTTCAGGGTTACCACTTCAGCAGTACTCTTGCACATTACATTTAGGATAATATCTAGAAAAACCTTTCATATGTAAAAAAGACAAATACCATGCCTTAGTTTCCTTTGTCTATCACAAAGATTTTCAAAACATTTTTCACTCTGAGCTAATCTGCTTTCACTTTAAGTTAAGGAGGGGGGGAAGAGAGAAGAGGAAGATCTTTCTAAAATGTTAATTGATTTATTTTTTTTTTTTAAATCACAGCTGGCATGTCTAAGTTTAAATAATTACAACTGATGTAGCAGAACTTGGCCAACCCCAATCAGCTGCCTCTGTGCTTACTGCATATAAAAGAAAGGCATTCAAAACTGCAGGAACCTGTCAAAGCACGTTGCACAGCTTAGCTCATGTTTCCAGATCAGTAAGTACTACTGAAATCCAGTAAATACCTTTTAATGGAAAATAAAATAGTTCTTATACTGGCAAAAAAATCCTCCTCCTTCATAGTGAGAGTGATAAGAGAGTAGCAAAACACAAAAAGGAAAAGTGTCATGCAAAAGTAAGAGATTTAAAATCCTATGGCTAACCAGAATGAAGTATGAGAAAATGTTCCATTTGCCATGAGCAAAAAAAAAAAAAAAAAAAAAAAAGGAAAAAAAACCAAACAAACCACCAACTAAGGTACACAACTCTAACTGTACCTCTGATACTGTTCGTATCAGTAATTAGTTAAGGCTGGGAACATTCATTGTGTAGATAGAGGTTATTCATTTATTCTTAAAAGACCTTGCACTCTACATAAAAAAATAGAGGTAAAGAGCAATGGGCTTGTATAATTTGATGTAAAAATTCAAGCCATAAAAAAAATGAAATGTTGATTTATATTTATTTAATTTTAACTGTAGACTAGTAAAGTTCATCAGAGTATTAACAGACAACTAGGTACAGTATCCTTTCTACTCCATGCATTTATATGGATTTGGTTTTTTTTTTAATACAGCAGTATTTTAATACAGTTTAACAGAGTACTAATTGTAACTTCAGGCTCCCATATGTGGTAATATCTGGAAACCTTTAATTATTTAGAGAGAAAAATCAATTTTGCACTTTCAAGTCTAGTCTGTGAACTACACTCAAATTCAAGTTTCAATTTAAGTAGAGAAAATAATTATCATAAAATAGCCTCGATTTATTGTCTCAATTCACTTTGTTACATGTGCCGGAGTGTTTTACAAAAGCACAAACAGAAGCATCAGCTCTTCATGCAAGTTTTGAAAGCATACACCCACCTTCCTTAAAAAAACCCACCTTATTCAGGATGAGTTTCTTTTTAACATTTTAGAGGGTAAAGACCTTCTGTTTCATGCCTACCTATTCCCTGGTTCTGAGACCACGAATAAACCACCGGGGTAAAAGTGCAATTTTCTGCACCATGCCTCCTCTGTAGTATTTTAATCATACTCTAAAAACATTTTATTCAGCTTCTTCATTTTTCTCTTCCAAGTTAAATGTAACCCTGCTTTTTCAAGCACGCATATTATACAATTATACAGTACCTCTCCAACAAAGTACCGTATGGTACAGACTATCACTACTATCCACTGACGCTTTTTAAATATAATTCTTATACTGCAACAGGTATTTGCAGTGTATTTCCAACAGACCGGTCACTCAAGTCAGATGGGTTTAGGTATTTGTACACATCGTTATTTCCACTGCTGTCGGCCCAAGAAACACCAGATGAAGATCAGAGCAATAAGCACTGGGCAGACAAAAGGACCTGCGGAGTTTAAAGATAAGGTTTACAGCCAGCTGCCGTTGGTTTTAGAAGCAACGTGAGACGCACCAGAGCGAGCAGTGATGTACCACACTAAGCAAGGTCCAGCTGAGGGGATGGAGGACTCAGAAAGAAAATACCTGCTTGGAAACAGCTCACATGAACTTGTGCGTGTAAGTGACTATCTTAACAGGTATGAATTACATTTTCATTGCTTTTTCTTCTTAGCTATGCCATTATTTTTACTTTACCCCTAAAAAAAAAAAATCACAGTGAGAAATAGAGCAGAAAATAAATAAAAGTCTCAAACGTTAGAGCTGACAGTTCATTTATGCAAGTTATACTTTACTCTCACATCTCTGAGCTAAGCTTTAAACGTTTAGGTCAATAGCTACTTAGCCTACTGGAACAACCATTTATGCTCTTTTTTTAAAGTATCAACTATATTGAAGCAAAACACAAAACTCACCAAAGCAGAGAACAAAAATATTATTCTACAACTAAAGTAAAACAGGAAAGAGGAATGTGTAGTTATTTTTAAGCACCTCTGTGGAAGCTGTACAAGATATTTCATACTACAGTTCCTTTAGTCAACTTTTGAGCAAGTATATGCAGTAATGCATAACTGGTATTTGAG
Organism: Platalea leucorodia; assembly: GCF_965183815.1. Lineage (NCBI taxonomy): Eukaryota > Metazoa > Chordata > Aves > Pelecaniformes > Threskiornithidae > Platalea > Platalea leucorodia. The sequence goes on along the minus strand of NC_138825.1, from coordinate 28,343,961 downwards.
GAAGGATGCATTTATTGCTGAATCTCCAAGAGTTGCAATCAAGAGCTACTGGCTCTAGCACACAGAATTAGAGAGGCATACGATTTCAGATCAGTCTTATTACAGTAAGTTAAAATAAAAAAGTTCACGGTGAGTCCTTCCATGAAATGGGTTCATTTTGCTCCACTGCCAATATAAAAAGATATTAAAAGCTGCATTTCAGTATTGACTCAAACAAGTGCAACAATCCGTTCAACTTGGAAAAGTTACAATAACACCTTTTTCACAAGTTCTCTCTTCCCTAAACAGCAAACTGAGGGTTAAGAAGTACTTTAGTGTCAAGAGTGATCTCCCCATCCTGTACCCAGTTCCTTAACTTTCTTTGTCCTGCCCTGTAAACAGGCAATAAGACTGCATCGTTTCCAAAGTAAGCAATACAATAAGCCTTGACTTCCCAGAACTCCAAAACTGCCAAAACACCCATATATGATTTAGCTTGTAAAAAAACAAACAAAAAAAACCCACCAACACCCCCCTCCCCCTTCCCCAAAACCTTTTTGCATTACACATCCATTCTCCATTTCTCTTCCCTGAGGAACAAAGAAACTGAAGAAAGTACATGGGCACCTACCAGCCTGTTCAGCAAGCCCTTATTTTATTAGACCAGGGCTCATGCCAAATCAATCAAATTCAAAATACTATATTTTAGTTATAGCTATCACTGCCTCTTCTTTTCCATGTAAACAAACCACTAGCCTTTTCATTCAGTGAGAACTTGCAAACAAACTTGTTTTGCCCTGAGACATTTAAAGTCACCTCTTACTTGCACCATTTGATAATATTTGCAGATTCTTTCCTTTCCTTAGTGCGATTTAATCTGCGCCTGAAGTGTAGATCCTCCTGAATTTAGAACAATACATAAAAATGGACGAGTTACTTTATAACCTGAATGGTGAACACAGCTTTCTGCACATGAACTATTTCTGTGTACGTACATGGAGGGGGGCATTGTTCAAAGAAGTTAAGCTTGTCAATCGTCTTTGGAGAATTGGCTGAAGACGACAAGTTCTTGCACAATACGTTCTTTTAAGCTTGCTGAAAACTGATGGAACACACAAATGCACATCTTCCTTTATTATTTTTAGCATGGGGATCCACCTCCCTGCTGCCCCAAGCTACACCAAGGGAATATTAAAATAATCTTCCAGTAAGGAAGAATTCTGCGTGCTTACTAGACAGGATAATTACCACTGCCCTTACAGTACATGCTAATTGTACTTGGCTACAGATGGTTAACCAAATACATTCAGAGACTCACCATCTGACTTTCAAGCCACACACAGTGAAATTCACATTTTATAAATATTTAACTGGAAGTAAAAATGGTAAGGCTTATCATAGCTGTCACAGCTTCATGCAACTGAAGCAATTAACAGTAGAAAACCTTAAGACAATACAGACATGGGAAGCTTGCGATTACTCACAAAAACCTAACTGGAACAGATTGCAATGCAATTTCCCAGCTCCTGGAGCAAGTGCCCATGTGATCTCACCAAATCCCGCCAACAGAGGAAAAAGCTGTCGGTCCCTGCCAGCAAGTTGTTTTAAGCACCTGCCTGCACCTGGGGGAAATAAGAAAATGCAGCAGCCAAGCCAGGGGAGCAGAGGGATGGAGTACAGCAAGAGATGGTGGGGCAGAAAAGGCCAGTGCACCACCAAGGGAGATTTCCAGTTCTTCAGTTCCAATGCTACAAAGCATTATTTGCTGTCTGAATTTTATTTATACGTAGATCGACATATATACACACAGAGAGCAGATCAGACTTCAGTAAGTGCTTCAAATCTGTAAGGGGAAACAAAAACATTCAGGAAACTTATGCATTTTTCTTCTGCTTCATGGTGAAAGTGACTGAACTGTCTAATTAGATGGATCTTGGGGACTGATCATACAGAAATCAGTGAACAGGTTTCTTGAATTGCCTTCAATTTCAGCTCCAACCTTGGTTTTAATTCCATTTACTCTTTCATTTTAACCCTAGCTATGCTCCCATTTCTTCTGACAATTTCTGGGCATCCCTTGATGTAATCCACAGAAACAAAGACTATAATATTTTTCCACTGTAGGCTTTCTGCCCCCTGCAGAAATGAAGTTTCTTCTTCCTGTTCTACCACGATGCTCACTGAATGTAAAATGTAATGCAGTTATGGACTGAATGCCAGCTCCAGATCTGCTGCATCCATACAACAGAAAACCCCAAGAGCTCCTGTGTTACAGAATTGGCTTTAGGCAATCTCAGATAAGGCCACTGCATAACAGGAAAGTAGCAAATCTCTGTCCCAAAACAACACACAAACTTTCCCTTTCTGTTTCAGCAACTCATAACAGACAAGCTCAAAATTCATATTAAATTCATCACCAGCTTTCTTCCTGACAAGGTATTGTAGTCTGATGTTTTCAGAGCTCAAGTGCTTTAGTTAGAATTCACTGCCTTATACCTGCTGAAACCACAGAATCCACTGAAATTATGCAAAGCTTTGAATTAAAAAAAAAAAAAAAAAAATCTTATCTACAAGAACACCAGCTACTAGAAAAGAAACAAACAGAAAGCTACATCATAGCCTCAAAAAAAAAGTCATACGTAATCAGAACCACGCATTTAAGTCTCAGTGTCCTGTGAGATACTAGGGTGTTTTTGGAGGACAATAATAGCTTCTAGCAATTATCTTTCTCAAAACTGCTACTAAGATTTAAACCTATGGAACTGACAAAAAGAGTACCATACTTATACCATGTTGTTTATTGCATCAGGGTAAAAAAATGTCAAAGAGATTAGTGAAAGAGCAAAACTTCAACATCATTGTCTGATAACATGCTCTACATAGTATCACATGCACAAGCTACAGGTGTATTTTCACATCTAAATTGGTTTTTGATTAAAGACATCTATTTAGCATGAATGTGATGCTGTCAGTAAAAAACTAAGCTCTAACCTAACAGTGCCCTCTTAACTATACTTCTGTCTTAAAAAAAAAAAAAGTATAAAATCCCACGAGCAACCTGATAAAGTTTCTTCCTCTGGAATTTCTTACAAAGCTGCATGCTGAAAAATTGCAAGTTTTGGCTACCATTGCCACTGTTGCTTCACGCAGTCAAACTGCTCTGTCTGTACTCAACCACACTAGCTCCATCCAACAAACTTACAGAATAGGGTCAGATTTTTATCAGAAGGTTTTTTTTATGCTTATTTCTAAGAGCACAAAAGAAAAATGAACCAAAAGTTCAACACGAGTGTTCCCCAAACTGATGCAGCTGCAAAGTAATTACGAGATTACTAGTAATTATTAGAATAGCAATTATATTCTCCAAATTTAACTTGATTTTTAAATTTCAATCAGATTGACAGACCGAGATATTTTAAACACCTTTCTAACTGCGAATCAAGGGTTATACCCAGGTGCATGTGTACCTGATGATCAACAGAACTGCTTTGAAGTTAATGGTCTTCTCCAAACTACAGTTACTGGCTTGCGTCAGACACTTGAAGAGTGCACATGATCTTGACTAAGTCACTACAAAGACCAAGATCTCCAGTGATTATACATAGTGAAAAGAGAATAAACCATTCCTGCCTGCAGCATCATAAGGGAAATTCCCAAATGTACATGTGCTTTTCCCTCTCAAAACTCTGCCCCATTTTCCCCAACAAAGTCCTCTCTTGCTGCAACAGCAGTTAAAGGTGAACTTGCAGCTCCTTCCAGCAGATACAGCTTGCTGCCCAATTCCATGTTCAACCACAGCAAGATGAGCTTCAGGCAACATGGGGGGGGGACGGCACACCCACACAACAACCAAAAAACCCACTCACTTTCCACTGTCAACAATGAAAAGAAATAATTTAAAAAAAAAAAAAAAAAAACCACAAACAAAAAAACCCACACATCTTCCATTAGGCTGCAAGTTGATAGCTCTCACTTTTTCCCTGTATTTGACAGTGGATTATTTTTAGGAGAATGACTGCTCCTCAAGGTATGGTGAACAGGCTTTTACTCAACACTGAAGGCATTCTCTTTATTATAAGTACTCCTGCTGGCATCAATCTATACCTCCGGCACCTGAAGCGATAGATCATGATTTTATTCTGTGCTTCCAGCAAACTTGAGTGTTTAAGAATAAAAAGTCAATGCATCTCCAGCCTCCTTTATATTTGTCAAGTCAATATCTCTAGTACCATGCACAGCTATATAAATTAATACCTGGATTTTTTTCCAAATTCATTGCAAGAATTCTTAGAGGGTTTTTTTGTTTGTTTTCCAAAAAAAAAAAAAAAAAAAAAAAAAAAAAAAGCAGCTATTTGGAGAGAAAGTGTTACACAGTTTTATTATAATGCAAACAAATTGTGTTGATACAATGTTGCTCATTTCCAGAACACTAGCTCTGATCTCTGCCACCATTTTTTTTTTTTTTTGCTGATGATGTTCTGACCATTAAATTTGATAATACAAGTCATTTGTGGCATAATGAAAATGAATGTTCATTCATCCAGATGCCTCAAAGAAGAGATTTTCCATAGATCCATCTAATTCATCTACCAAATGTTTGTCCGCTTGCAAAGTCAACATACTTGTGTATCTTTTGACAGTCAAAGCCACTTGGCCTAGTTAAAAGGCATTCAGATACACCTTTGTTGTTGTGCAAGCTTTTCCAAGTCCAAATCAAACAAAAAAAGGAAAAAATGTGTAAGTAATAATGGATCTCGTGAGGTTAGCAAAATGAATGTACATTCATGATGGCATGATGGCAAGATTTACCTGAATTATGCACAACTATGTGTATATATTTGAAGTGCAAGGTACTCGTTTGAATACACGTGCCTGTCCATGCGACAGATTGTGTTGGGCACTGGTTAGTCTGTCGAGGAGGGGACGGGGATGCAAAGGGAGTTGTCAAGGAGGGAGAGCAGGAACAGAGCACGTATAAAATACCTGCAATCAACACAACACAGGACTTTCATACAAATCTTCCCTTAAAACACGACTGTTGGACTGAAGTCTTCCAGCATTAAGCTGCTGTGCAACGTTGGAAACCCTGCCTCTGCCCAGAGAGCGTTTTACCCGATTTGCAACTCCATTCCTCACATTCCTATGGTGGGAAAATGCTCCACGAAGCTCACGGACATCAGCTGTTCCTGAGCTGGAAACGTGTCCTCCCATCCCTGTTTTCTCCCTAGCAAGTTCACAGCTCCATGGTGTTCAGCTGTGACTTCCGAACGCCCACTACGGTTGTCGCACTGGGCGGGAAAACAATTCCCCTGCACCATGCCTCAGTCAAACCCTGCTCCTCCCCGCATTTCACCGCTCAGATGAGCCCAAGTGTTTCAGGACAGCCACGCTCATAGACCTTGGGGTTACCCAGACCAAACCCAAACTTGTTTTCAGGTGAAGAATGATTTGCAAAACAAATTCTGACTAACAATAATTTGCCACCACCTCTGGAAAAGAGTGTCCCAAATCTTAAAGAAAATAAGAAAAAAGAAAAAAGGTCATACATAAAGATAACTTTAAAGCTTCAGTAATTTTAAAGCAAAAATGATTTAAAAATAGTTCCAGTATGCTGAACCCTCCTGATACTTTGTGGTTTTACTGTCATGTATTTCCGTTAAAACCACTCTTCCTCAATTGCTTTTCCTCCACATGCAACCAGTGCAATAAAGCTCAAACAATGTAAATTGGTACAAAAAAATTAACTCAAAACAATTGCAATTCTCCCTTTAATTTCTTTCCAGTTCAAATCACTTTGAATGTGCCACTTTCAACATGAATATAGACTGGTTAAAAAAAAAAAAAAAAAAAAACCAAACCAAACATTAATCTGCTGGACTCTGTCCTTTTCACAAACAAGTCCCAATTCTTTCTTAAAAGCAATGATGCATTTTTAGAAGTCTACAATACAAACAATTCCTTTTCCACTGTTCAGCTTTCCACTAATCTGTTTATTAAATTTGCATTTCTGAAATGTAAGGATTGGGTGAGAGAAGATGATACATGATCATTTTTAGAAGTTGGGTGGAAAACTAGCTGAGTCACCAGGCTTCAAATGCAGCCATTGTGGTCTAACAGTTCTGGTCCAAATGTCAATGGTTCTGGTCTAATGGTCCAACTGGCAGTTGATTTCAAGTGGTGTTCCTCACAGTCAGTACCAAGGTCAATACTGCTTCATCTGGTCCATGGGATGGACACACTCTCATCCTATTTGTGGATGACACCAAACTGGGGAAGGACCAAAATGGTGGGGCATAGGGCTGCCACTCCCCAACATCAGGGCAAATTGGAAGACCGGATTGACAAAAGTCTCACAACATTCAGCAAAGACAAATGCAGAGTCTTGCAGCAGCGCCAGGATAACCCCACACAGCAGTGCGGGCTGGGGTGACCAGCAGAAAGGAGCTGAGGATCCAGGTGGACAAACTGAAGAGGGGTCAGCAGGGTACCCTTGCAGCAACCAAGGCCGACCACACACTGGGCTGTATGAGCAAAAGCACAGCCAACAGGTTGGCAGAAATGATTATTCCCTTCTGGGTGGCAGCTAGACACATGTCCAGTTTAGGGTCCCCTAGTATAGTGGAGATTGACCAGCTGGAGAGCGCCCACTGGGGGGCCATTAGGATGGTAAAGAGGCTGCAGCACACAATGCATGAGCAGAGAGTCTGTGAACTGGGATCCAGCTCTACTCTTCGCCACCCTGGGGGGCAGGGGCTATAGAGAAGAGCACGCCAAACAGTTTTCAGAGGCGCACAGGGAAGAGGCATGCAGGAGGCAACCATCACAAGTTGCAACACAGGAAACTCCAACTCAGCAACCTGGTTTAGCTCTTAACCACTCTCAATGAGCATTTTTTTTCCTTTGTACCCAGCATTGTAGCCCTTCCATCCTTGGAGATATTCAAAACTCAGCCGGAGCAAGACTCCAAGTAACACGATCTATCTTTGAAACCAGCGCTGCTGGGGCTGGGGGGTGTTGAACCAGATGACCTCCAGAGGTTCCAACCTACATTTTTCAGTGATTCTATGATCTATTCTAGGAGGGCATGCATGGTATAAGATTACAAATGTAATATACCAGCAAGCCAAACTGCGCTGCCAGCCAAAATGCAAGAATAGAAGATCTACTCTACAGTCTTTTGACATACCCTTGTCAGCAGATGCTCCAAAATGCTGGCTCAAAACTCACGGGAAAGGGCAGGGGCAAGAAAAAAAAAAAAATCCAGAAATGCAAGCACACAGTTTTTCTGACATATCTGTACCTAAAGACTTCTCCCTTATATACAGCAGATCATACCTTTTTGTGGCTCAGCCTCGAGCAACAGACACAGGTAGCACAGATGCTGGTAGTATGGACGTGACTTGAAGGGGAACAAACAGCTGGGATGAAAGATAAGTGTTATGAAATGGAAATTTTCTTTTTTAAGATGCCCTCTGCTGTTTCACTCCCACTAGATCCTACTCTTAAAGTCAGAACTCAATGACTGATTTATCAATCTGTTTGAACAAATCCTGATGTCACTTACTAAATACGTACATATCACAGATTTTGTCTCGGTCAGAGGTACTTTTTGAGAAAAACTTGGGGAAGAAAACTTGTTTGTTTAAATAGAAGCATCTGATAGCTAGGCAAAGTCACAATAAAAAGTCTGTAACAAACAGCCCAGGGAAAATAGATTTTCTGTAACACAGCTGATAAAACAAACTTTCCTCCAATATAAATGTCCTCCTGGTGTCTCACAGAGCCAGTACAGCTACGTTTGGGAATTGAGAGCCCTGGACATGCTGGGCCAGCTGATATTCATCAACAAAACCCCATCAAGGAGAGTGGATCTGGCCTGCTGTGCATTTGTTGCGTGTGTTGAAAAAATTTCGGTGAAGTCTGTTGTGATAACTGATTTATGTTGGTGGACAGTCCTCACGACACAAAGTCTGCTAAGGAGAACAGGGTAAGAGATTGGTTGTTTCAGTGTCTGATAGTTTAAGTTCAGAGGGGATGGAGGTATACCACCTTTTTGAAGAATGTGAAACCAGTCTACACCTAGACTATAGATTGGTTTTTGCTAATAAATATAATTAAGATATTGTGTGTCTAAAGTCCACGTTAGCTTTAGGAGACAAACTGAAATTTACTACGAAGACTGGAATCTGGCCATAATTTGGGCTTCCTAGCAAGGTGAAACAAATAAGAGGAACCTACACTGGTGAAAAATCTAGGTGCCAGTAGAACCTAAAGACAAGATGAGAGCCAGTAATAAGCTTTTATGTATTTTTATATGTATAAAAACACACACAAACTGATCATCCCACTTCCTGTAATTACAAGAACACACTGCATCTACGCTATTGAAAATGCTACTTTCATTTTAAAACTACTATTTTGAAGAATTTTGTTTTCACTTGGGGACTGTGAATTTCAGGGGGTTAATAGGGCGCTGTTAACTGCAGAGTCTAAATCTTATCCTTTCTCTGGAATAGGAAAGGCTGACAGCCTGAGGGGGGAGAAGGGAGGGAGATAAAAGAAAACAGGCCTGTCCAGCACTACAACAAAAATATTCACTGACTCCACATTGCTTAAAGTTGTGGGCCTTTGCAAACAAGAAGCTCACAAGCAAATCAAGGAGACTGAGGTGACCAGACTTGGGTGAAAGTAACTTTAAAAGTTAAAATACTGGAGAATTTATGCACTGAAAGGTCTGTAACAAAAAAATGGAGGTTGAGACATGTTGCAGAGAGGGTACTCAACCATTAGTAAGAATGTCAATTCTTACATTTGGAAAACATAGCCTCTATTGTAAGAGTTTCTGCATGAGCTGTAGAAAAAGTTACTGAGCTGGGTGCAATTTATATGAGCATACATGTAAGAAAAGGAAAAAAAAAAAACAAACCAAAACAAAACAAAAAAAAAAACCACAAAAAGAAGGGAAAAGGGGAAAAATTCTTTCAGTATTAAGATTTCCTGTTTTGCTGGCCAAAATGCTAAGTCTTCTGAGACATCTGATGAAGGAAGTACATTTGAATGTGTTGAATAGGTACTGCAGGAATGCTGTCAAAAACATGGGAAAGATGTTCAATGCTAAACTCCTCACCATTCTTGCCGAGTTGCAAATTAACACTTCGAGCATGCATTACACTGATGCAAAGCAAAACCACCTACACCTATAACATAAGCGATGTGCAAATACACATTAATTCCCAACAGTTTTTGCTAGCTCCCTGGTTGCAAAGAACTAAACACAAAAATAACCCAAATAACATATGTCTGCAAATCAGCTAACAAGCAAAGAATAAGCCCCATATGAACAGATGTAAGGGGAGAGGAAAAAAAAAACTTCAGAACACTAAAACCCTTCAAGAGAGCAAGTTTGTCAGAGTTCGATCAGCAACTGAAGATGCCAACAACTTACCAGTTTCTAAATTCCCGTCTGCTGGCTTGTCAAGTGTCATTTACAAAAATGCAGTCTGAGTGAACGAGACACATTTCATGACTCAAGATAGCGTGGCATCAGAAATTCAGGATTTAAATAGATACATCTGGTTAATCCATGTAGAAAATAGAGAAAAACTGAATAACCACTTAGACATTTGAAGAGAGCATGTAGTCACTTCTAATATTGATATCACGGTTCATTAAACTAGAAAGGTTATACAGATTAAAGGTTTACATGTGCCTACTAAAAATATCAAGAATATTTAATTGTACAGTTGCACTCCTTTGTCCCCCAGTAGTCTCCTTATGTCACTCAAGATTTCTTATTTGGACAATTAAAGTAATAAGATTAGACCACCAAAAAAAGTTGGAGAAACCATTGTCTAATCCAGTTAGGGAAACAAAAACCTGAAACATTTCACAGTATGTTTCTATATATTTAAGGATTTTAACCCGAGAACACCCGCCTACAGGTAATTTTGAAACAGTTACAACAACTCCTGTTAGCAATTTTACTCGGGTGCATCAACTTTTTGTAGAATCAAGAACATGCCTACTATTTTCCTCTTCAGAGGTCTCAAACTAAAAATTTCAAACACACTCATATAGAAAGAGCAAAGTAATCAAAAGGTGCTTTTCAGACCAAATATTACCCATTTATAAATATATCTGTGTCAAAAGCCATAGCATGTTTTTTGAGTAATCCAGAGGAACTTCTCTATGAAGAAATTAACTGTATCACAAAGTTTTGTCATTCAACAATATTCTAGATATTTATGCAATGCATCACCTTATCTTTCAACACATTTTGGTTATTGCAATCGCCTGTGGCAACCCAGACTATAAAGAAGTGAGACTACACACTATTTGCACAGCATAAAAATTACTACATATTAAAAAAATCCATACTTCCATAACAAATTTTGCTCTGCAGGAAAGGACAGCATGGATCTCATATTTGTAATAATATTTGGTATTTCTTCAATTAATCTTTACTGCTTAAAGTAAATATAAGTCACCTCTGCCATCTCCCTTTAGGAATGCATTGACAATGCTTTGTAATAGCTCCTCATGCACCCTCTCCTCCACACATCTCCAGTTTTGTGTAGATTAATGTCGTATATTAATTACATGTTTAAGTGTTTACTTAGAGATATAATGCTGTCTTTTGTCTTCTGCTAGCTCACATTTTACCTGAAGGAACACTGTTTGTTTGTGTGGGAGGGTATGCTGGGGGAGGCAATCGCACCTCCCGTCACAGTATCCGCTTTCCTTTGTCCAAATTTTAATTTCTCATCGCTCCAACAAATTACTTCCACATGGGCCTGTGCTCTTCATGCACAATTCCTACCCAAAGGCAATTCCTGTAGAAAGACTGAACGTAACTGGTTCAGCCATTTTTTGTTTCAGCTGTCTATGCACCTACCCCACAGCATCTTCCTTATGCTCTGCACAGAGAATTGGTGCTGACACAACTGAGCAATCTACACATTTCTGCTCCAAAACACAGTTTCTATCATAAGTTACTCCAAGATCTTAGGTGCACACACACCCGCCCTGCCAGCCCCCCATCCCTTGCCAGGGCACACTCTGGCAGGTTTTGTCAGCTTGCAATGGTTTTGCTCAAGGGCTTACGATGCTCAAGCAAAATCCTGTCGCCTTGTAGAATGAGTCAAACAAATGCTTCTGAACGGTTAAATCACTCAGACACCGTAGGAAATATGAGGAAAAGGAGTCCCCAGAGAAGAGGGAGCTGCTGGTGGGTGTGGTGACAGTGTCTTCCTGAAACCCTGATGCAGAGGAATGATCACAGAGCTTAAAAAATGCCAGACGGTGTTTCACTGCTGCTACATCAGCTGTTTAAAAATTAAAAAATGCATGCAAAGAACACCGCACCATACACATTAACCAGCGTTACATGTCACGGCAAGTTTTCCAGGTTAACTGCTCACCAAGTAAGTCATCTTTAATTTTAAAACGAATTGAACAGTAAGTAGGATTTCATTTGCAAAGCAGCATTTCTGAGGGAGTTCCTATAACAGCGACCTTGCAAACAAGCCTAATATTGCAAAAGCTCATTCATTCCTTGGTTTCTCAAAACAACTGCATGGAAATACCCTCCTCCTTATACCCAAGGGCTTGTGAACATGTTTAAACTTACACACCCAGTGAGATACAAGCCAGTCAACAGGAATACCTAGCTGCACAGAACTGTTTTCATCTAAGATGTCAAAGGGCCAGGGCAAAAGTTTCATAGAAATGTGACAAAAACCTTTAAAATATAGAATTTGAACCAAAAAATGTCTAAGCCACAGATAAAGATGACCACAAAAGTACTTGAGCCCAAAAAGGCAAATAACGTTATGCGTCTTCTGAACATTTTAAAAGACTGCTGCATAAAAACGGTACAGTCACAAGCATGAGAAAATGCTTACCGTTAGCAATCCCAGTCCTCCATACTGCTAAATTTTGCTCTCCTTCTAATCCTGGCCTCCTTCCTAGAGGTATTTCAGAAATAGCACTGTACAGTAGGTTCTGTACTCCAGAAACTATTTTACTCAAGTTGCACTTTTCCACAAAGATGATATAAAATATGATGCTTCCTCTCCTCTATCGCGCATACTTGTAACATTGGTTGAAATTGATCTGATTTTTAAAAAATGCTCACATTTTATTCACATTTATATTTATTGTAAAAAGGACATAACAGAACTCTATTTTCTTATATTACATAAAGAAAACCCACATTTTGCGGACACAAACAGCTAATATCTCACCAAAGCATACAAAGAACAACCAGTTGAAAATCATCGAGGCAAGTTTACAAAGGCTTAAAAGCCACAAGGTGATGAAAGTCCTATTTTATACTTCACATGACTCCTGAATAATCAATAAACAATATTTTTAGCCCCAAGAAGGAGTAAAAGAAGGATAAAGTTCTCAGCCATGAAAATGAGTTTTCCAGATATTCTGAGTTGGTAATTGTCATGGCCAAGACTAAATCCTATACCTTCCTCTGCTATGAAGTAAATACAGTACATAGCCTTTCTTAAACTCCAAAAACTTGACTGTGGCAGCAGAAATAAAATAAGGGAGGATGATGATGAAAAAGCAACTTAGAACAGGTACTTTTGATGCCAACCCATCATCTATGTTATTAATAGGTCACGCATGGACCCCGTGTGATGCTCTGAGTGAAATGAAAAATAAAGAATCTATTGACATGGGTACAGTTATTCTTTCCTACAATAATGACTTATAAAATACTGTTAAAACTGTGTGAGGAAGTAGTAAATTAAAAAAAAAAAAAAAGAAAAACACAAACAGACACACATAGTAAGAACTGCAATGATCATCCTGAATTGCCTTGGGATATGCTAGTGCCTTATCATAAAGAATAAGCAAACAAGGACTAATAAGGACCTGAAACGTGATTCAGGCATCCCCCGTGGGGATCAAGAATGATCAAGTTGCCCAGGGCAGGAGGGTAAGAGCACTGGAGGATTACTACAAACCACTCCTGAAGCAAGGGAGACCCAAGCGACCTCAGATACAGGAACAACTGAGACTTCATTAACTATAACCTAAAATTGCATTTTTCTCACCTTACCAGGAAAGTGCAGCTGCAATTACTGAGATGGGATATTTAACCACTGCCTTTGACAACATGAACCAAGCTTATGCCTATTTCTAAGAGTCTTTAAAATTACCTGATAAATACAAGGTAATCTTTTTTTTTTTTTTTTTTTTTTTTTTTTTTTTTTAAGAAGGGAATCACCAGAGAGACTAAGCTGTCAAGCTCTCGGAGCATGTTTCTTTCAAAAAGCAAGTGCAGGGTGCACTAGCGTTGGCAGCCAGAGCCAAGGCTGCAGAACAATTTTCATTATAGTATTGTTTTCAGAGGTTTGCAACTTTCTTAAATATTTACCTTTCGTATTTACTCTGGGAACACACTCAATAAGCATCTCAATATGCTTCTTAAAAATCGATATTAAAAAATAATCATACTGTAAAACGTGATCACTTAGGGACTACATAATGATATATACATAAAGGTCTATACAACCAATCTAAACCTGACACATCCCTGATAGCTCAGCTATGCAACCAAAATGTCGGGGGGCAGGAGAGAAGAATAAATGGGTGAAAAGTTTAGATTTATACACCTAGCAAACCAAATACATTATTTTCTTCTGCTTGTAATACACCTATGGATTTGGCTTGTTTACAAAAAAAATAAAGAATTCTGAAGAAATTAAATCCAAAACAACGACTTATAAACCAGCAGCCTTCCATCTGGAATTATTCAAAAGGCACACATGGTCCTATTTTTAATGTAGAAAAATTCAGTAATCTGATACTTATTCACCTTTCTTACGATTAGCTGCTCCACAACATACCAGCTTTAGAATACGGGGCTTGCAATCTGGTCTTGTAAAAGAAATATTAAGTTAAAGTTATTAATTCATTACTTTGAGGCTATTTCCATAAAACGTACACACACTAAGAGACTGAATTAGGTTGGTTTGGGGTTTTTTTAGCACACAGCAATGGTAAAACCAAATTAAAACACATTTTCTCATCTGGAATGTATGCGTAACTGCCTTAACAAGGACAGCTAGACAAATAATGATAATCAAGTGGGATAATTATTTCATTAGCTGCGTTCAAGGTTGGGGTTTGTTTGGTTCAAAAAACAGTAATAGATTTGTTTATTTATGATTTTTGAGATTACACAATGACATAGCCTAATGCTACATATCCACCTTTTTCAGAAGGCTTTGGAAAGGAAAAATCCATTCCCAAGATGGGAGCACCTGGTTTCTCTTTTCACACACCTTTTTTGAGGATGGCGTGACAAGGAGGAGGAAGGGAAGAAGTGGAGGAAAAGGAAGAGAGGGAGAGGCAAGCTGCTAGGTTTTGGAGAGAGGAACAGGGATATTCAACAGCACCCAGCTGGCTCCCAGACTGCTCTGCCACTGTACTAAGTACTTTTTCCTCCCTCACAGCATCAGGCCTACAGCCATGCCTCGAGGAGGTATTTTCCCCTTTGGGGTGAGAAGTGAACCTACTTCACCATGCTGGCAGATAAGAGCTCCACAACCGAGAGAGACGAGTTTTTGCAAAGGGGGACCAGACCACAGGCTGGCCGTACCAGGTGGCACACAACAGCTCAGCGCCTTCTTCTCATTTCCCCCCCTAAACACACAAAAGAGCTCTTCAAAAGGGCAGCGACACATTATCTCTATGCTTTCCAAACCAAGGTTTCAGACCACCATCTGCCCGCCCACTTCCAAGACCTGCATCTTCTGTCCTCCAGAGATAAGATGACAAATTTACCCTCCTGGTAACCTCCTATGCAGCCACTAACAGCGATCCACCAAAGTCAAAGGCAGTGCCGACACAACACCAGTGCTGCCCTCCTGCACCTGGGCCCCTCGTGGAGAGTAAAGCTGAGCCTACAAGGCTCAAAATCTCAAAATGCCTCAGAAAGGCTGGAGGGCTTCTCCACCATGACTGAAAGGAAAGAAGAGTTACCACTGCTGCCCCTGGACATGCAAGAAAGCAGTTACCACAAGGTACACCATCTAGCCTGGCAACCCAAATCATTAATTAGCCGATTTTCTGCAGAAATGTATCCATTATCAATCTGACAGGCACACAGCTAATCCTAAACATTTTATACAAGATATCATTTAGGCTTCAAGCACTCACCTTTTGTTTTTCTCATCCCTCAAATGCAGCCATTAATCAGTATTCATCTGAAGAGGGTTTATAAGAGCTGATTAGTTAAAAAGTCCTTCATTTTCCAAGGCAGAAGAGCCATGCTCAGGAGCCCTCTCCTTGAACAGCACTGGGCAGCCCATTGTCCTCTGCTGCCAGAGCTGCCTCTCACCAGCCCTCTAAGGTCTGCCAACACAGCCTCACATGCCACACGGTCTGAGCCACGAGTTTTGGAGAACACCTCCAGACCGGGTCCACCATGGCATGGTACCATGCAGATCAGGTTACACACACAGAGCAAAGCAAGGTCCTGAAGGCAGCAGCATATCATCCATAGTCCAAGGAGGCAATGTAGTGAGAACGCAGCCAGAACTCAACTCTATCTGGTTTGCCTTTGCCAACAGTCTTAGTAATGTTTTCATACAAACAGGAACAACGACCTACTGAAGGACAATAAATACTGACTCAAAACTAAAACTGAGCTTTTTCTGGTAGGTAGAAAGTAGCTGAACTGCTCAATACGCAGCTCCTCTCTAAGGCTTACTCAAAAAGGAACAGAAAGAGAAATGCAAAATGACTGCAGAAGAACACATACAGAATCATAGAATTGTTTAGGTTGGAAAAGACCTTTAAGATCATCAAGTCCAACTATTAACCTAGCACTGCCAAGTCTGCCACTAAACCATGTATCTAAGCACCACATCTACCCATCTTTTGAATACCTCCAGGGATGGAGACTCAACCACTTCCCTGGGCAGCCTGTTCCAATGCTTGATCACCCCTTCAGCAAAGAAGTTTTTCCTAATATCCAATCTAAACCTCCCCTGGCACAACCTGAGCCCATTTCCTCTCATCCTATCGCTTGTTACATGGGTGAAGAGACCGACCCTCACCTCGCTACAACCTCCTTTCAGGTAGCTGTAGAGAGCAATAAGGTCTCCCCTCAGCCTCCTCTTCTCCAGACTAAACAACCCCAGTTCCCTCAGCTGCTCCTCATAAGACTTGTGCTCCAGACCCTTCACCAGCCTCATTGCCCTTCTCTGGACACGCTCCAGCACCTCCATGTCCTTCTTGTAGTGAGGGGCCCAAAGCTGAACACAGTACTCGAGGTGTGGCCTCACCAGTGCCCAGTACAGGGGGACGATCACTTCCCTGGTCCTGCTGGCCACACTATTCCTGGTGCACGCCAAGATGCTGTTGGCCTTCTTGGCCACCTGAGCACACTGCTGGCTCACGTTCAGGTGGCTGTCAACCAACACCCCCAGGTCCTTTTCCGCCAGGCAGCTCTCCAGCCGCTCCTCCCCAAGCCTGTAGCGTTGCACAGGGTTGCTGTGACCCAAGTGCTGAACCCAGCGCTTTGCCTTGTTGAACCTCATATAGCTGGCCTCGGCCCATTGATCCAGCCTGTCCAGACACTTCTGTAGAGCCTTCCTACCCTGCAGCAGGTCAACACTGCCACCCAACTTGGTGTTATCTGCAAACTTACTGAGGGTGCGCTCGATCCCCTCATCCAGATCATTGATAAAGACATTAAACAGAACTGGCCCCAATACTGAGCCCTGGGGAACACCACTCACAACCACCCACCAACTGAATTTAACTCCATTCACCACAACTCTTTGGGCCCGGCCACCCCAACAGTTTTTTACCCAGCGAAGAGTATGCCCATCCAAGCCACGAGCAGCCAGTTTCTCCAGAATGCTGTGGGAAATGCTGTCAAAGGCCTTATTAAAGTCCAGGTAGACAACATCCACAGCCTTCCCCTCATCCACTAAGCGGGTCACCTTGTCATAGAAGGAGACCAGGTTGGTCAAGCAGGACCTGCCTTTCATAAACCCATGCTCACTGGGCCTGATTCCCTGGTTGTCCCGTACGTGCCATGTGATGGCAATTGGGATGATCTGCTCTATAACCTTCCCCAGCACCAAGGTCAGGCTGATAGGCCTGTAGTTCCCCAGATCATCCTTCTAGCCCTTCTTGTAGATGGGCATCACATTTGCTAATCTCCAATCAACTGGGCAATAAAATGGTCACAATACTTAGCAGAAGAGCTGCACTACCTCTTGATAATTATAACTATTCTATATGGCTACTACAGGTCACTTCCTAGATCAACAAAAGAAGCAGCACTAGAAAGCACTTAAGTACAACCGTGTGTTCAATTACGAAACCAAAGATAAGCTTCCTGCTAATTATGTTGACACATGCGGGTTCAGAAAAATATTCTCAGAGATAAAGCAGACACAATATACACTATGCATGCGAAACAGAACAGGCACAGCAAGAAATCATTAACTTTAACACCACAAAACATAAAAATCAGATGTAAAAGCAGCAGAGAATCTTCAGTGATCTGATGTTGCACTTCCTTCTAGACTTCCTGTTGTATGTGTGTAATTGCTGCAATAGAAGTCCTTGGAAAAATGAGTCACATCAAACAAAATAATCAAACCATAATGATTAACAAAGAAGTGGAACATACCTTACAGTATAAAAAAATGCTTCTCCAGTATAAATTCTTTTAAAATAAGATTATATGTCATATGTTAAAAAAGCATAGTGCTATTTTGCAAAACCAAGTTGTGTCATATTTCCATAGTTAAAAGTCATCTTAAAATGCATTAACCATTCTGCAAAAAGAAGAAAAAAATCTAAACATCAAAACAACCCCACAAATGTAAGAACTTTCAGAAACTCTAGGAGTATACCTTACATATATCAACAAAGTATTTTCTTAATTCATTAAACTGTGAGTAAACTGTCCCAAAAACAAGTAGAAACTTACCTATAATAGTGTTATAATAGTACAGAAAATGGTTTTCCTGATGCTTTTACTACATAAATGCACATGCAAAATTAAAAGAAGGGAAGAGGGGAAAGAAGAAAGCCATATGGCAGCCATCATCTTATTAAGTAAGAAGGATGGTTCCTGTTAGAGGAGAACTGAAGAGAAGATCCTTGTTGGACTGAACAGCCAGCAGCAGCAGGACTGCAGCAGCAGCAGCAGCCTCCTGCTCCAAGCTCCCTGGAAATGGCCCAGCAACACGTCAAGTTCTCAAAGCATCAACATGATTCAGTTTTCCGTTTTGAGAATATTGATGATTAATGTAGCACAAAAATTAAATTCCTAAAGCCTATTCTAACAGCTGCTTCCAGGAGACAGAAAATTGCTTCTATAAGGCTGAAACCATTCAAAGTCAGCATCCGAGGAGGGCACAGGTTAGAAAAAGAGTGACGTGGCATAAAATAGCTGATGACAACCAAGAGCGCAGCAGGAGAACATGGGGGGCACGTTGTGCACCACCAGATTTGGACAAACAGAAAGATGTGCAGAGCAGGGCTGTGCTAGCCCTGCTGCCTGCATGCCACAGCGGCCCCCAGATTTGAGGGATGACTTGATTCTGTCACCACCACAAGGCTGGGGACACGCTGTCGGGGAGCCCCAGCCAGGGCAGCGACAGGAGTGCAGCCAGCAGCTGGGGCTAAGGAATCCATGGGCCTCCCCATTTCACAATTTGTTTATTTTTAATGTATAAAAAGAAACATAAAGTGCATGTCACCTCCAGTTCCCTTCGTTCTCCCTAGTGCAGCAGCACTGTGAAGGAAGACTGCAGTACCATCTTTCTCCGCTGTCAAGTATGCTGGCAGGATGATCATCACCTTTCCCTGCCTCCTCTTCAAGGATCAGAGTGCAGCCTTGCAGCTAACAGCAAGAATAGTCAGGACCCACCTCAAGAATTTTTCAGCAAGAACTTGAAGTTAAATAGCAGTCAGTGAAAAACAGAAAATAATATATTCCCCAAGGAACAAAAGTTTAAAAAACCCCACCGCACAACAAAACATCTTCACAGATACTATGGGGGGTGGGGAGGAGGAAGTTCTACAAAATTCTATAGTGTTGGAAAACCTAGGTATTTACAGTGAGGAGCAGGTGTTATGGCAGCCTAACAGAACAGGAAGAAAGAGGAGTTGCTCTGCAGAGCACCACTCTGGCCAGCTGAGGCTTGTCAGCATCCCAGAGACACTTCCCAGAGAGTAGCTGAGGGTGGCTCCCACAGCCTCCGATTAGAGCCCTTTCTTCCAGGGGCAGACGTCTGCCCTTTCCTTCCCTACTACAACACTGCTTGTTCACAGCAAGCCAAAACTGCATTTAGTATCTGGTGATTAACATTACCCCTATTTGATTCAAGCACACAGAAGTGTCTGCTGTCGCACGACCCATCTCCAGCTTCCCTAGACACCACTTAGGACCACATGTGTAGTGGGATTAGCAAACAGCCGTAAGGATGGTTTTCATCTTGAGCAACACCTCGAGGGTCTTCCCTGAGATGGGTTACCCCGACCCCAGCAGGGACCTGGTTCTGCTTCCCAGCACGACGGTGCCCATGGGTAGCACGTGGCTTAAGGCCATCAACCAGCCACTCCTCATGGAGCTTAGAGGAGAACATTGGATACAACATGTACTACGCACTGCACAGAAGAGGGGACATTAACACATACACATCAAAGCGGATGAAACAGATGATGAAAACCACTATGAAATGGTTATTTCTGCACCCCTATTCCACAACAGAGAATGATGCAGATCAAAAGCAGAAGCTGGTACCCAAGGCTGTTCAGCCAGTACTGCAACTCAAGGGTTCGTAACACCCCAGGGTGATTAAGCTGCTGAAGAAGAGTTAAGAGTGAACAGGCAACTCTTAGATGACATCAACCCTACCCATTTTTCTTCTAAAATTACATACACAAAGATCATATGACAGTACAGAAGAGTTGTTTGCCAAAATGTAGCTTCTTGTTCATCTTAGGCAAGTCACTTCTTTCTAGTAAAGATTTCTATCTTCTTGTCAATTAGTTTAACTTTGAAGGTATTTGAGTTTTAATCTGTACATTGTTGCAAAAGACTCGTAAATAGCAATAAGGCAAAGAGGAAAAAAGCTACTTCAAAGTTAGCTTAAACTTTTGCAAAACCAAGATACATACTGCAATGCAGAAGATAATCAAGACCCAATAATATTGAAAAGAAACTAAAATATGTATTAATCATACATACAAAAAGTACCTGAAAATAATATCTGTAATAGATATGTCTATATTATATTGATAATATATATCTATTATATATTGTAATATAATAGAAATATTTCAACTGAAGAATGCACATATACTTTAATTATTATAGGAGCACTATGTAATGATTTTATGCTGGTTTTGTAGAAGACAAAAAGACCTGTTGTTGATGCTGCTGAAAATGTAAAGTATTACCAGGTCCAGAACAAACTGTAATGGCATTCTTTGAAATGTTCAGTTATGAACCAAAAAAGGCTAGACTTCAGTCCTGTTAAATAAAACCTGGGCAGGAGGTAGTGGTGGTATGTATACACACACACCAGAGCATGGAAACTCCCCAATTAGTTCTGGAAAAAAAAATAAGGACTATTCAAATTTTATCTGTTTGAATTAACTCCAACTGAAGGCTGAAAGGCAGATATAAGTGACCCTATCAAACACAAATCCACGCATACCAATAAATACAAATACATGCTATACGCTGCAAATACTCTACTCATGCTTTCTTGTCAATTCCCTTTTGCTTTCTCACAATTTCCTTTGTCATTTTATCTACAGCTTTGAAAAAAGTACCTTTCTCATCTATAAAAAGCAAACAAACGTTGCCATTAATTCACAAAAACAGTGGCCAAGTTAGAGCCCTTTTGCTGGTAAAGCTGCTATAGCTATAGAAGAGGAAACTGAAATTTCTACTGCAAATAATAATAACATAAATGCAGATAATTAAAAGCATGTTAGCAAGAACCCCTACACACATACCTGTATTATTTAGTTAGGCAATAACTGAACCGATATCCAGACAGCGCACAAAGAGTAGTTCTCATTTTTATATTTCTGAAGGTTTCAAATCACCGTGTTTAGATATGCTGAGGGGGAAAGAGGGGGAGGATGATCAAATAAGTCATGTCCCACCTGGGCTTCAAATCTCACCTGCACAGACATCACCTCCCCTCTTTACCTTTCCCCAGCCCTTACCCCGAATTTGTAAGGCTCAGGGGGAGGGAGCCGTGCCCAGCTCTGCTGGTGCGGGGGCCAACAGGGACTCCCTGCACCGAGACGAGAAAAGTCAGAGAAGGGGAGCAGGACAAGAACAGGAATGGGGCCTCCTTCAGGGGAGGGAAACAAAAGGTAAAAATCTCTGCTCTGTCAACACCAACAGGACATTTTTTATCATTATTATAGCCAGAATTTTATTATTATTATAGCCAGAATTTCAAATGCATAGCTTACAACCCATAAATATCTGAGCTAAAGGACAGATGTTTAACTCATTGATGGCCCACGCTTTCAGTACCACCTAAAACAGGAAGACCTGACAAATAAATGGGAGGAAACGGACCGAATACAGGGGCATCAAAGGTCCAAGCCCCCCTGTAAAAGCAATAGGAAAAAATGCGGAGCAATCCCTGTGTGGGGGGAAGCTGCCCTTTTGCACTTCATCTGGAGATGCTCTCTTGCTCCATGCACTAAGCAACCTGCTCGCTCTCACAAAACAACTCCTGGCTGGTCCCAGGTTCAGAGCACGCAGGCAGGGCAGCGCGCACCCAGCAGCTCAGGGCCTCCCCGCCCTCCCACAGCTCCAGCCATCTTCAGGAACAAGTCACATACTAAGCTGTAAGGCTTTGTGCAGGTACAGAGAAAGAGACGCTGCTTGCAGAGCTGGCAAGCTTTACATGCATGTGTTTTGAAATACCGTAGCACAGTAGTAAACAGCTTACACTCTTCATTGCTGAGACGGGTGACCACTTCAACAATTGACTACTAAAATTCAAACTAAATACTCTCCCAACCCCATATTCCTCTAAGAGCAGAGCACAATACACACATACATACATACAAACACTTCTATGTCAGCCGGACCACAAGCTTGACACACATATACAAAATGAATGATCAAAAATTTGTTCAAAACTCTGATGACTTGATATAAAAAAACCATGTCTCTCATCCCAGTTCAGAAAATAGGATGCCAGATTAAGTCCCGCCCAATACCATAAAACAAATTATCCCAATGAAAAAGCAACGTAAGGTTCCCCCAAGCGAACCATATTTTCTGTTTGCTAATGCACACCAGGATATTTAACCCAAAAGAAACCATTCTGCAGTACACCGAGATCAGAGATTGATAACAACTGCCAATCTGACGCCCACAGCTTGAATACCTTCGCACCAAAGTTACTTCGGTAATACATCTACGCAGAACAGACCCTGCATGTACCTTTCATTCTTCCAGCCAGCATTAAAACACTCCTTAAAAGTTCGCAAAGTGCCTTTCGTGGGTTCCACCGCAGAAGAAGGATCGCAGCAGCCTCTACGAATTTGAGCCAGCCTCCGCCCTGCCTCTCTCAGGGCTGGAATTCAGGTTCCCACCAAGGCACGCAGCCACCTGGACCACAGCTCTGAGCTCTCATTTTAGGAAAGGGTCAGCAGTTTTACTGCGAAAGGGCGCACAAAATGAGGTAAGCAGCAACTAGCACGTTGATATCATAGAAAGCGTTGCTGGCCTGGCACAGAAAAAGAAACAAAAAAGCCAAACAGGGTTAGGATTTAGGTTGGAAATATTTTTAAAATAGAACTTTTAGTAGGATGTTTATTGACGCACCAAAGCACAGGATCCCATTTCTCTACTTCAACAGCAACAGAGTGAAAAGTAGAACCATACGTCAAGTTATCTCCAAAACAAATTGTTCAAAACACACCCCAAATAATTGCAAGACCCACAGTGACAAAGCTGTTTGGCCTAGAAGCCCAGAAGGGCATGCAACAGCATAACAAGAGCTACCTTCTCTTACAGGTAGGATTCTTGCAAATATTAAACCTAAACGTATTAAATTGTCACGCTCAAAAGACCAGGACGGGAGGGTTTTTTTCCCTTCTGTGCTGTACACTGTATGTACCTAACAGTTCTAAAGAAGTAATTGATGCAGATTATTTAACTCCCTTAACCCGTATCAGTATCTTTCCCACCTCCTCTCTCCAATGCTAGCACATATAATCAACAAGACTTTTATTACGCTGAAATCTTTAAGCAACTCATTGGGTATATTTGCACTGTTAATAAACTGCAAATAGGTACTTCCCACACAGTGCATCTTAAAACAAAAGCTTGCATCTGCAACAGAATTTAAATAACTAACAACTATTAACATCTACAGGTTTGGCGTCTAAAAGTGAAAAATGTCTATTTTAGAATTAAATTTGTCATTAAACAATAACTTCTAGCATATATTTTTCCACATCATGAATAAGGTTGGATTATTTTTCAGTTCTTGGCTACGGTTGTTCTAATCATCAGAGATTACAAATTTGCAGATTGCAAGCTTAGATCTATTTTCTTTGCATCTAAATGAGCTAGCACGGAAAAGCTTGAGGCCAGATGTTAATCTCACACAGAAATTAATTGTATTCCCTGCACTTTGAAAGTTTTCAAATCAAATCATAAAAATGTGTATCAATTTGTAATACAATTACTGACTAATGCGCTGGGTAGACGTCGGAGATGCACCACCTGAGGCCCTACTGCACTTGGGGGTCAGCAATCCTGCCCTCCCAAACCCACCACGGGACGAGGACAGAGCTCCTGACACAGCAGCTCCCAGCTCTCTTGGCACATGCATACAAGACATCCGAGATGATTCATTTCTGCATCTGTGTTCCTCCGTGATACTGCAGCCTCTGGAGAAGGCACATCGCTGACACTCCCTGGCTTACGATCCACAGAGCATCCTAGTCACCCCGCCATACCCGTACCACTTGGTGACCATGTTCACCTCCACAACTAAAGAGGGGACCTCCAGTGCCCTCGCTGGCACTCAAGCAGTAGCAGATATGGATACACAGCCATTTAATGCTTGCACCTGACCATTCAGGTTAGCTGTATTAGCAGACAGCACAGGAATAGCGCCATACTGGAGCATCATTTCTAATGAAACACTAGTAAGCCAGATCAAGTGCTCAGAAAAAAAGAAGTTTTTTCCAAGAATCAGAATTGTTCATGGTTTTCTACTACTATGCTGAATTCTAAGTTTCTCTATGAAACACGGAAAAACAAACAACTTTTTTAAAAAGCCATTCTGAAAATATTTAATTAAAATATTTTTTCCCTCAAATCACCCACCTCTTTCTCTACGGAGCCACTAAACACTTCGTAGCTATAGCTCCCATTAACTTCACAATACCAATAACACACGCATGTTCGTAGGGTTGGGTGGGGTTTTTTTCCCCCTTTTAAAATTAAACAGAACTGAAACAAGAAGTATAAATCAAGGCTAAATACTTCTCCATGAGGGAAAAAAAAACAAAAAAAACAAAAAAAAAACAAAAAAAAAACAACAAAGAAAAAAAAAAACCACAGGAGAACTCAGCTCCATCGGCTTCCCAAAGTCAGAAAACACAGGTTTGATTGTAGTATTAAAGAATACTATGCTGTTATCCAGAACCTGAAGTCATGAAGAATCCTATAATACCTATATTAGCCTGCCCTACAGGATTTGTCCTCATTCACCACTGGGCACACTGCACCTTCAGCCTACCACATTTCACCATAAATCCTGCAACAACATGGTATCTTTGGGCAGCTCCTATTCCCTGTAACCCAGTCTGCCATGAATTGGGTCCTCAGCCACGTCAGCTACAACAGATTTCTGGTATAAGGCAAGAAACAAAAGGAAAACAACCTGGGGGAGGATGCTGCAGAGAAGGCATATATCCTCCAGGAAGCTTTTCCTGGAAGACAAACACACATACCGAACTCAGAACAAGATTTCATGTATTTCTTAGCTTCACGCTAAATACTTGCCCAAGTTACAGTAGTTTCTGCACATCAAGCCAATTTAAAAGAAGTTAAAAGAATTTAAAATAAAAATGTTAACAGACAGAAACAGCATCTCCCCTGACTAACACATTTTTCATTCAAAAATAAAAAAATAAATAAAAAAAAAAAATCACATTTCCATCAGGAATATCACACTGGCTAAATAAATGGCCTTGTTACTCTGGTTCTTTAGTGCAAAGAATAAACTCAAATGAATCAAGCTCCTAAGCATTTTACCTTATCCACCTCCAAAAGCAACTTATATATTCACACTAATTATACATTCACTCCTCTAACAAGGATTCAGTCCAAGCACTGCTACCTTTTCCATGCTAACCAACCTTTCACCCCTCTAAGCACCTTTCAAAAAATACTATGGTCATAGATCATTGAAAATACAGCACAAAGTCCAAATTTAGAGAACAGCACTGCCAACAAGTCATTTCATTCTCACAGAAAAATGCCAGCCCACATGTTAAGCGTTTCGAGAACAGACATGCAGAAATCTCCCCCCATCACCCCAATTCCAACGCACATGAGTAAAAACAAGAGGGATCTCAAAGCGGTGCTTATTACAGCTATTGCAAACCTGTCAATGGGGACTCAAATTTCTTTTATGCTTATCCTATGCAAAAAGGCAAAAAGTTTGGACTGCTTGTTATCGTTGTCCCCCTTGCCTCATGACTTTAACAGACATGTTTAGAGTTCAGAAAGCAAGCATTACAGCCACACAAACCACTGATTTTCTGCTAGATCTTTCTGATGGCATTTGCACAGTACATGTTGGGAGAGGAGGCGATAGCAGCTCAATGCAGAATTTCATAGCCAAAGCTGTAATTTTCTCCTTGTTAGAGTTCTTGTTTAAAAAAGCTAAGTGATACTATGCAGATGTGAGTATTGCCATGTCTCTGAATCTTGCAGCTGAAAGAGTTTAATTTATGGTTCCTACCGCTGAAGGTTCCTCCTTTCAACACTTCTCTCTGAAAACACTGGGAAGCACATTTTTAGGAATGCTCTCCCGAAATTCCATTCAATCAAATTGCATTCAAAAAAAAAACCCCAAACCATAACAGTAGTAATGCGTGTTAACACATCTGAAGTGGACCTTTCTCCCAGAGAAGCCCAGATGTACGTGTGTAGCAGTCATCTCGGAACTGCTCCGACTCAATGCGTGATTTCACCGCAGCTCCATCAAACCAGAGATGTGTGAGAAAATCTTTAACAGCAACCCTTTTCCTTCCATTCCACATGGTCAGGTTTCCAACATCTACTGCTCCTGGAAAGGTATTAGGTCAACCATGCCCTACCTAAACAATTAAGTCTACAGCTCCAAGCCACTCTAAAATTTGGTTATTAGTTATAAAAGCCAGAGGTACTGCAAGATGTGTAATAACAGTTTAAAAAACACGGTGAGGTAACGTCCATCCTCAAAAACTGAACCTGCAAGAGAAACCTTCAGCTTCATTCTGCCATTCTTAAGCAGAACTTGCCAATGACATCCAGTGGTCTAATTAACTAAAGATCCATATAATGCACGCAACAGGAAAGCTCTTAAGAAAATGGCATAGTCTGCTTGTGACCGTGCTTAAGGGAGTAGGAAACAAACCGCAGCCCACCCTACTGCTGTTGTTTTGTACAGCGACAGGCGCAAAGCTCGTCAGAACCCCGATATAAAAGCGACGCTCGTCTTTTATTCTCGAAAGAGGAAAAAAAATGTTCCATACAGTAAACCGTAAGCAAACTAATAGTTCTGCCATTCATTTTATGTATATTTGGGATTGTAAATTCCGTTCGCTTGTGAGTGCTTGCTTACCTCAGCAGCTGACTGAAATTACGCATTTCAAAACAATTTCTATGTCATAATTTCATTAAAACCCATAAAAAGTGGTGAAATCATTACCTCTTGTGTTTGGACAGCAAATATAAATTTCTCTTGTTAATAGTCATTTTCCTGCTTTTGTGTCCTCAACTCAGAATAAAGAAATCCAACTCTTTTGTCTTCAAAATTATGAAGTTCTCATGAAAAAGCATTTTCATTTAATTTAACTAAACCACATTTCTAGGCCTAACTAATTTACAGTGTCCCTTTCGGGAGCCAAATCTGGGGCTTAGAAGCATTTGTGACTTTAATTTGTCCTCTGGGTTTCAAACTCCCAATTTTCCCAGAGGATTACAAAAGCCTGCCAATTTAGCTTGATGCATTAAAACTGTTTACACAAATCCAAAATACATTCAACCATAAAGCAGTTTGGTTTCAGCTCCCCCTCCCCTTTTTCTTTTTTTTAAGCCCAAAGAAACTGGCAGGAGAAGTGGGAACCAGCTCCAGGCTGGAGCACTGCATTCACAGCTACAAGATGAATTTCAGTGTAACAAGAGAGAATCAGGTGAGAGACAACAGTGACTATTTTTTCTTTAATTTAATACAGTATCTGAAATCCATGGTAGTTGTACCTCTCCAAAATGTATCTTAACTGTTTACAGAGCGTATCCATATTGCTTCCTCTGTCGCCCCTTGCACTGCACTTCTATGATGTGTAAGAGTAATACACATGTACAAGCAGCTCCAGAAAGCTAATGAAAATATACATAAGAGCAAAGAGTAAGTATACTTCTACAATAAGACAGATTTGCACTCAAGAGTATCCTGCCTAAAAGCTGCAAGACCATGCAATCCACATCATTAGACAGGGCAAAAAGGCAGCATAGACCATCACCAAAGAAACTGGATTCTCCAACACTTGCTAAAAAAAAAAAAAAAATTGTCCTTCCTAATGAACAGCAGTACAGACACTACAAAGTCAGCAGAGTAGTTGGGAAACCAGCAGTTAAAGAACATCAAGACACAGCTATATTTAGTAAACAAGTTAGGCTGAAACTATTGAGGATGAGAAAAAGAGGCAACCCACTGAGAGGCAAAGCAATCAAAAAAACTAACTAAAAAAAACCTAGTTCATCCAACCCAGTAAGAAGTCTTAGGGCAGAAAGCTTAGGAATAATATTGTAATATTCACTGATGGTATGTAGCATGAATACTTACAACATGAAGCAAAAAGAAAAACATATTAAATAAAAGTAAGAAGTAAAGGGGAGCAGGAAGGAGGAAGAAAAACAAAAACCATTAAAGAAAAAAAAAAAAAAAAAGAGCAAAACCAGAAGAGAAAAACATTTCATATGTTCCAAAATTTAGCAATAAGCTCAGGCCTTTACCATCTCTGGGGTCTCCCTTCACAGCCCACCCCTCCAGCAGCACCACCCATTTACTGCCACTGACTGTCTGCGTTACCAGCTCAGACTGCGAGCTCGCCCATGAACACAGCCTTTTCAAATCTGAGCCCACAGACGTGTGTTTCCTAAAGATGACTCAAAACTCTCAGAAGAGCTTGCACATCACCACGTAGTGTCTCCAGGTGTCCATCCTTCAGCACCCGATGAAAGAAAACCCTAGAAAACCAAAATTCTGCATCCATTTCAACAAGCAGATGAAAGAAAAAAGGCTAACAATTCCTCTTTAAACTGTTGGTGCCTGTACTCATTTACAGAGGGGAAAAACGAGGTAAGCAGTGGCTCCACCTGAGCTCCCAAGTAGGATTAGAAAGATTTCTTGAAAAGGAAGTTAGTGAAGCTTGCAAAAAGTTGTTTATTAGGTGATTCTCATCTCCTGAACAGAAGAATGTCCCTACTAGAAACGCTCAACACCAGCAAGAGCAGAGAGACTTGCACTGTCATCGTACATGCCACGTGCTATAAAATTAATTACCCTCTAACACTCTTCCTATTACATTATGTGTGGGTAAAACAGGAACAATATTCTTGGCCTTAAAATCGCATTCATTAAGAATTAGATTTAACAAGGACCTCAAGAGAGAAGGGAAAAACAATCCTCAATAACTGATAGAAACCACACCAAGAAGGGAAGCAGCTACTCTGAAAAGAAAGGAGTGGCATACAGATCTCCCTGTACATTACTAACAGCACAATCAGCAACACAATGCTGCTTACAAAACAAACTGATGCTTCAGAGGACTTGTAAGAGCACTGTTCTTGATCATTTTTTTCCCTCTTACATACCTCATGATATAAAGCACAGGAAAAAAAATCCTTTCAGAGTCGGCTCTTCAGACAAGAGAAAATTCTGTCAGATAACTGTACTTCCCATACCAAAAATATTCAGTTAAAGAGTATGAAAACACACTGTGAGGCCAAAAATTCTTCTCCGCATCCCAGGCATTAAAAGCCTTTCTAAAGGAGAGAGAAGAGAGTCTTTCCAATAGAGACTCCTGTGTTTGGGATTCTGTTTCTTTTTTTGTTTTTAAAAGCGAGAGTGTTACTCACAACCAGGCCAAATATTGCCAATTGCTCTGTGCAAAAAAGGGATTGTTTTTTAAACACAAGATCCTTTGCTTCTCAGCTGGCTACAGAGCGAAGGGTTCCTCCTCGCTGCCCATTAACTAAAGCCCCTTTTAGCAAAAGGTGGGCCACCGCTGAGTTTCTAAAGCAAACAGCCCGTCTTCCTTGCTGCTTTAGTTTAATCACCCCTGGCACAACCAAGGCCATCCTTCTCAGGCAGGACAGACTGACGTCCTGCCAAAGTTTTTATTTTTAAGAAGACTAGCACACTGACAATAGCACACAGCAATCCCACGGAGAGAGCCCCGTGAGTGAAGCTGAGCTCGCTCTCGCTGTGAGCAATTGCGTTGCAGCACCACGGCCACTTTTGCAGTCTAGACAGGCAACCGTAAAACTTCACATTCTAGCCCAAATAAATGACAAATACCCCAACTTGCTGTAGTCATTCCACACGCTCATTTTTCTCGGTACTGAACCCAGCCAGAGATGAATCACGATGCACACATGCTCCCCAGGCTCAGAGCATCGGCGACCACAAGATCCTCTCTGCTCGAGCTCTGCCAACCCCTCTAGCATACCTGCATCACGGGGCGCTTCAGAGAAGACAACGTACTGGGTTTTAGCAAAGCCACGGGTTCAACAGACACTGTTGGCTCTTCAAATGCAGGGGAGCAGCACATACTCATAACACTGCCTCAGTAGCTACCCGATGCAGACCTGACATACCCATGAAACAGGAACGCTTTCCAACAACTTCTATACAATACCCAGTTTAAGAAACAGGGGGGAAAAAAAATTAGGACTGACCTACATGCCACCCCTCCAGTAAGCAGTTAGTACATATACTGCAGTTAGTAGCAGTACATACACAGTGACAGAAAAATATGGAGATCCTACATAAAATGAAAAAGTAAATCTTTCATATTGTTTCTCCAGCTCTCCCTCCAATAACATCAACAGCAGAGCAAAACATTGGTCTCTACTTAGTCATTACAGCTCTCCTTTGCCTTCTATTTCTCTGAAAAAAAAACCCACATAAGCTCAACTACTCTTTTTTTTTTTTTTAAGAAATCCTAAATTATGCTGCTCGCCTGAGACTTCAAGAGAAGACCGATTTTAATTTCTCTGTGAAAATATTTTCAATCATAGAGAATTTTTCAGTAAAGACTACTTCTAAGCTTCAGGGCATCCTGCACAGCTGCACAAAAACCACGGTTTGAATTCAGAAGTTGAGACTTCTTAATTTATTGTTATGAGTTACTATTCTGCCACAGACCTCATCGCTGGAGAGAGTCCTGTTGAAATACTTTATACCATGTTATAATAGGCTGGTGACAAACATGGAAACGGCTGTAGTCATTTTTTATAATGTAATCTGATGAATGCTTCCATATCTTTGTTTACAATGAGTTATTGTTACAGAGCTCAATTAGCAGAAGCTTTCTTAGAAGGGAAAACAATGCAACAGCTAAAAACCATGGAAAACTGTCCACCAAAGAACAACCCTCGCCAGCCCCAGGCAGCCGCTCGTAGCTTACTCTTCATAAGCCTAAATGTAGTAGATCTCATACCTTAGTCAGTTAACCCTACAGAAAGTAAGATACATGAACAGCTTAAGAGGTGCCACAGAGAAGTGAGAGTGACAAATGCTTCATATTAAGACAGCACTGAGACACTGAAGGAGGGCATTAGCTGCGCCAGAGAAAATACCAGCTCCAGAAAGTTAAGGTTCAGGCCCAAGAAAGGCATCACCCTCCAGGCTGCCCCAGGTTCACGATGCGGCAGAGCCAACCTCAGAGCTGTCAGCTGCGCAGTGCCACCACGTCCCCCCACCCCCGGCTGAGGGCTCCTACCGCTCCCCTCCCGCCTCCTCTCACAAGCCAGTTTAGGGAGAAACCCACCAAAACACCTGGGGCGAGCAGGAAGGCTGCAAATGAATATAATCCATGATGATATGTAAAAATCAAAATTATTGTCAATTAAACTGTCAGCCTTCTACATTCCTACAGCCCTCTGATGGGCATCTCTGAACCACTTCACCATGGGCTCACAGGCACCCGTGTGAGGGTGGATGAGACGCAAGGCAGTAGCCTGCAGCACAAAGAGCTTTTCTTTTTTTTTTTTTTTTGGTAGAATTCTCTCTCTCGATGCTTTTGGTGGAATAAATAGCGCTTTCTTTTCCCTGAAGATGCCATCTTCGGGTTGTTTTGATCAGGACCCTAAGATGCGAGAGAACTTGGCAGAGCCAGAGCCAGACACCCATGCTGTGCTCCCGTCTGGGCGAGGGCGCGAGGCAGGAGCCCAGGCGCTCGGTCCAAGCTCCCGGACTTCTTGTTCCCGTTCAGAAGCACATTCTTTCACTTCAAGGGATGCATCTGAAAAAAGCAGATGGCCAAAATCCATTGAGCCCTCTGACGACCGTCGTGGTGGAAATGCTGAAGTGTAAGGTATGACCGTTCTACTCGAGACAATAAATGGGATTCAGTAACCACTTTGCCACTGGTGATATTCAAAAGGTACTGAAGTCCCAGTAAGTGTGAAATAACTCAGTGTTTTATCGAAAGAGTAAATCAATACCTATTTCAGCTGTGCAAGTTAACTCATAATTTTTTTTTTTTTTACTTCATACAGTAATTGTATACTCTTCAGTAGAGTGCTACATAAGCATTTACTAAACCAATAACCAAAACAATTTTCTAAATTACATATAAAATGTTTTCTTTCATCTGTTTATTCTCATAAAAATTGCAATGTGGAAGCCAAAAGAAAACAGCTGCGTAAAGTATTTTCAACTGCAAGAGACATGTAAGATGGTATTTCTGCCTGTGCTGGAGGGCACAATCTGTAATAACATTTTGCCTTCCAGATAATGACAGGAGACATTAAAAGGACAACTTGCTCTCTAATAAGCTCGCTCGACTGGTTGAGCACGCACATACATAGATAGCGCAGTTTTGCCAACAATAATTTTAATTAATTTTTACATTTTATTCTAAATTACATTAATTTATGGCCTTCCTAAAAGACATTTAGCAGACAAGTAATTAAATTCAAGCCATTAGATTTTAATTAGAGATGTTTTTAAAAAAAACAACTCTCAGAACAATTCACACATCTTTGTGAACACTACATGCTCATTAGCAGCTAGAGCAACCAACAAGTGATTATAAATACAGAAGAGGACTAAGCAGCATGATTCAAACCGGAAAACAAGAAAGTCGCATAAAGTTTCATGCTTCAAAGCTAGAGATTCTGGGAATGCCCTCTCCTCAGCCCAAGTCCAGAAATCCACTGTGCATCAGCGCTTGCCATAAAAGCAAAATCAAAGGCCAACCAACAGTGAACATCACAATATACAGTTTAAAAGGTTGAGCTGAGCTTAATCCTCATTAAATTCTAATAAAATCACAGTGCCTTCCTGACCAAACAGTGAAACAAATTAAAGGTCCAGATGGAGCCTCCCTTAATAAGAGAAGCGGGATGCGCTGAGCAGCCGACCCCCGCTCCAGCGCAAGGTGCTGGGCCACCCAACCAGCCCGTGCCATTGCTCCACGAGCAACCTCCCCACGGGAGAACGATGCTTTATTATTTCAAAGTAATTGGGTTTTTTTCCACTTACAACACAAGACAATTATTTCTAAATATCCACCGCAGCAGGGCCAGTATTCCACGAGTTAAAAGCAATATCGGTGCCCTTTGAGATGGTGATCAGTTCCACTACTGGGTAAAGAGGTTCATAAATATTAACCGCGACACATTTGCATATGTCACCCACAGGCACAATCTTCCCTCTGAAAACCGGGAACAGAACCCGTACAATTCCTCCGTGTGTCGCTTTTTGATTGTCAGATATAAAATGACCATGGAAGTTACTTGAGCAAGGAGAGTATATCAGGCAGAGAGCCAAACTACCAAAGTGTACTGTTAATTACGGTGCACCAGTTTGGTTTGGACAGGTGCCCAAAATGCTGGAGTTGACATTTCAAAAACCTGAAGGGTTAGGATCACACTCAGAAGTATTTAAATGAGTCAATTTTTCCAGAAAATTGAGAACTATTCACTATTATTACAGATTTCACAGGAGTGCTGTAAAAATAAATTAATCTAATTTTTAGAGGCACAGATTTATTCTTCTACCAAAGATGGAGCGAGGTCGATCTCGAAATGCCTGCAATAAATGCAGCAGCGCTGAAAGCGAACAGGAGGCGTACGAAGAGAGCGGCAGGTAAGGCACCACACGTAATTTCACCGCAAAGTGAATCGTCAGACCTATCTTACCCTTATAATTTGCAGAAAATACATCGGAACGTACACGCTTTATAACGCTTACGTTTGGATACATTTTCAGTTCACGCTTTTAATCAGGAGGACTTCATACTACATGCACTCTGTCCCCCAGATCATGCAGAAAGTGGGCTGGTGAAGTATTTTTTCTTAAAGAAAGAGATGACAATTTGCCACAGCCTTATCAAAACTGAAGAGAACGCAGCCTGTCGGTTTTCTGGGAATATTTGGATAAAGAAGCAGTAAATATTTTCGAGCCCTGCACAGCTGCGGGCAGAGGAACCTGACGCCGAAGGAGCCGGGACTCCTCGGGCAGAGGGAGGGATGCGCGGCCACCGGGAAGGCACCGACCCCGCCGCCGCCACCTCCGACGCCCCCGCCACCGCTCCCAGCTCCCGAGGCGTCCGAGCCCGCACCGCCGCCGGGCCCCGGGGAGCGCTTGGCGCCCGGCGGCAGAGGCGCTCCCGGGGCTCTCGCCGCGACACCCGGGCCCGCTGCGCCCGGCCGGCCGGGGTCCCTCCCACCCCCGGAGGGACGAAAGGGAGGGACGAAAACCAAAATATTTAAAAATAAAAAAACAAACACCAAAAACCAGCCCAAACCCACGCAACTAACTCCGGGGAAGCGCAAGCCCACGGCGAGGGAAGAACAAAGGAGGCAAGTGCAGCCGGAGCTCTCGCAACAGATGGTTTGAAGCTGACCAGATTTCGCGCTGGCATCCCCTCCCCTCCCTCCCTCCCCTCCCTCCCCGCCCGCCGCGGCACGGCACGGCACGGCCCGGCCCGCCCGGCACCGCGTCGCCCCCGGCCGCCGCCGCGCAGGGCAGCCCCCGCACCCCCCACCGCCGGGCCGGTCCTCGCCGCCCGCCCGGCCCCGCGCAGCCCCCGCGGCGCAGCCCGGCCCCGGGCGGCGGGGCGGCCCCCCGCCGGCCGCAGGTGCGCAGCCCCGGCCCCGCGCCGCCGCGGCAGGGCGGCTGCCGGCACGCTTGCCCCGTCCCGTCCCGCCCTCTCCCTCCCTCCCTCACGCTTCCCGCCGCTCACCCAAACTCCCGGCGAAACCGTCCATTTTGCGCGGGGGGAGGCCGGTGCCGCAGCCCGAGGCGAAGCCGCTGTCGCCGGCCGGGACAGGTTCATTCACCCGCGGAGCGGCGGCGCCGCAGCCCGGCGCTCATGAGCCGCCTGGGGCAGCGGCTCCCGCGGCTCCCCGCGCTCGGCGGCGGCGGGAGGCGGCTCCGGCGGCTCCTCCTCCTCCTCCTGCTGCTGCTGCTGCTGCTGCGGGGCCGGCGGCGGCGCTGCCCGGCTCCGTCCCTGCGCCGCGACCCCAGCGCGGCCGCTTGTGCCGAGCTCCTCCCGCCGCCGCCGGCAGCGCCGCCCCAGCGCCCCGTGCTGTCGTGCTTCCGACTCCGCCCGCCCTGGCAGCCGCCGCTTCCCCTGCGGGCGGGACGGCCCCGGCCCCGGCCCCCGCCGGCGGGCAGCCCCGAGCCGCCGCCGGCCGCGGCTCCCGCGGCCCGCCCCGCCCGCTGCTGCTGGCCCGGCAGCCCGGCTTGCGAGGGGGCTGCCAGCAGGGGCGGGGGGCGGTGGGCTGCTGACCGCAGCTTTCGGCCGGGGGCAGCGGGGGGTGCCGGTGCCAGGCCCCGGGCTTCGCCAGCGCACCTCCTCCGGGATAAGCCACCGAGGAGTGACATCTCGATTTACGTTCAGAAGTTTATACTATAGGGCAGTTTGTGGGAGGGTTAATTGGGCGATTTACTATAATGATCCCAGCAATCAAAACAGAGATTTTCTTAGATTAACCTAAAAACTTTCCTTCAAATCAGTTTGGGGAAGTTCTGCCTCGCTGGGTATTAAGCCAGAGGAACTGTCACTTCTGTAACCCTACATTTCTTATATCTGTGTTCAGGCAATCGCTCCCTCACTTCCAGCCAGCCCCGCTCCCGGCTGTCTCCTATAACTTCCAGCCATGTGCTTGATGACGAGGGAAAATAGAAAGTAGAACCAGAAATTCAAGTCAGCCATGCTCTGTACCATCTAATCTCTTAGGCAAGAGTGTTTCGTATGTTAAGCAACATCATCAAGTTGTGTGATGCACTGCTTTCTCCTTGGTCAGGAAAAAGCTACATACCCACCCATTGCAACATACTGTTTTGCTCTAAGTATTTTCCTGTCATGCACTCAAGTGCTAATGCTGCGGTCGGACAGAGAAATGGAGAATTGCCTCCTGAGCACGCCCCTGGCATTTGCAGCCGTGTCCTCTAAGGACAGCCCGTGGATGTTGTTGAACAGGAGCGGGGAGAACGGTGGTGCTGGAGAGCAGCACAGACCTGATGGTAGCAGTGCCCGTTTCCCCAGCACCTGCCATCCACTCAGGCAAAAGCATCATTATCTTGCTGATCTGCAATATAAAATAAACCCGAGAGGCTTATGCTTGCTCACATTAGAGGAAAACACCTTGAAATTTTTCATCAAAACCTAATCTCCACCAGATTTTCCAGCAAATTTTACTGAACAGCTGCCACAGCAATGAATTTGAGTGTGACTGCCTGCAAACTACATAAATAATTCGTCTTCATACAACCTGTAGTCTCGTCAAAAGAAACATCTTTCAGTTGATCTGCTATAAATGGGACATCATTAGCCACTAAGTTCTGGCCTTAATTACTAGCAGCTATTAGACTTCCTACCTCCTCGTGGGGTCTGTTGCTGTAGAAGGGCTCTATATAGGCTTCTTCCATGGTCCTTTAGCTATGGCAAAAGAGTGCTGCAGTCAGTCCAGTCCAGTAAAAATTCCCTTTGAATGCTTCATTTTACAAACAAAAGCAAGAACGAGGCGCTACAGCTCCAGTCCCATCTCCCCACACCCCATTTATTACTTGCCTCAGGCCAGGTTTTCAAGATGCTTAAAGCATTGGGAGTACAGAGAGAGAAATCTCTAGCTAGGAAAAGTGCTCTGGGAATTCAGAGCCTGTGGCCAGTTTCCTTCAGAAAAGGGCCGCTTCCCCCTGAGACCGAGCCTTATGTAAATCCTTCAGGCAGGACTTGTGTGCTTCTGTTTTGTTAAACAAACAAAACAAACCAACCAAACAAAAAGCATGCCCAGCTGCCTTCCTGAGCTGTCAGCAGGACCATCCTTCAGACACACCACTGACTTATTGCAAACATCCTAAAGAATAAGTAAAGAAGCATTGCCTGTATATAGACTGGAAACTGAAGCACAGAGGTGAAGATGACAGCATGGATCCTTATCTAGCTGTTTAATTCCTACTGAAATTGGTTAGGGGCATGAATGAATACGTTTGATTTTCTGGGTCCTGAAAAGTATATAAAAAGTTTAAAAGCTGCAAAGAAAGCTAGTTCTCCATAATCTTAGCTTAAACCCAAGATGAGTTTGTTCCTGAAGTACTGTTGAAAACCCAAACTTTGGTACTAACATTTTAAAAATAAATTTCTGTCGCTGCAGAGTTAAGGAACCAAACAAAACTAAGGAAATTAAAAAGCAAGGAAGTTTATCTCTGTGTGACTTGTTAAGTAGGAATTTCTGAAGAGCAAATGCTATGGAGGAGTTAACAAAATATGGCAAACTCCAGCTGTTAAATTATGTTACCTTCTTCAGTCTAAGCCAAGTCCTGAATGCTACCTGAATTTAGGTGGGGTTTGTTTGGGGTGTTAATTTATTTATCAGTTGTGTTTATGGTGTAGGCAACATGCACCTGTGATATAGACAATACACAGTCCGAGTTTTAGCAAAAAAATCTGCAGTAAATACATATATGGGTGTGTGTTTGTCATCTTTAACAATTTTACTTGGCTGTTGAGCAGAAGAACTTACAATTAAAGCAAAAATAACTTTTTTTTTTTAATGTAGCTTTCAGACAGGTACTGGCAAATTACTCAATATAGCCTGTAGACTGATAAACAGTATGATTGTTCCAGGTGCAAACCCTAAGGACAGGGTGATTTCTTACCTCTGGCATAGTACCTAGTGCTTAAGTTGGAGGCTGGAGGAGCTGTATAGTGCTTTAAGGGGTTTAACTTGTGTTTCTTAGTTGACAATGATTCAAAAACATGAACCAAAGAGCTGTTACAAAGTTTTAACAAGCTCAGTGATTGTCCCCTTTCAGTTTATGTTTTGATGCTAAGGAAAGATTACGTTATTCAGGGTTGGAGTAAACTTAGAATATCTCACCTCAACTTTCAAATCAGCTAAACATCCAGTGCTTTATTGCACATAGAGATGGTAAATAGAGAAAGACAACTGCGATACCACAGGGCAGGAATTTTACATCAGTTTGA
Source organism: Platalea leucorodia (assembly GCF_965183815.1). Lineage (NCBI taxonomy): Eukaryota > Metazoa > Chordata > Aves > Pelecaniformes > Threskiornithidae > Platalea > Platalea leucorodia. The sequence continues at coordinate 28,305,987 of NC_138825.1, read as the reverse complement.
CAGATTCACAGTTTAGGAAATAGAAATTCTTGTCTGCAGCCTTCCCTCCTTCTGCAGTGCAAGTGTGAGCCTTTGCGAGTCTCACTGATGCAGGAGGCAGCGGGACCGGTGCTGGGGTAGGGCCAAGCCTGCACTACGCTTCTCAGAGTCGCTGGTGAGCAACCAGCGGGTGCCTCAGCTGCTGTAAATCGGTTTGGTGTTGCTGACTTCACCGGACAAGGCTGACATACCCCAGCTGAGGACCTGGACATACGCGTGGAGTCTCCCTCTTACTAGAAGGAAGTTATGGAAAATATGAACCACAGAAAGAGGTCATCCTGAAATACACGGTGGAGGCTACACACATACCAGAGATTTTTACACAGTCCTTGAAGGAAATAGGCTATTTTTCCCCCATTGTTTCATTTCTCTGGCACATTTTCCTTGGACTACAGGTTGTTGAACAGTAACTTCTTGTAAGAATACCTTTGTTTGTTTTGTTTGGGTTTTTTTAATGGACATAGTTTGGCAACATTCAGCCTAGGAATTGTTTATAACTTTTTGGTGGCTTGAATGTAAATTATATTTAAGCATTTTTCCACTGAGGAAACATAAAAATGATTAACAACTGAAAATGAAATTGCTGAGATTCTTGTATGTGAAGCTGGGAGTCTAAACCTTTGAGTCACTTCATCTTACCCGGTAGAAAGAGGATTCCGCTTCCCATAGTACTCATCTCCTGGTGTCTAGTTTCCTGGACCAAAGTGGAAACACCTGAAGGACATCTTCTCCCTCCTGCAGTTTCTCTGGTGCACCTCTTCAGGGCCAGGGGCGAGAGCCTGGATGCGTGGCAAGGAGCAGCCAGGAAGCCCCAGCCCTGCAGGTCTGCTCCCACCTGCAGACCTGGGGGTGGGGTGGGGAAGAGGTGCTGCTATTTGTAACCAGCTGTGCCCCACAGCTGGTGGTGTAATCAGTGTAGGATCACTCCCTGTGCTGTGGTGGTGCTCGTTTGAGATGTTGTCCCCTTGCAGATATGTGGGGTTCTTTATGGTGCCTTGTTTTGAAGAGGAACAACTTTATTGGTTTGCCATAAGGCATGGGATGTTGCTAATTCTCCCAAGTGAGGCTCGAGTTATAAGAAGTTCCCAGGGGTCACTGATGTAAGGGAAAAAATTTGATGCCTGAGCTAGAGGTAGATTAAATTACTCCTTCCTGATTTATAGAGTGTACTCCTCTTGCCTCCAACACGGAGTCTCCCAAGTTTTTCTTTCTGGGCTGGGGTTTTGCCTCCCCAGAGAAGCAGCCAAAGGTTCAGTCTCTCTAAATTACCCAAGGGCATGAATCAGCACCTGTCACGCTGAATGGGCTGGAAGGCACTAGGAGTCGTGCCAGGAACTTGAGGAGAGCTAGATAGCTTCGATTAAAGCTTTTAATTATGTATTTAACTAAAATATGACCTAGGGTTTTCAAAATGGGGCTGAATTTCTTAACTGCTGTCTCTATCCTCATTAATTTTGATAAAGATGCTTAGCTGCTACTGTATAATACATGTTAGAAGCCAGTCATCTTGATGTTGCTGTGTGCCTGCTTTGCTCGGTTGTTGTACATAATTGCTAGAGGTCTGAGGTTAAGGCATACCTAAGCGTCTCCTGGTCTTCCTCCATTGTCCTATAAAGTAGGAACAGAAATTGTCTTCCAAAACAAAAATATCGAAGTTTGCTGGAAGGCTTCAAGTGGCTAAACTCTGGTTAGGTGGACTTTTTTGTAGTAGGATGGATCATAGTCTTATTTCTATAATGCTACTACTTCACTGTTGATTAGCATGAAAACATCTCATAAAGAGTCAGGGTTGACTTTTGCAGCTATATACAGCTGATCTTTAATGAACTTCTGCATGTTTAGTTTTCCAGTTTATTGCAAATAGATTTTGATCATAGTTTGCAAAGTCATTCCCAAATGTTCAGAAATGTCTTCATTTAATACGATACATATAAATTACTGGCAGTCAGAAAAAAAGAGCATATTTTTTAACGATACTGATGATTTATAAGGAGCTCCATGATGGAGCTTCAATAGAGATGGTTTTATTTTGAGGATGTGCTGAGCACCCACTTCCTGAAAAATCAAGCTTACGTTTGTGCTTTTTATTGATTATCCCAAAATTGCAATTCCAAGCCATTAATGAAACTTTGGCAAGAATTGCACAATTTCCTGTGGTCCTCATTAAATGCACATTTTGGTTCAAGCACAGAACCTACAAAGCCCTGTTAGCTTAAGCAAAATTTCACATCACTGAATGAATGTACTTAGAAAATGGCAGTCTCCTAGAAATGTGACTACCGAGTAAGAGAAAAATAGCAGAGCTCTAGTGCTAATTCATTCACCAGTCCTGGTGGGGAATGAGCAGATTCAGTGTGATTCTAAGCATTTGAAAATTGGCAGAATTCGAGCAGAGATAGTTGAAACTCTGTGTGCACAATATTTTTTTTCTCATGAGGGGAAAGGCTTAGCATTTTAACTAGAGAACAGGTTAAAAATTTTATACTGCAACTTTGTTGGTATCGAGCTTATATTAAATGAGGAAATCTGAAAAACATTTCACAAAGCTGGAAAAATAGAACCTTATCTTCCTTCATCTCTCCCCAATGGATAAGTGGTCTGGTTTGTCCTACCAAAGAGCACACTCAGTTGTTTTCTCAAATTAGTAAGCTCCTCATGAAATTCATACCTTGGTCCAAGCCCTATAAAAGCCTAATGTCTTACATAAGTGCTAAGTTAAGGATTTAGCTGAAGCATAAATTGGTGCATTGGCTTTGTATAAGCCATTTACATTAGGGTGCAGTTTATTCTCCGCCTCAGGAAAAAATGTGCTTCAGCTTGTACTCGGGAGCACTATGATGAGCTTTGGAGCAATCCCTTTTCTGTTCTCCCTACTTAGAAAAATTAGGAAAAGGTAAAGCCTCCAGCTTAGCAATGTTACCTAGGGGTGCTAACTAGTAAGTGTTAAAACTGGTGGAGAAGGAGCTGATTTTTAGACTGACGAGCTTATGGAGATCCCCCTTGGGGACAGAATAAATTAGCGTTACATGTGGAATTTATATTTTTTAACCCTGACTGTTAAAACATCTCCTGTAGCTTTGCATTTTATACAGATCATTATCCACAATAAGAAGCTGATCCCCACAATAGCCTGTGTGCATGTGTATGTATCTGTAAATAAATACACTCATATAGATCCTTCTTCATCAGTGCCGTTCACCCCTCTGTGCAATTCTGTTTAAGCTATTACTCCGCTTGAACCATTTGTCACAGGAAGGAAGTGCCTGCAGAGAAGTGATACATTACTGTATATTTTCTTGCTGTGAAGTGTTGATTTTAAAACAGGCTGGCAGTCTGCAGCCGACCCCATAATAAAAATGAACAGACATGGTTTAGGAGGTTTTGTTTTCCTTTTGTCCTGTTGTTATGCCCAGTTTAAGGAATCTTTTATTGTCTTTCAGCTATGCCATACTCGGCAATAAATTTCTCTCTTATGTTTGGCCTTTTCCCCTCTGGGAGTTTGGGATTCTTTCCCATTTCCATTTCTACATTTTTAAGCTGTGACAACCATCCTATTGCCTGGTTATTAGCTAGCAGGGCAGGTGTGCGATGTTTTCTTTTAGCAAGGACAATGTTAGCACCCAAATGCAGTGAGCAGCACAGTGATCGTCCTCCGTTTTACAGACTGAGAACACCAAAAAGGATGTTATTGTAAGACCGTAGGCTGGAGAATGAAGACCAAAAACAGGTCAGCATAGGCTAAACTGAAATAAAGTGGAAAGAAACTCTATTCCCATTAAAAAATATTAATCCTGCAATAATACCTAGATATAGATAACTTGGATTAAGGGCAAGCCTGCTCTCTGTCTACCAGCAGTGCACAACTGAGCTTTTAGGCATTGATATCTTCCATGTCTGCAGTACCAGACATTTACTTTGCTACTCCATGAGAAAATGTACATTTAGGAAGGAGGCTTCTGCCAGGCTCGGACACACTTACACTGTTACTGCCTTTGCAGGATGGGCCATACAGAAACGGTGTATCACTTGCAAAGTCTAATGAGATACCTGATTGCATCTTTGCTGAATGAATAATATCAAGAACATCACTATCAATCAAGAAAATAAAAACCCTAATCTTCGTTTCTTAATGCTCATCAAAACATATGTCTCAGCTTAGTACCTCCTGCTTTCAGAGGGCCTTCAAATTCATTTAGACAGATAGTGTGATGGGGGTGATTGTTGATCTTTCTTTGGACCAAATCTGTAAAGACTCAAAGATGAAGCTTCAAACCTGTCTTGCACCATGAGTCCTAGGGACCATGGGTCCCTCGCAGATGTAGCCAGAGGAGTTGGATTTTCTGTAGCCAAAGGCAGTAGATTATTAACTTATTCATAATAAGGCTGTCTTAGGCATGCAGTGTGTAGCTGGGGTGAATGAACTCATTTTCAAATAGATTTACCTGTGCCTGAAGAATTAGTTAATAAAGCACTTTTGTTTTAATTTCCATTACCTACCCTACATTTACAAATTATAGTTCCTGATTAATGACATCAGGAGTTGAACTTTGGCTTTTAAAGCACCAGACCCATGCTGTGCAGTAGACACATTTACATTCCATTTATGCAAGTCGTCCAATTAAAATTTACTCATAGAAATTATATAATACACCAGAATGAATACATTATTTCCCCTATTAGTCTGCTTTCTTTGCTTTTCAGCAGAAGTGACCAATCTTTCCCTTTGCCCCAAATGGGAATTCATGTAAAAAAAAAAAAGAAAACTGAAATAGGCAGAAAAAGTAAAGGGAAATTTTCCAGATCAAATTAGTAAATTATAATTCTTAAATAAAGAATTGGGAAAATGAAAGTTCTCCCTTTAATGCTGCTTATATGTTTGCATTTAAAAATTGAAAATTTTTAGGTCTGACCCTACAAAATACCAATTCCCCCTCATGTCAAGAGAAAAATGTCACAGGATTTAGCTGCCTCTCTCACGGGATGGCCCACATCTCAGAGAAAGCAAGTCATTCAATAATAGCATCATGAACTACTTCAGGCTTTCCTTTTAAAGATAATGCGCAAAATTTACCAGGCACTTTCCAAACAAAGACACATAAAAAATCACTTGCAACAGAGTGGTTCAGGTGTGCGGCTAGCATTAGCCTTTCCTCGGGTTGGTTTACTTGCCAGTGCTTATGAGCAAAGCCGATCTGAGTCCAGCATCTTCAATAACAGCAGCTACTGTCAGTAACTCTGCAAATGAAAGAGTTGTGCTTGCTGTTTTCTCCTCCCCACGTGGTCCATGAAATTTTGCCAAATTGTAGGTAGGGTTCGTGCAGTAGGTAGAGGGAAAAATCATGGTATAGTATTTGAAATTTTCCATGCTTCCACATGAAAACAGCAGATGGCAGCAAGAGAGACAGTGTGCATCCAAACCTGGGGTTTGCCTTCCTCACTTTGGTGGGTAGGCTTTGAATCATTTCTTGGCTAACATCTCTTCTAGTTGGTCATGAATATACAAGAAAGTTGAAAATTCCCATTTCTTTTAGGCATGTGATCTCAATATCTGTGACCTTCATCCTGGCAAGGTGGTTCTTGGCTCGAGTCTCTCTGGCCTGGCACTGAAGTATCCTTTGTCCTTTTATGTGGTTTATAATGCTTGAGAAATCATGCTGAAGACAAAGGTGAGTGCCCAGAGCAACTCAATCTTTTTCTTTTGTTTTAAATATAATATTGGTGAACAGGAACATTTCTCCTTCTAAAACACGCTTCTCAGACAAAATCCTTCATGTGTCACGGCCACAAGTCCCAGGGTTTACCGCTGGATGCAGAGAATGCATTAGACTGGAGACAAGATAGGAGAAAATTTCTGCCTGAGCATCATGTGATAACTAAATGGAATCACAGGCAATGCTTTTCAAAAGAGAAAGAAAAATGTCATTCAAAACCTAATATTGCTGAAGTTGTGAGACAGACATTAAAGCCAAAAGTTTCATTTAATATGCAGGTACTCATGAATTCATCCTTCAAACAGCAGCTAGTGGAGGTGAAATTTCCACAGGTAGTTCAGGGCATCGACATTAGACTCCACAGCTCCATCTCTGCAGAGGTATAATATGTTTTAAGGAAATAAAGCTTGAACTCTGAGAAGGGTAAGTTTCCTTTAGGGCTTCATAGCTGAGGAAAGCAAGTGCTTTGGGACACTACAGAGTTAAATTTAGTGAAAATGTCTCAAATTAACCATTCCTGTGACATTATGAATATTCTCTCTCTTTTTTTTTTTTTTTTGAGCAACTTTCACGATTCCATTGTTTTGACAGACATTGTTACGTGAAGTTTTGTCTTACTCTTCTTGCACACTATATGCTTGCTACGCAGATGTCTCATGCTCTGTAGATTCCTTTACCACATTTCAGATCAGGCAACCCAGTCCTCTTCACAGCCATATATTTCTAAATGTTTTTTCTCTTTACTCTGCTAATTCTTTCACCATGTTTTTTTCTACTGTGGGATATAAGAGGGTTTTTTGGCTCAGACAGCCCTGCCAGGTTGACTGCTTGTTCCAGTCCCAGTTCACAACTGATAGTTATTTTCTGAAGGTTCTTTGTTTCAGATTTAAACAAGAAAATTTCTTATGGTCTCCTAGTGACTTCAAAGTTACAGTGCTCTTCCTGTTCCTATGTAAGCCTTTTAAAGGTTTCCTTCTCTTTCTGTATCTCTGCATGCTTTGGTTGAAGTATGCATGAAAATGAATGACATTTTCTTTCCGAATAAAAGATGCACCAGACAGACTATATTGGCTATACATACTATTTTTCTCTGCCAAATCAAAGGATTTAGAGATGTCTCCAGCATTTCTTCATATGGAAAACCACTGTGAGCTGTTTTATATTTTGCTGTTCCAGCTGTTACAATTTATGGAGATCAAAATCTGATTTAAATGTTCTTTCTGCAGACTGTCAAACCAGAATCTTGCTGGGAGAGGACAGGTGGCAGCATAGGAAAGGGGGAATTGATATATTTCTCTTATTTTTCTTACTTCAGTATGATTGCTGCTATATTTTGTGCTTAAGGTAATGTCCTGAAGCCCAAGAGATCTGCACTTAATGTTTTCTTGTCACGTCCCTCCCTGCCTATGTCAGCCTTCCAGCATCCTTCAGAGCTAGGAGTACCAGAGGGGTTACCTGTGCTGGCCGTATACCTGGACAAGACCATTTCCACCCATTCTGCCATGGCACACCACACCAGTAGAGTAGATGAAAGGATGGAGTCTGCCCAAATCTTTTACAAACATGGACAAAGGGGATGAGCAAACAGTCCTCTGGTTTATGAGGAGACTGTAAGGATAAGAGCTTAACCTTTAAGGAAAAAGCAAAAAGCACCATCAGACACTAGTACACCTTAGTTAGTAGTCCAAATGAAAGTATCACTACTTAGACTATAAGGGTTTCACGTAAATGAAAAAGTAAAAGTTTGATTGTAATGAGAGGCGTTTGGAAGGGCTTTTAAATTATTTTAGCTGGTTCCACATCAGTAGAAAAGAGTGCCTGATCTTGAGGACTGCAAAAAATATAGATTAAAGCTAATAAACATGAACAAAATGGCAAGAAAAATACAAGACTGCAGCATGGAGGGAACTTATTAATTATGCCCGATAATGAAGCAGCCTTTCTTTAACAGACCTGGAGTCAAGTCAGTCATCTTTTTCTTGTTTTCTGTGCCTTATGGGTTTAGGTTCGTAGGAGGAATACTGCTGAAACCATGCTGTGTACTACAGGCAGCACATGAAAGGCTACATTTAAATCACCCTTGTATGTAGCCAAAACAATGACTCAAGGGCATATGAAGGGCTACTATCTTTCCCCAAAGTCCAGAGAGGAGTTGGTGGGCAGGTACCAGTTTCTTACTCTGCTCATCTGTCCATTGCATGGGCAATTGCACCAAGCAAAATCAAAATACTACCCTACTCCAGCAGCAGTGCCTTATGCCCATTCCTACTCAACTAGCTCTCAAATAAATGTAGGCTAGTGAGAATCCTGACTCAAGAATCTGCATCTCACAAATGGAAGAAAACTACATGATGCATAAAGGGACTTTTGCTAAAAACTGTCATTTCTCATCAGAACTAATTTCTTTCAATAAAGCAACTTTTTTTAAAAATACAAACTGTTATCTGTAAATGTTACTGATACCACATCATAGCTGGAATGTGAGAGTATGGAATAAGCACAGTTTGAATGTAACGTAAATGTACAATATGAATAAAATGTATTTGGTGTACTTGGAATTGGCTGCATTTTATTTTTTCTCAGCATTCTTCCTGTGTTCAGTTCCTGTATTGTCAATACTGGTTACTTAAACCAATTTGGTCTGGATTTCATCTGAAAAAGGCAAGGAGGGCCATATATGCCTTTTAAGAGAAAATTCATGTTTCCTTTTCAGTATTCCTACTGCTTGCTATATGATTGCAAGTACAGTTTATCCTCTAAGTTCATTTCAGCAGAAGAATTCGAATCACCACTGGAATGCATGTGGTGAGCAGAGAAACTCTAGCAGCAATGAAGCCCCTCATCAAAAAGAGCGCCTAGTAGTTTTAAGACTGCATTATGGCTTGGATTGATTTTGTGGTGACTTTTGTTTGGTTTCTTGCCATTATTCCAGAAAATACAAAGATCAAAGAAAGAAAGTCATATTGATTGGCTCGAGTCTGGTCAAAAACTAGATTTGTGTCTTCTAATGTAACTAACATTTTACAGATGGTTTGGTTCATGTTAAAGCTAGGGATGCATGTAGATTGAATTATCAGAGGATTAGAACCAGCTGCATTTAGTTTGAAAATATTTTTGTGTATATTCTGTCCAGCAAAATGCACAGAGCAGACTCTTGCTGTATGAATTCTAGCAAATGCTTAAAAAAACCCCACAGAGACTAACTGAGAGTCTGCCCCTGTTTACTGCTGGTTACCTTTTCTTCGAAGAAACCACACTGTACGTGAGAGCACTCATGAGTTCAGGTCCGTAAATCTCATCTTTGACTGTGAATTAAGGGTAAAAAGGATCAGATCTGAAGAATCTTCTTGAATAAAACTAGAATCCAGCCCAGTATCAGTAGGAGATCCACAAGACACGGGGAGTGACTTTCCAGTTTCCTGCCTTGCATTTTGTGCACCTTCATAAAGGGATTTGGAACAATGTGATTCTAATTTTGTAATGTTTTGCACTGACTCCGCACACCTCTAAATGACTAGACCAGATGCAAAATGATGAACAGTCAGCACCAGGGAACTGTGGATTGATCTGCTAGCAGAAGTGTCCTTAATTATTTACTTCTTCAGATTCGGAGTATCAAAATCTTTTCATGATGTCTCAGGACACACAGAAGTATCAAACAGTATTAAAACAGACCATCTAGATTTTCACTGCTAAACTAGATTTACCACAATTGATTAAATTCACTTAAAGCTCATTAAGGTCACTAATAAAAGAACACTTAAATTATAAAAGTGTTCCAAATATACTTTTTCTTATTATTAATATTTAAAATACCAGCATCCACACTTGCAGCAATGTTAATACCATTAATTAGATAAAACAGAACTAGTTTTCCTAGCATTAATATTATGTAGTTTATTCTATTCTAGGTTCTTAGGTTCATTACCCATAATGTATTATGAAAACCAAGGATAAATTCTCGCTTAGTATCCATAAAGTCTTCTGTTATTGATGTCCACTTATACTGAAATGATTCCGTATGCTCACCTGCTGCAAAATTCAGAATTCTTTTGCTAAGTTAATCTCTCTTTGCATATATGTCTTAGATTTAAAATACATTACTAGTGATGCTTAGTAAGACCAGTTAATTTTTTAAGGGGTGATTCTTGCCAAATTTATTGCATGGGATAATCTCACCAGAAAAAGTTCAAGCTTACTAGGAATAAGCACTTTATATTTTTATTAAGTTCAGGGGATATTTCTTTGCAGAACTTTTTTCCTGAAGCAGATCACTTATGGTAAAATCAGCATGCTTCTGCGATGCATGTTTTTCCCATAAACTTGAAGTCCCTTTACAGCATATGCTGATGCTTCTGAGAAATAAGGCTTTGTCTTGAATACAGAGCCAAATCAATTATTAACTTCTCATACATAAGGTTTATGATGTGGGCCAGGCCCCTAAAGCTGAGTGCTATTTTGCATCAGGTATTATAGCTATGTGATTTTACTAAAAATGTAGCTTTGATCTTGCGTGGGTGTATTTGTATATCAAAAGAAAATACGAAGCAAAGTCTTAACTCTGTCTTCATCTTGTCTTGGCAGTCTTTGTGGATTGCATTGGATCTGTACGCGTTCACCCGGTTAGGCATCTCTCTCTGGTTTTTTGCTAATTACCCCTTTAATTCCCAGCAGTAGTGAGCACAAACTGACTTGCTGCAGCAAACTCCAGTGAAAAGCATTATTCAGCTCCCAGGAGATTATCTTCTGGAAGTCCTATTTTATTTTTTCTTTAGAATATTAGTTTAAAAGGAAAATGTGGCTCTTAAAATTTCTCAGCCATACCAGAGAAGCCTGGAAAGCATTCAGGCCCCGAGTTCACTAACAGCCTGGATACTTGTGCAAAGAATTATTTCAGGTTTTGCTTGCTAGCAGTTTTTACTGGTTTTGATCGGGTGTCTAATCAAATTTTACCAGGCTTCTACTTGCAGAATGAAATCAGCTTACGGAAGGCTTTAACAAATATGGGTATTTTTCTTCTCTTTTGGTCTGTTCAGTTTGCAGTCAGCTTAGGTTTTTGAACTTTATTCACACCAGGGGATATGGAAATGGCTTTTAACTGGTACCTGAAATTCGCTTGTAATCTGATTTCATATTTTCAGGACTTCAGAAAAGACTAATTTCATCATCAATTTTATAATATTAACAGTTTATGACAAGAATAATGTTGTTACATATATAATAATGTGTTGTCTATTGTATTTTAATGCAATATATATTCTATGATATATATTGTATTTTAATAGAATATATTGCAATAAAAATCTATAATTAGACTTTGTAGTCTTTTATGAAATGTTGATGTCTGTCTCAAAAAAATGGTGGGTAAATCATTAGACATCCACAGAGCTGCAACAATTTTCAGAAGCAGAAAATGCTGTACAGTGTTTCTGTCCTGAAATAATCATAGCACAATTACTATTGTTGGGGCGATGCAGCCCTAACATTTTCAAAAAATACATCTAGCAAGGGAATAGATCTGATCTTAGATTTGCTTGCACAGCACTTAGCAAGAGAGGGCATGGATCAGTTGGGTAGGCACTAGCCTGGACCGTGAAGAGCGAAGTTCTCCTCAGCCTCTCCTGGGGGACCCTGAGCAAGCAGCTCTGCTTCTCCGCATCCGAATCCGATGGAGGGATTCCCATCTCGTGTGGGATCAAAGGGGCTCTGTTGCTCTTACTCAAATAGTCATGAGAGTACTGCGTGAAAAGTAGTCAGCCGCAAGCAAATGCAGCTTGATTCACCAATGTGATATTCAGAGAAGATATTTCAAACTTTCTGTTCCAGCCTTTAAAAAGCAAACAGATTTGGGAAAATAGTCTTCCTGATTATTTTTTTTTTTCCAACTCCAAACCATTGATTGCTACTGATGGGTCACATAAGTAGGTCTACACTAACAGCTGCTGCAAATTACAATATTACAAAGAGGAAAACTACCTGTAAAATGTTAGCTTAGTCTGCTAATGTAAGTATAAAATAGGAATGAAAAAATTAAACAACAAGTGAAGACATATTAAAGAAAAAAGTCTAGGTCAGCTCGTCTTCCATTTACTTGCCAAGACGGGAAGACTGATTTCATGTTGTTTTGTGCACACTAGCGACTTGGGAAACTGTCACCTAATCATATCCATGAACCTCCCGAAACCTGGCTGACAACAATCTCCATCCCAAGGGACTCACACCAGAAAATAATTTTGCAGAGAGGTGTCAGTGAATATGGGTTCTTTTTTAAAATGCAAACCACATTTCTACTGCCTCAGTTTCAAGACTAGCCAACATCTTCAATGTAAATACCAGACAGTAATAAAAAGAGATAAGTCTGATGTTGATTAACAAGAGGTTTTGTTATAAAATAAGGCATGAGATTTAATGATTCTGGGTAGCCATGCAGTGTCAAGTTCAAAAAATTGCTTCACTGATTGTTTCACTAAGAGGGAAAATGAAGTATAGAGAAGGCCAAGTTTCATGATATGACGGCTTGCATTATTAAATGTATTATTAAGTGATATATAGTATATTATGTGATGCAGTTCCAGATTTATAAAATGGATCCTGAAACTCACTGGAAACTGGTAATGCTTGATACTTTGTACATCTGGTTATCTACAGACTTGTTGAATGATGCCCATGGGAAATTACCTCTAGGTATTCCTTTTTTCTTTTGCAAATCTCGACCCCTGTATGTGAAGTTTTCTGGAGCTTTCACAGATTATAGGTATTTTCCTGATAAGTTTATATCTCTGAGGGCCTGTTATTCTGCCTGTGGATTTACTGATTAACTATGCCTGTAGTAACCTAGTAACCTATGGCCTTACTTGGGTACAAAGGCGTTAATAGATAAAATCATCAGACGTAAGCTGGTAAGATGAGAGTCAAAGAGAAGAGCAGGTAGAAAGCAACAAGCATGAGAAGAAGTGTCAAAGTGGTGGTCTGAAGGAGGAGTGCTCATTTCTGTGGCAGCAACGCTTCATCTGCTGTATGGGCAATATCTGGAGAGAGTGTGAAAGCTGACCTGGGAAGGTCTGAAGTCTGAAGTGAGGTGGGAGCCATCAGCAGAGCAACATCAATCTCTGCTGACCAGGGCTGCAGCTCTGAATCCTCCGTTGACTTTGCAGTTCTGCAGAGATATCTATTGGAATAATTTAACAGGAACACAGGTTTATTTTTAAAAACTACCTGGAAATAAGAACAGCACAATATCTGTAAGTGCCTTGCACAAAGAATGAATGAGTTTTTAATCTAGGTCCTGCTCTTGTAAGGTCAAAACTGAGAACCTGTAATACAAATATGCTAGTGAAACTGCTCCATGACTTGATCCCAGTTCCCTGAGATCACTGACAACTTCTTTTGTGTTAACTTAAATGGACTTTGGATAGGACCTGGTAATAATTAGAGTGCAAAATGTCTGGCACTCTCAGGAAAACAGGTGGATGAATCCATAACTAAGCAAAAAATGAACTTATGCATATTTATTGTGGACAGCTGCAGGCAAAATCCCAATGTTTTAACCCTACACAGCCTTTGTTATGTGCCTGCATTCCTTTGCACTAGCCACCTGTTATTTATCAGTTGCACCACACCAGCATTGCCATATGAGGAAGAATCGGCCATGATTGATACGGACACCATCCCCAGCGCATGGCCTTGCCCAAGGGACTCCTAAGGAAGTCAGGGACGTCCAGTGTGAGAAAGGACTACAGGCTGGCTGCTGAGTTGGGATCTTATTTGGAATAAATACATGTGGCTCTTCATCATCTCTTTGAAAAGGACAAATTTGCATAGTACAAGCAAGAAAAGAAAAGATACCAAATCTGGTACAACACCCTCCACTCGTGAATGTGCTTTTCCAGCCTTTCTTGGACCAATTAAAACTAACAGTTGAGTAATTAATGAAATGTGGCTTAATATTATTTATCAATAACCATTTCAGACATAAGGAGATTCTGCGATAAACTACATAAAAAAGAAGCAAGGGCTGTGTCTAGCAGACGCTAAGGCACACAAGAATAATTTTCATTAAAAAAACCTGCCTCAGCAGTACTGTGTTGCCGATTCACTTCATGATCTGCTCTGCTTTGCTGCTCTGGAAAGGACTAGGACTGCTTCCAATAAAAATGAGAGACAAACCTTCATTGAATCCAACAGTGGTAGGCTCAAACTTTACAACACTCGTTTCACCCACACTTACTGATATATGTCTGAATAATAGAATTTGAAACAGGCATTCTTGAAGATTTGGGAAATATTCTTGCTATTTTCAGTAGCTCCTTTATACATTGTTAATTTATCACCTACTCCCACTAAATCCACTGACATCAAGTGCAGTCTTTTGTTGTTACCTTCAGAAAGTTTTGCCCTGTAATTTCACTTGAAACATATAATTAAGGATGAAATCCCTGTTTCTTTGAAGTCAATGACAAAACTTCAATTTTATTTAAGCATTAATGCTGGTAATTCCAAAGATAACCTTTCACCAGGAATTCAATTAAATTTATATAATTATATTTTTGTGTATGTAATGAATAATGTTTTCCCATTATTGTTTAAAAGAGATTTCAAGCTCTGTACAGCCATGTTTGCTTGCCTATAGAAGAGAGAAATACTTAAGAAAAACTTCCTAGGGCACTGTATGTCTTAATGAAAGTATTTTTTACTTTCACTGTTTAAAATCAGCTCCGTCTTTTTTTCTGCCTTTTTTTTTCTCTCTTCCTGAATCTGCCAGGATAATGCTGAGATGGCCATCAGTTGTCAAGATGATCTGATTCTAAGGCTGGTAAACACAGATGGAGTTTCACATTTCAGGCACTGAGTGTTGTGAATACGCAAAAAAAAAAAAAAAAAAAAACAAACAGGAAAAGATTGTAACATCCACCTCCTAATCTGTGTTAGCTTAATTTATTTCTCTAGGTGTTTACCTGTACTGGAAAATCACCATGAGTTAGCCTATGCCCTTTCACTGTTTGCATAATGACTTGGTAGAAGACATACCTTCACTGTCTTCAAACTTCCAAACTCCTGTTTCCCGTTACAGCTCCACCTGTAGTTGGTGGGATATGTAGTACAGGATTGAAACGATACCATGGGAACCTTAAAGTTTCTTATTCTTCCTTCCTTCCTTTTAAGGGGTCATGATTGAACTCACAAATAAATACCAGGTATAAATTTCCAGTGCCTGGGGTTTTTTTTATTAATATCCACAGTAATTCTTGCAGTCCTTTTGGTGGTATTATTTTGGGAGGAAGAGTGCTCCTCTTTCTGTGTTGGCTGTCAAATCAATTTTTCCTATCTTCTTTCAAAAGAGTACTTTATTCCTCACCAAGCACTATCAGTCAAAATCTAAGATATATTTTTAAACCCCATAGAGTTTGGTTTTAATGGGATAATTTTTTATCGGGAGTAGTGTTGAACTAGGGCAAGAAGTTGCATAAACAAGACATGTATGACTGCTGAAAGCTATTGCTGGACTAATTCTGCATTGAATTAAGAAGTTTTGAAGTTTTACTACTCTCTGGAAAAACTCTGTCCCGTTTCATATTCTAGAGCTTTATGTTCCTACTAGTTCACATTATCTGGTCCTTTCTTTTCACTGCCCCAAGGATGGTTTCTACAGTGTGGGGTTGTTATAACACCATAAAATATTAGTGAAGAAAAGGCACTGATTGGTTTTGTTGTCTTTTTTTTTTTAAGACAAGAACAGGCCAGCAGAATATCTACTAATGGTTAACCTTATCTCTCTCAACCTTCCAGTATATCTTCAGTGCTTTGCCCCCACAAATGTTATGCAAGGGAAATCAAGCACACAGTAAAATATGCCTTTCTAACACTAGAGATGAAGCATTGGTCTCTTTTATTGCACATTAGCTGTCTTATTTTGAAAATAAAATGGAGTTACAGCACTGTTACATCTGCTGCTGGACAATGTAAGCACAGGTACATGGTATCATACTGAACCCTCCTCAGTACCTGTTGTGAGCACTCCAGATGCCTTGTTCTCATCTAGGACATAGGGTGAGAGAACAGTTTATTAACAGGCATTTCTCTGCAAGTAGCCTCTCCCCCCCCAGCCCATCACTCTGTCATGGAAGACAAAGTCTTGGATTTATGTATTCACAGAAAAGCTACCACTTTTACTTTCAAAAACAGAACAAGCTACCTCACATCCATTATGCATGAGGGGTGTCTGGGCAGGAAGCTAGTGCTGGATAATTGGTGCTCTATAAATTCACACGCTCCGTTACTGCACCGTATCTTCCCTTTGTAGTGAAGCTGTAACTATGAAATCTCCATAAGCATTTTTCATGACAAAATCCCCTTTCTAGATATAAGAGCTTTTTGCTTGGCCATATCTTATGTATTTAACATTTTCCTAAAGCTCCCATTCCCAAGATTTCCTTTTAAATATAGATGTCTTCCAAATCCTCCTAAATATAACTGTTATCCTTAATCTCATATTAAGGCAGGTCTATCTATGATGAAAAAAGTGCTATACAGTTACAGAGAGACAAACAGATAATGTTACCTGGCATATAAAAATGTTACCTGGCAGAAAAAGCTAGGAAGATAACAGTTAGATAAAAATCACCCTTCCTCTTTTGCCATTGTAACGCCTTAACCACATCAATGGCTTCCCTGCAACAGCCACCCTGACAGCAACCTGATCTTTATTCCTAATCCACTGCAGAAAGCGTGGCTGAACAATAGATTCCTTGGGCTTGCTCTGAATGGGCAAATAGATGGGAACGCTGTCAGATCTGCTGCGCCCGTTAACATCAAGTAGCATTAAAAATCACCGGAACCTGGATCCACCTCTGGTGCATGCAAATCTAGGCATATTTCAGCAGCACATAGTGTCAAACCAAAGCTATGTGTTTATTTGTACTTGCAATGTAGTTCTTATTTTCCCCATAGACTGAGAGTGTATGGTTTGTTCTAATTATCTCTGAAGAAGATATTTTGCAAGAACTATTTCTAAGCTAGCAAAATAACTGCAGTTATTATTTAAGCAATGTGATCTGGAGTTTTGATCTGGATGCACCAGTCACACCACTGATTTCTGTTTCATGATTCATTAGGTACAATTCTTGGAATTATTTTTTATTTCAATGGTCTTTTAAATTGTCCCTTTATTATAGTTTTAAAGTCTAACGTTCGGATGTGGTGAACTTCCTAGAAAATAAACTTCAGTCCTGCTCGCTTCCATGCTGGCATCCTTTGGAGAATTCAGTGTTCTCTGCTGCAAGCCCTTGGAGAACAGCGTAATGTCTTTAGCACGACAGAGTGTTTTCCTTTTCCTGTGCTCTGCTTGTCAACAGTACATTACCTTTGATTTTCCATGTCTCCAGACTGTTCCTCAAGCAGATTGCATACGTAATTTAGTGCTCTCCCCTCTTTATAGTTTTCCACTTGTTATGTGGAGGAGGTAACAGATCCTTCCCTCACCACGGAATACCTTTCTTGCCAGTCATGGTCTTTATGGTGTTACTTGTAGCCTGAAAGGGCTGTTAGTCTCCCTGAGAGGCAACAGAGTTAATTATTTATGTTCGGCTCAGACTCTCTTCCTTTTCCATGCAGTCATCCCATGTTTTCTGTTCACTGCAGGTGCAGGAGATGGACTTCTGCACAGGCAGACCCCCGGTGAAAGAGGGACACCCGAGTACTGACTCCTGGTCGTACCTCAGGCAATGCCAGCCTGACACCAGGCTCCTGACCCAGGACACCGTTTTGTCTCAGCCTACCCTCTAGTCTCTGCAAATCTGTGATTACAAATGACCACATAGTCTTTTTATTAATTTCCACAACATTTGTTCTTTCAAGACGAGCAGTCTCGAAAAGAGACGTTTTTAGCAGGATGTTTTCAGAAAGAGGATCCAAAAAGGATGTGAATATAAATTAAGCAAATTTGATTACTGTTTGGAAAGTACATTTCGGTACAGTTTGTGGCTGTTCTTATCCAGCAGTGCTGTGCACAGACAGAGGGAAATCATATGTATTTACAGAGGAAGAAAAGGATTTGGCTCTCTCCACTGCCTTCAGCTGACTCTTAGGTATATTAGCTAAAAGTATGGTATATTCGTATACAATTTTAAAAAATTATTTCAAAGGCCCTCAGTGGACCATAGCTGCCACTTCCTCACCATTTCACAGGTGGCTGAGTTGTGCCGCAGGCAGGACGTGCTCCTTCCCATCGCTGCCTGCAGAGGCAGAGGTGGTGGTGGCAGTGGGGGTCCCCATGGAGCCCCGGGTCTCCCCTCTGCCGGAGGGCCCGCAGAGCCAGGGGCTCTCCCGTGCTTCCCTAGGTGCCCTCATATTGCTCATCCTCAGGGAACAGGCGGGCTATGGCAAGGCTGTCCCACGTCTCCACTGGTGCCTCCTCCATCATGCCCAACACGACTGGAGCCCTCGGGCTCTGGGGCCAAAATGTGTGCCTGAAGATCGTGGTGTCAAAAAGCAGCTAGGATGAGAAGGACACTTCCCACCCCTCCAACCCAAAGCTTTTATAATCAGATTTTGCTCATATTCCAAAGCTGGTTTTTGCCCTGTTTTTTCTTCCCCCTGCCCCTGATGTCCGTCAGGGATGAAACATCAGCTGAGACCCAGCACAGTCACAGGGCTCTCAGGGCTGGACCTTCAGGACATGGAGCCTGCAGCCTCTCAGCCCCACCATTTCGCAGAGACTTCAGCTCCCTCACAAGAGACATGCGAACAGAGGAAATGGTCCTTATTCCTTCTCTCCGCAGCGCGCACATGCTTCGGAGCAGACGGACTGTGGCCTTCTGGTTTTCATTATGACTAAACGTTGGAAATGTGGTGTGCATTTTCCAGAAGGGGCATGTTGTGTATTTAATTTATGAAAGTAAAGAAGAGAGGAAGAGTCTTCTGGATTCCTTTTGGTTCAGTGTTTTGTATAAATGCAAGAACTGGGGTAGTATTGTGCCATGTCTTCCAATGATTATTAGCCAGATGTCTGTGTATATGCTGTTAAAAAATATAATATTATAAAAAAGATGTGTGGTTCTGTTTCATTTGTAATGTGGTTGTGTATAGGAGTCTTATTAACATTTCTTGATAAGAAGGACATATACCTAGAGGAAAAAAAAAGCCGCAGTATGTGGATGCTATTTCAGTTCTGAAGCCTAGATATTTTTAGCACCTTCATTTTTGGAATAGCTTCTACCATAGCTGTACGAAACTTAGAGATACACAATACGTGCAGAGAATGCAGGAAAAGACTTCTTTTACTTCAAGTATGCATATGTACTGGGCTGCATAGTACAGTGTGTGTATTGGGAACTGGCTTAGAGCTGAGACTTGGCAGTACGCGGGTGTCCACAGGACAGATAAATGAGCAGTTTGTGCTGACAGACCCTGGTCTGCGCCTACAGAATTGTAACAAGTCCTCACATCAAAAAAAAAAACAGGAGAAACATAGGATGTCATAAACCTGATTCTTTCCTACTTTGTAAAGATGTAAATCAGGAGTAATGTGTTTTTGATCCAGTGAGGTTAAGATCTAAATTGAAGAAATGGGCTAGCCTTGTCTGATAGGTGAAAACTGCCGTCTGCTCTGTGCAAGCTTTTCGCAGAGCAAAGGCAGTACTCCTCGGCATGTGGGGTTTCTGCTGGGAGGTAATGCTTGAGTGAGCACAAGAAGCATCAGCAGAAAATTAATAAACAAAAATCTACCTTTAATTACTGATAGAAAAGAGAACATCTCCCTTCCTTCAGCTGGAGCTGCTGTGGCCCAGTATTTGATCCTTTCTTTATGGGACACGGGCAGCATCCTGAACTACATGGCAGAGTTACTTCCCAAGAAAAGGTTTCTTCCCTAAGAAGTGCCAGAATTTCAGCATGTGAACAGCATGCCCCCTTAGCACAACAGGGACTGAAGCAGATGCACCAACCCTCTGCATTCAAAAGTCAAAAGACAGATCACAAAAATCACTAGAGTGGTCTAAAAATGAGATGACTGATAGAAAAAAACTAGCTGTGCAATTCTTTTAATTTGCTTTGGATAGTTAGAAGTTTTCAATTTAGTTTCAACTTTTCTCTGCAATCCTGGGGGCAAATTAATTTTTCAATGAAACCTACAGGACTCTAGAAACCAGAGTTAAAAAAAAAAAAACAAAAACAAACCTTCAAATGGTAAGAGTTAGAAATATTATACTCAAAAGTATTACATGAGTAGCTGGGAAGGACTGGTTTATTACAATTAGAATGAAGAAAGAGGACATCAAATTAATTCCAGAACTTGACACTGCTGACATGATGAGGGAAGGTAAAGGACAATATAACTTACTAATACAATGCATATGTTTGCAGTGAATCTATTGTAGTGATGGGAGGTTGCCAAAGACTTTAAAAAGCATACCCATACACACAAAAGTCCTTCTGCGAGAGGAGAGCTAAGCATCTCTCTGCAAATTCTGGAACTAATCATGAAGACTGTATTTCTTTCTTCCCTAATCTCACAGTGAAGCAGATTGGGTGTTAGCTTGGGAAGGAAAGCCTTACTGCCACCATGAAATAGCCTTGGGCTTCCCGTAGTACTTTACCTCACTCTTCCCCTTTCATTGAAGGAGTCATAGATACAGACAATATTTTTTCTTTCTCGTTCTTTCTTCGTACGACTTTGTTCTGAAGATTTTACATGCACATTCAGGGATGTTGAAGGTATGTTTTGTAACTAGGGGTGAAAACTCATGAACGCTGAGAACAGAGGCCAAGCAACAGCAGGGCAGATATTGGTGGGAGTCTGTAATCTCTGTTATGTTTTGGAGGATAGGAGGGAGGGCCAGTTGTTGTGCCCAGGGCTTACCTCTAGTCCATGCTCCCATGAATCCTATCTGCTTGTCATTTTAATGACAAAAGCAATTAAATACATTCAAGTTGGGGCGCTGATGTTCTTCAAAGCAAAGGGACTATACACATATAGAGCTGGTGGTTTCCCCTGTGCCAACAGACACCTCTGCAGGGCCCAGCCGTACCTGCGCCAGCTACGCCAGAGCCTGAGCCACACCACAGCGAGCTGATGGCACCAAGCGTCGCTGACCGGGTATCATAAGGGTACGTGGGAGCAGGAAATGCTGCCTTCAAGGAGTAGGATAACCACGTATTCACTCCTCCAGGAATAACTGGTGATGCTTCTCAGCTAGCAGAGCTTTGCTGGCGGTGACTTGGGTACCTTGGGAGGGTACTGCCCTGGGCAGCCAGCAGACCCTGCAAGGGGCCGCTGCCGCCACCTCTCTTCCCATTTCCGAGCAGCCTGAGGATGGCTCCACAGGATCCCAGACCTCCTCCTCAGGCGAGAGAGAGAAGAAAAGAAACATATCTTCACAGCAGGGAGGAAAAGAGAAAGATGAGGAGTGTGGCACTAAACAAGGAAGAAAATCTGATGGGGAAAAAGAAAAGTTGGCAGCAGGGAAAGCCAAGTCCAAATACTAGCCTGTGGGTTGCACGAATTATCTGTGCAATTAGGATAATAGCTTCCAGGGCAGTTACTGTGGAAGAAATCCCATAAGACTCCAAGAGAAATCATTAAAAAAAAATCCAACTACAGAAAAGAAAAACAAAATGATACACAGATGAGAGATCCCATTTTGTATTCTTCAACAAACCATGCTCTAGAATATGTGATGATTTTTTAAGTCTTCAGTATTTTTCTTTCCCCTTCTAATCGAGAGTTTCCTCTCAACTGTTTTTTTTTTCCCTTTTGGTTCTGTGTGCATAAATCATCATGGCTGGCACCTTCTTGTTGACCTCATCTGCACTAAGAAGTCTCGTGCAAAGTAGTTCATGATATGGTGGCAACATCTGAACCATATTTCACATGAATGCTCATATATCATTGTTTGTAACACTGTAAGTGCACGACTGCTGGAGACAAGTACAAATTACCCTGCTGGAAGGATAGCTGGTGAGATTTATGTTGTATTGTTGCCTGTTCTTCCAATAGGAAGTTCTCTTTACTGGTATAAGTATGACCCCTCCGTTGAGCAATATACTACATGGCCAGACATAGGGAGTCTAGCCTTTCTGTCTTTATGGTGCAATATCAAAATATGCTACAATACCTGACATAACTCCAACTGAACCAGCTCCAGAACTGGGAACAGTTTAGCTGCATCAGCACAGTGGTATGCCCAGGCTAATTAAAATAGGGCAGAGGCTGCACTGATACAGCTATATTGTTCCTGAAACCAAGATATTATCTGAGCAAAGAGCTGCGCTGTGCAATATAGATATACTCTTTAAGACTAATGAGAGATATATGGATATATCCTTCAAGATTCAGAGACAAGCACCCATGTAATAGTTTTCATCTTACCTACCAGTTTTAAATATTGGCACAATCCTAAATGATTTTCATCTCTTTTCCCAGGTTTTCCCCTACATTCCAACAGCCGCTGAAGAAAAACAAAAACCCACAACCAAAAATGACTCAGGGAGGGAGTTCAGAAAAGTCCTCAGCCAGTTCTTGTAAAATTCTTCAATAGAAATTGTCCAAGCCTTCCCACTAATATCAGACATTCTTGCTTGTTTATTACTGTTGAAAATTTGGCCATTTTCTCAAAGTTGACCACTTGTTCCAATACATACACTGAATGACTTTTAGTCCTTTCACTCCTAATCTTTTAAAGATCTCTTCTCACTGTTGTCAACTGTGCTGGCCTTAATTTTTTTGCTTCCCTTTTCAAGTTTTTACAATGCTTTGTGAAAGGCATTTCCAATGCATATTTTTATCATAAACTTCCTTTTTTCTTCCACTTGCTATTTTTAAAATTTCAAGGCTGCTTTCTACAGTCCCTGTGCTACTGATGCTGCTTGAGTCTTCCAGCTATGCAGAATTTTACCCAGTTCTTTTCCCTTTCATGGTCATGGCTCGCTGGCCATTTTCTGCCTTCCACCCTATGAAGAGTAGGCTCATCCTCTTCCATGTCCTAGATGTAAATGGTCGACCCTCCCAGCTGATTTCTTGTTGGTCAGTTCTTTCTACATTGAACTGAAGCAAGTGTTGCTTTCTGAACATGTTTGCTCAAGACCCCCTCAATTTCTCCGTTGGTCTCAGGTAGTGTTGGAGCTTTGTGTCGATCCAGGCTTGGCAGACTCAGCAGAACAGCCAGGAACTGGTTTCAGGGAAGAAAATGTCACAGGCCAAAAGCACTGTTACTGGCCGTTGTATGACTGCCTAGAGAGGCCACTTGGGAAATTTAGAGTGAATTAAAATACCTGTAGAATTGTATTATTTGTTGCATCTGTTGATAAGAAAAGGGATAATCAAAAATTGTATAGCCTCACTCTGTCCTCCCACACCAGTGGCCAATAGCAGATCCTGGGGAGAAGCTTAAGGACTTCCATAGAGTATCTCCTCCAATTCCAGAAAAGTTTGGCTTGCAGTCTTCCTGTCCTAGATGTAACGGGTTTGGTTTTTACAGCCCCAAATGTTTACTTACATATCTTACTCCACCCGCTTTATGAAATCATGTCATCCTTTAGGAACCGCAGCGCCCTGTGACAAAGAGTTCCATGGCTCAACCAGGCGCTGTGTAAGAGACTTACATAGAGAAGGGCTGAAACTTTGCCAGTCAATTTAGTTTTATGTGAGGCTTCCCTCCTGAGCTCTATTGTTTCACCAAAATGCAGACAGACAAATAGAGAAACACTGTCATCTTGAGTGTAGGGATCTGCAAGTTAAACCAGTGAGAAGCACATACAAATATAGATGCCTGAAGCCTCGAACATTTGCTAATTAATTGATGATATTTTACAAAGAGCTGAAGAACCCTTCTTGGGATGGCATTTCATGCCTTGACAAGGCATGGCAAGAGAAGAGGAGTTGTTGGAAACATCTGCATGGTGTGCAGGGCAGTTATGGTCCAGAGCCTCAGCTACTGCAGAACCTCTTCAGTTGGTGAATGGTTTGGTTCAAACATTAAATGAGACACCAGAGTGCCTATCCAAAATAGCTGATATTTCTAACAAATCTAATTGGGATCAATAGCTGTAAGTCTCAGGGAAGAGTTGTCATTAAGGACTGTCAGGAGGAGGTACACAGGAAAAATTCAAAAGCAAAACCAACCCTCTCCCATCCACTCCAGATACGTTTATCTGTACCAGAAGTCCTTTCCCTTCATTTGGGCTCAGTAAATAAACAACCAAGAAATTCTGTTTCCAGACTTGCAATTTGCAACACACTAACAGTGAAGATTTGCCAGTGCTAAGATTT
Organism: Platalea leucorodia; assembly: GCF_965183815.1. Taxonomy (NCBI): domain Eukaryota; kingdom Metazoa; phylum Chordata; class Aves; order Pelecaniformes; family Threskiornithidae; genus Platalea; species Platalea leucorodia. Next base: position 28,281,975 of record NC_138825.1, on the reverse strand, counting down.
GCACATTTCAAAGAAATGAACCTGTTTCTAGAACCTGACCTAATCATGCTCATCTTCTTGTGAAGCTTAACCATCTCCTAGAGCCAGCAAACAGAAATGATGCCTTCTGCGCTGCCCCATACAAGTCTATCCGGGCAGCTCCACAGGAATTGCACCACATATGAAATCAGAGAGATACTGAGTAAATTTATCAATAAAACACAGTTGGAAAAACTGACATCTGGAAATGGATAGTGTATAGGCTAAACAAGTAGAAAGTCTATTTAAAAAGGTACAATTTAATTTATTCATCTTCACCTGTCTCCCTGTGACACCTTTATAGGCAAAAATTGTGCAAGTGAGGACTATCACAACAGTGTGGAATGAAGGAAGGGAAATGCATTTCTGAATCAGATGGAGAATGTATCTTATAATCATTTACCTGTTTAAGGGGAGTAGTCATGCAATTGCCTAATCGAGGAACCCCCTCAAATCTGCAGCTGTACCCTGGCAGCAGACCAGGTCTCCTGGGCCATGCCTTGCTTGCATGTGTATTTGCATACTTTCAAATTTATAAGTAGCATAGGGAATTGCTTCTGCCTGTACTTTAACTTTCTCGATAAAGGTTAGACAGTGGCACCCTGTGCATGAGAAGGTAGGAGCAGAAAGGCATCCTCTTCCACGTCAGTCACAACATCAGACTCTCCTAGCACATTCTGGATGTCACCTGCAGCCATGGGAGCAGAAAGAGCCAGGCCAGTGCTGGAGACCTGCTCTCACAGCTTGTCAGCTGAGATGCCACGCAGGGTGGTAAGTCTGCAGTCTCACTCTTCAGATGATCCCACTGATACAAATCTCCTGGGATAAGCCAGGAGAAGTAACACCAACCAGTATTCCCAGGGAAAAACATGCAAAAGTGTAGCTTCATGAAAAGGAATTTGCTGTTGCTTGACTTGCCTCATCTCCACCATCAGTCCAGGCAGAGTCTTTCTACCTGGATTAGAGCTGAAATTGTAGTTGCTCCCTTATTTCTTCTAGAATGGTCCTTCTATTGGCTTTGTTTAATTACTCATGTCCTCACCATTTATTTCTTTGCATATGAAATAAAATCAGGCATTTTCATCTCTTTTCATAAGGAAGGCCCACAGGTCTGTAAAAAATTTCATTGCCCTAGTCTGAACATTACTCTTTTGTGTCCTTTGATTAGATTAAATATACTTCATTAAGAACAATAACACACCAGGACAAAAGAGCGTCATCTCCTGTCATGCATAATAACTCTTGCGGTCATTTCCAAGAAATAGGTTTTCCTTCCCTTTATTTCCTTTTTTTTTACTTTTTGCTTTGCCTCTTCTTAATATTTCTTCAAAACTTAATTGGATTTATTTTTTGGGCAGTTTTTTGTCTCACACCAAATGACATTTCTCCAATGCAGATCTTCATTTAGAGAGAAAAAAAAAAAGCGGCTGCCCAAGAACAGCTTTGCAGCTATATTTGACCCGCTTTGTACAATAGCCACTGCCAAAAGTAACTTCTGCTGTGTAGCTCAGTAATCACACTAGTGCTGGAGCGTGTTTAAATTGCTCTGCAGATGATGGGTAAAAATAAGTGAGCTAGACATAAAAGCAGGGGGTGAGTGAAAGAGCAGGCCGGAGAGAGATGTCCTCAAATAGATTATACGGGTCAAGTCATGCAAGTGCTTTTATTACTGCTGATTAATTCTGTCAGCTGTTATGCTAATGTGCTGCATGGCATGAGCGGGCACCGAGCAAAAGTACAAGGAAGCTGAGACTATTCTCTAAATAAGGATGTGGCCCAGACTGCTTGAATTGGGGGGGGTGTGTGTGTCTGTGCCTGGCAGAGCGATGATGGATGAATACAGGATGAGAACGAAATCTCTATTGCTGTGCTTTTGCAATGCAGATACATCTCTCTCCAGACTCAAGGAATTAGAGGCAGGTTTTCTATTGCCAACCTCAAGCCTTCAGAAATCTTCAGCTGGCCTGACATCATATATTTTTTAAAATTATAACTATGGGTTCTGGTTTTGGTTGCCCTTTATTTTCTGGACTGACAGCATTTCATTTTCAAAACCTCCTACTTCCGTAACGGCTAGAACTGTACTTAATAAAACAGAAAGCCAAAACCTTGCCGTGTGCCAAGAGCTGGGATCTTGGGAAAATTACAAATTGCATGAGCTTCTGATAACATTATGCAAGCTAATCTGTCTGTATGGTCAGACCTCAGGATGGGAAGTACAGTGAGAAAGATGCATGCAAGCTGTGACAGGCTTAATTTGTGAAGATTCAGCACTCAGGAAAAAGAGCACCTGAAAGGCTTTGGGAGGTGGTTGCGACACAAACCCGGCATTTAAACCAAGAAGGTGAGGACTGTTAAAGGCACAGGTAGAGCGGTGCACAGTCTGCTGGAGGTGGCTGCCAGCTCCCAAATGAGAAAAACGTGTGCAGGCTGTGGTGTGACAGCTTGCCGGAGTGACCTCTTCCCCGGCGTGCTGGATAAGCAGTGGCTTTGTTCGCCATGAGCTGTGCCCATCACCGGGGAGCCGGGCTGGGAGGGAGGCTGGGTCCTTCTGGCACTGCGGCATCTGCCCCACGCCGTCACCCACTGCTGTTGTCACACGCGTCCTCCACTCCTCTCATCAAAAACAAGGCATGTGCACTGCTGCAATGATGGGACCTCTTCCATTGCTACAAACGGTTGGGTTTTTTATCCTTAAGGAAGTACTCTTTCCCATCATGGAGCTGACAGCAGTAAGCCAGCACGACCTACCTGGCCTTCCTGCAATACATGATACCCCCACACCGTCTAGCAAAATTCCCTGCTTCAGATGTGTGATGGGGACTTGAAGTGCTGCCTGCAGGGCCCTGAAGGAGTTGAACCTCAGGAGAATTATGTGTGCCCCAGCAAAGCCCCTGCCGCTTTTTACCTATGCTGGACCACTGTGGATGACAGTCCCCCAGGAGCCCCAGAGGAAGACCTGGGGGTAACAGCAGGGGAAAGCCGCAGGACGTGGCTTTCCCGTGGGCTCCTGGGCCAGAGGACCCCCTTGTCACACCAGCATCATCCGTCTCCTGTCCCCATGGGTGCCCTCCTCCTGCTGCAGCCTCCGGGGTGCTCACTGCCATGGCAAGGCCATGCTCCCAGCAGCCCATGGCTGGGGACACGTGCATGGCAATAGCCCAGCTGGGACCCTGCCCTGAGCAGCAGGCTGGGCTGGAGACCTCCCTCCCAGCTGCTAATCCTCTCACCTACAGTGCTCATCCTGATGTGCATAGCTAATACAATAATAATCTTTAAAAAATCACTAAAACCAGGAAGTTGATGTCTTTTTATACCAAAACTTTCACCATCGGTTTCCTCTGGACTTATGCCTTCTTATAAATTTCCTCTGATTCCTGCACTGGCAGACATCATGGCTACGTGACACAAATAACGTTTGTGGCGTAAACTCAATCTGCTGGAACAAAATCCAGTGAGAGGGTAACTTGTTTAATGGTCTTCTAAACTTTCCTGAACAACAAAAAATCCTCTCTGAGGACTGAGGAGTGGCTGGGGAAAGAACAGGCTGAAAATGGTTTCAGATGGTGCTTTGAAGAAGAGATTGTGTTCCTCAAAGCTTGTCCGTGTCTTCCAAATATGCCAAGTAGTCTAATAAGAAATTGTCTTTCCCTAGAAGCCTTGCCTTGCCTTGCTTATAGCCCTAGCGATAGCCATCTGCTATTGAGAGATACTATCGTGATGAATAATGTGGTATTATTTGAGAGTGTCTGCTCTAAGAGCGCTTTGTTGCTGCAGGAGAATTCTCTCGCGCTTTTAGTAGTAGTTTGCATGGGCTCACGGGTTTGCATGGGAAACTCAACGCTGGCTAAGGCCTTGCTACCATTTGAATTGCTGTCTGCCTGGTAAAAGATGCCCCATGTCCAGCATGCTACATTTCAGCCCAGAGCAAATACGTCTGGTCAAGTGGTGCAGGATGGAAATCTTGACAGTCTCAACTGTAATTGATACAACTGTGTGCTGCTGTAATGAGCAACAGACAGTGTGAACGTCAAGTCACCGGAATTTGTTTTCATCAACACTGGTGCTATTTAATAGGCAATCTTTTTTTTTTCTTTCCCTGTGGCTATTAGGAAATTGTCTTCTGGTTTGGGGTTTTTTTCTCCTAAAATATGTGTATGGTTGTAGATCAAATAAGAATGATGCTGTTTTATGTACTGATTGCACTAAATTTCTCTGCGGAAAAAAAAAAGAATGAATATACAGCAGGAAACGCAGATGTTGCAAAAAGCTCCCTTCTTTCTGAATTTCTCTGAGATAAGACACATTGCTGCTCGGTGTGCAAATAAAAATGTGGGTAGTTTTGGTGTGTGACATTCGGCAGATAAGTTTATTGTTTGTGAATTTGTGAAAGGATATTAGGATAGTTTTATTTTCTCTTTTTGCTTCTCAGTAAGGGGGCTGGGGGGACTGGATTTGAGTGGCAGGAAATCAAAAGCAGGCTGGAGAGGAGAAGGATAGAGACTGAGCAGCTAAGAATATGGCCAGAAGGCTGAATGCTGACAAAAATGGGAAGTAACCCTATGCGCTGGCAGACGCTTGAAGAATTCATTTAGCAGCTTTCAGTGCAGCTAGAAGTGGTGTTAATTTTTCTAAAAGGGGAGCCATAGTTGTTCAACAGGCTGAGGGTGAAGGCGACTCCAAATTACTGGATCAGGAGCATGTAGCATTCATGGGAGACAGCACAAAGAGCAGAAATGAAGAATTACAGGGTGAGAGATTGCATTGCATAAGGAAGATACTGGGTGTTATCAAGAGACTGAGTGAACGAATTACTCAGAGGGTGGTCTTCTCCTCCTCCATCTTATCTCCTCTGTCTGTTTGACATTTCTCTAAATTCAGCTTCACAAACTTTCAGCCTTTTCATGCTCAATGAAGGGGCAGCGAGTAGGCTGAGGAAGGAGCACATCTGCCCAGATGCTGGGGAAAGACAAGCTGCCAGTGGTTCCTCTGTGCTGTCCTGTCCTTTGGTCCTCTCATCCCTTCCAGAGGAGGGGTAGCCATGAACCCTGCCACCGATACCAAGGACCTGTCACCACCAAGCCCTACATCAGTAGCAAGCGATCTTTCTGGCCACTTGACTTCACTTGGTTTTGGCAGAAGATAGTCAGAGATACCTGAAAGTGAAAGGAAGTTGAAAGATATTTTGCTTGCGACAACAAAAAATCCTCTCACCGCTGAACATTTTTGTAACTAAAAATAGGCTCTTAATATGTGATAGCATGAAAATTCTTTTTAATAGATACCATGCTCTTTTTGGGTACTTGACCCCTTTCTTCTAGCAGACTACTCTGTTTTTTCTTATGCCCCCTTTGTAGCTCCATTTTTAAGGCAACGAGGCTCAGCTAACCTCAGATCTCACACATGTAGGAGAAAAGCCTTGAAATCTGATCTGCCAAAAGAAAACATACCTGACTCTGGAAATTCATTTCAGAATATGGACTTTGGGGCCTGCCAGTGAAAGAATAACAGAAGCAGAAGGGAAAATGCATGTTTTAAACTGACAGCTTGTATATTTTATTCCTGATGCAAAAAGACAAATTGCTACATGAGTGAGCATGCACCAGAATGTGATTAAATCTAAATCCAGTGTACTCACCTTCTCCACACCAGGGGCTTGCACAGAGGTCTTTTCTGGGTGTTTCTGTCTGTTCGTGGAAAAAAATAGGCGCTATCCTGTCAGAAAGCCAGGCCAGGCAACATATGCACAGCTTTTTACCCAGCTATCTATTTGTTTAAATCCTCTGAAATATAAAATTTGAATTTGTAATGAAACAGCCACAAAAGCATCCTGAAAATATTTGGGGCCACACTCAGCAAAAAAAGAGCCTTTTTTTTCACACAGCTGCATAAACAGCAAGCGTAGTGCTGCTGTGCAGTTTAATTACCTTGTAAATGGGTACAATGGCTCTGACACTTTGTCTTCTCAAGGAAAGACTCTTTCAAGTTGATCTAAATGAGATTGGTTATCTCATGCAAAGGAAAACAAGACTTTGGAATCACTAAAGAAAATTGTGGGAGAGAATGCTACCTCCGCTAAATGCAATGGGTTTTGGAAAGGGTTTCTTTTAGGTGCATGGTCATGTAACAAAGTACAGTTTGGCTCACCATCTATCAAAAAAGGCTTACAGCTTCTGCTGTAAGCAATATAAACAATAATATAGATAAACAAAATAAACAGAGTTGTTAAAAATTAACGCTAATGTAAACAAGAGCAGAATCTGGCACAAAAAAAGAGATAGAGTAATTTCCCTCTGCAGACAAAGAGGTAAAAGAACAGCATCATTAAAAAAACCCAGTTTTTAGAACTCTTTCACTATTCATCATTAAGGGCTATTTAGTGATGTAAAGCTTCTACAATATATACAGAAGGAAGCTGACTCTAGACAACTACAAATCTGGGGAAGAAGTCCACCGAAGCTAACGTATGCGAATCACTGAGGCTCTATTTGTGGGAATGGCCATTAGCAGAATGATCCCATAAACCTGCAACTAATATTATTTCACTGGAAAATCACAATTTGTTTTGCACAGTACTGCAAAGCAGCACCATACAAGTTCCTCTCAGGCAACAATTTCTCTGACATCTACAGTAGCTTAGCTGAGTAAAAACTGAAGTCTAAACTGTACAAAGCAAAGAGAGAAAGTCCAGTAAGCAGATCCAATTTGTGTTCTGTGTGATGACTCTTGTCTTGCTTGATCCCTTACCCATTAAGAACTACCCGTGTGAATTTCTGAATAGGAGTTTTCAGGGAAAATCCCGGGTGCTGCAAGAGTCAGTAGGTGGCATGTTTTCCTCTGAGTCAGCCCTCAATCACACTTCCAGAAAGTTTGGAGGGATTGCTGAGAGCCCCATCTTTCAACCAGCGCTGACCCAAAGCCTGACCGCCTCTGACCACGGGGACCAGGACCTGAGTCACCGCCGATGCTGGTGGGCCACCTTCTCCGTGTCTGCGTCGCGTCCCTGGTGCCAGCGAGGGGGTGAGGCTCTGGCCTGCTGCCAGATTAAGACATTTTCCTGCATGAGCAGTGATGGCAATGCTGGTACCCTGGTGAAAGCTCTGATTCACCCACTGTGGTTTTGTTTGTGGAACGTTTTAGATCAAGCTGTAAATTACAGTTCAGCGATCACTGTATTTGTCTGCACTGCCTTCAACTGCCCTTTCAAGAGAGTAAGGCTGTGCTTTCTTCACCTACCCCAGATTATTATTATTATTATGCAGTTCTGAACTGGCTTTTAAATAAACAATTGCCAGGCAAGAATTTCCGTCTATTATTTTGCTGCATCCTTCAAGTTTCCTTGGTATTAGCAAAGGCAAAGGTTTTGGCCAAAGTTGAAAGAAATCATGTGAGATTCAGTTACCACTGAGTTTTGGTATCTTGAAATAATTCCTTGCCTTTTACATCTGTGCTTGCATATGTTTCAGAAATAGAATTAGAGAAATCATCTAGACTTGCAGATTGATCCCAAGCAAGAATCTAAATATTTCACATTTGTGATTGCAATTTTGATGTTCTGCAGTTATAATACTTCGGAGAATAGATCTTTACCAAGGTTTAAACTATGACATCAGATGTGCTTGGAAAAAAATAGAACAAGCAAAAAAGGATCTGCTTTGTGCATGTGCAGCACAAATACACAGTTTGGCAAGAAGCTTCTGAGCTACTTCATTTTGATAAAAATGATGGCAATAAGTTAGAAATATGGGCTGGGCCATATTTCAAATGGTAAGACCTGAAGTGGAGCAAACTGACTGTGCTTGAACCCAGGATTTTACTTAACATCTTAACATTTGAAAAATGGTATATATAATTTTTTATTTCTGATGGAACCAACTTTGTCTTCTTATTTATACCTCTTGTTTCTTTAACCTTCCTCTATTACATAAGACGTAAGAAAGACATGGTTTGTAGAGACGGAAAAGTAAAGATATTCAGAAGACATTCAGTGCACATAAGGCCAGAGTTCATTTATTTCGTCCTGTAACAGCACCAAGTCTAATAAAATATATTGCTTCTGCTTACAGACAGCAAGCTTCAACTGCTGCATAATTGCTGCTCTCTAAATACCACATTCTGTGCTCTGTTAACGTCATGGCCATTTGAGGCTGTAATCATTAAAAATGGAGCTAAGCTATCTCAAAAGTAGGAAAAATACATACAGTTGTCAAATCACACACAGTTTTTTTCAGGCTAGTCTTGGCACATGCATGTGTTTCTGAAGTACTTAATGCCAGACGTGCAGATAAATCTGAATTTTGTCAAGGTGCCATGGAAGGTGAGATGCTGAAATCAATACCACCCAGGAAGAGACAGAGTTTCCCATCTTACAGATATCTACTGAGGCACGACGAGTTCTCCACCCTGCACATCTCTGCATGGATGCACAAGTCACCCTCTGCTGAGGACAATCAACCCAAGTAATAGTCCTGGAAGAGAAAAATTAATTTCTCATTAGTCTACAAGTGCTACAGCATTGTCTAAGATCATGGGTTTTGGTGCTCTGATGGTTAAAAGTAAGTTGGGCTCAGATCTACCCATTTATGTTTCATTATTAACTTGGATCAGAAGCAGATTTCATGCAAACTTGGGCTGCAGGGGGCATTCCACCTTGCTCAGGCTTGTGGGCTGGATGCAGAGCGCAGTGGTGGGATGAGGCCAGCATATGCTGGGCTTCACTGGGGAGAAAATCCCCAGGGAAAAGGGCTGTGATGGGAACCCAGAGAGTGACTGGTGCTGCAGCATGGGGAGAGGTTTCTGGAGAGGTCAGCAGCTGGGCAATTGCTCTCTAGTGCCTTGGGCAGGACTGCAGAGGGGCAGTGGTGGCAGAAAGTGACCAAGGAACACAACCTCCAAAAAAGATTTTTTAATAAAAGAAGCTAAGGAAAACTGTAAGATGGCTGAAACAAAGGCCTGCAAAAAAGATGAAGTGGTGTATTCAAGAGTTTGGGCAGGGAAATGATCAGCCATACAATGTTTTGATCAAAGTACTCCTTGAGGTAGAAACTGGAGGAGGAGGAGGTGGTGTTGGCTCATAAGCTGTTTCCCATGAAGCGGTGAAGGGGTAAGTTACACAGCTGACCATATGGAGCCAGATGTGAAAGTCCTGATGTGAAAGAGTCGTGGAGAGACCCCGACCAATGAGGGAAAACTCTCCTCATATGAGTCAGCACTTCATCACCCTCTAGGTCGGAAGGTCCTCTGTGGAGCCCCTGAAGACCATGAGGGCAACCCACAGAAAATCTGTAGATAAAACAAAACATTTGGCCTAAGTTGTGTGCTCAGACTCTTCCTTTCTTTGAAAGGGAAATTCAGGACAAATCAGCCCCAGGGGATATATTTTCAGCAGGGGAAAGCTGAGGCAGCAGCCATACCTTTAGCAAAGATCAGTTGCACCCATATCACCATGGGTGTGTACACCAAAACCGAGCAGCCTCTTTATGGATAATTTCCAGATTATCCACATGTACTTCATGTATCTGGCACCACGATAGATCTGTACTTATGTTTCCAGCAAACGTACACATCCGTGCTGTATAACTACTAAGTGAAACTGGTGACCCAGCTGTCTGACTGAATGAAACACTTGGCTGTTGAATGGGACATAGTTACAGTGCTGCTAGGTTGGTACACCAGTCTGAAAATTGGCTTAATGTTGTGTGTCGGGTTGTGAACTGGAGCTTGCATAACTGTGGAAGGTGATGACTGCTAATGCCCACCTTCCCTCTTCCTGAGGACTCGAGAAAAAAGTCTTTGAACAGTCCCTCAAGGTTTTATTTTCTTAGACCTTTGGAGGACAGTGTGTGCTGCTATCCTTCTCTCCAGAGAGGAAATCCACTTGATATTGGCCATAACTGTGGCTACAAATCTACTTCATAAACCTGCTGTCACTAGACAGGGTTTTTTAAAAAAGTAGCAGTAATCAATTTTCTGAGTGTTTAAGCTTGAGAGATTTTTGTGGTCAGTGTGATCTTATGGGAGCTGATGTTTCCCGGATGTTATTACTGGAATGCTGCAGCTGCGTTTTTAACTGTTAGTGGGCTGGAAGCACTTTATTTTCCTGTTCCTCCCCGCATAGCTTTCACATGGGAGTTGATAACCAAGGTGCTGCACAGCCCTCTCCTTAAAGATCCAGCAGAGCTCTTGAGCTTGGTGCTTAAGTGCTTCGTTGGATTAAGATAATGTCTAATAACCCCTTGGAGAATCATACCTCCGCTGCCCAAAGTTTCTCAGATAATAAACAGCAATTCAAGAAAGTGAGGAATTCCACTCAGCATCTGCCTTTTAACAAGACTTTGGAAGGTTGCTATGCACCAATGTATTCATGCATCCTGAAAACACCACAGGCTGGGGGATCAGACCATAGACAACCGTACCATAAATGCACTAGTCATTAGTCACTCTGTGTTATCAGTTTATTTTTCTTTTTTCTAAAAGCTGTAGTTGTCCAGTGGGGCAGCAGAGGTAGTACCATGACAGTTATGCAAAGACAAGTCACCTACAGGAAAAGGAGCATCTTGCAAAAGTGAACAGGTCTTGGATCTCTCCGAGTTTACAGCTCACCAAACCAGAAGTGCTGGTGTTTCTTTGTGTAAAAATGAATGCAGCTTTCTATCCATTCTTGGTATCTGGGATGGAGCCTCAGGAAGAGCAGGCTCCATTTGTAACACGTTTCTCTAAGGGAATGTGCTTGGTCTTGCTTTTGATAAGTTTCAAGTCATTACTGATCTACAGAAACTGGATGATTCCTTACCGAACCAGGAGACATTCTTATCATTTAATTGCATCTTGAACTCTTCCTTAGAAACCTGAAGCAGGAATAGAAAAGTGGTACGAAATGTCATAGAAAGGCTTGTAACTTAAAACAAAGCCAAGCACTCTCTTCTACCAGCTCTCCTTCCCCTTTAGCAACATTAGTGTCCTAGAATTATTTCTCCCATTTTTTGGTTAGCAAAAAAGACAACCTTGTTTGAAGGGCTATTCATTTCGGGCTTGTCAACAAATCATATATTTAGAAAGTGAACTTGAATTTAATTAAAGGACTGAATTCCAAAATTAATTAATAAAATTGAATTAAACTGCCCTGTTAAACACACCAATGTGGCTGCCAGTGCGTATTCCCTTTGGAAGAGTAAAAGCATCTATATGGGAGTTTAATTTAGTCTAACCAATCAACTTTAAAGACTAAAAAGGATTAACTTTCCTGGGTGTCCTCATTTGTAGAAGCACACAGCCCTCTCAGAGGTTAGCCTGATCTTAAATAACGTTGGGACATTTCTCTTGTAGTGACCGTTGGGCTAATTGGGCTGATATTCTGCTTCTCTCTGAAGCTGGTGATAATTTTTCCCCCTCAATAAGACTACTGTAGAAAGAGGGAGGAAGGGAGAGGTTTGACCCAGGTTTAATCGGGGTGCACAGCGTACTGGCTGGCAGCCGATGCCGGTCGGTGCAGTGCCCCTCCGGGCACCCTCACCAGCCGCCTCAAAGAAGGAGGGCAGAGCGGGCATCTCCTCCTCGAGACCTTACAGATGAAGAAGTGGATGAGGAGATGGCCCTGTGTGCAGCTCTTTTACCTTTTTATGAAGAGCCTTCCCCCAGTACCATGGCTTAGCTGTTTCCCCCCCTTTTTTTTAGAAGCCCCCCTTTGGAAAGCTTTTTAGCGTTCCTGTAATACATAGGGGTTTTGTCCTTTCAGATAATCCTTGTTCTAACCACTGATAGGGGGAAAATAAGGCCAATTGTAATAGTTCAGGAGTAGAAAGTGAACAGGAGTTATTCCTAAGGAAGTATTTGCTGCAGAAGCATGCTTCAGGGGGGAATTTGACAGGAGCAAGGAAGAAAGGGAGCAGATTTTAACCCTTGTATACAAAAAGGCTCATTCAAACATTTTTTTTTTTCCTTCCTTGTTGTGTACTATCTTCACTTGAAGACTCCCCTGTTGTGGGACAGCTCTTACACTGTTCAGATCCTGCCCAGCCCCTTCCAACAGGGAGAAAGCCTGTTCTGCAGTTACGTATAAATATTGCAAAATGTGAACATTACTGGGATTTTTTTGTAAGCACAAAGTGAAATGTTGAAAGCCATTCTACCTGCTTGCGGCAGAGTTCAGGGTGGGGGAAAGCGTGAGGATTCCCTGAGCAGCCCGGGAAGCACAGAAATTAAGCGTTAAAGGCTACTTTAGCCTTCCAAAAACAAGTTTCAGTAATCTGTGAGACATCACGGAAGAATGAAAGGGAGTTTCAAAATAGCCTTACTTTAAATAAAAGCATACTTTGGCAATGCTATGTGAAATGAAAACTGACGTGCTTGACCATCATATTGACATGTTCATCAAACCACTCGACAGACTGCAAATATCCATGCAGATGCAGTGCCAAAAGCCAGAGCAGCCAACCAGATGTGGAGCAGACTGCGGCTGAGCCTGTCTGCTCCCCCAGCAGGGACGGAGAGAAGCTGCTCGTTGGGGCTACAATCCATCAGGACCACCCTGGACATTCCCAGCAGCAGAGACACCAGCACCCCTTCTCCTTGTGAGATGTTTCGGGGGGGAGGTTTTCTCCTGTTGGAGACTTGGCTGATGGAAAGGCCACTAGGGAGAGTGTTGAAGTGAGAGCACAAGGAATTTTAGGACGGGGAGTGGCGCTACAAAATATCAGTTCTTGCAAGTATTTAATATCATACAAAAGCATGAAGCTGAGCATGTGTTTGCTTGATGCGAGTGTTCCAGCACATTCCTCGATCAGATGTCTATACCTCAGGGAACTGGGCTCCTACTGAGATTTTGCATGATACCAATTCAAAATAGACTTCTATAAGAGCTACTTCAGACTTGTTTTAACTGATGAGTATTTGTGCCAATAACCTTGCTTGCTAAGATACTGCCAGGAAGCAATAGCTATTCCAGTCCTGAGCAGCCTAAAAATCTGCTACGTATATATTTATACAATGTCTGCGTGCAGGTGCCAAGACATAGCTCAGGGCTCACAAGTTCCACCAGCACAGGAACAATAGACATGATTACTGTAAACACACTGCAAGCAAACATGCTTAAAAATCTTCAGAGAAACATTACAAAGGCCCCATTCTTCACAATGTTTTCTGAATGTAGCAGATGTTGGGGACTGAGCACCGTGATGCAGATCACCAGGTATCCAAGACCCACAATGAATGTGCTATTAATCACCGGCTGCACTTGTTCAGCTCTAAGTAACGATGAAATGCTACAAGAAACACTTCAATCACCCAGTTACAGTAAAATAGAGGCTAACACCAAAACAAAGGGACTGTCAAGAAGTAATAATTTCTTGAGAACATAGTGATATAACTTAATGCTTAATTCTTCGGCAGCTAATGGTGTGTTACAATGTCATCCAGCTCTGGGAACAGTGCATGCCCTGAGCCAAAGCTCTGGGAAAGCTGCACCATCAGGCGAGCAGTCAGACTCCTCTACCTACCCCCGTTCTTAAAACCCACGAATCTGTCAATCCAGTTTGTACAAGAGTTGAGCTGTGGTAGGTCAGTGACTTTCTTTGTAAATTGCCCAAGAGAAAGTAGGATGGGTTTGGAAAGTAAAGGGAATGCGAACAGGCCAAGGAGAAAGGAAACAAAGAACCTGAAGTGCCGATTCTGAGGGGAAAAGCAACCATTTTGAATAAAAATGATTTTGCGATTGTTAAAAGAAGCATAAATAGTGTTCTGTAAATATTAGTAAGCACTGAAATAAGACTCCGGTGCTGAAACACACAGAGTCATATGAACATATTGTGTTTAATGAATCAGAAATACCTATCTTACCACACACTTATGGAGGGGGAAGTTTGACCCAAACAGTAAAAACTAAGTTGGAGAATTGCTATTTGCGAACTCAAGACTCACTCCTGAGCCACTGAAGAGCGGCACAGGGGACTGTGACACATGGTTTTATAGCCAGAGAAATGGAGTGAGATTCAAGTTTGACTTCAGAAAGCTGTACCGCTCTCACCAGCTCCCTGTGCGATGCTGAGTGAGATACGTGCTCTCCTTATGTCTCACTGTCTCACCCTTCTTGTCTGCTTACACTGAAAACTCTTCTGTGTGACCTGTATCTTTCTGTGTAGTTTCTATTAACCTCTTCCTTAACTTTATTTAGCTGCTGCTTGGAATCATTTGGTTTTGATTACTCTTAAAGTTGCATAATAACAGAAAATATCCCAATGGAAACAAAAGGAGAGAGCTTTTTGGGCCACAGCTGCTGTTCTGCTTTGACTCTTTTCCAAGCACAGAAGTGCTTTGCCCCATCTCAGACCAAAAGCAACCTTGCACACATTAGCTGCACACTCCCATCATAAAACAGGATTTACTCGTCCTCTAGGCAGCAAGCCAAATCAGGAGCCAGCACAGGGACAGCGATGCTAATACATTTAATTGTAAACATAACGTCATTCTGCAACAAGCCTCCATGCTGACAGCCTGGGATGGAGCCGACCTGGAGCGCGGGGAGCTCCCACACATGCTGCATCCCCCTCCCCGCCACGGGCGACACATTGCTGCTTCTCCGGGACTGAAGAGCAAGCGTGGGCTCTGCGGAGGAGCTGGGTTTTACAGCTCACCCCCTCCCAGAACCACCTCGTCACCCCCAGGAAATGCTGTTGTAAATGAACCCCACCAGACTTTGAAGTCTGATGCTTGGTAATTCACAGAAGAATAAAAGGTTGCCCCAGGTCTCCAGATGGTGTGTGGCTGAGGTCCAGACGAAGGGAGCAAAAATCACTCTTTCAGAAAGCTACGGGCTTTCTTGCTTTCCCGTGAAACCACAGGCTCAGCTCAGCTATGAAGGAACCCAATGTAAGGGATGTATTTTCTTGCACTGTATTATAAAGGGACAGCTGAGGGTGCAGATTTAATAGTGAAAAGAAGTGACGTCCTGCTGTACTGCGATGCTCCGGCTGCGCTCTGCTCTCTGCCAAAGAGCTCTCATACACTATCACTGTTTGAAGGGTTATGGAAAAACATTTTAATGAGAAAATGCTACTTGCTTATACACAGTTTGTCTGCATGTGGAGGTGGGGGCTGACTTTTTAAAGTTCAAATGGGTTGCTCGCTTCCTCATTTGCAGTGGGAGTTAGATGCCAGATAACACACTTTTTCTCTCTGCACCCTAAGTGTTTTATCTACAGCCTTTGCGTTTTAAAAAATCTGACCCTGGGCTCTAGTGTGCTATTTAGACTTACTTTGCAAAAGACAGAAATAGCACACAAGAGTTATTTCTGCCTTTTGCAAAGTAATTCTAGTATTTCTTAGCTTGAATCCTCAGGCACATGTTCCCTTCTCTCCTTCCCCGCTCCTTCCCCCCCAAAAAGGATCCACACCATTAACTCTGTGTTTTGCAACTGCATTTTTTTCCCTCTCAGATTATTCTTCTCTGTTGTACCAAAAAGTCCCTTTAACCGCTCTCCAGTCTTTCAGTCTCATCTCAGTGGGCATATTTGCATAAATGTTACTGCGGTGGTGCAGGAATCTTTACAAGGGAATTGGATTGCAGAGGCCAGGTGATTAGTTTCCAAATTTATAAAAGATTTTGCATTTTCTTGCAAATATGTCAACTATATCATTCACAAAGCAGCATTTTCAATATAGCAAACAGTTAAGCCAAGGAAAATCAGTCTTTAGAATTCTTTTTCACCCTTTGTATTGAAGGCATGCTGTATTAAAATAGATTAAAAATGAAAATATAGAGGTATGTACATCTGCATATACTAAATATGTATATTTGCATGGACTGCTGGAAGGTTCTTACAAGTGAATATAATACCATGATTCAAAAAATTGCAAATAAAGTGCAAAATGTCAAGTATTGATCATAAAAAGTATATTAAACTTTATAACAAACGTGTGAGGAAAAATAATACAAAATAAAAACAGCCCAGAGCTATAAAATTATAAGAAATACACCATTTCTACATTGCAAAATGAAAAATGTACTCTCCTCTTCTTCAGTTTTATATCCTACTGTTCCCCCATAAATTATAAGTGGTAAAAGGTAGTGTCTGCAATGCCCATAATTCATTATATCATCATATAATGTCCAATAGGGAATATTCTAACACCTTCTTTGGTCATCTTTTTCTAAGCACAGCATAATAAAGACCATGAGGCGAGCTGTTTTCATTGCAGATTAAAGTCAAGCTTGGAGGTAGAGGAGGTCAGAACGCCCCTTCTTTTTTCCTGTTGAAACTTCCCTGGGGAAACCTCTTCCAAAAAAACTCAAATAAAAGGAAAATGGAGTTCTTTATAGCACTTTTTAAAACAGAATGTTTTGTTATGAAATGACAATATTCAAACTTACATCCATTTTTAAAATGCAAAACCAAAATGAAACATCTGTTTTGACTTAATGCCATTGAATTTTGGCATTTGGAAATTTAAAGATTTCGACTTTTGGATTCCCATGCTTTTTAGAAAAACAGGCCCCTCCTTTCCCTCCCCCCGCCCTGAAACCTCAAATCTGGAAAATATTTAAAGCAGCATGTAAATATTCTCTTTTTCCCCTGCTTCCCTCCCACCCCCATTTTCCTGCTGTTTTCTAACCATTTCCAGTTGTCAGGAAGATGTGCTGGTAAAACAGAATGGAAAGAAAAATCACTATATACAATAAACCCAAAAGAATATACAGGTGTTTGGGCTTGTGTGTCTGTGAGAAAGATCTTCTCTAATCTTCATATGTCCTCCAGAGATACAGACTTTGAAATAAAATGCTTCAAGCCATATGTTCATCCCTCTTGTGCCTGTTGGTCCAACTGCATCACTGGGCTGATTCTCTTTATAGCTAGAGCTGCACTGAGGAAGCATTACTGCTGTCTGAGGGGACCGTGTGGCATGGTAACTACATCTGTGAAATAGGAACCATCCACTTTAAGTAGGAATAGCAATATTTCTCTTCCATTGTAAAATACTTTGAGATTCATGGAGGAAACAGAGCTGTAGAGCATGATTACAGGACATGTTTGCTTTGCAATTACTGGTGCTCACAGTACAGAGAATTTCAGCACTCATAATAAGGTGCAAAGAAAGAATGAGTGAAAAAGCATGTTTTTTGCCAAGTAGGGCTGTTTCTGAAGAAGTCCCGTCACTGTTCTTCATATGCCCCTTGTTAACCTGTTGCTTTGCATCTGAGAATAAGATGACGCCATTTGAAACTATGTGTTGGTTTGGGATGGCCCAAAGTCACCAGTAACCAACAGTGGTCACCTGGAAAGTAACTGAGGCTTGAAATGTTCTACCTCCTCTCTCCTGGCTTGAGTATGTTCACCCGAGTATTTTTTGCTTTCCCCAAAGGAAAGCACTGCTGGGTGTTGTAATGGACACGGATGTGTGTGCAGGTATGAAGGCGTCAGCAGGCTTTGGGTGTTCCTGACACCACTGAATTACCCAGGCTGAGTGCATGGGGGTAGGAGCCAGAGCTGCTCTTCACGTCATGCCTACTTCTGAAACGGTCTGACAGGACCTCTAAAATAAGAGTTTGGCCAAAATGCATGACAGGAGTACAGTAAAAGGTAACTTTTTGCATAACGATCTCATTCCATAAATGACTTATTACAGGCTTATGAATAATTGCTTTTGATTTTTCTTAGTCCTCTGGTTATCTTCTTACTCTCTCTAAACCAGGAAACCTCTTGCCAGTTGCCTATGCTGGTATCAGAGCTCAGAAAAGGTGCTTTGTGCTGGAGCTGGATGGACACTCACTCCCTGTCTCCCATTCTGCATCCCTAGAGAAGTCTGTTCTGAGTAACAAGGAAGCTGGGAAGACTGGTATGTCAACGGGGGTCACTGTGCCATCTGGAGTACTTGAAGGAAATGGCTGCCACGTGTCTTTTGGCCAAAGAAACTGCCAATGTCTTCTTCCAGAAGAGAGCTCACTCTTGTTAGCAGCAAAACAATAAATGTAAATGTGTTGCATTAAACATTTCCTGCTGAGCAAAGAGCTTGAAAAGTTGGTCTCTTACTTAGCTTCCTGGTCATTACCATGTGGGTCTTCATACTATGTATAACGAATTTTAGAACAGCAGAATCCCATGTGCCCCCCTTGGAGAAGCATTTTAGTAGTAATACTCCTGGGCTCTTTGTTTGTCTTGAGCTATACTCAGGTATATTCATCACACATTTTACTTCAAATAAAAAAATATTCTTCTGCATTGCATATTCTATTAGTATTGAACTTTTCTTGACTAAGCTGGCAGAACCAGGGGAGGATGAGCAGAGATAGTGCAGACTGTAGTTTTCCTTCCCCTAGTGGGATGGTCGGTTTTTGTTTGGTATAGCTGAAATAATCACGACTTTGGCTCCAGCCTATGCACAGAAGGACAATCTGATACCTAGTGACTGGCAGACTACTTAATCATGTTTTCTTCCTTTCTCATGGGTCCACAGGGCTGATAGCGAGGAAAATATGTGACATGGCTTACTGTGATAGCCTAAGCTCCTTCCCAGTAGGTTCTGTTTGTTTGCTTTACTATTATGTAGACTTCATGGTTAGTTTCTGCTGGAGTGGTGTTTAGAAGTTAACTGGTTTTTATTCAAAGTAACTTTATTGTGCCGTGACAGCCATTCATAAGCTGACTAAGATGGACTGGTATATTAATGGATACCCTGTTCCAGGGAAGTTTGTGTTTTACAGTTCAATTCAATGAGTCAAGCTTCAATCCACTATTGCATGAGTATTCATAAGGGTATGGGCTGCAAATGCACGCAAAGGAAAACATCCACCCTAATGGCAGCTGAGTACATAATACTGTGGAAATGGTCAGTTTTCCTTGCAAGTTAGTGGCAGGTAGTAGTGACTTTTATTGGCTGTAACTTTCCTTTGGAAGTTAAAATGCTGCCTAATGCTGGTTGACACCATCTAAAGCAAAAGTGTCAATCTACTTTGCTGTGTAATAGTTCTGAAATATAATTTTTTTCCAAAAACAGCGATTAGATTCAAACCGTCTTTCACCCTCTGTCCACTGGAGTCAATGGTGTTCCAGAGAGAGAGAGACTGAGGTTGGGATTTTGCCCACAGTCATGATCTACCTTAAAATGTCACTTACTGCTCCTGGTGAGTGTCAGTAAAGGCTGCCATTGAATTAGCTCTATATTTAATAAGACTTGCTACAGTAGACAAGGACAAATTATTCCACAAAGAGTGGTTAAAACATGCTCCTGGGGGTTTTATGGTTGTATGGTGTAATCCAGCCCTTGGCAAATCTGTTGTCCTACCAGTAATTTTCCAGTTGGCAGTTCTTATATAGATTTGTTCCAGCTCTGAACAGAGGTGAACAAAGACTGGAAATATTATATTGCATGTATATCTCTAAATCTGAAAAGGTAATTCTGCTGGATTAATAGCCTGATATATAAAAAGGTAGAGCATTTTTCTGTAATGTTCTAGCTGATGGGGAAACAAATGTGGTAGAACTACCCTGTGGAGATTAAAGTTTTTTAAAAGCCCATTATAATTGACAGAAATGGCAAAAAATTGTTTCTAATTTTAGATTTCAAAATATGGCATTACATATTTAGCACCTTCAAAATCTTGCTACAGCCAGATACATGCCATTTGTGGAAATGCATGGTATACAGGCCATGGTATATGTGTTCAATGAATCGACAATTGTGTATGCCAATCTTCACCGCACTTGACTGTCTGCTTTGCAAAAGTCAGAAGCAGGTATTGAGGATGTGGACAGCCTGTACTTTCTATTCATAAGGCTTTTTAAGGTTGAGTGCTTGGAAATCTTGAAAAGCTGAGGCTTGGAATCTCAGGTATGCCTTTTTGTGCCACTGGTGAGTTTGAAAATACTAGCTCCCAGGCTGTGCAAGCCGCTGGGTTTTTTTTATATTTCCTCATTACAGATTTAAGTGTGTGTGTGTGTGCGTGTGTGTTAAAACTCTGTGAACTGATTTGGTTCTAATCAAATATTCAACCTACTTTTTGAAAAATAAAAACAAAACCCCATGGTGTAATTTTAAATAATTTGTAAAGCTTGTAGCAAATCGCTGTTGAACCACTATTGCAATGAAGAGACTAAAAAGTGAATTATCATTAAAATAAAGTCAAAGTGATCAACAACTTTAAATGAACCTGTTGAATACCTTTGTTTCAATGTGCCAACTTTTAAGACATAAAGTATCAATCTAGCATACATTCGTAAGTTTGCTTTACGCTCATTATTCTCTTTGTGTCAGTGACCAAATGGAACTGCTCCTCGTGGTAAAATCAGGCAGTCCTACAGGGGCTTGTAGGAGCCTGTAGGATCAGAGTCTTAAATGTGAGGTGTTAGATTTCGTTTCAGTGACAGCTGAGTGAATAAATTGTAAAAAATCAGTTAATTTGCTTGGCTTGTAAGCAAGAACCTAGATATTTCACAGTTCTTGATTCCTAGTAGTTATTATAAGTTTTGGAGGAGGTGGATGGTCTATAAAGAAGCATGAAGATTTGCAGCTGGTGGTGAGACCTTGGGGTGGAAACGGCGGTAACCACAACCGTGCTAGAAATGTGTTTACAAATGTTCAGGTGTTTATTAACATTTCATAAATGCCTGGTACTGGGGTGTATCTGTTGTATTACCAATACTGATCCTGAATCTACCGTTCGGTGATCACTGGTTAATTATGTGCCTTTAATAACTCTACCAGCCACTTCAATACTGATTTGGTTCAAACTGTGTGAGCTGACTAGTTTTTCCCTGTGACATGATGCACTTGTTCCTGACCGGCAAATGGCATAGTATGGTTTGCAGTTGATTGAAAAGGCAAAATTTTTGATCCTTTACCCTATGTAGTACTTCTCATATCCATTTTAAATTCATTGTATGCAGCAATAACTTAAATTTATGATCAAACCTCAATCACTCTCAAATAAAAGAGAAAGGGAGAAGAAGACACCAAAACTAACTTTCTCCACCTATGGCTCCATTTGCTACTACTCACAAGTAAAAAGTCCTCAGTAATGAACAATGCAGCAGATAATCAAAATGAGAGACAAAACAAACACGATAGACTTTCTCAGGAACTAAAAAAATCCTCACAGACTATTAGTGAGATTTCACAAGTGAACTTTGACTTAAAATATCTGCGCGCTAATTCTTTAAACCCCCTGTGAACTCATTATTGATGCCTTCTAGAATATAGAAGTGAACCAGAAAATAAAATCACTTTTGAAAGCAATTTGTGGAGTTTCGTGAATGCCAGTGATGAAGATCTTTGCTGTTCCTGTGTTCACCTAAAAAATTTTACATCAGCAATACTTGAATAGAAGCAACACAGGAAATTAATAAAACCCCATGAAAACCTTTTCAGGGTATATTACTTAAGCTGTGAATCAGATGAGGAACTTGTCTAAACAGATTAATTTCAGTGGTACATAGCTTGTACAAAGTCATTATGATGTACACATACCTTACCACAGCCAAAGTACTTTTGTTCTTTGAAAGGCTCTATTAGAGGTAAAAATCTGTAGAGACAAGTTGGTAAGCAGCCCCTTAGTGCCTGGGATATTGCAAACACCGCTGACTGCTGTTACCGACCTTTGAGTGCCACACGTCTCCACGCTGGCCAGCAAAAGGCATAGCCTCTTCTCAAAACATCCCTTCTGAAAGGAGAAAGTGCTTGCTTGCTCCTTCTTTTGATGGAGATTTGGATGATTCAAACTCCAGACATTTGAAGAAAATAAAAATGTTTGAATGCCTTATGAATGAGTCACAACACAATTCTGGATCCGTCTGTTGGCATGACAAAGTATCCATTGTAGAGAAAGGATTTCCTGATCTTGAAAATGCTACTGAATCATTGGCTTATAAGAGCAAACTTCTTGCAAAATCTCTGCCTTTAAAAAATGTCTTTTTAAGCTTTCCATTCGAGACACGGCTTGTTTCTCTGTCAAGCACTCTCAGGAGTATTTACTCTGCATTTTCACTGTTGCAAGTTCCTATTGTCAGAGTGCTTGGAAAGGGGAAAGGAGAAAGAAGCAACAACTAACTTTTCACGGAGGCCAGGCAGAAAGATTTGGAATTTGCTACCTGGAGACCATTACTTTAACCCTCTTGGGTTTCTGACTTAAAACAGACTGCATTTCTTTCCAAACAGGTCTTATTTTTATGATGGTCTACATTGCCTAGCTTTATAAAAAATAGGAAAAAAAGTAGAATGCTTGTTAATGAATGAAATGTGCAAGTAGTAAAAGGAAACAAAAGTAGTAAAAGAAAACAATAACCAAGTAAGCAGAGCAAAAATTCATTAAATGTTGTTCACATATTTTAAGATAAGTGGAAAAAAGTCAGGGATCTTGATGTTCCTTCTTCTAAAATTGCCCAGAGGCTGCATAGCATGTCATGCATTAATTCTGCACTCTATTTTTACACTTATGAACATCTATGTATGCATGCATGCACACACTTTAATTCTAACATGCGGAAGTTTGGTATGTTGAAAACATTAGCATTGGATAGTTTTAAAAATGTCGTTCGTGTTGCTTGTTGTTCATTCTCAAGACAGGATATGGGAAAAACAAGAAAATAATTCTACCATGGTGGGAAGCACTTTGCCAGTATTTTTATTTAGTACCAGGCTGGCCATTCCTCTCCCGAGATACCTGAGATGATAGGTTGTCTGTTTGTCTTCTCCACCATAAAAATCACCACTGTTTACTCAAATGAAAACTGCAGTATACCCCACCCCCTAGTTTTCTGCTTTAAAAGGCAGTCAATGTGCAATGTTTGCATAGCATTTTAAACATTAGCTGAACTTTATTTCTGTGATGGGTTTAGTTGAAACACACACTGTTATCCAGTTTTTCTTGATACTTTCATGCTACTTAATAACACATTGGCATTTTTTAAAAGTTCTAACACCTGCCTTTATACACTTAACATCAAATAATTACTTGATTTACTTGTGACACAGGAAATCAGTCTCGTGGGGTCAAGACTTGGACTTCAGGGAAATCTGAGTTGCAAGTGCATTCATAGTTGTCAACAGAAATTTGCTACCTCATTGCAAGAGCTGAGACGGCTGAACATTGCTTCTTGAGTAAGAAAATACTGAGCAGTATGTGAACCTTAAAAGGTCATTAGAGAGAGTTGTGCTTACTACCTATATACATGCTGCATCTAAGTGTTTTCTCGTTTGGACTAATTTCTAGATTCTAGACTATGGGAAAAATAGCTTTGAGAGATCCATGGCTCACTACATATTTTTGGTTCAGTGAGTATCTTCATAGACTACCTTTTCAAATATATAGGAGACAGCGATTAAGTCAAGATATGTTCATTTTAACTCACACTTTTAGTTGTAAAAAAGTCCGTGCCACAAACTCAGAAATTTTAATAAGGACAATATTGTCTTTTCATTGCAAAATTAATTGGTGAGGCAAGAACGAAGGGGAGAAATGTTTGTTCCTGACACAAATTCAGTATATATTACATTCATCCATGAAAAGAGTTCAAGTATGATGCTACTTTTCTTTCCTACATCAAAGGAACAATATTCAAGGTAAAGCCATGACATGTAAGGTTTGCTTTAAATTAATGAAAACATGATATGAAAGTATTTCATCTTTTCCTCTCCAAATAATTATAAATCTGAGTGTCTTAAGGGCATGGAGGAGCTATAGCAATTCTTCAGAAAGGGAAAAGAAACGTGACTTTTATCCAGCCTCAGTGATATTCTAAACGTAAAGCAACCTTGTATTTACTTAAATCTTGTCCCAGCAGTACCGGTAGGCATGGACTGGCTCAGGGGTGCTGCTGGACAGACTGTCAGCCCCGAGCACATGCCAGCCTCAGGAAGGTTTATTGAGGACTATCTCAACCTGGGTCTTCTTCGGCTGCAAAGACATGATCTCACTCACACGTCAAGATGAGGGCAAATAAACTGATGTCAGCATCGAATAAAGCCAGCCCCAGGAAGAACAGGTATGCGGTGTGCCAGGCATATGTTGTGGACCCTATGCAGAGTCTATGAACTGTAAGAACCACTTGTTCACCACTCTGCCTTCTCCCTTAGCAGGGGGCAGAAGTCACTAAACAGAAGGATAGTGATAAAGCCAGAAAGCCTTCAGAAGGTGACATGTCCACTCCCAGCAGATGCTGGTAGCTATGCCCCAGTGGGCAGGTTTTCCATGTAGTCCACCACCTTCGGCAACCGTGCCACTTCTAACTGACCTGAGAAAGACCTGCTTAAATTCCTCACATTTCCCAATGGTTCTCACACTCTGGTATTTCATGATAAACCATTGAAATCAGTCGGGAAGCTTGATCACAGACAGTTTGTTTTAACCACGCGTGGATGGATGCTCGGGAAATGGGTCACGCAGCTAGGGCAGATCTGTGTGCAGATTCCAGCTGTTGAGGGTGCAGCTATGAGATTATCCTTAGCTGTGGAGGGGCACCGGTTTAAAATATGATGCGGTGTAGGTTTTCTGCATTTCAAAGATGAAATGCCAAATTTGAAAGATACTCTATTTGAACAGCTTAACGAGCGGCAATGAGGGAGCCTGAGGGTTTGCGGCCGGTGCCCTGCAGGGCGCCATGGAGGAGCCCCATGGCGGGCGTATCTCTCACTTTGCTGAACAACCCTCCACACGCACTGAGACTACACCAGCGGTGTTTTGTCCAATGCACATCGTTCAGGTGTAGCATTACCGAACAACGTGCACAGTGTTTTGTGCCTGTAGAAGTCAGAACAACAGAATTATCCATGGGACAAGCGCTACGCACAGCTTGTGTTTCCTGGAGGTATTTATGTTGGCAACGCTGTTTGGAAGCCAGCGTGTTTTAGCCAGTGTTTACCCTTCCGCGCATAAAAGAAGTAGGCATTAGATTTGTTTTCAATGAAGGTGAAATATTATATTTCATGCTCTGTTTTTTTAAACAGCATTTTCCTTGTTTATTTTTTTTCTTTCCCATTTGTTTTAGCTATTCCCCTTTACTGCATTTTTTTTGAAGTTTTCTTTCCTATGTTCTTTTTCACTGCATACTTTCACTAAAGCTTCATTTACTTTTGAGTATTTCAGTTTGCTCTCCTTACTTTGGTCATAGTATTTTGCTGTTGCCAATCCTTATAATGTTTGGACAAAGCTAGATATATTTTTTGTTCACATAAAGACTGTCTGCCTCCAGTTTATTTTTGAATCAGTTGTATACAATTAGATAACTGTGAGGCTTCAATAGAGGAATATTGGAAATAAGAGTGAACTATTATGATGTGAAATTAATGTATTTATTGACACTTATTTTTCTTACTATTTCTCAGTTACAGATGTTTGTTATTCTAACCACAAAACTGTTGTTATTTCTTTTTAGGCTGATTGATAATTACTGAAGGAGCAGTAAAAAGATACTGGAGCTGTTGTCGGTTGATATTTTAAATTCATAACTGCAGTGAAAACACTTCCCCCATCTTTTAAATTTTTATTCTTCTGTTGATGAACAGAACATAACTGAGATACATAGGCCTTTCCTCCATTCGGAGTACTTGAAATACTTGATTTTGCGGTGCTGTGTTGACAAACCTGAACCTGACATTCACCTTTTTTCTAGTGCTCCAAGCACCTTCCTTTCTAGACAGCAATATTATCCTGATATGTTCAGACTGGCTCCTAAGATAGACGAATGAGCATCTTTCATCCTTTAAAAACACAGTTTCCCTCCTGTAGCAATCTCACATTCCTGAGTTGACTAGCAGATATTAGAGTATTCCAGTGATGATAAAATAGAAATGCTCCTAATGAACATGCTGCAATGCATGCTTGCATTTCCATAGTAATTCTTACAAAATAATAGGCTTCTGGGCCTTATTATTGCTCCTGTGATACGAGCTCTATTCCATATCCCTTGGGCTTTAATTAATCAAGACATTCAGTGCTGCATATCATATGAGCTGTTCAAAGACCCTTTTTTTGGTTCAAGAGAGAAAATAGTATTTTCAGTGTGTTGCTGTTTGGAGAAACCATTTGAAAGCTCTTACATCTAAGTTCTTCAAAATTATTATATTAATAAGTTGTATATAAGATGTTATGGAAAACAAACATCAGGAGACGTTGTTGAACCATACCACCACCGTCTTTCTGTAAAATGGCTAAAAAACCCAAAACAGCACAAGGAAGGTATAAAATTTTGAATTCTGCAAGTGTCCCGTTCACCACTGAGCTGAGGGGTAAGTTTTCAAAGGTACCGAGTGGGCTTTCACCTTCCAGCCAGTGCTGTTGGGTAGAGCACCGTGTCCCCATGAGCCACGCGTACTGTTCCTTGCTCCACCTTTTGTCTCCTACATCAGTTGGGTTGGTCCCGAGTGATGCTGATTGGTTTGGTAATCTTTCTTCATAAGTATTTTCTTTCTCTTTGCTGTTATTCAGCAGTGTTTTGACAGAAAACACTGATTGGTTTTGCCTGAACACCCCCTGTTCCTTGTGTATTAGAAAGTGTATTAGCACTGGTGAGTCAGGGGAATGATTGTTTAAGAACTGACACAATCACTGCAGTTTACTTTGGAAAGAAATCGCTGAGGAGGAGGCTGTAAGGAAAGTGTTTGCTGATGCTGCATATAGCTCCTACAAAACCTGACCTTGTAGTTCTGACAAAACCCGACCTTATGTTTTACAGCAACCTTACGAAGTCAGCTTGCATTATCTGGTGGCAAATCCCAAACTCAAGAAATCATACATAAAAGGTGAATAAATTTGGGTTGTTGCCCTAATTTCTGCCAGGGGTCTGCACAATATTTCCCATGAAGCAGGCATTTTATAGAAGAATGAAGTGCATGCTTCCCTCCAACAGCTCTGCCGAACTACCACTGCCCAGGGCATGAAGACTGAGTGGGCAGCATGGGTCTGTTCTGATGGGGAAACAAAACAAGACACAACATTGCAGAGGGAGAGGGGAAGGGTAGATGAAGCCACATGGAAGTTTTTAAAGTAAATTATTGAGCAATGTAGGGTGAGCTGAAGTACTGCTTAATGCCTCAGAGTAAACCCCTTCTAATTCCTAAGTATTGCATCTTTTTCTTGACCTTGAGGGACCACAGAATGCTCTTAAGCATGATTTCCAAGCCTTTATTAATCAAGGGAAAAGAAACTGTGTTCCTTGGACTGTATCCTTTGCTGCAATGTACTTAGGCTAAATGATGCATCAAGTTTACAACGGGCATTTTGACAGTCCAAACAGATGCATTAGTCATTCTGCATTAACTCGGTTTCTAGAGGAGTGGGAAAATGTGCTATCTGTTTTTATGGTATGGGAAAATATGCCTACACACTCTCCACACGATACAAGAAGAATCATGGACTTCATTTTCCAAGGCACGATTCCAAAGCACTGAATGAGTTTGATTTGGAAAAATCACTGCAAGGTTTGCAAAGATGTGGTCCAGATGGGTCACCTGAAGCTTCTGGTTATTAAATCCATGTGATGAGGATTTCTCCTCTGAATGTTTCTCTCCAGATTATATGATGATCTTTGGTTTAGCCAAATCCCTTTATTAAACCTGAGAAAAGGGATTTGCGAAACTAATTCCTACAGCCACCTGTGAGAATCAGATGCCACAGCACAGAACATCAAGTGCAGCTGCCCTGATGTGTTAGTTCAGTCCCTGGGCTGCTGTACAGGATCCATGACCGTCTCATCTCCGTTTCACCATGTGCAGAATGGAGAGGTTTTACAACCATTTGACTAGCCTGGGGAATCTATCACCATAACTTCAAGGGATATGACTGAGGTGGGATTTAACTATACCCAGTAAGGCTGGATTTTGCCTTGGTCTTGTTCATGTTTATGTGAACATGAGTTTGATCTTTTAACAGTTCATGGGAAAGACACCAGGGCCGTTTTAAATCTATCAAGGTAGAGTCTAAATAGCTGCCAAGTTGCCCATGAATTAAAGACACTTCTGCTTATGATCCCAGGCAGCCAACATGGCTGCAATGCTGCTAACCTCAGTTTTGCTGCAGAGTTGTAATGTATGTGATATCACCTGAAGTGATAAAAATATTGCACAATAGAATGTACCTTTATGAATGTATATTTTAAATTTGCTGTCTCCGCATGACAGTGTGTTGGTGAGGGAGTGAGGGAGTGATTTACCTGCTGCTTGACTCCAGAGATCTGTGCAAAGACACGTATACGTGAAACAGCCTGAGTTGTAGGATTGAGTTAATACCAAAATGGCTAATGTTTACAAAAACCAAAGCTGTTTTATTTTTTCGTATCTGCCCAAAATGAAACCTAGAAACCTGTTGCATGCTTCGACTCACGGTACTCTAGTTAAACTGTCACCATGAAGCATATTTTCCAGATCTGAGAACATAAAGGGAGCTGTAAAACATACTAGAGGATGATTTTATATAACCTTGGTCTATTTCTTCCTGCAGAATATGGCTGTTCATCTTTATCAGCTGTGCTACTGAAGACCTCATTAACATTGGTCTAATTTGAAAAACAAAAACCCAAAACTCATGAACTTCTTGTGCTGACCCTTTCCAAAACTCAGGTAAGTAAGGCAGAGACTTAAATCATCCATGAGCTTAGGCAGATCGGGCTGCACAATTTTGGTTTATGTTTGACTTCTTTAGGAACCGTGTTGTAGCTGGGAGCTTTGATCTGGTCAGGATTTCTCACTGTAATATATTCAGAGGTGTACAGAGCCAGCTTTAGTAATGCATTTTCTATCCACCTACTATAGATAAATGATCTAAAATCCTGTTGATATTAGTGAACTCTGTGAAATATTTTGCCATTTTGTGGTAATCAAAGACTGGCTTCATTAGTCTTTACACTTACACTGCACTTGCACAGTATTTCCCACCGGCAGCAGCCCAGCCCTTCACCTGGTGCCAGTGGACGTGATTCCTTTTGTGACATCCATTGAGGCTTGGGCCTGATGGGCAGATCTCTTAAGTTTTCATACAATCACACTTTACTTAGCAGATGCACAAACAGGAAAAACAATAAATTAATGCCCTTTTCCCAGATTCTAATACACCATTCTGTGCATGTTTAATAATAATAAACCATAAACAAGCACAGTAGTACCTTCTAATTTATTCTCTATCGGGAAAAAGAAGAAGTGTATCTAAGTGTATTATCCAGCATAATACAGGATTTTCGTAGTTTCCACAGTTTTCTCATGGTGACTGATCTATATTTCTGCTCTTATCAGCTAAGGCTGAACCCAGCAACACTGTGAATGGGAAAGACAAGACTCATCACATCTTCTTCTCTGTCACTTATCGGTGAAGGCACATTGACCCAAGCAGTGACGATGGGAGACCGGGGAAAGACATAAGTACAGTTCACTTAGTCTCCCTTCACCATCTTCAGAAAATCCACGCAAGGCTAGGTACGACTGCTGGAAAGGGCTTTGCCAAATCATTTTTATCTTTCAATCACTTATTTTTCTACAAAGGAAATACAACAGCACTTCCATCCAGCTAAACTTTTGTAAGCGCTGAAGAATTCATATTATTTCAGATTTGCTGCTGATAAGTGCTGTAGAAATAGAAAGCAATAATATTTAGAACTGGTCAAAAATAATATCAGTTCTGCAGCTGAATTCAGTATTTCGTTTTGTTTGCATTGGGCCCCAAACTGCCATTGAAAAAAATTAAACTTTCCAGAATATTTCATTTAGACTTTATCTGAGTGTTCCCCCTTGGATAAGACTAAAATATTTGGTTTTAACTCGGTCACGTAGAAGGCTGAAATTAATATTTTGATAACACATTTCACACAGGAAAAATGTGGAAAAATGAATACATTCCTGTGAATTGTTTCCTGTAATCCTCTCAGCCACGTGGATAAACAGCTCATTTAACAATTTTGACTGAACCTCACTGTCACGACAGAAATAAAAGTATTAAAAGAAAATGAGTCACCCACAAACTAAGCTTTTTTTATTTGAGGGACTCTATATCTTTGACCCACCAATTTCTCTGATGAACAAAACAAATCTTAGCCATCTGTTTTCAGTTATCTGGCACAAGTACATATTTCTTGTAGTTTAATCTTTGGTTAAGCTGAGAAGGGAAATGAATAATTTAATTGAATTGCATTTCTATTTGGAAGATTTATTCGCAGGATTAGAAGTTGTCTACCCTCCCAGGTCACAAGTGTAGATGAACCCTGTGTCCTTAGTCTACTCCTCTGTGGATGTTTGCCTGCATCATGAAGGATGCACATAATCTGATACCACTGATGGCATTACATCAGAAAAAGGATCAGGGCTGGAAAAGCTTAGAGAGCAAAGTGAACTCAGAGCCGCATGGGATACTCAGAGATAACTTGCTTGCTTGTAGTTCAGTCTGGCTCTAGCTGAGCATGATTAGTTCTCATTTTCAATCTCACTAAATTTTTCGCTAAGTTGAAGAAGAAAATTTTTTTCCTTGTAACCTTTCTAAAGCTGCAGGAAGAGTGCAGAGTTGCTCAGATAACCAAGTCCACATGAGAAATTCTGGGCATGCCAAAATCCCTCTACTAAAGGAAATTATTTGAGATTTCTCTAGAGATAACACTGATAATTTAAAATGTAGTTGGATTTACTCACTATTGCTGCAAGGTAATTGAAAATGGTCTCTAGACCATGGATAAACCTTTGGGCATTACAGCTTTTTCTTCTTCATAGCACATGACGGAAGAATTTCTCTGGAAACACTCCAGATCACTCAAATGCTTAGCTTTTAGGGCAAGAACAGCAGAAAATTGTTTTAATCTTTCCAGGTAACATAGTTACGCAACTTCAGATTTTATGAACGCACATTCCTTCCAACGGAAAGTACAATTTAATTAAACTTAGGAGAGGGCTGATAACATTAATCAAGGGTCCATGAATATTACTCATTTTTGTCTGTTCCTTAAGCAATAATTCAGATGAACAGATGAAGAATGCCACCTACAGTTAAGGTCAGGAATCTTGTTCTCTCTCCCGGGGTACCTGTTTCGGGTTTCTCCCCTGTGACCAGAATAGGAATGAACAGTTGCTAAGGCACAGCAACTGCATCATACTGAGCAAGGTAATTAATTGCTGAAACTGGATGAATTTGCCATAAATAAAATTAAAAAGCTTTAGAAAATCATTGCCCTGTAGGCATGGGCATTCAATTCATTACTTCCTTGAAGAGCATATGCAACTTCTTCTGAGGGCATATATGGTATTTCTAAAAACAACATACTCAGTGTGCTGGAGTCCAGGCTGGCCACGTGGAAATTTACAGCGAGGACAGCGAGAAGTTGAAATACCGAGAGGTGCTTTACAGCCTTTTCCACCATTACGCTATGATGCAGTAAAAGAGAGTTAAGAGGAATGTAATTTAAGCTGAATGCAGTATATGCTAGAAAAGTAGGATTTTTTTTTTCTAGTTAGAGAATTATTAGACTATGCCAAGTGTCTTAATACAAAGCATTCACTACTTTGAGATACTTTGCAATAGTGACAATAGCTGAATGCACAGTTCTGAGTGTTGATCAGGCTACTGGAGTTAGAAAAAGAAACACTAGAGCTAAATGCAATCTAAAGGGAAGTATTTTACTCATCTCTCTTGCCTGTTACGAAGAGCTGCTGGTAGGACAGCAGCCTTGCTGTCTGTTTCAATCTAATTACTCAAGCGCAGTGGGTGTGATTCAGTTGTTTAGATACTGACTTCTTGCCCTTCTGACATTGTCCAGCTCCTAAGCCCTCTGCGACTCTGCTTTGCTTTCCAGGCAAAATGATGCATATGCTGCTTCAAAAAGATGGGTCACACAAAGAGTATCCAAGATTGTGCTCTGAGCAAATGAACACAGTGTCTGAAGTTTCGCTCTGTAGGATATTTTCCAACTTTTGACAGCAAAACACTTCTGAGCAGAGTTTGCACAAACAACAGTCCCTTAAATCCTAAAGCTGAGCACGCTATGAATTCTTTGGACATTATTAAGGAGACTGAACTTGTGTTATACACTAGCACCAGGTTGATGCTGTCTTTCTGAAACAGCCGGGGTTAATGAAATTGCAATTTTACTCTCCGTTTGGGTTACAACTTTGGTTTTAGTTTAACTGTTGGTAACCTAGAACCCTTTTCCCAATTGTGTAGAGAACCGCACCTTCCCAGCAGCCTCCGCCTGACACTCGAAATGCTGCCCTCCAGGCCTGCCACGATGGACCACCGTCCACCAAAGACCACCCCTGCCTGCGCTGAGTGACATGCTGAGGTCCAGGGTCCTAATCACGACTCAGACATTGACTCCCTGGTCTTGGTTGGGGCAATCCGATTTACTTCCCTCTCTCCCTACAACAGAGAGATAAAGCTTGCTTTGAGAACATCATGAGGTTTCAGGTTTATCAGAACTAGAACTAGGAAGTGTAATGTAATGATTTGATAGAGTTCCCCGTAGCCCATAAAAGTCTGTGAAAGTAAAGCTGTCTCAAATAATAAAAACAAGACATAACGCAAAATGAATAAAAAGAAAGAGTAGTGATTTTGGGGGTCATTGATACTTCTTTTTGTGAGAGGGCCTTCACTGACTGGGTGTTGAACAGGACTTTGCCAATGGTTTCATTGCCGTGAGTCAGGTAGCCGGCGCAGAGAGCTGGCTTCCTGTTTTGCTTTGAAAGGTTGGCTTTTGTAAGTTGGGTGCTGCAAAACCGACTCTTTTCTTCTGTAAGTCATTACATGACAACTCAGCAAAGACTGCAAGGCTATTGCATGGTAGGCAGGAAAGCTGTGACTTTTTTCTTCTTTTTAAACCTTCATTCACCTTCACCTTGGCATTCAATCTCTTTCTCTTTCTTTTACTACAACAGAAAAGCTCATATTAGCTTAAATGTCTCTAGGGGAAAGCTGAAAATAACAGCAACAGTTTCAAGAGCCCAGGATGTGTTTTATATTTTGACAGGAAAATGCTCCTAAGCAGAGCCTGGACAAACCACAGTCCCTCAACCTGTAACACAGATTTGACTATTGATTCCACAGAGAAACCAGGAAAAGCCTTGTGTTTGCATCTGCCCCCTTCAGAGCCCAAGGGGAGAGGATGGGGTGAGAGGTGAGGCTGCCTGAATACAAAGAGACAAGGAAATAAACTTATATTGGAAACTGTGGGCACCTCTTGCTGGCTGGTATCAGCTAGCAGGTATGTGTATTTGTTGCCTGCCAAGCTGGAGCTGGATGGACAGCTCTGTCTGTCCCTCCCTTATGTTTTTTTCTCAAAATACTGTACACTGGTTACATGCAAGGTCAAGCCCGTTGTGTTCATAATTTCATTTAAGTTGTCAGGAGCTGTGGCAGTGGCTTGAACTGTAAGGATTACTTTGCAGCAGGCCAAGATATTCCCCTAAACTTGTCTGGCTTCTGTTTCCTTTAGTGCAAGAATCAAGAAGAGAAAAGGTAACATCAGCTGCGTACGCATTACTTCCTCTGCAAAACTGCAGCTGCTGGTTTGTCTGCGACCTTGCCCCCTCACAGGCAAGGTCATTTCCTTCCTCAAAAGGCCAACCATGCTAACGCCTGCTTGCACGAGCCGGGCTTCGGGAAGGAGCTGTGCGCTGCGGCATGCAGCACTCGCATGAAGTGGCTGTGTTAGGCTCTTCTTGGAAGCTGGAGGAGCCGAGCGTTTCCTACCACGCTGTCAGCATGGCTATACGTGTTTATCTTGATAAGACCTGAGTCATATTTCAATGGGCAATTATAATGCTAAGGCATCAGGATTTCCCCTCTTCCTACTTCTTTTAACAGGTTTTCTATATCTCAAGATGTATGTTTTGTTTTAAGCAAGGCAAGAATTCTGGGGAAAGGTAACAACATCTCTGGGACTTTTTTGTCTCATTGCAAGCCAGCAGCAAAACACCCACGCTCTGGAAATCAGTCTGAGAGCAGGCACTAAAGGTTGCCCTGTGGTTCTCGAGAACGGGAGAGAGACAAGGGCTGATGAAACAGGGGGGAAAACCAATGCTACTTTTTGGCAAAAATTGAGGTTGTTATAACAGATGTGTGTTTCTGATTGAAGTTTTCCGGAGATGGAGAAAAAAAGATTATAAATTCATCTATATCAACATAGGAAATACAGGTTGACATTTCTTATACAGATTTTTACCCTATGTCAGTTTTCATTTAGTCAGGGTTGTGGTCTAACACGTATTAGAAGGTACCTTCAAGGGATATTTCTGAAAGTGAAATTATTTTTTTGTTTGTTTGTTTGTTTTGTTGGTTGGTTTTGTGTTTTGTTTTTTTTTTTTTTTAATTATTCCAAAAACCTCTGAGCTGGTGAATAAATGCATTCAGTTTGGATGGTCATAACCTTCCTGTGAAAGCCAGGGAGCTTACATAGAGAAAAACAAGAGTTAAATGTGGAAGTGATTAGTATAAGACATGGTTCAGGAAACCATGTGGCCATTTGCATTTACATCCCCTCTAACACATTCATTGTTGAAGCCTAGAATCTGTCAACAGCATAAATCAATCCCCTGCACATATCACTAAGTTCAAGTTTATTATACCATCAAGGTGGAGCTCAGCTATCCCTGCTGTCATGCTTCTTTAAATAGGCAAATAGATGAAGCTAATTTAAATATCATCTGGTTTTGGAGAGGACTGTGCTCTGTGCTCACTTATATTGCAAAGAATTGTCTTGGATTGGATTGGAAATAACAGATCTGAGTGGGGAATTTTTTAAGTGAGGCAGAACTGAAGGGGAGTGAAAACCGATACTGAGTTTTTATATAACGCATCAAAGCCTTGGCATGGTTATTGGCTTTATGAGTATGTAACTCTATCTTCTAACGTGAATTAGTTTCACCCACATGACAGAGCAGCAAGTATTTTGTGGCGGAGCTAGGCATTATCTTTTGGACCCTGATGCAACGAGCCCAAACGGGTAGGACTGACATACCCTAACTGTTGGTTTTGCTTATTCTTTCCCTATAAGAGACAATGGGCCAGGTATTCATCTTGTGGTGAGGTTACATGAAAAGAATTACACAAGTCAGGTAGGAATAAAACTAATGAAATCTTATGAAGACAATTTTAGTATAGTTCATACTTCCCTCTATGTCTGCTAGAAACTTCTGTAATTCTTCCCAACATTTCATATGCGTTCATATAAAACGTCAGGTGGATGTGAATGTTTGACCTACAAGTTGCTGCACTTCTGCAACTCAGAATAGTTTTGATTTTTTCCAATTTCTGTGGACCAATGTCCCAACATTCCTGCTAGGCAGATGGAAAACTTTCCATCCTTTTTTAGAAACACCATGAAACAACAGAACTAAGTAAAAGAAAAAGATAAATTGTATTATTCTGTTTTACCAATTCAACATTAATTTACAGGGCAGACCTGCTTTTAAATGATCCAGATAAAACTTGATTTACAGTGATTACAATTAGGCGTAGTTCTCTCTTTTTTTTTTCCTTGATGTTAAATTTAAAAATACTTTTAATCACATTCATCCCATTGTTTTTGGGCTATGATGAATAATTCTGTCCCTCTTGGCTGCTTGTGTGTCCCAGATGCTCATGGTAGGGTCTGATGGCAAAACCTCAGTACAGTTAACTATTTACGTTGAAGGGTTGAGAATGAGTCCATAGCTCCACGTCCAGGAGATTCACCTGGGAGACCTCAATCCCTGCCCATCCTTCAATTTGTGTCTAAAACTCATCTACAGACAAAAGATATTCAGCAGAGAGTTTAACAGTGGTTCACCACTGACTGATACAGACAAGAGGGAGAAGCATTTCTCTCTTAAATGGAAGACCTAAGTTTGATGTCATGTTCTGAAAGAGCTGGTGAAAGAGGGATTTTAGTTGAGATCTCCCACAGCTTAGCTGATTGCTGTTGTCATTCAAGAGCTGATGGCTGGAGAGGGAGGCGTGGGGAAAACACCCTCTCCTCCTCTCCCGGAGGTATATTGTGTTCACTGGCTATTCTCAGAACATGCGTAACAAGGAAACAGGTCCTGGTGGGAAATCCCCAAAGCATTTGGTTGTGTAACAGAGCTTCAACAAGCTAAGGACTCAGGCCTTGGGTACTTCTTCTGTTGGACAGTGCAGCCACAAACTGCCGCTGAGAGAATATGGGTATTTGTAGAGTTTGGGAAGCAGGAGAATCAGCAAAGTGGGTCTTTGGCACCTGAACTCAAAGCCGCATGTCTGAGTGCTCTTAATGGGCATGGCCCATAGTGACTAGCGTAGCTATTTTGTGGCAATGACACACTCCTCACCATCAACAAAACCAGGCATGCCATGCTCAGCGTCCAGTGCCTGACCACTTCACAAACTCTGTAATAGGAAAAGCTTGTCATGTGCACTGATAAAAAGTATAATGACAGGCTGGGGGGTAGCTGAGCGGATGGATGCACAATGATGCAAGCTTCCTTTCTGTTTTCATTGCAGATCTTTAGCTCTGGCCTCTGTCAGGAGTAGCTGAAAGTTATCGCTTTTGGCATGTGCAGATTTGCTGCCGCAGACATCTGTGCTCACCAGAGCTCCCCATCAGGAATGGCATTAATTAGCACTTTGGCAGCCCCAAAGAAGACGCCAGAGCGGAGCAAGCAGCCAGAGGCGCAGCAGCTGGGCACCGTGGGGCTATTCCACAGCTTACGTGGGCCAAAACTTTGCTGGGAGGCAGAGCTGGTAAATGAGGGCACATGCTGGGCTGACTGGCTCGGCTGACCTTCAGCCCCGAGGGGCTTGTGTTTGGTGGGGGCGTGGGACAGGCTCTAGCTGCACCTACGCCTGCACACAGAGGAGCGATGGTCCATCAGCGACTGCCTGCCTATGTTATTGAACACTTGCTAATGCGGTGTGTTTTCTTAAATTAGTACCAAAAATAAAAACGAGACAATGACTGATTGAAAAAGGATTTTCTTTGTCCCTAATGGGCCACGTGGAAGAAAATCTGAATAATTTATCAGCTGGCTAATGACTGAATGTAGCTTTTATAATGCTGACGAAATGGTGCTAAATTCATCCTTGATATACTCTGTGGAATTGCACCAGGGAGCAATTTGGCCCAGCCAATCTATTTCAGACATTTTTAACTGTTTCAGTATCAAAGGGAGAGTGAGTAGATAGCAGCGATAGAGTCTGAAGGGCCCTTCAGACTGTTTAAAATAAGTGGAGTTTTTTTGTTGTTTTGTTCATTTGTGATGTTGGATCTGCAACTGATACCATAAAAACTAAAGCAGCCACTCATTTGGAGAATATTATATGCAGTCCTTTATTCCACATAAACTGCAGTCAGAGGGAATAAATAACAAACAAATCTAAAAAAACAATTACACGTCATGTTGAAGTAAAGCTCTTTCCCGTTGAATTAACTTTATCTTCCAAAAATAATTATTTATTGTCATTTCCCTTTCAAGCTCAGGGAATGTAACTTGTCATCTATCAGAAATTATTCATTAAAAGGAATATTTTGTTGATTAAAAACTTGCCAGAAAAAATTCAAACCTTTAGTGATATAATCCAAGAAAATGAAGTAAGAAGCAAAACTTCATCTTGATTCTTATCCCCTCAAGATCCTGGTCCAAATCTTGTGGTATCTTTTTTTTTTGGATTAAAAAAAAATGTACTTGAAGAAAATAAGGGACCCTAAGAAAAAAAGAGTTTCCTGCTGCTTTCTACCAATGTAGGAATAATAGCCAGGCAGGATTTAGGGAGGAAGGTGTGGATTTGACTACACAAGAAAAATGGCAACGGCAAAGAGAGGTGGCTTTGCCTAGCTGGAGAACAGTGAGAAGTCTAATGACTGGGTTTTGCAGTAATAGGTATTGACTGCACAATAATTTAAAACTTAAAATTAATTTTCTGGTAGTTTGTTCTTAATAAATACAAAAGTCACAGCATGGGGAAAAAAGAGAGAGAGAGGCCAAACTTCATCTTCTGAGCAATTAGGATGTTTCCATCACGACTGTGTCATGTCGCTTGTGTCTTGAAGTGTTGCTGTATATCAAGCACAAATTCTGGAAATCAGCTGAGTGCTTTGGAAGGCGATGGATGTTTCTGCTGCAAATTTTCATTGCCACAGTATGTCTGCCTAGTTATCAACATGCGCTAAAAATAAAGGCTGAATTTAATGTTATACTGAAATAGCGCGTTTTCTGAGTTCAGAGCGAACAGAGCAAAACCACTGTCGTGTTACTGTTTTGCAAGCACTCTGGAACTGGCATTTATGGGATCAGAAATGATGCTTAGCACATAAATTCAGTGTGAAACAGACAGCAGGTCTGGCTCACCAAGCAGTTGTTTTACGAAAGCTCCAAATCCTCCAAGTTTACAAGGACAGTAAATTCCTAAAACATACTAGTTACTAAGCCGAAGAATTAGACATTTACAACTTTTGTTTCCCTATGGATATACGCCTGAGAACATAAATCTTGGTGTGCGTCACGGTTGCTTTCCTCACAGAAACCTTTCCTCGTGTATATGTATGTGCAAATATAAAGCAACAGCAGACACTCCTTAATGCATTCCTATCTTAGGATCATAGAATCATCATAGAATTGTTAAGGTTGGAAAGGGCCTCTGAGATCATCGAGTCCAACCTGTTAACCTAACTGCCAGGTCCACCTCTAAACCATGTCCCTAAGCACCACATCCACACGTTTTTTGAATACTTCCAGGGACTGTGATTGCACCCCTTCCCTGGGCAGGCTGTTCCAATGCCTAGGCACTCTCTCCGTGAAGAAATGTTTCCTAATATCTAATCTAAATCTCCCCTGGCACAACTTGAGCCCATTTCCTCTCATCCTATCGCTTGTTATGTGGGTGAAGAGACCGACCCCCACCTCGCTACAACCTCCTTTCAGGTAGTTGTAGAGAGCGATAAGGTCTCCCCTCAGCCTCCTCTTCTCCAGGCTAAACAACCCCAGCTCCCTCAGCTGTTCCTCGTAAGACTTGTGCTCCAGACCCTTCACCAGCTTCGTTGTCCTTCTCTGGACACGCATCTTGTTTCACTTCAAAATGCTACAGGTGTGATTTAATCAGAGAGACCTCGGTGACTTGTGCTACCCCTCTGCCTTCTGCTGCCTCTACTTTTGCTTTCAGGGAAAAAAACTTAGGTTTCAGCTCTTCAGTTGAATTTGCAGTTCAGGTTTTATACACCCATCATCGTTTTCTTATTTGTTTCTGAATTAAGGCCTTGATCCCAGGAAGAAACAGGTGCCCACTCAGCGCCCACAGCCACTGAGTAACTTGTTGGCTGGAGGAAGAAGGCGTTAAGCCGCGCTCGCGCCCCGCCAGCCTCGGCCTCCGGGGCCCTCCAGCACCGCGGGACCGCCAGCCGGCGCTGCGGGGGAGCCGGGCCGCCAGCACCTCAGCCCCGGCCCCGGCTGTAGGCCCCGGCCCCGGCTGTAGGCCCCGGCCCCGGCTGTAGGCCCCGGCCCCGGCCTCGGCCCGCTGGGCGCGGCGCGGCGCTGCCCCCTGGCGGCCCCGCGGCTCCCGCTCGCCCCCGCCGCCGCCGGCCGGTGCCGCGCAGCAGCAGCCCCGCGGCGGGAAAGCGGGGTCCGGCCTCAGGGCCCCGCCGGGCTCTCCCGCCCCGCCGGCTGCCTGCGGGCCCGGCTCGTCAGCTGGGCCGAGCTCCCGGCGGGGCGGGCAGGATTTATTTCCAGAAAAGGCCATCCCGCCCGTTATATTTTGGTGATTTTTAGGTATATTCTCGTTTTACAAATCAGAAAAGAGAGATACCAAGCTAATGACCAGGGCTCAGACCCACCTCACCCAGTTTTTACCCTGGGTCTCGTGTCCGTGCATTCGGGCACTGGCTTTGCACTACTTTGAGGTTAGTTCGGAGGATTTGTATGTGCATTTATCACTGATTTAATCCGGTGAGCGCCCTCGATGGCGTGGATTAACGGCCGGCGGGCCTCCAGAGGGAGCGCCCTGTTAGCTGTAGGCCCTCCCGGCTCCCAGGGGCTGGCAGCAGGGTCCTGCGCAATGCGCTTACCTCCTGATTCCTGTGGGAAAGGGGGCCGTAGGCAGAGTTTATGTTGTTAACGGCGGCCCTGGATGTAGCGTGCAAGCTGTACAGCAGTGGTGTTAGTGCCAATGTGCAAACGCTCATACCGTTTGCAGCGGGCACTGGAATTTCGCTTCTGTCCGTGCACAGAGCGACTGGAGCTGGGATTCATAGACCCACAGACAGATTTCTGAGGCCAAAAGGGACCATTAGATCATGTAGCCTGATCTTTTGTATGGCACAGGCTCCAGAGTTTCACTGGGACCTGCTCTGAGCTTCTAATTTGCTTATTGAAATCATCTTCCCCAGAAAAGCATCTGCCCTTCATATGACAAAGAGCAAGAGATGGGGAACTCACCACTTCCTTTGAAGTTTTGCCACAGTGGTTAATCACCATCACAATTAAAATGTGCTTCTGCAATCTAATTTGATTTTTGTCTGGCTCCAGTGGCTGCATACAGGTCTAAATCATTCTGTCCTTTGCAGTGAAGAGCCCTTGAATCCCTGATGTTGTCTTTTCTGAAAGTTTTTATGTGGCAATCGGTTTGTCTTTCACTTTTTTGTTTGATAACCTGCATAGATTGAACTCACTGGCTCTCGCTGTATTATGTTTTCCTCAGGACTCGAATCACATTTGCAGCCTCTCCAATTTATCAACATGCTTTTGAAATTGCCAGTGAGTATATAGATGCCAGAGGACAGCCATGCGTGGTGCCACTAGTCTTATCAAGATACCCTTAAGGAGCTGGAACTTGTTTACGAGATACTGCACTTCATAGTAGCATCAGCTATGACTTAGGCTGGTAGTAGTTTTCTGGGTTTGAATGATAAAGCTTGCATATTTAAAAGCCAATATGTAGGAGAAAATCTTTCCGCCCAGGCTTGGACTGCCTGTGTGGGAGAGCCCTGCAGGTGTCCTGTCGAGAGGCTTGCAGACAAAGAGTTGTTCCTAAGAGACCACAGACTTTGGGCTACACTTCAGCCCTGCTACTTGTGCCTGAAATAGCTCAAAGCAGATGTTTGATATGCTCAGCAAGGGTTTTTTAGGACTTAACAGAACTGGCAAACTGTGGGCTTGGAGTCAGGAGGAGTTCTCCATTGCTGTCTGAACTAGGGGAGCTGCTCTGTTTGGTTTTGTGGAGTGGTGTTTAAAACTTGTCTCAAGTGCCAGCAGCATTCAGGGACAAGGTTTGTCTTACAGTTCATTGGAGTACAAGACCACAATTTGCTGTATAAGCTTTAAAGATTCAATTTGCTTGCTTTCCCCCACTCCTGCTGACCCACCTTTTCCTTCAGATTTGCTCTGCCCTTTCTGGGGTTAGGTTTTGTCTTTGGCAGTGGTGTTCTGGGAGCCTATCAACCACCTCTAGTCCTAATTTAATTTCCTTGTCTATGTTGTGCTTTCCGGCTTTTGCCCTCCTTACTCATCCATGGGCTTTCCTCTTCCTTCACACATTGCTCAGTGTACATCATTCTTTTTCTTTCTCCTTACTGATCTGTTTCCCATTCAGCTATGGCGCTTATTGGGCTCAGCCTGAGATGTCTGTCCAAGCCTATTCATTCTTCTTGTTCAGGGTCATGTACTTAGCTTGCTCTTGTTTGAAAGTTCATTCATCCCTTTAAGGCAGAAGCTCCAGACACTCTCTAGCTCCAAGACATTAACTGGACAGTGAGCCATTCAGGCACCTGGATGCCAAGAGCAGAACTGCTATCCACAAGCCATCAGAAATAGAAAAGCACGTATGTAAAAGTTTTGGCGGTTGACTACTTGCGGGACTTTGCTGGAAATCTAAAGAGGCTGAGTAGCAATTTCGAAACATTTTTGGAGCACTTAATTGTTGAAAATTCCCACTTGAACTCCTCTCTCTGATCAGATCAATGAAAGCACTCGGGGATATTTGACCAACCAGATTAAGCAACTTGTCTGCAAGCTGTTCCTGCTGGTTTGGGTCAGTATATTAAGGGTGAGACATCTGAGAACCTACTCATTTCTGGATCTCGTTCAGTCACATCCAAAGATTTTAAAGAAAAGGAATCACACACCCCCCCCCCATGTAGCATTAAAAGTCAGATGATAATGTGATTCCAGTTAAAATACCTGCCTAGATAACTGCCTGATAACACCTAACCGGCTGTTGGTTTCAGCCAGAGCTGACTTGTTGGTTTCAGCAGTGCTTTCTGACGTGGCGCTATTTGTACCTAATTACATGTTGGCTCGTGGCTTGGGTCCAAGCTCTCCCACCATCCTCGCTTCCTGTTATTGGCTCATGTTTCGGCTTGGCCGCAGGCAAATCAACTGTGTTTTCTCAGGCAGGAAAAATCAAGCCCCACATGGGGAGTAGTTTGACCTTGAACTATGCCCCACCAAGCGGTAGGAACTCAAGGCAGGTTGGGCCGATAACTTGAGGCCACGCTTGGCCATGGCTAACAAAGACGGTCTGGGATCTAGCCTGTGCGACTTTGGTGTATAGCCATCTCCTAGCCAAGCAATTGCCTGAGCTGTTTCATGTCTATTTACCAGTGTTATCCCTTTCCATAAGAATTTCCAAAGTTTAGATACTCCTTTCTACACTGGAAAAATGCAGTGGAGCAAGACTGAAAAGCTGTACTTTCATAGCCTTCTTATGCTTTCATAATCTGCTACTTTTTATACCATTTCAGAGAATTCTCTCATTCTGGCATTTCAGTGAAACATAGAAAATCAAACTGAATAACATCACATCCTAGGGATTGCTGGTGATAAATAGCTGAGGCATAATTTTTATGATTTATAAAGTCAGTAGCTGCCTGGTACTTGTAACATACATGTGATTAACATCAATACTTTAAATATCCAGATATCCTATACCCTAATACATATGACCTATAGATTGCTGTTATGTCAGGTACTTACAGTACTCTACACCTACCAGTCATTAATAACTCTTCAATCTGTGCGTAAAACTAAATATAATGGCTAGAGTTGCAGGTCCAGCTTCTGATTATGTGAAAGACATGGACAAAGTCTGGAGATTTTGTGTATGATGTCGGCTCTCCCGTGGGGCACAGGCAAAACAGATTATAGAGGGCTGCTGTGTAGCTGTCACACAAAGATGGGTAGGAGGGGGTCTTGTGTTTGCTGGTTACACAGCAGCTGCATCCTGATGCTGGGGACCAGATACTGAACAGGGCAGGAGCCTGTTGCTTAGTCTTCCCCCTTGGTTTGCCTCTAAGGACACGGGTATTGTGATGGAAGTATGCTAGTGTTACAGATGAGGTGTTCCACAGCTAGAAGCACAGCCCCAGTTAATAAATAGTGGTAAACTTATTTTACTAGGGCTCTCCACGGTTTTGGGGCAGCAGCAAGTCCCCTGGGGTTACAGGACTGAGGGGGTGCAGGGCAGTGGCAGGAGTCTGGAGATGGAGAAGGAGGCTGAGGAGAAAGAGGCTGAAGGGAAAACGAGAAGTGCAGATCCAGCCTTGTGCTTGCCAGCTGTGCCTACACCTCGGTATCGGTAAGAGGGACAGTAAGATGAAGGTCCATTCATTTACTTACTGTGAACAAAAATCAGATGTCAAATGTAAGGAGTGTTTAAAAGCCCTGTGCTTTTGATTGCTTACCTGGTAAACTGATTGTACCCTGGGTAGATCTTTAGCATAGCTTTTCTCTCCCCACCCTCTCAGTGCACTCCGACCTACATGCAATGACTGTAAAGTCTTCGGCGTGAGCACCTGTTTGTACCGAATACTGTGAAACCCGGTCTGTGCTTCAGGCCACTGCGTTAGAAGGGTGTTGATATTCTTGGTAACTTGGTTTTGGTTGAATCAAGAATAAATGAGTCAGATAAATATACACAAAACGTTACTTGAATTTGCAGGACACAGGAAAATTTTTCAATAAGGTCAAGACATCCAATGTCATATTACCAACTAAATGTAGAATCAGTGATTATTTGAACAAAATAAAGTATTTTAAAAAGGAGACTGATAGCACTGCCAGATCACTCAAAACCCAACAACAACAAAAAAAAGGAAAATTACAAAACCCAAAA
Source organism: Platalea leucorodia (assembly GCF_965183815.1). Taxonomy (NCBI): domain Eukaryota; kingdom Metazoa; phylum Chordata; class Aves; order Pelecaniformes; family Threskiornithidae; genus Platalea; species Platalea leucorodia. The sequence continues at coordinate 28,237,961 of NC_138825.1, read as the reverse complement.
AAGAGCTGGCTGAGGGAGCTGCGGCCCAAGGCAAGCTGCGATTGTTTCCCCTTTTCTGGAGATAGAAATACCTTTGTCTCAGAGGAAATAGAGCAGACATTCTTTGTAGCTGATTTCCTTCTGACTTCCTCTGTGCTAGAGATGCATGTTTTCTTAGAGCTTTTTTAGAAACTAAATCTATCTGCTGTGATTTCACACTTCAGCAGCTTAAGTCCAGCTAGTTTTCAGGGATATCAAATTTTGCTTATGTTAAGAAAAAAAAACCTACCTAAACTTCACTTTGCTTTCCCTAGCAGACCATTTCACCCGCTTCAGAATATTCATACGCTCCAGCTTGTGCTTTCCTTTATGATCAAGCTGAGTACTTAGGTTGCTGGTGGCAAAGCTCATGTTTGCATTGTTTTCTCCACTGTTTAGTCTGGCATCTGTTTCAATATCACTGCTTTGTGTTAGAATTAGCAGGGAAAAAAAGAAGCGTATTTATGCAGTACAATAAGTTTTTGTAATCATTTCCAGATGTCAGATCCCATCCTTCCTTTCCTTATGATTCACTGAAATGCACAACATTGTGTTCTGAAGGTAAAGAAATAGGAATAAAAATCATCTCAGGGAAAGGTTGGTATGACTTGCTTTTCATGAAAATCTGTCAAAGGAAAAGAAACTTAAAAAAAGGGATGTGAATTGGTAGTCACTGCGGGAGGATTTTATTAATCACATTGAGTGCAGAAAATGGCCTAGTAAACAGTATAATGATAAGGTCATCATCACAATATCATGAAAATGGGCCAAATCCATAATCTTTTCTTCAGTCCTTGCCCAGATGAACCATTTAAATCAAATGTACTAACATGCTTGTCCAATGTCATTTTTTCTCTCTGTTAAGAAAAATACAGAATTTGTTGAGCTCACGACAGAAGGTTCACCAGGGCTGAGTTAGCCAGCTCAGAGAGCAGCAGCTCCTACTGTAAGATCCAGGGAGACGGGCTCTGTGCCTATGTGTGAGGACTCATGCACCGTGTGCTGTTGCTGTTTGGACGACGTCTTTTCACTAGGCTCAAAGTTGCCTCACTGAGGAATCAGTAAAAATCCCCTTCCAGGCATGGAAGATCCTGAGATTCCCAGCTACCTGCCCCACCTGTTTCCCCAAGGACTGCACGCCAACATTTGGTTTTAACCACATCTGGTCTTCAGCTTTTTTAAGGGGTAGATGGCTACCTCTTGCCTTGTTGAGAGCAGGAAGATGCGAGTCCTTCGTGGACGTGAAAGAGGAGATTAGAAAGCTGTATAATACTAGAGGCATTCAGCAGAGTGGGGCATCTGGGTGGGAAGAAGGACACAAGTAACAATTCTGTCTGATAAAAACCACTCAAGAAAAAGTGTATTTATTTCCTTACTTCCAGATGTTAAAGAAATACTATCTCTTGGCTGTTCTTGTAGCTCTTGGCCTCTGACTTTCAAATATAGCACCAAGAAATCAAGCTGAAAGAGGCTTTGTGACAAAGTTGATTTATTTTTCCAATTAATGTCATCTGCATCAGCTTCAAAGATGATAAAATGACACACAGTTGCCATCCTGCTTTTCACAGAGTTTGGCAAGGGCTTTCTTCCTGGTGCTATGAAGAGGGAAAATGTATTTATTTCTATATGTGAGATTTATTTATTCCCTTTCACTTCCATCTCCTCTTCATTTATCAGTCCAGGAAAGGAGCGTGTCAGTTTAAAACAAACAAAATACCCAATACGTGGGTGGCTCCAGATTCACTGCAGATCCCTACAGAAGCTTTCATTGTGAAATACGCCTGTTTGGATGTGGTGGAAGCTGAGAGTTTTGTGGATTTCTGCTCCCCTCCATTTGGGTGGCAGTGCTGTACTCTTTAATTGACGAGCATGATTCAGTACATTTTGGTTTCTGTCTTGTTTCTTTTCGTGCCTCCCATATCCTCAGTAGCGCTATCCTCTTCCAAGCTAAAAGTACCTCCCATTTAGCCTGCAGATGTATTTTACTTCACCATTAGTGGAATATTCAGAGAAATTAAAGGCCTCATTTCTTAATGCTTTCATAATCTCACTTTTGCACAAGGCACATCATAAAGAGCTTCGCATGCATAATATAGTCTGCTTAATCGATAGTTTTAAAGAAAAATAAACTCGGGTAGGAAAGCCTGATTTGGTGACTTTGTGGCTGCTTGGGAGCTGGCCATTTGCAGGGCACCAACAGAACTACAAGCCTGAAAGGAAAGGAAAAATAAAAAGAAATGCAAATTCTTTGTCATATTTTGTTGTGGAAGAGGTAATTTGCAACATAGACACAGTTGTCGCCCAAGAAAGACTCACTGTGTCTAACTTCTTGAAAGATACTTACTTGATAAATTTGCGGACTGTGTGTGGGCTCTTTTTTTTTTTTCCTGGCACAGATCCTGTTAAATACACAGAGGTTCGAATGCTTCTCTTGGTCTTCCTTCAGGGAGGCCAGCTGGAGAGCTTTAGCGTAACAAAGCGCACTTTTCCCTACTGAGATTTACCTCTGCGTGAACTGACAGTGGGCACTTGAGACCTGATCTTGTTCTCGCTGACTGCAAACCATATCTCTCTCCTTCAACACACTGCCAAATGGAGGCCTTTCTGAGTGAGCAAAGAAGATGTATTATTGAACATGTCTGTCTTTGCCGTAGTAGAGTTATTTTCATGTCCGTGATAGAAGGCACTGCTGCGTTTCAGTGTTATTTCAAGTTAGGTTACTTTGGGGTATTTCAAGTAGATGAGCTAGTAGAATAATTTAGTGAAATTATTAGACTTTTTCCTGAAAGTAGATGGGGAACAGGCATCCAGTAGCCAGCAATTCTTGGATGTTCTGGGATATATGTAGGGATATCAGAAAATAAAGGGAGAAACTAGGGGAGAATAGCGGAGCACTTTTGTGAGAGACTGGGTCAACTGGGAAGATGCTACTGAACAGTTTGCAGGGACCTGCTGTCACTGGATGCTACTCAAGTGTAGTTTTGAGGGTGTAGCTGATATTTATCAGTATTTATTATAATTGCAGCAAGAAGTGTATCTTTCTGTGATTGCACTCTTTCCTAGCAACTGTGAATTTGCCTCAGAACTGCAAGATATGTATCAAAATGAGGACAAAGAGGAGCTTAAGCGAAATGTTAAATGTGCTAAAAAAATTTGTTCTCACAAATACCAAGATTTCTTTTGTATGTTTTCATCTTGTGTGAACATGCACCTTTCTATTTCAGATATTTGGAGGTTTTTTTTTTAAAGAATGGCTGGCCATTGACAGTTAGACATTTTCTTGGTATCTATCTTTCAAATTAAAAATAGTATCAGGAATTGAAGATGTATCCCTAGAACATATTTGTTGCAGCTCACACCGTTCTTATCAGCTTTCACAAAGAGAGGGGATCATCTCTTAGCGGTGCGTGTATAGACGCATCCCAAAATGCTATTGTACAGGCACCTCTTCTCCTCGGGGCATGCTGGGGGTGAAGTGTGTTGAAACAGAAGAATCTGAGATCTTTTGCTGCAGCAGATTGTTGTTACCTTTTTAGCATAAAAATCTCTGAACCACAATTTAAAACTTTAGTGATGGAAGGCAGAAGAAATGTAAATATTCTCTATTAAATAAAGAATTCCCTGAAGCCTGCTGTGAATAACAATTGTGTAGGAAGAGACTATCAAAGCGTGAGAGGGATAAGTGCTTCTGAGGAAACCAGAAGGCTTTACGGTTTGAGACTGCTTCAACGATAAATATGCAATCAGTTCAAATTATATGGCAAACTCTTAAATAACGTCACTGTATTTTGGCGTGATGGTTGAGTTTAAATGCATTAAGCTTTTCAGTGAGTAGTAATAAAACGGCATTAGAGCATTAAGAACGGGATGAGCTTTGCCAAACCTTTGCTTTAGCTCTGTGCCTAAAGGCATGTTTAAAAGGTAATTTCAGTGTGGTTTTAACTGGCTGCAGGACTAACCCAGGAAGGGCGAGGGAAAATCTGGCAAGGGCTGATGAAGTTTTGAGGTCTTAGATTTTTGGATTAGTGTCATAGTGGGATGCAGCTGGATTATTATATGAGCAGAGATTTGTTGCAGCTTGCATGGCTGTAAAGTGAACAGAGTTTCACAAGAAAAGGAAAAGCAACAAAATAATACATAGTACTGGTGTAGGTATGCATGGGCCAGAACCTTTCATAGCAGCACAAGATAGCCCTTGTGCTCCAGTACCTGCTAATGCTCCAGACTGTGACTCTGCCACATGAGGCCCTCTTCATTTTTAGAAAATACCCCTTTTAGTTATTAGTTGCAGGCAGGATCCTCTGGGTCTGATAGTGGGATAAAAGCTGTCATTCATCAGATGGTTATATATATATATATTCTCTAGTGAACAGAGTCAGAAAGAGGCAGAAAAGGGGGTTATGTGGGGGAAGGAGGTCTGGCCTCCATGGCACTGTGTCTAGTCGGTGTTGAAGAGAGGCAGTTCCCAAGATGTTTTGCAGCTGGAGCCTAACAGAGCCTGAGGCTGAGACGGTGATTGAGGATGGCTGGTGCTAGCCTTGGGAATACCCCCTCAGAAAATTCTTAAATTGGAAAACCAAACTCCCCACCTGAACATGTTTTGGATGTCAAATGAAGTTTCACCTTTTTTTTTTTCTTTTTTAGTATTCCTATTTGAGAGCACAGGAAAACAGGCTTTCCATCAGATTCTGAAGTGCTATAAGGGTGATTGCATCTGCTTTTGTGCAAAATTTCAAATTGATGTTCTGTATTTTAAAATTTAATCAGGTTCAGGCTGTGCTTTGGTTGATTTGCAGAGTGAACTGTCTCATGACCAATACAGTTGCTGACTGCTTTTCCATCATGATACCCGTTGATGCAGTACTGCTGTTGTTCAATGTCGTTTTTATAGTCTGGTAGTCACAAAACTACACTCAAAACAGCAACTTCTCCAGCAAACATTTTCAGAAGCCTAAGGTCAATCTTTAGGGTTTTTCTGGCCTAATGAAAATTTTGTAAACTTCTTGGTTAATGATCCCACACAGGATCTCTGCACTCAGCATTTGCAGCTGGCTGTAACGCAACCTGAAGTGTTTGTACTAATTTGCACCTTCTTTGGGTATCATTTTCCAGCTGACCTCAATGAACTAGTCTACCAGGGCTATGAAATGTTGGAGAGTGACGTGGTGCCCATCTCTACAGGATCAAATCAGTCTTCCAGCCTGCACCCTCAGTAAAGTGAGTGCCAACACCTCCAGTCTATCCATTCAGATCAATATAATTTCACTTAGAAGAAGAAATTCTGTTGTCAGGATTATTTTGTCTGTTGTGTTACCCAAATATGGGCTATTGTATTGAGTATTGTGTTCTTCCTAGTTATTCAACAGGACATGATATTCCTGTATTACCTTGAGGAGTCACCTCACAAACGGCCAGCTTTCACGTGGGGTTTCTTTAGGCATGTGGCTAGACTAAATGATAAATAACGTCGGCAAAAAGGTCCTCAGGCCAAAGAGACAAGAATTTCCCATAATTTCTAAAATTATTTTGGATTCTTCCAGGATGTAAAATCCTATAGAAATATAGGCCACTTAAGAACTGCTGAGGCCATGTTGTACATTTAACCCATTTTCAGAAACTTTGGACTTTTTAGAAAATTTTCCATTATCTGAAGCCAAATTCATGCGGAATTCTTGCATAAAGTACTTGATGGATATTTTTATAAAGTCCAAATTAGTGCCAAATACTTTTTTTTAAGCAAGCTGTTTTACCCGAGAGACCTCAAGCCTTAGCCAACACTTGTGCAGTCTACAACACATTCACTTCAAATTCTAATCCAGAGAATAAAATGTCTGTGACTTTTGCAGCATCCTCTTATGGGACAGGGTGGCATTTTGAATTACTTCTTCTTTAGAGAGAAGTACCTTGAAACATGTCCGTAGAGTCCCACAGCATACAAGAATAAAATAATAATGAAAAATATAGATCAACGATGTTGCTCTGTCTATCTATCTATCTATCTGTCTGTCTATCTATCTATCTATCATGATTGGTAAATCAAGTGTACAAACACTTGATCTGAAAAGAGACTACTTAGATACTCCATGGCCTGTTTAGTACAGCTGCAAGGGCATTTCACATGAGAACATATTGTTCAAAGCTGTGAAAGTAATAACATATCTCACAAAAATGACAGAATAAGGACATTACTGCTGATTCGATAACATAAAGAACTAGTAGAAAAACATACCAGAGGTGATTTACAGATACCAGAACACTGCTATAACTGGAAATTTTTTTCCCTGCTGAACACCTTATGGAATTTTCTTCCACAAGGTCTGGATTACATTCTCTTTTTTAACACAACATCTGAGTAGAAAACTTTGTTATAGACAGGGTATTTTTTGAGAAAAATTGCTTCTTTCTGTAGGAAGAGCATCTGATATTTTATGCTACAAGGAGACGTCTGTGGCTATACGTATTTTGTGACCACGAGCTCTTTGGGGCGAGGTCTTTTATCTCTTTCAACGTGTAAAATATACCTTACACAGTAGGGCTCTGTTCACTGTTGGTCATCTTTTGTTTTGTCTACATTGAGCTCTTCAATGAAATATGGAGTCTGCTTCCCTGAAATATGGAGTATGCTGCGTGACAAAGCTGAGACAGCCTGTCCCAAAAGAAATGTGTGAAGTGAACTCTCTCCTGGGGCCTTTGACATTTGTCCTTTCTCACATGCTGCCCTTAGTCTAAAGTAAGTAACCTGGAGTGCAAGTACATGGTGGCTTTTTATGCATAAAGAAATTGGTAACTTTCTGGATTTTAACTGAAGTGAACAGAGATTTTTGCACCCTTTTTTGTCTTGCAAATGAAGTAAAAGTAATCATCATACAATTCTAAGAACACTTAGTAGAGCACCCAAATCTTGCCCTGTAATGACCTGGAAACTATTGTACAGGTGAAATAACCCATCTGAAACGTCTGAGATAATGATGGCCAAAACAGGAAAGGATGGGTTTCACAGGTATGCAGCATATCTATGAAAAACATGGAAAGTTTCAAGTTTTTCATGACACTTTTGTCGTTATGATCAAGTCTTTAAAAAAATGTCCTTTGAATCAGTTCTTCTCTGGTATTGTCTTTAGCTGTTCATCAGCAATTATTTTCCACTTTTCCCCAATTAACCTCAATTGATTGAAAGCAGTTCTTTTCTAGGCTATCTGAATGTGTACTTTCTCCTCAGGAAGAATAGCACCTTTTCACAGCTTGCCATTCAAGTTTTGGCAAAAGGTAAAATTGCAGCCGTGAGAAGATTTTTGTTCTTTTTGTCCCCCAATTTTGTTCAAGCTATGCGCACTCTGCTGGAGGACACTTGCAGAAGTTACTGAACAGCAAATGGTGCATCAGCTAATTCAAACGTAGAGATACAATAAGTGAGGCAACAGTTTTTGTGAACAGATGATATTTGTGTAGTACTCTGTGTTGTGTAACAGATATGGAATCAAAACAGACGTTAAGGAGATTCCAGCAACACTCAGACTCAACCAGCTGGAATAGTGGCTGTAGCAAGCAGCCAAGTTCAAGGCAAGGGAGAAAGATAAACAACAACCTGGTGATGATGGGTGAACTTTGGTGAAGTTAGTATGATGCCTATTTACAACAATATGCTAGTATAGAGAGTTTAAGATCAGAAGAAGTAAAGAAACAAACTTTAAAAGCGGAGACCACTATGAGATGTTGAAACTCTCCCTGCAAACACCCTAGTTTTCTTTCTGGAGTTTCAGTGCTTCCATTGTAGGTGGTGGCAATGATTGCAAAACAGCAGAAGATCAAGAAAGCTTTGACTTCTGTACAGCATTGCTCTGCTCTGCTTTATCCTCATGCTACTTCCAATACTAGAGAGGCCAATTCCTCCTCTGAACGTGTTGGCAGAAATTTTTTCCTCCCATTCCTTCCAATATGAATCTTCTCTGAACACAGAAGAAGTAACTTCTGGAGGAGGGGAGAGACAAATGAAAACACACATTTGGAAAATTCTTCACAATTTTCATGAAGATATTCTTAAAGAAAGGACAAAGTAATGAAAGATAAAAGGGTGAGAACCTCGTGTGGACTTGAAGCGAGCAGCTCTCAAACCCACTCCTGTGAGGAATGTCCAGGTGGATGTTGAAGCGCTGCATGATATAAAGGGTATCTGCAAGTGATTTGATACCTAGTATGCAGAATCGAGCTTTAATCCCCTCAGTGATGTATGGATAAGGACACCTGGCCAACATCTGGAAAAACTTAAAACAGGAGGGGGTCTGGTGCATTCTTTCAGATAGTTTTTGCCTATTACTGTTTCCCCAGAAATTGTTTCCTGTGTGTGCTTCATTTTCATGTGCATGAAAATAACAATTCGCTTTTCAGATCTCCATTTTGGCAGTTCAGAGAGAGGAAAAGGGTGTACAAGAGTAGATGAATAAGAGTCAACTCTGAGTCCGCCCTTCAAAGCTTCTCAAGTGCCAAGCAAGCTACAATGACATGAACTGATAAGAGGGCATGAATGAAGTAAGGATGCTCATACTCACAAAACTGGGATAATGGGATATCCCATTAAGGTCAGATGAAGTTGTCTAAACTGAGGGTATCAGTGTGTCCTACTTACAGCAAAACAACAAATAGCTGCAGAGTGTGGAGACTTATTATGTTCCTATAGAAGTAACAGAAAGCAGCTTTGGAAAGCCATTATGTATGTGATTGATTGGTGAGTTTTTTCAAAGATGCTGAGTTTTCTGATGCAGTTAATGCAATATTACCCTGCGGTGAGTTGGAGAGGAAATAAATCTCTCCAGATGGTATTCAGGAGAGCTTGTTCCTGGTGACATTGCTCCCTCTGAACTGGGAGCTGCTGTGGCAGTGGAAGGGCAGGATGGTGACAATCTAATCAAAAAGGCACAGTTTGTCCAGAGAAAAAGTTGTCTTTAGCACTGAGATTTGCAAGGCATGAGGCTTGTCCATTCTTCCGTTCACCAAACTGGGAACAGGACATGTGCAGCACTTTGTCCAAAAAGCCAGCCTGAGACACAAAGGTGGCTTTTGTGTTAGCCCCAAGTTTGTTGGCAGTACATGGGTTTAAAGAGTAAAAAGACTGCTGTAGGGCAAGAAACTTTTTTAATAAATGTATTTGGTCTCTGAAGCAATTGTTCTGTGATTGCCTGGCAAGGACATCTCTGCCCCAGAACTTTCCACTGGAAGGCAGAATCAGCTCTGATGCAAGTGGTAAGTACCCCAGTGGTAAAAGATTTGCCTTTCGTTCAATTTTTAGGGATCCTGTGCTTTTTAAGTAAGGCAATCTGTCTTTAATAATGTTATGACACACAGAAGTACTGGGAACAAAATGATCTTTATTTTCTGGCTGTAGTAACATGACATGGGCCTGAGGTTACAGCCAGTTACACTTTATCCAGTGGCTCTCATGGTTATTGTTATAAAGCTTTATCCTTGTTATCATCAGGATGGTCTTGAATTCATTTTTTCCTGTTTTCACAGTGTTGCAGCCAACATGGCCCATACCGTTTTGTCAGACATACTGGAATTGTATTGTGTGGTTTAAAGCAGATTCTGGGAGAAACTTCAGCCCACATAGAAAATCTTTTGACTGCTTAGCCTTATTCCAGTCTAAACCAGCACCAGTGTTTAAAAAAAACCAAAAGTGAGTATGCAGCTGCATGTTTGCAAACTGAGCACAATGTACACGTGTTTACAGAGTGCAAAAAAAAATCCCATCTATTTTACTAGGCTATATTTACAAGCCACCAGGCACTTTTCTCTCTCTTGGGAGTTTGGAGATAGATAGTCTTCGAATGATCCTTAGCTTTACAAGGCATGAAAATAAATTTGGAGCTAAAACAGGCAGATTCTTGGCAGGGGTTTTCTTTCACTCTGCCCTACGCAACTATCAGTGCAAACCAGGGCCAATGTCTTTGGCTGTGAAAAAGAAAGAGCTTATAAAAATAGTATGGCAATGTTTTGTGCAGAGTGTGTGGCCATAGTCATGTTAAAAGAATAGGACAAGTATTATTACAATAAGCTGTCAATACGAAGAATTTGTTAAAGTCAAATGATCCATTTTTAAAAGTTAACATTTGCAATAGGACTGGCCTGTATGTTCAAGAATAATTGTTGCACTAGATGGGAAAATGGAACATCAACTGCTTCTAAGGATTTCTTAAATGTTACAGTCAAATTTCCATCTCTGTTTGTGTATGAACTGGCTGTGACGGAGGAGAGCAAGGCGAGATCACTGCTTTTGCAGTTACAGGGTAGCAGCAGAGCTGCTTCCTGGAGACCAAGGCATTATCCAACCTGCAGACATCTGAACCGCTGTGCATCAGGATCTGGCAAGCACATCCTTGCAGCCACACCCATGCCAGTCCTCTTCCCCAAGGGTCTGCTGCAATAAAGTGGTGCAAAGCAATGCCCAAGTTGCACCCTTTCTGAAAACAGCGAGAAAAGAACTGAGAAAGAAAAGGTGCCATCTTGCCCCGGGGGAATTGCGACAGCTCACGTCAGGGCCTTCTTCGGATGTTGGCAGTTTAAGCAAAGAACTTGCTCTTCCACAATTAATCCAGTCCTGTAAACAACCAATTTAAAATCGTGTGGATAACTCTTATGTTACAATCCAGGAGACTTCAGGGAAAACAGAGAAATTGGGTAAAAAGATTAACCTTAATAGTAGTGTTCAGAGAGAATGAAGAATTGGAATATGGCCTGATATTTCCTACATTCATCAGTAGTGAAAAACAGAGTTTGTCTTCTATCACAATGATATCCTGCACCAAGAAACACTGTCTCCTGAAGTGACAATTAGTTATGGTGGGGTAAAAGTTGCACATACATTTCAAGAGTTCTCTCAGTAGTTTGCACTGAATTATTTGCTAGGGTGGGTAATAAAATATCATGCTACTTCTCATCCTGTCTGAACACTTCTTGTCCTGTCCGAACACGTGTTTTCATTCTTCTTGGAAACATCTAAATTTTATTCAATATGAATTCTTTGTTATCCACAAGACCTTCTGGCGCTAGAAATTCATTTTAAAGAATGATTAATAAGGTTGAATGTTCCAATTCTTCCACATAGCAAAAGGCAATACTCAACTTTGCTTCAAGGTGCACAGGATCAGATGGTGGGTAATTTGTGCAGAGTCTCGGTTATTCTGGGCTGGCTGCTGCTAGACCAGCAAGGCAGCAGGGTAGCGTTGATTAGACACTTTTCATCTGCCCACCTGAGGACAGACACACCAATGCTTCCCTAGAACCGATGACATTTGGGTATCTGACAAACGTAAATGTTTCGAAGATATGTGGCATACTGCCCTTCATACAGGCAGCAGCACAGTTTGCTGATACCAGGCTTTAAGCCCCCCTGGACTTTTGCAGCAGCCCCAAAACACAACAGTTGCAGAAACATGTCAAGAAGCAGCGCACCAGGCTGAGAGCAAGGATAGGAAGCAGCAGCTCTCCTGGGCACTTGGAGGCAGGGAGGAAACGAGGAGACAGCAGGCAGCCAGGGATCTGGGCACCCTGACTTGAGCTGTTGTGCAGCCCAGAGCGGGCTTCCCTTCACCAGGACTGTCCTCAGCTTCCTTCAGCAATGGCAGCTTATAGAAGGCTGTTGCACAAAACCCATCCTTGGGTCAGGTTAACTTTTCTTATTGCTACTTATAGCAATAAAGCTGTAGCTGAGGAAGATGTGGAAAAAAAAAATATGTCATGAGATCCCGCTCTTGAAGGATCATACCAAACATGTCTTAATTCATGGGACTGCCATGGGGATCCTGGTGGGACTAATGATATTTGTTTGGCCAAATGCTTGATTATGGGAGAAAAACGGATTCACAATTTGTTACTTTTTGAAATAAACCAAGAATCTCTGTCTCTTTTAAACAAAACCAAAGCTCTTTGAAACGAAGCTTTCAAAAATCAAACCAGGTTTTTCTATGATTTCTTCTGTTCCCTCATTTGAAAGCAGTGTTTCAGTTAGTTTAACTGCAGCCGGTACTTGTGTGGCTAGGAGCCAGCTGCCAAGAGGCTGTAAAGATTGACAGCAATTGGAGAGAAAATTGGAGAGGAAAAAAAAAGGACTACACTTCTTCAACCTTTTTAATGAGGTGCAGCAAATTTAGAATGGCAAATACATGTAGAGGCTTGTTATTCAAAAGCCTGCATTGACTAATTAATGGAAAAATCATGATTTATTTAAAGACAAGAGGCAAGATTGGGAGATAAATTACTGCTTAATATCCACTTGTACATTGTGCTTTCTGTTTGGTGGGCATTGTTTCTATCAGCAGTAAGAGTTAGGTGTAATTAGAAAATTATCTCTTACGATCACTTGAGTCCTGGTTTATTAAAAAAACCCACGATGCTTTTGGCAGCTGCAGGTGTTCTCAGCGTGGAAGAATCCTGTCCTGGTTAGTCCCTGCCATTGCCCTGTTACCAGATGCCTTTTATCAAAACAGCAGTATCCTTGAGTGAGTTGCATGGTCTGAGGACCAGACAATGCATGTACCAAGATAGGCACGTGTGAAATATTGTGGTGCCAGCTCCAAAGTAATCATGGTGCCACGAGCAATCTCCTGAGGTGTATATTAACTACATATCATCTTGCAAAACAGATCAGCGAGGCACCCTTTGCAGTTATACAGACGAACAGCAGTCGCTCTAGCTGCTACAATCCTATGTTTTGCTTTATACTCAGCTCTTCTGGACAAAAAGAAAAGTGTATTATTTATCCCCTCTCTCAATGGTATTGGTCTTGCAGATTTTAAACATGAAGAGCTTTCCTGGAAGAGGATGTCGGTCTTATGGAGGCTGCAGGGGTGACAAAGGACCTGCGTTCATCGCCTCGGGGATGTCGCTCATCATCTCTGCTGTGGTGACGGCAGTCCTTCAAGTGAGCTCACACCCAGATGGGTCCCTGCTTCTTGGCTGGGAGAAGGGCTGCACCACATCTGCAGCTTCTCATACGTTCTTGTATACAAGCATTACAAAATGAAAAGAGAAAAAAATGCAACGTGTTCAAAATGACCTTTTGAATTGTTAAGGTGAGCAGCTCACTATCATTCAGTCAGAAAACAGTTTATTTGTATGCTCAGGGCATTCTGTGTCCATATTTGTTTGCACTTCAAGGGCTTGAATCCAGTCCCAAAAGAAGCAGAGGGATGCACCCATTTATAGCTACTTCAGTGGAATGGGAACAACTGGGAAAATTAACAAAAGGAAAGTGGGAGGGAATGAAAACCCAGGAAAATATTATAACAAACTGTTCACTGACCTCTGCCTGGACTGCTTGTGCAACTACAGTCTAAAAAAACCCACCAAACCACATTTACAAATGGAAGCAATGAAGTTATTCTATTGATATTTTGTACCATATCAAAAGAACTTTTTCTGCATTTTCATGGGAGTTTGTTTTTTAAAGGAAATATTAATGAAAAGTGTTAGAAACATAAGGCCCGTTTCTGCTTGTACTTTTCCTGTTAGCATGGAGCTGTTCTAATGCTGTTAAAGTCAATGGGAGGAGTATCGCAGTGACAGGACTGGTCTAGACCCACAGGAAAATACAGCGAGTGCTGGCAAGGTAACAGAGGAACTGTGCTTAGTAAGGTCATTTGTAACCTCTCCATGATGTGAGCAGCTGTGTAGTAGCTCTGTTGCAGAATCAGATCTATAAACCAGACATTATAACTATAGTATCCTGTTAGGCCATTGCTGGAAGAAGATTTTTTGGAAGTTTCTGGATTTGATAATTTATAACACTTAAAATGATCGTGCTTTATTTTCCAAAAAGAAATGCCCCAAACTGTAAAATTGTAAATTATATTATTTTAGGGTTATTTTCATGTTTCCTGTCGTTCTCATGGTTGGTTATCATAGCCATGATACAAAGGAGCATTTAGAGATGTACTTTAGTGCCTGCCTTTCTAGAGTAATATTTAAACATACTTTTCAATGTTTTTTTTCTAATTAGAGATGCAGATATGAATTAGGGCATATGGGCTGAGGCCAACACTATTGAATTCAAGAGTAAGACTGACTTCAGGGAATGTTAAATCAGTCACTTTGGCCAAACATTGAAATTTCAGTGTTTTCTTGTGAAGTGTTGAAATGCAGGAATCAGTCTCAGATCAGATCCAGCTTTCTTGACTGTTTTTCATGCTTGGCTAAGCCTTCAAACAGCTTCTGTTGGAAATACAGTGTTTGTTACCGTCTCCAACGTGAACGGAGCTGGTTAATTTCTGAGGAGTGGTAGTATGAATAGTCTAGAAAATGAAACTCAGAAGCGAATATTCTTCTTGTGCTGACAGTCTGCTTACAAAAACATAGCCTTGTGTGAAGAACTGGTGCTCCATGAAAATAAGCACATACACTATGAACTATGGTTGGCAACATTTAATAAATGCTGCAATTTGGGCATGGAACATAAGTTTTGTGTGAGTGTTTTTCCTTTAGTCCTAAACTAAACAATGCTATCTCTTATGAACTTTCAATAAGAAATCCCTGAAGGGTTAAAACTTTTGACTGATTGCTATCTTTTTTTTTTTTTTTTTTTTCTGTTTTCCCTGCAGAATGAGCTTCAGCATGCATAATTCTCACTCCTGGACAAATTAAGAAGTGAAAAAAATGCCCTTTTATAACAAATATTTTGTAGCACAAGTATTCACACAATAGAAGTATCAGCTAAGAGAGCTGGCAAATTTGACCCAAATATCTGCTGAGAGGTGAGCAATAGTAATCAGCTAGCACATTATCTGAAAAGTAAATTATGCGTCCAGCCAGACTAACTATGCTAAAATGAGTGGCAGGAGAAGATGTCAAGATTTTTTTCTTTATGACCTGCATTGGTATGTGTTGATTTTTTTTGGCACTGCCCCAGGCCCCAAGTGTATACAGTTGAACAAGGGGAAAAGGCAGCAGATTTTATTGATTCATAATATGGCTTGCTGTAATGTTCTGAGGGAAAACAAAGGGCTTATGTTAGCTATAAGGTACTGTAATATATATTTAACTGGTATAAATTATAAGGTTGTCTCTCCTTAAGAGTATAAAATATAAGGTTGTTTCACAGAGAGTCTGAAGTAAAAAATTATTAAAGCACTGTCCAAAGTAGACAAATTCATCAAACAATCTCAGTTATTAAAAGAACACAAACTTATGTATGAATTATTTACTCCTGCTCAGTTTTACCAAAGGCTGCTAACCATTCCCAGTCTGAGATGAAGGGTAATTTTGCATTGAAGACAGCACCATGGCACGTGATGTATTGCAGAATGGATCAGGTAACTTGACTTAGTTTTTCTCCTCGATGCTATTTCCAGCCAAACTTCCTACAAGTGGGAAGCATCATTTTCTCTAAAAGTTGTGTTCCTTTTGACTTAGTACAGTGTGGGATTTGTGTAGATCCAAATAACTTCCAGAGATCCCTGCCTCTGTCTCTGTGCGCTGTCCTGAAATGTATCTATTAATGTCCTTGAGCACCAGCAGAGCTCAAAGCGGTGGATGCACTGAACTGTCATGGTGCATGACGAGGTTTGTGTATGGGCAGGTCACTGTGACAGATCTATTTTAGACATTGGTCAAAATGTAAAATTGTTGTCAGAGGGAAGTTACAGCATCACTTCTGGGTTTAAATGCGTCTTTACAGTGCCTTCAGAAGAACAGGCAACAAAGGCTGAAGACTGGAGTGGATGCTACCATGTAGCATCCAGGGTCTCGGTGTGCCAGGGACCCACTACATGGGGGCAATCAGTGGGTTGCTCTGGGACAGGCACAGGGCAATCGACTACACGAGACAAGACAGAAGCCCTTGGCTGTGTAAAGTTCATGATGAGCCTTGGGTACCAACATCTTAAACTGTTTGTAGTCATCCCAAAACCTATGTTACCTTTTCTAAGCACCAAGAAGATAGTATTTCTTAGGAAAAATTGTAATTTGTCACATGCACTAATAACTTTTTGGCTGGAATTGATATGTGACCAAAGTAAAAAGGCTCCAAACCTAATCAATTGAATATAAATCCTGAAGTTACACACACAGCATGAAGCACTGTAGAATTTGCCAAACTAGCCATCTAAAATGTAGCTAAAAAGGATTATGAATATCTAGGGTGAAATTTTGGCTCACTGAAAAGAGTGGGAATTCTGCCATTGATCTGAACAAGGCTAGAATTTCTCTCTCCTTAGACTCCCTCCCCTGCATCTTTTCATTTTATTAGCCATTCTGCTTGCTGTTTGCATGCATTTTTATTTTACATGGAGAGATTATATTATGTTAGAATATAATATTTCACAATTGGCAAGACATACCCCCCGTCCTGTGCCTGCAGTTGTAGTTGCCCACAGGGAAGCAGCGAGTGGCTAATAGCCAGCAAACTGCAGTATCAAGGAGGGGTTACAAGGGAAGCAAAGCAGCAATGGAGCAGAGGAGGAAAGGGGCCCCTGCCTTGCATTCTTCTCTGTGAGGGTCAGGGAGAAGCTGCAGCCATCTGTGCTCTTAGATGTTTCCTTTATGTACTCTGCAATGGTAAAGCTGGCTGCCACAGTGGTCATTCAGGCTCTTTTTTTCCCCAGTCGTTATCCAGCATGCAGCGTGAGCTGCAGCAGTTTGAATCTTCCTCCAACCCACTCATTGCATGTATTAACTGTGGAGCTAGAGAGCCTGCTCCTAAAGCTGAGAGGTAGGTGATCTGTGCTCCTTCTGCTGACATCTTTTACAAGGGATGTTTCATGCATGGTGTATGATACTTCACTGGTGACTGGGGAAACACAGCTAGTAGCTGCACACAAGATACTACTTCTCTGGACCAAGTCCAGCTTTCTGACTTAGTGGAGAAAGGCCCCATCTCTTCCTTTGGCAAATCTTCCAACCCATCCATCCCTATTCTTATTTCTTTATAAGGAAAATATCGCCTTTAGTAAAAGAAGAAATTCTGTGAAAAATACACTTGGTACATTTACTGCTCACATTTCTCTGCTAGCTTTTGTTAACAGTTTCAAGACTTCTCTGAGTACAGAAGGCTTTCAGGAGGCAGGCCAGCCCTCCAAAGGCACCGGCTAGAACAGTTTGTGCACCCCTTCGCTCACAGCTGCAGTCCCAACAAAGCTGCAGTCCTCAGTGGCATTGCACTGTATCATGTTATATTTGCAGTCCTTCTGGAATGCTTTTTTTCCATATACTTTATCCAGAGTTTGGTCATATATTATCTGCCTGACAACTCGACACCTATAAAAATTTATGAATTTGTATTAAAACCAATACTTGATTATGTCAGTGTTTATGAGGCTTCCCAAGAGCCCTATATTCTTCAGTTGAATCTAGCTATAGCCCCTCATAATAATAATAAAACAGGCCATATTTCACCATTTCTCTGTTAACATGACTCACTGCTAGCAATTACAGTAGCTACCAGCTCACACTTTTGTTGATTTTAAGGATTTGCTGCCTTGTAAGGGTCTTTGCTGATCTAAACACACATAGACATATATTCAGTGGGCCTCCTTAACAGGGCTAGAAATAGCTGTGGGTGCATTTTTCAGTTTTCAGAGAACAACGTCTATCTACAGTTACTCATACAGAAGTGTGTAGTGACTCATAATGAATGCATAATTGTGGGTTTATGTACTGATAATAAGAAAAAATTGACACCACTAGGTCCATTGTGTCTGCAAATGCTCTGGATACGGAAACCGACAGAAAAAGAAGAAAATGCAAATACGCTTCTTCCTCCTGCAGTAACCCTCTTCTTATTTCCATCCCTTACTTGTCTGGATCAGCCTTAAGTATTTCATTCTGGGGCTTGATAGAGAACTTGTGTGGAGTGCCAGCTGCAGCCCATACACTTAAGCAATATATGAGTCGTCTTCTGGCTTCTGCAAGGGAGGGTGTTTCACCTAAAGTTAATATTTTACAGTCTGGTTTTGATATTGTGCAATTCTATCTTCATTATCCAGTTTGTAAAGTCAAACTAATGTATACAGTAAGACCATAAAGGAGAAGTAAGAATCTAGCATTTTAAATTAGAAGTCAGTGAGTCTGGGGGATTTCTAAGCTTTAATACTATCAATGGTAACATACTACTGTTAGGGTAACCATAAGCTGTACAACATGCTTGCAATATAAAGATTCTTGCATCCTAAGAATGATAAAGTTGTTTTGAAAAATTAATCAGGGAAATAACTTTTCATATAGATAAATATATACATATAAATCAAAACACATATCCACATTATTCTGATTCAGGATAACTTAGTTACTACAGAGGAAGAACATGGAGGAGCACAAATAGTGTATGTGAAACACAGGAGCAAATTTCTTTTAATTTCCATTTCTTTACTTCCCATAACACATAACTATAATATTTCTGTATGAACTCTACAGGGATAATTTTTGCTGGTTTGAAGGATGAGCTTGATAGATGTTGGCTCCAGAAGTTATAGCTGTACATAACTTTACAACTCTTAGCAATGAATATGTAGCATATAGACAACTTTTAGCCAACAGTTGTATAGCATTGTAACATATTTTATGGGGAAGTAGAACTATGATGATTCTTGAACTTTCTAGTTCCTTCTGTGTCAGATTGTATCTCCAGGAAAAGAACAGATGACTTATGCCTAAGTTTAAATGCTTCTGAAGTTTTAAATTTAACAGATGTAGATAACACTGGTACTACTCGCCAAAGATTTTTTTCATGTCTCAAAATACCTTGTACGACTGTGCTCTTGCCTAGAAAGTTTGGACCAGATGATCCTTGAGGTCCCTTCCAACTTGGTATTCTATGATTCTATGATTCTATGACTTAATTGTCGCAAGATAGTGGTGTAAAAACCCTTCAGGATGATAGGTCTTACTTTTCCAAGTCAGATTAAGTTCCACTCCTACAGAAAGCATTTATTGCATTTGAAAACCTTGAGATTGCTGGCAACAGGAGTACGTTGCATTTTGGAAAGTCCTGTAAGCACATATCCCCATACCCTACACAAAAAGCATGGATTTAGAAAATGGAGCTAAAGATGAGATAAATTGGTAGACTATTCTATGGGTACAGAACACCCTATAATTCCTAGAAATTCCAATATTCTAGAGCAATCTTCTAAACCTCTTCTGATACTTGTACTGCCAAAAATGTGGGCAATGAAAGATCAATATTTTTGAAAATGATAGAGATGAATCATTTAAAAGTTGGGATCTAGATTCACAAGAGCAGTTAAAAATCATGTAGGTCAGGAGAAAGTGGTGGTTGCTCCTTTACACCTTTTCCAGTAGAATAATTAGACAACTTCCTCTTTTATTCAAAGCAGAGTTTGGAACCCATATCTTCAATTTTGTAAGAATATTTCCTAACCGGTCAGATGGTCAGGGTGTTGTAGTCAAATTTCTACTTTAAAGATTTCAGGAAAGAGGCTGAATGCACATTTTCCTTGCCTACATAGTGCTCAGACTACTGGGTAGAGAATATAAAAATGCCAGGATTATTTCTTTCTCTTCCTTATCCTTGTGAATGTGACTGATTGTGAATCTTGCCTTTTACTTCTTTTGAAAGTTTCCTTAGCTTGATGAAATTCTTACCGGCAGTTCCTATGGTGCAAATATGGCAAGAGGTGGTGGCATTCACTCATACAGATATATACATTGGAGCTGAAATACAGCACGCTCCAGCTTGTGCTCTCATTCTCTCTCTGCTACTCTCCCTCCTACAGTTAAAGTCAAGATAGTTTCTGCATGGCCGTCTGAAGATCTTAAGGGATATTTGGATGACTGTGCAAAGCTGACTTGCAGTCTAGCTATATATTTAGCAAATACACAATTTATTTCACTAACATACATCATGTTCCTTCATAGAAAGAAATAATCAAGTTAATAATCATTAAATTTTATGAAATATAAGGAACTAATTTTAAGGTCAAGATAGAAATGGTCTTCCTTTTAATTATTTTGCTATTACAGACTTCCTTTACTTTTAGTACACTATAGTTGTTAACTAGAGACAATTGCAATTTAAAATACGATCCTATTTCCCTAGATAAAAACTGGAAAAATCAGTATTAGGCCCTATGCTTTATATTTGCTAGTAAGAGCTTGTAACGTCTCCACCTTGTGGTTGTTTCTCTGCGTAATGAGTTTAGACTGCTGAATCTCAAATGGCAGGTTATTTTGGCTCTGGGACTCCAGGTTCTCTGAACACAAATATCATACATTGAGGGATTTTAGCTAAGAGAGTCTTGTATAAAAAATGCCAGTTGTACTGAATTTAGATTAAAATCTGTTCTTTTTTCATGCTTTTATCAGATATTATTAAAATTTTATATTTTAGACAACATCAATATTTAAAGTCAGGGATAAGTGACTATAGAAGCAGTAAACATAACTGAATTGAACTGAAACTGTCGAATTTGAAAAGAAGTATTTCTTACATAAAAAATTCCATCAAATCAAATAATAAGATGATCCAAGAGTTGGGCCAAGAAGATGAATTATCTTTTACTTATCAAAATATTTGCAGGTATATGCATATTTGATGAAAAGAATGCACATTACACACAATAATATTCACTATGTCGAGTGGGAAAGTGTTCTTGTCCCTGTTTCACAAGGGGAAAGCTAACTGAAGAAAGTGTCCTTTCACAAGGTCACAGAGCAAGACAATGATGGAAAAGAAGAGTAACCCAGACTTTCTGTTTTACAGTCCCTGGCATTTTACTGTTAGATCTGCCATCTCTCATCTTGATTTTCTATATTAATAGTATCAGGAAATTGTCTACTCAATTCTAAGAAACCTCAGATCACAGGTATTAACTCAGCACTAGCTGCAGAAGTTGAGCTGGTTTTTTTTTACTTTTTCAATTTGCAAATGTGAGAAAAATTTCCCATGATATTTCTGGTATTTCCCTGATCACAATCAGCCAGAAAAATTAGGACACAAGCTCTTTTGTGGTATTTTGTCAATTTCTGCACACACCAGAATTTTAAAATGCCAGGATAGGCAAATAAATAAATGTAATTATGTTATCTAGGCTTTCTAAAATGTCAGAAATACTTTGACTTGATATTTTAGATGCAGGTGTCTCCACCTGTTATTTCCAAGTTCCAGTTCTCATTGTAAGCATGATTTTATTTTCTCTTTATTTATTATTTACTGCTACTTCACCTTTCTCCATAGAAATATTTCCTGGTTTTATTGTAGTCATTACAACTTCTTCTATAGCATAAAATTTGCAAAAAGCTACTCAGCAGCCTTTTGTAATGCATCATATAAAGGGAGTATGATAAAGTAATTTGACACAATGGCATGAACATAAGCAGCATCTTCTTTCTCCATTTGTAGAGATACCTTACAGCCAGAAAGGCTGTACTAGCTCTAGACACTGACCTTTTTTTTTTTTTTTTGGGGGGGGTGTCCTCCTTACCCCACTAAGAGTAGTACCTTTCTGTAAGGAAAAAGTGCAGATCCTGTAACTGCTGTGGATCTGAGGCCCAGGATGCCCTGTCACACTCTGCTGATGTTTCTTTCCATCTCTGTGACTCATCCTGAGGCAGACAGTGGTACCCAAAGTGCCCTTTCTGTTCCCCATTCCTACCAGGCTGTGTCCAGTCCCTGAACTGAGGGGAACTATGAGTGAAAATGAGTGTTTGTCTATTAGTAGAAAAAAATAAGACTTTTCTTTTTTTCTGTCAGAGCCCTTTTTTCTGTCCTCAGTGTCCTATTGAATATTTACCCAAAGAATGTCTAACCTAGGAGGGTTCAAAGGCTCAAATACATCTCTTCTAGCTCCAGGCACCACAGGTAGCAAAAAACCTGCCTCTAGTCAAAAGACTAGAAAATGAGATTTTTTTCCTATCTGAACAGCCTTCTGTAGGCACCAAAACTTACGTGGTGTGATTCTTTGTGGCAGCCTTGCAAAAGCATCAGTTTGGGTACAACTGTGGTTGTATACTCTGAGAGCTGATAACATGAAAAAAGATATTTTATTCTCCTGTCAGAAGTGACTTGTCCCAGTGAGCGTGTGAGTAAGATTTTGAATAGCTAGAAAATGCTCGGTAATGACAGTCCAAAGTAGTCCAAAGCGTTAGAAGAAACGGCACTCCATGGGGAATGAGACTGACAAAAGATGAAGTCTTCGAGAGCTTTTGTTAAATTCAGAGATCAGCTGAGATATAAATCTGACAGAGGAGGAAAGGAAGAGGTTTTGACAACAATAGCAAGGGGTATATCGTGCGCACCTGTAGTCTGTGATTCCTACACAGGACGTAGGGTTTTGAAGTGGGGAAAAAAGCTGGAAGGAGGAGCTGTGAGGGTGGTGGATGATGAGGAAAAGTGGTGAATGTGGCCAAACATGGAACAGATTAATCTAGCTGTAGGTGTCAATATCTGAGCTAGTCATCCCAGCCTCCTTAATGGGGCATTCTCAAAAGATTACTCAGAGAGGATGTATTCCTCGCTCATAACTTCACACAACTGCTTTCTGCTTGTCAGCATGTGAACTAGTCTTGGACTCTACAGTCAGTACAGAAGAGGAGGCACTTTGAGGGCATGATTAATGCCCCCATGAAGTAGTCATGTAAAGTAAATCATAGACAAATCATGCTAAAGTTTCTCTTTTCTCTATGGACTACAAAGAGGATGTAGATTGATAGCTTGGATACAACATCTGAAGAGCAGTCTGTGTTTTGGGCTAGAGAAACCATGTCCTGCACAACTAATCTTCAGAGGATCCAAATTGTGCTCTCTTCTCACCAGTAAAGAAGACCTAGAACTTGCTGAAGGACTTCAACTCCAGAGCTGCCCTGGCACCCACCCTGGCCACCCTTGTCCCCAGGTGCTGGCAGCATAGCATGGAGTAACCCCAGCTCTGGTGTTCAGAGCTGTCCAGACCATTTAGTAGACTTCTTAAGATCTCCTATTGATGACAGGAGACTAAGCTCAATGATGCCGTTTGATTTCTGAAACAGAATACCCCAAATAGAAAAGCTGGTTCTGGTGTGTGTTCCTTCATGCGCAGTACAGATTTGATCACCATATGGCAACTAAGCCATACTGCCTTGTTTTGCCGGAATGATTTCAGAGCGCTACTGTATTATATAACCACGGAGCTTTGAAGAGCAGATCAGTTGAGGGATGGGTGGGCAAACTTTAAAAGGCTAAAAAAGTGTTCAAATAACACATTCAGATGCTTATTGAGAAATAATTGGTCTGGAAATCAAGCTTCAGTGCCTCCTTGTCTCAGACGTTTGCAATGCTGAAGGAAAACCACACCTTTCAAACTTGTGCTCTGCTGAAGTTCGGTGAGGCTCCAAAGAGTTTTTGAAATGTTAAACTTTTCAGCGTTTTTTCCAAGAGGGAAAATTTCAACCCATTCTGTTTGAAGAAGTCTGCCTGTGACTAATTAAAAGCAGCATGTAGCGCACGTTGCAACAGTGCCGTTGTCGCTGAGCCCCCTAGGTGGTCCTGAAGACCACAGGCATTTGCCTACTGCAGGCTCCGGCGGGCGAGGGCTAGCGGCAATGCTCCCGTGAACAAGAACGCCCCGGCAGCCCTGACTCAGGCAACACCGCCCATGAAGCCAGCTGGAGCCGTGCCGCAGCGAGGGCTGCAGGGTTTGGCCCTGAACACTTCCAAACAGGATGGATGCTTCAGCCCAGGAAACGCTCTGCACAACAGGCTGTCG
The DNA here is from genome assembly GCF_965183815.1 of Platalea leucorodia. Taxonomy (NCBI): domain Eukaryota; kingdom Metazoa; phylum Chordata; class Aves; order Pelecaniformes; family Threskiornithidae; genus Platalea; species Platalea leucorodia. The sequence continues at coordinate 28,214,259 of NC_138825.1, read as the reverse complement.
CCCCCAGATCTGCTTGATGTTAGTGGTATGCGGATATCATATTAAGCTACTGCCACAGGATAGAATAAATTTGATGCTAGTGCTAACTGTACTTGCTTAGCCAAACCCTGCTCAGGTCTTACTCATCCTGTAGACTGAGAAATGCTTAGAATGGTCAAAACCTAAAATGTTTATTTTTAATCAGTGAAGGCATCTTAATTAGGTTTTAGGGGGTCGTGGGCTCCGTGCACATAAGCACAAACTTCTGTTACCCAGAGCATGAGTTAAGGAAATAAAAAAAGTCAACTCTGTCGTGTTCAATATGATCTGATGGAGAGCATAAAGGGATATAGCTTGTTCTCTGACTCTGTTCAGCTGTCTGTAAAGTAGTAACAGCAGCATTTCCCTTCCAAGCTGTTCTAAGGTTTAGCTTGGTCGCCTTCTATAGCACCTTCTTATGGTGCGCAATATTAACTGGGCTAGAGCAGTATCATGACAAAAATTTGAAAGCAGGCTTTTTCTTTGGACTTAAAGGGAAGTTCCACTTAAAACAATTGCTAGCATGACATGCAACCATGCTGATTGTGGAGATTTAGGTCCATTACCCTAATTTTTACTGAAAGCCAGCCACTCCCTGCAGCAAAGAAAACACAAATGCTGTTTTTTGACGTTTATCTTAAATTCATACTTCATCTGCTAGAATACATATTTGGAAGTATTTAAATGAACATGTAAAGTTCAGAATTTGAAATTTTCTGAAACAGGATTCTTACATTGATGATGCTAGGAGTCTAAAAGAAAACAACGTTCCTTTTGTAATTAAGCAGAGCAGCTATTTATACTGCCGGCTGCCAGCTGCATTCCAGTACAAAGTGCACTCATGGCATCAATTTAAGGGGCATATGTTGGAGGCAAACACACAAAAGTGGTTTGGAAAGAGGTATGGAGTAAAAGTTTCTGAAGTGCCTAAGTCTCTTCAAGGAGTGAGACTTCAAGGACACTCAGTTGACTTTTTGAAAATTTTACCCAGGCTTACCAGAAACAGAAGATGACTTAAAGCTGGCCGCGATCCTCTGTAGCCACAGAAAATTCCACACCTTTGGGATAGGTTTTATTCGAGTTAGTCCAGATGTACTTGCCCTTATTTCTGTGTTAGAAGGAGGTCCAATTTGATCTAAACAATTTGCTTTGACTTCAGTGGCAGCAGGATTAAGTCCTGAGTCATTCGCCGATAGAAGACTCAGGAATTTCTTTACCCCTTTTCATGTGAATATTTTTCTTTCTTCTTGCAAATTTTAGCTTCCATACTTAACTTCTCTTCAGGTATGTATGTAAGGTGCATTATTAAAAAAGCCTATCTATCTTTAGGAGAGCAAAGCATTTTTTCTCTAACGTTTCCAGTTTCCACCAGCCTAAAGAGGAAAAAGCCTAAGTCTGCCCTCGAGTGTGTACATTTTACTGCATAGCTGAAACCAAATTCTGCATGGAAACATTTTATCAAGTACCTTATTTTTCTACACATTCCTGGAGGACCTGCAAAGGAGGAGCTTGTCAGCTAAATTGAAAACATACTAATAAAGTTAAAAAGTTAATGGGGGACATTTGCAATTTCCCAATAATTTTCCTAGTGACTTAAACTCGAAATAACTGTGTATACTTCTGCTACTGTTTTCCTTACATCTTTGTATCAAATGACATGCAGAAGAATTAGTGCCGGATATCTACCATTTGTCGCACACCTATCAAATTATAGTTTTGCTAGGCAAACTTACAGTTCAGGTGGCCAGATCTCTGTTTGTCTGGGAGGCTATTTTCAATTACTTATAAGTAATAATGTGTGTTTTATAACTCAAACCACTTGTATAAATAGAGCTTAAAACCTTGTGACTGAGGCAATAAAATAGAAGCAAAGGTTTAGCTGTTGTAACCTACTATGCAGTCCATTTAAGGGCAGTGGCTGAAATATAGTTCCAGACTCTGGGCCACTTTTCTGCTAACTAGGCAATATAAAAATATATTTTTTCTATAATTACAATGATTATTATCCTAATAAAGCAACTGTAATGATTGCTGCTTCTTGCAATGAGCCTTGGTTAGTTATTGTGAACCAAGACACTTCCACATGCTCTGCTAAAGGGTATGGGCTGACAGCGTTACCTTTGCCTTGTCTCTGCAGGCTTGCAAAAGGGTGCCATTTAAATATACGATTTTCATTTAAGGCTACACAGAAGGATTAATCTGTGGGGCTTGGTTAATTCTGTTTTATGTTCTTCTGTGTCTTCTTTCCACCTCTCCGTTTACTATGACTGGACAATTGTATCTGAGTATCACATGGCCAGTCATGTATTTATACCAACTAATGCTGCACATCACTGGCATCCTGACTGAAAGGTCAAGAGAGAAATAGTTTTGATGGACTGACTAGCTATTTCAAAGGATATCTTTTGGTTTTATTTTTCATTCCCTTCAGAATAATTTTTTCTGTTCAGGCACCTATTTTATAAAATTTGTGTATATTTGCTAGATCTTTTTGACCTCAGGAAAAAAAAATATAAAGTGACATCTTATTCCTTTCTTTTATCTGCCTTAAGCTTCCAAGAACATTCCTCTGCATTCTTGCCTCTACTGATAACATCTTTTCTAGCTGCTAAAGAGCTGACAGCATATTACAAGGGTTGCACAGTACTGAACCCTTCTCATTTAGGTTTGGCCTGAATGCCAAAAATGTTGACCTTTTCTGTATTTAATATGGCTTAGAAGAGGCATCTTTCCAAGTCTTAATATAATCTACTGCTGAACCTTCTCATCCTCCTCCACTTCCCCTCCCCTTCAATCTTCTAGCACTCCTAGTTCAATGTATGGGATACGGACACCCTACATTGCCTGGCATATCCTTTTACGTATATCCAGGGGATTCAGGAATTCTTTTGAATTCCTTAAGTGCTGCTGTATTTGTACTACTAGTCAGATTCCTTTATCAGTTTCTGATATCAATCTCTGTTTATCTTTAATAGTCTGTTAGTGTGAGTGGCTCGTTTCTTTCCCACATAACCTTTTTTTTACCTGTCGAATTTTGCCCATCCGTTCTTCTGAGAGAAATTTTTTGAATGAGGACTTGGCCTTCTCATAAATAATACAGAACAGAAAGAGGAACATACAATATAATTTAACTTTTTTACTTCTCTTTCTTTGTTATGAATGCGTACATCTACTAATATCCCAGGCCAACTACCTTAGTTCTGGTATGTCTATTTAAATATTTTTCCTACAAGAGTGATCAAAACAGGCAAAATTTGAATTAAGTTTTATGATCTGGATTGTTTCTGAAACATAGAAGTGATCCATGAAAAGGCAAGCACTTTGAATAGCTGCCTTTGGATTTGGCCAGATTTTGCAGTTGTACTAGATGATAATTGTAGGTCCCTTCCAGCTGAAATATTCTGTCCTGTTCTATTCTATTCTATTCTGATCTGTTCTATTCTATTCTATTCTGTTCTGTTCTATTCTGTTCTGTTCTAGATTTCACTAAGTTACCATTTTTGGCTGTGTACAAGGTGAATGATACACTAATTGGCTTGCTAAGCCTTTTTTTTCAAGCTATGAAATCAAATTATAATAAAGTTCTAGAACAGTTTTGAAAATTGGCATGTACCATAGAAATTTTTGTAGTCTGCACAACGATGTTTGCTGCTCACTTGAATGCCAAATTGACACCTATTTTGAAAGCAGAATCTGGTTTTCAGCTTGAAGAACAATTCCTATAATATTCCTTTATAAAATTCTAGCTCACAGTGAACGAAATGTTATAAATTTTACAGCTTTTATCCCACAGTCTTCTACCTGATTTGCCACCCATCCTGGGTACTGAGGAACGTGGTTTTGTAAGCCAACAAAAGAGAGCCATGTCCTGGGCCAGCTTGCTTCCAACGGCTGTCCCTCATAAAAAAAAGTACTTGGATAATGCCTCCAGATATACTTTTCCAAACATAAAGATGCAGTTCTCAGAAGTCAGTCCCATTAAAACTTATTCTTTTGAGCCAAGCCCAAACCATGGCAGTGCTGGGAGTGTACTTTCAACCAAATAGCACCAAGCCTATTCTTATTCTCCACAGGGTTGTGGAGAACTCCCCAATAAGGGCAATAACACAGCCCATGGGATAACCATGCCAAGCAGATGTTAGGATAGAATTTCTGATGAGAAGTCCTGTGGTCCCCAGAGATCATTTCCTCATTCACTCAGCAGATTCAACCCTCCTGGAACAAGCAAATATAATACAATGGAAGGGGTCTGCCCTTCTCTTTGTGCTTAGTATAAGTTTACCCTATTAAATCCTGACAAAGAGACTCCTTTTCAAGCACAAAGACACTCAAGGGGAAAAACATCCCTTATTCTAAGTTACTGTTTTACGCTTCAAGTTAAAATGGCAGAGATTTTGGGGACTTCAAACTAGTTCAAAGTGGGGAATGTAACATGGTGGAGCTTCACTTTTTCAAATTTTCTTTTCATTGTTACCTTCACATATCTTTATCTCCTCCTTGTCCTCCTTTTCTCACCTCACCTATTTACCTTCTTGTAATGCTGATCAAAAAAATCTTTATCGCTAACATAGAGTGATTATCCCACGCCAGCCTTCTGCCAGTGTTACACCAGTAAAATTTCCAACAGCATGGGATAAACTTCCCAAAGAAAATTCTGTTTTGCAATCCGTAAGACTTGCAAAATTAACTTAGCAGATGGAGAATCCAGCCCTGTGTGTTCCACTGACAGCAGGCTGCTGTCAGGTCAGCACCTTTAGAGTAACAGCCAAGAAACGTATAAGCACTTGTGGATCAGCCATCACGTGGTGATTCAGAATTCGTATTAGGCATTACCAACACATTTCAGGTGTATTTCTCTGTCGGCTAGCATCAGGATCTGTTCTTTCCAAACATGGAGAGCAGGAAGGAGGGAGGGAAAACTCTGTTCTAGCTGTAAATTCTGCCTGTCCCATGATCATTCTTTCATGCTGGGCAGATAGATACATTACGTTTGAATTGTGTCCATCATATGATTAAAACCTATGGAAGGGCTGTTGCAGTCCAAAAACACTGAAAAAAAGACAATAGAAATTTCCATTGTCTTTACACCAAAAAGCAAGGTCTTGCACTAGTTAAACTCTGATGCAACATTTGGATTTAATTGCAGTAGGCCAAATTCTGCCCTCAGATACACCAGTCAACTTGGGTAAGACTTGGCATGGAGGGGACATTTTCAAATCTAATACCATGGTGTTTTTATAATACCATGCCAAATAGGGCATAATTTATTTTTAGAAACTTTCTCATTTATAATAATAAAATGCTCTTCAAGATGATTCATATTAAAAGAAACAATTATTTTGGCTTACAGGACATATTTGTAACTATGTGTAGACACTTATTTGGATGCAATTCAGCAGCATGTAAATTCAGAACATGGATGTATGCCAGTGGCAGGAATGAAAAAAAAATCTCAGCAAAGTGAGCTGTCACTCAGTAGCTGTTGCTGTTTCCTTTGCCTGCAAGCTCAGAGCTCCCTATAGCTTCACAGAGATGAAGAACTGGAAGGGACCTCTAGAGGTCATCTCGTCTATACTTCTGCAGAAGGATAAATTCAAACTGACAAGAACAGACATCTGTCAGCAATGGTTTAATATCTGTTGAAAACATTTTAAAAGGGGAAATTCCATGCCCTCCCATATTCTTCAGTATTTTTGCAGATAGACAAGCTTTTCCTAATGGCTAATTTGAATGGCTTTTGATGCAAATTAAGCAGATTTCTTCTTTCTCTTTCCACTGTGGTCAGGAGGAACAGCTGAACATGTGCTATCCCTCACTGGAAAGCTGTCAGTTTACGTCCTTTCAATCTCCTCTTTTAGAAGAGACATGGTAAAGAACCTTCAGCTTTTCCATCTCATTTATATCCACATTAAACCCTCTCTATACTTGCTGCTCTCGTTGGGGTCCTTCCCCAGTTACCTCCATCTCTTTCAGTTGCAGTGCCAAAACACCAGCTCAGATGTGACCATCAGTGAGGAGAGGACAATAATCATGTCCCATAGGTTGCATATAACTTTTCTCAGTTTGCGATAGCCTCACGTTGTTGACTCACATTTAATCCATAATCCACCATGAACCTCATGTGCATCTACCTGTTCTAATTATTTCCCTCAGATTTTAGACCATTTCTCCAACTTGTCAAGAACCTTTGAATTCCAATTCAGTCCTTCAAAAGGGTTTGTGACACCTTTCAGATCATAGTACTCCAGCCCATTATCTGAAACATTAACTTTTGAAGAAAACGGGGAGTGGGTAGATAATGCTTGAACAGTTTCATATTTTTAAGAGTGAACAATGGCTGATTACTATTCAAAAGTAATATTTCACTCATCTATGCACTCCCAATATGACAATTTTACTATAATCTATTTTAACTTAATTAAAACAGCATCAAAGCCTTCCTAAGGACATAGCTATTCTGTGATTTTCTCCTAACCAGCTAAAAATCAAATTATTTCTTTCTTTGGGTGGATGCATCATTTCCAAGGCAAAATTAAAAAAACCCTATACCTAATGTGCATGCTCCTAAGAAATAACGTTGTTAAATCGAAGCTATTACTGCTCATACTTTGTTAACTTGAATACAGGCAGTCTATTTATTAACATGGATGAAAAATTATTACAGTTATTAACCTGTAAATCACTGGTGTAATATGTTATTCCAATCATTCTCTGGGAGGGTAGAGGAATATTTTGAACATATGAACAATTTCAAAATATGAACAATATTTTGAAACTTATTTGTAATGCAACTTGCCATCTTTCTGTCAAAGTCAAAAAGAGACTGTAAGGACAACAATTCTGATTTATTGCTTTTTATCCCTTTTTCACCAACCTGAAAGCAGGGAGCACTCATTGTACTCTGGGCAGAAGAAGTTGTTCTGCCTCAGGCTGTGTTATCTCCCCTCTCCCTTTCTGCCTTCTCACATCATTCATAACAAAAGAAGCATTTTTAAGCCATGGTTTAAGGAAAGCTGCTACAGTATTGTCCTGTGGAGAACATGGTTTGATGTTAGCCCAGAAGGTCACAGAGCTACCGGATCAGCAAATGGTCTCTGTTTGATCCTACAAAGCTTCTGTCTGAACTTCTCTGACTTCTCCCTCCCCCCTCCACTTCATGCATTCAGCTAAAAATGTATTTGATGAGGATTTGGGGTTTTTTGCAACAAATGGCTTTTTGTTATTCAAAACCAGTTGATATTTTAATGCAACAAGTACTGAAAATTAGATGATATTAAGCATCTCTGGTGTACTAGACAATGTAATAAGATTTTTTTATGCATTCATACGTGTCTAGAATATTTTGTTATTCTGTTAGGGTTTTTTTATGATGATGCACTACAGTCTCCTGGACAAAGTCTCTGGACAGGTAATAGCACAAAGCCATTTCTCCAATGATTTCTGGAGACAATAATTCCTCAGACATAGGCCTCAGAGAATTAGAAGTCAGAAATCTATCAAAGAATAACTTTTTTTTGCAAAGTCTAAACTTTATAGGATGGATCCTGTCTGTTGGTAACCCTTTAATGTCTGCAAGCATTTCCCAATGTGCCTCAGATCAACAGACCATGTTAAGTTGATGTGTTTAATTAGGTGTATGTGTAAGGAGAGAGAGAGAGAGAGAGAGAGAGAGAGATATTTATAGATAGAGATATATCTCTTGTTTGTGTGTGCATGCGCATGTATGTGAATGAGGGGCATGGAGAAAAGGTAGTGTTACAGCAGCCTGGACTTTTGCTTCTTCTGACCGCATGCATCAACTTTCTTTCTTATGATTTTATTTTTATATAGACACAAAGCAGCACATTGGACACCAGTCAGTTATACTCCTTTCAGTCAAAGAACAAGACCTGTTGTTTGTGGGTGCTTTGCACCAGAAACATGGTTGAAAATGTACAAAGCCTGCCTGGGCAGGGTAGGCAGACTGCTCAGCTCATTCCAGCAGAGAAGAAACCTGTCAACACCGTCTTTGTGAACTACAAAGTGGTGATAAATTTGGGACTTCCCCTACCAGTCCATTTTCCTAGTGCACAGGCAAGTAAAGCAATTTAAGGAAAACATAGACTTTTTTTGTGCAAGGCAGTGTAGATTTAGGGCAAGTACAACTGGACTTTTCTAGTTGATATAAATCTGCTTAATGATGTATAAGGGATGGTATAGAATTTGCTTTGTTTTCCCTTATGTCTTCACGGGGAAGTACACATAAGTTTGCCCAGGTATGTTGCCTTAACTACCTTAAGAGTTAGGTAGGGATGCATGGAGAGAAGACAGGCACAAAGGGAAGGTAAGAACCTATTTGCCTGACCTGCATGTTCATACCTTTATATTTAACTTGCAAATTAAGTATTTGTAGCTAAAATTGCACTGTCTGAAAGGTACATTTTGGTCATAGCTATAAATTTTTTATGACTGGTTGTACTTTGTGCTGGCCGCCCAGAATCAAGGCGACCACTGTGAACTCCTTTCCACTCTCTGTACCACTGGGAGTAAACTCTAGTTTCTGGTGAAACACCTTGAGTGCAAAACACAGCCGAGCGGCCGATTGAGAAACCGGGGCCTCTTCAGAGATAGGTCTTGAATCTACATCAGTGCTCTGTTTTTCTCACGGCATCTGCACAGAAAAATATTTGGCATAAGAAGCAATCTCTTCTTGCAGCTAGCAAAAAAGTTCACTTATTTAATCTCTGCTCTGTACATTGTCAAAAAGTTTAATTTCTCCATCACCTTCAGTGATGGGGAAGTGTATCCCTTCTGCTGGTCTTCTGACAGACTGCCTTGTTTCACATTCAGCCTCAGCCTTAGGACAAGAGGAACTTTTCCAGGAGCACAAATAATCACATCTCCTGCACTGTGTTCTCTGTCTCCTTGCAGAATCCTTAATCCAGAAATCATCACTGTGACACATTTGGAAAAATACCTAGCATATTTTGACTGTTGTTGTAATATAAAAATAATATATAACAGTACCCACAGGCAAATCACATTATCTAGAAAGCAAGAATTTTTCACAAGAAAGATTTAGTAAATGTCTCAACATATTGAAGTGAACCAGACAAACAGATAAAGATGATAGGCAGACACTGCTTTTTATGCAAGTGGAATGCTATTTAAAGTACAAAAGAGGAGAATTGAGCATAATTGAATGGATTTCAGCAAGTTTCATTTTTTGATACCTTTCAGATTAGATAAGAGTAAATGATGAAATAATAGCAAAAAGGATATAACTTCCATGGATGTAATTTTAGAATAAATTCCATCTTAGGTTATTGCATGAAAAAGAGCTATACCCCAGCAGGGGTTAGTATCAAAGGTGTAATTCAAAATGGGGGGAAACCACAAAAAAACCCAATGATTTTTAATGAAAAACATTTTTTTAAATGGGCTAAAATATCATTTTCTTCAAAAGACTGTATGTTCTTTACATATTTTCTTCCTTCTACAATACTTCAAGTATACCAGTGGGCTGGATAAAAGAGAGTCATCTCACTGAATTTATGATGCCTCTTCAGTTTGAACTCAGCAGGTCCTTGCCATAAAGTGAAAGGTCTAAAAACTTTTTCCTGCTTCTCCTGAAGAGAAAAAAGAGAACCTTATAGTTGGACCAAATCATTATACAATGTGGTTAGTATTCATTGTCTCCCATGTATTGTCATCTGGCCAACAAAAACAAACATCCCGGGTCACTCTGAGGATGTGGTATTCATCACAGCAAGTCTATGATCTCAAGTGAGCTGAGGTGGTTTCATAGGACGCGCGATTTGCAAAAAGCCCTAAACAAAGCGTGCAGACAGTTTATGCTTTATGTATTGGTACGTACAGCACTGACTGTGACGTCGGTTTGCAGCTACAATCTTCCCTTAAAGATTTATAAAAAAGAGGAAACACGGATGAAACTCCAAATTGTTACCTGTCCCGACATACTGGCTTTCGAAACGAACAGTGGAAGGGTCCTAGTACAGGTTACAAAAAAATAGTAGAGGATAATATTCTTTGTATCATGAACTTTTTAAACCACGAGTCATTGGGCTGAGTTACCAGCAGCAGGTTTTCTAAGGGAGCCCTGGGGCTTTGCTGGCCCCAGGGAGGTCACAGAGTCACCCACCGTTCCTGGGCAGGCAGCCCCTCTCCCTGCATCCCTGCCTGTGGTGCACACAGACCAAGGAGGGTGGCTGCACAAGCACCTCGCCATGCTCTTCCCTACCACTTCTGCTCCACTGTCATCCCGTACTACTGCACCCCCAAAGTCGGTTCCCGGTGGCCACAGGCTGATGAAGGATGTACAGCTGCAGCGTTCCCTGGGGCTATCAGTCTCAGGCAGAGAGGGCCTCAAACCTGAATTTCAAAATGCAGGATTTTTCTTTGAATATGGCTTTATTGATAACCGCAATATAATAATAGAGCCCTAGAGTTTTCCCCTGCATTTGGCCTTGTAAAGATCCCACAAGACGTGTGCGGTGCCGTTGTCCTGGCGGGGGCTCGCTGGAGCCACTCGCTAGCGTGACTTGGCACTGATCACTTGGGATAATGTGCAGAGGGCTCGGCACCCCTAGTTTAGAGTTATTCAACCAAAATGCTGTGTGCTGAAGTCTGCCAATGTCTTGTGTAATCCTAACAAATTCCAGCATTGCTGTGGAAAGCTACAGGACATTTAAGAATTTTCTGGAAACCTTACCGTTTTCTTTTCTATTCAGCTTTGGTTTTCTATAAATCGTCTGGCAGTTCTTACACATAAGTTTGCATTACCTGCAACCTTGCATTTTAAATTTAAATCAATGTGTAATTGAGTTCCTGGAAGCAACAATTAAATTACAAATTTTTTTCTTGTGTGTTTGCATATGTTTAGGCAGAGATACTTTTATTGATATCCTGAGGGCCAGCAAGCTGTTTGGATAGAGAGTGATTGAATTGTTACCTGTTTCTGGCACTTCACCCCTCTCTGCAATAACAGCCGAGCTCAGGGCTCATTCTTGGCTAATTGTTAGACAATACTTTTTATTATACTGCTTTCATAGCGAGCTGGTATCTCACCCACAAGGAGCATCTAAAGATGAAGTATCAAAGAAACTTCCCTCCTTTGTTTCATGCTGGCAAAAGAGCAAAACAGAATCATACCCTTCCCCCCCCCCCCTTCTTTCTATTCAGGAGTCTCATGGCATATTAGACTATGTCTTTACTGCTCAGAGTGTGGGCTCAAATATGCTACCCCTGTAGTAATTAATATCGTAGGATTATAGCAGCAATATGGGAAGCTGAACCATGAGACTTTGCAAGTGGGAAAGACGAATCTGACCTAAACCAAAACTGTTTTTACTCACTCACACTCTGTCACCCACATACTCACAAGATCCAAGTCGCATGTGTCCACATAATCCAGCTGGCATGCAGGCACCAAGGGGCGCATGTCCAGGCGGTCTGGCCAGGGTTCCTGGCAGTGACCCAGAGGACAAGAGACATCAGCTCTTGAGTCTTCCTGAGATCTCCTGGTCTTTTCTTCAGGTGGCAACCACATCTGCCACCACAACCTTCTGTAGCAACAAGCTGCCAAAGTTCTGTACCTGGCATGCAGAGAGGCTGTCCTCGCCGTGCGCACACATGGAGGGGTTTTGTAGTGACAGGCTAGGGGTCCCTGGGTTGTTCCCAGCTCCTCCATGCTTGGTAGACTGGTCTCAATCTGACTACCAGTATAATTGCTGAAATAAGAAAAAGTCTATAAATAGATATAAATCCATAAATCTAGATACAAATCTGGAGTGAATATGCTGGCGAGTCTCTGTGTTTATGCTGGTTTTTATAATCTCTCCCCTTACAGTTTAGATATAGTTCTGTGTTTTGCCCAACAAGACCAGGAGTGGATTTTGGTTTCTAGCACGTGTACCAAACATCAGTGAAAGGATCCCTTTTTCTTCTGCTTGGCATATCGGTCTTGAGAATTGGTCTCATTTAATAGTCTTATCGGAGTTTGAAGTTCTTCAGCTTCTGGTCAATTGATTCTCTTGAGCTTTAAATAACAATATGATGTAGTGTGATCTCTGTTGTTAGCACTTCCCAGAGGGTGACCAAGAGAGCCAGACTGTTCGATTTTGTAGGGTGTCTTTTGCTACTGTTCTTTTGGGGTTTTTTTTTTGCAAGAGGAGCTTAGCTGGAAATAAAAATCCCCCACTAAAAACCATGTAGAGTTTCACACTCATTAGTGTAACTTTATAAAAGCTTTGTCCTCACCAGAGGCCTGATTGAGTTTACTGAAAGCCACTTCTAAGTGTGAAAGTTCCTGAAATACTATATTCTTGCAGTCTTTCTCTAAGACTCTTACTGCCTACGGTGTAAGTGGTAGCCTATACAAGGTTGCTCGATGTGACGGGTACAAACAACTTCAGGGGAGCTTTCCTCTGTTAAAATATATTATTTGAAGCTAATGAAGGGCTCCCAGGTGGCTTCCAGGCCAGACTTCTGCCTTCAAGAAGGAACAAGGAGTCTCCGTGGGCTTCATCAGCCCTTTCAGCCCTCCCCGGTCCCGTTTTGGTTGCGAGCCCTTGAAGGTGTCGCGCCGCTGCCCGGTCTCCACCATTAGATGGCAACAGCTCCCCGGCTAAGCCCGCCGGGCGGACAGCTGGGGCAGAGGGATGGAAAGCCCCAGTGCCTTTCCCGGTCCCAAATGCCTTCCAAACCCCGGGCCGGGATCCCGTTTCTGGGTTGGGAGCGGGGAGCTGGCGAGCCCCCAGCGATTCTCGGGCCTCTGCCGTGGGGCCGGGTCCCGTTTCCCGGCCCCGCCGCCCCGGGGGAGCGCAGCACCGCGTCACGCCCCGCTGCAGAACACGGGGGGCGGCCCACAGCCCCACGCTTCCCCCCAGAAGGAGGTGAGAGATAGATTATCTGTGCTGCTGCTTTAAAAAAAAAAAAAAAAAAAAAAAAAAAACAAAACAAACCCAAAACAAAACCTCTAAAGCTGCAATAACAGGAGAAAGACGTGCACTGGTATCTGAGTGATAAAATTAATTACTTTTTCTTGAATTGAAAACATGTAATTTATGAGTTTTGTTGCAGTTTGAAGCAGGTTTTCAGCATGTGGAAGCAACAAAAAAATAACAGCTTTGAGGTACAAACTGTGAATGTTTCATTCATCAAGTAATGGAGGTCAAGAAACATTGCATTAGCTGGTTGGGTTTTTTTTACCTTGCATGCTTTCAAATTAAAAACACTAAGTAGCATCAAAGAAAATATGGTTGGAGGAAACCTAGAAAGTTCATCTTAGTCATTCTGCTACCCAGAGGTCAAATCAGCTATACCAACCTCATTCTCAGGGGATGCTTTTCCAGCCTAGTCTTAAAGGCATGAAGGCTCCATCACTTCCCCATGCCAGTGACTTCAGTAGCTCTCAAAGAACCATTTCTTAAGAAAAGGTCAAGATTTGTAGGTGAAACATGCAGCCAAGTATGACTTTCCAATGCCAGTTGCTCTGATTCTTCAAAATGCCTAACGATATAAAGATGTTTGAGTGTCTCAGAGCATGTTACTATCAATGAACCCGAGAAGTAACAGTGCCAACAGAATTAACGCATTTGATAATATTGAAATTTTCACAACACTTATGCTTTATTTTTTGCCTAAGCCAGGCATTGATCAAAGCGGTGATATACGTGGTCAAAACAAACTAACATCCCAAATACCTTGGTTTCCAGTAGTAAAATATGCAGATATGTACAATGAATAAGCATTTTAAGCCTATACTTTAATATTAGCAGCTTTTCCATTATGGCTACTACTTTCATGTCTGGCCTGGATAAGACAATGAGGACAAGCTTTTCAGAGGATCCTAATTTTCAGTGTTTAAGAACTGTATTTGCCTTTTTATCCTACATGATATTATTTTGTTCTTCATCTTGATTTTCAGTGTAACTGGGTCATTTTCCTCTCTGTTTCCAGCTCATTCCCCCATTCCCATACTCCTGTTTCAAGGCTGTACTAGAACTTCATTCCCTTAATGTTCAGAGACATTTGGCCGTTCCCCAGTAAAACTGAGTTTGTGTTTGCAAGCATTGTCTGTCACTTCTAAGATTTTCTGAAGCACTGGCGTCTTTTTGAAATGATTAGCCACAACTCCTCCATTTGGGAAGGGTAATTATTCACTTGGTCTTATGAGATCTTTTAAATCATCAAACAGAAGTGCCAAATGATTGCAGACTATCTATTTGCTTACTTCTGTTGACACAGAAATTTAGGGCTTCCTGTGGAGGGAAATGCTTTTATTACAATTTTGATTACCCAATGTTACACCTTCTGTCCTTCCTCTTTTAACTTTCTCTTGGACCCAAGGATACCAGAGAGCTGATGGTATAAATACCACTCTGAACATCCTTAACTGGCTATATATTTCAGCTAGATTCATTGCTTGGGTTAGCTTCAGTTCTTCACGTATAATATTCGCCTGCACCACCTGGATTTTGGATTTACCAGCTATCTTCTGTAGCACTGGCTGACCCACCCCAAGAGCAAAACATAACAATGACAGAAATAACATACTGGGCCAGAAGAGGCCCCAAATGTGATGTAAATATTTAGTTTCAATCACAGCAAGGAGGATAAGAGGAAAGTGCATTTGAGAATTTTTAAGTAATACTGCTTGCCTCTAAGCAGGATTTGCTGTGTTTATAAAAGTTAATCATTAGGTCAGTTCTAATTAATAATAAACACTCAGTTAAGCATTTCTCTGCATTTAAAATGGTGCTTGCATTCCCTAGTAAATTAAAGCATGTTTTAATGTACTCCGCAATGTATTGGCAGCCTCTTTCATAAAATTCACCTCTTATCCGAAAGATAGCTTGGCTGCTGGCATGCTGTAGAATGGCTTTTATGGGGTCATTTAGAAACAGTTCCTCCTACAATTAATTATTGTTGTGGGGTTGCCATAATAATGGAAAGAAAACTGTTCTTTTTATAACGGCAGTTGTTAACTGACCAGAACAGTCATCGTGACAAATAAGAAAACAGCATGGAGTGTAAAAACATCACCCATCCATCTCAGGACTGAAGAGATGCTCATGCAGCCATCCTTCACAGAGACAAGCCTTTGACCAGACCAGGTAGAGGAATGGCATCCTTCCAGGTGATGCTGATTTATGGGACTCAGCTAATTCTGAACGAATCTCCTGTCTTACGAAGGAACAATTAATCTCACACATGTGAATGAAATATTAGGCAGTGACCCATTATTTAGGGTGTTAGGTCTTTCCTCTGTGTGTGACCGCATATGTACCTACAGACAAGCTGTGGAAACAGCAAAAGTCCTGGAGCATATCAACACTTATTTTTCCAGACTAAATATTGTCTTGCAACTGCTGGATTGATTTTGCCTTATTTTTGTGTTGCTGTTTTTGTTGGGTTTTTTTAAGCGTGCTTTCAATTTGCGTCTCACCAAATAAACATAAAATCTTGTCAACAAGTTTCTCTTCCTCTACCCTGAAATCTGATGTAAAGAGAAAGCAAAAATGCCCCGTACTCCCTCCTGTCTCCTGCTTCATAGAGGGCAGAAAGCTGAGTGAACAAATAATCTGCAGTGAATTTCTTAGCAATCTTCATTGCATGTCCATGGGGGAATTGTCCATAGAAAGCCTGTGGTTTTCTAGAATATATTTGTTTTTCAAAAAATATTCTCCAAATTACTTTGGCCAGTAATCTAGTTACCTGGAATACTTGTGGTAAACGAGTGTTTAGTGACAGCAAATATAATTTACTTTTGTATTTAACTGAATGCTTCTGGGACATGCTGTAGGTATTTGCACAGGACTAGCACAAAGCCCTTCATAAAGAAGACTGGCCACCGAATCACAGTCCTTCATGCGAGGCAGCCGAGTGGGGGGTGTTATCAGTCCTCTGTCTGTGGTCTGTCTGTGGTCCTCCCGCAGCTGCTGCAGCGTGGTATGTCGGCAATTCCTCCTCATGTGTGCCCAGCTGCCCCCGGCCACCCCTCAGCTGCCCCACGGTGGGCTTGCACCAAGCGGCGCAGGGGGATGCAGCCTCAGGGCAGCAGAGGCTGAGGTGCAGCACCTTCTCTTCTGCTGCCTCTGCCACCAGTGTCTGCACTTGGCAGAAAATGGAGCAGACAGCTGAGGAGCACGGGGGGCAGAAGGAAAAGTGATAATGTCATAAAATGCGTAACTATTTGCTACAACGGATGTGAATCAGAAGTTTCTGTTGGTTTAGTAGAGGGCACATTTTTCTGAATAGTCTGAATTCTCTGAAGGATCATGGTATAGTAAATCCATTACTTCTAGCACTGGAACAAAGATACCACAGCCAGACGGTGCAAATTGCTGATCCCATGTAAACTCACTTTGCTGTTTCAAATTTATTCAATAACTTTTGACGGGTTAACTTTGCAATAGCAGACTACACGGATCAGATATTCCATGTCCTTGTGCAGCCCAAATAAAACCATAAAGCTGGCATAGATTTCAGCTCTTGTTACTTCAAAAGAAATGTGATTGTTTGCCTATTTCTGATGTGAGTCAGAGCTGTCGTGCCACAGTCAAACAGTGCCCAACATCCAGCATCAGCAGTTGCGGAACCGCAGCCAGAGGATGCTGGTGGGAGCATCCTGAAGGCTGTGTTCAAAGTCTGTAGACAACACTTTCCATCTGCTCTTGCTTTTGAATTACTAGTACGCAGAGTCAGTTTGTGGTTCCTACTCTTGTTTAGAGATTTCATATGCTTTGAAACAGTCTAACTAGATAATAAACTGGTTTCTGTAAGCGATGACTTCAGAATCTGACTCATCATACTAGGTCTTCTGAGGATGACAGAATCAGACACATCTTCTTCCTGACTCCTTCATTCATGTGGCAAAACCTGTCATTCCTGTGCATCCACTTTGAGCGCTGCTACAATGGGAACTCAGGTGGTTGTAATTTTTTTTTTCAATAATGCCAAACATGGCATTTTAAATAACACCATCATGTTGCATGCAGCATTATCAGCAATAATCATGCATTTATTATTTATTAGCAGTATTTGCTATTTCTACATTAGTAAGCAGTAAAGACCAACAGGAGTAGATGTGTAGAGTGAAACAACGGATACCAAGAACTTGACATCCAAGCTATGCATGTTGGAAGGTACTTAATTTCAGATTAACTCCAGCCTGCTTCCATTGACTAAAAGACCAGTCTTGGCTGGGGTAAATTAGGTGCACTCCTACAGCACATCTTTGAAAAGAAACCAGTTCATGCATGCCATGACTACTCTGGGATGTGAACAAAAGCACAGTAACTGGGGGCAAGTCTTCTCTACAAAAATAGCCCTGATCGAAACTAAAATACTAACATAGAGGTACCAGCTGATGCCCATGTTGTGCGTCTTTGAAAACAACATTTATAACACTCTGAGGTGTTCTATCTATCTGGGTCATTTGCTTAATATGCAAAGAAGTGGTGCTATCATTCAATTACTTTACATCATTTAAATTTTCCTCCAAGCTTTACGTGTACGGCTGTATGCTTGCTCCTAGACAAAGTGTAACTTTCTCCCCATTTTTAAGTTAGGGAGGGTTGAATAGCTTATAGGTTAGGAAAAAGTGATTAAAAAAATTTTATGATGTAAGAGATTTTAAGATTTTTTTAATGGCTCTAGCACCTCTGCAAAAGGTAATGGAAACTTAAAATTTGGCAAGAGTATCAGTCCTATGCTGGAAATCGGCTTTGTTCAGCCTGCAAGTTAACTGTACCCTTTTATGCATCACCTTTCCAATATGGCTTTTACTTACGGAATCACAGGGTATTTTTCTCTTCCAGGAGAAAGCACTGTCTCATTCACTCCATGGCAGAACCGCCTCATTTGCTGTAAATGTGCACAGTGGCTAAAGAGCAAGTGGGGAGTCTGAGGAAATAGAAAGATACGTCCAAGTACCCGATTAAAATTTGAAAGATCTGGGTTCTGTTTCTTCTTTCAGGTGTCCTACTTGGCCTTGGACAAGTCGGTTACAGCTGGCTCTTGGCACCTCTGCCAGCTCTGTCACGTCTAATGTGAGGACTGGGAGGGGGGCTGTGCTCACCACTGGCCGGGTGAAGGGTGTCCTCATGGTATCAGCACTTTCCTCAGCCAGTGCTGCACACCAGCTGCATCCGCTGCTGTCTTCATAACTACATCAGGTTTTGTGAAACTAAACTCATTCCCGTTTGCATGGTGTTGGGCCTGCATGGGCAGCCTTGAAAATGCTTTTTTTTCAAGCCAGACTCTGGTTAGTGTGCACAGATCATGCTCTGAACAGTGAAAATAAAAAAAGAGGAAATGTCCTTTAAAAAAATCCTCTATGTGTGATCCTCATAGCCAAGATTTGCAAAAGCACCTGTAGAGCAATCTGCACAAAGACGTAGTAGCACTTTATCTGTATTTGTAACACTGTAAAGCTGCACCACACACATCTGTGGTATGGACTATTATTCTAGGACTATCTTGTACTGCAGGGAATGAGGGAATAAGCTGTATTTTGAAAGCAGCATAAGTTTGCCCACTTCAGTGGTTGAATCCGCACAGCTGCCTTGGGAAAACATTGATTTCCCTCATCAGCCCAATCGTATAGAGCAGAAAAAGATTCTTTCCAGGGGCTTCCACGTTACCGAATGATACTCAGAGGATGGCTGCTTCCCCTTTAGCATTGCTAATACATCCTGTTTTCCCCTGAAGGAACCTGATACGTAAAACTTCCTTTCCTGAACAGGGCAAAATAGTTGTCCTGAATGTGATATCTGATGGATGACTGTCTTGTTTCTTGAGCCTTACAATGCTGAGTGTCACAATGCTGAAGTACATCGATGAATCTACAGTTTGATTTTCGAAAGTGCTGTGCCTATCCACCTGTTTTTGCAGACTGCTGTGGGGAGACCTTTCTGCCACAGGTGAAAGCAAAGGACCAACCAAAGATTCTTGACCTTTATATCTTCCTACCACAGCCTGCCTGGTAGTTACGTTTTTGTTTAATAGAACAAAAAACACGCTGGAAATCAGATCACACAATAGTGTAGGTGGGAAGAGACCTCTGGAAGTCTGTAATCCACTCCTCCTACATAAAGTTTAGGGTGCTCAGGACTTTATCTCCAGCTGAGTTTCATGTATCCATAAGGATGGAGGCTTCACAGCCTCTCTGAACTCCTGTCCCAGTGTCCAACGATCTTCATGGTAAATAATTTTTTCCGTACATCTAAGGAGAAATTCTCATGTTCTAGCTTCAGTTTTGAATATTGAATTTAAGACTGATATAATTTTGTACCTTTATGCCGGCTAATTAAAATGAACTTGATATTTTTAACAAGTCTCAAATACTCACAATCATCTTCAATAAATGCCACTGCTGGTGGCAAATGGAAGAGCCTCTAGGAGATAGTCATGGAGACAGAAGGTATTCTTTGTCCCTGGAAAATTTCAGGTCATATGTGATGTATACTGTCAGGACAGAGTGCAAAACTTGTGCAGAGGATGTGAAAGTTTAGGGCCACCAACAAAACCAGATTTTTTGAGGATATTAATCCAAATCTAAATCCAGTTCTTAAAACTGAAGCAGTTTAAGTTTTGAATCAGAGAGGCTTGGTGTATTCATGTGCCAACTAAACTGCCCCTTTTGAAGTTTGTGATGTTCCTTCATGGCTAGAATAAATTTCCTGTAACATACATCTCCTTTCCATCTTGCTGCATCCATATTCCAGGTGGAGCTGACTTTTTTGAGTTAAATGCCACTGGAGAGTCACGGACAAAACCAGCAAGCATGATACTCACATTTGAAAAAGGGAGGAATCAATTTTATATAGAGCAAGTGGAAACCAGATGTACTTGAAACTGGGGTGAAAAGAAGCAGAAGTGTCCTGACAATTGAAAATGATCATTTCCATCAGGTTACACAGCTCTGTATTTCCTAGACCACATACCTGGACTTAATTAGGGCTTTCCAGAAAGAACATTGCTCTTTCTATTCTAATTTTTTAAAAATTAACTTAGTCATAATACTTCATTAGAAAATGAAGTCCAATATTTTTTCACAGAAATGACTGGAAAAATCATAGATTTCCTAGGATTCTTGTTTAAAATCTGACTGTTGATTAGCATGTGGATCTGTGCCCTATGGGAGAGTAGGAGTTCTATTGTAGTGTAAAAAACTTTCTCTGTAAAAGGCATTTTTTTCTGAATGTATTTCTGCAGCTTGTTTTGAAATCTGGTGGCCTTGGAGATGTTCTTGGTCACAAGGTGACAGTCCCAAGGTGACAGTCCCAAGGCAACAGTCCTAGCATCAAAACACTTCCTAAGGGCACCAGTTGCGTGACTGTTCAGCAGCACCTCAGGAGCCAAGCCGTGGCCCAGTGGAGCAGCAGGCAGCCACGGGGACACGGTGTTGACCTCTGTGCCGTGTAGGGCTGGCTGGCCATTTTGGCGAGCAGCCCTGAGCAGAGCGTTGAGTGAGGGGTGGGCTGGGCGGTGAGCGTGGTGGCCGTGGGCTGGCCGAGGGGTGGGTGGGATGCTGCCCCCCACCTAAGCCATACCTTCCACCCCATGGAAACGAAATGAGCCTGTCCCAGGGCAGGGGGTGGGCAGGGACAGAGAAAATCAAAGCTGCCCTTTACATTCCTTCTGGGTGTGCAAAAATCTGGGAAAGCCAAGGGCTCTAATGTGTTTTCAGCCTCCCTCCTTCTCTCGGTCCGAAGTGACACTGGAAGATAACCTGATTTATTGCAAAAGTTACCTGAGGTGCCTACTGGTTTTATTGTGTCTGTTCTTTGGGGGAAAAGCGATGGAGATGGAGGTGGACAGGCGGAAGGGACTGACTGACCTTTGAGGGTAGAAAGAAGGCAAAAGTGACCACAGGGGCAAAGACACGTTTGAGGAATGCTTGAGGGTTTGATAGGTCTTTGCTGAAAATAAGTGTATAGTCAGTCACTCTGCACATCCGCAACCAGGCACTTTGGATTTTGAGAGATCCAAGAGGCCTCTCTTGTTGCCCATCCTCATAGCAGAATAGTGTCACAGTCCATGGTCCACAAACAAGCAGTTTTCTGTAGCTTATTAGTTCAGGTTCTGTTTTCATTCTTAATATTGAGGAGTTGCCATATTCACTTGAAAGGAACAACCTTACATTAATAAAGGCTTAACACTGAGAACATTCCTTAGAAGGAAACGTCCTTCTAATGCATTTCTGGAGAGATGATGTGACTGAAGCATCTGGAGAGAGCTTTAGTGCCCTGCTGTGTGAGAAGAGTCCCCTTCTACCCTGCGAAAGTGGAAGAGGGAGGCAGGGGGAGACAAGGGGAAGAGAAAGGCAGAGACAGAGGAAATGCAGAGTTAATGCTAAAATGCCATAACCAACCCTTTGAAAGATCATATTGCACTTATGCTTATGGAGTCAAACAGTTTAAATCTGTGACCCAAGGAACCACCACCAATAGAGCTACAAGTAAGAAGAAAAAAATTGCTTGATTGACAAAGCATGAGGAAAACGGTGACAGGAAAAAACAGGGCATGTTTGTAACTGCAAAAATAAATGAATCAAAACTAGCTGTGGAGGTTAAGTTGTGTATTTTTATCCACATGTACTCTTGCAATTTCTTGTTTTGACTTAAGGTGATTGTTTTTATTATTGGACCTGTACACTCGGTTCACCCAGAAAAGCAGTGTTAGCCTACGGAAAACAGCAAGCAGCACTCATCAAGATACTGTATAGTGTTACTTTATCTGGGCTGCATAGCAAAAGGTGCAAATGCTGAGGATATTTTGGAGCCAGACCACCCATGGGGAGAGAGCAACAGATGTTCTGTGATTACACGTAACAAATATTTATATTCCTGGCACCCTTTATTCCTTGCTAAAACCTATACCTTTATTACGTGCATGACTGGCTTTCTGCTAAATATGAAATGAGGACACACTTTCTCATTCAGTTACACAAAGGAGGTTGCCAGACATATAACTGCGTAAAGCTGTGGCTTCTCAGTAATCATTCATTGAGCAAAAGTAATGAAGCTTTTGCAAAAATCTTATCGAAACACAGTTGGTAAATGTATCAGCATCTTCTGTTACTAATGCATTTCCTTATGTCCACGGGACAGAAGCTGGCTCTTACATCTTCAGGAGAAAACTAGAATTCCTTGTTCTCTCAGTTACATCAGGAATTTCACCTCAAAAATTAAAAATAATAATAATTTTTAAAAATTTATATCTTATCTTGGGTTTGTGGATTAACCTAAGTTCTTGGCTCTGATTTTTTAAAATGTGTACCTAACCTTTATGATTGATTGCAGAGAAAATATTGAAGATACACACCCCTGCCCTATTTACTCAAAAACTATCAAGTAAATGAAGAGAATCTAAAAACATGAGCATTTTAAAAAGTAACCTCATGTTTCTTACTGCCTAACTCATGCCTTCTAAACTCTGGTTCGAAATAATAATGCTGAGAATTAAGTGAAAATTTAGATAAGTTCCACCATGTGGCACAGATGACTTGCTTTTAATATTAATTTGATAATATGGTGAATTATATTAATGCATGGGGTCTTGCTCTTTTCCCCAGCTCTCGTTCATTGTTCTTCATAAGTGTTACCTTGTCATGATATTGAAGATGACTGATTTATTCCACATATATAATCTCTTCTCTGTTTCCACATTACTCATAAGACACTGGCATATTAGTATCTGGTAAATGTTTTTAGTAATTTACAAAATGTATTAAGATCAAGTGTTTCCTACTTATTTTTCCTTACTTGTAAACTTCTCTTTAGTTTTTGTTTTGACAGTCTGTTGTTTGCTATTTGTTTGGTGGCATTATTTCTGGTGATTAATTAAATCAACTTCCAGAGAGCCTTGAAAGTGATGGCCTATTACTTTGGTTTCTGGAAATAAATACTCCCACGTATGAATAATATGTTTACATTTTCTCCTTGTATGGCAGCTCTTGCAAATGATATCCTGAATTCATACAAACTTTTGCAGGCTGTGAATAAATTTCAACTCAGACTAGATGAATGTATTTTTTCATTCAGAAGAATATATATATAAACAAACACGCAAACCCATCTAATATTTGTCTTGCTTTAGCTGATAGAATACCAGCCACTGGGAATTCATCTTCTAATTATGACTGCACAGTTAAAGAATCATTACTGAAGGAAAACAAAAAAAGCAGTGAAGAACGAGAGAATTGGTATAACTGGAAAATTCCTTCTCTAGTCATCTGAGAAGCTGCATATATTCACAAAGCGTATTTTTGGGAGGGCACGAAGTATTGAGAGGAACAAAAATGACCCATTGCTCTGATCAAAAAATCTCAACTAGGTAATGATGTTATCTGTATCTCTGTATATATTTGCACATATTTATATTTTTATTCATCTGTAGAAAAGAGGGAACAAGAAAATTATATTTAAACTGTACAGGAGTGATCACTTAGGACAGAAGAATAGCCAGGGCATGGGTAGAGGGAGACAGAAGAGAAGGAAAAGATACAGAAGAGAAAGAGAAGATATAAAAGAAGAAAACACTTGAACTACCACAAGAAAACAAAACAAAAGATGGTAAAAGACTTCACTTACTCCCTAGCATGCATTCACATCTTCTCCCAGAGGGGAAGGAATAGAAAATCTTCGTCTTACCCTTATCTGTCTGCCCACCTGGATTCGAAGCTTGAAGAAACCACACGAGAACATGAAATAAAATCTTATTCCTTCATGGTCACACAGCTTAGCCTGTGATCAAAGAGTAAGTGAATCTTCCAGCAATTATATCAACACTGCCTTTCTCTGACTTACAGATCTGCTGGTGCAGATTTTCTTTCCTGAAAGGAATGAACAGTTCTTTACACACACGTTCCTGAGGTAGGCCTTCTAGTTCTCCTTTTGTTTTAAAAGAAACAAATGCCATTATTTGGCAGCAGCCCTTTTTAAAACAAGAAAAAGTTTGGATTGGGTTATTCTCCCTAAAAGGCAACTGACTGCTGCAGTTTTACTAAGCTTGGTCTTACTTGCTGTTTGCGAGCAACCTCAGATTATTCTACAAATTCCAGAGTAACTCACTCCTGTTGCGCTGATTTTCTAGGAAAACATGAAGAGGAAATACATATTTTAAAGCTTTTCATATTCTGGAAAATGTGTTTTAAACTTGGCTGTGATAAGACTGGAGTAGAAGAGTGCTATGGCACACAGTTGCCCTCCATGCCATCTAAAGGGCAGATGGCAGAAATGCCCTGCTCTTTCTCAGTAAGAGTCCTGATGACTGCGGTCATTAAATGCTACTTCTTGTCATTTGCTAGCTGTCAGTTACTCAGAAATTCTGCAGCCTGCTACTGTCTCTGCTCTCTAAACTGTGAATGTGTTCCTCAAGTGAATGTCAGGAGGTGTGCCTTCATAAATTGTGGTGGCTGGCAGCTGGAAGAAAGAAAATCAAGGAAATTTTTCTTTTTTCTTTTTCTGGGACATCCTTTAAATCTCTGAGATTACCCCAGGGATTCTCACCTCATGTGCAGCTGAATTAATCCCTCCTAGCAAAACTGATTGTTCTTCAGATCCTCTCCAAACACATGGCCGAATATTTCAGCAGTTGTTCTCTTGTTAGTATACATTAAACCTCATGAATTTCATGATGGATCATCTCCCTGGCAGCTTGGAGTCCACGGCTCCATATTTGTTGATACAGCCTGTTGAGATCTAAGCTCTTTAATTTGCAATTGTAATATGTAATTTTCTAGAAATAAAATGCAATTCAGTCACAGGACATTCAGAATCACTCAATTCTAATCTATAATGTCAGCAAGCCCGTTTCACTGACATTATTGTTTTGACACTGAGTGTAATAGAAATGATTAAGCCAGGAAGAGAGCAGCACTTACTTGACTGCTGTCAGCTACTGAACCACAATAGCCCAGCACACAGACTCTATTCAGCTGATGAAACGTGAAACTTGATATGCTGCTGCAAAATGTTAGTAACCACAATGCTATATTTCAATCCCTACTTGATTTTATAAATGTTTAGTCTCACTCTGTTAGACCCAGCCTCATACAAAAGCAATTCCTGTTTCACAACTGGAAGGAATAGCAACCAAACTTCTTTCTTTTAAATTCACTGTATCCAGGCATGTGTCAAGGCCTTTTTTATTATTTTTTCAAATGGAAGAGTGTATTCAGATGGGGGATGAAAATGGAAAGGATATGAACAATAGTAGCCCTTGTGACTTTAATGTGAAGATTAAGATTCATGATCGTAGGAATGTAATGTGATAGAAATATATATCATGGCCCTTCCACCCTTCCAGCAGAATGTATACTTTGTTCTGAAATAGTTTGTTATTGCTAGGCTCAGGGATACAGGCACTTGAACTGAGTGCTAAGTGGGTATTTCTTCAAAATAGGTGTTTGCTTTCCTTTACATTTTATATAATTTTATATCATTATGCTGTCAAGTGTCCTGTGGTATAGGGCTAACAAACTGGGTACAGACAAGGCCATGTAATGTTGTAAGTAAATACCTCTGTCTCTCTTTTGTGCCTGAAGAGAAAACTCCCTTTTCCTCTCAGCTATGTGCACAGAAAATCCATAGGGTTGCTTCAAGATATTTCAAATTATACTTACAAGCAGTCTTAACATATTTTTTTCTGATTTTATAGTTCAAAAGATTTTACTTTAGACTGCTCAGTTGCTCACAAAAGTATTGTCCAGACGTCATCTAAGGCACTGCAGAATAAGTATTTTATTTACAGAATCCAGATTAGATGAAGAATTTGGAAAGAATAGGTGAGAATGAAACATGAGACAGTCTATGAGACGGAGCTGACTCAGAAGGTACTGAGCATCCTCTGTAGCAGGGAGAACTGTCACCAGTGGAGGTAGGCAGCCTCTTGCCATCTCCACAGACTGCTTCTTGCCATCGCTCTGACCTGTGGTGCTCTTCTGCTATTGCTGATAGAAAGGCTGTGACTTTGTATAAGGAGGAACCAAATGTTTGAAAATGAAAAGGCTGCATGCAAAACTTTCATCAGAGTAGAAGCACTCAGGTTTCTTATAAAACAATTATATGGTTGCATAAATGGCTTTACAAGCTTACCTCGTAAATAAAATATCATCTCAGGGAAGAGTCTAATTTATTTTACAGCTTTGTAAATAACAAATACGTTTGTATTATTTAGATCACATATATAACAACACCTATGATTGTTGTGTCTCCATGTACAGTAATATGTTCAATATTACAAATATCCAAAGATTTTCTTCTTGATGAGAGTGTAAGCATTTCCTACTGACACACAATCTATCATAAGGTGTTGTTCATAACTTCGGTTCTTCTTAACTTTGTTGTCTTCTCATTACCAGTACTCAGCCAGCCAGCTGAAACACTGACCCAGAAGAGAATGCAGAAAAGTTCCCATCTGTTACATTGCGGTGCATTTTGAGCATTATTTGAGCAGTGCTGTCACAGACAAGGGAGTACTTCAGCATAGACTTAGTAGATGTGGATAGATATAAACTCTGGATTAACTGGAAATGCTGTAGTAGTGTAAATAATAAAATTATCTACAAGTATCAATAATAGAAAGGGAGACATACATGCAAGTGGACAGTGGATTATGTATCTTGGGATATATAATAATTGCCATGATTTGTGTGTTAAAGAAAGTAGAAAAGAACTGGCTAAAGCAGGGAAGCAGCATGAGTGGGGCGTGAGTTCATGTTCTGGAGCAGGGAATTTGGGGTTTCATCACTGGCTATTGCTATAATTTTTGGCATGCCAAAACTAAATAACTTAATTTTCCCTTCTGAGAAATGGTCATAGTCCTATGCAATTTCCAGGGCTGTAATGAGACTAAAGGAAGTGACAGTTATAAAGTGATATAAATTCTTCAAGTCAAAGCTCATATAGGAAGGATCTTTCCTTCCATGACAAGTGATCGTAGCAGACCATAAGAGAGCTGGACTCTCACCATAGGAGGAGCACACGCGAGGGGACAGTGGGTAAACATGCATGCCATGGCAATGATTTGGTAAAGCCTGCTGAGAGACCCAGCCTCTCTGTGGCTTTGCTCCCATGTTGACTGCACAAATCCAGGCAGAGAAGAGAGAGTGCAGTCCAGAAAGGGGCTGACTAAACCTGGGGAGGAAACCATTTCTTCTTCCCTTTCTCTCATCTTGCAGTAATTTTTGAGGTTAAAAAAAATGGATCCCATTCCAAATGCAACTCAGTCTAAAAAAGCAAACAAAATGCTGAGCTGCATGTTTGCAAAAACAATCAGAAATGCTGAAATGGTTTATTTTTAGACCCATAGCATTTTTAGGTTTAACTTTTTAAACTATTTCAACTTTTAAAAATATTTTCTGCATTTTCTTATTGTAAGTTAACTCACATATGCCAAATCATTTGGAATGAAAAGCAGGAACTTTTCCCGTGTCAGGAGTAGCTACGAGAAGGCAGCTACACTTTTCCTCAGTGGCTTGTGTGAAGTTCCTAGCTGAGAACGTGCCGATATCTGTGTATACATACACTTCGGTGCACGCTTTCAGTTCCCAGCCATAATACATCGTCAGTAAAGGTTTGGGGTTTTGTGCTTTGGGCTGGCCTAGCTAGGAGTGAAGAAAGGGAGACTTACTCTGTGGTTTCACAATTGGCTAAGCCCATCTAACTGTGGGCTGTCACCAAAAGCAGCGTTCCCTCTCTTCCCCACTGTGGGAGCAGGTTGCTTTGCAGCCAGCTCCGCGTGCAGACTGCACTGTGATCTTGCAGTATCTGCATTTTTTCAGGCAACAGATTAAGTCAATAGCTGTTTGGTGGGGACGAAGCGCTTTTCAAGCTGGGAATCAGTAGAATCAATATTGGCCATGAATATATTGAATTCTGGAGGGATGCAAACAGGCACCAAAACAATCACAACATAAGACTGTTGCTTCTTGTCCTGGCCAGATTGGTTTTTACTGATGGTAGAGAGCTCAGGAGAGCTGTTATTGCATGTGTAGTGCATGTGTATTGCTAAGGTCAGAGATTTTACAACATGGGGGAAAATATAAGCTTTATTCAGAGAGGCTTTAAAGTGGCTATCAAGTTTATTTGAACAAGGTTATATGTAGGAATTGTCAGTTGTAATAAATGAAAAACAATTCTGAAAAACATTGTATGACAATATAAGTGTGATGGCTTTATGAGGTAATAATTTGATGTCCGAACGATAAGGATGACAGAAGTAATGCAATTTTATTGATACAATACTATAAAATAAAATAAAAGCTTCTAAAAAGTAGGAAGTAGCAACACAAACTGCAAACTCTCTCCTAATATCTGTTTACACATGCATGTTTGTTTCTTTTTCCCAAAAGAAAGACATATAAATATTTCTAATGTAGCTTTTGAATTTATAGTGCTTTTTTTGTCTGGTTTCCTTGGCTTAGGTGTAGGATACTGCATGTGTCACCTCTGTTTTCAGAATTTGTCTTTTACCTCTGCTTTGCAGCTTCACGCCAGTATTTTGTATAGTATTTTAACGAAGGCTGACTTCCTATGATATTAAAATATAATGGTGTGTTACAGAGGAAATGTCAGACAATTCTACTTCTTATTTTTATTCTTGCCTTGTGCTTTCCATATGTATTCCTTTAATCTTGGGGCAAGTAAAATGCAGGGATGGGAGTTTCATTTAAAATTGCAAAGTTGCAGTCAGCACGACTGAGGCCGTAGTCAACAGGCCAGGGTCAGTAGTAAGTGAACATGCCTGGTATCCTGCAAAAAGCTCTCAGCATCTGGCAGAATGTGTTGTGTCTATCTAATACCACATAGAAAAGCTACATTGAATTTACAGTCTTTAGCAAAAGTGACCATCAATGTTTGCAAGTCATCTATGACAAAATACTCCTGCCTATGACTTGATAAAGCCAAAGGTAAGGCAGTTATTTAGAAAGAAGATGGAAAATCTTGTGCTTTAGAGAGCAGATTACCACTTTGGTGAATTGAATTTGGTCCCTCGCCCTGCTAGTGAGCTGTTGGCAATGGTGGGCAAATTCCTCACCAACACTTTCACAGGTGGTCACTGACTGTGTTTTCCTCAGATTTGAGCAGCCAGCTCAAGATACCTGAGGTCTGACTTTCAGAAGTGCTGAGCTCTCAGAAAGGCAGCTGAGTCAATAGAACCTGCACTGTGAAACTATAACATGCTATAAAATGTTAAGTACTCTGAAAAATCAGGTCCAAGTCGTCTCCTGTTAGGTACTCAGCCGCTTTTGGTTATTTCCACTTTTAAAACAGGAACAACATTATGCCTTACACTGATAGATGCTGGAAGATAAATTCAGTCATGCTCATAAAATATCCAGATCCTGTGACAATAAGCACCTCATAGTGGAATTAATAATTCTTCATTTTTCTCAGAGCTTGACTAACATGTGGTTAAAACTAGGAAGAATGCTCCCACACTGGGTATTTGTAAGCTGCACAAATGATCCCAGTGTCTAGGAAGGCACTTGGACAGAGCGGATGCCTAACTATGAGTGGAAGGATGAATCCATTTCATACTAACAGGAAATGGATGCTTTTTAAATTTTGCTCCCATTAAGTGCTTTTTAAAATGAGAATCTAAACATTTTTGACTGAGATTTTTACAGTCTAGTTCTATTTACACTGGTGTGATTATAATAGAACTAGGATTAACTGGGAATGGCTTTATGTTGCAAGTGTGTCATAAGAGGTGTGAGTTATTTTTTTTACCTGTTTTAAACCAGGAAAATCCTGTTTCAAAATATGTACATCCTATTCGTTGGTTAATATCAAACTCCTAGCACAGTACAGAATACTGAGGACCTGGTGTTACAATACCATGCATTCAGTGATGATGTTCAGTGATGATACTGGCTTAAAATATTCCTTCTTCCCCCCTGTTCCACCCTTGGCTGCCAGCTGCACCTTTGCACAGGGAAGCAGTGTCCCCACTCTTGGCTGCACCACTGCAACTGTTGGTGCAGATTCTCTCTGAAGCCAATCTGACCTAGCCTAGCTGGAAACAAAACAGAAACATTTTTTTCAGAGACAATTTCTTTGCTCAAAGAAATTAAGCCCAAACTATTGAAAAACAGCATCTTTTAGACAGGGTCTGTTAGTGTATCCTATACTCACGTTAACTGTATTTGAATAAACACTTTCCTTAATACTGATACAGACTCACATTTTCAAATCAATCTCTGTGCTGTAGGTATTTTATATTGTGTCCTCTTATGGTAAGTAGCTAGTGCCTGCATATGGAGGTTATTCTTTTATTACTATGTAGTAAGATATCTGAACTGAACAGGTAGAATATTGCCTGTTTGCTGTGTATCAATGGCAAAGCTCCAATCAACTTGGAGCAAGATCTTTCCTGAATTTTTGAAGGGCTTCATAATCAGTAACTTATTTTCCTCTACCCCATTGACTTCCATGAAATTAAAAGGAATTTTGATTTCACAAAACATTGGTGCAGACTGGACACCTAATTGCCTTGTTTACCAATAAACTGTTTATTTTTTGAATAACACTTGTAGTTCATTTTCAATTTTTTATCTCCGTGACCCTCTTAAATAATTCATAAAATCTAACAAAAAGAATACTGTAGAATTTTCTTTTCTAAGTATAAAAACTAAATACAAATGCCCTTCTCCAATTATTTTCCACACTCCTGATGTTTGTAGCTATTTCCTTGCAATTGTCTTTATGAGACAGTGTACAGGTCTGTCTGTCTTTCTTTCTTTTTTCTTTCTTTCTTTCTTTCTTTCTTTCTTTCTTTCTTTCTTTCTTTCTTTCTTTCTTTCTTTCTTTCTTTCTTTCTTTCTTTCTTTCTTTCTTCCTTCCTTCCTTCCTTCCTTCCTTCCTTCCTTCCTTCCTTCCTTCCTTCCTTCCTTCCTCCCTTCCTCCCTTCCTCCCTTCCTCCCTTCCTCCCTTCCTTCCTCCCTTCCTCCCTTCCTTTCTTCCTTCCTTTCTTTCTTTCTTTTCTTTCTTTCTTTTCTTTCTTTCTTTTTCTTTCTTTCTTTTTCTTTCTTTCTTTCTCTCATTCTCTCTGTCTCTCTGTCTCTCTCTCTTTTTCTCTCTTTTCCTTCCTTCCTTCCTCCCTCCCTCCCTCCATTCTTTGCATGAGATACAGCCCAACTAACAACTTGAGTATATAGTTCTATGTTTGGAGGGCATGCTTAATGATGTACTAAAAAGTCTCATGCATCCTGACTGGTTTTAATAATCAATAAACAGTTTTTGTTCTCTTATCAAATGTATCCTTTTCTAAAACAGGGGAACACAAAAAAACACATCAGTGTGTTCAAATATGACAACCTTTGCAAACTCCTTCTTCAATAATAGCACTTTAAGACTTGCTAACCCTAATTTTAACTCATCACATAGGTCAGATCACAGATTCCTTTCTTGTATCTAAAGGCTCAGTGTTGTTTCCTAATTATAATAAGAATGTATATGGGACAATGGTCAGATCTGTGTTCCCTTAAATAATTCAGACCTCAAGTAGATTGATATAAATCAAAGATAAAAGGTAATTTTTAGGATAAACATTGAGATACTTGGGAGGATTTTCTTTTTGGGGGAAGCCAATGACAAATGAACTGCCATTTTTCCCATTTAAGTTAAAGAAATTTCTGTCAAAACTATCATTGTGATTCATCTTGCTGAAAGCAAAAATGTTTTCCCTTTTAAATGAAATTTTAAATTCAGTGATCAGAAAAAAAACAGTCCTTTGAAGACTCAAAGGGCCTGCTTCAAGAATACAATGATGTCAAATGTGCAGACTTTTTGTATTGTCATGGATTGCGAGTGACTGGTTATAGGGTAAAAAAGTTCTTGTAGATTCTTAAATGTTTAAAGGAAACAGATAAAATGCAGATGTTTCTTCACCATAAAATCAGTGACGATGCCTGGGTCATTAGTAGAGTCTGAATTTTTTAGATATATGCTCGTGCACAAATCTCTGCTGCTTTAATGAACTGTATAAGTGGAAACAAATTTTGCAGCAATAAGCTGTGCTGCCTGAATGATTTAAATTCAGCAAATTCATAAATATTTAAAAACTGGTCCTTATAATGGGAGGTATGCGGGAACTCTAGCTCCTGTTGGTTCGACAAGCTCTGCCTGAAGAGCAGAGCTGATGCTAACCACTTGCGCTCAAACTTGACTCCAGCTGTCATTCACTGGAGCTGTGTGCATTCATTTGAGGAATTTGGGGTTTGATTAAGATATACAATTATAATGAGCAGATGCACCATATTTTGGTACTGATAACATGGGGGGGTGGCAATTTTAGACCTAGTTTAACCAAGTCTAAATTAATGCTAAACTCTCTTATGCCTTCTCTGAATTGGCTCAAACGGCTCGGACCATGGAGGATTTCTTCATCAAATCTACACATTTAGGCTGCTGTCTTAGCAGCTGAGAGGCTAATTTCTGGCTTGATGCTGGCCAAAGTGTGGTTAACCTCACAGAAATGTAACATTCCAGCAACAAGAATTCGCTTTTACCCACTGTTGCCACTAACGAAATGCTAACATTTTACTTTGGAGAGCACAATATTATTCAAGCTGTCTTGCAATAACCCAAATGTTTGTACCATTACAAACTGATGACAAACTGATTTGTTCATTACATCTTAAATGTAACTGCCAAATATTCTATCCCCAACTTAAATGCTGTGTTTTGAGGGTGAGCTAACCCCGCCTGTGTGTATAGGTAGGCAGCCAGAAACAAGCACAAAAATCTGGCTTCGTTCTGAGCAATACATGCTGGGTTTTTTTAAGGTCTGTATGAAAGGAAAAATGCTTTTTTCTGAATGACTGTGGTCTTCCAGAGCGTCCAGAGATACGTCTCTGGTCAAGGCTCTCGGAGCTCGTGTTGGAGGGGTGCAGAATGGGCCATCCTGGGAAATACTCTATGAAAAGGCAATGCAGTTCCAAGAGGCACAAAAGTGATATTGATTCTCTTCTCCTTCTCAGAGGTGGTCTGTGATTTCTTTCCTCCTAGCCAACTTTGAAAATACCAAACCATCCCTGGAGCTAACATGGGTAGGCAAGGTAAGAGAGCCTGAGCAACAGAAATACCTGAGCAGAGAAGGGATCACAGGAGAAGAAAAAGCCTGTGTTATATTTACCCTTTGTCTTCTGTGCTGTTCTCTCTTATCTGATGAAAAAGCAATAGCAAATCTACCAAAGCAGTAGGGATGCCTTATTGCAGTCCCTGAGAAGCCTTCTTTACTAGTGTTTCCTGTAACACACACTAGCTTATATATGTCATTTTTTTTCCTACTGTTATAATAGGGAAATCAATTTCTGTGGTCTGGAATTTTTTCTTTTAATGGGAATGTTTTTGTATATTAGCTAACCTTGCAAGGTATTTCAAACATTTCGTCTTTTCACCCAGGAAAAACAACTTCATTCAGCAATTCTTAGAATCCTTTGAACTTTGCGCAGAAAATCACCTGGAAATGTATGATAAAATACACAGTTAAAGCAATGGAAAAAGCAAAGCACATCACACAGCCTAATATAGCCTAGAATAAACAGAATATTCCGTCCATGGACAGTAAATATGCCTTTTTTTCTCAAGGGGTTAGACTCAGTTTAGACCAACCCACTTGTGATTTCACCTTTCACTAGTTACCATATGAAACTGCTTTAGCTTACTGCGTGCAAAGTAACCTGCCACTTATTTGTTAATATGCATGTATTTATGTGTTAAAATTGATCTGGATAAAGCTGAGACCTAGCAGGGTTCTGACTTACGAAGCTTGTGTTCAAAGTTCCCGTTCAGGCACTCTCTTCTCTATACTGCTTTTAACTTCTGCGTGTGATTCCAGTCATCCTGCTCTCACAGGTGGTTCTACAGGCTGGAGAGTCATCTTGCTCAGGCCCTTTGGGAACGTTTTGTGTTAGCAACGTGTCAGGCTCAAACCTGCTCCACTGAAGCCAACAGCCAAACTCCCACTGGATTCGGGCTCTATCTCCACCATAAGGAACATGGTGACTGTCTTTGAAAGTGTATTCTCTTTTTCAGCATGTAAAAATTTCTCATCTTTTGGCTTTTTCTTTATTCTTCACCTGAGAATAAGGTGAAAAGTGTGGTCAGGTATCCCTCTGTATTAGGGCTATCTAAACACCGGGCACACATGCATAGTTTTTCACACTTGTGAAACTTTTGTGGAACTTTTTTGCTGGGACCATGTTAAGAGGCGTTGCTCAGACAAAATGTGCTGGAGCATCTGAACGCCGACTGTTCGCAGAGGCCCTGGGGGCTGCCAGCGCCAACACCTCTGGGTCACCCTGGCTCCCGGCTGCACACTGAGCCCACACCCTCCCAGGCTGGAGCCAAGGGACTCTTGGAGAACCACTGCTATTGCCACCCGTGAACCCTTCTTCTCCTCTCTGAGGTATGTGGTATGTGTTTTGCAGCTTTCAGCTGTGTGAGGGTTTGGTATGTAGTTTATAGGCTCACTTGAAGGTTGGGCTTGCTTGAGCTATAATCTAGTTATATGCTGTTTCTTTTAAGTATCTTCCTTCTGGAACATGCCAGGTTTACACTTTATGTAAATAACACCCAAATGCAACACATCTGAATGTCGGAAGAGGGGACGGGGCACACAGCAGCCTTGGCGCTGAATGCCAGCCTGGACGACCCTTCATCCAGACGACCCAGAATTCGGCGGCTGCTTTGCTGAATACCGCTCCAAGCTGAAGCATCTGCTTTGGCTGCTCTAGCAGTGAAAGTTTTCACAGCTGCCAGACTGGGCTCCATTTACTCTGATTTTACATGCTTTTTAGGAGCTGGCTTAGCTTGCAACAGCACATAACTTTAACATTAGACTTATAAAATGAGCCTTTGATGCTTTGGAGCTCCATGTGTGTACTCTCTCCTCAAGAAGGAAGAGCTGAACAGGAAGCGCAGGCTGATGGGCAGTATTACGGAGTGAGTAATATTAGTTGCTCTGTCCGTTTCATAATGTTTCTGAAGGGAAGAAACAAAGTATTGACATTCACAACAGAGAACTGAAGCAAAGGATATTTGTCTCATATAAAAAACGGAGCTAAGTCTTGCTTTCCCAAAGGCAGAGACATTTGTACATATGTCGGTTTGTTCTGCTCAGAACAAATTACAAGTTACCAGACGGAATATGAACACGGTACTTAAATTTCTGTAGGGCAGAACTATCATGGTGAATGCAGAAATATATTACTTCTAAGTAATTTCAGAACTGTACAATTCTTGCAGTTAATGGTACAATCCTTTTCTTTTTTGTGATAGTTACATTAAAGTGGACACCAAAGATGCCATGACTAATTGTATGTTTACCATCTGTTAGCAATATCTCCATGTGAACTAATTAGCAAGGGCCTGAGAGTCCTCTGTTTACAGTCTTCCATGAAAGTAATACTGATTGGCACTGACACAGTATTAAATTGCTTCCCTTTCTAATATGGCCATTTTGACAAAAGATTAGCCCTGCCACCTGTCCCCTTGGCTGGTGATTACTTTTCTCAAGTATTCCTCTTCTGAGCTGAAACTTAATAAATACAATAACATTTTACTAGTGTAACTGTTTATTGATACTAAGAGCGTTAAGATGGTCCTCACTATTGCCAGCGTCCCACTCTAAGACTAGTATTCTCTTAAGGAGAACTGAAGATAGAAAACACCCTCAGTTAGATGTTCATGTTCTTGCCAGCCTATTTTGAATGCATCTCTTACACTGAAACTGCTTATTGCTTTATCTGTAAGGCAAACAGCAAAACATTCAGAGCAGAAGCTGCTTTGAGCAGACACCTACAATCTCCTGGTTTCCGGATGAGCCTGATTGCTCTGAAGAGTTACACATGTGAGCACTTGTGGTCCTGAATCTGATGTTCTGCAAATATCCTGTGATACCGATTTACAGCCTACTACTCTGGCAAATGCTGCTGCAATATATTTCCAGAAAATAAAAAAAGGTCGAAAACACAAACAAGGCAGGTTCATTAACCTTCCCAACACCCTTCCCCCAAACTCTGCCTCAGCTGAAATCTTTAGATGACTTTCAGCAAATATTTTTTGAAGTACTCCTTCACCTCTAATCAGATGGCAAAAGTGTTTGTTTTATTTAATCGTGGCTATGAAACTGAGCCTTTTTTTTTTCTTATCTTCCTTTTTTCATAAGGACCCTTTTGATTTGCCTCTCTCTTCATGACCACATGAAATTTGGCTAGTGATGAAAAGACCAAATGGGCCCCACTGAAAACTTTCAGAACGTGCAGAGTTAAGCTCAGGGGGCTGGCAGGTCTCTGGAGGAGCTGCAGATTAACCACTACTCAACTCATATCCAGAAATCATGCTAATTTCAGTATGTGCAGTTACCTCCTAAGTGTACAGAGCCGTGAGGAATCTCAGTAGCGGAAGGCAGTTAAGAATATTTTGGGTAGGAAGTCAGTATGGTCACATAACTGACAATATGGAGCTCAGGAGGAAGACCATTTGTCTTTGAAAAGATGGACTTCTGAAAACCGCTTTTGCAGAAGAAGAGGTCACAGTCCTGAATGAAGTCTAGGAGGAGAGCAAGGTTGGGGAGAGCTGTTAACATGAAAAGTCTACCTCCTGAGTGCTCTCTGCAGGAGGCACCTGGTTTGGGGTCCCTGCTGAGTTGCTGCTTAATAGCTCATCTGGGTGCCAAAAAGCTGTTTCATGACATTCTTGGCTTAAGCATTGCAAAAGCAGTGGAACATTTTTGCTAAATAGAGCCTTTAGTCTTTAAATCATTGCTTTCTGGATGAAAACCCAAGAAAATTGAGAGCAATGTCAAAATGCTAAAACTTTAGTGTTCAGTCAGACACAGTTTTGTCCTGAATCTCAATGGCTGGCTCCAAAGTTTCCTGTTAGCAAATAGTTGCCGTTTTGTATGAACGGTAATCTGCCATGACCTCTGAGCATCATGGATGAGCTCTTGTTCCGTCAAGTGCACCTCCAAAAACTACTTTAAGCTCAGCTAATGAATCTTGTGTTACTTCTAACATTAATACTTGGGAGACTTAAAAACATTCACTAAATGGAACTTGCCCAGTCTGCAGCTGGAAAAAATGGGACATATTATTCTTCTGGAAAAGTAATAAAACCTTGGACACTTTTCAGCTATATTTCTGTGCAGGATGGATCAGCTGTTCTGTGCTCAGTTAAGAATTCTAGAAATGCTCATGAAGTCATTCCTGATAAGAGGAACATAAACTACTTATTTTGCTAAACAACTGTTTGCTTACAGGCCAGTTCAGTGAGCTGTCATTTATTGCATGTATGCGTCCAAGACACTTTCTGGTAGTAAATCTTTTTCCATTTTCCTTTACATTTTTTTTTTTCATTCCTTCTGAATGCTCTGACCATAAGATTCAGTGCAACTGATGATGGGGACAGGGAGAAGGCATGCAGTGTCTTTTGGTCCTGTGAGGCAGAACAAGAAATGCACATACAGGGTTGGATCATTTGATAAATTAACAAGACAAATGGAAGTGACTTCCCAAGGATGACCCGGAGCAGGAAGGTGCTGAACTAATGTTTTCAGGCTAGACCTCTTCTTACCAACATTTTGTCTATTGTATTCATGTCTTCCGTATTTTTTCACACTGAAGTTATACTTGTAGAAGAGCAACTGCACAGCAGTATTTTAACAATTTCATATTGATTTGTGGGTTAAAAAGTTCTAATTAGACAAAATATGTTATCAATTTAGCTTTATTTCCCAGCTGTGCTCACCTGTCATTTTTAATTATTCTTTTCAGGATCCTGGTGATGATGTCACCCCCCTAAATTTCCCAAAAGCTCCCCAGTGTTCATTCCAAATGATTAATGAAGGTATGAAAACTATGAGTGCTTCCAAATCAAATATGTGTATAAAGGTAAGCAGTGCACAGGAAAAGATGATTAGAATAAAGAATTGTGTGTTTCCTTGAAATTCACCAGCCCATTGATACTGCAGCAGTTCAGATCTCAGTGGAACTTTTGTGCAATCCACTGAATACTTTTTCTATGGGGGAAAAATATCTAGACAAACTTGACTGTTAGACCTATTTGAATTTTATTTTATGGCTGTGGGTTTCACATACTTGTGACATTAAAAGGACAAAAAAGGGCTCTGTGCTAAAGTGATAGGTCTGGCAAATCCATACATCAATTGTCTTGAAAAGTGTGGGCCTTGACACTTATTTTATTTTAAATGTGGGTTTTTAATGAAGAAAATTGAATAAATTGATATTCTGAATTTTTGGCTTGCATTAGGAAGCTAAAAGGTAAGCTGTTGCAATGCTGGGTATTAATAAGCACTCAGGAGTCAGATTTGTCAGGAGAGAAAGTGCAGTGCTTTTCATTAACTGAATGAACATTGTGTTTAGCTGGGCTTTGCCAAAGCCTCTGGAAATGTCTAATTCACGTGGAAGCAGGCTCAGATGCTTAACTACTAAAGAAGCATAGTGTTTTCCATTCTAATGCAACATCGTCTTAAAACAGTCATTCCCATTCTATACTTTGTGTCTGTCCCCTCAGCGTACGAACTTCAAATGAAGCAAAATTGTTTAAGTCACAGTAAGAACAGAAAACCTGGAAATCATTATTCCTTTAGCCGAAGGTGTAACATCAGATTGCTCCACAGTTTCTATCAAACACAGCATACAATTATTCTATATGAAACATATACTTTCACAGTAGGAGTTTATATGCCATTTTATTCATATATCACAATGTTCATCAACAAGGTCAGCAAAGGCAGGGTCCAGGAAAAGCCTTAAGTGGTAAAAGCAACATTTTTTTAGAACCAGAGGGTCTAAGTCCAAAACTATCATTCAAAGGGGCCTGTTCAGCCGCTATCTAGCAGTAAAGCAAATTCAGTTCTGTATGCGTCTGGGGAGGGATTAATCAGAACAGACTGATGCCTACATTGTGGGTAGCTACATCCAAGCCAGATTGTCTTCAGTCAGTGGAAAGAAACGAAGTTTTTGCAGAGCATGATTCATTTCCTAAAGTAGGTGCTAAAAGAAGTAAATGATACAATGAAAAAAATCCCAATGAAATCAGGTAAATGCAGTGGATAATTTATCATCTTAAAGTACTGAATGCCTAAGAATGTCTGTTTCTCTGCAATAACCTTCAAGGGTCTCAAGAGATTAATTCTTTTGGTGAAAATGTCAGTTTTCCCTAGAATTGTGTGCAGGTCTAAACTGGCCTGATTTGACCAGCTAAGTAATTGTGTCCCCAGTCAGCCGAAATGACATCCTGAAAACAGTTTTTGTTCTACTAAAATCTCTTGAGGGACCTTATCTTGTAGGTGTTTCCAGAGATTCATGCAGTGAAATAATCCGGTCCCTCACAAAATGTTGTCGTGGTCGCTTTCTCTTGAGAGGGTCATGATGATGGTACGCGGTGTTTGTGTATGACTGCTGTGGTGAGAGCGCTTGCCCAGAATGGGAGGGACACGACTTTTATGCTTTCCTCAGTTAAAGGAGGTTCAAACCCACATCTTTTCACTTCTAAGCGTGCCTAGCCACAAAGCCATGGGAAAATGAGTGGCATATAGCTCTCTTAATGAAATTGGGTAGTTTTTCAAGAGAAAGGAATTAAAGAGGTGATGATCCAGAGACGTGAAAGGAGAAAAACATACAGTGTAGCCTATTGCTCAGGTTACCTAGATGGCAGGGTGAAGACCTAGTTTCCAGTCCCTGTTCAAAGAAATGTTTATGATTTTTACCATCACTGATTAAAATGTGCCAATAGGCATTGGAGCAGAGACCTCTCCTTCTGGGTGAATTTCCTAACCACGGGCTGTTTCATGTGGGACTACTTTTGAGTGTTTCATAAGCACCACTTAAAGAGTCAATAGCAAAACAGAGGCCCAGGCTCTTTCTTTTAAATGTAGCAAGCACCTGCTTATTGAGGCTGATAGAAGGTGAGCCAAAGATGTATTTGTCGTGCTTTGTTTAGGAATCGTGTTTGCTGGGTTAGCCTTGGCTAATGGCCAAACAGCCACCTAGCCACTCACTCAGTGGGACAGGGGGAGAAAATAGGATGAGAAAGCTCACGGGTCAAGATGGGGAGCTCCAGCACTTGGAGCACCTCCTCCCCCTCCTCCTGCTCTCCCCTCGGGGCTCGCAGGGCTTTCTCACACATTCCCCCTCAGCGTTTTGCCCTTTCTGAGGCAGGCTTTCCCCAAAGTGCCCGCCCGCGGCTGAGGGCCCCAGCCGTGCCCTGTGGCGGGCCTGTTGGCACCGGCTGGAACCGGCTGGAACCGGCTGGAACCGGCTGTGTCCGGCGTGAGGCAGCCCCGGCCGCTCCTCACAGAGGCCGCCCTGCAGTTCCCCACTGCCAGCACCTGGGCACCTGCATCTGGTACGTCACAGAAGAACTTTTTATATTTGAGTTTTACCTACCCAGACATGGCAGGATCTTCTTCTATAAATGGTTCTCTACAGTTTACAGACACTTGTGCAAATAACATGTCTGACATTTTTTTTAAAATGTCTGTGAAAATTACAATAGAGCTTCTGAAATGCACGTCAAATTTAAAAGCTATAAAGCCAGAAGATTGTTTGGAGTTCCCTTCATGGAAATATGAAGTGATGCTACTGCCTTCACTGGAGCTTCTCCATTAACCAGAGCTAGAAGTCTGTCCTACTGAAATACGTTGTTGATGCCTTGTTTAATACAGCAGTAAAGGACTGCAAATTGTGGCCCACTGGACCGAACTAGGTTATACTCCTGTTGTCCTGTTCTGTATCTCCTCTATTTTCTACCAAAGAAACATGTGATAAATACTCAGATAGCCACAAGATTTGTCTCAGCTTTTTACTCAGTAAGCGTTAGGGTGGCAGACCTGGCAACCCACCTCTTCATCTTCTACCCAACATGACTACTACCAGTTACAGCCACATGTAGCAGCAACCGTACAACCAACAAATGCCCCAAACCAACAGAGTGCCATCGAGGTCCTGGCCAAGCAACCATCTTACAGGATTTTTGTGTCATTTTTAAACAAGGATGGAGAATATGATCCTTAGAAATGAGGTCAAGGAGCTGAGAAGGGGAGAATTTTACTTTATTTTATTTTCGTCCTAAGCTCCTAGCACAGTGTTTGCGGGAGAGAAGGATTACCTAAGTGGAGACCTGAAGGTGATTTCCATTTCCCCTCTCCCCCTCACGCATGTGTGACTTTTGGCAAACCAGCGTGTTATGAAATCCAAACATTCACCTGCGGGTAGAAACCAGACTGTGTGTGTGTGCCACCGCTCATCCATCTGCATTACAGACCACAAAGCCCAGCTGCATGGGTAGGTATTAGATCAAATGTGTCACTGCATTAGAAAATATGGTCCGTGCTAATAAATAAGTAGCTTCCTGCTGCCCTGTCTGATCTGTGCAAGCGGAGGAAAGTCACACGCGGGTGTGATTGAGGACAGGTTTGACCAATTATTCCTAAGCAGCGTATGTTGCACAGCACATAAGTACTACGGTCTTGCAGGAATGCTGTGGTGTCCGCAGTGCCTGCCTTCCTAACATGGCCTAATTTAATCCTATATAAATGTCTGTGTAAATTGTGTGAAATAAGAAGGTATTTTTCATTCAAAGATCACAGGAGAACCCTGGGAAAATAAAAAAGGAGTTTTAAGGGTAATAGAGATGCATCCTCACCATGCGGTTGTCCCGACGTGTGTGAGTTTTTGCAGACACGCAGAAGGGCAGCATTTCC
The DNA here is from genome assembly GCF_965183815.1 of Platalea leucorodia. NCBI lineage: Eukaryota > Metazoa > Chordata > Aves > Pelecaniformes > Threskiornithidae > Platalea > Platalea leucorodia. The sequence goes on along the minus strand of NC_138825.1, from coordinate 28,172,496 downwards.
TCCTGTTGTATCAGAGTGAGAAAGCTAAAGGAGATGCTAGGTAAATTATTCTGTAAAAAGCAAATGAACTAACCTGAGCATGCACCAGAGCAATAAATATGGAAGCAGTCACTGAAATGGGCCTCCAGTGGGCTGTGTGTTCACTCCCCTCTGTGTTTTGTGTTTGCTGAGCTGGAATAGTCTAGTAACAAGTTTTCTAGCAGGAGCAGTCATGGAAGCAGGGAGCTGCAGAACTGTTGCAGAAAGCAAATGTTGGCTTTGTGACTGGGACTGTATGTTTCTAAGCTATGACAATTCGACAGAAAAAAAAAACAATCAAAACTAATCAGAGCTTAAATATGGGTAGTACTGTGTGACAAAGCGAAGATATTGGAGTCTGTAAGATCCAGACGAGGCTCTGAGAGGAAGGAGAAGACAAGTTAAAGGAAAAAGGCGTACTCCCCTCTTCTGTCTTAGATGGGAAGAATTTGGGGGAGCTGTACCCCAGACAGCTCAACTGATTTTGTTTTCCTGATAATTGGTGGACAATAGCTTTGTCAGAAGGATAAGGCTGGGACCTCTACTGCATTTCTTGCTTAACAGTAGCTACACAAGCACTCACCTGCAATGCCAGCCCATAGTGGGTGAATACTTTCTAACAAAGAATGTGTTGGAGGAAAACAAAACATAAAAAGAAGGTAAATTTGCTGAGTAAATTATTCATTGTGAATTATTCACACAGTTTTACTAAGTCATCTGGAAAAAGTTAACAAATGAAGGAGAATGACTGAAGTGAGTAATAAATATAAATCAATCCAAGAGACATGTAGGGTTACTTGTTGATTGTGGAGAAGGATGGGATTGATTGAGCGACACAGTGAAAAAAGCAGAAAAGTAGAATAAGATAAACAAAGAGGGGGTGGCACATTTGGCTGTATGGCATTTTCCTGTTCCAAAATTTCTTATGGCTGCACTCGTGGCAGTTCACTCAGTGAAGTTTTGCTGATTGTTACTGTTTTACACACACGGTGTGAAACTGAAAGAATGGCCTCCATTACTCTGCTTTTCCTTGAGATTGACTGCTTTAATTTAGAAGTCAATAAACACCATGCATGCTCACAGCATCCCAACCCAGAGCTATTGGAAATTGGCACACTTGAACTTCCTCCCACTGGGAAACCGAGGCTTGGCTTTCAAAATTCATATTTTTATGTCCTTGCTACTTCTATTTTAGTAAAACAAAATATGTGAAATCCCCCCCCCCATTGGTCACTGAAAGCTGCTTTTGTTGCGGGAAAGCTAATGTTAAAAGCAAGGTTGTATTCCATTATGAAGGCAAGTGCAGCTTTGTGATAGGAGCTGAAAATGTGTTAATTAAAATGTTGCTTTTACTTTATCTTGAATGTCACATTAGCCTTATCTACAGTTTATGCAGGCTCTAGATGGTTTCATTTGGGCATTTGGCCATCTTTTGTTTTTCATTTTATTATTTCCACTTAAATATTTTACAGCTTGAGCCCAAGCCCATGAAACTCCATGGTAACACTCCTGTGGAGTCTCATAGACTTTCCAGCCTTGGAGTAGAGCCTCGCTCTGAAAAAAATAAAAAAAGACAAAAATGAGCTTGTGGGTTTGTATGATTGTTATCTTCCAGAGATCTAGATAAAACACTATAAATAGGAGTCTCTTAGCTGCCAGTTTGATAAATGCATGTCACCGAGGTTACATGGCATTCTACCCCCTCAGTCATCTTTAACAGCAATAAAGTGCCTGCAGGCCAAAAAATGCCCTCTGACACCTGTGTAAGCTCTGCAGTCTAATGGGTTGAAATCTAGTAAACAGTTCCTTCTAATGCTTTGCAAGAAAGAATATAACCCATCTTATTGATTCTGCAGGAATTGGGAGCTGTAAGAATGTCTTGGTTACTCCAGTTTGCAAGTGCAACCTAAGCAGCATACAAATGAGTAAGTTTTGAGTCACTTTGAGTTCCTTCCAGATTCTTTCATGACGTTTAGGCAATATTTATTTCTAGAATAATTCTACTAACAGACACACATGCTAATAGCGTCACCATCTTCAGAAAATACCATTGTAGACTAGGGTATTCTAGCACTGTTTTGCATTTTACATCTTTGACCTTTTTTTCAGGGAAAAGCATGGCATTTTATCAAAATACAGAGAGAAACAAATGATAAAAAGTAGGCACTAGCCCAGACAACAGCAATAGATTCAGTGTAATATTTTTTCAAGGAAGGCAGGTATCAAACTTGGCTGTTAAGCTACAAAACATGAGTACTATTTTTGCCTTTTAAACATAAGTAGGTTGGAAAGATTTCCAAAAAAAGGAAAGAAAGTCCCTGGATCATTCAACCTAGCTTTTATATTCCTGTTAATTAACAGATTACTAACACTTTAGGCATATGAATACCTTTTGTAGTCAGGGAGAGGTGCATTTTATTCAGTTAGTTTTACTTCACTGATGGTGAGATGAAGATGCAACATACTATAGTGCTGATAAAAGACTGAAATCTATTTCCTCTCCTTAGTCAGCAATCGTGTGTCAAAAATCACAAAGTTAATTTTCCATGAAAAAAATCCCGCCCATTGACTCCAGTTGTAAATCAAACAAGAAACTGATATAGACATTAAATTCTTAGATGTGTCAAATTAACCATATCTGTGATAAACTATGTCCATCTCTAGTGGAAGGAGGCAGACTTCAGCAGAAGACTCAGCAACCTCAGCAAACTCAGCAAGTGTCTTGCAGCACCTTCAGGTGCCTCAAAATAGTCACAAGGACCATGATAGATTGTAGGGCATTTCAGGAGGCTTCAGGCCACCAAAGCTATGCCGGAGGTCACTTGGGCAAGAATAGCAGGAGAAATACAGAAGCATTTGTTCATGTCCAGTTTAAATCAGATACAGTCTTTGGAGAGAGACTATTTTTCTGTCTGGTGTTTTACAATAAATAAGTTCAGTGTTCTTGCAGTTACAGCTGGGGCGCTTTGATTAGTAACAGCATTCAATTGATCAGTATAAAAATAATACAAATATTGGAAATACAATATGTGTGTGATGTTTAATCAGGTGTGATGACAGAAGACAGAAGGAATTTCATACTATTACACAGTAGATGCAAACATGCACGCCGGTAACAGAAAGGTTTGGTGGGAGGTAATTTTGCTTGAAAACCCCCAAAGTAGATAAATTAGTTGATTAGTGTTTTGTTGGCTGTTTTTAAGAAGAGCTGCACTGGAGAAATCTGAGTGAGCACAAGTAGGGGCAGGAGAATCTGGGATGGCTCTGCTCAAACCATCTAACAATAATAAAAGACTAGGAGGGATCAGAAGAATCAATAAATTACTTCTTTTCTGTCTGGCCTCCTCTGTTTGTGGCTGCTACCATCTCAGCTGCTCTCTGGGTAACAGTAATTGGAGCCAGGGGATTGTTTGGTTCAATGCCGAAAACAGGTTTTAGCAGCTATAAATACCGATTAGTAGCTGACCCGTTAAAAAATCTAAGGGGCGTGTTAGATTCTTTCACTTTTGTAAAATGAATGTTTTCTTAAAAGAAATCCTTTATATATATATATATGTTGAGTTTCTCATACAGTTGTCTGTTTTGGTGAGTGTAACTAGTTTTGATGAATGAAGTGTTTTCAGCATAGCCAGCTAACTTGTCGGATATTTGCCCCATTTGAGCCTGGAAGCTGTATTCTTATTCCAAGAGAAACTTGCCCTGAGAAAACTAGCTAAACATACAGCGTCAAGCCACAGACGCTGTGTCCAAGGTGCTCTACTGTATACATATCTCTCTGGGGGAAGCTGAAAAAAGAAACGACACATAAGGGATATGAAATCACATTATTTAACGAGTATTGGAAGGCACTCAGAGACTACAGTGATTATCATGGTAGAAGGACCAACTCAACTAGCGTGGGACAGGGTCAAAAATGACACTCTCAGCACAGACAAAGGGTGCCGCAGACATTAAGAAGATGTTTGTGTGATTTTAGTTACATAGGCAAGACTTGACCACATTGGAAAGGATTAAATAAGAAAAAGTCCAAACCCAATTTTAGAGTGTTCTCTAAACCAATAGCTGGGGATGAATAAACACATCCTGCTGCTGAAAGCCTGAGCTGGGTAATGTATTGGGAGACACACAGACTTCAGACAGCGGTCCCCAGGCAGCTGAGTTGTGATCACACGGACACGCTTGGTCCTGGATGAAATCAGCGACTCCAGTCATTGCTCATGGTAGCTCAGCACATTCCCTGCTGACCTGGCTGAAAGAGTGCTTTTATGAGACACAACTGATTAAAGAAACAAATGATGTAAAATGAAATGTCATCATGGATACAAGGTTTAGGGCTATACAAACAACTGTGGATTGAAATCATTAGACTCTCTCTGCTCTGGAATGGTTCAATATTTTTAGAGGATTAAAATGCCTTTTCTACCCTTTGGTCTCCTGTACTTATTTGTATGTCAACATAAGTATTTGTCAGTGTTTTTCATGCTTTCCTAAGTCAGGAAATCTGTAAATTCATCATATAAAGGGACTGAGTCTTAATTCCTGGGCCTGCAAGTCCTGGATCAAAGGTTTTGATATATTATTCCTAACTTCTTTTATTTGGAAAAATGTAGCCAATACCTCTAGCAGACAGCATGGACCTGATCCAGAATCCACTGAAGTTATTTAAAATACTCTGATCAAGTTCCATGAGTTTTGGTTCAGGTCCTGTGGCTCCAATCCAACACAGCACTTGAGCTCATATGTAATTGCTCAGGAGCTTAACTTTACATATAAGTACCAATGCTTTACCAGATTGACACGTTCATATCAGCTGGTACAAGTAGACTGGCTCACATAACTGCTCAGATGGCATTCACTGGGTAATATACTCATCTGCAAAGTCTGAAGTAGGATTTTTCACGCGTCGGGTTAGTAAGTAGCTGTCTAGCTAATAAATCTCAGCAAGTCTTTTCTACAATAAGCCATGTAGCATTGTCACAACAACATAAGGTATGCTTGTAAGGAGTGCTTCCCATTGAGGGCTGGGGCACTAGAAAAAGCCATGAAAATAAACAGAAAGTAATATAGGAAGGCAAAAAAGTAGTTCAACTGTTAAAAAGTAATACAACTTTAAGAAGTGAGCACAGTTTTTATGAACGTCTTTGTGGACAGTGGCAAGATTATGTGGACAGTGGCTGTCAATTGGCAGCCCTGGATGAGTTTCTTCTCTCTTGTTTTCCCCATTATGCTTTGATCTTGGCTGGGAATAAACTGTATTTAAGGACAAAAGGCCTCTTTGGTGCTTCCAATAAAAATCACAATAGTTGCCTCATTCACTGTAATGATCCATTGCCGCCTTCTAGGGTGTAAAGAAAGAAGGTTACAAACTCATGTTGAGCATAGCTGATCATCAAATAGTAATCAGAGATAATTACAATCTACTGGGTGAATAGCTCACAGTCACTGCTAAATCTGGTACTTCATTATATTTTTCTGTAAGAGATTGCCATCAGGCCTCAGAAGCAGCAGTTGTTCATACTTGCTCAGGAAGTCCCTCTGCAGTGTAATGCCTGGATTGGGCACTAGGGATGAACTAGAAACGGCCGGACTGTGATTCGTTAGCCACGGCGGGAGAGATTTTCAAAACACAAATGACTGGGAAACATTAGACATCTGTTTCTCTTTAAATGTACCTGAAGGTGTCATTTCTGTTTCCCAACCAGATGAGTTTAACACGGAGAGCCTGGTGAGATTGCAACCAAAGTCAGTGCTCTGGCTGACATGGGCAGGTGCTAATCGCCAGGACGCGGTTACAGCTGTGAATCTTTCCACCGGGAGGTATCACTAGCTATTTGCTGCAGGCTGATAAATAGGACTGTTCTATTCTATAGAGAATCGTAAAATACTTTGAGAATTTCAAGTTGGGGTGTTCTAGAAATGCGAGTTAATACCAATTGGAAGCAAATAATATATTGTTATTCCTGTGTTTTTCCTAGTTCCCAGTGTAGTGGCGTAAGGGACCAACCTCAATCTTCAGGCAACTTCCTTGCTGTTAATGAGGTTACTCAAGAGGTGCATTTCATCTTCTGCTGACAATTTTTAGCCTTAAGAAAACTATTCATGCTTTGAGACAGAGGGCTTAAAAAGTAATAGCAACATTTAATAGTATAATTACTTCACATTATTTTGCATTCTCTGACTTTGCTTAAATGAAACACATCGCATGCTGAAATAATCTTGTAGGGAGGATTATTCAAACAAGATAAAGTCCCTGCTGAATGTAATGTCAGATCTTTTTATGCATGCTGAGTAACCTGCTGTGCTTTGGCAGCTTTAAGACTGAGCCATATCGTGCTCATATTGGAAGCATGCAAATGTCTGAGCTAGCAGTATGAAATGTGGCCGAGCAGTTATTACTTCAGGAATGTTAATTATTACTTTTATGTGGATAAACTCTCTGGAGCTGCATCCATTTAAAATTCAACCACAGACACTATGCACAAGTTTGATTCAGTCTCTGTGTTATAATTTTTCTTTGTTTATATATTGGTAATGGTACCATGCTGGTGTCAACAGACTAAGACCTTATGAAGTGAATGTAGAAATAAATATTATTGTTAAAGAATGGATGAATCATTTGCAGTCAAGCAAAACTGAAGATTTGTCTAGCTGCGGAAAACCCTGACTTGAGGCACTGGAGTACACAGAAATAACGTCAAAATATTAAATAAAAGTGAATTAACACGAATGCAAGTGCGCAAGTACAATATTGTTAAAGAAAGGAAAGCCAACAGAGAGCCAGGGTACAAAGCCAGAGCTGCAAAAGAACATGTGCCAATCCAGCAGGTTTCCTTGAAGAAGAGTTGCAGTTTCAGGTCCCCCAGGCGTCATCTTGACAGGTGGTTAGCGCTTGCAGCTCGTGTGGAGTTCCGGAGATTTCCATAACAGAAAGTACTAGCGCTAATGAATCATTATGCCCCAAGTTTTCAAACATGGATTTTAGCTGGGTGGCTTAATGATTCAAGAGAGGCAGATGAAAAAAGAGGTCATTTTTAAAAATCTGGATCCAAACCTGCTATCTGATTTTTGTATATTGTGTGCTGTGTCTGGATGTGCTTTCAGCATGAGATGTTATTGCTTGTAGTTTACAAAGAGCTCTTTCACCAACTCTGGTAAAGTTTTGGAAAGCATTAGTGATCACCCTATTGTAAGTAAGCAAACTGTATAGCAAAAGGAGAAAAAGAGTAAAAGGAGCTTAAGGAGAAGGAAGACAGTTTGGCATGCGTTGGTGGGAGTCCATAGAAGAGTTTCTTAAAACTATTTTATCAGTCTTTTAGATTTACATACAAATCTCCAGGTCAGCTGCATGTGTATGCTCAACAGGAATTGCTTCTGAGTTTGCACTGCCATTTAGCTGGAAATAAAACCAGGACACTGAAGCCAGAGAGAAAGAAGCACAGAGCAGTGCTAACGTGGCTGCATTAGACAGGACCATTCTGAACTCGGACAAGAAGCTTGATTCCAGAAGGAACCGAGAATGGCACAGAAGCAAAATGGTTTTATGTCTATTTAAATGGGACCTAAAATAAAGGTAATAGTAATATTCCAAAATAATTGCCAATTAACTGATTAACCTCTAAAGCTACTGGTAATCTATAACAGAAAGTCAAGTCTGAGCTTTTTAACAGGCGTTTCAATGGCAAACTCCTTTCATGAAGAGGTGAGCTGTGGTGTCTGACACACTGCAAAAACGCCTACGGTGAAATGATAATTCTGTGATGCTGTTTGAGGCACAAGATTACTTGCAAGATGCAGTAACACTACACACCTGTGCCCAATTTCACTCCTAATTTAATTTGCACTTTCTGTACTAGACCCCAGTGAAGGGAAGCATCTCTCCTCAGGAAAGCCCTTCTACATGTTTGAAGTTCTGTGAAAATTTAAAACATATGTTATTGTTGTCCAGAATAGATCTGGTTTAATAGCCTGAGCTCCGGCCTTTTTTCCACATGGGCCATGCTCAGAGCACTTAAAGCAACTCTGTTATGCGTATTTTTGTAAATGCTGATGGAAAGATCATGACCCTGTTGGAACACAGAAGACCGAGAACACAGGTAGGTCATTAAAAATACATGTAGAGTAAGACCTTACTTAATGTGGTAAAATCAGGCCTTAAACATGAATTTGTGATAGCTGCGTACTGAAGAATGATAATAGAGTTTGTATGTATATATAGCTATAAATACATACATAAATACATGTATACATATGTAATATATAATAATAAATTAGCTCAATTTTTATTTATTTATTTTCAAAGTGATAAGCAAATATTAAGCCATTGCTACTTTTGTCATAGAATTAGGCTAAAATAGTACCCTTTTAAGTTTTATCCTTAAAATGTCAGCCAACCGCTAGTGGGCTCTCTGAGATCCTAATACTTTACTTCTTCTCAGAGATGCTGAAATACTCTGCTGAATCCTTTGTGGCTTGGGTTGTCCTTGTTTGGACTTCAATACTTTCCTAGTTTTCTTTATTATCCTCAGAACGTCAGGTCCAATTTTGGCTTATTGAACTTAGAATCCAGCCTGAATCTTAAATGAATTTCTCTTAAGGACGTCTGAGTCCCATAACTGGATCCATACCCAAATGGAAGTGGGCAAACTAAGATGGCCCTTTGCTGATATTATTGCCTCCTATCTGCCAAATACATTTAGGTTATGCATGATACACCCATGAATGAACTGTCACAGTGCTATCTAGATATTTCTGTGTATTTCTACTAAGTAGTCTTAGATGAAAAGTAGCTATATGAAGAAAATATATAGAGGAGAAGAAGAAACGGGAGAGTTTTATCTCTTCTCTTGTAGCAACCAGTTTTTACAGCAACCTGTTCTAACTGTGGCAGGGCAAATGGGTTTTGCAAAACAAGCCTTTCATTTGCTCTTTTGCATTATTATGATAAAATATAAATTCCAGAAGGAGGAGAGCGTTGTTTCAGCAGAGTTAAAAAGAGCAGTGGGGGATTCTCAGACAGGCGTATGCACATTCTCAGGTCAGGAATGCTCTTTCGGAGAGCAGCAAGCTGTGAATGTGCAGCTGCAGGCTTCAGGGTCCTGAATAATCTACATTCAGAGACTGCAAAGTCATCAATATTTATGGACTGGCGGGATCATCCCTGGCATGCAGCTACATCTGCCAGCTCTCCGTTTACTCCACATCCTTTTCTCTGCAAGTTTCAGGTTCTTATTTCCTGTGACTAGTAGGTTTGCACTTTGAAGCAGAGCTCCTCCAGTGAAACAGAGAAGATGCTTCCTGAATCATACTGAGCAAGCATGTTAACCATCCGCGTCGAGAAATACCCACTGCAGCAGATGTTGTGTGAGAAACGGGAGCTGCCACTTACTACAGTTTCTCAGACTCAGCCCTGCTTTGGTGGATGCAGCATGCTTGCTCTGACTTATTTTCTCAGAATTGCTTTCAAGCAAAAGGCTCCCATACCCTGTTTCAGCAGGAACTGCCATTCTGTCTTCAGGCAGAGCCTGCTGCAGGGCAGAAATGTCGATACAGATGTATTTTCTCTCAAAGGCAGAGTCTATGACACAGATGGCATTTGACTGGATCCTACAGCACTGGAGCAGCGCTTGAAGATAGTCATATCCAAGGGGCCAGTACAGTTCATCTCACATTGAGGCAATGAAATAATTCTTAATTTTCCAAATAAAGAAAAATGAAAATTCATATTTATGTGGCAAAATCTGCATAGCTTCTACAGAGAACACTCATTTAACAACCTCATCTATTAATCTCAGGCGGTTTAAATAACAGGTTAATATTTATGTCAAATTTTATCATCGTTTTATTTTAAAATTAAGGTCATCAAGAATGGCAATGCATTATTGATCTTTACAAAATATAAAAACATAACATTTGTGTCCTTGCTTGCCTAAATTTGCATTTCAAGGCTGTGTAAATATAATTTGAATCACAGGCTATCCAAATAGCAGTGAATCAGCAGTGGAAAACTTGCGCTACACCAGTCATCTTAGATTCTGGAAACATTTACTTCACCCGATTGCACTTTTCTCACATTTTCCCATGAATATTCAGGTGACAGAATTCTACTAGCACAGGCCCTATGTATAAGGAGTCCTAATCTTGCATATTAATCATTCACAAAAGTACATTTTCAATTAATTTCTATAAGTATTAATGTGCAATGTTCTTTTGCCTAAGATTGCCTGATCAAAAGTCAAAATTGCACTATCTGTCCAAACACAGCTCCCTAGCTCCATATTCTGTGCTTCTGATTTTCTCTGTATAAGAAATGTCACTGTGTAATGAACAAAAAATAATTTCTTTAATAGAAATGATTCTGTGCAAGTAATTCATGTGGCTTCTAAAAGTCATCAAAATTTCATTACTCAGGAATTATTAATGAAATTTAAGAACAATAAAGAAGCAGAAGAGAGATGATCTCTCTACATTCCCACATATTCATGTGTTAGCTTTGATTTGCAGTTTTTGTTTTGTTTTTATTGTCTGCGGGGTACTATGGAGTAACTTAGTTTATCATTCCAAAGACAGAAAGCCTGAAGGAAAGGCAATTTCTTTGTCTTCCCTGACAAATAAATCTCTGAATGTGAATTTATGTGATCCAGTGGATGTACAGCATGGTACAACTTAAAAATCCTTCTGTTCAGTTCAAGTATATGATGCCACTTTAAATCTGTTTAAGTCCTGAGTTCATATGATAGGAGACCTTGCTTATTACATCAAAAGGTGCAAATATTATTTTTAAATTTTTCCTTTCTTATGGCATATTTTAATGCAGGGTGCAGGTGGCACATAAAACGAGCTCCAGTTTTGATAGGGTAACATGTTATAGGTGAGTTGATATTGTGGCCTGGGATACACAGCTGACCTGTTGGTCTTCAGAGCCCTTGCTGAGTGGCAGCTGGTACAAGACGACAGCTACCCCATCTTCTTAAGCCTACCTGGTATCTGAAGCATTATAGTAACAAGGAACCTCTCTGGGTCACACCTTCAAATATATTGATATACTCTGCTCCTGTTGACATGGGGCTGGCAAGACTTTGACGTCCCAAGAAGTATTTGACTAATGTTATAGAATATTCTGGGTGATAAGTAATATTCTTGCTGTATATAAAAGATTCAAGTGATGTTAATCTCACAAACAGAATAATAATTTATGACATATTTTTGCTAAGGTCTCTATAAAAAGATTGTAAAAGGTAGTTGCCTGAAGAAACTTTGGACCTACACTTTGTTGAGGAAGATATTTGCAGTGTACAGCTTTAGTGGTGGGCTGTTAATGTGCTACGTGTGCCAGGTGGGACAAGGGTGGAGAAAAGCAAAGCCAAATTTCCCAGGAGCAGGGGAATGAGATAGATATACAAAAAAGAGGATGAAGGGGCAAACAGCATTGTCGGAGGGGGAGCAGAGGTGAGTGTTGGCGGGATGGGAGATGACTCTGGAGCATGTGCGCGAGAGTGGTGCTTGGGAAGTGGAAGAGGAACATGAAATGCTTGAGGAGAGGGCAGGGAGTCGGAGGCATGTGGGTGAACAGATCATCACTTAGGGTTCGGCTAAGATCATACAGACACATGGGCCCTTTCTGCTGGGAGCTAAGCAGCATGACACGGTGCAATGCACTACACTTGCTTTGAGTAAATGCACCCTGCTCCTATTTTTTGTCATGTTTAGTAGCTCTTTGGGTATTCCCAGCAGCCTAAGCTTTCTTTAGATTTTCTCCTGTTTAAATAACTGTTTCAAGAACAACACCCAGGACTGGGAAGCAGAGACAGAAGTGCATGCACTCAAGTCTTCACTTCTCCACCCCTGGCTGTTATTGTCTATCTAGCCTGAATATAAACTTGTAATCTCTGCTCTTCTGTTATCTTCCCCCAGATTCACTGCTGGGTCCTCTTGAAATATGGTGGGTGGGTACACATGGCCCTAGCCAGCTTTCCTGTGAGAGCAAAGGGAAGGAGGGTGCTAGCAGCCTAGCTTTTCTGCCTCCACCTCAGCAGAAAATACCCTAAAGGCAGGGCTTATTCATCAGCATCTCGGCAGGTGTAGTATGAACGCAGGAGGAAAGGGCTTGGAAGCACAGCCTGGCGTATGTGTGTGTGGGGGGGGTGCCTTCAGCAAGCAGCGTGGTAGCAGCTCCTTCTGGTGCATGTGGATACCATGGGGTCAAATCCTTTTTGACAGAAAAGGGAATGGGATTTTCCACAGCCTGGGAATGTGCCCTTGCCTTATCTAAAACTTCAGTGAATCTGACTCCAGTTCCTGGCTAGCTTTGAATTTACCAAAACTGCAGTTAAAAAAAAAAAAAAAAGGTACCAAAAGTATAACTAAACTACGGAGCACTATTTAAGAGGGGTAAAACTGAAACAGGACTGAATGCCTGCACAGGGGAGGAATCCTTATTTTAACTGAATCATCCTTTATTAGCTGGATGTTTGTGGTACAAACAGTGCGGTTTGATGTCAAACTTATTTTCCTCTTCTACAATCCTCTCAAATATGCCAAGTTCTAGAAATTACTGTTTTAAATTTTCTTTCCCTCTTTAAGTCATGACTTAGAAGTGACATAAGCTTTCAGACAGAAATCTGTTTAAACTCTCATTGCCATATCCTCATGTCATTCATGTTGTCTACTGTGCTGACTGACAGATGCCTACAAGGTAGAAGAATGCATGGTACGACAGTACCTGAGCATGACAGAAGAATTCAAGGCAGCTGCAGCATAGAAGTCTTCCTTGCTTTGTTTCCTTGGTTTTATGATTTTTAAAAAGACCTTACTGTAATGCAGTATTCTGTGGTTAAAATTAATTTGCTTTCTTAAGGTAGCATTAAAAAGCTCATTCACCCACACTTTACATGGTAGATGGTGGAGGGCAAGACAATATTTTAGTGGCTACAACAATGGCATAAGAGTTGGGATTCCTGGGATCCTAATTCCATGTGCTGAAGTTGTGTGGTGAAATTTATAAGAAATGTCTTTCTGGCAACATTCATTGCATTTATCACCAAAGTGTGTGAGAATGCAATTGCATTTCCTACCTACACAGAGGAAGCTATGATAGCACAAGATTAATTGAGGAGTAAGTTATAGTATAAGATAATAACTTGTAATATTCCTTTCTGAGGTTGGTGGGAGCTTCAGCAAAAGAAGCTGAAGATACATGTATTGAATCAGAGCCCATTCTAGCTGCTGGCTAATTTTACACAGTTTTGGGGCTGTCCAGCCATTTTTTAGGGCTCAAAAAATAGCAAGAGACACAGCAATGTGTTTTCAGATACACTCAGATCAATGGTGAAAAGGTTTGTTTGTTATCACCTCTCTGAGTACTTTTAGTTTACCCATGAGAAGATTCAGTATCCTTCCTCCTCATTTTGTCTTGCGGTTTGATGCTACAGTCAGTGGTTTCTCCATTAAATTCTAAATGCATTACAGAGTTTCTGGTTATAAAACCCAAGTCTAGAGCCATCAGCTTCTTACGCTTTTTTCATGCATCTTCAACCCTTGGTTTTCATCAGTCCTTCCTGCTTCTCTCCTATTTCATCCCCTTTTTACTCAAATCATGCAGTGCACACTGATTTTCATTAGCCCACTCTGTACTTGAAGGCTTTTCATCAGTTTTGTTTCTTGGTTTTGTTCCAGTAACCTTGTCTCTTTGTTGTCGTGGTGTCAATTGTCATGCTTTGATCTGCAGCTTTTTTTCATTAGTAAAGTGTGTGCCTTAAAAAGGTTATAACTAGAAGGGGAAAGATACAGGGAGAACCATATATCACAAGTGCTCCTCAAGTATAATTTTGACATGTGAGAAGGAAAGGAGGAGGAATTATTCCTAGCACTATCATTTTCTTTTTCACGCTCATCTCATTCCAGATATGACATCTGCTTTTTTAGACTGCTTTTCCATGTATAAATACTTAACTGAGACACAGAAATTGACTTCATGGCTTTAGATCTAAATCAGTTTACAGGCAGTGAGGCAGAATCCTTATTTGTCCAAGTACTTTCTGTTGCCTTTTTCTGTAGGATCTCTGACTCAATTCTTGACCCTTTTGTATAGATTTTATACAACCTGGGAAACTGGTTAAATTGTATTTATGACTATTGTATGGTAAAAAAACAGGCATGACTAATAATTTTTAGCAAAAGCATTAAGCAGTCAATGGCAATGCTCCTTCAATAGCTGGGGAGAGTTAATTGGACAGTTTCCAACAGAGTCCATGGAAAAATGCAGATCATATCAAGCAAGCATTAGCTGTGAGAGTATCCAAGGTTAGAGGGAGACTCATGCTTCATTTATCAGCCAGGATTAAAGGCAGTGGAGAATGTTCATTGCAACTGTGCAAACATAAAACATATTAAAGGGCCAAGATGTAGAAAATGTCAAAGCACTGCTGTTCTGAGCCTATCCATCACAGTGAGCCAGGAGTCATTGCTGTATCCCGCAGTGAGTCATGAGTGAAGCAAATGTTACATAAGCTTTTTCTTACCCTTGGGGATTTCAATTAACTTTTGAAATAGAGATGCATTGTGTTGAATGTCATGCTGATATTGAAGACCTCCACAATGTTGTCATGCCCGTAGACATTTTCAGATTATTTAATCAGCCTTGTCTGGAAGGAGTAAGGCAATGGGACTCTCAGATTTAAACAGTTTTGCCAAAGCTGTAGCTAGCGGCCCCCGTGTGATGGGCAACACACCACAGTTAGCCTGATAGTCACTGATCGTAATCCAGTACTGCATGGTGTGGAGAATGAACTCGCGCAGCTTTGTGATGATGATAGCTTTAGCCCCTTCTGCAACCAATGTGTCTCAGCCATGAGAATGGCCCTTACTGGGGCCTTGTGTCATTTGCAACTTGGAATCTCACTCTATCACATTCCCCAAAAGGCTGTATCACTCCACACCGAGGGTTACGCAGGCTGGAAGGTGTTAGTCATTCCTCTGTTATGTTCCCCTAAGTTATTGGGGGGAATAACTTGAGGAGGACTCAAGAAGAAAGTTCTCAGCTGAAAATCATGTAGTGGACACGAGGGGCCTTATTGTAAGCAAACATTGAATGCAGTATTGAAGGAGTTGATACAATTGTTTGACAAGGATGCTTACCTATCTTCTTATAGGAAACTTCTGGTGAGAACTTAAGCCTTGATAAGAGTGTCACTTGACAGACAGGAGGAACTTCATTGATTGGTGGCCACATTATTTTCTTATATGAAGCAACCAAAATGGGTTACACGTCTTGATGTAACAGGGAGTTCAAGCTCTGCTTTGCTGAATGAAAATTCCTTACGTGGTTTTTGGGGTAGTCTTGCTTTTATGGTATCAAGCCTTAAAGGAAGTTTCTTAAAGGCACTCTCAGCCAAAACTAGTGATGTGGCAGTGCATTCTCCTTTCCAGAGCAGAAAATAAGGGCTTTGCTCTGCAAGTTCTAGATATGTAGAGAGATTGATCCCGTTTGCACACCAACTTGAAGGCATACTGAAGCAAAGAAGAGGTAGTTTTAACCCATGTCAGTCTCCATGTCAATCGTCACCTTCGCTCTCATTACTGATCCCTGAAGCATGACCTTGTATGCTTCCCATGTGCTGCTTATCTCTGTTCATTCAGCTGTTGTCCTTCTCGTTCCCTCAGTTTGTCCTTCAGCTAGCTATCTCCTTCCCCTCCTTTTCTGCCAGAGGCTGGGGCATGGAGGGAGTGGAGAGGCAAGGTTCAGGTGCCAGTGCCATAAACCAGCAGCTTTCTTGAATGTAATAGATAAGCATAGCAGTAGCATTAGGGAATAACAAAGAGAAGAAACAATGGGGACTTTTTTTAAACTAGCAGCCAAACAAAGGAGAGAAAAAACTGGTTTTAGGATGGCTATATTTGTGAGCAGAAGTCTCTGCAGTGCACAATCTGATCAGCTGTAGCGGTATGTAAAGAAAGCTCGATTGGATGCAGATACCGTAAATACGAACTGCACAGTTACAAGGAAGTTGTAAAATATCTCTTTGCGCTGTTTGTTAATGACAAGAAGTGGTTTTCTGGGTTTGTTGTTTGTTGTTTTTTTTTTTATCCCAGCCATTTACCGGTTGATTAATTTTAAGTGTAAGAATGATCCCATTAATTTTAACTTTGAAGATCAGAGCTTGATTTGGTCTACCCATAATCTTTCCTTATAAACTCCAGTGTCAAAAGAGTTTAAATGTCTGGACTTTTACAATCAATTTTTGACTGCTGATTTTGCAAACAAGTTCTCTTTGTTTTTCTGCTTCTCAAAAAATAGACAACTGAAATGTCACACAAAATTGTTTTCTGGGTAAACAGGTAGTTTAAGATATTCAGATGTACAGCAATTTGTTGTTGAGCATTTTCTCTGTCCTCTTGTGCAAATTCCTCTACCCTTTTGTGAGCATGAGGATAGACAGAAAACACACATCATCCATTATGGAATAAAAACTTACTTTTTTATGTGTTCAACATCTTTTTATAATGAAATGCCTATAAGCAGAATGCTGAAATTGAGCATGGAAACAGCAATGGCTCGCAGGCACATTCTAGCACTATGCTGCAAATGATTTTGATTTGACAATGCCATTAAACAGTGAAAATTCTTCTTAGGATTTGCAAGGCAGTAGGAACAAATATTATAGCCTTTCTTATTAGTTGAGAAATAGCAGTGGACAAATTGCTGGTGTTTTTTCTATTTTAGGATCTTCTGAATAACAGTATCATAATACACTTGAGACAGGGATTTTTTTAAAGTTTTTCCTTAGATTTCTCCCCCTTTTTTAACTCCAGTTGAATTTCATACAGGTTTCAAAACATTCTGTCCTCCAATACAGCAAGGTATAAAGGAAGTCTTGTAGATTCAAATTCACTGTTCTAGCTCCCTGTTAAAAATGCCTGCTGCAGGAAGAGTGGCAAGAAAATAATCTTTGGCTTCCTAAAGAAAGCATTAAATTGGAACTGCTGAAGTCTGTACAATTGCAACCAGGGTGGATTTCAAGGCTTAATAATGATGCTTTCCATACTGATTGGAACTCCACAAAGCACTCAAAGAGAACAATATGTCAGACAGCAAGTCAGCAAATCTAGAGAGGAAATCGGAGCTAATCGCATTGTCCTTTCCCTACAAACCCACTATTCCAGCAGGGTAGGACTGATCCATACAGATGGGGTCTGTCTGCGCAGATGTCAACATCTTTAGATGTACAGCTGACTTTCCATCCCAATCTTTTCTTCTTCCAGACTCTTCTGTCGTTTATGAAGTCTTCCTCCACCTGACCAAAGGCTGCATGAGCCAGGTCAGAAGTTTTTTGCCTGAAATCAGGTAAAAATGTACATGTACGATGTCTGGAGGATTGTGTCCCAGGAGAAGGTGTAAACTGCTTAGTGTGCCCAACAGAAAAGGTCTAAAGGGTGATGTTATGAAATGTGATTACACTGTGCTGTGACAGCAGTCAGCAGTTCTGGGGGTAAGAGTCAGCCCGGTTGCCCCAAGGGTCATCCAGTTGACCTGTTCTCCCACAGCCCTGCACTGTTCCTAGCACCATTCAATGGGATGAATGCCATACGGATGTCAGTTTATACCAGCCTCCGCGAGAATACTGCAGGGAAAGGAAGGAGAATCAGCGGATTATTCTTATCAGAACAAAGAGAGACAACATGCCTCAGAAAGCTAAAGAGATAAATGCACAAGCTGGAAGAGAAGCAGGGTAAAGCAGAACTACCCTGTCAACAGTCCACTTTAAAAGCAGATATAAGGAACTCCCGTATTTTCTCTTTGAAATAAACTAAAAGCATATAGAAAACTGGGCACAGGTACAGTGCTGATTTTGTCTTCTGGCTTTAGGCAAAATTCTGTGCTTTAACTCAGAGTGACATCAGATAAATCTGCTTGTTGACTATCATTTCTATTCAGTATAAAAGAAAAGGCCTATTAGGAGAAACTGTTTTCAGTGGACTAAAAAGAAAAAAACCTAAAAAAAAATTTTTCAACATCTTCCTTCATGGTGTTAACTGTGACTTTGCTCAGCAAATTGATATGTTAGAGTATAGATCTTTTGCAGGTCATCTACCTATTCAATGAAAAATCAGAGGGGAAACTAAAATAAAATACCAGAGTTATTGACTCCCAAATTCCTTTTTGAATTGGCGTCTTTGGGCTACTTTATTTTTACCTTATTTTCTAGGCTTTCTGTGTTTGTTTTTTACTGCATTTGTATGACATATATAACACACATCAATGCATGTAGCCTCACATCACTCCTGTGAGAAGAAAAGTAGCATTAAACTGATGGGCATAGATACAGGGACCAAAAACCAGGAGGAATTTAATCAGCATACTGCAAGTGTGCTTGCTCTGAATGACCTCCAGCATACACAAACACAAGGCGTCGGGGCATCTTAGCGAGGCTGCAAGTCACTGCAGTGGGAACACAGGACGGTCTGTGTCAGCCCGTTAGACACCGAATGCCTGAGTCCTCCTCGGTCCTTTACCACAAGGTCTTCCCTGATCAGTAATTGCCTGAAATAAAACACAGAGCCATGTAACCCTGATGCATTGTTTGCAGTCTAGGTTTTTGTGTTTTGTTTTGTTTTGTTTTTTCCCAATACTTCAAATAACAGCAGTTCTTAATTTATTTCTTATAAAGAAATATTTCCTTTCAAGAACCAAACAAGCTGATCTCCACTGCAACAATTCCCAGATATCTTTATGTACAACTCATCTAATTGTGTAAGTGGATTGAAATGGTAGCATGCTTTTCATGTCATTGAGATGCTACTTTTTAATCTTAATTCCAATTTAAATAAATTATTCCAGTGATCTATGATTATGGTAAAACATGCCAAGAAGGCTATGACCTGTTCCTGAGCGAGAAGTAAAAATTCAGGATTCTCCTGAGTCCTTCTCCTGTTGAGAAGGTCTGGTTTAGAAAATACCTTTCACCTGCAAGTTCCGTAACAGTAGCAGAAAAAAAGATCATCAGGGGAGGAACAAACCCCCTTGGGGGGAATATTTACAATACAACTCCATACGGTCTCACTCATCTCTGCGCTACTCTTTATTTCTGTTGTAACCACTGGTGTCAGTGGTTAGACTAATAGAAAACTGGATTTTGCAGTATGCGAAAAGGAGGGACTGATTATCCCCAAGGGCAAGGAAATTATACCACACACTTTATTTTGAAGGCAAAACAGAGAGTTGGATTCTCTATTTGAGAGCATCTGCAGTGTAGAAATACAAAGTTTATGAGACTCGTGCTATAGCAGCTACCTACACTTGCTAGCTGTATAATCAAGAACAAATGATAAAATCAGCCAAGGATGTGAAAACTAGAGCTATTACAGTATAGACGTTTCGGGTTGTTCCAGAAGCCTGTCTCATCCTTGTATGATATGTGACAGTCAGACACAGCCAGGCGACATGTGTGTGTCTCCCACTGTGATGGGCAGAACTCTTTCTTTTACAGGATAAAAAGAGATTTAAAAGCTGTTATCCCTTTTGAGAATACTTTATTGAAGTGTCACTTTAAAGGATTGGGTTGGATTGCTTAAAGAAAACAAAATACAGAAATCCTTTTAAAGAATTATATTTTTCCCGAACAAAATGCGGTTGGTTGAGAGTTCTGTCTTCCCAGGACCTTTGTTTAGTAGCTGCAAGAAAACTGTGTGGGCAAAGACTCAGAAAACAAATACTGTATATCCAATGTCTGATCTGTCTAGGTTTCCACAGCACACCCAGCATTGTATTATCTCAGAATTTTAAAAAGAAGTGAAAAAAAAAATTTTTTTTCTTTGTTTGTACAATCCTGAGGCACTTTAATAGGGCAATCAGTTAGCAATGCATTTTTAGTTTGCTTTTTTGTTTCAAATGTTCTAAGGAAGAAAGCTTTTTCTCCTGCGGTTGAACAGAAACCTGCACAAAGCACAGCCTGTTCATGACAGAAATAGCCAAAATTCAACTCAGGTGAGCTCCTCCCATCTGCACACTGGGTGACTTGTTTGCTTTGCAATAGAGGAAAGCGATCATGTAGGGCAGTGAGAACTGCCTGGCTGCTTGTCTTTAAAACCAGCTGTGAGGTCAGTCGGTTGCCCTTCTTGTACTGCCGTAACAGCACTGGTTTTTAACATATAGGAAATGTTAAACATTAAATGTATTTGTCCTCCATGAGTAGAGGTAATAAAACCCACGGACACAGAAGCTCTCCTGCAGTCTGTGCCCTTCTTTGCAAGGGTGGCCTGAGGGGGTCTCAGGGCAAGCTGGCTGCGGAGGAGACAGCAGGGGATGCTTCGGCAGGGGACGCCTGTGGCCTGGCTCCATGGTCGGGACAGACAGAGCAGGAAACTGGCCTTCTTCATAGCTACTGCCAAGTCTGCTTCCGAGAATAGCGTAGATGTACCTAGAGAGTCCTTTAAAAAAAGCAAACACCCCCACCTCCCAAAAAATACTCACAAACGCTTTAAAAATATCTGAATATATCTTTGTCATGACAGGAACTCTTTCTGATCTGTTTGAGTACCCAAAATGACAGGATTTGCACTCCTAGCCTAGGCAGAAAGCTACATTTTCCTGTATATCTTGTATGTTTACCATACCGAAAAGACTGAAAGGCTTGGAAAGCTTGAAGCCAAAAAGCTTGAAAACTTGCAGGTCTTTCCTTTGGAAGGTTTTGACTAATGGTTTACAAAGAGCAGACAGCCTACTACACTCAAATAGCTGTTTCTTTTATCAATAGGAATGAAGCATTTGGGGGAAAAGAAAAAGATTTTTAGGTGTATAGACTCCATAAAGTTGTATTATCTTCTATCAATGATTTGTGCAGCCTGACTTCTCTTGACACCCCCAAGAGGCCTCTCTTGAGCTATTCTTTTTCCCTTGTAGACCTGTTAGCTGAAGCAATACATTCAGACAGTAAAAATCCCAATTACAACATTAACAAATCATACTAAGAAAATATTATGCAGCATTTCTCTTTTCGTTACAAGTGTTACAAGTCTGACATCCTGCAACTCTAAAGAGCTTTATGTCAGGTGTCCAGCAAAGCATATAAAACTCAAATCTAACCATGCAAAAGTCTGTAGTGGCTGATGTTTAGGTCTGACCCTTTTATGTATATTAAAATCTGCTTTAGATCATTGTTAGAAGTTTTTATGCTTCCTTCTGACCTCATATAGTTAGATTCTTGACATTTAAGGTTTTACTGAAAGAAACATAAACAAATAAAATTGAATTTCCCTTCCTCCTTTTCTTAAAATACTTCCAAATAATTTTTCCACAGCTTAACTGAAAGATACTGAGCACATACCTCTGTGCTGTAAAGAAGACACATGACCTGTTTGGAAAGGCCACCATCTCATTTTTTCCTTATTCAAACAGTAGCCAATTTTACTCTTAAGTTTTCACATAAGTGTCAGGCTCATTTATCCCATCACAGCACCATACAATTCTCCCACGTCTGCACATTTTATATATATGCAAGTAGGTGAACGCACACATACGTGTATATGTAGATACGTATGTGTGTATGCGTTTGTGTATACACCTTTAAATAGATGCATGTAAAAGCTCTGCAGATTACAAAATGACCACCTTGTTCAGCTTTAGTTGGTCACACAAAATTTATAGTGCCTGTGGGAAAAAGGCTGTTAAGTACAGTGCTGGCAAAATCTTCTTTCTGATTTCTTTCCTCTGGCTCCCAAACTTCATTTGTTGCCATGTTCAAGCTTTGTTCTGGAGTCGTAGCCTATGGCAGAGAGTGGGATGGGTGAGAAGAAGAGAATGCAGGACTTTTAGCACAGTGTAGCAAATTGAAGTGTCAGAGATGTGTTGGCAGCCTGTGATACAAGCAAAATGAAACCCTCAGCTGGACAATAGATTTTATACACATCCACGGTAAAGTCCCAAGCCCATGAACCCCCAAAATATCACCACTGTTGTCCTCATTTGCTCTCCAAAAACCCAAATGCACTAATAAACATAATGTAAGTCATGGAGGGATCTAAAGGATAAAGTTTATTGATATTGCTGCACCTTGGGATGGAAATGAACCTTCGTAAGACAGAGAACGGTCTTCAACAAAACATAATATGCCACGAGAACCACTTTGTGTGGAGGTACACAAACAGTTCCCAGTTACAGCTTACCAGTAGAGGGATGTGTGCTTATCACAAATGGCTTCCACCCAGGCGGCACCTGCCCATGCCAGGGGTGGAGAGAGCAGCTGAGCTGCCTGCCAACGGCAGCGCCAGCGGCACCCAGCCCTGCCGAGCCAGCCGGTGTGCTGGATTGCATGGCCGTCCCGCCATGAAACTCTGAACGTTTACTACCCACAGTGTAAGAGCAGAAAAATGGCCAAACTAAGGGACGTTAGGATTACCTGAGATACAAGAAACCTACGCCAGTGAGTTACAGCAATTCACACAAGTGGTTTTACACCATCGCTGCACAGAGGGATTTAGTCCTAACCATTTGCAAAGTTTTTTAGTTAAGAATTGTTTGGTAGGATGATGAGAAAATGTGCTGAATGACTGCAGCAGAGTGCACATAGTGCACCTTCTGATAACTGGGGCCAGCAAGAATGCTTTTATTTGTCAAAGAGCTTATTCAGCACAGTTAAGCAATGGGTAAACACTACACCTACTGTATTTGTGAAGAGCATGTTTCAATGGGACCCCCAGTGTGTCAGCAGGCTTATTCACAGAACTTAATGAGTGTAAATTGGTATTTGCTAGTGTAAAAATACTTTCCCCTATACAGAGAAAAAGAACTGATCTTTTAATTGATCTTTGAACTACGTTACAATTGACAATCTTGAGATGCCAGTGTGCAAAGTTAATTAAGTTGTCAAAGATATTTTAAGAAGCTGAGCCCGGTTTTGTTTGAACATCTTTGTCATTTACAAATTTGAGAGAGGCGCTGCAAAGCCGCGGGTGATGCTAGTGTAAGCAGAGAATGAAAGAGAAGCAGCGTTATCTCTGTCAGGATTGTTCTTTGTTGTGGGTGAGGATCATCTTATTCTGATTCACAGAACTCCTACGCAATGCCAGGACTAAAAGCAGGCTTGAAGTCGATAAAAAAATAAAACTGCTAGCCAGTGGAGGTGAGCGGAGAAAATGGACAGAGGAATTTTGTACCATCTTCCAAATTTCACATGTGTTTAGCAGAGGAAAGGAGAAAGGGAAACTAACAGAATTAAAACCAAAGAAAGATTAAAACTGCATTTATACTCGTACCTAGCTTTTTGGGACTAGGGCCCTAGACATGCATTCCTTGAACACTTCCAACCTCTGCTTCCCTCCTCTGTGCTTACGTGTTTAAGAGAATGAAATTTAATTGACTTTATTCAATTACTATAAATATTTATTGAATGCCTTCCAAAGCAGCCCTAATACTTTGAGACTGTATCAATTTTATTTCTATGTGCGTGTGAGTGAGTGTGACTGCAAGGGTGTGCCCTGTGCGAACAATGTCTTTCACTTGTAAGAATAGTTGTCAGTTTGTGGTTGGATACAGTTTTTCTTCAAAGGAGAGTCTCTTCTCTCTGACGGGTACAGTAACTGCTCTCTTTAGTTTTATTGTCCTCTCTATAAAAAGGTCATTTTGGCTGAATCAATGTGAAAAATACTTTGCCTTGGAAAAACAGAATAGCAATAATAATGTGTCCGTCCTGCAAATCCTTCATGTGCAGAACTCCTTCCAGCTCACAGGAGCTCAGTGAAGAGTGGGTTTACAAGATTTCTGATGACATAGAACTGGTAAATCAGCAAGAATGGAAGTAATGTAATTTATTTAGAGAACTTTTTGCAGAGAAAGTAAAATGCCAGCAAAATGTATGGAATGTTACAGAAATCATTGTTTTGCAAGTCAGAGGTGTAAGTACAGTAAAATGGCAGGATGAAAATGGAAAATGAATGCTCTGAATAATTGTTTTCCAGGGGTGCTAATAATGAATGAAGATTTAATTTCCCAAATTTCTCATCAAATGACCCATCTTTAGGATGGAGGTATTTGGGTTTTTTTTTATAGTTTCAATGATAAAACAGTGCTGTAAAGATGTTAATTTTGTGAATGCCTGCTTGTAACTGAGGTAACTCTTGCAGGAAAAGGCAAAAGTTACAGAGAACGTGTTTTGTTTTCCTAGTTAACAAAGAGCCACCCCACCATGATAATGTGAGAGAAAGTCATGGCGTTCTTTTTCATGTACATTAGCAGATATATGCTGTTACATGTCTCAGTGAATACAAATTATGAAGGATGTTTGAAACACAGTCTTTGGACAACTTCACTTAGAAATGATTTTAACACCTTCGGATAATACAAGTCCCTTGAGCTCCAGGAGATGAATAAATTCTTGTAGGTGGAGGCTGCTGATGATGCACAGCAGGAGCTGTTTCCCAGCTGTATCACTGATTAGCAGGAATCTCACCTTGCCAAGCCTTTAAAGCCTTGCAGAAAATGCACCAATTAAGTGTTCAAATTCTTCAGCCTTAAGCCATATGTCAGGGGAAAATAATTCACTGGCATAGGGCTTTGGGTCAAGCTTCTTAGCCCAGCAGTTGATGTGATAATGCTTTAGCATTGTGCTGCTTGCCCACCCAGGAGGAAGGAGAGGGAGACCTGGCTATTGTTTCTCTCTAAAGCAGACCTCTGAGGAATATGAATGTGAGTGTGACTCATTAATAATCTCAATTTTAAGGAAAGGTGATGGAGGAGGAGGGTTTTAAGTATTCTTGGCTCAGGGAGTATTCATTGAAAAAGTGATACTTTGCTCTGCCTCACAGCTCTGCCTGCAGTTCAGGGCTTTTGCTGCCACTACGCTCTATTTGCACCAAGTAAGCAGTCAGTTTTGTGGGTAGATTTTGGGAAAAGGCAAGGAAATCAGATTTATTTATGGAAAGAAAGGGTTGATTTCTTAGGTTGATTTCTTTGACAGAGAGCATGTAAGGGTTCACTGAGGGTAGCCACATGTTTAGCTGCAGGCTGAATTAAGACAGTCACTAAAAGTCCATGAAAAACTCCTCAGATGCTGGAATTGCAGGGCAAGACTGACCACCTCTGCCCCAAGTGCACTGTCTGTAGAATGAGGTCACTAACCTTCAAGGAGGTAAAGAAAATCCCAGAAAACATGGCTGAAAACTCATGCTGATGAAAAGGGATTTCCTGCCATGTCTCAAAGGTGTAAGAAGGGCCCCACTCTTCGGAACTGTAAAATTTGTTGCTTTTCCCAGCAGAGAAAGGGCAAGCACCTGGCCACACAGTCATTGCAGTGTTGCCATCCGAAGCCCCTCATGCATGCCCCAGCATCCAGACAGTCTTAGACCCATCCTGCAATGAGATGCCACAGCCTCAGCTCTAAGAAGCAAGAGGAAACCCAAAGACTTCATTAAAAAGAGAAGGCTGGAAATATTTCAGGCATCCTCCAGCAGGAAGACAGTTGCTTCTGCATTGGGATGAATATTGGATGTTCAAATATTATGGGCCATCTCTTCCCCCTACACCACCCGGCTCTCGCAGCTCAGCATCCCCAAAGTGACATGAGTCAGGGTAGGAAGGAGTCTGGAGTAGGACAGGGAACTGAAGGTGAGAGATACCAAGTTTTAGGCCTATAACCTCCCCGAGAGCTCATATTTGTCCCAGGCACAAATTTCATCTTAAGTATGTAGCAGCTCTAGCTCCAAGCAGTGCCGAGTGTGAAATCTATATGTGTGGAGGAGAAAAAAGAAAAGGAGATTAATGTAAATTAGGCACAGACACAGAATACAGAGATTAGATGTTGTGAACAAACACTGGACATCAGTTTGTTTTAAAGTGAGTTTCTCCACCTGCCTATAGTTGTCTCATATATGACCAAAATACTGGGCATGGTTTTGCTTTTACAAGGTTTCTGCATAAATGTTTATGTGCTGTGAATTAAATCATGCACTTAAAGAAGGAAAAGGATGAAATGGAAAACTTACTAACCCTAATGATGGATGGATTGCTCATTACTCATACTAACGGATGGCCAGTCCGGGCAGGAAGTTTCCATCCAGTAAATGAATCTCTCTGAAAATTTGCCAGGTAGAGGTAAAGAAAAATGTTACTTTTGCCATTTTGAATTACTTCTTGAAGGGTTCTGGACTCTTTCTGCAGAAGGAATAAAGAAGAGCGTACAAGACTAAGAAATATTGAACAACTGGCATAATCTGAGCTCAATAAACCAAGTTTTCCTATTTGTCTTTCTCTATGACCTGTTCTGACTCCTGGGCTATCTGCTGGAAGTATTTTATAATGTGTTTGTCTATCTTACTTCATTAAAACTGACATTATCAATTAGCAGCTGAGGTAAAAGCTTTATAAACGTCTCAGCTGAAAATAGTGTAAAAAGACCAGTTTTTCAGTCCTCTCTGTCAAATATTCTATTTATTTCAGTACTTTGGAAGATGAACAAGAGCTGTATCTTCAGCCAGCCCCTTTGTTAAGCTAACCTCATCTCTGCTAGACATCTGCATTAAAATAATAATTTAGATCTTGGAAGTAAACCAGTACTTTATCTGTTCTAGTGAATCTTTTGAAACACATCTTTTAGATTTTTTTTTTTTTGAAAGCAGTGTGAATTGACCCATACACTATAAGTATCTTTTGACTATATTTTTTGAAGAAACCCATGGTAATTGTCACCTCTGTATGCATGTGTATTTATACAGTAGCTGCACATCAAGAATTCACAAGTACAAATAAATACACTCATTCTTCTATGAGCCATCTTTTTGTTGCACACTTATACAGGGGGAGCCTGTTCTATAAGTGGCTTTTAGGTGAGAAGGACTAGGTGGGACCAGTCCAGGTTTCACACATCATTAAACTCTTTTAATAAATTGATAAAACTCCACCCTACAAGAAGTTGGATTCTTTGCCCAGACGACTTCTACTGGAAGACTATGGAAGAACTAGAGCTCCCATATGTCTGTTTTTCCACAGACATTTCCTGTTTTTCTACCTGATTTTTTTTTTCTGGGACAAATTTGCAGATTTCTTTTTGATGTTTTTTCAGGATTTCTGGCTGTCTGGCAGTCTGAACAGAGTACTTCTCACTTCTACACATTTTCAGGCACTACTGCAAAGCCCACACTAATCAACTACACAGAACTGGTACCGTAAGTAATTTAACAATGATAAAAATAACCATCATCCTGAAACTCCATTGAGCTGAAGACCTCAAATGCTCGATTAATACAGGACTTTGAACCACAGTGCTTCAGAAGGGTTATCAAGGAGAGGGATATATGGCAATCAGATCAGCAACTGTGTGATAGATACTCTTAGATGTCTGTGCTGTTCTTACAAAATTTGAACTAAGAGGGATGCATACTGTCATGCTTTGCTTTTACTCTTTCAAGACTTGAATTTAAAGGATGTGTTGTTTAAATCCCTGCAAATGTCTTTGAGTACAGACTGTTGCCTGAAGCTCTCGCACTTCTTTTCCAGTCGTTAAGTGTTAATACGGACAATTTTCAAAACCTAGCCTGTTCAGTTTGCCTTTGCTGCACAGTGCGCCCTGGCCTGGTGGCTGGGGTACCCCCACCCACTGAGCTGGGGGTGTAAGTGCCCACAGCACGTGGAGATCCACTGCACACAGCTCTCTGGGGCGGACCTTGCACAAAGCTGCTGGTGCTACAGGGGAAGACCACCATCTGCCCCCAGGTCACGGGTTACAGAGGAAGAACACCAACAGCCAGATTGAACAGTACATGGGGAACTACAGGGAGACTTTGGTAAAAATGAAGGAGTTGGCTCAAAAAATTGTCTTAAAGAAACATGAAGATTTGCAACTGGTGGGCGAGACCTTGGGAAACAGCAGCAGCCGCTAAATTATGTCTGATGAGCTACTTTGTCAATGAGATGGTGTGTTTGGTTTGATCTGTGACTCCATAGCAAAAGTTTAGGCAGATACAGAGTAAAGCATATGCTGGCCTCTCTTGTTACTCATGTATAAACTTTGTTCCCCAATTGATAGGGCGCAATATACGCGTGTTTATATATGTATCGTATGTATAAATCCACACGAGGTTGGGGAAGACTCTGTTACTTGATGTATACAGGGAAAAACCCTTAGGCAGTAGCAACAGCAAGATTAGAGCTAAGCAGTATTTAAAATATGATGAAAAAAATAAACTATTGCAAGGTAAGCATTAGTTCCACAAGCATTACTGTTGAAACTGTGCACACTGCTGTTATCTAGCAGTGAAATTTGGACTTAAATCAGGCCTGGGCACAGGATCACTTTTCTGTCACATTTGGCAGAGCACATGATACAGAGTTTACTCTGGCTGTATGCTTTCCTGATAGTTTTATGCTGGTAGTGTGGTGAAAGTTGGTACCTGATTAAGCTTGAAGCCTGTTGCTACAAAGATAACCCATCAGAAATTCCACTGGTCAAGAGAGTCTGCACCAGACCAGTGATTTGTGTCATCTGTCGTTGGTGTTAGGAGTTAGAAATTTAAGGTTGAACTTGTACCATTGAACCATTGCCTGAAGCTGGTGAGTTCTGACCTTCGCCATCAAGCCTGCATGTGGGTCTGCAGCTCTAGTGAAATAGCTACTGAATCTCTGCAGTATCTAGCATTTCTGCCTTCTGTGGGTCAAAATTCAGTCTGTGCTTGGTGGCTCTTTGAGAAGGCAAATGAAAGAGTTTGAAACTTGAAGCAAGTAGTGCTTCTGATGGAAAGCATTCTCCAGGAGGAATGTTTCCTTTGTTTTCTAAAGATGGTCAAATGCTGTATTCACCTGATGTTCAGGGAAAGATTTTTCCAATGCTGGATTGCCTTCAAAAAAATGTTTTGTCCCTAGGTCCCAAAGGCTTTGTTCTGAGCCTCAGTGGTTTGCAACTGCAGCAGGGCTTCATACTCCAAAGGCTGTAAACTGGCATCAGGAATTACCTGGAGCTGAAAGAAGGACCTGAGCACTGGCCTGGAGTGATTACAGTGATCTAAGGCAGGCATGAGGCAGACAGCCTCCTTCTGCCGCATCTGGAGCCGGCACGTTTTCTTACATTCGGCTTCAGAAACAGGAGGCCGTAATAACACAGCCGTCAGGTAACAAATGCAGAGGATATTGTGGCCTCAGCGGGAGGAAGGGATGAAACTCCCCATAAAGCTAAAGATGTGAGAAGGTATTTTTGGGATGCTGCCCAGTCATCCAGACTCAGTAAGGAGTCAGATAAGAATCCAAGGCTTCACACAACCTTAACAAAAAAAAGCTTGCAGGCCTTTAATGGGAGACAGCCAGCTTCATTTCCAACAGCATCATTTCAGCCTTGCGTAGGTTTGGGCTGAGCTCTATATTTGATTAAAACTGGCAGACAGGAGGAGTTTCATGTTTCATTTTTGTAGCCAAAATCTCTGCTGTACTTTCAGAAAATCACATGTAGTGCTAATAGAAACAATTTAGAGATTTTTTTTTTTAATAAGTAATCCTTTTCATTCTAAGACATTCATTGCCTGAGGCTTCCTTTGCCATTGAACTCCACTTTATTGATGTGGAGCTTCAGTTTAATTTTCCTCCTCACAAAGTCATGTGTGGTCACTATGACTGTGTAGCCACGGTTGCAAAGGAGGTAGTCAGAGTTTTGCTGGGTTCATTTAATTTCTGTATGCAAGAATTCTGGTCCAGCCTGATGACTACCTCACTTTCTCACATTCTTGAGGAATGTCCCATCCCATAAAAAATACTCCACGTGAATTACGTGTACTAACCTGAGACCATCAATCAGGTATGGTTTAGAGGGTATTAATCCTGGAGTCCTACATGTTCAGAACTTTATTCCTGCTTTCTCTCTCCTGTTAACTCCCAGCACTTCTAAGTGAACAATTTATAATCCTAACTGCAAAATACAGTCTCCATATTAAAGTATGTATTAGGGTATATAAATTGTACATATGTGCCTACAGAGGTATGAACATTTGTTTTAAATGCAATTTTTATGCTTTCTAACAAATTCCAGTTGTGATGTTAATTTCAGTTGCTAAGGTATATGATTTAGTATGCTCTGTATTATAAAATTTAAGTTCTTATATCCTTTTTGTGTAACAAAACCAGGACTAGTCTTTTTCCATCTCTGCTGTATTTCTCGTGTCCCTCAGCTCAAGTTGCCGTTGAATCACTCAGCAGCTCCTGTTCCAGTTTTTCCTTTCTCTTCTTTCTTAGAGAAAAACAGACCCACTGCACTTGATCAATTAAAAGCCATTTTCAGGTGTCAGAATATAAAACATTACAGAAATCTGAAAAATGGAGCTGATCTGACGAACTGCTGCAGTAGTTGCACTGTCCATGAAAACATCTGCAGCCTAGTCTCAGGATACGAGCTTGACATAAACACAAAACAAACCCACGAGCGCCACAGGAGACAGCTGCTGCTGAGTTCATTCTCCTTCTTTTCCAGAGGTGTAGCAGGCACAAGTTCAGGCTTTAACCAGGTGTGAGCTGGGCATCAATGTCCTACTGTAAAAGCAATCTTCTGGGGACACAGCAGTACAGGGCACCCAACTGTCCTCCTGATGCCCTTCCTCCCAGGGACAGGGACCTCAGATTTCGGCTCAGGAAGGAAGTTATTTGCCTCTGAGCCTGGGATCACACTCCTTCTGACTGGGGAGGGGTCTGAAGCAAAAGCCCAGGGACGTGTTCAGTGTTGGGAAGTAAACTGGATCTTTAGAAAGTGGTGCTTAAAAAAAACGAAGTTAGGCTTCTGAAGTGATTCACATTTGCAGCTCCACTCTTTCCATTTCACAGTTACTTTTGTAATGAGAAAAATGTACTAGAGCAACTTCTTTGTAAATACACTCCAAAATTAATGGCTTATAGTAAAACAGAAGATGGCAATTCTGTAGTAGTTCCTTGTTATAAAATGAAAAAAGAGGACTGAACTATAAGAATGCACTGCTAAAAAGTATAGTATTTTGAGCAAGTATATTTCTACTTAGAATTCAGGAATTCTACATGTGAGTGGATTTATAGCTTTTTGTATTCCCTTTCACTGCAGACTATTATACCAATTTCTCTGGGTTGTGTTTGTATCCGGTCCTTACTGAATAGGTAATTGTTCTGATAGATAATGAGACTACATTTGGATAACATCAGCAAATTTTTGTGAAGTCTGAAATCATGATAACCAGCACAGTAATCTTATATTGCATGTATTTTCCAAGTATGGAAAGTTTTCTTCAAATAGGGGGTGGCTTGTGGCTTTGAATCTATAAATGAAGCTGTTTATGCAGCCCTATGAGTAGGTTTTGGTAGCTGTAGATGACACTACCTGGAAGACCAATTCTGTCCTTAAAAAATTACTCTAGTAATTGCTTTATCAGAGTCTATATTTACTGTTTCCCACTGAATATTTACTACATTTACTCACTTTTCGGCTGAAATATATTTTTCCAAACTAAAAATGCCCCAGGGTCTCCACGAGCTCTTTTTATTTCACGCATCGTCACTGACAATAAAGATAAGACAAGCCAAATTATACCGCTAGCTCTATCTCTGTAACATCAACTGTGGTTAGATTATGCCTTCAGCAACATCTGAAAAACCACATTGGTTTGCAGTGTGCTTGTTCGGCACATGAGATGGTAAGACTTGACTTGTCTGCCAGATCTTTGTGGATTTGAAACTGAAAAACACCTCCGTTTGCCAACTGAGCAAAATATATAATGTAATAAATGAGACTTAATGAACCTGCACCCATGAATTCTGCACCCACTCAGGAAATCTTGGCAGTTAAACCTCACTCCAAGTTTGGCTTTCATAGCAGATGATAATAAAAGCATGACATGCACTTTGGTCAGGGCTTTTTTAGTGTTGAAGACAAATAGCTTGGAGATTTTTTGTAACATTTTAATACAGGAGTATAACAAAACCTCTCTAGCACATACTTTCAACATGTTTGTTCTCATGTCCTCCCTTATTTCTCATGTAAGTTTTCTTAAAATCCATTGCATTTTGCTTTTTAGGTTCTTTTTATATGCCAGTCAATCAATCAATAGCTCATTTAATTCATGAGAATTAATTCAAATTTTAGGTCAGGTAATATCAGCCCAGTCAGCCAGAGCTGCACATTATGATCTCAAGGGCACTAAGGGCTTTTCTTTTGGTGAGTTTCTGCTTCTTTAAAAGATTTGGCAGCATGTTAAACCAAAGGTTTTCGCTTTCAGTCCAATGCAGTCTTTGGATGTTATTCCAGGATTTCCTCTGTGTGCTACATGGCAAGAGATCAAGTCTGTAGATTGCATTCAATTAAACAGATCATCTAAATGAGATGATGAAAATAAGCGTGTGGCACATATTTGTACTGCAACCACTGTAGCCTAGTCAATACCTATAGTTAACGAGCACCACAGATTTCACTGTTCAGGATCATGATACATTTCAGTATCCCAAAAATCTGGGAAAAAAGTATCAACTAAGAAAAAAATAATGAGTTTGATTTCTGTGGCTGGTAGTTTTTGTTTGCCTTCAAAGGTGCAGTCCTTATCATTTACCCTGACATCTTGTGTGCAAACACTGGCAGGGTCAAGCTTAAACAATGGGAAACCTGCTCGTAAAGGCTGCCCATTGCAATGTTTTCCCTTAATGTGAAAAGTGAACAACTACAAATGGGTGACTTGTAAGTTGCTTGTTAGGGCAATAACTCTTGCTGACAAACGAGCTCCGAGTTGGATGGGGAGGAAAGAAGGGGAAGTTCCCTGATCTCTTTTGTCTCAGTACAATGTGCTGGATTTAATAGAGGCTGGAAAGGCTGAGCAGAATGCTGCTGGTGTTTTGAAAAAAAAGCAATAGTTTCTTTTTAGCAGGGTTGAGACAAAACAAGACACAGTATTTCTCCTACTTTTTTTTTTTTTTTTCCCAGAGCAACATTAAAAATGCGGACCTCATAGCTGATAGCCATCACTACACAGAGTTTATAATTTTCCACCTGCATGGATGCTTTCTCTTGTGCCGTCCCATTGGAATCCTACCTTTTGTCTGCCAAGTGGAACTAAGTTAAAATACTTTTCTGCTGATTTGGCAGGATTAAGAAATAAATTAAAGCACCCTGACTGCCTAAAAGTCTTGTTTTACCAGCTGCTTGCAAAAATCTACTAATGATTACATTTTAAGTCCTTTTAGCACTTCGGGTTCAGCAGGTTAAGCCTACTGGACCTAGTGGCATGGGAGTCATGTGTCTCCTGTATCTGAGAGATCAATGTTTTATAGCAGGTTGGCTTAGCAATAAACAGTGAAAAAAGAACCATCACTTTACACCTAGTTCTATTAAACATACAGTACTACCTCACTGATGTATCTAAAGGCCAAGTAGTCTCTCTGGCAGCCATGGTCACTTCTCGCCAAGCTAGAGCTGTCATGTGAACTCATATAAATCTGTTCCATTTGTGGAAAATGAAAAACTCAAGAACCATGAGAACATAAAATGTAATTAGGAAGTCATTTCACCATCCATAAGGGGTTACTTCATTAAATTTAAACATATCTCTGCACACATTTCATTTAAAATCAACTTAAGGATATGATGGTTTAAAAAGGTAGTAAAGAAAATGAAGCAAATATGCTGACCAGAGATTCTTAAAAATATTTTTCTCCATTATTTTGCCACAGACTCCATTTTGGCTGGATCATTACCTCACGTGTGTGCAGTGCCTGAAATGGACTGCAGTATTTGATATAGTAAAAGTAGCTGGTGTTTTGTTCATGGGGAATGAAAATTAAAAACAAGACAGTTAATTTTATTGGAATTTGAAAAATTCAGTGGAAAAAATTATTCTCTGCATCTAAGCAAGTTTACGTGAGCTTACTCAGTTGTAGCAGTCTAAGCACCTTTCTCCAAGCTCAAGGTCTGTCTGGGATGAGTCCGTGCTCAAATTCTTAGATTCTTAAGTTTGATTAGGACTGAACAAATTACAAGTAGTTTGTGCTAGAAAATCTGTTTTATTTCAAAGCAATTTTGAAAAAAATAAAGCAACTGCAATATCTTAGCCTTCTGAAATTAACCCGACTCTGAAAAGGATATGCATGATTTCTTTAGACCTATATATATTTAAAATATCTGATTTTCAGAACCAGGATCAGTTTGGATAATTTGGGAAACCTGAGTGACATTTGCCAAAAATGTTTCCTGATGACTTAGCCTTTCAGAATATGCTAAGCATCCCTTTAGGTTTTAAGATACCCCATGGCTTACTGAGGCCCACACTGATGATTATCAGTTGAATGGGCCCTGTCAGGGGAGATTTTGACCCATGAAAACAAGGACTTCCTAGAGAATAGATAACAAAAACCAAAGGTTCATCCAGTCATCTCTGTTTCTGTAGCTTACAGTAAACAAAGGAGCAATGTAGGCTGGCTGCTTAGTGCCTCTTTTCTCCCATTTTCTCCATTTGAATTACCTACGGACAGCTGGGTTGGTAGTCTGCTTGGCCTTCTGTAATTAGGACGCATTTCTCTAGATCAGAAGTGAGATGTCTTAATTTGCTGCCAGGATTAAATGAGGGCCATTCTTGCTGATAACTTTCTACCAGTGCAGTGAAGGACTGTTTTGAGCGATTTACTGACCTGGGACCTGGTGAAGCAAAGGATTACGGGATGAAAATATGCAGGGTATAAAACAGGTCACATATCATCAATAAAAATACCGATAATCCAGGTTTTTTTCTTCACGTTTTATATGTAGCTACATCATTGATTTAAAAGCATTCCCTACAAACTACTGCGCTAGCTGATTACCACTGCGGTTTTCTGTAACAACCTTCTATTGCTGCAGCCCCATATTGTAGTCCAGCACACTTCAATAATGGTGGTTGCCTGGTAATACTTTCTCAAAACCTCTTTATTAATAACAGTGAACTTGGGTTTCTTGCAGGCGACTTGTAAGAAACCCAATAGGGATGATATATTAAAAGAAACCCAAACCTTTCACTGTAGATCTTAGCTTGAAAGTTTGCATCTGCAGAAAACAGTTTTCTGAATCTGAACTTGGCCCAATATAAGAAGTAAAGATTATTAAACTATTCAGACCTGAATGTTGTCAGTGTGTGGTTATATGCGAACATGAAGATTTAATTTTGGCCCAATATCCAATTCTTAAGCTTGCTGGAATTGCCTTATACGGTGTTAATAACAAGTTTCTCTACTAGAAAATGAAGTAGTACCCTCTGTAATCCAGTATAAAATAAACCAATCCCTGTGTTCAGTATGTTGTATGGTCTTCCTCCAAATGTGAAGAAAGCTAATAGTTTCACATCCTACTGCATTCAATACTTGGACTTCTTAAAAAATCTTAAATCCGTTTTGCATTTTCACATCATTTCCAAATGTGTTAATCCTGTGAGCTTTTCTCCTGTAAATAGGTGAAACGAACTCTTTTGGGTTATGCGTAACAGTACTGTTGGGATTTCTATAAGATTCTTTTTTAAATATGATTAAAATAAATAAAATACAGTGGTGTTGAGAAAAATATTTCCTGTAGCAGCAGGATATGCTTTTTTTTTTAAACGCAAGTCCCAAGCTGGGCTGGAGTCTGTGAAAATCAAAGGCATTTTTTTAAAAGATAGAAGACCATGTAGATTTGGCATGCTGACAAAATCTCACTTATGGAATCTATTCAGTGTCTTAGCCACAAAAATTGCAGAAAGAACACCAACAAGATTTTTAGCTTCCAGAATACTGCATTTCTTCCTCTCTTCTCCCTTCTCTGTACTCATTTCCTGAAAGTTGGCTCATTAAGGAAAGGAAATGATATTTTTCTTAAGAGCAAATAATTAGCTGTTCCTGAAATTCCATCCCATGGGTTGTCCCACTGTCTTTGATGTACCTATGGTACCATAATTTCACCTGAAGATCTGATTCCATGAGTTGGATTTTGTTATATAAAGTGTATTTCCAAAAGAAAACAATTTTTTTTTTTTTCATAGAGCAGATGCGTTTTTACCCTGCCATTTTAAAGCAAATATATTAGGTAACTGAATCTTTTTTAAAAGCTGGATTTTTAAAGTCAGTCTGGGATTACGCTAAATGATGAATAAACAAACAGAAAGAAAGCCTCTAAATGCTTGCACGTCATTACATTTTTGAGAGGTTTTAGTGAGTGGATGAGAATAACCACAGAAGCATTCTAAAGCTAAGAAAATGAAAACAAAGACCTGAAGACCCTTTATATTCTGTATATTTTGCTCATTTACTGACTTATTCCTTTAGATTTGGTGTTTATAGTCAGGCAGTTTCAAACCACTTGCGTCTTCAGTTTTCAGCTGAAAGCATTGGGAACTCTGTAAATATCATCAGGCTTCAGCTCCACGAGCTTTTGAAGCCAGAATAAAGTGGAATGACACCCTTCCCCTGTCCTTCCCCTGTCCCCGGTTGTCCCTGTGAGGCTTCCTCCCTTCCCTTGCCAGGGGCTGGCAATGTGGCTTCTTTTCAAGGCAGGACCAGCTCTTGCCAGCTTCAAGGGTCTGTGGGATAATGGTGTGAGCCTCTCACCCATATTACTGCTTCTTTGTCCTAGGTGCTAAGCAAAAACATGCATGGGCAGACACAGACACAAACCTCCCACCATCTAATTTTACTTGCAGTGCACAAACCTGAAGGTGGAGGAAGGGTAACAGTAATCAGATCTCAGTAGCAATTGCTCCAAATTATGCAAGAATCTTTTCTTAAACTTAACAAATGTCGGTTGTTCGCCACTGTCACTTTTTCCTTTCCCACCACCTGATGGATAACGCTAGATGTCTGACCAGACTACTCAGATACAAACGCTTCCAAAGGGGGTAACAAGAACCTGTGTGGGATGCAATTGTTAAGTTGCACATCGATGGCAAAAGGTTTTCATCTTTAGCACTTGATTTCCGAAGCAGTACAGTGTGCAATGGGACACAGAGGCAAAGGACGATGCTGTCAAGAGCTGCTGTGCAAAAGTTCTTGTGGTCCTCATATGTCCTTGACTACAGAATGATACTGTTTTGTGTATTGTTATTGAAGGTATACATAGAAAATTGAGCGTATAAACAGGTAGTTCAGAGAACACTGGGACCAAAGAGGCCTGATTTCCTGTAAATTCTCATGTTAAGTTTTATAGACCTTTGTCCTTTAGTTTTTCAGGTGGTTGGAGCATGTATTTGGGCTTTCTTCCATGTGGATTCTCTGGTGTCTAACAACATTTGAGCTCACATTACCCTCGTTCCCTCACCGGTGGCATTAATACGGTTTCTCTCCTCTGCCTGCCGCACACTTTCAAAAAAGTGGCTGGAATCCGAGACTCTGAAACTTCCACAAGTGTGGTTGAAACTGTGCTTGCTAACACAAGGTTTGAATTTGTCCATGAACACAGAGCAGTTTTAACTGGGCAAGGGAGCTATAATTCCACTGACTCCAGTGTGGTTGCTGAAGTGGCCAGGAGGCAAAATTGTGCATATGTGAAAAATCTCAGGATTTTAGGAAGTGTTCCTTCCAAATTGCAGTAATAAGCAAAAACACTGAAACTATTTCACGGAAGTGAAATTCTGTAATGTTTTGTTACAAAACACAAATATTTAAAAAAAAAGGTGCCTCCGAAGTTCTTAGTGGTAGGAATGGGATCAAATTGGGAACCTGGAGGTTCTGATAATCCTGGCTCCTACTCAGCTGACCAGGGAAGCTGATGGGAGTAAGGTATACAGGTTGGCCACAACTGGGAAGAGTTTGCATTTTTCAGCAGAGAAGTGTTTCGCGAAAAAAAAAAAGTTGCTGGGTGCAGCAGTTGCTCCTAATTCACACAGTATATTTATGAGTAATATCAGACCCCAAACAGTGCCAGACCCCATTGGCATCTCACGTGATAACTTAGCAAACAGGGAAAAAAAGGATGATAACAGAATACTAATATTAACTTTGTAGGAGAGAATAAAGATCTGTTGCACATTGATCTCATTAAGTAAATGATTTACTGGAATTTCCTCTTGCTTTGCAACTTGCTTGAGAACATATTCAATCATCTCAGCTATCTAAGGCCTGGATAATTTCATCTGGTTCTCTGCCAGCTATGACACAGCCATTTAACACTGTCACTTTTCTTGGCCACCTCCATTCAGCGTTTGTTGTTGGCCTCTGTTTCTAAAGTAATAGGACAGTATTTTCCCAAGATACCAAGGACATGTCCAACAGGCAACAGGGAGGTTTCATCTGGCTCTGCTTAAAGCTGACTAATCATTGAAAATTTGGTCTGAGGTTGTAAAGGACAGCACTAGCTTTTTGTTCTCCTTGTAAGATTTGTTTTTATATATCCCGAAGGCTAAAAAAAAAATATATCAGGAGAAGTAACAGAAACTGTATAACTGTGGATAAAACAGACTTGTTTGAGTTTGGTTATCTTAATTCCTGTCTTCAACTGGTTGGACACAAGAAGTAAAGATCTGTTACCAGTTTCCTTGCAATGTGGAGCTGCTAGCAATAAAATGGCGTGCAAAAGAAGGACAAAAGAAATTTCTCATGGAGCTGATTTAGCATGAAAAATAATTAACAAAATAATATAATTATGAATTTGAGACTCTGCTGGTTAATACTTCACATTCTCATGTCTAATTTCCATGAATATATAAATGTGTATTTAACATGGTTGAAGATATAATAAGGATCACAGGTTTGTGGGGAGGGACACGCACATGCGGTGCATATGTGATTTCAGTATAGTGATTTCAGTCCAGCTCCTTAATTGCTAAGATTCTGACATCATGATATAACGAAGGCATAATCAAGATACATGAGAGTCACTTGGGATATCTGAGCATGAAGCCATGGGACGCCAAGAATTTAACAAATTACCTGATATCTACAAACTTATCACTTATGCATGTTATTGGATTAGAAATAGAAACAGACCTGATTACTGATTTGAGAATCAATAATGGTTTCTAAAACAGCTGATGAAATTACTTTAGTACTTGCCTACTTATCTTGTTTATAACACTGGGTAAAATTAGTTACTGATAATAGAGGGAGCCTGGCAATCCAGTGTTTGTGAAGATTGCTCTCTCTGCTTTTGCTAGTTAAAAAAATAAGAGTATTATGTGAAATGACATTTTTATCACCAAAAGGAGATTTTTATGACTTGCAAATATTGTATGTTGGACAGAGGGCACATCTTTACTGACAAATATATTTAAAGAGTAAAAACACCTAATTAGGTTTTATAGTACCTATATTTGTCTAGCAGAGAGAACCGATTACAGGGGAATCAATAGGCAGGACCATTCACTGCAGCAACGCAAACGCAGTTGGGCTGATGAGAGTTTGGAATGAGCCAGGAATGTACCTGGAAGCCAACTCCCTCACTGCTGGAGATTGCTGCCTCACATCCAGCACTGACTGAAGATCTGTCTATGTATTAGCTACCCCATTATTCATTGCAGACCAGCAACTCAGAGGTAAACCCAGTATTTGAAATGACCGGTGTGCAGGGCAACTAATTACAGCTGCAGCTGTAGCAAGGCTGCTATAACAGGGGCAAATGGACTACCCCCATAAGTACAGGGAGATAAAGGAGCACACTGCTGCCGTGGGCCCCTGAGAGCTTAGACCTGCTCAGATCTGGGTGCTCTCCAGCATTGCTGGGGGCACCAGCCAGAAGATAAAGGTGGGGAGGAGAATTTGATAGAGGCTGCACTGGTGTGCTGGGCAGAGGCCTCCTTTGAAAGGGTGCAGGGGACATCTCTTGACCCCTGCCCTCCCTGCGCTTTGGGCTTACTGTCATTGTCAACAGCAGTACTGACCCCAGGTCTTTGTGCTGAAAGAGTGTGAGGTCTTTCCCTCTGCCCTTTTTTAGCACCTTTATAAACCAGGCATAATTTCACCCCACATGTGTTGTTTCCAGAAATTAAAAGCTGTACATATGCCTCAAAGTAAAAGAGTATTTTCTTGCAGCCTTTGCTGTTGCTACATCGACTGGCTTAACCTTGGGCTGTGTAGCCCCCAGATGCACACTGCCTTCTTCTGTGTCACTCCAGCCTAAAACATTAAAGAGATGCACTTATAACTTCTTATCAGCACAGCATGAAGACAGGAAGAAAATAACTTTTAAGAAACAGCATGCCTTTTAAAATAATCAGCTCAGACTTCTGGTTCAGATTAAGCACAATAAAGCTTGGGTTGCACCCGTACTATATCCTTTGGGGAAGAAAACACCACAGAGGCGTTGTTCATAAGAATGGATTAGGCTTGCAAAGATCAGTAACTAGTATAATCTGGAACCTCAATTCAGATGCTTTGTTTTTTAAAAATAGGGTTCACTGGGGCAAATTTATGCCAGATGTAACAACCATGGCCAGCAAAACTAATTATTTCTATTTAAAAATTCCATTGCTAACACAAATGCTGCCTGGAATGGTGTGGGTTCATATTTTCAGCATATGAAAGGGCTCTGCAACTGCTGACATCTCTGGAAGCAGTTTGACCAGTATAGCCAAGAGTCCTCTGTGGAAACAAAAGCCCTGTGATTCTTTTATTAAGTGTATCGTGTTTTCTTCTGTGCATGGTAAATACAGCTAGGACCCATGAATGTGGGAGAACACCCGTTGGTGAGTCCATCATCAACTCATTAAGCTATGTATAGCATATAAAAGGGCATTCTTCCCATAAAAATGTAAATTACAGCAGAGATAAAGTATTCCCTTTCTCCATAAACTTTTTCAAATGCTCCAGTTAGCTGTACTTGTCAGCACATGCACATGCATGTGTGAGCTCACAGGACATGCAAATACAGATTTATGGGGGGAAGAATAACTGTAGAGTTTTATACTCCATCCATTAACTCTGGCTCCCATTCCCATCCCACACAATAGTACTGTGAGTGATAAAATCCCTTCTTCCCTCTCTCCCCATTTATAGCAAGGCTATTCCTGAGTACAGAAGAAGAACATTTCTTCTTGAATTTTGATCATGCAGTCTACAGCGTTTCAATGCATAATTAAAAAATTTCACTGACAGAACAGGTATGAACTTTCCAAAGTTTGACTGAAATTGCATTTGAAAGCTCTGTGATCTATGTTTCAGTTACAGAGTGGTTAAACTGCCTAAATTTTACTGATGTAGGTCTGGACACATGAGCTGAAGTTAGCAGGCTTATAGATTTAGGCCCAGGGACCCATCCTAGCCCAACAATTTAGGCTAGGTTAAGGACACTTGAACTTGTTATGGTCAGTTGAGTGCCAGGTTTTCTTAAACTGTTTTCT
Source organism: Platalea leucorodia (assembly GCF_965183815.1). Taxonomy (NCBI): domain Eukaryota; kingdom Metazoa; phylum Chordata; class Aves; order Pelecaniformes; family Threskiornithidae; genus Platalea; species Platalea leucorodia. The sequence continues at coordinate 28,131,243 of NC_138825.1, read as the reverse complement.
CAGCTGTATTTTGCACTGAGGTAGGGCTCCAAAACCATCAGGAACAGGAATTTATGTGGTTTGTACTTATATACTCATTATCAAGGGTGCATAAAAGTTATGAAGAACATCAGAACTCAAGGTCCAGAATTTGTTTTTAAAAACATCTTCAATAAAATCCATAGTTTCATAATACTGTAGCACAGAAAAAAGAATCCAAGAACCACCAGTGGGCAGCTGTGTAAGCCATTGTCTTTCGATTACCTCCCATAATGTTTCATGAGTGAGGACTTCTGTTTAGCCCTATTAACAGACATCTGCAATGGAAGAGATGCTGTGTGCATGGCCAGAACATAAATAAGAAAAACTGATTCCAGCTCTATTGTCACTTCCCTCAAATATATTTCATTAGAAAAGTTCTTAGAAAAGTCATTAGAAAAGATCTTATCTGATTTACAGGATGTTTCCTCTCAAATCAGCAAAATCGTGTCACAATATTAAGAAATCCTTTGCTGATCTGCCAAGAAAATTATTAATGCCCCATGAATTCTTACTCAGACCTTGAATGGAAGTTTTATTTCCATTTACTGCCATTTAATTTAAAATCTTGCCAGACTAGTAACCTTTTATCTTCATCAGGTTTGCTAAGTCAGTACATGCCTTGCAGTGCATATTGCTGTTTCCACAGGGAATGGTCTGTCACTGTCAACCTGAGAGCAGCACCGCAGGTTGTGCTGATACAGCTTCACTGGCAGAAAATCATAAACTAAGTGAAGTGGTTGGACCACCAGAGGAATGACGAATAGCCCTCAGAATAACCTCGTTACCTCCCTTTAGAAAAGATGATGAGGGATCAAGGGAAGGCGCATTTTGTTTGCGTTCTTTTCTTGACCTACCATGACCCAACTGAGACAGTAACACAAATTTCAGAAAAAGGCTGATGTTAAGCAATACTACTCAAAAATCTCACAAGAAGGACTTGATCAGGGAAGAATATTCTGAAATCCAAAGTTGCAGATTTGTAAAAGAGCCCCACTCAGCATCTGAAATGTTGCCCAAATGAAAGAACTAATTAAGGAGTCTAGTTCAGCCGACTGTAAAAATTTTGGTACATTTAGATTAGTGAATTTGATTTTTCTAGTCAGTCGTCCACAGTAAGAAGTAAAAGATAAACTACACTATCCACATCTGGAGTTGAATTCAGAATTCCCCCCAAACTCAAGGATATTGGGAGCTGAGATTTCAGCTCTTGTCCAGAAAAATCCCAGATCTGGATATCAATAAAAAACCACCAGTCATCGTATGCCTCAAATAATTCCTTTCTGTCCAATCTCAGTTCTTCAAGCCTATAGAACATCCTGCAGTTGTGTGATTTTTATGAAATAGGGTGGCTTTGTGCATTGTGCCTTAGTTTTCTAAGTTTTGCCAACCAGAGAGACAGAAATATACTCTAGATGCCGAAGAGATTGTGGTCAAGAATGCATAGAGGATATCCTCCTGTAATGACTCTTTGACCTTCCTGGTTTGTTTTCCTTTTCATAGAGATGAAGCATCACTCAAAAACTCTCTGGGGACTTCTGTGAGAGTATGAAAAATGGAGCTCCCATTCTCATCCGAGTGGTTGTGCTGATGGGGAACAAGGGTGCAAAAACTATCATGAGGTTACTGCAGATGGTTTCTGGATTAACTATGTGATTTTGCTAAACAGTCCAATAGCAAATGCTTTGCCTCGACATGAATAACTCAAATGAAGGATTTCAGGCCATGCAGAGGTAATTAATTTGGAAAAAAATTAGGAGACATTTTAATCCGATCATATTTGAATAGCTAATGAATGAAAAGGAATTCTCTTTGCTTCCCCCTTCTTTCCATTTGAGCCCTTATTTTACTCCTGCTGATATATTTATTCCTGAAGCATGCATAGCTTTCATAGGCTGACAGATTCCTCCATCCACAGCCTTTCAGGGCAACACCTAGTAATTCCACAGGTACTACAGTCCGAAACTCTTCAAAGCACTTCATATGTGGAATAATGGGCTAGTTAATCTTTGTTAGAATAACAGCAGAATATGATAAAGCTATTGAATGCACTAAGATAATCAAAACAATTTTTAAAGCTGACTTTTAATAGGCTCTTGTGTTTCAAAGAGTAAAGATTTATACCAGTACCCAACAGCATGCACTTCTTCTGTAGAACGCTTTCAGATAGAAAACATTCTGCATGTTTTCTTGGAAAAGGTTGAATCTAATTCTCTTCCCACTTCCACCATCTTTTTCCAAGTTGAACATGCTCCTTTTGCAGTATCATCTCCCGTTAAATTAATGCTACTGACAGGAAAATCTGGTCTGTAGTCTCTGTGTGGACTTCTGTTTCTTGCATAGAGGGAGGCCAATGCAAGGCTGAAATCTGCACTGCTTGGGTTAAAAACATAGAGGTACCCCCATCAGAAGCTTGGAGAGACAACCCTTTTTTTAACTCAGGGGTAGATTGCAAAGCTTAAACCTGTTAAAATCCCCCTTCTACAGGAATGAAGTTCTGGCCACTAACACTCTCAAAGAAGCTTTATTCTTTGCTCTTATCTCAATGCACCCATCCCCCTGGGAGGCTCGTTCAAACCTCAGACAACTTTGCGGCCAAACTTTGTTTAAGCTCATTCGAGCTGTATAGTCCAAAGTATGGTCTCTCATAAGAAATCATTAGAAACCCTTCTGTAGTTGAAGAAGTCTAGCAAGAGTTTGCCAAGCACTCTCTGCAAGTCTCCAGGCACAGAATTGGATTCCAGAGAAGCACAACTTGGCAGAATTGATCTGCAAAGACATCTATCACTACAGCTCGGGTGACCTGAAAACTGTTTTTAATGTGATACTCGGTTTAAGCTGTGATAACTTTATAAATGCTACAGACTAGAAGTGCAAGCCTTTATTTGTAAGAGCAGTGGTTCCTGAAGGAAATCAGAAAGTACCACCCCTGTTAAATTTCTAATTGGCAGATTCAGAAGGTTTGTCTAAACTGGAGGAAGTGCATCGCCTGGTTTAGTCTTTAATAAATAATTCAAGGCCAGATCCAAAGCCTGTTAAAATTTATGAAAAAACCTCCCAGTGATTTCAGTAAGCTTCGGATAAGGGCCTATGCATCTATATGTCTTCCTCAAGGCATTTTCAGTTTGAGGGTATCATGTCATTGTCCTTATTATTTTAGTGCATCATAAAAGTATATTGTCATCACAAAAATTTTAGCAGCTGAAGGTAAGAATGGAAGAACTCTTTCATGCAGTATAGGAATAAAAAAGGAAAAAAGGAAAATGATCCATCCAGACTCACTGTAAAGCCCCAACATGCTCTCTCACTACAGGAATGATACTGTCAAGTTACAATTATAATTGCTGATTGGATTTATGCCAGCAGTTGACCCAGCTAGCAAGTTGATCATCAACTGAGATGGGGATGTAAACCTTAATAAGAATTGAAAGAACAGAACTGGAATTCCCCATGGAGCCCTTGAACAGTAGACAGTGTTATCTTTGCAGCTGTGCGTAGGAAGAAAGCATAGACATTGACAGTTCTCCAGTCTTCAGCATGCACACAATGGTGTATTTCAGATGAATCCGTTTTTCTGTTATGGGCTACCACTAACATGGATCCATCCTTACATCTGGTGCCTCTGTCCTTTTTATTTTTTATAGCTGATGGAAAGCCTACTCAGTGAGAAAGATGTTATCTTTGAAATCTTTTTTTTTTTTTTTTCTTTTTAAGGAGCAGTACAGTTATGCCTTCGTATACACACAAAGAGCAAGTGCTTAGTGGGTGGTTTTCTACACTCATCTTCTGAAATTACTTTTAAATATGCTGTTTCAATGAATAGTGCCATCTAAAAGGCTTTCTCAGACATAGGTTGTGTGCTCTTTTCAAGTCTTTCTCCAGTATACCCACTGGTATATAAATTAATAGTCTCCATCACTTTGTAAAATTTTAAAGGCTGAAGCTTACTATAAATTAAAATTATTAGATATCAGAATATAAGTAACAAAGATTATGATTAAGGTGCATTATAGAGCACACAAAATGCCTTAGTGGGAGGCAATTGGATACCTTTGATTAATAAGAGACTGAGAACCAGATACAGCCTGGCTATTTTCCACCACTGCAGAAGCACAAAGAAGCCATAAACTGAGGTTAACCAACCAATTAAATTGGTTTGTATCTGTTTTGCATCACTAGAGCTGCACAAAGAAGCCAAGATACACTAGTGAGCCTAACCCAAATTTTTAAATAATATTTTCAGAAAAATGTTTTAAAACTGATACCAGTATACTCTCATTAATATGCAGCTTTCCTAGCATGAGTACTAAGTTTACATCAGCCATAAATTTGTTAGTACCGAATTTAAAGCCTGTCAAGTTAGAAGTCTTTAGACACTGTTTGATTTTGTAATTTCTATATTGCTGTTTTCTTTTTTAAAAATTATATGGATTGTCTTATAGATAATGATGGAAAAGTTAATGGAATAGCTAAATAACCTGCAAGAAAAATGTGAAAGATATCAGCCTGGTTGGTATCCCATAGCTGAAGCCCTTGGATATCGTGAATACTTCTTTGGGCAGAACATGTCAAATCACCACTTTACTGTGGATTGCCTGAGCTGTGTGCAGCACAAATCAGAGGCACAGGAGGAACAGCTCGGCTATCTTTATATGCTCCCCACTCTGATTATGACCGCTATCCAGTTATATCCTCAAGATAAATTAGAACAGCTTCAGTGCTGCTTTATCTCAGAAAGTCCCTCAAGGGGCTGTTGTGCTCGTCAAAATTCACCAGGGCTCCAAATCCTGCTTATCTCGGTGAAGACGAGGGTGGACTGATAGGAAGGCAGCTACACCATCTTCCGGTTAACTGAAGATTTCCTCTGTCTGTTAGCACAGGGAAGAAAGACTGAGTGGAGATGTGATAAACAGTATTCAAGGATATGAAAAGTTGTTGCAAAGAGGAAGGGAACAAGCTAATCCCCACATGCAAGGCAGATAGGAGGAAAAAAATGATGTGTTCAAGCAGGAGCGTGAAAGACTGTGAGTAAGAAAGATTAGAGTAATGTTTTCGGGGCGGCATTTTCAGTGAGGGAAGTCAAGTGCAGGAAAAGATTGCCTAAAGCAAGTGTGAAGTCTCTTCATGGAGATCTTTAAAGACAGGTAAGTAAAACTTCGGTCCAGAGTGAGACGGGCATGCTTTACCCTGCCTCACAGTTCCTGACAGGTCTATTTTTGTTACAGTCCCTTATCACTGGAGGAGTTGTGTATACTTCCAGCTAGAGATCAATGACCGTATCTACTGGCATTTCATTGAGTAAGTCACCAGAGTTAACTTAGCTAATCCTTGATCTGCAATTACTTTGTGGCTGCAAGAAGTTGCACAACTTTCTACGAACAAAAGAACATCTCCTGTTAACACATTCAACCATTACTTGTCCTCCCTTTGACAGGACATCTACCACATCAACAATTTAAACTGTCCTCCATGGACATCTTTACAAAAATACCATATTGAACAAAAAAACACCATACAGCTGATTCAATCAGGAATATAATTACGTTAGTGGAAATATTTTCATGTAGTGGCTGAAAATGACTGTGGGAGTGGGCTTGGGTTCAGTTTTGAGGCTCAGTTCTGAATGGTAAGGCTTGAATTTGGAAGTCCTTTTTTTTACAGGCCTGCCAGGCAGGATTGGAAAGCTTTCAGTACTCGGTAAAACCAAAGTAGTAGTATTAAGTGAATGGGATCAGGAGAACACAGCCCATGTTATTTTTCCCTCCTATGCCTATAAAGAAAAAAATTAAGGCGCCACAAGGAAACTTGGGGATTGAATGGATTTCTCCTCAGTGCCGGCAGAAACATCAGCTGGGATGGAGACCTGGAGGTCCCATGCTTACAGGAAGGGTTTTGTCTGTTTTGTTTCGTAGTCAGTGCTACTTGGACTCCACTTCTTCTCAGACAGTTGACATTTGGCTACATGTTTTGTCAATATTCAAGCCCAAATGTGAATAACATCTGATAATGGAAATTTTGGGACAAACTTCTGCTTTTGGGTGTGTGTACATTTGGACCCACATATGACATGTATTTCTTACCCATAAGCTCCCAAATAAATAACAGAAATGCAAGAAAAAAATAAGTTTAATAGATTTCTTTTCTCAATGTTCCTAATTAAAAAGCAAACTTACCTATTTGTAGGTAACAGTTCAGGATAACAGAAGTGACAGTAAAAAGCTATGTTGGGCCTCAGGTGTTGGAGCACAGCCATTTTGCAACTAATGAAGCAACTATAGTGAGTGTCAATAACCAGGGGAACACTCTCTTTCCTTTAGGCAGATGTTCAGGTTACTGAATCAGGCCAAGTGAGGTGGGATTTCTCCTAACCAAGTGTTCCGTCTGCACCATCATTTTTTCCTCCACACCACCCACTGAGTCTTAGCTTTCCATGTCCTCCAGCTGCCAGCTACCACAGCTAACCTTCCCAGAAGCCGAGTCCCTCCCTTAGCCCATGGCTGCTGTCCATCATTGGCTTTGGAGCAAGTGTTCCAAACTTATTCCCAAATGTGGGTCCCCTGCCTGGTACGTAGCATATTTTGCTACTAGCCAGGACACCGGGGTGGCCTTTTTTGGCTACCTGTTGGATTGGTGAATTCATTGCCCCACTGCCCTCAGGACCCTTGATAATGATCCCCATAGGCTTTCTTGATGCTTAGCAGGAAAGCAGAACTGAACAAGTGTAGACCTCCCTGCTGCTGAACTCGGACAATAGGGCTGCTCATAATACCAGCAGATGTTTTTGCTTTTTAGGCCATACAGGGCAAATTTATTTTCCTCTCAGGAGCAAACGCAAGCATAGCCAAGACTAAGAAATTCAGAGCTAGCTTCCGGAAACCCGCTATTGACTTATGCTGCAAAGCAGTATGCTTAAGGTCCATCAATAATGAGGGTCTTCTGGTTAGTCCAGCAAAAAGCAATGATGTGCCTTAGGCATCCAAGCTGGGCTTAGTTTCATACCCGGCTCTGCTTAAGCATGGTATACCAGATAATTTCTCTGCTTTGTGTATCATATTTGTAATGGCATTGAGTTCTCTTCACCTTAAGGCACTGAGGTGTGAAAGCTGTAGCCCTCTGAAGTCCTCATTAACATTATACGTACCCAGCGAACCTATATTAATTTTTTACATTTATTAAAAAAACAGTACTTCATAAACTATTTTTGGTCTTTCTTCTACTTCTTTGTGCTCATAAAAGCACTAAAATTAAAGCAGAAATAAAGGGGGAAACGCATTAAACTGCTTAAAGTTTTTAGTTCACAAAAACTTTTAACTGGATTTCTTGTTTGGATTCAAAGAGGCAAAACATAAGACTTTGATGTTCTTCATGTGCCTGTTAAAAGAGAGAGAGAGAGACTCACTAATAGGAAGAAGTTGGCATGGAGCCCTCTTTGACACAGCAAGCACAATGTAAAGGATTAAAGGTCTAATCTAGAAGATATATTGCACACTAAACAGCGGAACCATTTAGGAGAACATTAAATGGCACTTAAGCTAAACAGTTGTCCTTGGGAACTGCAGTTTATATGTGACTGCTCTAATATCCATTTTAAGCTTGCAGGGCTTTGAAAACAAGATGTCATTGTTTTATAAAAACACACACATTTAATCTTCCCTTGTGAGGCTGTTCTTGAAATATCTGGCTGCCGGACTGGCAAAACATTTCGGAGGAAACAAATGGGGCTGGTGTCAAAACTAGTACTGTTGCGCTTTATTTCTGAAGTTATTTGCATGTGCTCAGTTGATTTTTTTTTTGATCCAAATAAGCAAACCACAAACTTTTTCAATGATAAAAGTCCCATTTAATTTTTTTAACAGTATTCCCACTGTTCTATAAGCAAATAATAATAATAATACAGTTTAAGTAATATGAGAACACCAAGAAAGTGGTCAGTTCTACATTCACTTGTGTTCTGCGTTCTTCATAAATTAATATTTGTGGAACTATTAGGAGGCTTCAGCCAAAAATAAAGACCACCCAGAGCAAGGTTTCAATTTTAGTATTCTAGGCACAGGTCATTAAAAAAAAATCTTACAAAAAAGCCTTCTTCTGCACCATGTACAGTACATGGATTTTCATGCACATCACTCAGTAGGCGTGTGAAGCATATTCCACTCCTAAAAAATTACAATGCATGCTTTTATAATTCATTTATTATTTTTCACCAGGGAGAAATCATCCTCTCCACCATGCAGGCCAGAAACAGAACAGGAAAAAAGGCAGCAGGGAGGGGATTGTGTCTTGCAGAATTATACCGTCCAGTTTAAAATCTTCCTACTTTTAAACTGATGATCTAGAAAATGAAACAGAGAGAAAAAATTATTTTAAAAAATGTAACTATGTATCTGATACCTTCTGTCTTGTTACTTGTATCAATAATGGTATTAATCCTTGACATAGTGACTAATCAAGCCAGGATATCCCCTGGATCAAGTCATTATCCCTAAAAGCTATCTGAAAAAATAATGGTACCATTGTGGTCCTCATGGATAGTTTTGGTTAAATGAGCTAGTAGTCTCCAAACAGTTCCCAGCAGACAGGCAATCCCAGCTGGTTGCCTTGTTAACTACTCCAGAAGAGAGTCCAAAGGCAAAATCAGTGAGGAGAGCAACCACCTCCCGCAGGGCTGGGGTGGCCTGAAATCACAGGTGGCTTCGGGCTGAGGAGCGCGTACAAGGCATTGCCGGATAGGCTACACGGTGTCATAGCCACAGAGCAAGCAAACAGAAACCCTCTGCCTCCAAGCAGCATTGCAAGACGGTTGCGGGAGAAAAGTTAACAGTTATTTTTATAATAACCTGCCACCAGGCTCCTCAGTCACCAAGCCCATTATGCTTATGGTCATTGTTAGCATGTCATTAACTGCTGGAGTATCTGTGAAGCTGCTCTTCTCAGACCCAGTAGGAATCCACTTAACTGGTTTTTAATTAAAAGCAGCAGCTGATACCTCATGGAAAGCATTCTTTGTGAAGACAATATGGACTCAGTCTGTGCTATGTGCTTGCCATAGTTCTCTGTCCCCGTTTGATACCAGTAGGTAGATTTGCCCAAACACAGTGTTGAGATGTGCAAAGAGCAACAGCAGTTCTGAGGCAAGCTTAGCACTCAGGTTTTGGCTTGTCTAGACCACAAACTAAATGATATCTAGGAATGATATAAAGGCTTTACTAGAAAATGATTTTGTTAGATTCTAATTTTAAATGTTTCTGGTCTGAAATTTGGCAGTGGAGCCAGATGGTGTTAATCCCAGGAGATCAATTATTTCAGCCATCCTCCTATCTCTCTCCTGAGAAGTCTTCTCAAAATGGCTTCTTCTCTTCAGTCCTTCTAGGTATCCATGCCAGATATCACCCCATTCCCAAAGCCATAACTTTCCTTTCAAGTAAGACCACTCCAGCACCATGAAGGCTCTGCCCTAGCTGTTTCTGTCTCCATCATGCACTACTCAGGCCTGAATCTTGGGCTTCCAGGAGTCTCCTGAGATCTGCCCTGGATCCAGCTACACCTCATGGAGAAAGCTCAGAGCTGTGTAGCAACCATAAGTCTTCTGCTTATAGAAAAATAGGAAATATGAGAGTAGAAATTATATGTTTGATTAGAACAACTAATATCCTCAGAACAAATGCCAAACTTGCAGGCACAGAAGAAGCCCTTCTGCATGTCTGAAACAGAAACAAAAAATTTCAAAACAAAGGGCAAGTAAATTTGATTCATTATGATATCTTAACCTGTAAAACATCTGAGAGAAAATTAGTCTTCTTCCTGTCTACAGTCACTTGACTGCTGTCTCTGCAGCCTTCAGTAGAGTCTTTCCTCTGCTTTGCAGTGTTTGACTGAAAAGCCTCGTTGTTAAACTGAGTCTCAGCACACACAGACAAGTCTTACTTGTCCTTTGTGTGTAGGACAGCCCAGGCTTTTCTTTATTTTACCTTTTTTGCTTTTACTTTATTTTTTACTTTATTTTTATCGTTATAAAATGCCAATTGGTTGGTATTTCTGTTGCTTTGTACATGTTCTGCATCAGAGTGATCTCTACCCCAATCAATGATTGTACCAAAAGTTCTGGAGAGAACTAAAAGGCTCCATGGGGTAAAGGGAGGGGCTGGGGATAGAGAATCTGGGGAAGGAAAAAGATTGGCTTAAACAGGAAAAAAATATAACACTTAAATGGAGTTTATTTAGGCAGCATTATTCACTGTGGACTACATAATTTTGGACATTGAAATTTAGAGGAATTGGACAACCTCAGAACTTTTCCAGATTCAGAATCTGGTAGACACTGGACATAAAATGTCTGTGCTGAGCAGAAAATTCTCCCAACAGCAGTTGGCTGCTCCCATGCTGGAACAATGCATACCCACAAATAGCAAGTAACCAAAACACTTTCCATTTCTTAATAGGCTGTCTGCTGTTAATTATTTTAGTTTCTTGCTGGGAACAATGGAGGTGGATTGGAAATGATGGCTCAGAAATTATGAGAAATAAATAACTAACTATTTTTAATGTTTTGGACTTCACCAGTATATAATGCCTCTTGTCAGAAGATCTCAAAACACTTAGGAAAGGGTAACTATTAGTATTATACTCAATTTACAAGCTAGTGGAGAGGGGCTAGGGAGTTAATATGGTGTTTAACTTTGAACAGGGTGCAGGGATGGCTTTTGCTACAGCTATTTATAGAGGATTTACACGACTGTAGTGTTTATTGTGTCTTTCAATAAAAAGCAGCTGCAGAAACACACAGCTGGCAAGCTTCAATACCTGTGAGATACTGAAGACATTATCCAGAAAGCTGATGCACAGGTACAAGGAGATTCACATGCTCTCTGCAGCACTTTAAGTATTGCTTTTCTAACAAAAGTCTGAATTAATTGTAGATGTTTATGTTGTTTATGTTCAAAATTCTCTTCCTCTGCCTGTTTAAAGCCAGATCCTCATCCTGATATAAATCATCCGACTGCATTGTTCAAGTTCTTCAGTTAGGTCTTTGCTGCAGAGTTCTGCAGGCTCTGGTACAGGTATTGTTCCCAGCAATTCCCAATATTTCTTCAAGGTTAGCAGTGCTATTGACCCAGATTTGTTTGCGTAGCTATCCATGTGGGCTAGAGGCTGTGAACTAATTGCACTGCAGCTGACACGAGACCTCCTTTCTCATGAGAAAACAGTGCAAAAATTGACTCTATGACCCCCTTCAGTCCTGTTACGGACTCATCTTTCTGAGTCCACGATGCCTCTCACTTCTGCCCACTAGCAATGTAGGCTATATACTGTCTCTGTATACACATCGTGCAAGAGAGACGCAAAGAAGAAAGGATCAAAGATGTGGCCATAAGCTGAACATCTGCTTCTGCCCATGATCTGTTTTCCTTGACATTTTCTTATCTCACATGCCTTTCATAAACTCCAGAACTTTCAAACCAATCCCTCCTGTCTTCCACTGCATTATCCTGTCCTGCGCTAAAAGAATGAATGCAATTTATATGTATCTAGAGATTAAGACCCCATGGAGAGGTTGCAAAGGAGATATGACCACTGTTATAGCCAAAGGGCTAGAACAACACTGATGAAATTGCTGCCTAAATAAGATGTGGTAAGTTTTACATCTCTATTTTATATTGTTTATATTTTTTATTTGGATTTCTGTAGGAGATGAGTTGGGGCTTAGAACTTTATTCTTTAAAGGAGTCTTTTGTGAGAGGCCATGTAAAGGTCAGCAAAACTTGCCTTATTAAGAAAGAATGAAGAGGAAAAAAAAGATAAAAAGAGCCTGAAGGTGCTTTGATTGAAAATAGCATGCTCAATTGCAAAACTGGATCACGTCTTTTTATCTGGTAAGACAGTGGCTTCTGTGCTCACTGACTCTATTTCAAATCCTAATCCTAAAATTTCATAGCGGGGCTCATCCAAAAGCCATCAGGATCACTTCCACAGTTTTCTGTGAGCTTTGGATTGGACTCTGCCCACATGTATCCAATTAGAACGGTCACTCAGACTCTTGAGATCATCTTCCTTTCATCCTCTTGCACCAAGAGTTAGGGTTTCTCAGGACAATACGATATGCACTCTCCATCAGCAATGCTAAGAGTAGTGGATACATAAAAAAACCACTGGCACCAAACAGCTAATACATCAGATTTCGCCATAACTTCACACTGTGTTCAATCCTATTGACGTCAGTTCTGTGCAGTGTTTGGCCCTAGATTTTCCCACAATGGGATCCCATTCTTTTTGCATGAGAATATGTCTTGGACAAATTGCCATGTCACATGCATTCAAAGGGCCATGATAAACCCTCCATCTTTGCACGGGGCTCCCAATTACATCAAAGGAATTTCTGCATACAAAGCAAGGGTAAAATATGCCTCTAATTTAAGGTTAAATTATACCGTTAAGGCATGGGCTAAAATAAGAGGCAGCAAGGAAGCTGAACCACATTAGGGAGTACATCCAAAGCACTGTGTCTCAGAAATAATGCAGTCCTTTATACTACAAGCATTTGGCACAAATGGGGAAGAATTTTTGATGTGCCTTTTCAGGGAACAAGCTATCTCCTTTCCTTCCTACCATGCATCCCCACTGGAATGCAGAGAAAGAGAAGAAATTAATGATTTAATATGCTCTTTACCTCTTTCAACACTGATTCCAGGCAAAGACTTGTAGGCCTGGTCCCCGATTCCCGCACACCAGCCATCCACAAAGACTGTGAAAAGACAAGGATGCTCTTATTCTCTTTCCCCCATTCCACTGTATATGCACTTCTGAGATGAACAGTTTAGCTTCTGGGAAAAAAATCCAAAGGTGCTTTTTAGCAGTGAATATTCTGATGATTTATGGGATCATATAGAAGAAACGTTATGCATGTACGTATGTTCCTTGCATATGTAAGTATGATTACAAAAGTAGAGATGAATTGTTATCTGTAAGAGTCTATGCTGATAATTTAAATAGATGCTGGCAACAGCACAAGCTTCCTAAACCAGAGTAAAATTTGAAATGCAACTTTTATCTGAGAATGCCATGAAAATACAACCGAGGAGATTCTGCAGGACCAGATATTTGCTGCCACGATTCAAAAACTGTGTGCAAAGTAAAGTCAAGGCAAGGGTGGCAGAATCAGCTCCCTGCTCAGTCTTTTATTTCTCTTTTCTTTTACCTTAAATATGTTGTCTAGACATCAGTAGCAGGTACCTCAAGAGTTCACCTATGGTAGCCTCGCAAATAGCACTGTGCTGGGAGCTGCTACAGTTCCATCAGGTTGCATCTTCTGGAGTAAGGAAAAGGATCACTACATGCCATGAGATTTTAAAACTATTCATGGTAACTCAGTTTGCTCATTGCTATCCACAGAGCTATCAAAAATACAGTGATTTGGAAGATTTGGTGTAAAAGACTCTAAATTGTGTTATGGGAGGATTTTAAGGAGGATTCAGTGGATTCAAGTAATTTATGACTGTATCTGACCTTAATTGGGGTATCCCAAGGTCATACATATAAAAAGCAGTGCCTCTTTCCATGGCTTTGGTTTTATGAAATACTCCTTGTATAGTTCATGACAGTTCTAACTTTTCACAAGACACTCACAAATTAGAATCATCTTCCTTGTGGGCCTGCTAATGGAAATCCCCTCATACAGTTATTAGTCACTGTCTTACAATAGCTTCTTGTCTCTAAGTACTTTGATGTTGTACATAAGAGCCGTGGATCAATTACATTCATTTTTCCCATTACCGAGCAAATATTTGGACATTTTCTGCTGAGTTGATTCAAGACAGGACTAAACCAAAGGAGTTGCATACTGTGCAGACATTTCTAACCTTCAGAAGCTGAAGGTTTTGTGACCTGGGAGAATTAATAGATGTTTATTCTAGCAGGATAAATGGAAAAAGACCATTTCTATTTTAAGGAGATAAATGAAAAGCAGGGAAGATGGGGTTTGTTATGACAAAATTGTTCACAAGTGGCATGCTGAAATGAGGAAAAGCAGTTATGTATTTATATTATAATCCTCACGGAATGTTTGTCAAGAAAGACTCAAGTGGCAAAACGCATTATTAATTTTTGTGTTTCTTCTAAAACTAGTCTGCTAAGGTTGTCTCCATTGCAAAGATTCAAAATACACCTATCTTCTGCAGTGAAAATCCAGAACTTTTTCATTAAGATGTGATTTCTTCCAACAAGGAGAACACATATAGCTATTTCTTCTTGCCTGCTTCAAACAATAGCTGTAAGTCTTCCACCACTGTGTCAGAAACACATTTTGAAAATATTTCACTTGCCAGGATTCTTCTGCAGAACAGAAGAAGGAAGGCAAGCCAGCTGGCATGCCCAGCAGTGGCAATCTCAAGTGCTTACCACGCTCAGGAATGTTATAAAGCAAGAGCAAACAGACGGCATTCTCCAAACATGGTGCTGCAGTTATTCCTCAGCTAGTACTGCTCTTCTAAACTTACTCAAGTTCGCTACTAACACTTATGGGAATTTTGGCTCGAACAAGGGTTTCATTGAGAAGAGACTAGTGCTCAATTTGGTCATCAATTTTTCATTAAATCTTTTTTCAGCAGACAAGACAGATTCCCTGAAACCACTTTTTCCATAATCTGGAAAGGAATTTCTGTGACTGTGGTATAGACAAGCTCTCTGTTAATTCAGCTGTATTGCTGCTCTGGTACTGGGGATCAGCTGTATGGAAAGACAGAACGGCAGTTTGTATGGGCTTTGCCTTCTTCCTTCAGAGATCAGGAGCTGCCAAATGATAAGGGTGAAGAATCCTTAGAAGTAACCCCAAAAGAGGATTTCTCCCCAGGAAGACTGTGTGCTAGTCTGTGAAGCAAAAAGACATTTCTTTTTGTCTAAAAGTTCAGGAAATTCAGATAATGAAATTATTGTCAATATTATCTAAATAGGTAATGGATTTAGGGCCATTCAGAGAATGAACACGTGAATGGATAATGTATTTCATATTCATTGCAAAAATATGCTTATGATTTTTTTCTGATGGAGTTTTAATATTTTTATTTAAGCCTTTCTGAAATAATTTGAGCTTCTTATTGAGTATTTCCATTTACTGAAAAGCTGACATTTAGCCAGAAAACCTTCTTTGAAAAATGACAGCATTTCAATCAGTCTGTAAACT
This sequence comes from Platalea leucorodia, assembly GCF_965183815.1. Classification (NCBI taxonomy): domain Eukaryota; kingdom Metazoa; phylum Chordata; class Aves; order Pelecaniformes; family Threskiornithidae; genus Platalea; species Platalea leucorodia. The sequence goes on along the minus strand of NC_138825.1, from coordinate 28,116,053 downwards.
ATTTCATTAGTGTTGTGTGTTTGGAATAGAAAATTAGTCCGGTTGGAACCCTGAAAAAGAAAACAATTAAAAACTTACACATGCAATTGTTTTCAAGTCCTTAAAATCCCTGAGTGAGCCTTGGTATGAAATTATCATATCTGTCATTTCCAAGAGAATATCTTATGTCACAAATGTCAATGTGTTTAGACAGGAGAAGGTATAGTTTAACACTGTTATCTGCTGTGACTGCCAGGAAGGGCATAAATCACGGTTATCTGGAGGCCTGATGCTGTTCCATTTGTGTAAATTTGAGTCAGGAGAAATACCACTGCAATCAATGGACTGTACAATTGTGCAGATAGCAGGACAAGGGTGCCCCAAACACATTGTGTTTTGTACATTTTATCTTTCTTTACCCATTTTCCTGGCTTCACCTCCTTTTCTTTATTCCTTAAAATGAAAGACTGCAAAGAGCTACAACTGGAAACAGCCTTATCACAGGGCACCACCCTCAAATCAATGTGTCTTGTATGAGGCATTGTCTTGAAACTCCCCGCCAGGACTTGAACCGAGGACAAGAGAAGCTGGTGCATTATTGCATTAAGCCTATTGTGATTTGTAGCTTAAAATGCATTATTTAGTTTTCATTAAAAATGGATTTGCAGCATATGCAATTTCAAAAAATAGGGTGAAATTTACTGTCTCTTTCCATTTATGGCTCAAGCACTTTGTTGGAGGCATCATCATTCATCACAATGTCACCTCATGATTGTTATTTTGCCTGCTGGGTAGAGGCATTTTAGTTAAAAGTGAAAGTACCAATTGTGCTAACTATAATTATATGTTTGCAGTATATTGAATAAAATAGATGTGGTCTGGGACTTAAGTTAAAAGCACAAATTCTGTGAGGTGCTGAGAGCATCCTGCCAGATGCTGTGCAACCTCAGTTCCCATCCAGGGTGATGGAAAGCTAACGTGCCTCATCTTTTTCAGGGTCAGGCCACTGACAATTAAACAATTCTAGCAAATATGATCTCATTCTTATTTGTCTGGGACGTTATGAAACACAACATGAAGGAAGTTCAGATGTGGTAGCAGAACACGAAGCACTAACACACCCAGCGTGGTGCTTGAAATGTGTTCCTTTATAATCCTATATTTCCCAGACAAACACTTGTAAACATTGAAGTAAAACAAAACACATTTCCTTTTTATGAAAAAAATGCCTTAAAAACCACAGGATTAACAACACCAGGGAAGGACAATCCCCTGAAGGGCCTAAATCTTGTTTCCAAAACTTGGACTGAGTTAACTGCATTTAAGCTGAAATTTTTGATGATAGAGCATGGAAAATATTTTTTTGAAAAGACATATCATGGTCAAATATACCCTGAACAGATTCTGAAGTGATACCGCATGATTTGAACACTCTTCCTGATTACAGAGGACATTCCAATGGTCAGGGTGGGAAATGGGACTCAGACATCCTGGATTTGGTTTCTGGCTTGGCTGCAGGTTTTCCTGCATACACGGGGCAAATCACTTTATCTGTCCTGTGTTGTGGTCTCGTGGCTAAAGAAAATAAATCACATTCTGCTTTCTTCAATTCAGAAACAATACAGGTGGGAGAACGTACATGCCATTCCTGTCCCCACCCAAAATCAAAGACAGAGCTAAATACATGCTGAGGCGATAACAGCTGGTAATGCTAAACTATTTACACAGTAAAGCAAAAAACATTGTGGAAAAATTTGCTGTGGTCAGTTGTTTTGTTTGTTGAATCACGTTATTTTTAAAGGTAGACAGAAAATGATGAAATGGTTTATCAGATTTCTCTTCAAAGGTTGCAAAAGGCTCCTCCTTTAGGCATCTCATGTTTCTCCTACCCAGGCTGTGCCCAGTCATCCAGTCAGAAGAGTAAAATTATCACACAAGTGAGCATCCCTGGAAATGAGGAGAATTATATAGACAAAAAGTCTAGTTCATGGCGAGGGAGCGTAAGAAATATAACACGGGCCCAGACCAATGTCTCTTTGACAGTGTGTTATCTCTGGCAGCAGGTTCAATTAAGGCAGGGCTCATCCTGCACCCTTCTGAGTGTCTGCTCTTCAGCTATTGCCCACTTCCCATCTGCCAACATTTAGCAACTTAAGTACTTTCTGAGCCACAGGCAGCATGTAAACCACCACTTATTAATACCCAACAAAGCATCTGATCCTCATGAATTTGTCTAATCCAGTAACTTCAGGAGAAAAAATCTTCACCTGTTTGTCCTTCACAGCACCCATCCCATGGCAAGGAGTTCTACAATTTAATGATGTGCTGAACAAAAAAATCACTTCCTTTTTCTGTATTTCCCTGTTGTCTAATAAGATGGCCCTTAGTTCCCATGCTGTTGCAAAAGTTTCATATCTTCATAATTTTAGATATTTTCACCACACTACCCTTTCAGTCATCACTTTTGCAAGTGAAAGGGCATTATCTTTTTAGGCTCCTTTATAGAAAACTCCTCTGATTATTCCTGTTCCCATTATCTATACCTTTCATGCTATCCTGACAACGGTGCTGATTTGATTAATCGCAATAACAGTTGATTGACTGACAATTTCATATTTGAATTCTTCCAAATCTCCTGTGTGAATACCGTCTATTGTTACTGATTTGTTGTGGTACTGATTTGCTCTAAAATCTCCGATGCTCCAATCTGGGAGTTTGCACAGACTCATTCTGTGTAAAGAATGACCCCAGTGTGAAAGACTCCCACCTCATTTACAGAGGGAACCAGTGCAAATAATTCATTTAGCTGTTCCATAATGTCTTTATCTTCCTTTGCTGCTTCTTCTCATCCTGCTAACTGTCCAACTGTGCTGCTTCTGATGTATATACAAAAGGCTTTACTGTTAGCTCTCATTACTTCTGCAAGTTGCTTCCACTAATATTTTTGGCTTGCCTTGCTGTGGTTTAACATTTATTTTGCTGGGGATTATACTCTTCCTCTGTTTTCTTTCTTCGGACACAGCTTCCATATTTTGGAAGATGTCTTTTCATTTGAATGGTGTCTGTTACACTGCTGTTTAACTACACCAGCTGCTTCTGGCTGTGGCTTATTCACAGTCCATTTTTATCAGTGCTATTGATGACTGGCATACATTTATTCTTTTAAAAGTATGCATGCTACTTGCAAATATTTTACTCTTTTAACTGCTATTTCCAATTCTCCCTTAAAGAGCTTCCTCATTTTTGTATAATTCCCCAACTAACTATTTTTCAGAAGTATTTTGGTGGAGACTTATATGTTACTAATGAACCTGAAAGTCTCTGAATTGCTTTTTAAATGTTCACTAAGCATAGAAATCAGACAACAAAACAAAATGATGAAAGGGCCTAAGGAAAGCTGTCATGAAAAACATCTGATGCACGTACTAACTCAGAGGTTAATGTTCCATCAGTGTTTGTTTCTTAAATTTGCACAGATCTACATTAACATTGTCCACAGCATCATCGGGGCGGGGCAGGGGGGCAGATGTAGAACCTAGTATTATATATTTACATACCAGAGAGATGGGCATGCTGTAAGAACTCAAAGAGAGTGGTTTTGGTTGTTCCTGAAAGCACATTAATGTAGATTTCTATTATATTAAATCCTCGTAAACAGTTCGTGATCAAGGTACCATACTGAATTCTTTGTCCTCTACAAAAGGATTTTAAATTATCTTTGCAAAAATCTCAAAGCATAATTAGATTCTGATGCCTGGCTAAATGGAAACATCAGTCTGGCTGCATAGATTCCACCTTTCGTGCAAGATGCAGTATGGTAAACCTCCTTCAGCAAATCTGTGTGTGAAGACTACAAATTAAGCCACAATAGATTCTAACTGCAGCTTCAGCCTTTGTGCAGAGCTTAGGAAAACCTCACATAGTTTTTGTGCTGTCTCTCTTAGCAAGTTATACATGGATCTTCTTAAAGTAATACATGGAAATACAACACAATGTAAATGTAAGGGGCACATATTATTAATGCAGCTACTAAAACGAAGAATGCAATACAAAGAATGTCATGTTTGCATAAAACTTGAGACTTGACTGCTCTGTTGTTAAGTATCCCTTGATCCTTTTGCAGGAATACGACCATGCTTGTGCCATGCCAAATTTCTTTTCCTTAATATCTGTAAGTATAAATAAGTATTTATGAAGCAACTTCTCTGTATTTCTATCTGCTTTAAATAACATGTAAATCTGTGTTTCTTTTTGAGGCCACGTTACGTATCTTTCACAAACAGGAGAATTTATGTAGATAATGTACCACATACATACTATATGTATGTGTATATGCAAGTGTATAAAAATACATGTTTAAGGTTGCTTATGCATGTATGTTCTACATACATAATGGTGCAAAATAGATGCTTCTTTTTTCAAGAGAGTAGGACGACAGTATTCCTGCCAATGTGAAAGAAGAGCTGAATTAGTTCTTTATTTTCCACTTTGAGATTTGAATCTTTTAAGAAAGCCAGTAATTTTTTAAAAAATGGAAGAAATAAGATGGGAAGACTGGAAAAACAGATGTCATTGTAAATGACAAATAAGAATGCAATCAAGAAAAATGTCCGTTCAGAAATTTTCCAATCATCTGATGTGACTTTTTTTTGTATGAAAGCTTGAGTAGAGTAAAAGAATAACTCTGAAGTAAATCTCACAACTCAAATAATGTATTATGGACCTAATCATTTTATTTTAAATTAAATTTAAATTTAATTCTTTTTTAAATTAAAACGTTGCTTAGGAGAGGAAAAGACATACATAAAGGAGAGCTTTTATCAGAGATTTTGTAATAAGCCTAGTTCTGAACTCCGTGAAGCAAAGTGCATAGCCCACGGCAGTTGACCTAGAAATCACTGCTCTGAAATGATATGGGGAAAGCTGACACTATCCTCCCATATTTGTCAGAGGTACTCAGGTTTGGGGTGATCAAAAATTGCTTTAAACCATTCAGTATATTTCTGGTTTTGTTTCTCACAATATTATTGAACCAACTTTTTGTTACTACAGACTGAGTCAAAAGCAATGAAACAGCAAAGACAGAAAGACTTGTATGTTTAGCCAGAGCCACGCTTTGTCATTTTATCATACAAACTATGTCAGCTGGCGGCAGCACGAGTAATCTAAGCTTCAAACAATATCGTTCGGCAGATAAACCAATGCATACAGACAGAAACAAGCTAAGTCTATTTTAGACAGCCTAATGATCAGTAGTTTTTTCTAATAGCTTGTCAGACTTCAACCTGTCAAGCCTGAAGATTTAGGGACACTGATTCACTGGAGATTTCCTGATTGCATTCCTGCTGGGCTATCTACGAATCACAATAGGAGACTCCTAGGAAAAGGGGAGAAAATGGATCGCCTTCAGGCCTTTATGAGGCACAGGTTATTGTCATGCCTCAACTAAATCCTAATTACTCTGATTAACAATGCAAGACTGTCACTACTCATGCATAATAGTGAAAAAGTTTGCAGTAATGACTATGAAATTCTGCCACTTCTGCTCAGGCCTCCACACGTGCCTCACTGGGGCTTTGTCCGCCCTGCGTGCCATTCACCCAGCTGCTGTTTCCAAAATAACGTTGCCAGGGTGAGCCCCATTTGCAATTCAGACCAGACCTGAGCATACTCAGTGGGATCAACTGACTCACAAGATGGGCTGCAGGATTTAAAAGATATTAAGAAGTTACTGGCTCTGCAGGTCAGATTTCTTGCTTCTTCATATTAACTTTCCTCTTAAAATCAAAGGTCTATGGTGGGTTGCTATTCAAATTTAATATCATCTTTCTGTATATATATACATATATATATAAGTATCTTATCCGTCTCAGAGCTTTGTCACTGCTCATCTGTTAAATATCTCTGAGTATAATGGAAATAATACCTCAGGCAGGTGTCTGCAACAGCATATACACATCTACTTAGAAGGAAATGTCCAACAGTTTAGTGAGACTTATACCATTGCTTTCATTTGAGAAAAAAAAAAAAAAGAAAAAGCTTTTAAAATAGGGGAAAGACTTTATTTCTAGGGAAAAAGCGTATTTTGATATGCATACTCTAGGGCAGTAGATTCAAGTCATGTATACTGCTTTGCTAATGTCCCAGAACCCTTGCCCTCTCATCTTCTGTTAACTCTGTGGTCTAATCCTGCTGTCATTAAAACCGACTGCAAAATTCTCTAACAAAGTCCTGGTACCGCTGGAATTACCAGCAACGTTCCCATTAGCACTGGCGGCCGGGTCCAGTGCCGGGGAGACAGGGGCCTGGTGTCCAGGGGACACGGGGAGGAGGTGGCAGAGACGAGGGAGAAAAGGTTGTGTCCTGCCACAACATTCAGCAGCGGCCAGGGTGTGGGACCGGACCCGGGAACTCGGTTTAGACATGCACGGTAAAAATGAATGTCACTGTTACTGGTTTAAGGTGGAAACGTGTTCCTCCCCCTCTGACTGGTAAGCCCTGGCTCCTGCTAGCTGCCGGTGCTCAGCACAGGATTAGCCCATGCTGGCTCCACGCTGGCATAACGCACGTCTTACCCCTCACCTCTGCACCAATATGCATTAAACAGAAAGTGTTGGAGTGTTCAGAAATGAAGCCTATAAAATGAAATCCTCAGTTATGCTCCAGTAGAAAAAAAAAGTCATAATTAAAGCTCTTACTTTTTTCTTTTCCCATTTTAAAGGACTTATCCTGGGAATTGCTGGATGCTTTTTTGCCACATCCCGCAGTTGAGGACACACAATTCTGAAAGAGGGTTTTGTCCTGGAAGAGCAGAAAATACTGCCACTTCTTTTGTGCATACGTGCACAGTCTTCCTCCTGCCTCTCAGTCAGTGCATTTCTTGGGCCTCTCGGGTTTGGTGTTTATCAGGTGACCAGTTGAAAAGGAAGGGACATTTGATTCACCTTGTTTAAAACAAAATTTCAAATTAAAACATAAGAAAACAAAATACAGTAACGGTCTGCTTTGAAAATACAGAGCGGTTTGCCTGTCAGAAGTGGCATGCTGGTTTCATTAAACTTTCTCTGGAAGCTCCCTGGGCAGCCAGGCCAGCTGGCAGCCCTCTGCCCCTTCCCGGCATGCCTGAAGCCCACAGTGCTTGGTGCCCAGGCACCGCGCAGCCCTGCCTGGCCGGCCGGCAGCTAAAGGCACTGACCGGCAAGAAGGCAGGCACTGACACAGACTGTCCCATTTTGCCAGGTATTTGGAAATGTTGATGTTTCATTCAAGCGCAGAACAAAATGAAATGTTGACAACCTGGAATTTCCCACAAAACAGACATTTCCTTTTCCGGACAGCTCTAACATACACACACACACACACATACGCTTGCAGAATTATTAACTGCTGTGTAATGACACCAGACTATATGCCCACTTCCACCGTGTGGTATGGAGGGAATCCAGCCCTCAAAAATCCTGCGTTAGAGCAGCCACCGGAGAGCCACAGAGCCTGGAAAGCAGTTCGGTGGCATAACTCTTTCTTCATGGAGCAGCCCGGAGCTTTGTGCAATGTCACGGTGTGAAGCATCTGCTGCGGAGGAAGGAGAGCACTGCTGTGTCTGAGGAGCCTACAGAGAGCGACTCGACACCGCGCAGTCTGTTACTTACAGAACAAAGTACAAGAAAGACATCACTGTTTGGATCAGCAGTGACTCTTTCTCCATCCCCTGTGAGTCCCTTTTTTTTCCTGTTTTTTTTTTTTTACAGGAGCAGTTGCAAAGTGCCAAAAGCTATCAGAAAGTCTGCATTACATCAGGCAAGCTAAGTGTACTGACCCTCTGGGCTAGCCCACAGGGAAGAACAACAGGAGGGAGATTGCAGAGGAAGATAGGACTACTTAAGTAGCAATTCATTGTGAACCACTTTTCTAAGCTGTTGATAGAAGCATTAAGTGTGAGAGAGGAAGGGGACTTATCTTCTTGCCCAAGCAGAACCCTAATGACTCCATAATGACTGCTAAATAATGTTGCCAATAATCTCCATTTAATTATACAGCTCTAGCGTGTCCTAAAAAGGAAAGAAAACACAAAAGGCGTCTGCAGTCCTAACATACCCAGTAGTGCCTTAGCTTAGTTCTGTAAAATGCATATGGGTATGGAGCATGAGTTATTGCCTGGCAGATAATTCACTTCCCATCCTTCATCTCCTCTGCAAAATTCACTCATGTGAAATAAATTTGCTCAGCTCTTGACGCAGCCATCAATAAATGCCGTGTCTGTTGTAGCTTGTGAGCATCCAGGTAGGCTCTCCTCAAGAGAGAAATATATGTGATTTCACAAATCTACTTTGGAAGGCTCTTCAGAAACATTTTATCTTTGACCAGAGGGGACTACAAAAGCAGGGTGTTTAATGAACACAGCACCAGTTCATGTGAAAGTTTGAGGAATATTTTTCGGACAGATGCCTATTGTAAGAGCTGGTGACTTATACAATGGGCTTTTTAAAAGCCTGCAAATATGAATTCCCTCTTTATCATTATTAATTTTTTTACAGATGCTGAAAGTCTGAAAATAGGCCGGTCTTTGAAATAACAGCTTAATAGTACACTATGCGTGCAACAGGCTAAGGAGAGTATTTTCTTTAAGCACAAAAATCTATTTTTGGCTTAATATTCCAAAGCTTTCCTAATGCTCAGTTCACTAAAATACTTCTTCAGGCACAGCCCGGATTCTCGCCAATACAAACACTGGTTTCATCTGGAATATTCAGCAAGCTAATCGATAAAAAACATGGCATAATAGGTGAAGGATCTGTCATTTGACTTCCACTACCAGCTCAGGAGACTTATTGTTATTATAAATAATACAAATTAGGGAAACACAAAGAACCAGATTTCCACTTACTGTGTGGAGAGAGAGCCAAATTCTGGATTTTGGGATTAAATTGTAACGTGCAAGCCAGCGAAGCAGGAATGAAGAGCACCTTCAGAATGGTATTTTGATGAAAACATAGTGTGATTTCAACCAACAGCTAGTACACGTTTAATTCTAGCTATATATGTTAATTATGCTGCCTTTAAAGCTCCAGCTGATGAACTTTGTTGGTCATTCTTTTTGGTAAATTTGCAGTCCATCACCTGTCCTATCCCTCCTTTACATGTATAGAGCAGAAGAAGTAGAAGTGTAGGTGTGAATATTCACAAACCAGAGTATTACCTTAAATTAGTTGGGAATTATATTTTTAAGGGAAGAAGGTGTTGTGCTAAGTAGCGGTTGAAAATCTGCCCTGTGTTAGCATCTTATAAACCTGATGGTAAGCATTGATTCCAAAATAGGGGAGAGATGCAGAAGGCCAGTGCGGGGAGCAGACCCGTCTGCTGGAGCTACCTTTCCTGTGCCTCCAGGGCCACGGCTAATCGCCACCCCCCTCGGAAGGGTATAACACTGCACCTGATTATAATACAAAGCTAACAGCCTTACAGAAGCACTGGTAAAGGAGGCACAGTCACATCTGCTCATCTCATTGCAAAGATCACAAAAATCTGATGGCAAGCTCATGCCTCCCCAGTTCTCCACGCGAGGTCCCCTGGCAAAGGGCAGGCAGGGAGAGGGCAGGAGGCAGGCTCCGTCCTAGCACCCAGCAGCTTCCTTTCTTTACCTGTGCAATGGAGATAGAGAAGAAAAACAAAAGTGAGCAGAAGGAGATGCCAAGAAAAGAAGCAGAGTTCGGTGCAGAATAGAAGTCCCAAAAGGCATTGGGAAACGAGGAAAGGCTCTGTATTCCTCCAGTGGAAAATATTAGAGCATGTACATAGTCTGAAATGCCCTTATTAGACAAGCAGCAGCCATTTCTATTTTCCTAACCTCATTCTTTTCCATTAAAAAGTAAAATAAAATTGTCCAGTTGATGTGATTCAGCTCCTGAACTGGCTTTTCTAGAGGTAACGCTTCCTGTCTGAGGTACTGTTTCTGGCCAGCTGGATTTCCTGGCTGAGATTTTCAAAGTCACTTAGGGAACCTGCGTGTTCACACATGTACCATGAATTTAAACAGGCACTGTCATCTGAACCCCATGAGCAGATGTGAAATATTCTTTTTTATCCCTCTCTTCTCACATACTCCTTATTTGCTACATCTTTTATCAGTTTCTTTTCTGTTTTGTTCTTTCTTCTCATAATTTCTTTTTCCACTAAGACTCCTCACATTTCGCTCCCTACTGATTTTCTCTCTCTCTCCTTTTCTCCTGTAGCTACCAGCTTCCTTTGTGTCTTTGACTTTCCTTTGTCTCCAGATGTTCTCTCTCCCCCCATTATCACTCCTTTGTGTCGCTAGTCTGCCCTGTCTGGCCAGTTGCCCCGTATATAAAAGGTGAAGCAGCTCTCCTGTTCCCAATATGACCTATAAAATGGGAATTCCTTGCAATGCTCCCTCTCCAGCAGTGAGGCTGTGTAGATCATCCAAGCTCCATGCAAGAACGTCAATATAACTGCAGAAACACCCTCTGCAACATTCTGTGGGGTGGTAAGGCAGGGAGGGAGAGAGGCTGGGTGAAGAGGAATTGGCATACGCCTGCTTTTCTTGGTCACAAATCACTATCTATGTAATGTTCAAATGGCTTTGAACACTGATACATGCACCAGGTTGTCCCACTATGTCCCAGATTTTCCACTGGCATCTCTAGCGTGCTGCAAAGGCAAGCTCGTGCCTTTGCTTTGCAGGTTCAGACACCTGCCTGACCATGAGTTCCCAGGAGTGCTCTTTATGCCTCCCTATGTATTCAAATGTTGGCATTTGTACCCACTCTGTATCACTGAGTTGGAGCTTACTCTCCTGTATCCAGATTGTGTGGTAAAATGGGAGGGTACAAGCAGCTCAACTGGGCGTCAACTGTTCTCAGGAATGAAGCTGTGTCTTTAATACTGTTCATAGTCTGGAACAGAAGCATACTGAAAATAATGAAAATCAGGCAGCTGAATGCACTTTTGCTTCATTATTCAGAAGAAAACCGTGCACTGATGTCAAGCCATACAACATGTGATTATGCATTTGGCTCCATAGGCACAAAAACCCATCACTAAATTAAAAAATGTCTACAATGTTATAATCATGGATTTTTTTTTTTTATTAAAAAAGAGACAATTAATGTGTCTTACTATCCATCCGAGAGATTCAATATTTTAATTCTACATTTTAGCCTAACACCCAAACCACTGCACAACCTCTTACTTTAAAATATTTAGGTCCTTTGAGGTCAGGGCTTCTTTTTGCACTACTTACAAAAAGCTGTTAGAGTCTGCCAATTCTACAGTACAACATTTATAGCAACAGGTCAAAAGACAGTCCCTAGAGGAATTCAGCAGCCCTTTGTAGTAAATCAGCAGTCATCTCTTTGATAAATGTCTCCCGGGGCCAGCAGTAACTGTTCCTTGGTGCTGAAAGATAAAACAGCGGACTCATAGGAGGCGTGTAGCTCAGTGAAAGTCACACAGCAACAAGTAACTGGTAAATAACTTCTGAGGAAGTTACAGTTAACCCCGTGCCCATGAACACTGAACTTTAACAGCTCTGGAAAACAAGATGGAAGCCTACCTGGGCGCGTGAATTCGGGTGTGCTGCTCGGATATAAAATGTGCAGCACCTTGGAGGATAATAAGGCAATTGCTCTAACCCAAATGAGGGATATAAAACTTTTTCATGTGGATAAAACCCTCTCCAGACCTTCCTATTCTGATGGCGTCACGAACTTCTGTGTTCAGCCTGTTACTTGATAATTCTGTTAAAACGCAGGCCCTACAAGCAAAAAGCAGGGGTTCCTCCAGGCTCCATTTTAATGCTCCAGGGGCCGGTCCTGCAGCTGCAACCGATATGAGCAACCTCTGCTTACAGGACCACTGTTCACACAAAACTCTTTTTTGCCTTTCATGGCCAGATCTGCTCTACTTTTCAGCCGTACTCAAGCCAGTGAGAATATTTTTCACTGCCGTAAGCAGGCCCATGAAGAGATGCTGCGGACTAAAGAGGCACAGAAGGGCCACTGGCTGGCTTGGGAGGACAAGGGTGAGGTTTCTGGGTCAGTTTTCACCCGGCAGAAGCAGTGCTCCCCTGGGAGGTGTCATAGCAGCCCGGCATTTCAACACCACGAGAGGGTAGACAGCGTTGGAAGCCACGGCAGCCTGTTTGCAGCCTGTCAGTGCCTCATCATTTTAACCTCAGAGAGGGCGAGAGCTGATTAAGTCACACACTTCCATGGGCAGTCGGGGCTCTGGTACCCTCAGCCCTTGGGCAGGGTAAGGTTTTGAATGACCGGAGTACTTTGTCACTGCAGTGGTTCACGAGTTTCTACCACTAGAATAGCATAGCGGAGGATGCCGGTGGCTGCGTCAGAAGGAAAATGAATAGGTTGTATAATTCTTGTGGCCGAGATTTATGGGCCCATCTCATCAAGACTAAATTGATGGTGTAGACTCAAATGAAAACTAGGTGTGAGGAGCAGCTTAATTTGACAGCACGAAAATTTGTCCCCTGCTGGCAAAAGAATCTCTTAACTTTTTCTATTAAAAAAAATTTAGTCTAGTTAAAAAACTGGAATAACTCCCATCCAAGCCATCAGATCATCATCCAGGTACTGGAACCATGCTAGGAAAAATATTATTTCATATTCTTTTCTTCCCAACTCAGTATCTGGCCTCTTTCCACCAGGAGAGGGAAGGCCTCCCTCTGAGAGGAATGGCACCAAGCCCTCAGCAACTTTTTTTGCACATTTTTGAGGATTGCTTATTATAATTCCTTTTTTGGTGACATTTCATGTATATTATCTCAGGAGCAAATGCCCATTGAGACTGGTTCATTAAAGATTTTCTGAAAATGCCCTGGGATTTCTGGTAATAGTCTTCGGTACCTACTAACAAGGGAGATGTGCCTTTACAATAGGAAACAGAGCACATGACTGTTTCTGAAACTATTTCGTTAACTATGCCCTTACAGCTGAGCCAAAATTACTTACACACAAGCACTGGATTCTGGATAAAAGCGGCTGTATTCAGGGCTAGGCATTTACACAGGGAAGTTCCTCCAGAATAATAAATTATACCAGAAGAGATATAGAGGAATCATTATTTCTGGAGCAGCAACATTTAAGAGTTCCCTCTGTGGATTCACACTTAATACACACAATACAGAAGGAAGCTATTTTGTGGTCTGGAGAAGGAGAAGTTTTAAAACATGATAAAGTGCAGGACTAACGAACCACTGAGATCTGCAGTGTCTCTTGCCTCTTTATATCTACCATATATTACTAAATACAATAAAATAAAACTTCACACGCAGGGACCAATGAATAAGGACATAAAATGCATCATTATGGCATGCTCTAAGGCCATTTTAAAGTTCTTTTTGTTGATGTAAAATAATATAGGCTACCTAGGACTGTAACTAGACTGTATGGATAAACGTAATACAGATGAATCTAAGGTTTATTGGGAAGAGATCTCATGGTCTCTACTTTGCTGATGCTTGTGAGAAAGAGACCAGGTTATTAGTGTAATTCTGGATTCCTGCTGTGACAAGGATGCTCTCAAGTCTGCTGTTCTTGTGCATTGTAGACTACTAAAATTTTATTTTTTTCCCCCAAATTCCCATAAAAGTGTAGGAGCTCTGGTTCTCTTTAGATCCCAGATGAAATGCTGAAGCCCAGAATTTCCCCTCCCTCCCTTCTTTACCCCATTTCCAGTGACATGCACGGCCTGCACCATCCTATTTTGTCCCAAGGGCCTCCAGCACACTCAGCCAGCTATGCTCAATGGTGTGGAGGAATCAGACTGGGTTCCTCCAAAAAATCCTGCCTGTTATGTGAGTGAAGTTTCCTTGAGTACAGTAGCCCTTAGTATCCTTCTTACACATCTGCATGGGGATATTGGACAATTTAACCCCAAACAGGAAAGATGAAACAGCATAAAAATTTATTTCAACATCTACAAAGCATAAACTAGTCAGGACTCAGATCCCCTGGTTTATGGTGCCACCATGCTATCTCAGAGCATGCTTACATGAAAATTCACTGCAGTCTAGTGTTACTAAATCTTCTCTGTCAAGCAATTATTTCGACTTGCCAGGCTCATTGCACACCCCCCATACTAATACCTAGGTCCCCATCAAAACCAAACATGCTTTAAAAACCTAACCTAAATCATCAGCAAGTACCTCTTTATGCATGTCCTAGTAAGACAGCTGCACTTTTCTGCTTAACCCAGCTGACAAAAGCTGCATGAGACAGTGTTCCCAATCAAAGGTGTTTGGCTGTGGACACATTTCCAGAGAGCAAATTAATCCAGACTTTGAGCAGGTTTAGAGCCTTTTCGGTTAATATGCTATTATCAGGAAAAAAAAAGAAAAAGACACCACAGAAGAAATATGCAGAAGGTACACCACTATATAAACAGGAAACTAAGAACAGAAGTTTCACAGACCTTTATGAACCTTCCTATGCCTACCTGATTAACCTCTGTAGTACTCTGACGTTAGTATGCTTGGGGACATGAAAAAAGAAACTCTCAAGTAGATTAGGTGCGTAGTTCAGTATCTTTGGGGAGGGGAGGAACGGTAAAATGTATGTCATAGCAGGTTCTGCCTATGTTTATGCCCGCAACATCTTATTTATGTGGCCAGGTACGTAGGTAGGCACATCCTCTTCTACAATATGGAAGTATCTACAACCTTGGCCATGTTTAACTGTTGTATTTGAATATCAAAGTGTTTGGTAGCTGAATTTCAACCATCTGAGTCTTGAAACCCAGCAGGGAGGCAGCTCTAAAAAGCAAACCAAAAGGGAGCCCCTTTCCCCACCTCCTTCCCTGCAGCGCTCTCTGAGCTGGCTGGAGCAGCACAAAGCTTGCCTCCGGTCTGGGCTATAGCTTACATAAATGCATTTCTAACTTTCATAAAGCTGATTTCAGACAGCGTAAAAGAACAGATGGGCAAATGAGGGATATAAGGTCAATGGGTGCTTGAAATCCACAGTTTCAGAAGATTGTTTCAGGTGCTCCTATTCCTCCCTTCTTGCCCCTCGCTCCCTCCCCTTCCAATTTCCGTGGCTTTGCAACCACATTTGTCTCCCTTTTAACATACCTTTCTCTCCCCTGCTGCTGTGTGAAAGACTCCCACAAACCACAAGATAAACTAATTTAGGGCCAGATTTTCTGGAGTGCTGAGTTCCCGTTTAGGTCCCCAAATACCTGCCAGGTTTTCAGTAGTTTGGGCTGTTGGGTATTGAACATTTTTGCAAAATCTGACAATTATTTACGTGTTTAACTGGGGTATGAGGTCTTTCAAGATTCTGGCTGTAGTCTGGGGTCCTGGGATCCCTTGACTAAAACTGATGACACACAAGGATTAGGAAAAGCAACTACATGCAAATTGCTAACAAAGCAGCAGTTTAGCTTGTGCAGACAAAAAACTTCTTTTTTTCTCTTCTGGAGTATGTTACATTCATAACCTACTTTTATGTTATTTACAACAGAAATAGGCCAGAATGAACTACAGAAATAAGTCAGAGTGGACCAGGCAGAGAAGTGATTATTGACTCTACCTTGTGAGCAGCTCTACATTTTTGAATGAACTGCACTTTGGTATAACAGTTTTGCTGCAATAATTCATCTCCACTACTTTCTAAGCATCTCACTAGAATATTTTCTTCTTGCAGAATGCTAAGAAGGGAGGATATAGCTTTCTGTAGTGTTGCCTTTTGAATTGATGTATGTCATGACAGCCATCCCAACTCTCAAGCTCAGAAACATCTCAGGTCTCCCAAAATCATGAGATTTTAAAAATACTTGGTCACCATTGACTTCTTACTATTTGTCTCCTGCCTTTGAAGTCCGTTTGAGGTCACAGTATCAAGTACTTGTCCACTTGCAAGGCTAGAAATGCAGCCTTACAAAAAAGAAATCTGGGATTCCCAGACAATCATTTGGGTACAGGAACTAAGGATTTATTTGTGAAACTCAGGATAAAATCCTGAGAGCTGGCAACATTAACAGTGTGATTGTTACTGCAATTAATGAGAGTTTCAGGAACACTCATAGGAGATAATAGCTCCTCTGTGTGCAAAATACTTTTTCCCATAAAACTGCTATGAAGCTTAGCTTTGTATGCAACTGCCAACATGAATTAGTCAAGAACAATTCATGTCAAACGATCCTTATTTCCCACTCCAGTAAGGCAAGAGATTTTGCGGGCAGAAGAGCAGCATAAGATGCTGTATCTCAACTTCAAAAAGGTTTTTTTTTATATTGTCTCAGGTAACATTACCGTAAGCAAATTAGGGAAACAAAATAATATTTGATCCAAGACAGATGTCTCTATGATTCAGAAGTATTGTATAGAATTGGCTGAAACAGCATACTGAAAAAGAACCGAGCAATCGTTCATTGTCAGACTACAAGGCTGTATAATGTGGCATTTCCTAGGCATCCCTCCTGGGCCAGTTTAATATTTTCATTAATAAAATTGCTTCTTACATTTTCAAGCAATAAGAGAGCTTAGAGGGGGTGCAGGCACACTGAAGAAGACTAGGCTTCAGAATGACAGAGGAAGTGGTCAAATGGTCTGAAAACATAGTAGCAGGATGCAATCCTAAAAAAAAAAAAAAGGAATAGGATGCAATTTAATATGCACAATGGCAGGGCTCTAAACAGTCAGGAATAACCATTTGCACAAGTTCAGAACAGGGAATGATCACTTCTGCAGAAAGCGTTTTGGGGATAATAGTGGTTTACAAACTAGATATGATACCATACAGCTGGAAATTTAAGAAAAAAAAAAACAGGGGAGGGGAAGAAAACATCATGTTGCATGGTATAAACACTTTTGTTGGAAACAGGTAAAAATCCTTCTCCTCTGACTAGTGCTGCCAAAACTGTAAGTGAAGTTCTGTTCCAAGTTTTAGGCACTGGATTTCAGGGAAGAGGTAAACCCATAGAAAGATAGAACTGAAGAGAAATTATAATAATCTTTCTTCAAACAAGGTAGCACAAGAAAGAACAGTGTCACTACAACTAGGACAGAAAAAAATAAAGAATCTAAGTAATAAAGTGTAGATTTAGGTTTGTCTTTAGCTTTAGGACAATTTCTGATAAAGATAAACAGCTTTTATAAGAGCAATAATTAGACAACGTAATGAGAGAAATTACATAATTAACTACAAAACAAAATCATCTCATTTTGTTGTGTACCATTCCTGCTGAACGTGAATAAGTTCGTGTCACACCACACACAAACTGCTCCAGGAAGCTACCTGTAGTGCAGTTAAACAAAGGTTGCAATTAAAAAATGATGCAGAGGTACAAGTTAGGGTGTAGGTGTGTTTTAGTATTTGTTTATAACGCACCAAACAAGCTAAGAATACCTAGATCATTCTGTTTCCAACTATTTGTTTTCAGTTATTGTTTCATTCCATTTGTAGAACTGGAATCAGAGACATAAATAACTAAACTAATGTAGGGCAGTCCATAGGGAGAACTTAATTTTAGCTATCCTGTTAGATAATTTTATGTTGTTTGTTTTTTTCAATATCTTTTCAGTATAAATGCCCCAAAAGATACCTATGTGAAATTTTAGCCTATCAATTGGAGGATCTGGAAAATTGAAAGGAAGTTCAACTGAGACCAAACAAGTTTTCCAGAAAAACACTCACAGATCAAGCTGAATACTATTCACGTTTTCTTAGGTAACCAACAAAGAACCAAATATTGAATAAATGAATAAATCAGGTCTTTTATAAAAGTAAAAGGTGCACAGTCCTCTTTCTCCGTTTCGTGTATCACCTTTGGATGTATGGTGGCTACAGTTTCAACTAAACACATTGAGGAGCTGAACAGGTTACAAAAAGATGGGAATCTCACTGAACTTGTTATTATCATGCCCTGCTTTTGAGAAATCTAAAAATTTGACAGGGAAATTAAGAAGTTAATTGAATGTGCTTATTGTAACAATAGCCAAAGGCAAAGAAGATGTACTGGTGTCAGATAATAACGTTTCATTTCTTTCCTGTCCTGAAAGGTGATATGTGTTAGAACTAATGCCCCTTGGCACAAGAGTTTGCTGGAATGTACTGGTTTAGCATGGATCAGTGATCTTAAAGCTTTCCAAAGTGGGCGCAAATGTCAGTCCACTGAGTAATGAGCACCAGGGAGGATTGTGCCCTACAGGATCTGTCTAAATAAATACGAAACTACTAGCTGTCAGTCTGAAAATAGGGTTAAAGGCTATTTTTTTTCATCTGATTGCTTATTTGTCAAGCATACAAAACAATACATAAAAAATAAGGAAATGAGGAAATACCGACGGGCATATGGCAGAGGTTTATGAGATTGGTCAGTGTGTAGAACTGTTCCTGAACAGTCATGTGAAAGTCATGAAAATTACTTTCTTTCTTTCCCAGAAAGAAAACATTTTGTTACTGCATTGTGGATATGCATTTGCACCAGTATTTGGACTAAGAGTGTTCTCAAATAAATATTTTGGGAGGATTTGAGAAGTCAAGTCTGTGTAAGTGAATGACTACTCATTTCTCATGAAGAGCAAATCACTCTACGACAAAGTGGTGGGTTTTTTTTATCTTGTGATCTGCAGAGCCATAGAAGTCCATGTACTACTTCTACTCTGTAAGTCTGTGAGAGGTAACAAAGAAAGCAAGAAGAAATTGTCCACAGGCTTAAATACAGAGTGCCATACCTTCACTAGATGAATGCTAGAGGACCAGAAGTTGAAAATATTTGAAAGCCACTGAACTAAACAGCAATCAAATTGTTTGCAAAAAATACAGAGGCTGAGATATACTCACCGAGGAGTCAGTCCATCTCCTACTACCTTCAATGAGAGTTTGGACGACTCCTTGGTTCAAAGCCCATTGGAGTCAATGATGTGAGTCATTCAGAGATTTCAATGGACTTGGCTGTACTTGAATAACAAAGTGATTTTATAAAATATAAATTTGTTTGCAAGTAATTCATGTACAGGAGAGGAACTAAATTAATCAAATAAATATTTTGCTGTGAATAATTTGTCCTAAATCCAGTACTTACCTAATTTCCTTGAAAACTTCTGTATAATATCTGCAAACCTACACCGTAAACTAAATGGAGTAAAACTGAATTCCGGCATTCCATGGAGTTCTTTTTGAAGGTTTTATATGCTACATATACACTATATTCATATTTAAAACAGCTGTTTAACATATGAGGATTTTACTACTTAGTTTACTTCTACCATTTTTCCATTAATAAATTCACCATATATGCAGGCTTGCAAACAGACTAAAACAGACCCAAATGTTCTAAATACACAGTCAGTTCATTAATAAATGATAATAAAGAAAAGGAAAAAGTATGTTTTTTTCTATTCATGCTAGCTGAAAAGAGACAAGAGAAACAGACTAATATCACCCAATCTCACAGACCACAGGAATAAAAACATGTAAGCCTTCACCTAGCAAAAAAAAATCACGTGTTTTAAAAAAGCTTAAAGAAAATTCCAGAAGAAAATAATTAGAGACACATCTTTTCCTAGTTCTGGTCTTGCTCTGTTCTCAGTATCAGGTAATGCAGGTGTATTTCCTAAAACAAAAGCACAGCCTAAGATTTTCAAATGTACCTAGGGATCACCGTGGCTCTACAGAAACCAGCTGTACCATGTCTCCGTTCAAACATATAAAACCAAAGGCACCAAAAGCTACTACTCTTTTAAGAAACTCTGGGTCATAAAAATAGCTGCTTTCAGATTCATTGTTAATATCGAGCCTAACAACCAAACTTTATACAGTTCAGAGAGCCTGTGAGCCTTCGCTGCCAGCACAGACACACTCCCCCTTTCTACTTAGACTCCACGGCAAGCTGTGCTGCAGGTCTGCTCCGGGTGGAGATGACAAACAGATGAGTTCCCACACTTGTACGCACTTGGGTTCTTTGGGGCAATTTTAGATGAATTCAGAGGTCACTGGAAAGTGAACCCTGACAGGACGGAATGCTTAAATTACAAGGAAAAAAGCAAACAAACTTGACCCCCACTCTTCGTGATGGCTCTGACAATGGTGAAATGAAAAAAAAAAAAAAAGGAAATTACTGAAGGTTTGATAGGAAAAAGCATCTCGCTGTGCAATATAATATTATATCCCTCTGTGAAACAGCAAGATTAAAATCCACTGTATCTTTCAGTTTTCCTAATTCTTTTCTCCCCCTAAAAATTCATGGACTCAGGACAAGCGTGGTGCACACTAAGCATTCCAATTGCTTTTGAAAGGAGCGTTTTGCTAGTGGAAAATGTGCTGTCTCTTTGATTGCAAATGTAGTTGATTGTGAGGAGAATGAAAGGATGACCTATGACATGACCTGCTAGCGCAATAAGGTCATTTTTCTCCCCCCTTCCTCACACAAAAGATAAGAGGCTGACTGCTTACAAAGTGTTCTGGCAAATGGACAAATTAGGACTGCCTGGACTCCCGCTCCAGTCAGGCAAGTTATTCTAAGTGAAGATAAGTGAAAGTTTGAAATGTTTTGAGGAGGAGGCAGACTGCGAGCTTTCATTCCTTCCCCAAATGGATGGATTGTGAAGGAAGAGAGCTGCGCTAAAGAGGCTTGCCCAGGAGTTTCAGGTTTCAGGCTTGCAGTTTCTGCAGCTGAGCGGTAGAGAGGAGGAGGACAGGATGGCCGTGCCGGTGCAATGTCGGGCGGCACCGCCTCAGGACAGCTAGCCTCAGTTGACTCCAAGCGTGACCATTTGTCTTCTGTGAGGCACCACACAAGCATAGACAGGCAGACAAAATCCTCCTCCGAGATGCCGAGGCACAAGCCAGATCCTGGGTAAAATTCATACAGCTGCATTACCATAGCATTGTATTTGAATAACACGTGCCCATTCGGGACAACTCTGGCATCGTGAAAATTCAACTTTATGGCTTTCAGATCCAAACTTGCATCGGCTGGCCAGGTCAGTGCACAGGCAAGCTTCTGTCTGTGTGTGCCCATGCATATAAACATACTCTTGATCCACTCTCAGACCAATATTTCAAGCTCTGCATGAGTCAGGGAAAATATTTTCATACCTTGGTGGTGTGTTATGAGATAAAATTATCTGTGAGTGAGAAGTGTTCAGATAGGACTGTGCTGTTCATTTATACACCTAGCTAGAAAACTGAGATGCTTTTTGGCAAACCTAGGGTCAGGTTTCAGTTGAGCCCTCAGTGAGGCTACGGTTTGGGTGAAAGTTCCCTGGTTCCAACAAATAGACAGCCTAAAGCTCAATCATTTTAGCACAGAATTGCTTTGAGATTTGGGGTTTGAACCCTAACCCTCAGTGCAGAATTCCTGAGTATGAACTCATTCAAATGAAAGCCAAAACAAAGGTTTTCATGAAACCCAGAAAGCCTGAAACACCAGCTTTCTTAGTAGTGCTACAAAGCAAGCTCCAGAAAACCACAGAAAAGCCCAAACACCACAAAAAAATTAAACAGATGGAAAATGTCATTTTCTGGAAATGCTTATTTCTTCCTACAAAACTGGCAGGTTCTCTAATTTCTGTTTGATCTGCTTCAGAAATATACAGTATCAGTAAAGTTTATCTAGTGCACACCTGGTGCCAGCTGCAAATCAAGGAACTATCCCATCGAAAGCAGAATCTTAATCACCTGCCATAGGGTGACAGGCCAGATACATGTTTTCAACACATTCATGGAAAGCTATTAAATGTGGTGCTGTGTGATTTCACTTTACAAACTTTTTTTTTTATGGAAAAGGAATATTCTTGGGAATTTCTGGAAAACTTGCAAAATGAGACATGTATCCCAGCATCACCCTGATGAACCAGATTTGCACCATCTGACAGAATGTCACCGTCAATTCGTTTGGGCTCTAGTCCAGAGGAATCTTCAAGCAAGTATTCGACTCGAAGCATGGCAGCAATCTTGTCCAAGGAGTCATATGTTTTGAATGAAGACTTTCTTCAGCGCTTCACAGAGGCTGGAGCTACATTAAGAGATAAGCGAGAGGTAAACCTGAAGCTCACTCTTGCGTAAAGTACAAGCGCAGACCTTTCCTTTTTAGTACTTTTCTCAGTAATCAAAATGAGCATATAAATGAACTTCTTAGCCCTGTCAAAATCAAACATGTGACATGGAGTAAGCAACAAGAATCATTCCGCCCTCCCACACTGCACACAGTTCCCATTCTTTTTCCGTGGAAACTGTGGGAAAATTCAGTTCTGTGTATCTGTCAAGCCAAGTCTTCATCTGTGACCAGAACAATGAAGATAGAGGATCTGGAGATCATTTCCCTCAACACTGTCTTGGACATGCTGATATTATCATGATGCTGTAGAGCATCCATACCTCCTATGTCATGATTATATTGCTAAAATATGTGGGCATATCTGCACAGTGATTCACCATTAGGTTAAAATGAGTAAAGTCAAATAGAAGCTTTTATTGCCCCTTCTTTTAGAATATAACAGAAAATACTTGACATCTGGTCTCTTTTAATGGCATCTGGAGTTGTGTCTAAGCAGATACTGCAAATTCAGTTTCTTCAATTGCAGTTGAATTTCAGTATGAGTTATTTTAGCAAAGACACAAACTCTTCATTTTAGAGCTAGTTAAACTTAAAAAGCAAGAAGAAAGGCGCTCTCTAAAGCTCCTTTGGCTAAAATGAGTGTCTGTACATTGTACACCCTTTGATCTCTGGACAACAAAGAGCAACCTCAGCTTAGCGGCAGGATGAGAAGGAGAAGCTGAGGAAATAACACATTCATTGAAAGGGACCATCAGCTGTCATTCAACCCCAGAGCGGGACTCTTCCTGCTACCTTTTTGGATTGCTTTTTGATTTCTAGCTTGCTTTCATTTTTCTTTCAGGGGGAAAAAAACTTACCAACAGCTTCTGATGTTTCAGATGAGCCATTCTACCGCTCTACAGTCTCCACTCAGCATTATCTTCCAACCTCCAGCAATCGTTTGGAGAGCCTCCTACTGCTGGTGTGGTACTGCTCCTGCCAGACACAGTTACACGTGTTAGGGTTCAGTGGCAAAGAGACTGTACAGGTTCAATAGATCTCATGGCTAGTGCATGGGCATGGCCTTGTAGGCTCAAATACTTGTGCTGTCTTCAATGTAACTAGTTACACGAATTATGTGAATAAAAATTCACAGAATCTGACTCATGAGGAATATTCAAGGCCTTTTGGTAGTTAATTCCAGCTCTTCAGGGACTAAGTCATAGCTCAGCAATCAGCAATTAGTTTGGATACAGTATCAAATTCATAAAACTATTATGTTTTGGCCACTAGAAGGACAGAGATCTACAGAGTTACCACCAATCAGCTGCAGTGCAGCATCAATGCTCTCAAACTGGCAGAGCTGGAGGCAGAAAGACTAGGACTCACTGACTTTTAATCTATGTTATATCAGTTTACAACTGGGACAGACTTAAGACAGATATGGCCAGTAACCAACAGTTACTGCAGCTCTGCTGCCAGGCAGTAACTTATTAAGTTGCTATAACTCAGCTGTCTGTCTGAACCCTAGCACATTCAGTTAATGAACACTAGTTAATTTTTTTTAACCATGCTGAGATTTCTATTAGAAGCATGCGATTTGGGTTTTTGAACACGGCTGCTGGGCTTTGGAAAAAGAGGAGGAAGTTATTTAACTTTTTCTCATGCATAGAGAAAAATAAGGGTTTAGAGTTTCTTCTTGTTTTCCTGATTACTATCAAATGGCTCCCACACTCACTTTCCAAAAGGCATTTATCCTCAGCTCATTGCAGATACTGTTGCTATTTAGCAAGGAAAACAACCGGTTCCAGGAGCACCTTGACTCTGTGTTCTCGCTGCCCAAATATTGCTAACCTACCAAGTGCAAAATAAGGGGTTTAGAACATTTAACATGTGGCGACAGAACTGAATATTTGCAAGTATATTGGTGCATTGCAAGAACATCAACAGCAATAGGATAAGCTGTATCTCTACGCAATGGGCCAAATTCTGCTGCCTGTTCTCAATGCAGTTACCCCAGCAAAATCAGCTGAGTGACTCCAGATTTATATTCATGTAATGGAAAGCAGAATCTGACTCACCATATGGAATCCATTTGGAACGAAGTCTAGTTGTGAGTTTTATCTACAGCTTATTGAATTGTTCATTCTTTCTTATTTCTGTTTTTCTTGGTTTCGTTGCAGGTTGATAAGCAATCTGTATGCCTGCTGATGACTAAAGTTATTATTAAACATCTGAACGTAAAGGTACCTAGAGAAATAGATGGACTATCCTATTTCCAAAACACCATCCAAGTTTCTTTTTGTTGTTACCACACAGAACTCTGACCCAAATCATCACCAGCCCGAAGGGAAAACACGAGAGTATAAATAAGTTATAAAAGAGTATTTACCTCTTGAATAACCTATTCAGGACCTGCTGTATGTTTATACAATCACGGTTGTTGCCGAATGGGAGGAATTCTGCTCCTCGGGCTGAATAGTCTGCGGCCCTCAAAGAACGGGCTCAGCGGCTCCCGAGAGCAGCAGCCCCTGCTCCCAGGGGGTTTCCGCACGTCTGGATTTCTTCCACAGCTACAGCGCCGAGTTCACCCCAGAGCCCCACACCCATCACGCAGGTTACAGTAGACATGACAGGCTGACAAACCAGTGTGGCTCCCATCTTACCCAGGATGCTCTCAAGCATCCAAAGAGAAATCTTGTGACACTAAATGTCAGCTGGATTGCCTGATGAGGAATGTCTTTACTGTGGTTCTCTGTTTTGACAGTTTTAGAAACAGAGAACAAACCAAAGATCTATGACATTCTGGCCAAATCAATAGGCACAAGATTTGTGCTGCCTCTTCCAGTGGAAGGCCTGGGATGGAGCTTATGGCAGCATTTGAGCCCTAACTGTATTTTCTTCCAGAGAAAGAGAGAGTATGCATGTCTGGAAAATTATTTTGAACCCATGAACTTAAGATACAATTAATCATTTCATTAATTCCTTCTTAAAAACACAGATAATATTTTAATCTGAAAGATGGAATTGATCATAAAACATAATGTTATTTTGAGGTATAATCTTCAGTTATGTGGGGTTTTTGTATGAAATAAAGGAACAGATAAAGTCGGTAATACGAACAATTGGCCCATAGCTAAATGTTCAATAATGTTATATTTGGAGAGTGCTGTCTTAGGGTTTGATACAACTATTATCATTCAATGAAAGCAAAATCATCTTCCTTACACAAGTAAACAAGAAACATGATAAACAGCAATTACAACAGTTGAACATTTTTTAGCAGTGCAACCTCCTACAAGATTAAAAAGAAAAAGACAAGTGAACTCTCCTCAGCACAACTTTAGATTTTCATGAAACTATGAAACTTTCCAGAAATTACCTGGAGATGGACAAAGCCAGTCCTATGCCAATATTTAAACATGGTGAATGAGACACAGTAGAAATAGGTCTGAATGATTGGCATTATACATTGCAGATAAAGAAACAGAAGAATTTAATTAGTGTCAACTAGCTAAAGGAAAAACCTAAGTCTAATATCCTCTTCTAAAGATAGAGGCAAGAAGCATCAAGTTTGGCTGATAAAAGTAGTATCAGTGTAACATAGCAGGATTTACGAAAACTATTTTATGCTAATACCCAGTGACATTTTGAATAAGAAATGAGCACTCTGATAAATTTATATAGCCTTATGAAATAGCCTGAAGCTGGACAACTGAATAGGTCTCCAAAGAGAAATGAGAAAAGGAAAATCGATTTTTAGTTCTATAGAGTTGAAATAAGCTTGAGCAGTCGTATCCCTGACAGCTTACTTGATGAGAAAGTTGAAGATGACACAGAAAGCAAATACGTAGGAAACCAGGTCACAGATACAGACTCACCTGGACCGCTGTGTGAAAAAGGCATGGCTATAAATCTGAGTTCCAGTACGGCCAAGAGCAGGACACCCAGCTATGCAAAGTGAGCGCTGCCAAGACAGCAGACTACATCTGGCAAGTTGTAGCTCTGGAAACACTTGGGGTCTGGAGGTGTCCCTAACGCTGTGCTACAGCTGAAAGAGTTACTTTATCTGAAAGTTAGATGAAAAAACATGATACTAATAAATAGGTCAAGGAAAGTCACCATACATCACGTTTGGAACTGGTGTTCAACTCTGTACTGAGTACTGAGGAACCATGAAGAGTGCAGAAAAGACTTGGGAAAATGAAGCAAAGGACTGAAATTTTTGTCTTATACTGAAACACTCAGGAACTCAACTGATTCCTGTGTCAAGGAGAATATAAAAGGGTGACTTGCTTGGCAACACCAATGTTGTAATTCTTCAGAATTGCAAAAGATCAAATTATAAGAAGCTTAACTTTCTGAGCACTGGAGCTAGACAAATTCTGTACAATGACTGATTAGCCACTAGGACAGCTTAATAAGGTTATAGTGAATTCCGATCACAGGCCATTTTAAATCAGGACTAGAATGCTTTCTAAATCAGATGCTTTTTTGGAATGAGAAACAGCTTGCGAAAGTCCTATGTCCAAGTTATGCTGGAGGTCAGACTAAATGATCATACTCTCTCCGTCTGGTTTTGTAGTCTCCAGGTAGAAGTCTCACAATAAGCTTCCAAAGGGAAGGAGCTGGCCTCCTAACATGTCTAGCCAGCATTTATTTGAAAAGTGTTTGGTTTTGCTGATTGACAAAATGCATTCTTCAATGTTAGTCTGCAGCATACTTTTTTTTTTTTTAGATCTTACTACTAACTTTTAACAACCAGGCTTTATTAGTTCTGATTGTCTTTAGCAGGAATACTGCACTTGTTAGGAAGAAGCTGTTCTCTGAGCAGCTGGTAAATTAGACAAATTCCCCTATAAAAGAAGTTTAGGACTGAGAGAATGAGACTTAGTGCAAGATTAGATTAACATAACTATTTACTTCCAAAAGGAAAGACCTAAAGGACAATGCCATAACATGCATATCAAGTCACTTGTCTCAGTTCCAGAACTAATTACTATTGCAAATATTGACTCTGTGCACCCAGCCAGCAATCCAGCAAGATGTCTCTTTCTTACTAAATTTTCTGTTGAATCAGTCCCAGCCTCAGATCTATATGAGACTGTTCTACTGATGTTTATATAGACCTCAGGCCAGAGCAAGTGATTAGCTCCGGCTGCTTTGACTGCTCTAGCAACACAGGATATCTATTAAGCTGGACCCAATGACTACATTTACTGAGTTTATTGTTTGTCTCATCGGTGAATTTGCTGTAGGTGATGTACGGAGGCCTTTATTTTGTATTTAGCTTTTCAGCTCTCAGAGTTTTCAAATTTATCTTTTCTTAGGACAAATGAAGGGGGGAAATAGTGAATAATCGAGTGATGTTTCTCCTTCTAGCAAGTTTTTTCAGCAGTGCAAGACCTTACTATAAAGTTTAACAAAGCAAAATGAAACTATGTTACAAGATAATTCTGTCAGGGGACCAAACTCGCCTTCCCCACCCTTTATGACCTACGTTCCTCTGAAGGAATCAGAAATTTTCTTTCTTTTGGGGAAAAATGGGGGAATTCTCTCATTTATTCTCATTTAGCACCAGTGTCAGGACACTTTTTAGCCTCTGTTAGTATCTTACATTTCTCCATCTTCTGGATAACGCTGGATGAAAACAAAATTATGTGACATAAATGCACAGACTAAAGATGCAGCCCAAGGAATGCAAAATCCAGATCAGCTTTGGCAACACTTCAACAACAACAACAACAACAACAACAATAAAAAACAGAAAAAATATCCGCAACAGTCAAAACACATAATCAGGACATTTCTAAAATCACATGCTTTGGCTTTTCTTCCTAAAGTGATTTTTTTTTTTCAATTGAACTGACCTGAATCTTTTAAGCAGAATAAAAAAAAGGAGTTAAGTAACACTTCAGACAGGGTTTCTCCATGTTAAAATTGTTGAATCTCTTAAAATTTTCTCCATTCCTTTTTTTCATAATGCAGTTATGGAATGGAAAAATCCATTATTAATATGCAAGGCTAGAATTCCTCCACTAAACCAGTGATATTATTCTTTCTAGAATAATTTAAATATGGATTTGAATTCCGCAGAATTGGATGGGGAAGGTTCATGCCTTCAATTAAGTGCGCACTCCTAAAATTGTCGGTGAAATGTAGGGTGTGCTATATGGAGAAAAAGCATCAGGAGCAATTCCTTCTGAAAGACTGAGTTTGCCAGTTTAACTTTGAGTAGGCAATTTGTCAGTGTCTAACCCTTGTGGATCTATTTGCCCTGGTACATATTAACTACCATTAAAAATGCTGAGGGTTAAAAAATAGCACATCAGCATGGAGCATATCTAATATTGCATCTGAAACACTGCTTTTCCTTACTCAACAAAGAGTGCATATTAGACTACGTAAAACTGACAGCTTTCAAAGGCATGAATCCCCGTGCTATGCTAACTCAGAAGTGTTTAGAAATGTCAGCCTTCTCTGGAAGTGAATTGTGTAACTGTACTTTAGACACAAATGCTTAATGTTGCTTAAGCTCAATTTGTGGAAAGTAAATGCAAACTCTAATTTTGGCTTCATTTATTTTATTTCTTACTTTTTTGTGGGAGGAGTCATCTCTTTGCTTTCCATAGATAGTATAGGATCACCTTAATTAACCAATATTTTAATAAGACAATGTTTAATCATCAATCACCTAGAGTAACTACTGATTATTTTAGTGATAGGGATTCATTAACTGGGCTCACATGGGCATGTATATTTTGGGTTGACTTCATACTCAGTGGAAAAAATACTTACACTTTTTTGGAAATCTGCTACTAACCAGATTTTTAAAACCTCATTTAAACAAAAATAATAATGTCTGTGCAAGATGCTTGTTTATTAGTTTTCTTGAAGGACCACAGAGAAGAAGTCCAGTATTGTCTTCCCAGTGGGAAAATAAGATGAGAAGGGAATAAGAAATTTTGTCCTAGATACCAGACCTGGTGATGAGCATGCTGGGTGTTCGTGCAACACTTGCTTTGGATGTGAATTCAGCAGAGAAGAAACATAAGGGTCTGCAGCACAGTCAGAGACACTGTTGGGAAGGTAACATGCGGTACCCCTTTGAGAAGGTTAAAAATTACTCTTTTCCAAGCAGTCATGTATGTCTGTTGGGAGCAGAACACCATTCTGCATTGTTCTTGAGACCCAGGAATAAGACTGAATGGCATGCCAGTAAAAGGCAGTTCATTTTCTTTGTATTGGCAATATAGAATTCAAACTTGACTCGTCTTTTCATCAGATCAGTAGTGGAGCAGACAGTAGACAATTTATCATGTAGACTATCTTGCATCTGACACCTAAAATTCACATTGTCCAAATTCAGCACGTTATTTTGGCAAGCGGTTATGTGTTCAGCTTTTAGGTCTTTACTTCTTGGACGACTCAGAGTACAGTAATTCAGGAAGTAATATTTTAAATCATCCAGTACAAGGAATGAGGCCACTTTCTCATATGCTAGTGCAACCATCCAGAGCTATTCCTTTCATGGTCTAAAAGAAAGAGGAAGGGATAGAAAAATGTTCAGAGGGAACTGCCAGCAAATGCCATACATTTTGTATTTCATTTTTCAGTCTTTTTTAGTGTTCAACTGTCCCAAGGTCTGAAGCATTTCATTTAATAAGATGTTATTAATTTTGGAAACAACACCAGATCCAGTCTTCTTGCCAAGTAGACAGGCCTGTTTTGATATCTTAGTAATGAATAGCACCTTCAGCCTTGACTATTACTAACTCTTGTAATGCTAAGTTGGCATCATTATAATGTTCGTAGGTCTTTTCTTTCCAGACCAGAAGAATGAAAGATTTTATCAAGGCATGAAGTACATTCCAGCAGTATGGACAATTTCTTTATTGCTGAAAGTGTAGCCTTAAAAATCTATAGATCCTACTTATGAACAAAAAATTCCTTATACAGCTGTATTGTGTTGTTTCCACATTTGTTTAAACACAGGAGTCTGGCTAAGGAATATACAAATGATTCATAAAAACATGCCTATGTTACACATGTGTGAACCACATGGAGAGTAACATGTGGATTTCCAACTCAGGGCATGGGTTTCCCTTTTTATAACTCTCCGAAGTAAGAATATTCTAAGTAGGGACATTTTTTCAATAACATTTTTGAAACCTTAACCTCAGAGGGTATCAAAAATGCCTCTCATGAGATATGGGGCCACACATATTGCAGACAGCTGTTTGGAAAAGTTAACGCCTGCCTGAAAAAAAGCAAAAGGGATGAAGTCTCCACAGCTCTTTCCTTTCAGTAAGCGGGAACCATACCTGGAAGATTGAGCAGAGGTATCCTTCATTTACCTCCATATCTATTAACGCCACTTTAAATTCCTGATCAAAATGTAAAAGTTAGCTTACTCTGTTGACACCATATTATATAAAGTCAACCAGGCGATAGAAGTAATAGTTCACACAGTCACTGGCAACAATGAGGATCCCCATTTTCATATATGGAAGCATTGGGTTTAGCCTCAGTTCAGTGAAATCAGTGCAGGACTTTCCACTATCTTTGGAAAATATTGGGTCAACCTGTCTAGCAAGATTATTGCGCTGAAGTTACGTGTTTGAAAAATACAACCTTTCAGACTAGTGGTAACTGCTTCTATCAAAAAAGGTGCTTATTATTGCCCAAAGAGGTAACAGGCAGTTGCTGACTAATGATTTTGCTCTCATAAGCTAGGATGTAAGATTGCTTTGTTTATTAGTCACACAAGCATACAAGGACATCATTAGCTCCAACACAGCTATGCTCAATGCTCAACCGGTGGAGATGTCAAACGAAGGTTTATCCTGCTTCACATGCAGTCTCTATTGAAGCTTTCCTCAAGCCACTTGGCTTTCAGCTTAACATAAACTGGAAATCATCCCGATTTCTTAATTTGTGTGTGTGTGAACTGAATTACTCTGGGTTGTGCTGTATCTGCGTTTGTGTATTCCACAGTGCAGTACCGACAGGAATCTGGACGTTAGCTGTGGCTCAGATGGGAGTTCTGCGTCGGCTCTTAGGACCTGACAAGAAGGTCTTTCACAAGCAGGCATCCAACGAACGCTAGAAGGCTGCTCCTTGTGCTGCAGTATCTTCTCCAGTGTTCTGTTATAGAGCATTACATCTAAGAGCGAAGAATCATTATTTCAATGTCAATCCAGGCTGTCTTATAAAACGCTTCTTGGCTTTGCACTCTGCTTTTGCTCTTATGAAACTGTTCTGCCACAGTGCACTACTAAGAAAGCTCATTCTAGAATAGTGCAAACTTAGATTCAGACAGCATTAATAGTACATTTTTTTCAATTATTTGAAAGGCAGCAAAAGCAAGCCTTCACAGGGTCAGGTACTGTGTTAATGAGCACAGCAAAGAGCCTACAGTGAAAAAAAAAGGACGATGGGAAAGAAGGCGGCAAAGACAGAGTGCGAAAGAGCACGAACAGGTTTTGATAGGCAGGGAGAGAGAAAAGCTCCACTTTTTTCACATGACATAGATTAAATGAGAGTCCTTCCCAGTGATCTCAATATTTTTGTTGTAAATGAAGAAGCGAGGTAAAATTATTTTAAGGTATTAGCAAAGTAGGCTCCAGCCCCTATTCCATCTTCACACATCGTTGATGGAAGGGCAGGGAGAGGGATATGGATGGACATAACATGGGGGTCATCACATAAAAATGAGGACTAAAATAACATCTAGTATTTTCTTACAGGAAACCCACAGCACAGTGCAAATAAAGTAAGGCAATGCTATAGCAGTCAGAATAGTGACAAATGGTAACTCGGGGGCTTTCCCCTATGGCTCCTGTTTTGGGACTGGAACTGTGATAACTATTGACAAAAAAGCAAAGTGCGTTTACCTGGAGACCAATAGGTGCAGCTATGGAAAACAATCATCCTAAGACAGGGCCTCAAATCACCTGGTACTCTGAGGCTGAAGCGGTGGCTGATCCCGTGTGCCAGAGCTGCCCTGCCCTGCCGCAGCAGGCAGGAGACTGTGCGTGCTCCGGTGGCGACATCGAAAGTGCAAGCCACATACGTAACTGTTATCATGGAAAGTATATATTCCCATTGGCTCCACTGTCAGATACTCTGAAGCCATGGAAAAATGCTACAAAAGATAAGCCATACACCTCTTTGTTCGTTCCACTTGTTTAAATTGTTGTCTGCTCTGCTCTGTGGGGTCTTTATCAGAGCCATTTGTACAAAAGGCATCAGTCTGCTTCTGATAAGTATTGCTGATATCATTACTGCTGAAAGATTACTAAGGGCATTTCTTTCTGAACAATGAACAATGGGCCATCGACAGCATGTAATCAGTGATTTATCCACTTATCTATTAAGATGCTTAGTTAAATTTTGGGGTTCTGCTGCCTCTTTGTATTTGAATCACAACTCCATCTGGTCATAAAAACACTACAGCTTGGAGTGGCAGAGCACTCCGGATCCCACTGCCTCGAACACAGGACAGCTCAGGGCTCAGCGGGGCTTAGCAAGCTGGGAAAACTCCGGTTTACCCTCTCAGGCTTGGCACCACTTGCAGTGGAGGGCCAAGCAGCGGGGGGAATCCTGGGATCATTATTCATTTTAACAGTACTAAATTTTTATAGCGCAAAATGCTGAATCAGAGCAACGTCACTGCATACCTGATAGCAGAAATACTTTTTTGACTTGAATGCTAGCAGAGCAAATAGAAAGAATTTCCTTGTCCTCAAAGGGGAGGGGAGAAGAGGAAGAAGATCAGAATTAAAGAGAAGGTATCTCTGCCAGTCTCTCAATGATAGACAAGTA
Organism: Platalea leucorodia; assembly: GCF_965183815.1. NCBI lineage: Eukaryota > Metazoa > Chordata > Aves > Pelecaniformes > Threskiornithidae > Platalea > Platalea leucorodia. The sequence goes on along the minus strand of NC_138825.1, from coordinate 28,083,233 downwards.
TGATATTATCTCAAATACACCAAAGTCACAGGCACACTGTGAGATTTAGCAAAGTCAGACTATCTGCTATCCATCTGAATGTTTTTGAAAACCGTAACTGCAACGTCACCAAAGAAAAACATTTTCTGTCTGTTCTTTACTAGCTGGTATAATTTTAAAGAAAATAAAATTGTACTGGAAATTCCCACCGAGCCAATCTGATTATTAAGACGATGTGCCACTTGGTTTCCTAGAGTTGCATTAGAAACATCTGGCAGAAAAGGTTACTTCTTGATCGGTATTTAAAAAAAATTTTCTCCCCAACCCGCTTCATTAATCTTCGGAGACATTAGCATTAGCAATAGTTCATTTAATGTATTTCAAAAACAAAAGTTGAAGAATGATCAGTGGGAGATTATTTTGTTGATAATTACAGTGTCAATGATAGCTCTGTAGCTAAAGCTGTTGTAATAAACCTGGGTTTTAGCTCTTCTTAATTATCCAGGGTAACACAGTTCACTAAGCATGTCACTTGGCACAACTCCTTGCAAAGCAGAATTTTCCTGAAAAGTTTGTTTATGAAAGAGGTAGGGAAAAAAGGAGAGACTGAAAGCAAAAGACCTAAAGCTGGCAAGCACAGTTGCCTATTGACACTCAGGCCCTAACCTTACACTGCACAGCTGAGGTATTGCTAGATGAAGCCGTCCAGTTTAGCGCCACGAGATTCTGCCTGGCTTAATGGTAAGACACAACTCTTTCCCACAGCGCGTGGCTCTCAGCTGGGGAGCCATAAGGGGCAAGTGCAACTTGGAACTACAGCATTTTGCAGAGGTCTCAAGGTTGCCCAAGATGATTTCCTTGTAGCCAGACCGAACTTTAATGCCAGACAATATAAAAATGCCCAATCCATCCGGAATGCACTGTGAATATTTTTGTTGAGTTCACTGAGTTTTGAATCTGATCCATTAAATGAACCTGCTACTACCTGTGACAGGCAGGTTTAAAAAAAAAAAAGACAACAGCTTTACTTCTCTGTTATTTGGCACCACTATGCTTACTAGCTAAGATATGCTCACTGCATGAACAGGTGTAAGAGCAAATAAAACCTTTAAACTTTGCCTTTGTTATCAAGAGACCATCTAGTACTGCCTGCACTCAGAGATGTTTAAAAATAAATGTGTCAGTGTTTAACAGAGCACTCCAATCTTATTATCCACTGAGCTGCATGGGATGTAAGGCTCATTTAAATGTATCTTCCCTCTGAAAAGTTTTTAATTTTTCTTCTGATGTTAAATTCTTCTTTGACTGCAATTGCATGATACAAGAGGTTTACACGTGTCTGAATAGTAAAAAATCTTTAGGAACACAAAATCTTTAGGAACAAAATCTTTAGGAAAAACATCTTTAGGAACAAAAAAAAAATCAGGAATGTTGTAAGAACAATTCTGAATTTCACCCTTAATTTTTACATGGGACATTTTCAAATTTAAACAACTTCAACCACTCTACTTGGGTGAATTTTGAATGTGAAATTTTACTGTTGTAAAATCTTTAAAAAATTAATGAGTTTATTGAGTTTACTATTTAATTAATATTTATAAGCATTAAATGAGTCCTAGTGACAGGGAAATGCATTGAAATTAAAGAGTTTCTACCCAGAATCAAAGATGTGCATCTGATTTTTGCTTTTTTAAAATCTAAGCAGTTTGAAGTAATATGGGGTTAGCAAAGAAACTACAGCTATTTCTAATTATTACTGTGTCTGACAGGATGCATATGTTTACAGAATAATCTATGCATAACATGAAAAAGCTCTTTTTACTGTTTTTGAAACAGTGTTTACATCAAAGTAAAACATATGCGTGAGAAAAGAACAAAGCAGAAATCCCTAGTTGCGAGTCCTATATGAGAACTATATATAGGATATTTACAACATTTTTTGGTTTGGTAGAACTCTGTGTGTCAGGATGATTAATTCACAGACATGAAAAGTTAAAGGACCGTGAAGGACTGAGGAAGATATAGCGTCTCCTAAACTATCAGGATAGGTAGAAAGGAACACTAGGATTTGTCAGGGGCTTGCTGCAAAGTTTTATTATTACCCAAAAGGCACCTGGGCCTAAAGCATCAAGTGGAAACAATTTTAGAAATCAAAGGAGATAAACTCTGTGAAAAAAATATGGGTAACTAGTTTACTTAAAGGACTTGTAACAGGATCTGGAGCTTTCATCCCAGCCCAATTAACAGTGACGAAGACTAAGTCTCATCAGGAATAAATTGGGCTGATGTTCCCATCACAAAATCATCACTACAGCTGACACCAATTGACTTTCTTATTGGTCATGTCAACAAAGAGTCAATGATTACATGACTATGAAATATTGTCCTTCCAGAAAGGCTTTAGGATGGCTGAAGAATGATGTCTGGGCTGTGTCTAAACTGGGAACAGACACTGCTTAGGCTCCTGTTCGAAGAACTGTAATTGGCCTGATTCTTTTATTGGACACAGGTATGGCAAATCAGGATTGCTGATTTACAGCAGCTTCAATGATATCCATGGAAACGGTTCAACATAAAATTTGTGGATGGAAGGACTGGCTTGGCTCACTGGGCAGAGGAGGCTTTTCACCATTTTTCTCACCCAATAAGTTGCATGCAGGGTCACCTGAGGAAGGAGAGGCTTCTATACTGTGCATCCCTCCTGTTAAGAGCTCAGCTGGTAAAGCTGTTGAGGAATGAAAGAAGAGTCTGACCAAAACATTTTGTTGGCAAATGGGAAATGCTTCGCTAATGAGCCTTCCAGTTCCTTGATGAGGTAAGACACACAATGATGAGTATGCCTCCTCTTGCTCTCCGATGACTAGTTTTTAGCCATTCCGATATAAGAAGGTGTATTTTGAATTATCCTAATTTTCTTTCACTTTTTCTTTCATGTTTTCCATACCTTCCATTAGTTCTATAATTAGAATAATATTTAGTTAGCTAAAATGACATGGTTTAAGTGTGACTACTGTGTCTGGAGATAATGTGAGCAAATGTCAGCATAAAATTTATAGGTATAGAAACATAAATAATTCTTTAATGAGTCCTTTCAATCTTAACATAATCAGTGGAAAACTAAACCAGTTGGTCCCCCCCTGCCCCCAACCATGGAAATATAAACTCACAGCAGGATTGGCTGATCACTGAAAAACTTCATTTTGGATAAGAGCCATTTTTAAGCAAAGGACCTGTTTACTTAGCTGAGGAAGTTTGGCTGCAGCGAGTAGACATCAGAATTGTTTATTATTGGAACCCAGAAGCACATTAATTATGTGATTTGAGTGACTGGGTAGCATCAGCCCCGCAGGTTTTGCACGTCAACTGCCCTCATCTCGCATGGCGTAAATTGACCCCTGAAGTGCGAGTCTGTGCACTCGAGGTTAAAGGAGGACTCTCCTCCATCCCCACCCAGGGTCTGCCAGGGTGGCTGCGCTGCAAATTTATGTTTTGGGGAGATCAGAGCACTTTGATATACTGCACGGGGCAGCAGCGTAGCTTCAATTTCACTTACATGTTGTGATTTCCTATGAAAGATCATCTGTCATTGGGAGTTCTTGTAACACATTTGCAAATAAGGTCAAACAATTTGTTCAGAGGTGAACACGGTAAGTATAAACACATTGTAAATATTTGAGTATGAGTTTAATGGTGTTTGAGAGGCTCGCACAAAAAACCTCACAAATAAAATCTCTATATTTAAAAACAAATTAGAAACGTGCACATTATTTTAGCCTTTGGTGGGCATTCATCATCATTACGGACACTTCTGTTTATTTTGGTTTGCGTTGGGGAAAAGGGAACGTTTAGAAAGGCCCAGCGAGGGCGGGCAGCACGGTATGGTGGTGCTGGCTGGGCTCTGCCAGCCGGGGCTCCAGCCAGCCCCTGCCATTAGCAGCTGCCACCGCAGGCCCATGCTTGCCACCACGTGGGAACCGGCCGTGCCCTCCCACACAAAAACCCATCAGGCTCACCCAAAAAATATTTTTGGAGAGCAATTATGGTGTAAGGGAGTACCAGCCCTGGTTTAGTGACACCCTTGGATGGGAACAGCCCAGCGATGGGTAGTGAAGGGATGGGTGGCTTTGTGGGCAGCGCAGGCCTCACGGCACTCCTTGGCTCTCTGGGTGGGGAACGAATGCTATTTCTGTATGAAAAATGGCAAGTGATCGTCTGTGCTGCATTTCATAGAGGTGCTTTGTGCTCTGGGGAACATAAAGTGAAGCTAACCCCCTCCAAACTACCTTAGTATCACTATTCTTAGGACTGGAGAAATCCCTGATTTACCTCAGAGATATCCATCAAAGCACTACCGGAAATTTCTTGTAAATCTTGCTCTGATGTGCCATCCCCAGTCCTGGCATAACCTCTGTAGCAAAGACTCCTTACAGAAACACTTGTCACCATACTCCAACATGCTCCCGCCAAGGAAATTTCTTTCACAAGAGCTTTCGGGTCCCCTTCATACCACTATATTTTGATGTGGCTTTTGGAGAGAAGAATGAAGGAGATGTTTCCAAAGTATTTCCCCCAAATTTATATCCTCGAGTCATCTCCAAGCAAAGCTAGATTTGAAGAGTATTAAACCTATTGATTTCTGATTCCAAAAAGGTTAAAAAAAAAAAAAAAAAGCCTTGAAGTAAGTCTGAGAGTCACAGTTTTCAGGTCTGCAATATCCATTTTCCAGTTGTTTGTACAGGGCCTAACCCTGCAAATGCTTCTGCACCTAAAGTGAGGAAAACCATACCTCAAGGTAGGCATTTGCAATCTTACGTCTCCAGCTACTAAACTCGTTGAAAGAGAGAACTATGTGCATATGGAACAGTATCTAAAGCATCTGGCACATTTAGGGGCACTATAATAAATCATTATATTAATTGTCTATAAATATGCAAATTGCATTATACAAAAAATGCAAAAAACAGTGGATTAAAATATAAATATATAGGTGGGACTCCTAACATTGAATGCGACCTCTCTGTTCAGTGAAATACTATAAACGGTATAAGTAAAGAATTCCAGTTCATTAATCTTACTTTTGATCTTCTTGAGTGAAATTCACCCCAGGGTTTCATTTGGTCTCTCCTGAAGCCATACTATAAATCACATGATGTATAGCACACAAAGATAATTATTTTGCTAAGGTTTAGGCTCAGTATTCCACTGCAATGTTGCCATTTTTAAGATATTTTTTTTTCTTCTGTAGCATTATAAATTGCAATGCTCAGATACGCTTCATACCTGTTACAGGGTACAGTTAAAAAAATGGATTCTAGGTGCCAAAAAAGCAGGGAGCGCCAGCAGCTGCTTTGGGACCTCTGCATTAGCGAGCCTGCGTGCGGATAGCCCGTTTTCTTCGTGGCTGCAGCTGGAGGAGCGAGTGCTGCACAGCCTTTCACGGCTCCTCAGGGAAGGGCGAGCTATTGCGTAGGGACTGACCTTCCTGTCAGCCCATGAGACACCATAAACCAAAACTGGTGGAGGACTGGACTTAAACTATTTCTTCTCAGCCAAGATCACACCCTTCTGGAGGTTGCTTTGTCCCAGCACAGAAGTGTGAGCTGCTGCAGTAATTCTGCCATGAATGAGAGCCTTTCTTTTGAGTCATATACTTTTGTTTCCAGCCTACGGTGTCTTGGCTTACTACTGTGCTGGGGATTATCCCTGCAAAAAAGCCAGAGCCTGGAAAATGAGCCATTTTCAGCAGCTATGAAACTTGGTTTTTTAAAAGTGTTTCCCTCTTTATATATATAAAAAAATCGGTTTCACTACAGTGAAACTAAGTAAATGATTGTAATAATAAAAATAATATAATAACATATTTTAATACTATAATGTAATAGGAAAATGTAGTACCAATAATATTATCATTATTATTGTCATTAGTAGTAGTAGCATAATACTCTTACAGTTAAAGCTTCATTTTTTCTGGGTGCTGGTCAAACATAATGAATTAGAGTATCTTTTTTCCAAGCAGCAAAAGCTCCAACCTTACAGGGAACTCCATGCAGACAAATCCCAAATGAGCACAGAGGGGTCCTTGGCAGCTCAGGGAAATGACCCAGCGATGGCTGTGGCAGGACTGGGATCCAAGTAAGAGCCATAGGAGAACTGCTGTAGAAGAAAAGGTGGGAATGAGGAGACATTTATATCAATAGCCTGGATTCAGTTCTCTCCTCTCCTACCCTCAAAATCCTACCAAAACCACTGCAGGCAGTAGCAGAGTCATACAGGTACGATTTATGGCAGAACTTGGCACAGTGTGTTTGTCCATTCCACTGGGCTGGTGTCCCTCAAAAGTCTGATCAACTAATTCAAAAATGCCTTGTGTAGTTATATTTTCCTGTATTAATGTAAGTGAGATAATATATTGTTATTACTTCATACGAGCTAATAAAAAGTTAATGAAAAAAAATCCTTGGCACTGCAGAAGCTGTGAAACTATATACACTTAAAAGAAAATACTGTAACACAGAGCAGCTCTGAACTCTTTAATGTTTTTAAAAAATTCCTCCAGTCCTGGAGGGTCTCTAGAATTTGTTTCATACTGGAGCACTCCAAAACATTACATGTCACGCACCAGGGACTAGGCTGAAATCCTGTCCTTTGCTCATCCTTTTAATGCCTTACTTTTGAGTCTCCCATGGTTGCACTTTTTTCATCAGGCCCCCTGAAAGAGGATTGTCAATGGCACAAACAGCTATACCTCTGACTACATCGAATGTTATGTTTCAGCCTTTCTTCATCAGAACCAGACACTTCAGGTTCTACGTTATATCTTGAAACACTGTGCCCCGGCTTACAGATGTTAGCCCTCCCTCCTCCCCACTTGCCTTTTAGTAGCATCTTGAAGTGTATGTCAGTATTAGGGCTCTGTTAATACTCGTTTAACTCACTATTTGTGGCAGAAATCTTTAAAAAGCCCCGTTTTGCAAGAGTATGAAGTTTATACAGATGTATCAGACTGAATGGGGCAACAGGACTGAAGTGTGCCAGCAAAGAGAGCAGAGTTCATGTCCATGAAGAATTTGGGTTGCTCCCTTTCCCAGATTTGTTTCAAGGATATGTGTATCTGGAGAGGTGGCCCAGATGAGATGAATCAGTAGGACGTGCAATTTTAAAAAGGGAAAGAAGGGAAATCTTTATGGAAAAGCCAAATGGAAATAAGAAGGAAAGACAAACAGAGGAAGACCACAGGGCAGGGAGAGTGAGGCTGCAGGAAAGCCATGAGGAAAACCTGAGGTTGGAAAGAGTATGGAAGCAGGAAGAATGGCCATTCTGTAGCAGGCACAGGACAGTCAAACTAAACTTCTGAAGATATTACTGCCCCGACTGTTTCCCCTGAAATGAGAGCCAGCTTAAACAATCTGGCCTGAAAAACTGCAGTATGTCAGCAGCTGAGTCACAAACTGGTCTTTCTTGCTTCAGGATAATGATTCATGACAAAGGTGGAGTGATTGGTATATCTTCATCCATCCAAATCCAACCTGATGCTGTAAGACTGCCCAAAATCTAGTCTAACAGCTGCACTGAGGGAGGATAAAAAAAGATGCTGCCTTTTTCAGGATGAAAATGAACTTAGCAGAATTAGCTATCTCATGTGAAAAGAAACCCTGCTTGTCAGAGTCACATTATTTAAAGCTTTTGATTGACCTGAGAGACTTCACAAACTTTCTTTCCTCTGCCTCCTACTCCCCACACTATAAGAGTCTATTTTATTTTTAGATGTATCATGACAATAAATTTAAAATTCCTGGATCTCTCAGCTCCCTCTTCCTAGTTGGCGCCTCATTTGAGTAATGGGTCATGAAGTTGACATTTCTCCAGTGATGTATTGCTTGCTAGAGTGGCACTGACCAGGAAAGGCAGGTCAAATAGTCTTTTAATTTAATCTTTTACAGCTAGAGATGAGAACACTATAAAAAATGCCAAAGAGGATATCCATGTGATACTCTCGCTGGGGAGAGTATCCATGGGAGAGAGAGAGAGACAGCATCAGGAGTCATGGAGAGCTATATCTCAGCAAACATGGCTTATTTTGGGGATGAGCCAAAGACAAAATAACAAGTGAGAGGGAAATGACAGAGAGGTTCTGGGGAATTTTTCACTAGCTGATTACCTTCTGTTTAAAGGTTTGGCTCCAACTTCTTTTTAGGTGGCTTCATCCAGAATACCCTTCACAGCAGAGGAAAACTCTTACTTCTGGGAAGTTAAAGCTGAGCACATGAAACTTGGTTTTCTGCCTGTGATTTTGATTAATAGCGTTTCTTAAAATATGTGTTGTTTCTGTTGGGCCATTACTCCTGACGGCATGGTCCTGGAGTTTCTTAGATTGTTGCAATTTATGGCACTGTTTCTTAAAGTTTAGTGTGTCCTCTTAACTTCTTGAGGAACTGGAGTCCACAAAAAAAAAAAAAAAAAAAAAGGAATAAAAAAAAAAGAAAGAAAAGGAAAAAAATAGTGGATTGCTTAGTAAGCTACTACCACTTTGCCTAGGATTATGAGGCTATGATGTTAACCATTTAAACAGCCAAATTCAGGATGACATTATTTGTTTTTATCAGTTTCCACTCCACTTCATGGAATAAAGTTTGCCTGATGCAATGCTATTTGTTGTACAATCTGAGTAGACATTTCCCCAAAACCAAAGAAGAGAAAGTGTTCCTTTTCAAAGTTCTGAATCCCTTCTCCCATCATTACTTTGCCATTTTGTTATTCCCCAGTCTGCCTACAAGATATGTCCTTGGTTTTTAGCTCCTTCTAACTTTCCAGGCTCTGTCTCTCTTTCACTGAAACACAAAGTTTTGTAAAACCATCATCAGGAAACCCATATGCCAACGCTTGTCTTGAATGAGCAGAGACACGTGTGCTTATGCTTGTGCTTGTGCTTGCTAAGGATACTGCCATTGTTTCAGCAATCTGATTGCAGAAAGGAGATTAATAGTTCTGACAACTGTCATAGATGAAGGGCCATATTTCTGCTCAGTCCATGAGTTCTTTTTGTTGTTGTTTCAGCCCCCCATATTGTTTATGCTGATCCATCTCTTCATGCAGAAAACCAAATGTCTATATTTCATCTTTGCTGAAGTCACCCCATAGCATTTTAATGTTTGAGGAAGAAATTCTGACACTGCTTTTCATTCATCACTGACACCGGAAAATTATGAGATATTACGAGAATGTCTCAAGAAAGACAAATGTTTATATTTGACTTCTCGTTTCTTGACCCTCTGAGGTTGTTTGCTTCATATTTTCAACTTTTATCCACATCCTGGAAGGCTAGCAGGTCACTCTATTTAATAGAAGCTTAGATTCTCATGAACTTCCCCTATTCCAGCAGCTAGGGCACAGAAAAAAACAAATATCACAAGACTTTGTGATAAAATTGAAAAACCTGGCAGCACTTTTGCCTCCTGCTGATTAGCTCTTTACTACATGAGTAATCTGATACACACCAATGGAGTAAGTCACCAGTAGATAGTATTCACTGTGAGTAAAACTGGCAGAAGTATGTCCTATTTGAAACAAAGCATGCTGAAGAAAGCTCCCAACCTGATAGTCTTGGTTATAGGATATACACTGTATAAAATGTATGCACATATATGCACACACATATATCTATATACACACATACCCCTACACTGTTAAAAAATAGCACACCAGGTTCCAAACTAAATAGAACTACTTGGGTTATGGTTCCAGTATGACCACACCTTGTTAAATAAAACACCAAGTGATTATTTTTCTGTTAATCTTAAATCAAGCGAACTGGACCTGTATGAAAAGAAAGGAATTTGTTTATGGCTTGCCTCTTAAATGCCATGCTGCCACAGAAAGAGCACAACTGCGTGATCACAAGATGATACACAACACGAACTGACACACATACCCAAGCTGGCTAAAGGAAGCATTGCTTGCATCTTGTAATTACAAACCCCTGGTTTTTGGAGCATTTAGATTTCTTGGTTGTATAGATTCCTTGATGTATAATAAATACATGTGGCAGCCACTCCTTTAGACAGGACACTTGAAAAACCTCTTTCTCTGTCTTCTACTTGATCACTGGTTTTGACACTACTTGTAAGAACTTAATTGCCTTTTAAACTCCAGCTGCCTCTGTCAAATTTACTTGAAATCAGCTAGTGTTGTAAAAAAGATTATTGTGGGAACACACAGTGTGACTGCAAAATAAGAAAAAAAAAGGCATGTATTCAGCTAATATAAGCAATTCTGGTTTATTTCTGTATTCTATCACGAATCCCCATGAGAAGCACTAGCTGGCATTTGTAAATGGCAGCTGCTGCCTACGAGCTAGTGCAATCAATCTTCGTGCTTCTGCAGCTATCCACGTAAGAATAACCAGTGACTGTGAGTCAACAGGCTGACGCATGTACCATTTACTCCTATCCACTTAGAATTATCAAAATAACAGCTCACCAAGGCAGAAAAGAAGGCAGTAGCTTCTTATTTTCATGTCATATCTAATATGAATACATTAGTTTAATACAGGGCACTTACAAAGTCTCACCTTACACATTCATCTCACTTTATTGGCTTGATATATTCAGAGACAAATGAAACCAACCCAACAGACAATATTGCATTAATGTCTTAGTCATTCTGAACTTAAATATCAACTGCACTCTGGAAAAATGGTGATTTATAAACTGATATTTGGTTCCAAACATATGATCTTATTTATCAGTAAAGACTGGAGTATGAATTCTCCAGAGCATTTATGCTACTGACTATAGGACCAAGTTCTGCTAAATGATTGTATGGAATTGCCATCACTGGTAACATATTTAAGGATAGGATTTTTACATGTATACAGAATTAGAGAAGATATCTTTCTATTGGGGATAAAAAAAAAAAAAAAAAAACAAACAAAAAAACCACCAAGCAAAATAAAGGAAAATAAGTAGATGGTAGAATCCTTACCAATCACAATATCATTTTGTCAGGAAAAATTGAGGAATTGTCCTAAAACTTAAAAGTTCCTATGTAGATTCGAAAAGCTGAATCAATCCAAACCTTTGTCTACTCAAATGCCATAGAGGACCCATATTCAGTTTTGAATGTTACACCCATGTTCTGGCAGTTACATGTGCCAATGAATCACAAATTGACTACCATTAATACTAGATGAAGTAGTATTTTCTTTAATTTAAATGTCCTGAATACATTGCATCTGAGGTTGATCAGATACCTTGTTACGTTTATACGGCGGGGCAAAGAAGAAATAAATGGATGGCTACTCTTCTCATTGACATTCATTATTTTGCATTTGAAATCACATTTTAGTCTCACTTAAGCCAGTCATTTTCAGCTCATGGGCTGTGGATAAAGGGATTCATGGACTACTGTGTAAAAAGTCTGCAGAAAGTAACTGCAAAAAACAATGTCAATGGCTCTCATGAAAATGGGTTCCCATCTCTAATGCTGAAAAGGACTGACCTTGCATCCGGTAAGCATATGCTTATTTTAGTCACATAGGAAACCCACAAATTTGAACATGGGCACTCCAAAGCTTAAATTTAAGAAAGCATATTCTGCCTGATATTTTGTTAACCTTGTCTTTTGGATGCCAAATGCCCATAGTCGAAGTAATCGTTCATGTGAATTTTCACATAACTTTGACTGGGCTTGTTATTCTTCTCCAGACACTTTATATGCATAGTATGCCCATTTATATTGAGGCACCCAAAACTGAACTGTGGTGCAACTGGAAATGTATCATTCATAGTTTTCTATTAAATCGTTATTACAGTGAGATATTACTTTTGTAAAGTATTTCTCTAATCCTTCTCCTTGTTAGTTTATTTTGGAACGGCATATTCATTAAGTTGTAATAAAATGATTCATATCTGTTTCCTCAGGGAACCATGTTAGATCAAAGTCCATTACGATAATGAGAAGTTTATTATATTTTCTAACACATATTACTTTTCATTAGAGCTGCCAGAATGCTGATAGATGGATGGAAGAATGAATGCTTTGAGCGAATACAAGTATTTCTAGGAGCGTCTAATGGTCCTCTTTAGTTGTTACCGATTCAGAGTCATTTGTTAACAAATTGCATTAAATCTCTTTTCCCAAAATAATTCAAATAATAAACAGCAGCCCAATATGTTTTCTCATTGCTCTTTTAGTTTAAAATTGGCTACTTACTATGAATTCCAAGCATCCTATAGGTTGGCAGCATAACTTGCTATTTATTTTATTTCAAAGCCTCTCACACAGGTTCCTGTCAGAAGCCTTTTGAAATTCCACGTAAATTATGTTCAAAAGATACGTTTCATCTCTTACTTTATGCACTTTTTCAAGGAATTCTTGAAAGATAGAGCAGCACAATTTGCCCTTACAGAAGCTGTGTCAGTTGGTCCTTATCGTATTATGCTTATCTTAATGTGTAATCTAGTCTTGAAGTAGATTCCATTTGAGGTCTTATCTTTCCCAACTAGAGTAGATTAAAGAGGAAAGTCTTTGTTCATTGAAGTGCTGTGACTTGCTTGCTCTCAAATCCTTGGAATCCAGAGACAGAGCCCTGGAAGGCCGCTGTCTAGCAAAAGGTTGTATGCACTTGCTTAACCCTGAGCACAAACAGCCTCACTGCAGCCAGCGGCCCTCTCTCTCGCTTAAAATTACTTGTGTGATCAAATACCTTCCAAGCTGTATGGAGCAGGTAAAAAAAACTGAACCTCGGGTGAAGAAAAACAGCAGAATGAAACTATCATCTCAGGCAATTAGCACTTTTTTCCCCCTTTTCAATATAGTTTTCATAAATCATATTCAACACTTGGATCATTCAGAAGCTTTCTCTTTCAATACCCTATTTCATTAGTCCTAACTTCCTCAAACATAGTTTCTGTCATACCCATGGAACTGCCAAATGTTTCCAAAAGAAGCACATGATGAGAACGTTTCTTGGTGAGACAAATGAAAAAAAAACATGTGCCTGACTTTTCCAAAGCCTGTTAGGAATTCTGTCTAAATTTCTGTTTTCCTCAGATGTACAGCTTCGAAAGGAACCCTACACCTAACACCAACCTGACAGACCTAGCCTTTTCAACATTTTTCCAGTGACTAGCAGAAAATATGCCCCCTCTACTTCACCTTCTGCTATATCTCTTACTGTGAGGTTGTTTAGTTTCACTGTGTTCGCATCCAATGCAAGTCATTTTTGCTGCATGTAACTGGGTCTTTTAACTGTTGTAAACCCTTTGAAGTTTCCTCTTTCTGCCAAGAGGTCAACGCGGTCTTTCTTTTGCCCTTTCAAAAGGACCTTTCATTCATTCCTGTGTTTGGTCAAGTTGTTGTGGGTTCTGCTCTGGCCTGGCACCATGAGTCCCCCCCCTACACAAGCAATTGCTGCTTTCGTTGCTACTGCTGTTTGTACTCCTTATTGCTTCTTTCATTTATCTTCGCTGACACACCAAAGGAAGGAGGGGGCTGAAAGGGGAGAATTTGGCTGTAAGCTAAATTGATTGCATGTTATATTTCATGGAAGTCTGGCAGGAAGAGCTGAGTGATCTCAAGAGCTTCGGGAATATTTTCGTTCCTATTGTGCAAATCAATCAAAGCGCGGCTCAGCCCAGGCTGCCCGCCCCCCGGCAGCCCATAGCAGAGCTTGCTGCATTGGCAACAAAGGTTTGAATAGAACAAAAGTCTCCCAAGTGGACACTGCATTCACTTGATGGGGTCACATATTACCCAACATTTAATAAAACTCACATGAATTTGAAAAGGATTCCCAGATAGATCAATGACTGGGAAAGCAGTAAATTTAGCTGGTAGAAGGGATGCCCTAAAATCAAGGTGATGCTGTTACCTGTGGCAGTTACTCTTCTGTTTAGGTATTAAATATCATGGGTGTCTTGGGACTATTAGAATGAATTCTTGCCAAATAAACGTATCTACCAGTTTCCTGTGATGGTCCCACCTACCCTGGATCTGTCACGGAGGAATTCATTTAGGGGTGGGTTGCTTTTTCCCAAGCCTTCATCTGCAGCCCCAGCTGAACAGGCTGGTTTGGATCCTCTGCAGCTTTACATGCTTCTCTGTGGCACAAGCGTAAACCCGGCAGAGCTAGCGGCTTCAGAAATGAAGCTCAAGCAAAAACCTAAGCGATTGCCCTCTAAGTGCTCAGGCAGAGATGTCTCCAGCAGATCGTGCCCCTTCCCCTTGTGCCAGAGCACTGTCTTAACCTTTTCTGAAAAACAGAGCAACTGCTGCCCTGCCCCTCTTGTCCTGCCTTCTCCTTTTAAGCCCAGGCGATGCCCAGGCTCTCCTGAAAGTTATCGCTGCTCTGCTAAGCTAGTCTTCCACTAAGGCCAGATAAAAAGGTGATCTTAGTAATCCTGGTTCCTGCTAAAGTAAGAAACTCTTAAATTCTGGCACAACATGTGAGATTTTAATTTTGTGCCTGAAAACAGAGAGTGAGAAATGGTGACTCTGCATTCTTCCTCAGCGAGCGCACGGCCCTAGGCTATCTAAAGAACATAAGGCCACATGATGTGTCACTGTCCAAAAATTCAAAAGGAATCCGAAGGAGTACTTTGTGCTTGTTCCCCCCACCTTATCTAGTTCACCACTAGCCTTGGCAATCACTGTCACAAGTGAGAGCTGAGGGAACGCCGAGTCTGGAGTCATCACTCAGCTAACAAGTTAGTGCTTCTGCAAGATACACGGCAACTTGCTGACTGCCAGCACCTTATTTTGGACACAAGTCAGACTAGAAAGAGGAACGGATGCAAGAGTCTGCAAAAACCCGTGGCTCTGGGCAGGCCTCCATTCTGCAAAAAACTTGATGCGCCCAGTTTGGGTTTTGAAGGGCAAAGCTTGTAAACCTATCTGTCAGAACTTCTTGCGTGTGGGGGCCATATTAAGCACCCCTCTCTGCAGCATGCCACAACATAGATCATTCATTTGGAGCGTTTGCTTTTTAGTAACTCCTTTTCTCAGAACAAATACATGTCCAATTAATATATTTGTGAGAGAAGGAGTATGCAGGCACAATTTTAAATCAATGTAAATATGGAATATGGGTAAAATAAAGATCAGAAGACAATCCCTGAAAAGGGACATATAGGGACATACCTTGAATACAAGAATTCTTTTCATACTGTTTTCTTCTTTGTCTTTAAAGAGCAATCATTCATTTTAGTAAAATGTTCAGTTTTCCAGCTGGCTGCTCAAATTCTTTCCACCAGTGCTGTGCTTCTGCAGCCAGAAGAGCAATAGTGCACAAAATGTGCATAGGTTTGCCCTTCACCCGTTGTTACGCACAGTTACTCGTAGAGTAATTTCATCTGGGCAGGTCAGAAACCCAAATTTTGACTTTATTGGAAAGGCTGAGATTTTCAGAAGAGCTTAGGGATTGACTCCTGCTAAACACAGGCGACAGTTTTTGTCTGGCTGCAATAATCACTTCAAAAATCTCAGCCCGAAAAGCCCACGTGCCAGCTATCAGTTCAAGGATCTAGCAGAAAAATTGTATTCTTGCCGAGACTTTGCAGAGGCAGTCAGAAAACTACAGTTAAGAAACATTTAAAAACAAAACAAAACTTTACTGTCTTGGAAAGTGAGTAGTCTAACATCCAGCCAGTGTATTTCATAAACAGTGAATGACGACAAGATCTTTGAGCAGCATGCCCTTTTCCAATATCAACCCGCCCACCACCGCAGGGCAGCCCCCTCTTTGAAGCCACCCGATCCACCCCAGCCTCGCACATTAACACTATAAAACCGTTATTACCTGGCACCCTCCTGCATTCCAGCAAGGATGCTAACTCTTGGATTCATGGATGCTAAGCTAAATGTTGTCACTAACCAAAAGTAAATAATTCGCCTAAAGTGCACAGCTGTTTTCAAGCTCTTGGATCTATAGATAGATAGAAGAATAATACATGGGATATACTTAATTGTTCAGTTCTCTGCCTGCGCCATCAGTTATCAAATCAACTTTGTTGACTAGTACTGAATAAGCTGCTATGTACCAGGATTCAAAACAGAGGTATGACGATAAGAAAAAATGTGTGCCTAAAACTCATCTGCTGTTGAAAAACCTCAGGGCATAAGATAAATACTTCTTTCACTGTGGCTTAAAAGCAATTTATGAAAGAAATATACAAATAAATTATGAACAAATGATCATGAAAAAAATACTGATAATGCATCAACGCGTTTTAAAATATTTAAACCTGCTTCTGATTGTCTTACGTGCTTGCCATTTGGCATTTACTGTTCCTGATTATCTTACATGCTTTCCATTTAGCGTGTAACAAACCCTCTTCAGTCTGATTAAACGTAAGTTAAAATTAAATACTTCCTATTTCCACCAAATACTATTTGATTGCCTTGTTTTGTTCCTTGGTTAGTTTGGTAAATGAGGTTGGTGGCTAGTTTCAAATCTTTTCTCACCACGAGCCCCCATCGGGGCCGGAGCAGGGCGAGGGAGCGCAGGAAGGGGGGAAGGAGAGGGAGGCAGGCGTGGGACGCACCCCACGTCCTGGAGTGCAAAACCCCGCAGGAAAAATTACCTTCAGCCTCCGTCAGGGCTGCGGCAAGCCCAGAAGAGTTAGTTTGTTTGATGAAATTTGCCTCTTTTCTCAATACACGCAAGTCGAGCACAACTCAGTCCACTTAATCAGATACGCCTTTCGTTTTTGGCGGGAGTCACTGATAAGTGCGTTTTTGGGTTGTGCTGCTTAGAGGAGATTGGCCAAAAGGCCTCGAACCGGTTTGGCTGTTTCTGCACTGAATGTGTGAACAAATACATCCAGAAGGAATCATTTCATGTTTACGTTGAAATGTGTTTCCTCGAGTTTTCCAGTAATCCACTTTCTGCAAATATTTGAGCCAGTAAAGTCTGATCACACAAACGTTATGGAAAGCAAACACCAAACACCTGTGAGCCAAATAAATTAACTGAAAATCTGGGGAGGACTTTTGCAGAATTCAACCGATACCACTATCTATAGCTCCTGAGAAAGAGGGATCTCAGTTCCTCTTGCTGAATGTGTGCTATTATTTTGTGCAATTAACTAAGAAGTTGATGGATCAAGGATTTGAGCCCCAAGTCTGGGCTGTACTGTAAGGAATACTGAGGAATATTTATGTCTCCTTACGCTTGGGCTTAGCCTGCAGTGCAACTGTAGTCTCACAGGGCTTTTGTGTGTAGGCGCTGTGCTGAATCTAGAGCTGTGCAATTATAAAATATCATTATACGATCATTTAAATGTGGGTAATTTAAGCTAGGCCTCCCGCATTTGGTGGTTCCTACACTTTTCCCTTTCTTTTTTTTTAACTTTATCATCAACTTAGTTATTTTCTTTTAGATTTCTGGAATGTAATCAGCTGGAAAACCAGGCACACAGAAAACAGTGTTGTGGGGCTGCCAGCCAGGTCCCGCGCTGCCCCAGGGAACGCTGGGGCACCTTGACTTTGCCTGGTATCAGGAGGCACTCAGCACCTAGCATGACTGGCCAGTGTACATGAACGCTGGCAGGAGACTGATACACTGGGATTAAAGGTGATACATAATTAGTCCATATGACTTTTGTTGGTAGTAATTGCAGGCAACTGGCTGCATTCTGCTGATCTGTCACTGTGTGCTAAGGGCATATGCTATCTGCAAAGGCTTCATATTTCATTTCAAACGAGGAGTTATCCATTAATAAAGCAGAAAGCGATTACATTAACGTGCTCTCTGCCAAGACTGCCTAGCGAAACACGTGCAGAGCTTTTTGCCAGTGCTCCCCTGCCGAGCAGCACTGCCCCTGCGCCAGGCACGGGAGGGCTCCCAGGGAATGGTGGAAATGCCTGAGTAATTCACTGCGGGGAAATGCAACAAGTAAATACTTGAACTGTGTTGTCCAGTGAAAAGGAAACAAGACCATCTTGCGGTGGGAGAAGGGGCATGAAAAGATGTTAATCGCATGAGCAGTAATCTCTTTGGCTGTTCAGTGTGCCACACTTGGGCTTTGTTTGCCTTGACTTATCTGGCTTACTTATCCCAATCTGTGTGATCATGGAGGTGGTGGAGGGCCTCTTCAAGTGTGCGCGGGATCAGCTACTGGAGAAGGGCAATGAAACGTTAAGGAGGAAAGGTGGTACCATAAAAAAAAGCAACCTTCAAGGCCACCTATCTAGACAAAAGGGCTCAGACAGGCAATAAAAGCAGAAAATCATTGAGACAGCAATGAATTATGAAGGCTATTAAAACCCACAACTGAATTTACAGAATCAGCTTCCCCTGATGTATTATAAAAATGCTTTTCCCCAGGAACTGGAGATACCAAAATTTGTATTGCAGATTAATTACGGCTTTATTTAGCAGAACCGGGGAGAGGGGGAGCTCAGCTCAGTCAAAATAGCATGGATATTAATAGCGTTAAACTTTCTGAATCTCAAATACTGCCAGGAAATCATTAACATTACGTTTAACAATTTCAGGTACTTCTGGTTTTGAACTCCAATTTTATTATTTATGGAATCTTGATTGCAGAAAAAACATACCCAGCACTTGCATTTGGATTCTGTTTACAATGGTGCTCTGTGTTCTCCCTGGACCTCGCATAAGAACAGAAAAGTAGATTATGTGGTTTCTTAATAGTTCTTCACAAAGAGTCTTCTGTTTCTGACAAATGGTTTATGCAAATGTATTCTCTGTACTGCTTCAAGCAGTACTCATGGAAAAATGACATTTTGCAATAGGGAACAATGAATATTCAATGCGTCATTTCTTAGGTGAGCTAATGGACAGCTTGTATTCCACGGCCGCTGCCATTCTCTAATTTTGAAATTTTGACAGAGGGCAAAGAAGTATCAACTGGCAGTGGGAAATGAAAAGCACTGGCTTTCAGCCCTTCCAACAATATTCCAAGAAAGGCAATTTGGGACTTTAACTTGCAGACTGGAGGAAAAGTTTCAGTTTCTGCATAATAAACTAAAGGGCTGTTCTACAAAGGGGCAGTACGGAGAAAAAAATGTAGCTGCATCCTTGAAGTCACAGCTACTGCTGGACTGGGGAAGGGCAAGAGGGTGAAGGCTTCACAAAAGCCTCCCACAGATATTAATCCCTGGTGTGAATGGCACAAAAAAGAGGCAATTTGGAATGTACAGGCCGTATCTTACAGGCTTTATTCATACAAGCAGGCACGCTGAAGTCAATGGCTTTGTTTGTATTGGGCTAGGACTAGCCTGAGAGCAAAGGCTGCATGAGGAGCCCTCATTTTGCAGTCCGGTTCAGAAAGGATGGGTTGGCAGTGGGAATTTGACCTTTTCATGACAAAATACACTTAAGCCATCAGTTCACATACAACTGCTATATACGAATGGTAGTGTAACATGATAGAGAGCAAGAAATCTAAAGGAGTAAGAAAGAAAGGCAAATTAAAGTAGCTATAATGTGAAGGTTTTAAGCCTCCTTTGCCTCTCATGCACCTCACGTGACAGCAGTAAGCTTTTTGAGTTGAGTCCCACGAGTGAACGTAAGAGTTTAGGGAAAATAGCCAGCTTCGCTCTCTCCTCTCTGTTCTGCACTCCTGCAGTTTTTCGCAAACATTTTTCTGGTTTGGAGACAGGACGTGAGAGATTCTCAAGAGTAAGGGGATCTCAGCTTGTCCAATTCCTTAGCCATTTCTGTTTTGTTCTTACTAGTCTTCTACAGTTACCAGAAAGCTGGATAACCATATCGTTGAAACTTAGACATCTGGAGATAAAGAATCATTCATAAAATCTTCATGCACATTGAAAAGAGGATCAGATCTCTTATGTTCATTTAGGTAGAGGAAAGGTATTCAGTGTATGAAACAGAATAATACCTTTGATCACTGGGCTTTTCAAGTTTATCACATTAAGTGCAATTGGAGATTGGAAAACAATTCCATGCATATAAGTGTCTTCTAGTAAGTACATTTGATTAACAGGTGACCTCAAAAGAGAGATTTTGGTCATGCTTTAAAACTTGCATTCCAAACAGTGAATTTAACAGCAATCTTGTAAAAAAATAGACACATTAGATATTTAATTTCCACACGGTCATTTGAAGTTAATAGCCCAAATTCAGTGTTCAGTTACCTAACCATAATTCCTGAATTAGTTCAACCTATAATCCATTCATTCAACAAGTTAATTGTGGACCAGAACTCAGCAACCGAGACTGGAGATCCCGCACTACAGGATCAGACAGCACTGAATCTGCCTCAGTTGTTTTTAAAAACCATATCCAGAAAAAGCAGAAACTCATTGTTTAGTCCAGATCTATATAATAGTAATATATGTCAAAAAGAATGCAGCATTGCGTGGTTTTTAGTTCCATCAGCAGAGGTACTTTAAGAAAGTTTCCTAACTAACTGTTCAAGAGGTAGTAATAAAAAATTCCAATCTACACCTAGCAATATCATCTGCTCCTAGAGGTTTACATAAATTTTCAAGGATGGTGAAAAGCCCTACCTTCTTTGTGGAGGCTGAGGCTTTGGTAAATATGTGTTTTTAATGGCCTTATGTGGACTGTATGTACTAATATCAAGATTCTAAGCCGAGCATTGTTTCCAACTTCCCTTGGACCGCATTTCTGGCTGACGAACAAACAAATATTGAAAGTAACTCACAGAGGAAAAAAAATTACTGAAAACACGAAAGCCGTGTTCCATTTGTAGATTTAATTAAGATATTGTGTCAATAGAAAAGCAGTCACAGAATAACAATTTCCTGCTGCTGTATATGCACCAAGCCAAAGCTGAGGAGTTTGTTTTCAAAGTAGGAGATATTGGTCCTGCCACAGCTGCCAAGACAAGTGATATGAAACTCTTGTAGATGATAATGACTTAGAGTCGGTTTAATAATTTAACCTCGTGGAAATGCTGAATTGCTGCTTGACAGAGAGGAGGAGAGTGTCAGAAGAAGGGTCAGGTCCTTACTCACTCTTTCCTTCGGGGTCAGTTGCAGGCCACTGTCAGACATCGCAGAGGGGGTGACTGGCTTTTCGGTCAGACCCATCAGGGTCATTTGGGAGCAGATGAAAGTTGCCTGCGTGACAGACTCTCAGCGTGACCACACTTTTGGATACCTAACTTCACGTGATCCTTTGAAAGCCAACAGGACCTTTCGAAAGTTAATTGCCGCTTAGTGTGGGGGAAGGTACTGGAGTTTACGTCATCTGCCCAGTTTGCTTACCTGGCACCATTCCGTAGAAGTCCAACTTACCTCTAAACGTAATTTGCGTGGGGAAGATGGGGCTTTCTCACAATGTAAAACCATGGCCGAGAAGTTGTGCTGGTCGCTGTGGGTCACAGCTTGGAAAGAGAAGGAAATTAGAGAGGGTGGAGGAGGTGAATCACTCCAAAAACCTCCCAGGAAGGCTACAGTCCTCTGAGACCTGTACAGCGCCCAAACAGGTAATGAAGGCCTTTTGCAACACGTACCTAGGGCCAAAGTGAAAGGGAGATTCAGGATGCTGAATCCGGTTCCGATCACTCTTTCCCTCACTGGTGCATTCAGCTCAGGCTACACACAGCAGAGGCTTTAGACCAGCTAATCTATTTTTAGCAAGCAAAAGGCCAGCTAGGTTATTTTCAGCAAATAAAAATGAGGTGTCATTTTGATTTGCAATTTCCAGGGACTATTCCCTTCTGACAAATAAAGAAATAGGTATGTACGCATCTTAAACACTAAATTAAAGTCCTCAGTTTGCCCAAATTACTGCACGTCAAGTTGCAGCTAAAAAGGCAGTATTCTCATCTCTCCATCAGGCTACGACATTAGTTATAAATAAAGCCTTGATGCAGATAAAGCCAGAAAATGCTACGTCCCAGTAACTTTCCCCAGACAGGTACAGATAGGTGCTATTTTGTTTGCAAATCACACTTACGACACCGAGCCTAACGTGAAGAGAAAATGCCTTAAAACTTGACCAGAATCAATACCGAGACTGTAAGAGAAATTGGAGTGTAAACTCAGACTCCTATTATTGTAACCTCAAAGTTTCTCTCAAATTCCTTCTTGGAAGTCATGCTTGCCCTACTTAGAAAGATACTAAAATACTTCTTATATAACTGCTCAGGAAAAGCTGTGCATAGGGAATAAACTACTAAGCTGGCATTAATTTCATTTTACTCTAGTGTTCTGCAATATGACATATTTTACATCAGCTCCACTGCGTAAGGTTCTTCTATCTATCAACTTAAAGAGAAAAGTTTGACATTAAATTTATTTCTTGGATAATATACTGGATGCTTCTGAAGTCTACACTGAAGCATGAAGTGATAGCGTCTGTTGAAGCCATCAGTTCTTATTGACAAGTCTGGTTAAATTATCAGGTTGTATGTAATTTTATTTGAGTGTAGGAAAATGAAGGTTATAGCCAAGAGCTTGGTGGGGTTTTCTTTCCTGAGATGATGATTTATTCATTTTGGCTTCAATAGCTACGGTGTCAGGCGTATTTTATATTTTTCCAACTTTGACACTTCAAACATTTGATTTCCCTTTGCAACTTCCAACCTAAAACATGTTTCCCATTATAGATATTCAAGTGACTGCCTTGCACACACTGACTCATGAGGCTGGTTTTTATTTTCACAAAATATATAACCCTATTTGAATAAAATACAGATGGTGTCCAATACATTAAACACAGCAAATTTGCCATTTTCTCCTTCATCCCCTCTGTGTTCCCTTCCCCAGATTTTCTGTGGCTGTATGAAATCTTATCAGCCTCAACAACTCCGAGAGGATATGGCAACAGAAATTTGATGCCGTTCGTATTTGGTTTGCTACAATAAATAATGTGCAGTTTTTAATTATTAGTATTTTTCTGTAGGATTCTGCATTCGGAGCTCTGCTTTCACGTGAGCTGCATGCCCCTTGGAAGGTGCTGAATAGCCAGCTTCACGTGGTCCCGTGGCAGAGCCTGAATTAAGGGCATTCAACACGGAATATGGCACCAAATAACTTTCCTTCCCAGGTGACAGCTGGAGCAGATTCAGCGGCCTCTTACATCGCCAAACAATTCGGGAGGAACAAAAATGCAATATACTAATAGCATAGCAAATTAACTGAGTAGTAAAAACTGCTGAAATTAGTTGAAGCACAATTGTTCTGGGTTTGCTATGAAAGCATAAGGATCATAGTATACGCATGCATAGAAGTTACTTGGAATGCACAAGATCCAGGTTTTTGAAAAAGATTCTATCAGCATCACTAGATGGCATTGGAGGGTGCTTTATCTCATCATAGGAGAAAGGTAGCTTTTGTCAGCAGTCCATAGTAATTTTTATTAGGAACACTAGTGGTTAAGGAATTTATTCCAAGCAAGCTGAAGTTCTGTGCAACTTTGGTGAGGGAATTGCAGCACAAAGCAAGAACCAAGGCTGGCTGAGCAGTTACTGCATTGCTGCCATTGCCTTCTGTCACACACAAGGAGTCCACCATCTCTGAGTGAGAACTGGAAGACTCAAATTCGGACAGAAATAAATGGCAGAGGGTACCAAAGAAACTGAGAACTGATATTACATGAGCTGGTGACTTCAGAGAGGTAAGAGTTAATCTGTTCCTGAGATTCAGGGTGGAATTTTTGGTGCTGCATGTTTGGTTTTCCCCCACAGAATATTATACAAATATTTATTATAGCTCTGTTTTTCTTACACCTTTTTTACTATATAGTTCTCATGTCCCTTTCCTATTACTTTTAGAATGAGATATATTTGCCATCCTGGGATATTTTTGTTTAGCATCAACATCCACTTTGGAATTACTGCTAATTTTAGTCACCTACTCTTGTCCATTGCTTTCCAAAGAAGCTTTGCAGAATCAGTTGCACCACAACTACAGTGGTTTCTGAATTGCAAGATTATTATTGTACTTCTCTTTTATTCATACTTTTTAGTAGTTGGCAAAAAGTAGCAAAGAGGAGTCTGTTCCCATATAAACACACGATTCTAGGACCTCGGTCTTTATGAAATGGACTGTATATCAGAATAATTATAGGTCATGGAACATATGTTGCAATATAAGGCAGCCAAATGGTGATTTCTTTTCACATGACCCACAATCTAAGTCATTAAACTTTCAATTCTCCAGGCAGACTGTGCAGAGTCTGTTTGCAAATTCATTGCCTATACAACAAAATGAGCATTATTTTTTGCCTCTGTAATATTTTCTCTGCTTAAGAGCTGTCTTTCATCTAAATTCTATAATGAATCAGAAATCAGAGCCGTATACAGCTAAAAACCTGACATTTAATTGAAATATTTCCATTCTTCAAACAGGCTTTAGGTTTGTCACTCTTGGGACTACAGGCCAGGATGCTAAAACACGTAGAAATAGTAGCATCCATGCTGAACAACAGCTTGTGTCCAAGAATGAGGTAAGACCTGCTAGTAAGTCATATAAGGTTTTTAATAGGTCATGAACTCGCGCAAAGCCAAGGTCTTGTAGAAAACATTAAGTACGCCCACTTCTAAAAGTGCTACTGTGTCCCTGGTCATCTATTTGTCTGACTGGCTGCTCCACATTCCTTCTAGTGTATTTATAGAAAGCTGCAATTTGTAAATACCAATTTGTACCATTATCTTCATACATGCCAGGTACTTGTAATACTGAGAACTGGAAATTGTTCTTAGGACATACCTGAAGTCAGCACAAGGATGATAAATAAGAATGGCATTATACCCGTTAAACAGTGAGTGTAAATGTATAGAACTCTTATTCCTTTCCTGAGATTATTTATTAAACAGTAAGTCTTTCATTTGCTGTGTCTTGCTAAAGCTTCCATCTTAAAGTAAGGGAACTCTTTATGTCGTCATTGTTTAACTCTCACAGGAAGCTGCGCACGTGCTCGCACACACACATAGGTGTATATATGGGAGAATCAGTGGGTTTTTTTCCTCATTTTTATGGTCCATTTAGGTCCAAGAGGTAGGTTTTATTTAGCTCCTACTCCATAGCTACTTTAAAATCTAACAGTCTGATTCTGTTTTGTGTGAACATAAATCAAGGATTAACTGAATTACACTGGTAAAATCAAGCTAAGTAAGATCAGACTCCGGCTTTATCATTTCAAGTAGCCACCGGATAGTTTAGTCTTCCTTCTTAGCCTCACAGTCATTTGCTGAAAAACTGTGGTTAGCAGGGATTTTTCATTTACAAGCCACAATTTCTAATAAATGTGTTGTGTGCCCTCTGGCTTGACATCAAAGACAGTTTCATAATGAGGGTGGCTCCTACAAAATTGTATTTCCCCTCAGTTTGCATGGGGAAGTGGAGCACCTATTACACAAAGGCACTTGTTGATTGCATGCAACTACAAAGGGAAGAGATACAACGTTTTGTTTCCTTCATACTTTTAAAATGCAGCTCTTAAAAGCATCCATATCAACTTGAAAAAAATAACTTGTACTCACTTGCAAGCAACTTACTCATTAGAGTTGAAATGCCAAGGTCCGTGTCTGTGCTGAAGGATGGATATGGACGCTACGTGCCCTGGGAGCTCGCAGAGGCAGGCAGCCCCAGTCAGCCCAACGTGTCTCGCTCTGGCTTGAAACATGGAGAAAGAAAAAAATGTTTCTTAAAAAAAAGGATCAAATGATCACGTCTCAAAAAACATTAAGCAGAGTATGATTGTAAAGTCTTCATATACTGCCTGCTTTTCACAAATCTTCTTCTTTGACCCCCATTTTCTGCTTTCTGCAGTCGATTGATAAAAACTTCACTTGAGCCTTTTCAACCCCAATCTGTTTGACTTCTCTCAACAGTGTTTCACATTTTGACCAAAAGGTTAGGGATATGTTTCCCTGGAAAAACTTGTGAACAACCTTGCCACTCCATCTTTCCTTTTCTTTTCCCCTGTAGTAGTAGGTTTTAGTTAGTCTTCAAAGAATTTAGGGGTAAAGAATACAAGATAAGGTGCTCTCTACTGAAGTTTGAACATCCCTCTATTCATATATTTCTTTCTGACAGGCAACATAACATGATCTCTGGATGTTCACTATCACCTTCCATGTGCTTTGAATTGCAAGTCCTCTAAATCATCTGCTTAATCTAAGTTATTATCAACAAGAGTGCCTTTTTGCTCTAAATAGCAACAGTGCATGAAGGCGCTGGGCCTTGCAAACATTAATAGGGTCAGCACCCCACATCCACCAGTAGAAGTGGAATAACAGAATATATTTTGCCTCTTGTAACGCATGCCTCCCACATGTCCCCGGGTTACAGCCGGCTGTGGGAGAGGAGCCGTCCAGGACAGTCCCGTGGGGAGCTGCTGGGGCTCTGCTCTCCATAACCATAGCAGAGAGAGCCCACGTGGGTAGCTATATTTTTCAAGATGCTTGCCTGTGACTGACTGATTAGTCACCAGGTCTACTTGCTCACCTGGTACAAACCCAAGGCTGCACTGATTTATCATGAGCTGTGGTCCAAGTTGATAAGGTGAATTTCAGAGGCAGAGACAAGGTCGTCATTGTGCACCTACCATGGTCACGTTCTGCTCCAGGACAGTGGTCCCCAGCGGTTACCACACCACATAGAGTAACTGGCAATAGGAAGACCTGCCTTCACTCCGAGCTGCTGTCCTCCCTGCACCCCACTCTGCCATCCTTCTCACAAATCTTACGGGAAACTTGGTGGTCAGGGCTGGCAGAAGTACTAAGCAAAATGCCTCAGTGAAGCAGGCAGAGGCAGGGCAAAGCGCATTAGGAATAGTTGTACTTACACTGAACTCCTTTATCTCATGTTGGGAGAACATCTCGGAGATTCTTCACGAGTGTCTCGCTGCCCGTCCAACCCCCTTCACTCTCTAAACAGACTTATCAAAGCTCCTCAGCTGGCAACACGGCCCACTTGTTTTCAGACTACCTCTCAGGGTGATAAATGCTCGTGGTGCCATCACGAATTTCACAACAGATTTCTCTTAGATGTGGTGCAAGCTGTAACAACATTTTTTCTGGAGCTGAATGCATGAGACCTCAGCTTTCCACTTAAAAAGACGCATTGAAGTTGGGGAAAGCTTTGAAAAATGACCAGAGAGAAAACAGTAGGCTCAGACAAGATACAGGAAAACAGAAGAACATATTTTTATTTTGGTCTAAGCAAAGACCAAAGCTCTCACCGTGTCTCTACTACATACCTCAGGATGTTGGGCCAGAAGTGAGGCCGAGCAGTGCCCGCTTCATCGCCTGGAGTCTGTTCCCAGTGGTGGGGCTAGTGTCACCCCTTCACCAAGGGGTGCAGCTCTTGGAGGCGCGCCGAGCCGCAGCCCGGCCGGGGCATCGTGGCGCTGGACGGGACCGAAAGCTCAGCACAGCCCCTCGCAGAGCCGCAGCACCCACTGCTTCACGCAGCGCTCACTTCTCCAGATGAACTCAACATCCTGCTTAGCACTTCATTTCGTGCACAGCCAATTGGTTTTTCACTGAGGAAATAAGCTCTCCCTGTTCAGCGTGACAGATACATAAATACGTATACACATACACACACGTGCATGCACGCACACGGATGTCAGTCGTTTAAAACCCTGTGGGTGTCTCCTTTCATATTTCTATCTTGTGGCTTGAGGAAGCCAGGAAATGTAAAAAGCAGTCAAAATGTTAAGGCAAAAAAAAAAAAAAAAAAAACCAGATATAGAAATGCCTTTTCCACAGAAAATGTGGAGCAGCTCCCAGGCTGACTGGCGCAGACCTGCCAGTTCACTTTGTGCCTTGCTTCCTCCTCCTCCTCTGTGGCTTCTCAGGGGTTTCCATGCCACAAGCGCCAGGCAGGCACTTTGCTGAATCAGACCCACTGCTGCCAAAGACACTTTCTGCCCATAAATTCAGACTTTTGCCAGTGCTTATTACAGCTATTAAATTCACTTATTGTAGTATCACGCCTCTCTTATTAAGATTTTAATCAGCATTTCCATTGGAAAGCCTTACTCTCAAAGAGTTATAAAACTGCCTGTATAAAGCTGATTACCACTGAAATTTCAAATACAGCTTCTTGGCTCATGGCTACGTTTCTTTCTTGCTTACTTGATCTCTGTTTGCAAAAGCTGATGTAAATTGGCTTGGCAAGTTTGTTTAATTCCAGCAACAAACAATTCCCGACTTAAGAGGCATCTTTTTCCGGTGCGCGAAAAGTGATGGAATGAAATTATCCCGAGTTACCTGCCTACAACATTAAAGAATTACCCCAGATATCTTTTTTTCCCTTTTAAAAGTTGATATTTTTTACCTAGGAATGCAACTAAAGAATTAAACTGTTCACATTGGTTTTAGACACTGAGTATTTTTGGAGCGGTGTACAGTGCTTAATGGTAAGGCAATCACGGGAGGTTAAAGACTTTCAAAATACATACCAGCACCTCAGTGCCAACAACCCATATCACTTCAATGAACTGTGCAGTATGTGTTGGCATGATTTATGTAGCAATTTTAAAAGAATCTGTAGTGTTTGTTTATTACCACAGCATGATTGATGGGTTCCTAAGTGCACGGCGACACAATCAGCTGAGCTATTACAGCTGGGAGTTTGATAATCTGTGAGTTACAGCCGTTACAGCATGTCATTTCAGTCAATTGCCAGAAGTCATTAGGGTATCAGTGACCTCAGAGAAACCGAAGTGAGACGAGACCCGCTGCCGACGGTGTCACCATCTCGCCTGCATAGTCACACAGGCTACGAGCACTTCTGCCAGCTTCCCTGGCTCTCCTGCTCTCCTTCTCAGACCCTCCTTGGTAAAGCCCGGTAAGGAAAACCACCATTTAGCCCGATGAGTAACGCCTTTGGGTTCTGCTCTCATCCTCATCCCTTCCAAATGTTAACAGACTGGTACCGATGTGACTCAGAGAAAGAAAGGATGCTCAAGCCTTGTCTTCTAATGGTCACTTGCTTTGCGACAGGCAACCTCATAGACAAAGCCACCGCGTACCTCCAGAAACACACCTCTTCCTGGGAGCCACTGGAACAACCTCAGTTCCTTCCTGGAAAAAATATCTCAGGCTTAAGTTTACATACAATACATTATGTCTAAGTCTTCACTGGTTGTAGGCATTTATTTGCAACACAAAAAAAAAATCGAGTATGAAAAAAATTGTATTTATATTTTATTTTTTTTTACAAAAATAAACAATTTGAGAAACAAAAGCACATTTTTTCTTCCTGACTGTACAAACTACAAAACAGTATGACATTGGTCACTTTAGCACTTACTTTATTGCTTTCACTGAAAGCAAATTCTCTAGACACACCATGCCTGTAAAATGCGTTTCATATAGAATTAAGGCTAGCATTCATTTGCCATTATTAAGGTCATTTACTTCATTCACTCTAAGAATTAGCAAGCGGTGCCTTAGAAAACCAAGGATTTGATGATAAAAAATATGAATAACTGCAAGATAGTCATTAAACTAGTACTGTTCCACCAGCTGGATTGCTTTGCCGGTCTGTCAAAGATGTGGCTTCCTGAACAATTCAAACTCGATTCAACAAAAGTCTTAAGCACAGGCTTAATTGTAAGCATATGCTTAGGCCTATCCCTATTCAGCAAAGCATTCGGCGCTTGGGTAAGTCCCTACCCTTTCAGTGGGACTATTCATATGCTTATGTGATTTGCTAGACCTACAAAATGGCTCTTTTAAATTAAAAATGAAACTTTATGATAACATCGGAAGCAAAAATGAAAATTAGCTACAGTCTTGCAATTCTAAACATAACCAATTCCTTCCTTTGACAAATAAGCCGGCATTGCATATTTGATAGCTTTAACACAAATGCTGATTGTCTTCAGAAACATTTGCTATTCAGCTTACAAACTGATATGCTTCACTTACTCTGTTGTGATTGTACATGCCCAAATAAATATCAGCACGGAGGGTACCGGCTTCCCACAGAAATGATCGACTTTCACCCCTGTGCACACATGCACAGGTCAGAAACATTATGCTAACCTTGGTTAGAAAATCCAGAGCTGCCAGCTGATTTATTAACCAAAATTATACCCTAAGAGTGTATCATATCTTGTATTTTGCTTTGTTTTTAAAAAAATCACATTTTCAAAATGTCGTTTTATTGCACATTCATCCTGGTCATGCAGGTTATTTCTTTAAAGTTTTGTTTAGCACTCTATAGATTAGAATGAGTAATAGTGCAATTATCTCTCCGGCCATAGCCGCCTTATACCTAACAGCTGCCTATATTTATACACAAACAGCTCTTGTCACTCACGCGTCAGACTGAGCCACTTTAGGTGTCAGTCTGTCACCTTCACATATGTTATCTTGTCAGGATCAGGCATGATATGATTTGAGGCCATCTTGAAGAAGACAAGCTGCCGACCTGCACCAAATAGGAAAAGGAGAGCGGGAAGGAAAAAAAGTTATTTAGAAGTGAGGAGCAAAAGGTTGCAAACTTCAAAATATTGACATTTCACATTCTTCTTCAAGCTATGCATTCTTTGGGCAACCCAAGAGTGAACTCTTTCTTAACCTCACCTGGTATAAAACTGAGATGCCTAAAACGACACCGAATCTCCCCTGCCTTCAGTAGGTTTACTCTTATCTAATTATGGTCAAGATATGGCTGCGCACAGCTAACACAGTAAATGAAGGAAAGGTCTGAAGAGTCTAATACAAATTTCACACGGCCTTTAAGAAATGTATTTCAAGACCCTCCCACTGATAAAAACAGGCTTGGGTTCAGGGCATTCCTTTGATTGGATAGGAGCAGAATCATCTTTGCGTGCTTGAATCTTTGCAAAACTCATCAGTGCAATGTATGTTAAACATGACTTTCTCTGAAATAGCTCTTGCTGATCACTTCATAGCTCCGGGTTTTAAACAAGCTGGAACAAGGTTTCTACTCCTCATACAAAAAGCACCAGCAAGCGCTAACAGCCTGGGCAGCGTAAGGCACCTGCCACATACACATCCACGGCCAGCGGGGGCTGAATTTGGTGAGGTTTCACTCATCGGTATTTGTGGCAGCTGCAGCACAGTTCTTGTATCTCCCTGTGCCTACTGACCTGACATCTTATTCACACCCCTGCCTCTCGATGAGTACCAGCCATCCCACGGACCCGCAGTGTCATTGCCTTTCCTTGGAGCAGAGGCCACGGAGAGATTTTCCACAGCTAGTCAACCTCTGCCTTCCCTCTCTCTAAACTCCAGAAAAATCAAATGCTATTTACTCCCAGCCTGCCTCTCTAGGGGGCTCCCATAACACTATTTTTCTTAAAAAGTAACACACGGCAAATGGGATGCCTCAACTACTGAGCAAATTTCCATGCTGCAGATTTCAGGGAGTTGAGTGCTCATGCATCAGGAACAGCATGGTAAAGGGAATGATAAGTAAGACTAGAAATACTGCTACTGTGCCTCATTTGCTTTTATTATTATAGTCCAAGACAGAAGCTGCTCTAAAATTCCTATGAATTTCCCTGTGCCATATTACTTTTTTAGTATATTAATTAACTTCAATAGTCTGACTATAAATAGTCTGACACGATGACCTAGTAGTCACTGGTTAGCCACAGGCAAGGTTAATATAGTTTTTTCTATGTTCCATGGAAGTCTCTATTCAAACCTCTCAGAAGCACAAGAAATGCAGAAAGCTGTAGCAGTACACTGCCTAAAACACTCTGAAACGTATGAACTGTCTGAAGTTGCTACTCATTTGTGATGCTTTCAGAGCTGGGGACCTGCTGGGCATGTATATAAGCCTGGCTTTGGCGTGTATTTACGTTGCTCAACTAAGCACAACTAAAGCACCCAACTGCACACAGGGTAAATTTTGACTTTAAGGTGAAGACATCTTGTGATCGCAGATGTACAGACAGAAAGCTGAGCCTCAGAGCCTAAATAACTTGCCACACTGAAGACTGTGGGAGAGCAAGGACTTCAGTCAGCTTTCCTTAGGTTTGGCTAGCACCAGCCACCCCTTTTCTCAAGGACAGCAGCAGGGGAGCTGACCTGGCCCTAGCAATCGCAAGTAGGGAGACAGCCCTGTACGTCTGGAGATGACACACAGAAGAAAAACTCACCCCAACTTCCACTGAAGAAGGGGTTTTATCTCAGGGGAAGATTACAGAAGAACACGGATTTGGCTCACTGCACCTTCTAGGCATAAACATGTCTTTTTTCTTTACCCTCCAAGGGGTGCAGCGTGGCCAGGGGAACACGGCAAGCTGAGCTGGCCGGGGCCAGCCGTGGGGCATGCAGGGAAGGGGCGCGGGGTTGGGAGCCGACTGTGGCCTTCAGCTCTTCGAACCCCTCAGCCACTCTGGAGCTGCAGCTACCTCAGATTTTTAGCAGAGACTTGTAACATTTTTGTTTCTCAGATTGCTCTAGAGTTGCCTGAAATAGGCACAAGACTGGTGCAGAAGCAGCGAGCCAGGGCCAATTCTCCGCTTGATGTCAATCGGCACTGACTGCCTGCCTTCAGGGGAACCACACGGGGACTGCCAGGCCCACAGACCTCTTGGAAAATGCACTTCTCTTTTCAACAAGTGTATGCTGTTAGACAAGAAAATGAGTTGTGGTAGAAAATGGGATTTTTCCCCCGGAAGTTCTACTTACTTCTACTTCTACCTCTACTTCTACTTCCATCTGGTTCTTCTTCTAACCCTCCCTCCTCACTGCCCTTTAGCCAAAGCCCTACTGCTAGACGCACAGTGCTCCCCCAGCGGCAGGGCATCTCTGACGCCAGCCGGGAAGTCCCGGCTAGATGCACGGGAGAACCTGTTTGGTTTTGTGTCAAACTGCAACAACCATATGGATTGGAAAGATTTATTTAAATCCAGATGTTGGACCACATCCTGCACATTTAACTGCGGAAACAGGTCACAGGCTTTTGTTGTTGTTTCTGCTGCTGTGTTTTAAAATAAAATTTCAGCCCCCACGGTTTGGAGACGTATGATCCACATACTGTGGCCCTCTGGTGCCAGCTCCTTTGAGCCTGCCCGCAGGTTCCTGCTCCCCCGACAGCAGGCAAAGAGAAGCCCCACCAAAAATCAAACCACCTTGGCTGGAGCTTCAGAAACTTCTAGCTGCCGCTGGTGGCTCCCACAGCCTGGCGCAGCACACTCCCCAGACTGTATTAAAACACTTAAAGCAGCCAGAATACGTGACTCGGATGCTGTTTCTGTGCAGCAGCAGCCGCGACCTACCTGTCCAAGTCGTCTGGTTCGTTAAGACGAAAGCTTTGCACTGGGAGTAGCTGTCACAGATCTCAATGGCTTCGTTGACGTCGAACACGGAAAGGAGGCAGCCCTTATGATGGTAAGACGGCCAGCATCTGTAGTTTTCATCAGGAATAAAAGCTTCAGGCACCCGTCTGTACTCTGCAAATAACCACAGCAAAGCAATCGTTTTGAAAGCTCTAGCAAACTGCTTGTTTTTAACAGGCAAGGTTTATTATAACAGCTTAGGAGCGGGATATATGACGGAAAAGGTGACGGGCTAGACTGTACCAGCCCTGGTTTACTCCCAAACGTGTTTATAGCTCTGCACCTTACTTTCCTTTTCCTTTCCTCCTTTCTTCTCCTCACCTTTTTTTCCAGAAAGCGTCTGTAAATAAACAGTCTGTGCACAAAACCCTTTCCCCTTCCCCACTGCGTAGGCGAGGCTTTGGTTTTATTAGGAGTTTTACAGGAAGAATGTCCCATTGAATAAACAGCATCCACTTGAATGAACTGACTCACTGT
Source organism: Platalea leucorodia (assembly GCF_965183815.1). NCBI lineage: Eukaryota > Metazoa > Chordata > Aves > Pelecaniformes > Threskiornithidae > Platalea > Platalea leucorodia. Next base: position 28,049,539 of record NC_138825.1, on the reverse strand, counting down.
CCTACTTCTTAACAGTGAGTGGGATTGTCGGGGTGAGACCCGACCAGGCGTTCCCAGCCCTCCCTCTCCCTCAGAAGAGCATGCTATTTTCCTCTGGCCCCTTTAGAGAAGGAAGAAAAGACAGGCTTTTAATTAAGCAAACTTTTTTTGCTTGCTCAGATTAGCACAAAAGGGGAGTCACTTGATGGGCCTCCGAAGAGAAGGGGAAAAAAAAAAGTAGCGGGAGCATGTCAGCGTGGTCCTCGCCCAGCGCCTCCGTGCTGCCCTGCCGATTACTCCTCTCCCTTGGCTGCCGTTCAGTCTCACTTGCCTTTATGAGCTGCCTCTTGTTCTCTGTTCACAGCTCCTCTCGCTTTCCCAGCCGCTGACGGGGGTTTCTCCAGCAAATGCATCAGCAAATTCAGCTATTCATTTATAAACATTTCTATTTAGCGTCCAGACGCACAAATTGACGGTTCCCCCTTGTCTCTCCCCCCCACATCCTATTCAAAAAAATAAATAACATTCTATATTTCTTCTAATTGTATCTATTATGGAAACCAGAGCTCCCGGCCCTGACTCACAGCCTATTCTTAAGTCACTTTGGATCAGGCATTTTCTGCCTGACATCGCAGATTCAGCCTGCTAATATTTCAGGCAGCACATTGTACGAACACCACCGAGTCAGAGCCGAGTGCATCTACTCCTCTAAACCGCCAGTATTTCAACTGGGAAAAAGAAGTACACATCCACGAGTGCTCGTTCACACCACACAGTCTGAAATAGTGGGAAACAAATGCAGTAAATGCATTCTTTTTTTTTAAGCCTGGCTCATTAAAACTAGCATAAGAAACACTCACAAACAAGAAGCAAAATCAGGGCTGATCATGTCCTACTTAAATCAAAGGCAAAAAAGTTTTCATTAATTCAGAAAATGCAGACTCATGCACATGAAGAAAAAAAAAAAAAAAAACAAATCAAAATGTAGTTTCACATTACAAATGGTCATTTCTCCATCAAAAAAAAAAAAAAAAATATATATACATTTACTCTGAAGAGAAGTCAGAGCATAAATCAAACTGCTACTGGCTGGATAGGTAAAGTCTCTTTTTTTCGAATTTCTGTATCAACTGTACAGTGTAACAATAATTGAATGTAACTGAATAATATTCTTTTATCTCTGTATGGTAACTACTGAGTATTGACTTGTACCTCACAGCCAAGGTCTGTAAAATGGTGTGTGCAAATGAGATGCAAAAAAATCAATTCACCGTTGTCGGCACCATATACAACTATCTGTATCAGTGTGCATGCCGTGTTCACTGGATATAAAATGTGACTATTCACAACTTTCCTTTGCGTGGCTACAGAAGTGCCACCTACCACTGCACCGCGCAAACCCCCAGGCCACAGAGGACGTTCACAGAATGATGGCACTTGCTGCAGCAGCAGCAGATGAAGCATCTGCCGGATTCACCGCGTCAGCGGGGAGCGTGCCCCGGCCCTTCCCGCGGGCGCCCTCGGAGCCTGCCGAGCTCCGCGCCGGGGCTGGGAGGGAGCTGCGGCATCCCTCGGCACGCTGTCAGGGTGCTAAGCAGAGCAGCCCCACATCGTGTCATGTATTTTTCTCCATGCAAGGCAGGAGCCCATCTGGAAGACCCTTATTTTGAATTATCATTCAATTTTTAAACTCTTCTGCGTGCAGATATGCCTCTTAATATGCCTATAGCACTTTCTTTCTTCTCAACATTGTTCCCACTACAGCTGTTAGGGGTTAGGCTCTCGGCTGATGTAAACAGGTTTCAAAAGGGCAGCAGTGATTTACATGACCTGAGGCTCTGTCAAAGGTAGGGGATAAAGTTCTCCCTTTCCATTGACTTCTTCAAGGCGATCGAGCTTGCGGGTGCAAGAGAGGATGGAAACCCCCACGCCGGTACTTAGGCTGGTCTCACTACGCAGCAGAGCCCTGTGGCTGTCCCTGCTCTCCTTGCCGCTCCCCGCCAGTTCCTACATGAGGGAAGCCACCACCATCTGCAACGACTCATGGGAACAGGGTAGCGTAACAGGTACACAGCAGCGCGACTGACAGGCAAAGAGCATTTTCCTTGGCTGGGAGATCATCAAGCGCCAGACAGGTGAAAATACAGCCACTGGAGTCTAAGTGAAAGCACAGAGTCACAGGGGCTCCACAAAGGCAGCTTCTGGCAGCTCCCCCGAACTGGCACAGACCGCTGAATGCCTGCAGTGTGGGGATGTGAGCCCCTTGCCTACGCTGCCTGCAGGGAGGGGAGTGGGATGCAGTGAGGGGGACAGGCAGGAAGGCAGCCCCTCTCCCCGCCTGCAGGGCAGGCAGCAGGGCTGGTTGCCCAGGAGCACCTTCCCCCAGGAGCATCCCGATGGGAAGGTGGCCACGAGGAGCAGAGTGGGACATGCAATGGCCCTGCACCCTGGCTCACGCTCCCAAACCAGCCAGGCGCTCCCGCCGCCCCGGGAAGCCAACACGGGCTCTCCTCTTAAACTATCACAGCCAGAACTGATCAGAAACTTACTGCAACACCAACCAACCGCTGGTCTGAGGAAACTGCATTTCTCTCCAAAACTCACTTTATCTCGAGCAGAGCAAGGTAGCTGCCTTCCCCGTTTGCATGGCGAAGGCAAATATCCCTGGAATCTCTTGTTTACACAGCGACAAATTAGGGAGCTGACCCCTTAGCCCTTATTTGTACAAGCTGTGAAGAAAGGCACTCTCTCACAGGACCCAGAAGGACGCTCCTGAAGGATGCCCCTCCATCAAGATGTGCCCCGGCATTGCCATCAACCCCAGGGCGCAGGAGAGATGGGCTTCCCCTGCACCCTTAAATGATCAGCTTGGTCACTACAGTGCAGTTACTTGCTTAATTAAGCAATACTCCACTGGTTTAAAGACAGCTCCAGCTCAGTTTTTTGTCCTGCCAAGACCCGAAACTTACTTAAATGGAGTCCATGGAATTTGAAGGCTCACGGCAGTAAATCACATCATAAAAAGGTCAAAGTTCTGGTCGATTTCCAGACTAATGGTGTTTAAAACCAATAAATACTTGCCTAATACTATAAATGCAGCCATAAATTTACACTTTTGCGTACATACACGTAGCTTGACACAAAGTAGGTAAAGTCTATCAAGGTAATGGCAACGAACAGATCAGAGAAATGCAAGACGCTCCTGTCGGTATCACAATGGAAAAAGAATCCTTTTCTCCATCTACTGATTTTGTGAGGATTGAAGCAAATAATGCAGTAAGCCTGATCTTGATGCCACTTACGAGAGGTTTACTCCAGCTTAACATATGGGAGCCGATTTGCTGCTCACAGTTACACAAATAAATCCTACTAGGAAACATCTTTCCTGCCCTGCAAACATTTTGAAACTTCAAAATATCTTGCTATGCTGAATCTGGGCAATCCTCAAAAGTTTTGTTTTGCCATATTTTTAATAGCTTTAAAATATTTTTACAAGTTTGCTCCGGTCAATCAAAACATGCTGTTTCAATTAGGCCAAAATCTTCTTAGGAGTTTCTTACAGTGCTAGCCAGCCCCCCCCAGCAGCCACGGCAATTTTCCAAACAAGCATCTTCTCGTGACAGGTAAGAGAGGTATCTTTAAAAGCAACCTGCAGCACCACTGACCCGGGCAAGAGCTACAAAAGAAAGTCAATGCTTTAAAATCTTGTTCTAAATTTTTTCCATCAAAAATCACCTGTGTTGTTCCGAAGCCGACTACAATCTATAAACATGCTCATTTTGCCTGTACTAGACTGAATCATATAAATAACTCCAGAAGTATATAATAAACTATGTGAAAGCCGCCTGTGGTTTCCCCCTTTTAGCTTGTTTGAATCACCCTAAATCTGACTTTAATCAGTCCTAATGACCGTTTATTTCAGCCACAGCAGCCAGATTGCATTTTTACTACCAACTACAGCTACTCGTTGGAAATTTGCCCAGTTCTCTTTTCTAGTTATCACCTGCCAATGCACCACGGGTCAATGACACAGACGCAGTAATGTTCATCCTTGAGAGAGAAATCATGTTGCTCCTTTTCCTCCCTCCTCTTTTCCTCCACTCTCAAAGGAACGCTGGCAGTCAACTCGGGATTTGCTTTTAATTGCTTTGCTTACAAGTAAGCAGAAAGAGCCTGATCTTGCCAATCTCAGCAAAAAGTGGTATTGAGCAGTGTTTTGCTCCACAAACAGTCCCACCGATTCCCAGGGAGCTTATGGAGAACAGAATCGGATCCTAAATAGACAATAATACACTTATGGTTTTAGTACGCTTCATTTTATGCTGAAATTTTCTGCATGCTTCAATACCTCACATTTAAACATGCTTCTGACAACGAGCCTCGCAAACCCGTATGCACAGTTGCGCTACGGAAAGCTATTTTTTGGTATGTCTGAGAAAATGACATGCTAGGCCTATCCCGCCCGTCTCTGCTTTCAATCATTTCTGACGAATCCCAACTGTCTGGAAGGACAGACAGGCCTGGCAGGACGCGGGTTTGCCGTCAGACCGGGAGATAGCCCTGCTTCTCGGGTGAGTATTTCCGTCCTTTGGCTGTTTCCCGCGTGCAGGCTGGAAGCGGAGTAAGGCTTGCCTCTTTTTATATGCTTCTATTGTGCTTACAGTAGAGCCATATTTAAATCGGTATGCAGGCTGTCACCGAAACACAAATAAATAAGGAGGAGAACGACATGTTCCCTTACATTTTATTCCCGTTAACACGACACAGCTGGAGTGTTTTTCTTGCCTCGTGCCCCACGTCCCAGGGCCGCTCACCGGGCTGCGGAGCTGCTCTGCACCCACGGCCACCTCTGCGGTGCACACCGATTTACCGAAGGCAACTAGCCCAAACCAGCGCCACAGACACTTGTCAGCTGGTTTGGTGCTGATGATGGACGAGCCTAAAGGTGTCTAGGGTCACGTGTGCGGGGTATTTAAGCTTAAAGACAGATGCCTACAGGATTTGTAAAAGACACTCGGTGACTTCTTTAGTGTTCTTGAAAGGAGCTGAGGACCTAACCCATCAGCAGAAAGCGTTTTGCTCTATGCTGCCAAGTTGGACCTAGAGAAGTTAAGCGACAGCAGAACACGTTGCTCAGTGAATAGGGCATATGGTTTGCACGACGGTGGACATACGTGTGAGCAACAACCAACGGGTTGCTATACAGCCCCGCTGTATTTCCAGTGCTGTATGGGTGCAAAGGAACCTGCTCCTGTGTTCCTCCGTGTGCTGGGATGGCCCGGCTGCTGATGCGAAAGCCCTCTGTGCCAGGCAGGGTGTAGGGGGAGACTTTCTGCCCGTGCTTGCAGCCCTGTGCACCTTTCCCCCTCAGCTTTCCCCCAAAGCAGCCTTGACGTCCCTGGGAAAGAAACATCAAACGCACAAGTGCCAGATAAAGCAGGAATCTGGGCTGCAGAAAGTTCCCGGCTGAGCCTTCAAGCGCCTTCAGCAGCATACTTTTACCCTTCGCATGGTGGCCTGCCGTAGGATATACAAAGCACCTCAAACAATATTCCAGCAACCTTGCAAAATTTCTCTCTTGCACATACACACGTGCACAAACATTGCACACCCCCCACCCCGATTTCAATAATTCTTGGGCGGATTTACAATTTCCTAAGCAGGTTGCTATAGTGACCCTGCAGAATATTTTTTCAAAACATTGTTGTAGTGTAAATGTTTACATACAGCATAATTCTGCCAAATTGTCTTAAGACAAAGCAAAACATGAAGCGTCTTTGCTTTATGTCCAGGCTTCCAGCTTTTTTAGCGCTGAGAATGTACTTTCAACTAACAGCGGCAGCTAATTATGCCTTTCTTTGGGCTTGCACACCCTCAGGCCTAATAATGGGTCATCTATTAGCTTTAATGAATAACAAAGCTATCGGATTTACTAGTGTTAGCTGATTTCACGCATTTCTGAGTAAATTCTGAGTTAACTGAAGGGCTGGGGCTTAGCTCAAGGCCCAGACACCCAGTTGGTACAAATCAGTGTCACTTGATGGAAGTAATAAAAATGTTGATACTGGGGCAGGACGTTACTGATGAACATCAGTAGATTTTTTTATAGTCTTTGTAATCTGGATAATTAATGGAACAATTTAATAATTTTTAGATAACATACGTCAGAAAAAAATACATGGTTCCTGTTTTAATTCACATTTTTCTGGATTCCAGCAAGACAGAGCAACAGTCAACGGAATATATAAGTATTTGCTCATGGTGTTTTAAACACTGTAATGTTCCTATATCAACATTAACAGTAGTGTGATTTATGATTACAGAACACATACATAGCTATCGAATGTCTCCCGCGCCTCTACTCTGTTTCTAAGATACTAAAGCAAAGTCCAGAGCATAATATAATTTACAGCACTATAAAATCTTTTACAACTGAAGCACAGTGAAAGCTTAATATCCAAGACCTTCTGTAATATGACTATGTCATCTTGTTAAACTTTATTTATGGGAACACTAGGGTTGACAAGAACTTTCTTCATGTCACTTCCCTACTGATTATCAATATCACCTTTCTCACTTCATGGTGTTCATAGGAGGAGGTCTTCCTTTCAAAAACATAGGTTCAGATAGATAACAGACAGTTTCCTCAAAGTTTATGTTCTAGTTACGGCCTTAGATCACTTGCCCAAGATCACGATCTCTTCTTTTCTAGTACGAATGTACAATGCTCCATCCACGACAACAGATAATTCAAAGCATTCACACCTAAGACAAATTCTGAAGCACCATTACCTGAACCTTCTGTGGTTTCTTTTCCCAAAAAAACAAACCAAACCAAACCAAAATCTTGCGATTCTTCGATCTGAATTCTCCTCCAGTTCTGCTTTTAGGATTTCAAAACAGATCATACACCAGAAAGGCCTTATTTTGTCACAACCCTTTAGATGCCAGAGGAGACTGGCACTGTTAATTCTTGTCATTTCTACTGCTCGAGAGAGCAAAAATCTTGGGATCCCGTCACCTCGTGAGACTTCCATCATCTGAGCAAAAGCGACACGAACTTGTGCCTGCCCGATCTTGGCACAAAGGTGTACGAATGCGAAGCTCTGATTAACTCCGATCTGGCCTGAGAACCAAACCATCATCTCTAGTTTTATCTTAACCTAGCACTGGGTTGAAAAACACTCTCCTTGAACTTTCATTATGCTGTAGAGCAAGGCAAAAAAGGTTAAAAAAAATCCAACAATCTTAAAAGTATTTTTCCTCTGCTTTCAGAGAGCAACACAGTGTCCTTCTAGACCTCAAATAGGGCCAAAGCAAGACCTCAGCTGACAGCTTGGGAAAGTATCACAGTTGTCCCTTTTCACACCCATCTCTCACTCCATCACCCACCACGAGTTACACAAATTATTCGATCTGCTCAGCATTTCAGCCCTGGTTTCACTGGTCAGGACGCCAGCTCAGCTGGGAATGTCCTGCCAGCGGGAAGAGGTTGATCACTTGGACACCAGTCCTTTCCAGCACCACTGTCACCCTCTCCTGCAACTTCACCGTACCACAGGAGAATTTCTCACTCCATAACCTCTGGATAATTTCTAATTAATAATTTCTAATTCCATAATCTCTGGACTGAGAATATTAAAAATTAATTCTAGCATGGTATTACCAATCATCAAATACTGGTTGAGGAAGGAACGTGTTCAGAATAAAAGTGATATGAATGAGTAGGTAGGCATACTTTCACCCTCAAGATATAACTTCTTCATACTTTTCTGGCAAGGAAAGGGAATCTTAAAATAGAAATAAACTACAGACCCTTTTCTGTTTGGTTAAAGTAGCCTTAGAACAAACAAGAAACAGGCCTGCACATCTTAAAGGCATGGCAGCTAAGTCTGAAAACACATCTCATCTAAGTGTAATTTCCACTAAGAGATCTGATTCCTCAGGCTTGCCATTGGTTGAGAACATTTTCCTATCAAGGAATTCAATATTACACTCATGGTCTTTAATGTAGACTGGCCAAATATGTTATACAAAGCACCCATAGATTTTCAACATCTTTGCTCACGCCGTCGAGTGCCTAAATCCATGAGCAGTGTCCTACAAATAAAAAGGGCTCCTTGCACAGAAAGGCGTTACTAACCGTGAACACGGGTAGCGGATTCTGCGTTATATTATCCAGGACTCTACAGAATTAAACTAACACAAAAATGTGTAATTATTACAGTAGCCAAATACATGTGTAGCTCTGCTCTATATTAGTAGAAACCTGCGCTGTTACATTTACTACCACTGTCCTAAGCTTCAGTCCCCGAGATTCTTTATAAACATGACAGCCCTCTAAAATTCAAAACTTCATCTTGTCCCGATACAGCAGTTAAATCTGAAATCAACCAGCATCACAGAAAAACTTCAGCCCTCCTGGCACTTCTTCAACAAAGAACGGGTTTGTACTATTGATTGTACCGCTGAAAATAATTTTGCTGTGTTGACAGGCCTCACTCAGCACAGATTGTAATGAAAAGCTGAAAATTAGAAAGTTAAATGAACACCTGCAATGATTTTCCTGCCAATTTTACAACAAAATAAATATTGAATTATTCTGATAAGTGGGTCAAATTCATCCTTGGTATCATGGCCCTTTGAGGATAACAGCGCTACGACAGGCGTGAATTTGGCTCCTGTGTCTTTTTCACAGAGCAAATGCTTCACTGAACTTTTCAAACCCCCTGTGCCAACATTCATCTCCCTTTAGAACCCATCTTTCCCTCTTTACTGAGCTTTTGCAGCAAAGCCATAATTTTCCTATCAACTTGCAGTCAGTTACGTTGACAGTTTGACACGAATATTGTACGTACAAGAAATAATTTGCAAAACAGCTTTTTCAGTTGTTAGACTTAACAGTCATTTCCATCATACATAATCTTCTTTGACGTGTATAATTCCACAAGCTATCCTTCCGGGAAGAATATGCATCCCGCTGTATCATAGCTGCTTGAATAGCATTTTACGTAGCTGTGGTGCTGCAGAGACTTTATGAAAAAGATACTATTATGCAGCTTGGTTTTCATCCTGTCCTTTTTTTTCTTTTTTATTCTATTGCTAGCAGAAGCTGAGGGACACATTATTTTTTTTCTTGCAAAGCAAGCAAAAATTTTATTTTTCCAATCTACAAGTGCTTATGTAGCAAGAAATTCCTGCAAGTCCCACGAAATCCACGGAGGGTTACAGCATCTTGAGTAGATTCCCCCCAACTCGTGTTTGGGGAGGTTCTGATATTCCAACAGCAGAGAATTTTGTGGACGTGATGAAAAACATTTTCCGCCGATCTGCTACGGAGAGCAACACTCTGTTGGGTTTCCTTATCCCCATTACAGTCTGCTCACACCTGTAGATGTCCAGCTACCTCATTTAGTGAGAAGGGCTTCAGAAGACACCCAGGAAGCAAAAAGCAGCCAACAGATTATCATCATGTGAATGGTTTCAAGGGCCATTGATCCCTGTTTTCTGGACATTTGGCCTTTCAAACTGCAAATACAAGTCAAAGCAGAGTCTCCGATTTTAAATTTCGAGAAAGACTACTTTACCAGCTTTTGGCATCCGGGTCGTGTTCTGTAGGTACTCTCCACTCTTATACAGATTCAAAACTCTCTCTAGCTGAGCAGCCGTTTCATCTATTCCCCATTGAAGTTCTCCTTTAAAAGCACAGAAAAAGAATGAGTTAGATGAGAAGCAACCTGCACAGGACAAAATGAGGTTGCATTCGAATAAAGCCCTAAGCTTCAGAGCCCAGCGGTGCCCTGCTCTACAACGGCGTTGTGATGTGGACGTGAAGTCCATGAGTTACTACAAATTGGGTTTCATACCTGACATGAGCCAGGCTTGTCAAAGGCTGGCTCATCCAGCTGGGAACCCCAGGCCTGCGGGCAGAAAACACGGCGGTGAGCTCCCCATGAGGGACGAACTTTAGCCAATACAGGGAACTCCAACGGCTTTGCTTGTTAATTAGCTATAGCCCAGCATCATTAACTTCCCCATTGAATACACAGTACAAGGTATAAAACCCCTAGAACAACGCACCAAAAACCCTCAAATCAGATTTACATGCACATGCAACTACTCTTGTCCCAAAGGCACTGCCTTGGTAAATACTAAAGATCTATGCTAATGTCACTTGCCTCTGGCTTCTGAGGTAGAGAAGCACCACTGGTACCATTGGCAATGGGGAAGTATCCTGTTTTTATCATCAAAATTCCCCTTGCCAGAGACAGGGGTTCCTCCAAATCCCACAAGGAATTGCATTCTGATGCAGTTCACCCCCAGTGAACTATTGCAGTGAACATAAAAGCAGCATCCCCCACATCCCAAATGTGATAGTCACACTAAAAAAGGAAATACTTGGCAGTACCATGTTTATTGCAATTACCTGTTGCATTGACTATCTTATCCAGTAACGGCCTCAGTGAGGATGGAGCACTGTGTGGAAGAAGATATGTAAAAAAAAACCTGCAATGGAAAAGAAACCCATATTGAAAAATTTTTAAAAAAGAGTTTACAAATGTCTGGTAACTACTGAACAACATAAGGAATAAAATTCCTATTGCTTATAAGCCACTGACCTATTCAGGAAATATAATCATATTCTATAGTCAAATAAATATATAGCTGAGACTATTCATACAGCTGTCTGGCATACCTAGACCATGCTGTTATATACAAGGCTGCCTTGTAACTACGTGTAAATGTTCCATTAATACAGAAATTTGCTATGAAGCCCCGTGGATTGTGACTATTTGCAAAGATGTCTGTACTTTAACAAACTAAAAGGATGCCATCAACCCAGAAGTCTTGGGTTTTTTTCAGACCTTGAAAGTGCATAAATCAAATTTCTGCTCGTTTCAAATAACTGAAAGCCTTCTTCTATTGTTTTAATGCCACTGCAATTCAGAATGTCTTCTCTCTTCTCATCATTCATCTAAATTCAAGATGCATTCACGTAGGTATTCATCGATGGATGTATAATCTCCATTTTAACATTTTTAATTATAAAAGAAAAAAACAATAGGTCTTTACCATCATTTGAAGTACAATTAATTTTCACATTGTGCCTTTAAATTTCTATTACTCTGCCAATATTACTACCCACTGCAAACTCAGTGTCATAGCAACCCAAGACAGAGATGGACAGTTCAGGGTCTGACAATATAAACAGAACTATCAGACATAAATATTAGGTAATGAGCAGAACAGGAAGACAATGCGGAAATTGCCCTGCTTTACATCTAACCTGCAAAGCAAAGTAAACGCTTTTTCATATACAGAGACCACATTGTCAAACGGAAACCTCCAGGGACTCATGCTCAGGAGGGAGACTAGCAGATGTCTCACATAAGCACAAATTAAAAAATTAAGTTACTTATAGCAAAAATTGATCATAGGCACAGGTACTATTGAGCTGACATATTCCACTTACACAATGAATATTTCCTTGAGATTTTAACTCCCTTTTTCATCCTTTACAAAAACAGTACTTATGATTTTCCCAAGTGGGATTATCCCCAGGTAGGTTTTCTTAGCAATGAGTATGAAACAGCCGATATAACTACATACAGAAATCTAAAGAGCAGCATAACATTTGTAATGAAAAATTTGTCTGGTAAATTTTACCTCACTTTTTTTTGCTTAGAGATTATCTATAAAGCAGAGTCTGACTGATTGTAAATAGTTCTTTGCAAAAATTCAGTAGCTGTCATTTGCTAAATGCTGGATGGATGAGAGTCAAAGAGGTTATTGTTTTTCCATGGCTCCAGAAATATACGACTTGTTCTAATGCAAACACCCATATGTGAAATTCTGACATGTAGAGACACTGGCGCCTGCACAACTTAATTGCAGGAACATTTGTTATTCATTGATTGCAGGACCAGTGGCATCCCTTGTGATCCGCGTAACACAGATTGTCAGATCCTTTTACATTTGTTCCTGCAGCCTTTTTTTTTCCTTTCTTTTTGAGAACTATCTGATCTTAATTTAAGAATTGTCAATGATGGAGAATTCGTCTCAGCCATTGGTTAATAGTTCAAAATTTTCATTCTCCTTACTTTTAAAGCTGTCCAGTGCTTTGAAAATTGTTCCTCCAAACATCTGGAGGAAAACCCATAGAGACACATTTGTGACAGAAGGTACCCATCTGAAAGTCAAGATGGGCCAGTTCTTGTATGGTAGAGTTTTTTCCAAAATGTTTTCTCTCCTTTAATTATTTACCTCATAAAGAAACCAGCTAGATAGGCTAATTACGCTTTCAAGGCTAGGGCCTGCTATATTTTAAAATTGCAAGGGGTTTACGCCCTGTTTGACATATTGCTGCTTTTGACTTCTACCTAACAGCATGAGCAACCCTTTCCTCTCTAACTCTACAGCAACAGAGTGCATCCACGAAAACACGGAATTTCGTTGCCTGTGCCTAATGAACTGAAGATTCAGCCTTCCAAGACAAGTGCACAGAGTTTGTTGCTAACGCCCTAGCACGGGTGGTCGCAGCCTACTATAGCATGAATCTGCTGTTGAACAAAAACCCGCTGTCTCTATCGAATTAAGCAAAAGCAGGGGCTGAAAACACTGGGGCACTGTGCGTGTGCTACACACTGGTGCGGTTCAAAGGCAATATTAAGAACTGTAATAAAAAAAGACTGCTTCCTTCAGCGAGACCAGCAACCTGCCGCAAGCCCACCACACCGCAGACATATCCCCACTTATGACCAAGATGGATGGGTGCCTATTAAAGGTTTCTTACCCAGACTAGTAAAACGGTCTTAACCAAAAGCTAGCAAGCTAAGCAGGATCTGTAAGCCAAGCAAATGGAAATGGAAAATTTTGCAGGACACACTAAAAACTGCGCTGCACAACTGCAGATGGCTGTCATGTGGTGCAGCCCATTTCAGTGTGGTCAGCTAATGCAACACACATGCTGGTGAGCGGCCTGGGACCAAAGCAGAAGACTCTCTTTGGAGCAGCCTCTCCTCGATGTGGTCTGGCAGGCAGTGAATGGCATGATACTTGAAAGGGAAGTCTGAGAAATGAGCACACCATTATGGCATTGCTTTGAGATCCTCCATCCTCCTATCTGGATCAGACAAGGCGGCCGCCCGCCCCAGCAGCGCCCATCAGCCGGAGCGGCGGCGGCAGGAGGAGCGCGGCACTGAGCTGCGGCTCCCGGCTCCCCGGAGAGCAGCGACACGGCTCCCCCAGCATCCCGCACAGCCCTCTGAGGGGAGCAATGGCCGACGGGGGAGAGCCGAGACCACAAACACAAAGCCGTGGCCCAGAAGGACTCCACTGTAAATTCGGAGAAATCCTTAAATTCGGAAGATGGATGTGTCGGCTGAACGCTTTCTTCAGTGTGGCCAACTGGTCCGGCGTGACCCGTCACCTACGTGTCCCCCATCACGGGCATGGCACCGTCGCAAAGCGGGAGCAGCACCGGGAGCCAGTCCCCCAGCGCCTGCCCATGCAGAGACCCAGGGGCTGTGGGCAGAGGGGAGGGGGGCAAAAGGGAACACCCCTTGCTTTCAAAGGTTTGGGATTACGCCCCAGGTCAGCAGCAACTGAGGGCCTCAGCGGCCCCATGGCTGCACCAGGGACTGTTATCACCCTACCGAGGCAGGCTCCGGGGAGGCAGGGAGCATTGAGCCGGGGTGCAGGATGAGAGCTGAGCTCTAACTCTGCCTCCGAAGCCAGCCCTTTCCTCAGCCGGTGGTGGACAACACGTGATGTCCCCTCTTAACTCACACCAAAGAAGAGCTGCCTGAATTGCCTCACCGCAGAGCTGATGAGCCCCCATCTCCACGGGCACCTCTGTTTCACTCCTATGAAAATCTCTACTTGTGTGAAGAATTCAGTGGAATGAAATCAATGTAAAATTAGACTAAAAGTGGTGAATCACACTCAAAGTATGCAAAACATTTCCAAAGTTATAAATGCTACGTATTTTCACAAGTGAAACAATTATTCATGGCCTCACTTACTCTTGGGTAATCGTTCTGAGACAATACGTACTCACTGATGTGAATAACTATAGAGGATGCTGGAGACTTTTGGCCTACTCTTAATTCTCTTTTACCTTATCCAATCGTGTACCTGTAGGCGTTGTAGAGATTCCTCTTTTCGTTCATACTCTGACACCGTCCCTCAACAGAACAGGGCAGGGTGAAGTTCCTTGCGGGGAATTCCATAAAGCAGTCGCTGTTACTGGTGCAAGAGCTCTCCTCAATGCTGGCATCGTCCAGATCCGTCACCTTCAGTTCCCCATCCACGATCACAAACTGCCGAGGGCGAAAATCCAGTAATGTCACGGAGCCAAGAGGAGAATGAGCCAAATAATGCAGAAGCCGAACTAAGCTGAGACATATCTGAAAGGCAAAAACGTGGGTACCTTGCGTTATTTTCTCAGTACAAAGTATATAAACGAAAACACTTTAGCTGAAGACATATTCATAAATATATGACTTAATGTAAGCATTATAACTTATCCTCAGAACTGAATGTTGCAATTAAGGTATTTTTCAAAAGATTAACATAGTTGACTGTAAAACCCTTAGAGACCTGAAACAAAAATAAGCTGCTTTACCAGTGCTTTCCCACACTATTCTTGAAGCAGAGCTCATTGTTGCTATTCTTACTTTTAACAGAAATAAAAGCATTAACTTTTAATAACACATTACACACAGGCCTTGACCATGCAGCCTGATTCTGCTCTTTTACAAACTCCAGGTCTGGAACTTTTGGCCGGACCGCCCTGCGCCCGTGCCTGGAGCTCCAACTGCAGATGGTGTCTGTATTGCCTCTGTACTGATCCCGCCTTTTGACTGCTTTTATAATTTTTTTCCACTGATTCCTCTTTTGTTTGCCTTTTTCCAGGGGAGAAGGAAGGAAATTCCCAGAAAGAGGAGCTCCACAGCTCCTCCATAACTCTTCACTGTGCCTCAGGGTAAGCGTATATATCTATCTACCTTGGTGGACCCTGATGTGCCACTCTGAGGCTGGGGTGGGAGCTCTTGTGCTGATGCTGCACTTTTCAACTGCACGTTAGAACCTGAATAACTATTACTAGACAGCAAACTCGACAAACATTGACCTCAGTCCCCTTACCAAAGTGCTCTTTTCAGTTCATGCATTCCTTTAGAGTCCGCTACGTAACGTATGAATGCAAATGTAGCATTAATATGAACGCAGTTAAATACTGGAATTTTTATTCTATGTATTAAATTAATAACAGCTCTTACTCAGTCTAGCAAGCTTTTTATTGTTTATATATAATCTTTGTTTTCTGTCAAAATACACTGTTAAGGCCACATGTATTGAAGTAGTCAAATCCAAATTCAGTCTCAGGGCATAAACCGTATACTCAGGGGAGCACCTAAATGCGTCCTTCGTAAGAAAGCTGAGCATGTCTGAAGTTATCTCTCACAGACCCTTCCCCTGTGGGACATGAGGACTCTCCCACTTCTATAATCATTCTCCTGCTTGACCAGACTAGAACATTTTAGTCCTACTTATAGGATACCACAGTTCACACGGAGATGCCTGTAGGTGTAGATGAACGCAGGCCTGGTTATGGGACGCCAGACTTGACCACCCTTTCCTCCCTCCGGAAGGACACAGGATTCATGTATGTGCCATCCTGCAATATGCTGTATATAAAAGGCACATCCAGCCCAAACTAACCTATAATACACGTATCTTCAATTGCCAATCAACACAGAATTTAGCCTGAATAAAAACACAGGTTGTCATCTGAAATTACTGCCTTTTCTCAAACGCCAAAAAGCCCCTGCTCCTACACTGGCAGCCTCTGTAACCAGGCTGAGCCCCGATGGGCTGCTGCCCTGCATACCTGCTGCCAGGCTGGGACTGCAAACGCCCCTGGACGACAAGCTTTAAGCCACAGACGAAGGCTTTGCTCAGTATCACACACCCCTGCTGAGGGCAGAGGTGCTGATCTGGGGAGCGAGCTTTCTGCCGAGTCCTTCAACACAAGGAAATTATTTGCAGGAATAAGGGCAAATATTTATGCAGCTATTTTCAGGACCGGACCACAAGCAAACCTCACTTATCAAGAAGATACGGTTTTATTTCCTCCTTCTTCTCTGTGTTAGTTGCCTCCTAGACAAGCTAACGAGCATGACATTGTTTAAGATGTCGTTACAGCAGTCACAGGAATGTTTCATCAGTAATTCCACCTTTGTGGATCAGCTCAGCACCTTCATCTGATTCTTCACCTCCCTTTGCAATTGCTCACTCACAAATGTCCATGCTGGATGGAAACTTCCCTGTTTATTACCCATAATCTAACAGATGTCCTGGTCATTTACTTTGTACGTAGTTGCTGTCACAGTCCATTATTTGCATTCCCTGGATCAGATGAGCCGAAGACAGGTCCTGTATTTTAGGAGCCGTGACAAATACCTCTACCACTTATTAAGACCGTACAAGGAATACACTCCCATCTGTATTAATAAAATAAACTCTGCCAGGGAACATTCCTGGGCACAGAAACTTAATCCCACACGCACACTCGCCAGCACGGTCTCTGAGCGGGACCAGGGCTGCCCTCCTGCGCGGTCCCCAGCCACCATCCAGAAGGCAGCACGGCCCAGGGACCGCTTCCGACGGGCCTCCTGCACGCAGCCACAGGCCTGCGGAGCGTCCCGGCATTCAACAGCACAGGCACGGGCTGCACCTTGCTGGTTCGCCTCCAAGATCCGTCAGGCGCACTTTTAGTTTTCTGGTACAGATGTAGCCATGCAATCCAAAGTGTCTCAGATGAAGACTGCTGCTGCCTTGCAACGTCTTAGGGAGTTAACCGCAGCCGACGACACATCCCGATATACGCTGAGCGAGACAGCGCTGTCTTGATCAAAGCATTGCTGCAGTCTGGCTTCATTTCGGACAAATTAAGTGGGACCTTCGTGCTCCTGGAAAATTGCCAACGCGGTGGACAACCCGGGTTTGAGATTTGTGTACATTTATTTCACTCTTTCCCCAGTAAAAGGCGAACAGAGCAGGAAGCAGTAGAAAACAATTATAAAACCAACCTACGATAAGGATCAGGAGAGAAATGTAACATCCTTCTATTGTTTAAATCCCAGTTGCAGAGCACAATGCTCAACGCCAAAAATCCTGGGCCTCGAGCTTTAACAAGTAAGAAATGTTTGAAGATATCATGTAAAAAGCATATAACCGGCTACAATTAGATAACATCTACAGACAAAATAGCACAATATCTTAAACACTGCAGAAAGGGAGTGCTAAATGTTGTTTCTAAACCAAGATGTAATCACAAGCAAAGCGAATGTTTAATAAATGTGAATCGCACTGCATAGCACATAACCCTTGCTTCATGCTTGATGGTATTTTGTATTCTTCGCTCCCTTAAAAGTCCTTTTAAAACAGTTGTTACTCACTCGAAATCTGTCTTCCCAGGAAGTCTGTAAAAGCTGAATCATCTCTAAAGGCGAGCCTAGTTCAGTGATGGTCGTCAGCGTGTCTGGGATGTCATTGCTATCCTGGTAACAATAGCCATAGAGCTGAAAAAAAATCACAACCAGGCAATATCAGTGTAATGTATCTTGGCATGCTTTTACATTTCTCCATGGATGAGCTGCAAAGTGAGCATTTCTTACAAGGCTCTGAGCTCTGCACATTGTATTGCCTTGAAGTGCCCCCCCAATAGCTTTTGTATCCTCTCATTTGAGTGACGCTCCCTTGAAACTCCCGAATTAGCTACCAGAGTCTCTTGCAGGCATCATACAGCACACGGCCAGTGAAGGGCCCCCTGCATACCCCTCTGTACAGGATCTTGTACCAATGAATGTTTACAAGAAAAAAAAAAAAAAAAAATATCCATGAATGCAGAAACAGAATTCTACCTGAGGAAAAGTAGTTTAGCCTATGCAATACTTGGCTAAGTAAGACTGATTTTCTGCTTAAAAGACACCACAAAGTAGCTTTTAATGACATTGCCCATAGGACTACTGTTTGTGCATTGAGTGGCAATGTGTATTTCAATGACATGGTAGCTTGAAAAGCAATTGAAATGCCAAAACTTATCTTTTACCAGCCAGAAATTGCCTCTCACTATATCTGATGGACTTTTGTGTACAGTACTGTTAAAGAACGGCAAATACTTCAAAATATTATCTGCCCGTAGCTTCTTCAGTTTAAAAGCATTTAAATGGCAATTTCGGCCATGCTCCAGCTCCTTCTTGTATTTGGTTTCCAAGGACATTTGAATGATTAATTTTCGCTTGCACAAATAATTGCACAAGAAGAATACTTAAAGACTGTGGAGAAGAGATGTCTTGCTTTATATGGAGTGGGACAATGTCTGACAGGGCTGGGGGACAGGCTTTTACAAACTCCCTGCCAAGCCCTGGCAGAGAGGCAGTTAAATGAGCTTGCAAAGGATCTGATTGCAACTTTCCGGCCCGAACAGCATGCACATGAAATAAAATTAAATGTAATCTCTGCCCCCAGTCAAATAAACCATACAGTAAGAGGGTGCGTGTGAAAATGCAGCATTAAAAAAAGCCCTGCTGCTCTTCCTCTACTGCCTTGCCCCGAGCTATTTGACTTCTCAAACCTCTTCTAGTTTTAAAAAGCTCAGGGAAGATGATGGGATATGGACTGCAGGACTCAGATATGGCCCTGCAGAAGAAGCCAGGCTCATGCAGACCAGATCGGGGACCGACCCTCATCCAGCAGGACAGCAGAGAGCCAGGCTAGCGAGTGCCATCGCTGGAGGGAGCGGGGTGAGGCTGAACACAACCGCTGCGAGCAGATTCGAGTATCAGGCACATTCTTAGGGCTTGTGACCCTCCCAGACAAAAAAGCAAAGACCAGGCTAAAGTCAGCAAATATGGGATTTGTTATGAACCCTTCTGCTAGCTCTGACTGTAGCTGTCTACATTTAAAGGAAAAAAGGGTGCCAAAAATGTAAAAGAAGTAAACAATTTTTCTTTTTGGTGTAAAAAAGGCACTGTATTTCAAAACAGCTGCTTAAACATGGACATTAACCTAAACAAAAAAAGAGCTAGAAGATTTGATTTTAAAACATACTGAAAAGATTTTGGCATCGATGCACAACAGAGAATTTGTGATAGATGCCGATACAAACATTTGAAATAGGAAAAGGGACCTTTCTCTTTACTGCCACAACCATGACAAACACTGCAACAGCAGTCGTTTCTTAATCTGGAGCCATTCAGACCGAACTTGGGTTTGTTCTTTATCATCTGCGACACCATTTTTGTGCAGCTTATGGACAGAAGTTAAATCTTTGTGTGTTGCAAACTATCGTAGAGGATCACATCAGCACAATTCTGTTTAAGCCTTCTGAACTAACAAAAAATGAAATTAAATGAACGTATTTAATACAATAGATATCTTTTCTCAGAGACAAGCTGGATTCTGCAGTTCTTGCTAGGTATTTCTCATCTCTCTTGTGCGGGGGCAGACTAAGAAGGCAGGATGAAGCTCGGTAGGTTTGAAAACCCTCACTTCTGAGTGTCAAAAACTAACATCTGTTTCTGTATCATTTGCAGAGTTCAGCGTTTGTCTTTAGCACAGTAATACTATCCATTGGGAAAAAAGCCATAAGGGAAATTAGCAAGCAATCCAGACTGGGAAATGACAGTACCGCAGTAACTGCTGGTTCACAGTAACAATGAATACAAAAAAGATATCAGTCTTCATAGACATTTGTAAAAACGATTCCAGGAATAGAAATATGGAAGACAAACAACAATTATACATTCATTTGATTATAAAAAACATAATACATACATATCTGTACACACAAAATATTGAGAAATTAGTCTTATTATCTCTTTATGTGCATATGAACACATAAGTAGAAATGAATTACAGCATCTAATTGTGTCTATTTTATCTCAGTCCATGAGTGCCAATAGTAATAATAATGATTTAGATTTGTTCTCAGAGCTGGAACGTTGCTCGTAAGTAATTCTTTCATTTTAGTATCCAATTTGTACCTTGGCAAAAGCCTTCACTGCCTGAGTATCTGAGTATTCGGTGTATATTTTACTATATTAATACCCATTTAATCACTTCAGTCATTGTGGAAACTTAAATGACCCGATCCAGGTTTGGTTTCATATTAAATTGCTCTTTATTCTCACAAGAAAATTTTCTTGCACGAGTACTGCTGAACTCAATCAATCTTACAAGCTGAAAAACACAGTACTGAGCAAGTTAGTGTAGGTCTAATTCAAAAAATATATAATCTAACCTGAGCTCTTTATTGCTTTACTTAAGTGAAACCTCTCCAGATGCAGTGTTATTGCATAATTATATAGAGTTATAAAAGCACAGAAGTCTGAGATATAAAGGATTTATTGGGCCGCATTTATACTTTTCTAAACGAACTCCTGAAACTAAATGCAAAAATGCACGCGTAATTACATGGCCATATTTGTATGTGCAATTACCGTGATTACAAACTAGGCAAGTCCCAACAGCCAGTTAAGCATCTAAAATGGTTACATTCATCCCCTCCTGATGAACCACCACCCAAGCACACCGACGTTACAAAATACAGAATATATATAGATGCAAAATATTCCAAGACAGTAATTCTTAGGCCTTTTGTTTAAGAAGCTGGCTTATTAAGACACAGAAACAAGAACAGAGGTACTACCAAAAAATACCTTTTTTTTTTTCTGCTTCCTTTTGTTTTTGTCCCATCCATTTTAAGGTCTGAAATGAGACAAACCGGTTTGTATTCCCAGACAGTGAAGTAAGAAACAGATAGCTGGATGCATCCAGTAACAAGAAAAATAACCACACGGGGAAACTGAATATAGCTGGAAGCAAAAGATGAGCCAAAATATCTCCTCTATCTGAAATTCTATTAGGTTGGACATCATTCTCAGCGTCTCAAAGCTACGCTTTAGATATATTCAAGAGTGATGGTTTTCATACGCCTTTTCAGCATGGTTCCAATTAAATGAATGGAAAGAAATACAATCCCACATCTTTTTGCTATCTCAAGTCACTGCGTTTAAATGCCACCCCAATATATTTTTGCGTAGAATCTAATAGCAAACAGCCACGGTAGTGGGATGCCTTTCTGTCTGTTTAGAAGAACGTATGCCAGAAAAGAAATGTCGACCTGTTCTCACATCGTGTGCCGTAATTCATTTCGAGTAGCCCTGTTTACCGAATCCTTCCCTCGCTGTTTGGATTTTCTCAGTCATAAAGGCTCGGTCCTGCATTAGCCATCACGCCCCCAAAACTCCCACTGACTTCCACAGTTTTTAGGCACACTGGGCACACAGGGTCAGCCCCTGCCAAAGTTATATTGCTTTGTAGGAGCCCATGTCCCTACAGCCAGTCGGTTCACCTCCCTTTATAATTCCCTTTTACTACAAATTATGGGGACAGAGGTGCCCCTTTCAGAGAAGCTGGGGCAGGGGGAGAGGGCGAAAGCAGAGGTCAGCCCCTACACAAAAGCTGACAAGCTTACTGAATAAAAACACAAAATAAAGGAGCTTATTAAGCTGTCATCAGCAGGGTAAGTCTGTGCAAACAACGGGCCCTCCTGCATTACCATAGGCACCCTAGCTGGATTTTCAGAAAAATAAATGTCAAGCCAGAATGTCTCCGACAAAAGTGTTACATTTCATTTATAGAGACTGCTCAGTCGGGAACGGTAGGAGCGGCCACCTTCCCAACCGGGGCTCGGGCCACCTTCCCAACCGGGGCTCGGGAGCTCAGCTCTGCCTGGCTGCGGCAGAACCGCTGCCCCGGCTACTGGAGGGCAAAACTCCCCTCTACAGACCATACGATTTCCCTAAAAAAATCACAACACATGGTGAATCTTTTTCTGTGCCTTGCTACTTTTTAGCCCTCCATGTTCACAATCTTTAGATTTTCTCTACAACCACACAAGCTGGAAATTTCCCCCTTTTTTCTTTAATGAATGTGAGATTTCCATAACTCCAGGAACTTCAAGAACACTATTTCCAGCTGTAATATATGTGACACACTCAACTGCATTACACCAGCAGTAATTTCTAGAAACCTAATTCTCTTCTCTTTTAGTTTGCCCAACCTACCTACAGTAAGGCCTAACTGCTGCCCACAATAGAAAAGTGCGATTAAAAAAAATCTCACATTTATGAAGAGCAACAGTAGTCAACACTTGCCACAGCCTTTAATATCAAAAATACATGGACACAGGGTTACTTAATCAAAAATGGTTGTGTCAAGATTGTATTTTGTAGTGACTTGGTGGCCAGGGGAAATAAAAAGCTCCCACTGAGGTTGCTAGCCATTTGACGAGGCATTTGTTTGAGCTGCTACATGTCAAAACCAGAACAGCACATTGTAGAAGCTCCTGCCACTTTATTGCTATCAAAGTGAATGTAATATTTTCTACGCAACCAATCCTTGGATTCACCTTTCATTCCTGGAGCACTGGGACAGTTCCTGCGAGAGCACAAACATACAGCACTGCCTGATACAGCTATGATTTACCAATACATGATTTGAGAGGTTTATGTCACTCTAAGATCTAGTCATCCCTTGGGTTTTAAATATTTCCCTTCATTGCTGATGGTATATACATATATAAATATACACACATCTGATGGTATATACATATATAAATATACACACAAGCACGTATATGTATGTATTTGTGTATATATGACATATATATGTGTGTTTCTATAGATAATATATGCACACATAATATTTGTAGCTCTATTTTAGTATGTTTTTATAAATATAAATAGATATTAAAATATTTTTATATATTGCCACACCTATTCAGCCCAAAAGCATCTGCAAACCCGTAACATGCATCTCGCTGGAAAAAGGATGAGTTCCCTGAAAGGCCTAAACTTAACAAAGATGGATCCAACATCAGCCTTCCTGCTACAGGATATATAGAGACGATGCATGAGAAGTGAATTGGTTTTCCTCATTGAGATCTAGCAACCAAGCCCTGCCAAGGGCTGAGCTCCACTGGAAAAAGACTTTCATACAGGGCATCCCAGCACCACGCAGAACCTTTTAAGAGCGGGACCAAAACTGTGTGCTGACAGCTGTGAGGCAGGATTTCCTCCGCTGCTAGATACTGGAATCGAGAGCAAGCAGTGGGTAATTCAAATATTAAACTCTAAAATTCACAGCACTGCCTAGGCTCTTGTTTATAAATGTACTATTACGATCAGCACTAAACTCCAGAAGAGCTAGAAGGTACGAGAATCTCATACCTGGCACTGTTACTAAACATGGAAGTTCATTAATAGAAAAACTGGAATGTATTACTTAGAAACACACACGTATGTATATCTAACCATATCTGTCGGTATATCCACAGAGGTCCACAGATATCTCCATCTATTTTATATGTGTGTGTGTGTATACATATCCATGCATACCTGCTGTTCTGACACATACTATGTTGGCCATAATCTTATGATTTAGTAGCGTTATCTCCCTTTTACTCTCCCTGCTTTCCTTACACTCTGAAGTGGAAAATTCTTCTACCAAAAACATTTACAGCACTTTGAATTTGCATTGCACTGCACAAGCTCAAGGCCCAACCCTGCAAATATTTAGTCACACAAGTAGCCTACTCTTGTAAAGCCTTCCAGTGAAGACAAATAGATCACTCATACAACCATGATTTCAATGGAAACGGGCTGATATCACTGGAGGCCAGTTCATTACCTTGTAAATAGCCAGACCAGAAGTTCCCCTGACCTCCATCCGCAGGACTGCATTCAGTTCCACTGCACCACAAGTTTAACCCTTCGTTATGATGTGATTTTGCACTACAAAACTGTCAAGCTCTGTGCATCGCACGTTCAGAAAAGCTGGGCTTGGATTCATGAGACCCATCTGTATAATTCTTCTTTCTTAGGTATCTGAGCCATATCACTGTGTACTTTATCACGGTGATCTTTAAAATAAGCTTGGAGTCTATCTGCAGCTACCTAGTCCAAAAAAAGGCAACTCTTTCCAAACTATGTTGTTCCAAATTTGGCCTAAAGCAATATAAAACATCCATGTTTGGTGTCTGCTACCTAAACTGAGTGGTTCAGCTGAGTGTGACAAAAAATAACAACTCCTTTAAAATTAGTCTAGAGTCAATATTAGTATTAGCACAGTGCCTGTGAGAACTAGCTCTTGTCAAGTTTTTCATGGCCATCATAGAAATGAAAAATTGCAATGGGAGTTAGATGCCACAAGGCACCAATCTGAACCATCAGATGACTGTGTTGGCACAAAAATCCATGAAAAAGACCTTTAAAAAAAAAACAGCTGGTATATCTGACACAGACACTTCATAAACCAGGGCTGCAACGCTTCTAAGAGTGGGCCAGCTCATGCCCGAGTCCACCAACGCTCTCTGTGCCTCTGTGGCAAGCAGAGGGCCAGAGGAGCAGAGCTCTACCAGCCCCAGTGTGCCCTTCCAGGGGGTCATCTCCCACCTCCTTGGCTAACCACCACAGCCCGACCAGCCCTTCCCAAAATATGGCTGCAACAAGAAGACAGAGCATGTACAAAAGGGCCACAACCATCCATTGCAAGGACAGGACGGGACGGGACAGGACAGGATAATTTCAGTTGGAAGGGACCTACAATGATCACCTAGTCCCACTGCCTGACCACTTCAGGGCTGATCAGAAGTTAAAGCATGTTATTAAGGGCATTGTCCAAATGCCTCGTAAACACTGACAGCCTTGGGGTGTTGACCACCTCTCTAGGAAGCCTGTTCCAGTGTTTGACCACCCTCTTGGTAAAGAAATGCTTCCTAATGTTCAGTCTAAACCTCCCCTGGTGCAGCTTTGAACCATTCCCACACGTCCTCTCACTGGATACCACGGAGAAGAGGTTTACCTAGCTACACCACATTTGGCAGGGGAGAGATGGGGACAACTGAAAAGAGAAACTCAAAAACATGTGCCTTCCCTTGCAGTTCTGCCCCGGTCATAACTAATTTCCAGGCCAGGATATTCACAGGGTGGAGTGGCCTTGTTCACTTATTGTCACTCCTATGAAAAAAAGCAAGAAACAGGGGAGAACTTGATCGCACCCACAGCATCCCATGGTGACCAGTGATCTCCCCAAGCTGCTGCGCAGAAGGGAGCAGTGCTGGGCTCCCCTGAAGGAAACTGGATGAGGTTGCAAGTCATCAGCTCCCATAAAGGAGGCAGAAATTCAAACCAGAGTCTTCTGGAATGATTTACATGGCACATAAAACTGAGAAGCAATCATAGAAATCATTCAACAAATGATTGGGATTAGTTTTATGAATGCTGCTTTCAAAAGGACAGATGATGTAGCCTTTTTAACTTCTGTGATGGCACACGCCTTATGGAAAGCTCTTCCTGCCAACAGCGTTGCAAGTTGAACAGCCTCTGCCATCCCATGCAATTCAATGGGAAAAACCGTCATTTGGCGACTTCAGCATCAGGACGCACTTGCCTTCCACTGACACGAACAGTTAGAGTTGGTTTGCAATTGTATCAGCTCTGCGCTTCCAGCAGCTCTGGAGTTCTTGTTAACAGATCCTTTCTTCACTCTTAAAAGTGCAGGATAACATCTGGGCCTTTTGGGAAGCAGCCTTACAATAAAGAAGCACTTTGTATAATTCTTCTTTCCTCGCCAAACCGCATCTGTCTGCTCTCTCTGCCCTTCTCCACTCCACCCCGAGCTCCTTGGGGCTGTGGGGACATCTGTTAGCAGCAGCGAGCTGTCTCCACCGAGCCATCAGTAGGTGGCACTGCCTGCTTTTTTTCTCTCCACCCACAGAAATGTCCAGCCCTGACACCCTATATCGACCACCACTAACGATTTTGAAGGACGCGCAAGTGACTCAGACGCCTCGTGTCCTGCAAGGCGCACCTACAGCAATGTCCAGCAGTGGAGCGACTGGGACAAAGGAGCAGTTCCATCTCTGCTCGCCGGGCAGCGGTGGTGGCAGCCTTACCAGAGGAGCGAGGTGGCGAGCCAGCAGTGCAAACCTCTCCTGCCACCTCACCAGGCTTTGGCAGGCTCATCTGCCCGTGACCTGAAGTTCCTCTGATCCTAACGCCAGTTAAACAGATGGCGTCAGCCTGGTCTTGCACCGTGTGTGGTGGCCTCATTCATCTTTAGCCAACCTGTCCCAAGAGCAGCTCAACTGAGCTACTTTAGAAAAGCATTAGAAAAAATTCCCAGTCTAAACCGACCCTCCTCCTTGCAGCAATCCCCTACTGATGACCACACATGGAGCGTGTGGTCAGACCCCAGCCAGCCCCAGCCCCAGCCTGGAAGGTGAATTCTCATTAGGTGCTTGGTTTTGAAAGGTTTGCTCCCAAGAGCCGTGAACCTCTGCTGCCCCATCCAAAATTCAGAATGACAAATTCTCCATGCAGTCACCCACCAGCTGGTATCAGCAATCACAGCAATCTTCTCAGACCAGCCGTTCCCAAAGTTGTCATGGGCAAACTCCAGCCAACTGCAGATCAAGGCTTGTTACTGGGAATCCTGCACTGTTGCCACTACAAAGGGGATTCAATGCCCACCCGCTGGCGACAGGGAAAAGGTCCCCAAGGAGCTGTTTCCACCACGGTTTGATCTCCCCTTCCCCCCTCCTTTCTGTGAAAACAACAGTGGATTCATGCAAGAAGGATGGGGAAGGACCAGACCTTCAAGAGTCCATAGACTCCCTATGCAAATGTATTTGCACTGGAAATTAATTGTATATTGACTTTCTTCAGACCTGGAAAGACTGTCTACTTCCACTTGGAATAAGCAAACTGTACACAAAGCTTTAGTATTTTAATTCTCACGTTAAAATTAAAACTGCCTTATCCTGCTGGCTATGCATATGTATAGGGAAACCATCAGGGTAAAATGTCTGTTAATTATCACATGTAAAGAAAAGAAAATCTTATGTAAAAATAGGTATTTAAAAATACCATGATTGGCTAGCACATCTTAAGTCTACTGAACTTGTCAACAGCAACTGATGTATTATTTTCAGTACTATTTTATTCAATGCATTTTCTGAGTGATAAATATTCTCACTGTAATCATGACCATTTAAAACAAATCACTAACAAATACACTAGAGCTAACTGAACCAATTCACACAGAGACTGCTTTGACATCGTAACTGGGATGGTGACTTTTTTTAGTGTGGATGCCGTCTCAGTATTTCATCTCCCTCTTTTAACTTTACACTAAAGCTAAATCAGCCAAATGACACGGCCTTCCCTGGGCAGTCAGCAAACCAGCGGTTCTGTTAGCGGCTGGTGTCTTCCGCTGCCTTCAGACAAAGCCAGCCCTTTTCCCTGAGCTTTTGTGTTTGTCTTTAAGAAAGCAGTAGCTCCTTCTTAAATGAATCATTGTGAATTCACGCTGGAAGTGCTGATAAATAGATGTCACAGAAATAAGCTTGCACTTTTCCAGACATCTGCACTCTCAAACCTTCCCTCCCCTCACTTCAGCTTCAGCAATGCAAAAGAAGAAAGAATTCCTCCAAAGAACCGCTTATGCCCATGAATGGCAACACCCTTAATTCTGATACTCCAGGGCTATAATTACATTATTACAGTAAATCAAACATTGCCTTTGTGTCTTTACAATCGCGCTCATTGTTTGAAATTAACTGCAAATGGTTTGATTTTCTTTTCTTCCTCAAATAGGGGCAGGGAGGAATTAAAGCACACTAAATCATCTTCCCCACTAAAATGCATGGAAAGCCAGGATTCAGGCAGCAGCATTTGAACTTTGCAAGAAAAGAAACCGCAGCACGGAGGGAAAGGAAGAGATCAGGCACCGCATTTGACACAGAGCAACTGCAAAGCAATTAGTGGGCCGCTAAATCCCCTGTTACAATAAATCAGTGACCCAGTTCCCCCTCGTCCCCAGTGCCCTTCATTATAAAATCAACTTTAATGAACTACCCCTCTCTTCCCCACTCCCAAGCAAATAGATTTCCACCGCCGCCTGCACCTGCCCTTCCCCAGCGGCTGCCGCCCCAGGGAGCCTCGGGCAGGGCTGGCGAGCTGCAGCGGGCCGGGGGCTACCCCAGACAGCGGGGGCAAGGGGGGCGATGGATGCCTCGGCGGGCATGCAAGTGATGGGCAGAGCAGGGAAATAAACATAGGAAGGCAAGCTGCCTTCACCTCAGCGTGGGCTAATGCGAAACCACTCTCCCTCTTGCCGGTTTTCCACGTTTCTTTTGATAGACTTGATTCGCCACATCTGCCGGAGCTGACACATCTGGCTCCTTCCCCAAGCGGAGGGCACGGTGGATATGTCAACATGTTGTCTGAAGGCAGTGGTGCTTTCTGGAAAGAGCTCTTTCCCCCTCTATCATATATTGTACAATACTCAAGTCTTTTAAAAGGATGGCAAAAAAAAAAAAAAAAAAAGCTGATTTTGACAAGAGACAGGCCAGAATGGGAACTGCTGAGACAGTAAAGAACAAGCCTGTTATCTTACAAACTACACTTCAGGCTGTCAGCTGCCAGAGATTTACAGGAAAACCTCCTTTCCTGGGACTGAACCTACACCAAACTCTACTTCCAGCAAAAGAAACCCACGAACGCATTCACCCCGAATAGCCCCTGACCGGGGCCGGGGACACTCCGGAGCGGCCGGGGACAAGGCAGCCGGGGGGGACGGGACGGGACAGGGCTGGGGCCGCCCCCCTGCCCACGGCGGCGCGCCTGGGTGGGCGGCCGGGGGCAGGGGACGCTTCCCCCCCCCACCCCGCTCCACGGCGGGGGTAGGCGGGGGAAGACCTCCCGCTCGCCTGAAGCCAGGCCCGGCTCGCCTCCGGCCCCGGGCGGCCCCGCAGCCGGGCGCTGCGGGCAGGTGGCGGCGCGGGGGGTGCCCGCCCCCGCCGCCGCACGGAGGGAGGGAAAGCCCCGCTCCGTGCCTGAGCCCCCCCGGCGCCCCCCGAGGCAGCCGGGGCTGCCGCCGCAGGCTGCCCGCCAGCCCTGCCCTCCCCCGGCACGGCGGGTGGCAGCAGGGCGGCATGCCCGCCGGCTATTTATAGCGGCCGGCTCCTATCTGGGTCTGCCGGGAGCCGCCGGGGAGGGGGTAAGGAGCAAAAAAGAGGTAAGGAGGAACGGCAGAAAAGCTCCCGGCCTTTGCTGGCCCAGCAGACGTTGTGTGGTGCCTCTGGCATCTGCAGGCAGGATGGGTCCTACTTCAGCTTCCAGCCGAAGCGGCTGTCAAAAGCCAGAGGAGAGGGGAGGAGATTTTGAACCGGCTTCCTCTCCCTCGGCCGCAAACCCTGGACAGTGATTTCTAAGCCCTGGGCCAGCTTCCGCTGAAAACAAGCTAAAAATCAGTCTCGAGGTCGGTAGATCCTGTCCCCTTGGAGATTTTAAGAGAGACATCATCAACAAATTTCACGATGCTCGCTGGTGCCCATTTTCTGCACCGGTTTTACGACTCCAGCGTGACACCAGAGACCTATTCCTGGCCCATACGGCTGCCCCGACCGTGCCTAGATAAAGCCTGTCAGGTCGATTTTTATAGCCTCCTTTCAAGGGAATGTCTTATCAAACGTTTATCCCTCACTCACGGCGCAGCAGCCTCGCCCCGAGCGTCCCTAGCATGAAATATGTTAAAGAAAAAGGTCGGTGATGTTCGGGGGGCTCTGGGCTCTTCTGATCTCAGCCAGGCGGCCCTGCCAGGGGCTGATGGAGAGGAGGGCAGCCAACAGCAGACGCGATGACAAAGTCGGAACGAAACTGAAAACGTGTTTCTGATTTAAGCGTAATCTATTTTTAAATTGGGTGGCATGTAAATATGAAGCCCTAATTAACACGCGGGATTTTTGCCCATTTTCCCAGCACGGAGGCTGGGCGTGCTTCTCCTCCCGGCGCTTGTGGAAGCGCCTGCTCATCCTCCTCCAGCGGCTGCAGCCCCGGCCCTCCTCGCCCAGGGCCACCCCGCACCTCGCCCCCGCCTCCCCCTCCAGCGCCCACCCCGCAGCAGCCCGCGGAGCGGTGCGGCCCCGCGGCCCCTCCGGGGTTTGGGAGCGGGGCTGGGGGCAGCGCAGCCCGCCCTGCCGGGCTCCCGCCGCCGCACGCCAGCAGCACCCCGGCGCCTGCCGGGGACCCTTCACGGACAGCGCGGACCCCTTCCATTTTGGGAGGAGGACGAGCTATTCACAAATTAATCTCTCCAGAGCAGAAAGCGACACACGAGTAACACGGGGAAGAAACACACCAGTGCCTAGCAAAACGACCCGCAAGTTTAAAAACACACGCTTCGAGCTCGACCTGGCCAGCTGGCTTCCACCGAGCAAGCCAAACAACCTTGGGGAAAAAAAGAAATCCCCTCCGCGCTTACAACTGGCGGGTGTTATTTCCTCCTGTCAACTCGATCAGCAACGATGGCTGCACCCCAGCGCGGGTCTCCCAACAAGAATTCCGCACAGCGACAGAGGAGCAAGCAACATCCTTACTAGGAGCACAACTCCTCGTAACGTGCTAGATGTTGCTCTCCTCATGCAATGTAGTTCGACCTGGCACCACTGAGGAAGGGATATGCACACAGGAAGGAAGGAAGGCAGGCAGGAATTTTAATATCTATTTTCTTGTCGTGGATAAATCATGACTACCCCTTCTTTGAACAGTGTATGAAACTCGAGAGCTTTGATCGCTGGGATCTGAAGTTCTCGTGGGGGAGCTGGTACTCCTGCTGCTGCTGCTGGAGAAACACAAAACTCCTTTACTCGAGTCAGTTCAAAAAGCACCTACTGTGAGACCGTCTGGTCTAGCGTTCGTTTTTTTATTCTACTGCAACGCTCATGCTACGCGAAACGCAATAGGAATTTCCACACCAGCATTTACATCCAAGTGGACCCGCTGAGATTCACGCCGATGTGGAACGGCCCTGCTGCGCAGCCCGCCCGGCGAGGGCCGCGCTGCCGGCGCACCGACCGGCACGGCCGACGCTCGGCCCGGCCCGCTGGGGCACCCCGTGCGTGGGCCGGGGCGTGGGCCCGGGCTGCGGGCACCCAGCGCGGCGCCGGCCCCGCGGCTGCGCCCGCCGGCCGCCCCCGCCGACGCTGCCGGGGTGCCCCCCGCCGCCTCCTCTCCCAGGGCGCCCGGGGCAAGCGGCGCTTGCGTCCAGGACGGCCTCAATGCCTACATTCGGGGAGCCCTTTTTAACCTCCGAGTCCTTCCCCGGCGCTCGCCCCCTTCCTCATCTCGGTATTATTTAGGAGGAAGAGCCACGGGAAAGCAAGCCGCAAGGCCGGCCGCGGCGGGAGGACGCCGGTGAGGGCAGCCCTGCACCCGGCGCCGCATCCCGCGCCGCTCCCCGGCCCTGCCGCGGGCCCGGGGGTGAGCAGCGCCGACGGTGCGGGAAGCGCCCGCCGCCGGGCCTCCTGCCTGCCCCCCGGCCCGCGACGCGGAGCGGCGCGGAGGGGAGGAGAGGAGCCGCCCTGCCCGCGGGGACCGCGGTGTCCGCGCCGCCGGCCCCCGCCGCGCCTCTCCGCGGGGCTGCGGCTCCCCACGGAGGTGAGCCCTCGGGGGCTCCGCGGCACGGCCCCGGCCCGCTCCCCGCTGACGCTCGGGCCGGCGGCACCGACAGGTTGCCCGCGGAGGGGCCAAGAAAGCGGCGGAAAAGCAGGGCGGCGCAGCGCAGCCCACCCGCCTCGGCGGGGCTCCGCGGCCGGCCGCGCAGGACCCGCGCAGGACCCGCGTACCTGCAGGACGTTGGCGTGGCGCAGCCGCTGCAGCAGGATCATCTCCTTGACGATCTTGTAGGCGGCCAGGCGGTAGCAGTCCCCCAGGGCGGAGAACTGCCGCACGCAGTGGGCGATGTCGTGCCCGCCGAAGTCCACCGCCTTCAGCGCCACGGCCAGCGTGCGGTTGAGCACCGCCTTGTAGACCGCCTTGGTGTAGCCCGAGCCCAAGTACTGCACGCCGCTGACATTGCGGATGTCGCGGCAGCCCAGCAGCGGCGGCTCCAGCGAGAGCTCGGCCGAGGCGCCGGCCCGCGGCCCCGCCGCCCCTCGGCCCCGCGGCCCCGGCTGCTCCGCCGAGGTGCGCGGCGGCGCCAGGTCCATCAGGCGCCGCTCCCGCGGCCGCAGCGGCCGCCGCCCCGCCGCCGCCCGGTGCTGCCGGTAGCGCAGCACCTCCTCGTAGCGTTCGCGGATCTGCCGCGCCAGGGCGGCCCGGCCGCCGCCGCCGCCGCCCTCCTCCTCCGGCGGGTAGAGGGGGGCGCCGGGCGGGGAGGGGGGCGCCCCGTCGCGGGGCGGCGGGTGCTCGGAGCCGGGGATGAAGAGGAGGTTGAGCAGGGTGCCCAGGAGGAAGGCGAGGCAGCAGCCGGCCGCCACCGCCGTCTTCCTGCGCCTCATCGCCACTTCGCCGCCGGCTTGTCCAGCCTTTCGGGCTTCTCTCCTCTCGCCCCTTGCCCGGGAACCAGCTCCGAGGCTTTTTTTTTTTTTTTTTTCCTCCTCCCCCCCCCCTTTTTTTTTTTTTTTTCCTCCGGGCTGTGCCGGCGGCAGAGCGGACCCGGGCGCTCAGCCGGAGCTCAGCCCCTTACGGCGCGCCCGCATGACACTTGCCTCCCTGCTTTTAAGCCTCTGAAGCACTTATTATTAGCGGGACGCGGAGGGAGGAGGGCGGGGGGATCCCCGGCCCGCTACCCGCGCCGACGCGCACTGATTGACAGCCCGGCCCTTCCCGCGGCCCGGCCGAGCAGCAGGGGGGCCTGGGAAACGTAGTCCCCCGCGGAAGCCCCGCCGGCCTCCGGCGAGCCCGGGAGCCGGGACTACATCTCCCAGGCTCGGCCGAGCCCCCCGGCGGGGAAGGCGCGGGGCGGGGCGGAGCGGGGCGGGGGGACCCCCCCGACGGGCGCCGCCGCCGGGCGAGGCCGGAGCTGCGGTCCTTCCCCCGCGTGTCCGCGGTGCAAGTCGCGCCGGCAGCGGTGCGTGCGGGCTGCCCCGCCGCCGGCAGCCGCGGGGGGGGCACCAGCACCCGCGGACCCGCGGAGAGGAGGGGGGGTGCGATGCCTTTTCCCGGCAGCAGGCGGGCGCGGAGGCGGGCGGGGCAGGGGAGCGGGAGGTGGGCTGGGTGCGTGTCACGCACACGAGACCGCAGCCACAAATCACGGTCCCGGCATGGGGTCGCCCCTGCCCTGCTGGAGATGTGAATTGCAGGGGTGAGTGCTAATGACATGGTTATCCATCAAGCCCACATTACGATGCTGTTAGCAACTAATTAACAAATACAATCGGCCCGCGAAACTTCCACAAAGGCAAGCCCATCAACAAGAGAAAAGCCGTAAAGAGTCAGGCGAGGCAAAGTTCACCACAATGGAAGGGGAAATCATTTCCAATAAGGGAAAGGGACGAGCCATTTAGGTAATACACATCGGACATACCAAAAAAAAAAGGGGCGGGGGGGCGGGGGGAGAAGGAGAAAGAAATCGGCGACGGCAGCGTGCTCTGGCGACCAGCGTTCCGCCAGAGCCGACAGAAAGCGGCGCTCGGGGAGGCTCAGCCCCGGCGCCCGCCGCCGGCGCCCGGACCCGCGGGGAAGCGCCCGGCGGCCGCAGGCAGCGGCGAGAGCGGGCGGAGGCCGCTCCGGAGGGGCTGTGGGCGACCCACCGCGACTCCCGGCAGCCTCGCCTTCCTGCCGCTGCCTCCCGAGAGCCCTCCGCAGCCACCGGCGGCACGGCACGGCGCGGCGCGGCACGGCACGGCCCGCCCGCGGCCCCGCACATGGGGCGGGCAGGGCGCGGGCAGCTGCCCGCCCGCCGCAGGCCGGACCGGGCGCCCCTTCCCGGCGGGGCTCCCGCAGCCCGGCACTAAGCACCCCATAAACATAACGGGGGTCGCGTAATCACCAATTAAAATAAAACTGACGCGGGGGTGGGCTGTGCCCGGCAGGGCAGCGGGCTCCCGGCCGCGGCCGGCCCTTCCGCGCTGCCCCGCGGCCGCTGCGCGCCGCCCCGCGGTGCTCGCTCCGCCCGCCGGGGCGGTGCCACCTGCGCTGGCCGCGGGGGTGGGGGGGAAGCTCGCTGGGGGTGTGGAGCAGCCGCGCTTTTATGCCTGCTGTATCCCGGGGGATTGGTGGTTTGTTTGGTGGTTTGGTTTTGTTTTTGGTTTTGTTTTTTTTTTTTTTTTTGCGGGGGGCATGGCGTTTTTTGTTGTTTGAGTTTTGGGGGGATTTGGGGTCTTTCCGCCCCCCCACCCCCCCAATCGTTTCTGTTCTTATCTAGCGGGAGCAGCGGGGTTTTTATCTTTCAGCCATGCCAGGGCAGCTTCGTTGCAGATTTCCCGAGCCAGCCCCAGCTCCTGCTGCGCTCAGTGGGATTTCACGGGTGTAGAGGAGGACAGGGTTGCAGGCCGGGATAATTTTTTTTTTGCAAAGTAAGCCGGTTCATAACGATATGAAATGCGTTTCCCACACCTGCAGCCCTCCCTGTTTTGAGTGGGATCCCCCCCCCGACCCCCGCAGGCGGCGGGAGGCTGGCATTGCCTTCCCGCCGTGGGTTTGGAGAGCTGAACGTACCCGACCTCCCCCGGGCAGGGCAGTTATTATTGCAATATTATCCAGTCGGTCATCTTAAATCGCACCTTGCTGATGAATTCACCGCGGAGGGCTTCGCCAGTGCGCGCATCCTGAGCCAGGCGCAGCCGCCGCGCAGCGGGCGCGCAGCCCGCCGTCCTGCGCGCCCTCCGGGGAAATCACGGCGATTTGCCCGTGAGCACTTGAAACGTGCACGCTCGGCTGGATTTATGGCTTGGTTGATGTTAGCCAACACTTTCTATGACTGCACAGATAGAGTCAGAATAAAGTCGGAGCGGCTGAGCAAGCCGAGAAAGGCGGAGGCGCTGGAAACGTTACCAGCAAGCGGTGTGATCTCAGCGGAATATTTCTTACAGGCCAAACCGGGGGCGACCGGAGGCCAACAGCCTCTTGGAGCGGGGGGGGCTGGCTCCTCCGAGGGGCCGTGTGCCCGCCACGAAAGGGGATGGTGGCCCGGGGGGGTGCAGGGCCAGCGCGGCGGCGGCGGGGGGGGGGAAGCTTGCATTGCCAGGGACCTTGCACGGCACCTGCACCCCTGGGTGCTTTGGGTGTGTTTGGCGGGGGTATACATCTCCGCGAGGTGGAGGCAGTGCCCGCTCTTCTTGCAGGACGGGGAGGAGAGGGTCTGCAGCAAAATGGGGGGGGTCAGGCTTTGCTTCTCACCGTGAGGAGGCAGTGATTTAAGGAGAGCGGCCCTTCTGCCTTCCCCTTTGCCTCTCCCCAGAAACGCGCCGCTTCGGGCCGGGCAGCGCCTGGCGCCGCGGAGGCTGCGCGCCCGCGGAGGCTGCGCGCCCGCCGCCGGCCCGCCATGTTTGCGCCGTTTACGGGAACACAACCGGACTGCAAAACAGATGCTGCGCAACCCATTAAAGCGGGCCACCTGTTTTTCACATCACGCCCCATCTCAAAGCCGGTTTTCTTCATTATATCCGTCCCGACAGATACCATGAAATACATCACTCATTTAGATACGGGAGCCGACCTCTGGAGGACGACTTGCGCGGAGCACTTTGATGTTGAGAGACAGATTTCGAAAGACAGAAAGCCCCTTCCATGTTTCTAATTACCCCGCGCCCGGGGTCTGCCACTGATTAGGGCGGGCGGCGGTGCGGGGCCGAGGCGGGCGGGCGGCCCCGGGGGCGCGGGCGGCGCGGCGCGGCCCGGCCCGGCCCGGCGGGGCGCGGAGGGGCTGCCAGCCTCCTTCCACCGCGCTGCCGGGGAAACCAGCACGGGGGCATCAACAGAGCTACCGAGTAAAGTCAACAGCGAGCTGCGGCGAGCAGCAAACAGCCCGTGCCGGCGTGAAGCGGGGGCAAAAAGCCTTTTCTGCATCCCCAGCCGCACCCCCGGCCTCCCCGCCGCTGAAGGAGATTTAGGAGTAGATGGTATCTGCTCCCGCAGCCAAGGCTCTTTTGCAAGCCGGTGCGCTGAAAGCATTACAGACCTTGCTAACACTTCTGCTCACATGCGAGCCTTTTATCTCGGCAGCGCAGTTGGAAAAGCTGAATCACCGCGGAGAGAGTGAGGACTGAAGGGTATTTCTTCATATGCAACAGGCTGCTCTTTATTTGATCTTCACAGTCCCTATTTCTATCAATATTCCTAAAGCTGAGGGATCAAACACGGAAAAATTAAAACCATGCTACCACACTAAATAAGATTAAGATCGTGGCAATATATTGACTGCTCCTTGGGGAAATCATTTTGTTGCTGCAGGAGCCATGGCCATCCTGGAGGCAAAGCTTGTGCTTCAGGAATGGGCAATGGGAAAGAGAGGTTTTGGAGTCTGCAGCCAAACCTGGCCAGGAGCAATGTCAAGCGCCCGTGCTCCTGTCCCCCTCCATGCTCCCAGCCTGGCTGCACAGGCATCGCTGGTCTATGGAGTCAATGAACTTTGCTAAGCTAAGCTCAACTGTCCCTGTTTTAACGACCACAAGCGGTCATCTTCAAGTGAGTCCCACTGTTGGTCTCAAGGGATTTTGACTCCAGGCCCCACAAAAGGAGTCCCACATTTTCAAGCATGGGTAGTTTCAAAATCTCACTTAAAAACCACAACTGGAAACATGTTTGCGGGAGCTGGAATCCTTCAGATCTTCTGCTGGGGAAGTTTGTTCTTCCAGAAATGTTTTGCACTCACATTGCTCCTCTTTGACACTTAGGAGTTAATTTTTTTTGAAAGGACTTCATAACCTTTTGAATTCCTGGCCACCTGTTCTGGCTGTTTATGTGGAAGGAGAGCTTTTTTTGGAAAGCCCAGCCTCAGCCGTGAGGCCAGAAGTCCCTTGAAAACGCGAGTCCATGTCCTGCATGCCTTTTCACTGAGGGCTCCTCCACGTCCAACCTCTCCGTCATTCCCTGCTTTGCCAAGGTCTCCCCAGCTTCCAGGGCAGGGTGGAAAGCCTCTCTCTCCTCCAGGATGTGGGGCCAGTGGTGGGCCCTTGCACGTGTATATTTTGTAGCCTTTTGTAAGTTTTATTACATGGCAAAATCTTGGTAGTCCTCTTTGCTTTAAATGTGATCTCTTTTTTTGATGTTGTTTCTTCCTTTTCTCTCAGGAAACCCGCTCCCTTGTATATTTGAGGCAAGCTGAGATGCAGCCAATTGTATTAGTTCTGGCTGGAGCAAAAATGCATAATGAAACACTGGCTGTGTGGTGTGAGTCCAAAATAAATGGTCACTAGCAGAGCCAGCAAAAACCGGCAAGCACAGGCAGGCTGCAAAAAAGGAAAAAGCTTGGACTCTACCTGCGGTGCTCTGCATTTTTCCAAAGGGAAAAATGAACTTGGGGTTTAGAGAGCTTGGGAAGAGATGCTGGGGTACCGTGCCTTTTTGATTACATTTGTGAATTGTGATGATTCTTGCATTTTTTGTGAATACAGCATCTGTAAGTGGGAGAAGGTGTTTTATCTCCCAACCTGTATTCTCAAAGCACAGCAGTTTGGTTTTTATGTGCCAGGTGTCAGTGTGCCCTGATTCTTCAGGCAGTTGGGATTAAAGCTTCCCTGTATCAGAGAGGTGTTACAAGGATAACTCCATTAATGTGTGTGGAAATCTGGTGCTGCAGCGATAAAGACCCTGTAAATATTTACACAGACAGGCGAGCTCATGGAAATTTTACATTATTAACTTAACTTCATTACAAGGAAGTAGTTGAGCAAGTCAGCAGTATATTACATTCGCTTTTATTTTTAATTAAACATTGACAACGTATCTGGTGCTGCTTCAAGCCACAAGATTCAGAGGGTCACTGCTTTAAATATTTCACAATCTGCAGGGAAATATCGAGTCTCAAGCAAAGGAAAAAAAGTAACATAGCTGCTATAAGAATAAATCTTGCCAGTCAGACCTTTTACACTTTTAAGAGTTAATAAAATAGTGGGTAAAGAACAACCAGAGGATATAATTTATTTGGACATTCAAAAACCTTTTGATAAACACCCATACAAGAAACTGTTAAGGAAACTTGGTAACCACAAAGTGAGAGGTAAAGTCCTGTCATGGATTAAAATCTGGTTATAAATGGGTATGGAATAAATGGCCAATTCTGGTAGGGAAAGAGATTAATAATGAGGTGCCCTAGAGAGCAGGACTCAGACCAATATTGTTTAATGCTTTATTAATAACCTGGGGGTGAATAGTGAAGTGGCAAAAGTTGATGTCAATAGAAAAGTACTTAGCTTAGGTCAGGAGCAACTTCAGAAGAATTTAATAAAATGGCAGGACCACGCGCAGAAGTACGAGGGCAGCTTGGAAAGTGCCTTCAAAACCTACAGCAGCGCTCCCGCTCCTCCTGGCACGCGGGGACTGGCAAAGGCACGGGGCCTGTCCCCCCTCTCTACAAAGGTGAGGGTGGGTAAGCTGAGGACAGGCAGATGTTTCCAAGCATCTCAAGTACTTTTTCACTCCTCCTGCTTGCTGCTCAGCTCCCCTCGTTCATTATGCCAGGAGGAAAGACGGAGCTCCCGTAGGCAGGCCCCTCTACCAGTCTGTGAATAATAGCCCCATGAGCTCTTCCAGTAATTGTTTAAAAAAGCTGTTGTGAGTTCCCATGGCTGATTCTTCCCTGAAGATATGCCAAAGGCTGTAGGTCACCTCTCACAGGCATTTCAAAAATTACGTGTTTGGTCTGATGAGAGTGACACGGCAGCAAACCTCAAGTCCACTTAGTCTAAGAACATAAGCTCCTGGGTGCTGCCTGGCACCTGGAAAAACAAAACCTGCCAGCACAGCACAGCTGGGGTGCAAGTATCTATGTGCAAATAGTAGTCACATCCTCTAGTGCGTAACGGGGTAAAGGCACGGGCAGCTGCCTCAACTTACTGCCGCTGAGTGTTTCGGCGAGCTGTTTGCTCTCTGGCTTTTCCTTCCCGCTGATTTCACCCGCGGTGTGGCTGCATCTTGCTAGACCTTGTTGATGTGAACTGCAGCATCGTGACCTGGTGCAGGCCTGAATTCACATTGCAAGCTCTTTATTTGAACTTGATATGCGGAGAAATGTACTTACCAGCAGTCTGGACGACCTTTGATGGTATCTTTGCTGCCAGTTCTCTGTTCCGACTGTTCTGTCTTCTTCACGGTGCCACCCAAACACAGCACAGGCTCCCGAGCTTTTGAAGGTAATGACATTCATGGAAAATCAAACGGCTGTTTTTCACAGGGATTTATTATTGTTTTGTTTTTACCCAGTGGGTCATTTCCAAGGATACTATTCTGGAAAAGAAAGCAACTCATAAGGAAAGATTTTTAAAAATCCTCTTGATATAACTTGTAAAGTATTTTGAAGTACCAGACACAAAAGAAATTGTTTTTAAATCCCCTCTTTCATCTGATGATTTATATTACATTAGAAATGCCCCACATCCCAAGCATCCGGACCCCAGAGTAGTAGGTGGAGCCAGTGCTGCTCACAGAGGGCTCTGTTCCCAAAGGGAACGGAGGGAGTCACATCCCGGGTGGGAGGTGGGAAGTCCACATGCACAGGGGACATGACTCCTCTCTGACCCTCCAGCACCCAGGAGACAACCCAGGGCTCCCAGGGCTCCCTCCTCTCAGTGAATCACTTGCCTTGTCCCTGCGTTTGTAGTTCGATCCAAGCTCCTCATGGCTTGTGGACACTCTTGGGGTTCTTACTTTTACTTTTTTTGTCATAATCTGAAATGAAAAACCGTACACACGTACACATAATATCCATTCAGCCTAATAAACAATAACCTAATATTTTAATGCAGGGGGGGCGGGCTCCAGGTGTGAATAGGCTTCGTTTGTGGAGCTTTATGAATTGACATCAAATGAGGACCTGCTCAGAAGTGAAGGAGCAGCTTCAGCAGTGCGGGGTCTAACCACCCAGCACGGGTAACCAGGGGTTCTGCCAAGGATCAGGTTGGAAAGGAGCAATTTTGCAGGCCAGGGGTGCGCGCTGTATTTGCTGCTGAGCCTGAGGCGCAATTCCCCCTGGCTGCGGTTCACCGAGTTATTATGGGAAGCAGAATGTTCAGGCAACATCACGGTAACATTGGCAGTAAGTATGATACTACATGAGCATAGTACGCAGTCATGCAAATGTGAAGGTCACTGAATAGCTTGGGATTGATGGTTAAAAATTGGTACATTTTACCATTACCACCATCACTTTTCTCCGTAAGTACCATCCAAAGAAAAGCTTTGGGAGCTTGTTCTGAGGAGTCAGGACAGGCCAGAGTCTGGGACAACCTGTGGCTCTGGGCAGCTGCAGCATTAAAGCAAGAAAGACTAAAACTCAGGTATTTGGCGTTCCCCTGGAAGTGGTTTCCCTCTGCCTGCCTCCCTGCCCTGCTGCGGTGGGAAGTACGGCTGCCTCCGCCGTGTCTTCAGTGCTCATCTCTCCAGGCTCCGCTTGTGGTCTTCTTGTCTTTCCCATCTTCACCACTGAGCCTGCTTCTCCCAGCGCACCCCCTTTTCCCTCCATTCGGCAAGCCCCTCCGGCCATCCCTTCCGCTCCTTCCTCCTGCCAGCAGAGAAAATGGCATTTTCTCAGCCCTGGCCTCCTCCTCCTCCTCCAGGCTTTTAAGGGCTGCAGTGATCGGCTGGAGCAACCCGAGCCACTTCCAGCAGGGCAATGTTAATTCCTTTCCTTCTGGCTCCCAGAACAGTTAGCAAAGAAAGACTGGCATTTTGTTAATCCAGGCATAATTAATCACCACCAACATTTTTATTTTAATTCCTGTTTCCATAGTCTTGAAGAGCTTTAGGAGCTGTGAGCTTTTACATGTGGTTGTAGAAGATACCGATGCGGATGTTTTGCCAGGCCATAAAATCCTTTGCAGCAGTAGTATTTTTTTAGAGGGCCTAAAGAATTTTGGATTGAAATCAGGACAGAAATACAAGGGCCAGACTGCAGAGGTACAGAAGGAGGTTGTCTGATCTTCGTTGTTCCAGCAGCATAGAGCAATGGAAAGGATTAGAAGCAGAGTATTTTGTACTCAGAGGACAATTTCTTGTTGTCTACCAGTTCACAAAGATGTGGCAAAGAAGAAGACCTGGATCTGTAGTTTATTCCTGTGCCTTTGGTATCTACCTCCAAGGGTGCTGGCAGGATAATCACAGCAGTGGTTCTTAGAGGTGGCAATGTGGTACTTTCTATGAGAGTACCCAAGACTGCGTCCAGGAAAGATGTCGGGTCCCTTTACAGCCTCTCGTTTGAATATACAAGATGTTCAAATTGTTTCTCAGAGTCACTTAAAAAAAAAGGCATGTGAAAATGTCAGAGAATTTCCTCTTTCCCTTTCCCACCCAAATACAAAATCAAATAAAAGCAAACACATGGGACAAATACAAGGGCAGCCCCCTCTGCACGTATTCTCTGATACACAGGCTGTTTCCAGATGTATGGATTAGACCTCATCCAACTACTGCTTAAAGCTCAGCCTTAGCATACTGACTGAATACTCATCGAGTCGGAAACTTCTGAGAAAACTAACACACGCGGTGGGCAGCCTCCCACTTCCTGCAGCGATCCTGGTCGCTGCGTCTATCCTGTGACCCTGTTGCCATCTCTTCGTTCATTTAGTTAGACCATTTTCGAGCCTGCTAAAGTATACATTTAAAGTCCCGGGAATGTAGTTAAAAAATGAAAAATATGTGATTATTTTGTCTTTTGCCTAAATATTTTTTAATCAACTGTGCTATAGTGTAGGAAACATAGCTCTGACAGCATGAGCAGTGAAGTACCCTCATGGTGGAAAAGCACAGCACCAACACTGCATCATGTATAAAAAACAACTGCATTATGTAAAAAAAAAACCCACAAGTGTTTAAAAGCAGTTCAGGATCTGCACTCAGAAACAGTTCAGCATTTTCACACATCATGTGGATGAACATCTCGCATAACTACTTTTGCTAATTGAATATTTGTGTGTGTGGTTGGAACCCAGGTGAGAATTTTTCAGACATAAATATGCCCACAGTAATAGCAAGTACATGGTCAATAAGGCATCGCTGTACTTGTGCAGGGCTCATGCCCTAGGCTGTAGTTGTTATTACTGCCTAACATGGTGCTTAGTATTTTTAGTCCTGATGCTGAGCCTAACCTGCTTCAGCACTGATCTCTTATTTTTGAGTGATGTTGGTATCAACAAGACTAGACCAAGGTTCTTGTGGCTATAGATGTACAAGAGGCACCTCGGCTTTACAACAGCCAGCTTCACTGTGCTGTGCCACTCACAGGACTTTTATCCTCACGTTATGCACCAGAAGAGCCTGGGCATCCCGAGAGAGAGAACAGCCTACAAATGGGGGTCAGGAACACTGCCAAGCTGAGAAAAGAGCTGCTTAAGCTCATCAGCAAGTACAGAGTGCAACATAGCGCTAGGTGCCTGGCTTAAGACTGAAAGGTGATGCCTCTGCACTTGGGATTCAGACCCTGAAACACCCCTGGGCAGGTGGCTCCTGTGAAGGAGCAGAGACTGAGGGTCTGTGCTGCTACCTCGTCATGTAACCTGGTGGTTAGGAGTGTCACCTGCCCCCCAGGAGACCGGCATACCTGAATCCCTGTACTGCCTGCCAGAGTGCATCCCTCATCCCTCACCTCTTGCTGGAGTACTCTGGCAGCAGGGTACAAGACAGGGTTTCCCCCATCATGACTACTCAAATTGGGCTGTGTATTAAAAACTATGACAGAAATTATTGTGTACTCTGATGGTTTTTATCAGCTGCTGCGTAAGAGAATTGAGAGTCAGTGCCTGATTAA
Source organism: Platalea leucorodia (assembly GCF_965183815.1). Lineage (NCBI taxonomy): Eukaryota > Metazoa > Chordata > Aves > Pelecaniformes > Threskiornithidae > Platalea > Platalea leucorodia. The sequence continues at coordinate 28,006,744 of NC_138825.1, read as the reverse complement.
ATGATGAACAGAAGAAGCAGAGACACACAGCACACACATTTCCAGCAGTTGGGGCACGTTTAACTCTAAAAGCACAAAAGGTGGATTTAAAGGCCAGTCTGCTGACGAGGGCTTTAGGAAAGTAAATGCCCAGACTCACAGATGCCCAGGGGTGCTCTGCCAGGCGGCTGAGCCCCGAGGATGGCTGCAGAGTGGGGCCCTCCCCGTGTCCTCACGCCTGCGCGGCTCTGCAGGAGCCCCGCGGGAACAGGAGCACCCGCAGCCTTGGCTGGCGGAGACCAACCGGCCAACGGGGTTTGGGCACCTTGGGGTTAAGGGTCAGAAGGATTTCTGAGGATTTTTCAGGTTCTGAAGATTTCAGGTGCTTAGAGAGGCAGTTAATGACTGCATCTCTCTGTGGAGGTGTTTTTCTCACAACATTTTGCAGATGCCTTATGGATGTACCCTCAGTCAAATGTGGCTACACTTTGCAGGGGGCTTTTTATTCCCACCTTTCTCTAATGCATAATGGATACCAGCCAATAAAGTCAGCAGCGTTTTGCAAGTAGAAAACCTGTATACTTGTGTAAAAAAGCCCTTTATTACTCATAAAATATTCCTTGATAATTTGGCTCTATTTATCCTGAGAATTAAAAAAAAAAAAAGCTGTTATTCAGAAAAAAAAAAACCAAACCAAAAAAACAAACAACTGGTTTAGTCCTCAAATCTAGGTCAAAGACTGGAGCCACCTTTGAATCTAGCAAAATCACGTTGATCTCAACTGCTTTTCCAGAAATGCTGAGAATTTTATATTCTTCGAGCACCCTGATGGGCTGAAAATATTCCTGAGAGATTATTAGGCTCCCAGCTACTGCTCCAATTCATAGAAATTAAGCCTTCCATCATCTGGTTTTTATATTTGGAAAATGTCAGCTATACTTCCTATCACGTATATTGTTGCTTCAATGCACTGAGCCTTCTGTGAATTTCAAAACACATAACTCAGCTCTCAAGCATTTCTTTTGTAAATATTGATAATGGTTTCAAGTTCTTTATTAAATAACTTTTTAATGAGTGTGAGGTCAAAGAACTATTTTTTCACAGTCTCACAAAGATAAGAATCATAACATATCTTTCTGTACCATGGAACACATGGTTCTCAATACCTCATTGTGCAGCATAGGTTTTCCTCACTTTTATAAAGTTTACTTTAACAAAAAAAAGCCCCACAATTCTAAGAAATAAAATCTAAGCAAGTCATACTAAAATGTCCCAAATCACATGCAAATGCTATGTGACAGCTTTGCAGGTCAGTGCGTGCTGGCGTTTGGAGCAGCGTTAGGAAGGTCCCTTTACCCCTTTAATCTGACAGCAAGAACTACAAAATGCCACCATCACTCCTTAATAAGGTTCAATGTATAAACCTCTCCTTGCTCAGAGTTATTTATTGCCTGCGTTTTTACCAGAAAGGATCCTTGTGTATACACTTAGGATGGAAGACAATAAAATATTACGGCGAGGTTCACCAGGGGAAGTTTCCAGGGAGAGGTTTTTTATCAGTTTACAGGCATGGTCAAAGTCCTGCAGGGGAGTTCCTCTTTGGAGCAGGCTGTAAACAATTTACATGGGGTAGGTAAGAGGAAGTCTACAGGGTGCCTTGAAAAATATTAAGTTATAGAAGTTCTGACCTCTGTCTTCTAGACCTGGCCCAGAGGACGGATGTTTACTAGCAAGTGTGCAGCTCTCTAGGAAACTGCATGCTGTCAGTGGAAGTAGGGCTATTTTTTTAATACATTTCAATTAGAAATTGGGCTGGGTAGCAGTATACTAAATCAAATATGCTGTACAACTAATTTTCTCTATAAACCCCCAAATGTTTACCTTTGAACTTAAAAATGTTGCCTTCAGGCATAGAGTGTTCCAGCCAGCTGTAGTTTAAACGCATGGTGCAGGTTCTGTAGCTTGCTTCTTCATTCAACACTCAAAATCATTCATGTTTGCTAAGCGGAATTAAAAGCCAGCTAGGAACAGATTACTGGTCCCCTGATATTAGCCTTTCTTCTCACACATTCCCTTGAAGACTTTCAGGTCTAATAATAACATTTTCCTGTGCTGGTCCTATTGACAGCTTGAAACCTTAATGACGATCCATTTGAAATGTAAATACTTGGTCTTATTTGCATGTTTATTCAAGGGAATTTGTATTGAATCATTTAGCTGTGACTACAAACAGAGGCTGAGAGACAAACAAAGAAGTTTAGGTGATTTTAGATGGTGTTTTAGGCCTAGCCCATGGCTGGACATGCTGCCAGAATTGTGCTTTCCCAGAAGGCTGAGAGAGACATCTCAGCCTCTCTAGTCTCCACCTGTGCAATTTTTCATGTTAAAATTAAATACAAAGGCATGCATTGGTACTGCTGGTTGGGTTTGGGTTTGGGTTTGGTTTTTTTTTTTCCTGCAGTCAGCATGGCAACAAAGCCACGGAACATCTCTATTAAACATGTAACCAAAAGATAAGGGTTGGAAAAGGAGCTGTTGTTGATTACTGGCTAGCAGGTTCTTATTTGCATCTATTATTTTAATGATGCTGAGACTTGGCTGCAGTGTTTAGGACGTGTTAGGGCACCGAGAGCATTCCAAAGGTATCTTTTCAGCCGTTTCCAGTTAAGGGGTATATATTACTGAGTTGTGAATTAGAAGAACCATTCAATCTTCCATCTTTGTCATTGTGCCAACACACGGGAAATGACCTCGTCCTAAAAGCTGAGCACCTGCAACTCTCATTAAGATCCGTCTAATGTCACCCAGTGCTTTTCAGACTCCTAAAAGGGCCTCTTACAATCTACCTGCTTCAAATTCCCCGAGGATTTATTGGCTCAGAACACAGATTACTTGTCTTGGTATCAGGGATTTCCTTTCTTTTGAACAGGAACATAAAAACACAAAGAAAGTCTAAACTCAAGTAATGTGAAAATATTGGGTTTGATTCCAACCCATACATTCAAAGTTACAGCTGAATGTCTGACTTTAACTTGAAATGCGATGCCTTGACTCTGCGTATGATCTTACAGCATATAAAATGTTTGGAAGCCTTTGAAAAAACGGAAATATTCTTGGCTTTGGTTGCACTCTTATTATTATGCTTTCTTTAATGCATTTATAGTTGGCTCAATAGGTCTTTACATTTATCAAGCTTGGGTAGCAAGTTTCAGGACTCATGAAATCTGTGTCGTTCCTGGTTGTAACGGTAGTACACTGTCAAGTCTGTTGTCCGCTTTACAGATGATGTATCTTTAGGTGAGAGGATCATCACATGTAGATGGTATAGTCCAAAAGCTGGATCCAAATCTTCCTGAAACCTTTCTGTTTTACTTCAGTGACATGCAGCACTGAAATTTTTTTCAGTGATATGCAGGACTAAAAGTTTGAAACACTGAGCTCTCCTTTCTTAAGAGGTGAGCAGTAAAGTACAGGCACCTGCAACTTTACACTGGCCTGAAATTGCCCTACTTTTGCCCTTTTAAATTCAGACAAAGCAATAAAATTTAATGTATACATGCACTTACCGCATTAAAATTAATGGTTTCATTTCCAGACTGATTACTGACCATGAGCTTAAATGAAATTAGTTCTTCTAGAAGATGACTAAGTACCCTTAGAAGTGAATACTGTTTTTTAGACATAGTTAAAATGCAGCATAAAAAGCAATGAAAATTTCATGCTCAAATGCCTTGGCGATCTCAGGTTTTTTTGTAGGTCCTGACAATAAATAACCAGCTCACTCAAGTTTGAGTTAAAAGGGAAAAAATATCAGTCATCTTGAAAAGTTTAAATGTAATCCCTTCTAATGAATATTTTCTTCCATTGCTCTATGTTCACTTTTAATCCTATCAGAAGTCTTCTGTAAGAACACCTGAGCAACTTTATACGTGGCTTATCTTAAAGACGAGATCGTACATTCATTGAGCATGTTCAGCAATGTTCTCCCAGGGGTGACTTTTGTATTATGAGAATAAAACTTTAAAGCACATAATTAATTAGCAGTCAGAGCTAGCTGGATGTGAATGGAAGTGAAGAGCTTGCAATCAGACCAAATTAATACAGTCACGTAGTTTGCAGAGCCTGCAGGCTTGTGGTGCCATTCAGCCAGATGCTGTGTGACTCCTGGAAGGGGACAGTCCCTATCCCACAAGTCTCTTATTGAAAAGAAACCCTTTGCCATTCTGTGAAGTGATTTTCAAAGATTTTAAACGATCCAAAAGCTGATATTGTTACCCATACAAGTACCGATCAGTGGTTCACTCTTCAATCAGTCAACTTGAAATGCATGGAATTCCTTCAAGGCTGGGGTATGAATCAAGGGGAATGAATGTGTTCCCAGGTAAGACTTTAATCAATGGGAAAAGGTATCTGAACTAGGAGATGACTGGAAAACGTAGTGTCAAATAACCTTTGTACTGTAATTTCACTGGGACCCCATAAGCTCGGAAATCAAAGCTAGTTCCACTGAATGCTGTCTGTGCTCACAGTCCTATTCAAAAATTGGCAAAGTATTATCTTCACAGCTACTCATGGTGAGCAGTTAAAGTATGATGGCAATGTGTTTATGTTTGGACAGTTTATGACACTTGCAGCACTTTCTAATATAGTAATCTTTCCTCGGTTTTGCATTCATTACATGTGCTCATAATAGATGAGCGAAGTTGCAAAATGTGAGCTGGGTATCAAACTTTGCGGAAACATCAAGAATATAGTGGCTCTCCCTGTGCATCTTCTAACATGTTGATAGACACACATGCAGGCTACATACTTAGCAATCAACACCTAGCAGCCTTCACAAGTTTAGCAATCAACATCTGGAAAGTTGGCAGAACCAGGCTCGGGATTTGGATTACAGCTTTTTTCACAAGGTGCACAATTGTCCCAGGCAAATAAAGCCCTTAAGCCCCATAAGGAGCTTTAGAGTATGCAATTACTTTAAAGGACAACCATTTAAAGGACACTGAAAGCCTCACAAAGTTTTACAGCCTATGTGGCAAGATCTTCTGGCTCTTAACTGCCAAACTCAAACTAATGATAACAGTTTGTCTCACGAGGAAAAAAATATCCTGATGGATGTTCCTAGCCCTTCACATAGTTGAGCAGTTGGGGATCTCTGGATGGAAGAATACAGGTATTTTTCATTAGTTCCTTCTATTAGTTACCTGCCAGGGAAAAAAAGGGTTGTGCAGGTAACCCAACATCCCCCTTATTTTCTTCCTGAACATGAGCTCCACGGTGGTGCCAGAAAACAGGAGTGTCTTTATCTTATATTGCAACAATGGACCGAAGGACATATTCCTGAACCTATCACCGTACGTAAGAAAGGCAGCATTGTAGCTAGGACCAAGGGAAGAAGCCCACAACGATCTTTTGTAGGCTGTTTTCTTGTGGAAAGGATTCAAAAACAATACCGCTGAGCAGCTGATGCCTTATTTACTTTCCTGTTTTTGTTTTAACCCGGACTGCCTTACATAAAAGGAGACTCCAACACACTCACCCAGCGCTTCTCGCCCGAGGCGATGAACCTGGCAATTTCATCTCTCAGTTACACCAAACCACAGCACACTTTTCTAAGCTTAGCTTGTTATTGTCTTTCAGGCTGCAGAATAACCCAGGGCAATGGAACAGTTACTGGCACTTATAACTGTTTTCAGACACTGAAGCTAGTAATATGCAACCTTATTTGAATTAAATTACCTCTTTAAGAGAGTCTGAAACCGGATGACTTCATATAATTCATTATGTTTAAGACGGCAGTTTAGTGTGGCAAGTTAAAACCCATTAAATTGCGCTGTAGTTTTCTTGGCTGTGGTTGTTTTTCTTAAGTGAAAGTAATTAAACATAAATATTTACTAATATCCCGGGCTGTGAAACTCTATAGCCAGTAAGAGGAACAAGGAGAACCGACCCAGCGTTGGCTTCCTACGTTAATACCCCCGCTGGCTGGAACGTGCTTGCTGACTTTTCCACAAACAGGGCCGGCTGATGTGGAGCTCTGATGGGGAATTCAGAAGCCGAGCAGTTGAATTTATTTAAACAAGGGGAGGAAACCACTACTCAGATGTGAGGGTTTTTTTATATGCAGGATTAATGCGATGGACCGTAAAACACCACAAGTAAATTGGCTTTTTCCCTACTGATCCTGTCTAAACACCTGCTCCAAAAAGCTGTTGATGTCAATGGAAAAAGCCCCACTGAGTTGTGTGGGTCCTGCATTACGACCCTACTTTTTCAAGCACTGTAAATAAGCACAGGTGAGCCCAGCTACAGAGGGACCACTGCCTTCTGCTGCCCTAGCCACCCCATCTCACTGCTGCTGAACCATCTCCCTCCAGCCACATGGGGAACCGATACCCGCAAATACTGAGCAGGGTTGGTGCTGCCAGGTTAGCTTAAGGTTTCTGTTGCTGTAAAGCAAAAAGCTCCCCCTCACCAAACTACTGCTAAGGTGGTGAGATAGCAGACACTGGTAGATGTGGCAAACTGTGTTAGTCTAAATAACATAAACTCCCAGCATCTATGTTCTTGAAGGGCCTGTCAGGATGCCAACGAATGGGTCCCGACTGGCCCAATGTGCCCAGTGAATATCTCAGGGTTAATACTCCAGCTGAGACCTCTTCAGATCTATTTCTACGGGCAGATATATGGAACTTAGCTTTGAAATAGTACTCTTTACTCTCTCTTTATACTCCATTTGAAACTAAGGGACCTCTTGTAACTCTTCTGGACTCCATGGTAACAGAATTAAGCAGAATTAAATTATTTCTATCCTGTGGTACTTCACTAAATTGATCTATGGACAGATTTTGCCCTTTTTACACAGACTGGGTCCACTTCATGCTTATAGTAAGACCTCTCTTCTGCAGCATCTGATAAAAGCACTCTTATAAAAGACCCAAGTCCTCCTACATTGTGAGAAAAATGCAGATCTGCTTAGCTTGAAGAAGATACCAATTGCTGGCCCAGGGGCACTACTCCCAAAGTGAGATACTATGCACCGTGAAAAAGAGAAACAAAACCTTAAAGCAGATGGTGATTAGGGATGGACATATGCCTGATCCTCCGCCTTCTCCATACCTGCTGCTCTCTGTTGCGCGCACGTGGCGGGATGGGAGGGCAGTCGGTGCCTGGCAGCATCAGGCTGGGACAGCTCAGCCTTTGCAGAGCAGGGGGTGCAGGAGGGTTTCCCAGCCCTGAGGGCGGGTGCTCAGCCCTCTGCCCCCAACACAGCCCTTCCATCACACAAGTGGTGGCGGGGCGCCCCAGGGCCACGGTGGCACCCCTTGGCTGAGGACTCAGTCAAGCAACATTATGAAAAATCTCATGAAGCTCTAAACCCAAGCAGCTCGGCTGGAACAGGTCTCAGGCCGGGGGAAAGCTTGAACTACACGGACAGGGGAGGTTTATTAGCAAACTCTTCTGTTGAGCTTTTACCCAGAGATCTTGTTGCTGCATGTTTAATACTGCTGATGTCGCTGTGCTTTTTTAAGGCGAATGAGGAACATTAAGTTGTCACATTTGTATTTGCTATCCACATCCACCCAGAACAGACCACGGAAGGTTTTCCTGGCAGGGCGCTCAGTGCACTGGCAGAGAAGAGGATTAGAACAAGAGTAATTAATTTGTGGAGTGATTTCTTTTTTTTTTTTTTTTTGTCCTGTGAAGTAACAGCCTCATAAACTATCGCCCCTGTCCAGCAAGGAGATGTTGCATGAGGAGTGATGCTGCACTCTTCCCCCCGCCCCGCTGACCCCTCAGAAGACACTCTATGGGGGTTCAGGTCGCCCCTGGACCAGTATTTCTTTGCATCTCCTGCCAAGCAGGGTGGCAGTTCACGCAAAGCATGCTGTTAAGACACACGGTGTATTTCAGTCATGGTTAAGTCCAAAACGTTCTGCCAAGAGCGAGCTTGTTAAAAGCTGCTTTGGTCAGAAAGATGAAATACTAAGCTGCCTGCCTTTACAAGACAATAGTTTATAGGAGCTGAAATTCAGACATTTTCCTTTGGAATAAGCTGGCTGGATCATTTCAGTCTTTTGGGGGTATAAAGCACAAAGAAACTGCCAAAATGATTAAAAAAATTGAGTTGTCTGCGTGGCTGGGAAGCAATCTGTGTGTTCTGCTGGAAGAGATTACCCCACGCACGCTCCCAGCCCTGCCCTGCCAGCCCGGCGCCCGCAGCTCCAGGCCTTCCTCCTCCTCGGGCTTCTCATGGGCCTGTCACCGACGCACCGCGTTGGCTCATGGCGGGCAAAGCCTAGTTTAACACAGGACTCCCGCTTTCTTTGGCAGCACTGTAGCGAGGGGCTAATTTTTCTGCCAATAAGGACTGACAGTAAAAGAAGACATCTGACATTTGCTGAGGCCGTTGGGTAGATACGAAGAAAGTCTGTTAAAACTGCATTTATTGAATGAGCAAGCCCTTATCTAATTTATAAATCAGTCAGCCAGAGCAGCCTTCAGCCATATGACCCCAGGCTGAATTTTTGCCAGATTTTTTTCACCGACTCAGTAGGATTTGATCAGATCGATACGTTGAAGGCAAATCGCAAACAAAAATTCAGGTCCGAAAGTGATGATAATTCAGTAGACAGCATGTTTCTATCAGAGGTATTACTCGGCGAATATAGAGAGCCAGGCTTAGTACTTTAATTTGAAATCTGGAAGTCAGCTTTCCATAATCTGAGAGCGTAGTCATCTCCTTTCAGCACACAGAGGACTCCTGGAGTCCGAGATGCTTCATGTAGGAGTATGCTCAAACCTTAACCCTTCCTATTCGTACAGGAGAAAGATGCAAGTGGAGCAATCTCTGGCCAGTTCTTAGACCCGGGGAGCGAGCCTGCAGTTGCCCTAAAGCTGTCAGCAAGCGTGGGGACGGGGCAAGCCTCGCACGGAGCTGGGCTCCACACCAGGGTTTCTGTGCCAGGGCAGAATTGCTGAGCAAGCCCTGGCCTGCTGCACGCCGGCTTGCAGGTGGCACTGAGAGCAGGGGCCCAGCCACAGCCCGTATGAACTGCTGTGGCATTGCTGGACAGAACAGAGGTAAAAGCTCTGCTAAGTCTGAGAAAACTTTCATGCATTTATGTCCCGGGTGAATTAGGTTCCTAGTGCTGCCTAACAGAGAGTGAAGCTGCTTTTTTTGCTCATTTTCTCGTCCAAAGGCTCTAACAAACCCTTGCTAGATGTTGTAGCAAATCTGATGCCAGCAAATTTGATAATTTCTGTACCTTCAGGGATTATTCTACAAATGTACCCTTCTATTCTAATTGCTGTGGGTATTTTGCTTCACAATGTAATTCAACCGAGCAAATCAAGAAGAAAGATGAAAAGGATAAAAGTTTCTTTCCATTGCATTTAACTGGGAGTTTCCCCACAACCTGTGTGGCAGTAATAGGCTTAGAGTCTTATTTGTACAGTAATGCTTGATTTACTTGTTTCTCCCCTTCTTCCTTTCTCTTCCCATGGTGGCACATTATTGTTTCAAACCGCTGGTCTTTGCTGTGGTCTCTTGTTTCCCACAACTTGCATTGCTGGGATGTTTACTTCCTGGATTTAATTCTAATTTAGCTACTACACTAATCCTTAAATAAATCTTTTTCAGTTCAACTCTTTCCCTTAACCCTATACACCAATGTTTACACTAATTTAAATAGGCAGGATATTAGATTAAAGTTAATTGAGGGAGTCAACATACTAATCCAGTTTCTACAGGTTTACACTCCTGAAGAAAATATTAAGAGCAGCCCTATAAATTCCCCTTTCTTATAGTCAGAGTGAGGGAGAATACGTTTGGAGACTGGCCCACTGTTAGGTTTTGGAAACCCAAGTCATTTGTATCATATGTTTCTCAAATTGTCAAACATAATGTAAGACAACACATGCAGCTAAGCTGAATTCTCTTGCCTTCCCATTTCAAGGCTGACAGCTCAGGAAAGCCGTCTGAACATAGCTGGAGAAACTACATGTTTCCACGAGAGCAAATGACAACGTATTATCAAAGTGTAACAATCCATACAGTATTTCCAATCAGTACAACTAAAATGAAAAAAAAAAAAACAAACCAAAAACCAAACCAGCAAAACCCAACAACTTGAATTACACGTTTTGGATGTTATGGTTTTTTAAAGAGGCAAAACTGAATTTGTAAAACAGAAAATCTAGTAGTCCAACTTCCAGCTCGCAAGTTATTTACACCAATATCTGTTGGTGCAAATTTTTACCTGTAATTATGTGCAAGTATAATCTAAAACATACAAGCATCTAAAAGCCAATACAATGACACCTACATGATAAAAACATCATCAGATTTAATAGAGACCAAAAAAACCCCAAAACATCACCCCAACATTTAAAAAATTCTCTTCTGTAGCCTTTTTTTGACTAAAGATAAGTTTATCCATCTTCTGGGTGTGCTGCAAGTTCTAGTTATTTTCTTGCATTATGAGGGAATGGAAGGCTGCGATGGGAACATTTTTGCCAGTTGTTATTTTTTTGTGATTTAATGTTGGCACTGAGATAGCAACTTCAAGTAATAATTTCATTGTGTGCAGTATTGCACAGGCATATAAGAAAATGGCTTCTGAGTATTGCTGCAGCTGTGTATTTTGTTTCTGTCTTTAAAAGAGCTAAAAAAATGCCTAACAATGGAGAGGATGCAGAGCTACGTATAAAATAAATATAGTTAATTCTACTCTACAAATCAATACCTATGAAATGTCTCCTTTTGAAAAATCAAAATCCACTTTTGATGACGACAGTCTGGAGTTCCCGGAGCTCAAAGCCACACAGAGTCACATCCGTCTCCTTTTAATCTGCAAACGCCTACCTTGCTTTCATGTCCCCTTCTAACAAGTTGGGTGCTGACTTACACCAATTAATAACGTGACCCAGGGTGAAAATCAGCAACGAATGGCAGCAAATCAAACTCTGAACTCCTCCTATCAATCGCTTGTCCATAGCCCATGCACATATTTATGTAATAAATTCACTCACTGTACTACACCGAATCCTGTTAAATCCTGAACGCTCTGGGGCAGAAGTCGTAGTTTTTCCCTGCCAGGTAGGTGTTTATGAGCCTGGTAGCACCAGAAGCGTTTCTGGAGCCCACAAACATAATTTAGCCGCAGTAATGTGAAATTACTGAGCCTGTCTCGTGCCGACATGTGTTACATGCAATTGTAAAAAGGAAAAAAAAGTTTAACAGCTTAGCCACAAAGGAATGTTTATATCTGATTACACTAACTGCTAATTTAATGGTAGTTAATCAGTGGCATGTAATACAAGCCAAGCAGCCCAATGGATTTATTGATGAATGGCATTTAAAGTTGTTGTTAGAAAAGCGGTGCAGTTGTCACATTAAACAAGCAGGCGCAGAGCCCTATCAAACAGTAGCGTGTTTGCTCGGGGCAAATTTCTGCTTCAGCTTATAGCACTTCAAATCCTGAGTTGCTCCAAATTTACACTGAACCAATAGGCCAGCGGGTGAGCTGCAGGCCCAGTCCTGCACAGCGCAGAAGAGATCACCTGAAGTTGATACCAGTAAGTACTACATTGCTGGGATAGGCTCTGAGTTTCAGAAAAAAGCAGGCACTCTCCTGGAGCCTGTGTGCTGCTCCTACCTGCCTTCAGCCACTGGAACAAAAAAATACCATGAACAGCAAGTCACCAGGGCTGCAGCTTAAGGCTTAAATATTGGAGTGGGATTTCTATTCTTCCTTTTCAGGTGTGCCTGTGCCGCTCCACACCAGCTATATAAGCTGCAAGGGGCACATTTCTCCCCACCCTGAAGTCAGCAGGAGCTGAGAAATGGATGCAGCCCCGGTGCAAATGCAGCACTGGCAGCTGCACACGAGCATCACTTCCCAATGTGTGGGCTTGCCTGTGCCTGGGCTGAGGGGGGCTGATTTAGGGGAGAGGGAAAGAAAGGTACGGCTGCCTTATCCCCTCTGGCAAATATTGATTTGCCTAGATGCACACTCTTCACCTCCCCAAACCTGACCCATACAGCTGCCACGTACCACACAGCTTGTTCTCCTTAGCATGAAATACGAGCAAAGGGAGTCTGTGAAGCAGCGCTGGAAGCAGATTCCCGCAGAGTGCACCCGTGCCTGAGATTAAAAAGCAGAGAAAAGCTTTCTAAAGAAGATCAGATTGAACCTTTTCACTCACGGAGGCTTCTCTGAGTGGCCGCTGGTCCCTGCTCCCCGCCAAGCGCTGCAGCATCCAGCTATCCAGCCCCAGCCTCCTGACCCTTCGGCCAGCTGAAATCATCGGGAGTTTTTACTCCTGTCTTGGCTGGGATGAGGCCAGCTGCCAAGTGAGAGGCATCTGCAAAGGAGTAAAAAGTTGAAAATTATGTCAGTTATTTATTAATGGGAGACAGTTTACTGAATGCTGCCAAAATTTAAGAGCTTCTGTTTCTTTGCGAGCTTCAGTTCCTTCTTGTGCAACTGTCAGGAATGTGTCCAACATTGCCTATTTCATGAACAATTTTCTTTTATCATTTAACTGGAAGATTTCAAAGACACGAGATGGTGAGTTCTCAGGCTATTAGCAATGGCCACAAGAAGAGCAGATAAAGAAAAAAATACCGCACTTGGAGAGACCTGCCAAATGAGGTGCCTTGTGACCCAGCGCTGTAACAACGGGGTGTTGGAGAAAGGCTCACTTGAAAAATAAAACCTGGTCAAAACCTTGATACTGTATTAAATTCACTGCAATTATATTATTGCAGGGAAAACAGAAAAACTAGCATGGCAGTAATTTCTTGTTCAGAATTAAGTGTAAGCCAACCCTTAGAGGAGGCAGTTCATTAAATCACCTCTCAGCTTGAGGGCAAGCATGGGGAGCCCCAAGAGGCTTCCAGTTCCTGATGGAAATAGTAAGCTGTGCTAAACCAGTTGCAACCTCCTGGAACAATTTGTTTATTAATAAAATCTACCATTAATATTATAACTCATGTTTGATCCTGCATGACGCAGGTATAGAAACGCACATCTGAAAGTAAAAAAAAAAAAAAAAAAAAAGACAGGAAAGACAGGGAAATTAGGTCTGTCAGACACGGGAGCTTGGCTGGAGAGTTTCCAGATGACCCTCCCGTGGTGGCAGGATTGGGCACATGAAGTAGTTGATGCGGCTTATTAGCAAGAAAGACTTGCAAATTCTTCATGCATCCTCACGAAGCTCATTTGCTACTACCTTACTAGGTAACCCCAGTGAGGCTGGTGCATGCAGGCACATGGGCAGTCGCAAAGGACTGGGAGAAGTGGGATGGGATTCCGCTGCCTTCGTCTTTGTCACTGAGAAGTCAGATATCTAATGCAAGCTACTCATCTAGGCTTCCTCTGTAATCAATAGTCCATAGATGAGGTGGGATGAGACACTGCTCAGATGCTTTTTGCCCATTTCTGTGTCTAGTTGGAAGAATCACCCTTGGGAGATGCCTCTTCATCAGCTGTTAAGGGCGCAGAGCTGACTAGCTTCAGCTTGCTTAGCCGACTAGCAGTAGGTGAAATAATCCCCTTTTGGACGGGTATTGCTCAACCTTATGCCCTTTCTCATTGCACTCCTCCCTAGGGTCACAGCTGGGAAAGCACACAGGCAGCTGCAGGCCCAGAATCGAAAGAAAGTCAAAATGCATTTGGAGTTAAATGTCAAATGCAAACAAAACTGCTGAGGTGTGTAAAAAAACATATAGATCTGAAGGTGTAGGCATTAAGCTTGCATTTTCCAGAAACAATGAGATATTTCTGATCTCCTGGGATCAATGTTCACCCAGCGCAGGGCTAAGGTCCCCTACAGCATCAAGACAGCCGGCGCCTTGACGGGTTTGCTGGGACCAGCAAGATAAGCAGTTAAAAGATGGGCTTTTTCCCTTGTCTTCCCTCCAACTGGCAGCACCCTTCCTGGGAAAGTGCAGGAGCAGAGGAGGAACTCCATGGTGGTCGGTGGGGAGCTGGGACCCAAGACATCCTTCATTTTGGGATGAATCCCATAGGGACAGACCCTGGCAGCTCAGATCAGCAGGGGGCAGATAATATCATATCAATAATAATATTACTGCAATAATATCAACAGGACAGAGACCCACCTTCTCCCACAGCCTTACAGGAACCCACTGATCTGTGGCCAAGAAGCTTTTTAGTAGCATTGCAAATGTTTATCAGTGTCGTGAAGGATACAAATAGCATTGCTCATCCAGGGCGGGAGACCCAGGCTCTGTACATAGCTCTGTCAGAGCAACCCATGAAATCATTTAGAAGAGAAACACTTGAATTAAATTAAACATAGGAGTCTTTGCATTTGTGGAGCTGGAACCAGCTACAGCATGAGCTAAGGACACTGCAAACCTGTGTTTGCAGCTGAAATAGAGACCAAGAAGTGGTTACAAATGGGTCTTCTGTGTCCCCTGTAGATGGAGACAAACATCAACTCGGACCATTCACTTTCTTCTCAGCTCTTCCCCATCATTTGCCATTCATGTTTTGCTGGGCTAATTCCCCATGCTGTATATTTTTGAACAGACCATTAAAAAGTTATGGTACTGGTCACTTCTCAGGCAAGAGGGAATACTCTGTACATAGGAGGGTTTGTTACTTGTTTATTTCCAGAGCCGATTTTTTATTTCTTTCCAGCTCTGCAGATATAAAAGAGCAGCAGTGGTAGACACAGACCGTGCTGTGGAATTTGTTGCTGGTCTGGTATAAACAGCCCATCCTGTGTATTGACCTAATGTAAACAGCCAGTAGCCTATATAAACAACCAGCAGTTGAGCTCAGGCTAAATGAAGCCCCGAAATATGTTTGAGCAGCAAGAAATCAAACATCAATACATATATTTCCAACTTGTAAACTGTTTTTTCTCTGCTTGCCAGAAAGAATTCTCTTTTTTTGCACATTTCTTGGAAGTTTGGCATCGCACAGTTCGCAGTTTCCCCAAAGAGTGGGGTGCCGGGGGATGCTGCTGCTGTCTCACAGCCCTCCCTGCGCCCTTGGCCAAGCATCTCCCAAAATTGGGCTGCCAGGGGACGGAGGAGCACAGCAGCAGGGGTCGAAGAAGCCTCAGGAGGGGTGAGTTCAGCCCTGACATCCCAAAGGGGATTCTGCGAGTTTCAAAACTTCCCGTTGGAAAAAATTAAGTCAAACTGATTTGTCAGACAACATTTGCGTATATGATTATCCACAGCCATCTTCTTTAAAAACTGGACTATCCTGAACAGTTGTCTCATTTCTTAGAAAACTCCTCTTTATTTGGGGTAGAAATCTATGAGAAAACAGCAGTCTTTCAAAATGATGCCTTTTTTTTTTTTTTCCTCGTTCGTGATACAGTGCTCTCTTTGAAAATCCCAGCCATTCTTAAAGAAATATATGAAATATTCTTTAAAATTCAGTTCACAGATCAAGGTTAATCTTTACTATAGATTTGACTATGCAGCTGTTTCACTGCTTTACTCAGAGGAAAATACTGAACTGAGCTGGAATTAAATGGAAATGGTGAGAGAACGGAAGGGGCGCAAAGGGCAAATGGATAGAAAAGAGGGCTAAAAGGGGGACCCTCATATACCTATACTTAGTAACGGCAGGAAAAAAATAAATAGATGCCGTTATTTCGGGTGGCTGAGAGAAACTACAGAAAGAAAACAAGCCTTTTATCTTGAAATAATCCATCTGACTTCAGCCCACCTTGGCAGATAGCTGTTTGCTCTCTGAGGAGAAAGGAACCAGATGGTTCTCATATTTCTAATGGCTGCATATCTACATGACAAACACCATCTCAGAGGTTAGCAGTAACTGCTGGAAGCTTCATTGGCGTGTGTGGGGGCGAATGATTAAGAGAACGTGAACATTTTCTTGTCTTCCCCCCCCCCCCCAAACCAGTCTGGGGTGGGAAACACCCTCCCAGCAAGGGCTGCACATCAGACACCCAGGCTGCATCTGCACCCTCATGGAGTGGATGGAGGACTCTGGTTTGGTGTCAGTTCGGCACTTTTCACTAACTGGATTCATTGCAAGTGTACAGAGACGGTCCAGAGACGAGCTGTCTAGTGTAACCCTGCCTCTTGCAAGACTATTGACTTTTTGCATCCATACCAAGAGTAAAAATCAGACAGAATGCAGCCTGAGGTGAACCCTGCTGGGCATAATGCATTAGGTTTTTGTACTGCTGAACCATGTAATGAATCCCAGGGTTGGTGCTAATGCAAAACTAGTGGTGATGTGCTAAATGGTTTAACTGCTCATAAAATGGTGGCTAACCACCTGTCCAGTTATTATCGGGCAGAGGAAGTTTAGTAGTACTAATAAAACCATACTATATTAAGTTACAGTGGCTAGCTCTAAACAAAAGGAGAAAATAAAATAAAATTAAAAGTTAATTAAAATAGTTAAGTTACAAATAAGGAGTCTGAGCAGAAAGCAGGCTGAAGCCTTCCCCTTACTGTCCTGAAGGAAAAAGGTTCTCATTCAGAAGAAGGTTTCACAGCAGAAAAGACACTTCACACTATTTTAAAGCTACCTTAAGCTCTGTTTCATGATTCTTAGGAACTGATTGGAATAAATGTTAAGAATCCACTTACCCTGAAGCCTGTCAGGATAGCTGCACCATTCAACCCTGCTTGGGGCAGTAACCATATTTTCATTACAAAACCAAGATTATGCCTCAAATTGCTGTGCTGTGTGAAAGAAATGCTCTGGGTGGCTTTTGAGAATGGAAATCTGTGTCCATTCTACTTTAGTTACATTTTCACAAAATGAAGAATAAAATGCACTGTTAAAATAAGCTTATTTCTTTGAATATTAAATAAAAACAGGAAGAAAAAAAAGAAAAAAAAAAAAAAGATGCCTTAGCAAATATGGAACCTCACAGGCAGAATGGTTACTGCTAGAGAAAGACTTAGAAATAATAGGCTAAGTTTGAATTTTTTAGGGCTGACAGAAAAATTAAGATGATAGAAACTTTACTGCTTTATATTGTGGACTATCCAGCACTTCCCTGTATCAGCACCCAGTAAATACATTCCCCCAGGTACTCAGAAAAAGAAAGTTGTCTATATTTATAGATTCTGTGGTTTCCTGCATCACTCCGTATGTACCAGCTTACCCTTTATTGTCAGAAACGTCATATACTGAACTGCAAGGTCAGCAGTTATTAAGAGAACTTCACATAACTCCATTGCTTAATCCTTTACCCCTCCATATTTCTTAAACTCCAGGTGAGGACCACCAATAGAGTCAAAGGTACCCACAAAGGTTCAGAGGCATCTTCCAGTTTATGCAAGGCTATACTTTTAGAAAAGTAGTAGCTATAATTAAGACCCTTCATTATTATGAAATTTAAGAAGCAAAAAAATTAATTTACGTAAACTCTTACTGTCAACAGCTCAGTTCCTCAAGGTCAGAAAAGTGACAAATCAGGCATCGCTGCAAATACTTAACTAACTAACCAGGGCATGACCACTCATCTTTAACCACTAGTAAATCCCAGCTCCTTGAGGATTCTGCAGTGAGTGTATAAGTTCAGATCTGTTAATTACAGCTGCTTCCTATTTCCTCTATGGCACTAAAGAAAGATAGCAAGCTCCTGGCAGACAGTAATGACGAGGGCCACCTGAGAAGAGGTGTGCTCCTAATAGGTCACCCTTGCAAAAAAATTTAGAAAAACTCATCAACAACATAATTCTGAAGAGAATCTGAAAACCTGCATGTTTTTTCTCATAGTAATATTTTCTGGTGTGTATATATATATAAAAAGATTATTCTGTCTCCTTACACAGTTTATTCACATTAAAAAAATGGCCTTCGATGAGTTCTTTGCCAAAGCTTGGACTTCTCAAGTAAGACCTCCCAGACTTGGGAGGGGAACAAGAAAATGATTTTTCACTCTTCTCTTTTTACAGGGTGCTGTGGCCACTGTCACCTCCGTGCTGAGGTCGTCCCCCCTCGCAGGTGATACGCTGCTCTGTGCAGTTGCTGTAGGGACGGGCACTCCAGTGATCCTGGGCCCTAACATCCCTCACCAAACCAGCCCTGCAAATAATTACTTGCAAGCACAACAGAGCTGCTTAAAGCTGCTTTT
The DNA here is from genome assembly GCF_965183815.1 of Platalea leucorodia. NCBI lineage: Eukaryota > Metazoa > Chordata > Aves > Pelecaniformes > Threskiornithidae > Platalea > Platalea leucorodia. The sequence goes on along the minus strand of NC_138825.1, from coordinate 27,988,651 downwards.
ATCATATTCTTGACTTTATGGCAAGGGATTTTTTTAACCTACAATTTCCAGAGGGAGTCTTCAGCAGCATCTTAAATTCAAAAAAAGTGGATATGGAAGTGATATAGCTATTTTAAAAAGAATGGTGATGTTGTAATTATCATTTGTTTAAAGGATGAAGGTACCATTAAGGTGCTTTTCTATCACAGGAATATAGATTTCAGCCAAGCACAACAGTCTTTAAGGTTTTCCGCAGATTAATTCAATCCTTTAAAGGTATCAGATGAGCAGGGCCACAGCTAAATATATGTTGTATATCAATAGTAACTATGCAACTGAAAAATTTTAAGTAAACAGCCTGGAATTATCTACTTTTACTACTCACATGTTCTGGAAATCCAGCATGACACTGCTTCGGAGTTTTAAACCAGGGGTAGCCTTTGGGGACTATTTTAGGCTGTGGCGAAGCTTTCTAACATATGCAGATATCTTCCCACACAGGAGCAAAGCATCGGGGTGGCTGGGGAAGGACAGCCTTTCCCTGTGCCCTGTGCCCTGCTTGGCACGGGCACATCGGAGGGTGCCTGCATTGTTTGGGGAAAGGGGCTGGGGACCGAGCTCAGCTCAGCTCTGCTCCTGGCTTGCCTGCACTGCCTCACTGCTGGCTTTTCACTGGTGCTTTGGGAAGCTCAGCTGGTGTTCGCTCAGGCAGCCCGGCTGCAGAAGGCAGCTTTGAGCCGTGGGGACCCAAGCTGGTGTGCACCATGCTCCTGCGGGGCAGGAGTTTCACCCCAAACCTCTCTTAGCAGCACAGGCATGGCCAGCTGAGACCCCTGACCAGGGCAACATGCTAGCACAAACAAGAAATTATCGTGTGTAAAGATAATCTTGACATTGGCCTCTTCTATGTTGGTGGGCTTTTATGCCTGAGTTCCTAAATCCCAGTGCTCACCTCAGGAAGGTCGGTGTTTTGGCATTGCCAAACAGAGATGCTAAGGCTTATAGAAGCAGTCTGTCCAAGCTGCGCTGTGGGCTGAGGTGGTGGTAGGTCTCAAGTGTCCTCAGGATCTGACAATGTATGCACTACCATATTCATACTCACTAACGCTTGTTGTTTTAATAAATTCACAAATATTGCAATGATTAAGGAATGCATTCCATTAGAAACATAGGAGTTTGAAGATTTTAATCTCCATCTTTCGGAATCAGCTTTGTGTTCTTTGCATTCATGATCCCAACAGCTTTAGCGCGACGGACATACAGCAGAATGTAATTTAAAAGGAGAGGCTAAAAGTAGTGTGAAATCAGCAATAACTGAAATTAAACCTTGACTAGAAAAGCAAAACTTTGATAATTAGACTCGTTTCAGTATGATGGATGTTTTTGATTTGCATAGACAGCTCTGTGAGCATACATCTGGGTAATACCAAACTACTGTCCAGAAAACGTCAGATGCTTTAGATTAGGGATTATATTTTTAGTCTTTCCTTAGTTCCCTTGTTATACATATCATTTCGAGGTAGTTGATTTGCCAGTTGCCATAAACCCTGTTTAAATATGCTGCATGTCTAACAATATCACCAAAGGAAAGCTGCGTACTGAAAACCACCCTGGCCCAGTGTGACCTTTTTCCTCTGGAGAGCCTGTAAATGCTGCTTTCACGGCAGCAGCACTTGGCTCCGTAGTGGACTTTGCAGAACAGTTGTATTTCTAACAGTTCAGATGGTTCAGATCTGGTCACGTATGTATTGTTTCAGAGGTTTCAATGACAGATCCAAACCTTGGAACTCTATACTGAACATGATGCTTATCATATGGCAAAGGAATAGAGACTCTTGTTTATTATTAATAGCAGCCCATATAAACACAAGCCAAGTCCAGTCAGGGATGCTGCTCCCCACCCAGCATTGCTGTAGATTACATTTGCCTGCTGCTTTTTACATTATCGTTATTCACAGTCCTTCGTTTCGCTCGGTTGTGAATGATGGACAGAAATGGACAATGCACGAGGGTTTGGAGTGTGGATTTTAAAACATGTGGGAAGAATAGAAATGATATATCTGTGGATGCTCCCTCAGAGGGTCTCAGCTCTAACACCACAAAAGAGGGACTCTGAGCAGTGTGTCCTTTCTGGCAAGGAGGCTGAGGGAAGCAAAAATTAAAGCACCCAGTTTACACTCTTGGAGACTTGGCAGATTTTCACTTGGCAGACACTTGGGGCATTAATACAAGTCTGGCCAATGTTACCTGCCTGGCTGGGTCTTCTGCCTTCAGTGCAAGGAAGGAAAGATATATTTTGATCTAAAGATATACGTGCATATGTTTTTATACATACACATACATATGATTAACCCATGGTTTTCCTTGTATACAAAATACTGATTTTCGAGCCTAAGCTTGACCCCTTTTATTAGGCCCTCTGCTTCATCCTCTGAGGAGCCCACGGCATCCTCTGAAACAGTTTTCTTCAAAGGTCATCATCTGAATTTGTACATATTTATGTCCTGCAATGTGTATATATATTTATATGTCTCTCTCTCTCCCCCCCATATATACATTTAAATGGTCTTAAGTACTTTACTTATTGTCAGGTCTTTAGCTGATGTGCACCGCCAGCACAGGCAGTGGAAATAAATTCATAATATTTCATATGGATCAGACCATTAAATATGTAGCTACAAATCCATCTCAGTGAATTTATTTTTATAGGCCACCTATCACCTAATGATGATATACCTGAATAGATATAATGCTTTGAGATAATAAGGCTAAGCTACCACACTGAGCAATGCAGTATAAATCTAGATGGGTAGAAAAAATAGAATGGGATTAGTGATGTTTTACAGCTCATGGAAGACAGGACAATATACATCAGTAACTTCTAAAAATGTTGTACAAAGTTCCACGTTCAAAAACTGGTATTCTTGCTCAATCGCCTGTCTGCTTTCAGCCTTTCTATTTATAAATGTTATTGTTGTGTGTGTCTTTATTAGTCCCTTTTGAGAATAATCTTTAAGACGTCAGTGCGTTCATATGATATTAATACAGTATGTTTAAAACATTTAATATTCTGCTACCCATAGGAATAGGTCGCTTTGATGGGTAAACATTTCAAGCAAAGCAGGTAAATTAGATTTTGCTGAGCTGGCAAGACGCATCCAAAAATTGGATGTTTTGGGAGACAGACTCAATGAAGATTTGTACCTTAAAACTCCTTTTATTTATAGCCTGTGATTTGATTACACTGTTGGATACCAATTACTCCAGAAGTTAATGAGCTGTGTAATTTCCCATAAAACAACAATCTCATGCAAAATATGTTAGTAAAGGAAACACTATAATTGGGGGGAAAGTTTTTTTTCCTTTTTTTTTTTTACATAAAAGAAACAAAAGGAAATTATTTCAAAGCACTTTTTTGAAATGATGTGTAGTTAATAATTAAGTATGCAAAACCACTCAGCATGAGATATATTCTCTAAGGAATGGTAGAGTGAGGAGGAAAAAAATCCTCAAAGTTAAATAGAGAGCGAATTACATCCAGCAAAAGCTGTGGCCCAGGCTCCAAGGACTCTCCCAGGAAGAGCGGGATGCTGTGTAAAAATGCTTTCCATCTTCTCCCATGACCTTTTAGGCAGCAGGTCTCTAACAGCTGCAGCTCCTTCCTTTCTCTGAAAAGGAGCTACCATCTTCCCTACGTGACAGATCCAGACTGGAGTCCATCTGGTTGCTGCAAGACATGCTTTTGCTGTGCCCAAGGTGAAGTAAAGTGCGCCTGGGAGTACATTTCCCCAAATTTCCTCCTACCATGGGCGGCTCTGCACCTGCTGCCTGGCACTGTGGAGTACGTGCCATGACCAGGGCCTGCAGCCCAGCCCAGCAGCACTGGAAACAGACTGCTCAACATTCATTCAGAATACCTTGCTGTGTGTCTGGACATTTTTAAGGTAGTAAATTTTACCCATTGTTTTTGCAGAGAAAAATCACCAGCTTTCTTCTCTGGATAACTTATGGGAAGGGGCTTGAGCTGAAGATGCTCAGATGAACAGAATGCCTGGAGCAAAGATAATTTTTCCCATTCAAATGGCACAGACCAAAATACTCTCTCAAACACCTCATTATTCCCATTAAGGTAACATTTTGATTTGAAACATCTGCGGGTTCTTGAGACCTGACTGAACCTGACATTCTCAACCTCTGGCAACTGTATTACGCCTGGCATGCATTTGTGCGTACGTGTGCCCTGGGGGAAAGGCAAGGAAGGGCTGAACGTACTCTGGTAAAATGAGATCCTTCTCCAAACGCCTTCTGGGTGTAGAGTACCAGCAGCATCCCTGTCCTTCTCTCTGTGGGCAGTCCTGATGTCCACACAGAGTAGGACTTGGTCCACAGCAAGTTTGAAGACCCCGTGCTATATCTCCAAAAGGATTTCCCTAGAGCCATTCCACCCAAAATGTGCCTTCCCTTACCACTGCTAGATGACAGATCCAAGCTGAAGCCCATCTGGCTGCTGCAAAAACAGATACCTGCATTTCCTTCCCAAACAAACCAGGTATCTTATCTGCCAGCATCATCCTTCTTTTCCAAGATCATGAAGACTTTGGCTACAAGCAGGGGAAAAGAAACGCAAACAAACCATGAATTAACAGCAAAAAAAGGAAAAAAAAAAGGTCTTTCAAACACAACTATAATTTAAAGCCCTAGAAAAGGAAGGCATTTCTGAACAACTAACTAAACTCGTCTCTGGTTAGCATAAAGGCATGCCTACTGCTAGGTCTTTGTACAGAAATCCTTGAGGAGGAAAAGATATATTCTCAGCAAAATAAAATGTTGTCAGCTCTTTAAGCCTTAGTGGGAACTGAAAATGTCAAGCTTATACCTGTTAGGCATCATTTAAATTGAAATATGGACCTTCTTCAGTCTTCAAAGTAATGCACTTCAGGTGATAATGATGGATTAACATTGAGAGAAAATGACCTAGCAGCCTATTAGTTACTTTTTTCAATTGAGTGGGAGCACACCAAATTTTTCATCGATCTGCCAATTGGAGACAGCTGAGAAATGACGACTGTGCTTACTGCAGGCTTCGTACATAAATATTCACTGATGAGCACATTAAAATATGGGAAAGCAGAGGAACAGTTTGTTCAAATCTGCTGCGTTTAGACTCGTGTTCAGACAGCTATATATTTCTAAACAGTGAAGGTTTACAAGTTCAAAGAGCTGCCCCCTTTGCAGTCAAGTTTCTTATAATTTTCTTACAACATCACACAAACGCATTTTACAAGGCAACTCCGTTACTCACAAGATTAATTCAGTGCCCTTTAAACTGTAGGAGTCGTATTCAAATGTGGTTTAGATTAAAGTGATTTAGCATTATTCCAACATCCAACAACATGAATGTATGTTTTCAATGGATGACTCTGAAATCAGCTGTTCTGCATTGTTAAGCCTCTTACAACAAGCTGTTTGGATTGCTGGCTGCTCAGCACCCCAAAGGGACAGATTAATCTCTGAACTCTGTGGCTGACTCCCATTTAGAGTTCTCAAGCGTCTGCTGTTCATCTGGGCAGCCCTCAGACAAATAAGACAATTTACAGGAATTAATAACAAGCAATTCCAGACAGCGGTGAATTGGAGATAACTCTTGCCCTAGGCAGATGCAGAAATGATAGCTACACCCTTTGCTTCGTAAAACCCACCCTTGAGGTTGTCGGGGTAATCCTCTGTGAGCAGGGAAGAGTCATCTAGAGTACTGAGGACACACAGCCTCATCAAAGTAATGAGGATTTTGCCTGAAACGTGGCATGTGCCATGCAGCCCAAAGTGATGCTGTGAAGAGCCTGTCGGCTTGGGAGCGCAGCAAAAAGCCCATACACGCACACTGTGATACACCCCAGCAGCAGCAGCAAGAACAGACACACAACAGCAAACCTTTCATAACGTCATTAGTCATAAGTAATAAAGTAGGAACAAAAGGGGGGTTTCTTTCTAAAGGGACCAGTTAGCTTTTCCACTTCAGAGACCAGAGAGAGATGACTTTTGTTACCTGGAGCACTGAAACACGCAGGAAATGGGGCTCTGTGGATCACTCGGGCATTAAGCCTGTGAACCTGAGCTCTTTTCCAGAGAGACAAGTAAAAAGCTTGAGAAAATAAATGTAATTCAATAACTGTTCAGAAGAGAAAAGCTTTGCCTCTGTTCATCAGTGAAACGTAACAGTAAGAACAGGTGCATGAAAAGCACATCCACCGCATGCATAAATGTGAAGCAGGGACACCTTACTGACATATCTGGGTCAAAATATGAGATGGAGTCATTTAGATCATTAGTAAACAAATTCACCAATCTGTTGATAAATAAGTAGTTTGAATTCAAGCTGGTTGTTGTTTCAGGGAGTCCTATTGCCTACTGTCATCAGCTACTGAGATGAATTCCTATTTATTAACGTAACTGTGAACCACACAGTTCCTTACTGCAGTTCCTGCGGGTAGGCTTCTGCATTAGTTTGAGAACAGAGGATTTTGCCAGCAGGATCTTCCAGGACTGCGCATATTGTCTCTCAAGGGGTCCTGCCATCATTCATGGTCCTCTGGGTGCCTTACCCAGCTTTTTGAGGGCTCTGAAAAATGCAGGCAACAGGTAAATCATGAGATAAAACAGAGATGGGAGATCCCCGGTGGCTACAATAGCTCAAAGAACCACTGAGGTTACAGGGCAAATAAGCAGTCTGTCTTTTTTTGAGCGCCTGCTAGCATAGATGACATAAAAGATGACTGGTAAGAAACAGCTTTCCTGGATGCAAGAGGAAGGGGTTTCCAGCAGGTAAGTGAGCGATTGCACTGCTCTTCTGCTGAACCTGGTCTTTCACCCGCCTGCTGGTGCTTCACACAGATTTGCTCACTGCAGGCACGGGAGATGGGCACAAGGCTGACGCAGCCAGGCAAAGGCACTGGTGCTCTGATGGAGCCTGCGGCGAAACTCAGAGGCGAGGTACCTGATCCACTGAAGCAGGTGGGGACATGCTATGTGATCCACTGCAAGGATTGACCTTTTAATGGTCTAGTTAATAATTAATGGCAAACAAGTTTCTAGTGAATAATACAGGGTGAATAGAAAATAAAGGCAAACTGTAATGAAGCAATGAATGTGACTTACCAGACAGAGGGGGAAGTTTGGTACTCTGTCCTTTACTGCCATTTTTCCCAAATGTTATTTTCTGTGGAATGAATGATTTCAAATCAAGCTAAGGGGAAAACAGTCAAATCACAGATGGGGCCCCCAGGATCTCTTTTTGATTTCTCGCAAGTGTCCTTTGAGACAGAGTTTCAAATTCTAATAACCCACTGTTTATAGAAGAGGCAGGATGAGGAGCTGACAGGATTTTTTGCAGAATATGGAATTTCTTTGGGATGGTGAAAATCTTATCCCACAGCCCTGCATATCTGCATAGGACATCCTAATCATTAGCCCTTTAAGCTGTCTTGTACCCATGCTGAGATTTCTGCTACATCCAGTTATAGCAAGGAGACCCTAGGTGACAAGATATGATGCTGGCATTGCTTAACATGTAGATAACCCCATTGTTATTTTGGCATGAGGAGTTTGGCCAGGGACTCTCTGGGGAAGAACAACTCTTTCTTTGTATTCAGTGGCTGAAACCCAGTCCTTGCTGTCTGCATAGCAGGTCCCAAAACGTCCAGCAGGGACATGGTGATGCCACACCTGAAGAGTCCCAGCATGCTGGCTGGGCAAAACCAGTGTCAAAAGTCCAGTGGAGCTGAGAGCCTACAGGAGAGATGCGTAGGTCAGGCAAGGAGCACAAATGATGGGCCTCATCAGAGAGGTGTCGTCGTGGTGATGGAAAGATCAATGCCTGAGTTACATGAAGAGAAGGGCTTTTTCTAGGAGCTGCACCAGTTTAGGAAGGACTCCTGGTGCTCTGCTCGTGCTGGTGGCTGCCTTGGCAGGGAAACCCATGTGGCTCCACCTCAGTCCCGGGGGAAGAGTGAGGTCACTGCGAAGTTTTTGGCTCCTTCCCTCTGTGGCGTGCCTGGCTTTGAGGACTTTTCCATTTGCCTTGCAGTGCTTATCCCAGTGGGAGACTAATGAGTCCCAGCTGCAGTACCCAGAATGGCTTGTTTTGGTCACCAGCTGCCGTACCTGAGGTGTTGGTGCCGCTCTCGGTGTCTGACCTCGGCAGAGGTCAGCTTGAATGCAGTTGCAAAAACTGTCGGCAGAACCGAAGGCTGGGCCATTTTTTCTTTAGCATGGGAGTTTGTGTCCTTCATGTTTGAGGGCACCAGAGCCTTATATTTCATGGTTTCAGAGGAGGGGTGGAGATAAGAGAGGTAAGAGTCCAAGGCTACCAAGTGGAATATGAGCTTTTACCAGGCCAAAAGGGAGGTCACTGTATCCTTTAAGGGATCAGTCAGCCGCAGGATGGATGGGACTGGAGGCTCAGTTTCAGATTGCCCTTTGGCAGGATGTGGTTGGAGGAATTGTGCTGGGGGGCTGTAAAGGCTGCCCAGCAATGAAATTTGGTCCAGGCACTTCTCGCTTTGTGAAAGCAGGAGACTGTCTCTGAAGAGCTGTAAATCTGAAGATGTACAAGAGGTCCTTGTGCTAAAAACAACGAGCAGGTCAATTAACTGGTAAGGTCTTGTGTCACCACCACAGCAGATGGGAATGGACTGAAGGAAGACCCTGCTGCCTTCTCATCGTTGTGCCTCCTCATCTGTGAGAGCTTCAGAGGCCCAGAGTAGATGTGCAGCTCTCGGCGAGGCTGATGGCTGCCCCACTGTCAGATGCATGCTGCCCATGTCCACCAGCCCTGGTGTCTCCATTCAGATGCTCAATGAGGAACCAGCAGATTTCATGAGTTTGCGCTGAGGAGACGTGGTGTGCTGCTCTTTGCTGTGTGCTCCGTGTCAGTGTGTCGTTGCTCTCATGCTGGAGTTTTTGGTTATCTGCCTGGGGAAGGGAGAACCAATCTGCCACCACAGGCAGCAACTGGCAAGTTGTCCATAACTAAATCTCCATCCCTAACTCCACACACACTCTCAGGAGTAATGGCAACACCTTAATCTTTCTTTCTCTCCATGGATCTCAACAGAGACCACAATATTAAGTTAGTCCATTAAAAAATTTGCCATCTAACCTATCCCAGCATTATTAATTGGCTATAAGTTCAGCTGTGCACTCAGAGCCCCACCTGCCTTCCTCACAGAGACGGGCTGGTGGAAGGATGGGGAGAAGGAGAGGAAGCAACCCCAGGGCTACACTCACAACTCTGAGTACAAATGAAAGGCAACAGCCTTGCTCAATACTAAAGACAACACAGATAACGTGGAGCAGGACTGAGGGGCTAGCCGGGCACTGCAGAGGGGAGCGAGAACTGCAAGCGCAGCCCGTTGTTCTGCCCCCGCCGTGTCCACCCCCTCAGTTCATTAGGCTAAATTTCTCCATGGATGTCGGCACGCTTCTTCAGGACTTGCCTGTGACCCTCCCAAGGGCTGAGCAAAGAAAGCAGCCTAGCTGCAGCTGCGACTGAAGCATTAGTTTCTCCAAGAATAGCAATGAAAATCAAGAATACAGTTATTTTCTCCTATCAAAAACTTTCCTCAGATTTGATACAGTGGCTTAACTCTGCTCTCATACTTCCACTCCCACCACAGGCACCAGACGGGACCTTCTGAAGCTGATCCAATGTTGAACTTTCACAGTAGATCTTGCCGGAACTGCATAGGACAGTCATTTTGATAGGCCGGAAAAAGTCACAGTCTTAAATAGTGATAAAATATGCCTCTGTGGCTGGGTCTGTGTTTGCATTTTTGTTCAGATTTCTTACCATGACTTTCTCTCAACCCCCGGGTCACTCCACTAGCAGTTGCAACAGTAGGAGCATTTTTGTAGTCCGCTGAACTGTTCACAGCTGGTGCCTTATCATATGGGTGCTTTCCCCACTTTTCTTTCCCATTGCTATCACTGATGCAGCTTACGCATAGAATTGGATACCTTCAATGTACTGGGCTCTAACAAGTTTTGTAGCTCCAATGTTTTTAACTGTCTGGTTTCTTTATGAAATTACCACTTATGAAAACCTTTGATTTCAAAATAAATGTGAAATATGGCCAGCATAAATACTACCCTGAAACAATAAATAAAACCTGTGCAGTAATGACAGTCATCTTCTTCCCAGCTGTGCGAATATTCCTGTGGGAGTCAAGCTAGTATAAGCTAGAACAGCCTTAAGGCAGCTCTAATATGCACCTAGGAGGTGGATGGGTCGAACGGCTGGCATAGGAACAGAAGAATTTCAGGATTACCATAGTTACTGTTTACTCACCATCCCTGGCCCTACACAAAGCACAGATCATGTGGAACTAGGGGTGAAAGCCAGAAACTTTAATATAGAATTAAATTATGGCTAGCAAGGAACAAGCATCAGAAGTTTGGCAATTAGTTCAACTTACATAATCTCCTCAAAGTCCAGCTGCTTAGCAGAATTATCCAAAGTAAACTACTGCTGGTATTCCTTCTTTTTACAAAAATAAATTAATTTTTTTAAAATAAGCAAAAATAATCCTTGTGTGCAGACTTTGTGCCTAATTGGACTACCTGTTTATTTTCACCCAAGCAAAACTTCTCAATTCAGTGAGAGGTTTGTCTTGGACACAGTTATGAATTGTGTGAATGTTTGTCATACATTTTAACTTATATCATTATGCCACCCATTAAAAAATGGGCATTTATGCTGTACCTAAGATGTGTCAAGCCTTTAGTGCAATAACACAATCAATATACCCTATCAGATAGATGACACACAAAGGAGGAAAGACAAAGACACAAAGTAAATGAAATTTTTTAAAAGCAAGTGTGGATAAAAGCAATGAGGAGAGACTTTGAATCACATTATTTCCACATACTGCCCTAAATTGGCTTATGTTGGTATGTGTCTGAGTCCTGGGTTGATAAGAGGCTGGTGAACCTTGGAAGACCTAGGCCTTCTTTTGGCTTTGAATTTCAATTTGGAAGTGAAATCAGACACTGAGCAAGTTTAACCTGGTTTCGGGTTTCACTGGAAAAGGGGGAAATGGATGAGGAAATGCAGGTAGCTGTCAGAAGGCAATTGCAGTGAAAGAGGTGAGGTTGTGAGCAGCAGCGGCACAGGGAACATGTTCATATTGCAAACAGAAAAGCATTGTCAGGTGAGGAGCATCTGTATCCCTGAGTGTAGGATGCTGCTGCTGCATCTAATAGGGATGTGCAGAAACTGGGCTCAACGAAGTGGTTTTGGTGGTCTTTAGACAAATGCTTGTCTGTATGTGACCTTTCTAAACAGCAGGGAGACAAACCACTTCATCCCGTAGCATATCAGAAGGCACAGCCAGACTCCACAGATTTTCCCACAAATATTGTCTGCCCTGCAGCCCCCTTCCAAAAAAAGTTATGGAATGATAAAGTATTTGTCCAACAGTAAGATAAATGCACAACAGCTGGAATGCAAGACCTGGCACCAGAGGGCTTTTGCCAGCAGGCCAAGGAAAAGTGTGCAAAGCAAGTAGGAATGAAATTACATGCTTCGTCTGTCTGCGCCGCGTAAGAGCACGGGGCCAACTAACCCGGAGTGATAGATCAGTAATTCGTCTTTGTAAGGGAAGCAGTTTACAAAGAGCACCAGAATCCTTGAAAGATGTGTAACACATTGATTGAATTCCCCAAATAATATTTTACCAGTAAGAAACACTCAAGTGAGATTTAATTATATACCCCACAAAAAAAAATCATTAAGCATTACAGCTGCTTCCTTCCGCCCTTCCCAATTGCTGATTTTTATCAGCAGATTAAAACGCTTCCAGCTGAAAGGCTAATTAGCTGATTTCATGTTTTCTGCCCGTCCTGATCACAGGGAAAGTCTACGGTCCAAGAGAAGCACAGTTATAAGCGACTGGAAGGATTGCTGCCTACGCTGTGTGATTTCCAATGAAAGAAAATGCGTTGGCCTTCAGCTCTCCGTCCCGCTGTCTTACATTCATGTACTCAAAAGCTGCAGTGTCTGTCCTCTAGCTGATAGTGCTCCTTTGTCACAAGCTCTTCCTCCTCCCCATTAAACACTTTCTCTTCTCTCCATGCACAGATCTTGTTCTTAGCAGAATTCAGTTGTAAACATGGAAAAGGTTGGGAAAAAAACTGCTTTTGCAGGTATAAATGCATGGCAGGCTATGCTGCAGCCTTTCAGAGAACAAACTTGTGCTTATTACTATAGCACCTAAGCACTGCAGGCATAGAATTGCATCCCAGGGTGTGTCTCTGCACTTGAAAATTTTCCTACCAGCTTTTATTAAGCTTTTTACATTTTCCAACCATTTTCCAAATTTGACTGTGTGAAAATCTTAATCACTGAATCAGAATAAATGCAGAGATGATAGGAGTAGATTATTTTCCTTCGCCCTTCAGTACCCACAGTGAACCCTCTCCATATTTATAAAAAATAGTTTAAAATGTCTAATTGTATAACAGTTCACAAATTCACACATTAACAAAACTCCTTTCTGGCAGACATAGGAGTATGCATGTTTTGGACTAGTGTTTAGTTGTCTGTGTGGTTTCTTTTCTGTATATATATATATACACACACACACACACACCCCAGTCCAAAACATTGGCAGCCTGTATAAGAATATTATCCTGGTTTTAATTTTGAGGATTTTTTTTTTTTCATTTTTTACTCTAGTTTCCTCCTCCTCCTTTTTTTTTTTTTCTTTCTTTTTTTCTTTTAGAGCAGTTGCATTTATAGCACAGAACATCATCTTTAATGAAAAGAGGGAAAGCTCCACAAAGGAACACTCTGGACTAAGTCAAACGAGCTTTTGACTTAACAAATTAAGGCCTGGTGCTGCACATAGTTTATTTCATGTTCTGTGTGCAGCAGTGAGTTTGTTGAATGCGTGAAGTCAAGCATATATTTTTGTAGTTTAATATTAAAAAAGCCAGATCCTTAGTGTATATTGCATAGCATTCATTGAAACAAGACCAATATTGTACCAGTTTGGAATATGGTCTAAATTGATTATATATAACCTGTTTAAACATATATATGTATGAAATATATGTACATACATATATATTTTATGCATAAATAATATAGAAGCTGGAATAATATTGATATAATTATTTGGTACATCTGGTTGTTTCTGAGTTTTTCAAACTATACTGTTCAAAGCAGAGCCCAACCTCAGCATTCAAACAAGAAAACACACCCTGGATGGCTGTTACTTAACAGATTTGTGACACATGTTCCGTATAAGTAAATAAATAAGTTGACTGTGTGAAAAATTTTGCAATATGTAAGTCTGGATTAGTTGAATTTTCCTTTATGTACTGGAATAAGCATAAATTTTTCTCCCCCTAATATTTTAAAGTGAGAGAACAATACAGCAGCATTTGGCAAGAGAACTTTTGTCACCTGCTAACATCTCCGTTTGCTGGAGTAGGGTACCAATTTCCAGGCACTCTCAGGCTTCCATCATCTCAATTTTAGCAATTTGTGCCTATGGCCCATCCCCCAGACACCTGCACGTGGCCGCCCCGGCTGGCTGCTCGGGGCAGGGCAGGAGGGGTTGCGCAGCCTGGGCTGCCATCCAGCCAGGTAAACTCTCAACATGGTACCTGGCCAGCTAACACATCCCTCCCAAAATACCCGCAGCGTACCTCAGTGCTTACCACGGGCCAGGAATCATCCCATATGGCTGCCCTGCTGAGGGATCAGGTCATGGCTTACTTGAGCATGTAGCAGAGAGGTAGCCAGATCCGGCACTCCCAAGAGCTCCAGCCCAGACATCACTGACGAGAGGACTGGGAGGGATGCAACGGGCTCCGCAAAAAACCTACGGTACCCTGAGCACAGCTGAGGCACGGCAGCCTCACCACCCTGCCACCAGGACTGTATACATCAGGAAAACGTTACTCCTGACATAGGTTCAATATCATCATAAAAAAAATCCTTGAAAAAAGAAACAGCACAACGTTTAGAAACCACTAGGTCTATATTTTGCCTGAAAAATAAATGTTATTTGCACTCCACTACAAGATGTCATCATGACTGCAGCATGGTATGTAACGAGAGAGTAACTCCAAGCTGCCAACAGAGATGTTCCAAAATAAGCAACACACTGTAAACCCACAAATAGAAAAATTAGGGCTTTCACTTTTTTTTCCTCTGGACATAGCCTAAAATTTGGCTGAAATTACCTTTATCAGCATGGCTCTGAAACCCTGATCTAAACCAGTCAGTGGGGGTGACAGGAAAGAGTAGGCATCCCTTACTACACTTCACAGCCATTGCTCTGGGAAGCCACCTATTTTCAGCATGCGAGTAAAAACCATGAAAAAGTTGAAGACCTTGAAACACCACATCTAGATCCTAATATTCCATGGCAGAGAGGTCACGCGAGTTTCAAAGTTGGATTACAAGCCAGGTACTTACCCGTTGCCAGCCTTGCACACCGTCTGGCTGAAGAGGAGGTGCTGGCCTTCGCACCTCTCCCCTGCTGTCTGCGGTCCCTGGTGTCTCGCAGGCACCAGCCACATCCAAGCCACTTCTGGAAGTGGGATGGGAGAATTTTTGAACACAAAGTAACTTTTTTACTTTTAGATCTATCTATGCCAAATGTTTTGGATAGAAGTTTTATGCTGAAATGAGCATTTACAAGGATCTGAGGCTAAAATGTCAGGGAACAATTTTTACAACTCAGTATGAGGATGAATCCTGCATCAGTTCAAGATAAAATGTGTTCCCTACCCTTAACTCCCACAAACTTCATGAGGAACAGAATGCTGGAAAAAGTGGCAGTCTTCTAATTAAATCCTAATGGGAGCTATTTTCTGGGAACTGCATTTAAATTCACGGTAAATGAAGCTGTTGATAATGCACGGTATTTTCTTTTGTACATAGTAAAAGAGAGAAAGGTTACAAATTTGCTGGCTTCCAGCTAATCGGCTCTTTTATACCTTTTCAGCTTTAAGACTCCAGCCCTGCAAAGACAAAGCATATGTTTGGCTTTATTTATTGCATTGACTCCAGTGTGGTTACTTACCATATCTAAAAGTTAATCAATTAAATAAGCCTCTGCCTGGTTGAGATTTATTCCCACATACGCGTTGTCTGGGACACACAGTGCAGTTTATTTTATGAGAAACAATTGCTATCTTAATTTGCTGGTTTAATTTTTAAAAATATTGATAGCTGTGCTATTCAGCAAATGCAGAAGTGCATCACAAGGAAGAATTTATTCTTGGATGTTGGATTTTAGCCCTGCTAACATCAGCCATGCTACTTGCGTACCTTGGTGTAAGACAGGGAAGAATCAGATATAGGGTCATTTAATTCTAATTTAAAGCTTGATTCAGTTTTATAGACAAAAATGTCACTGCTTGCAGTTATGGAGAAATCAAGCATTAAAGATGAAGCTTTACTGTAGAGGTCTTCTCAGCTGCATTTTCTGCTGGATGCACTGTGCTTTGTTTATTTTATTGTTGCTTGCATGAAGAAAAGAAGTATTCTTTTGCTTCCTGTGAATTTTTTCTTAAACTATTAAAAAAATACTTTAGTGAGAAAGCTCTGCTTAAATGTTCATGTTTCATTTTGATGTTGTTTGGCTGTTTATTTTCATCATCCACTTCACTGGACTATTTTACCCTCCAAAAAAAAGACAGTATATTGGCAGTTTTTCCCCCTCGAAAAGCTGTCAGAAGCCTGGTTTAAAAATACTGCAAGCAGAAAGCCTGACAACTCTGGGGAAGGAAAAGAAGGAGAAGAAAAAAAAAAAAAAAAAAAGGCAAAAAAAAAAAGATGCAAAGTGATGTCCCACTGACTTCCTCATCTGTCTGTCAGACATCAGCCCTGGCACTGGCATAGCCAGGCCACCCACCTCCCCGAGGAAAGCAGTGTTAAGCAGGGCCACCTCCAACAGGGAGACTGTCACTGCCTCAGTGTGACATTGACCCGCTGTAGCCGCAGGAGGAGGAGAAGCAATAAATCAGACATCAGAGGGAGGTGGCTCTCGATGGGGCTGTCGAGGGAGCTCTCGGAGGGTGCTGCAAGATAAGAAATGGGTTGTGGTAATCCTAAGGGCTGTTTGGACTCTTGTGGGTGCATGAGGAGAACTGCCGGGAAACACAGGTTTCAAAGGCTAGAGAGCAAAGCAGGCAACAGTTCTCCTCATGAATAACAAGGAGAAATATTTTATGGCCTACAAATACTGGAGGCTGGGTTAGAGGAGCCTCCCCGAGCTCTGGAGGGCAGCTGAGGGCTCAAAGAGGATCCCAGGAAGGCACATGATGGGGTTACGGTGCCCTGAGTCAGCTCCTGCCAGCCCTCGCCAGACTTCTGCAGGCGTGAAAACCCCTCCAGGGCACAGCCTTTTGCTGGAGTCCACCTCCAAACCACACTCTCGTGGAGGATCATAAACCCAAGGACTTTCAGGGCAACAGCAATTTGGCTTGGTCCCATTGTCTTAATGTCTGACATTGATGGGGAAGGGTTTTTTTCTTGGCCAGAACTGCAGGAGCAAACTCCTAACAGCCAAAGTGCCTAATTTTATAAATGTAGACTTTAAAAACCACAATACAGGCAGGAACTCATAGGAATCATATATTCCCATTGAGAGTTTTAATATTTGTAAACAATAACAGGCTTATGAAGCAGTCCTGAAAAAAAAAAAAGATATTTGAGATGCTTCCTGAAGAGAGGAGGAGGTTAGGAGAGCTGACAGGCAGAGAGAAAACAGCTCCTGAAAACTTTCAGCAGAAATTAAAGAAGCAAACAACAGTCTTTGATTTTCTGGGGTTTTGTCAAAAAGTGATTTATTTGGGACTTTTTTGGGGGCAGCAACAAAAAAAACCCCAAACAACCCCACAACATTTTCAGCTTTTTCTTTTTTATTTCATGGAAACCTTTCAAAAAATTATGTGCATATATTTCTCATAAGAAAGAATTCAAGTGAGAACTTTGTCCATCTCTAGGGAGCATCCAGAAGATGTTTCATGTCCTTATTGCATATTGAAAAAGAAAAAGTGCCTAATGTAATAAGTAAGCCCTTATTTTTGCGGGCAAAAATATTTCTTGCCAAGTTTCACACTGGAACAAACTGCAGATCTCCCATATATTTTCTACTTGGGAATTTTTGCCAAATTAGAAGATAGAGTTTGCTTGCAAGTACCACCTGCTGATTTTGTGGAAAACAGGAAGAACTCAAGTTTGACATACGACCTCCGAAAATTTTTCTTTTACAAACAAAACAGAAAACACTTCTCCAGCATCATCACATCCCAAGCCAATATAATTTGCAAAAAGTTAGAGCATTTTTTCTTTTAACTGAAAACACTCTTGGGCTGTTTCCACAGAAACCACATGCAAATATTTGACAACTTTTGTCTTATACTTTCAGACAGAAGACAAGAAAGAAGTAGTACTTTTTCTTTAATTATTTTGATGCAATATAGAAATTAACATTAAAAAATCCAGTGTAATTCATTTTTTTCTTTTTAAACACTTTTGCAACTAACCAATTGTAATAGTTAAGTTTTTTTAAAAAAAATAGTAGACTGTTTGGGTTTTTTTCCTTCATTTAAATGTATTTTGGTCAAGTGTGGTTTAAATCTACTAAGTGCCTTCATTTCTAGCACACTAAAGTGGCTGCTGTAGCTTCACATCTCCCTGTAAGTTTTCCTATGTATGGACACCGGCATTTGAAAGAAGAGCTGCAGTGTTTCTGCCTAACATATTAATCACCTCTGCTACTAGTAATTTATCTTCTCTGATGTCTACATAAAATAAATTACTTGTAATGGCAACAAAAATAGCTATCGAATATACGGCACTGTCCCACTCTGCATTATTAAAGCCTCATTTTAACAACATCAGTGCAGATCCTGTTGGTCTCACCTGCTCAGCTATTAGTTTCAATTTGTCTCCCAACGCTTGCCAACATGCTGGGCGTGTGAGCAGTCCCAGAAGACCTCTTTGGAAAATCTCACTACATTCCCACACCTCTGACAATATTTCACCATACCTCAGGGTAATGCTAAACAATCTTTACATTGTCCTATGCCATCTGTTCAGCATTTTTAAGCATAACTGCTCCATATTGGCGTCTCATGCGTTGTAACCAGTTTCTGTTATACCATACCATTCGTTTTTGTCATACCCTTTCCTTCCAGTTCATTTCTTTTTCATCGCTAGCCAGCGCCGAGTATCACACAAATGTGCTGCATGACGCAGCCAGGAAACTGAAGTAGTGGAGGGAGCATCGCCTTGCTCTTTATTATTGCCAGAAGCAGGATATTCTCAGCTCCCTGCCTAGGGGGACCAGCCTGCATCGCTTCCAGGAGAGCCAGTGGGTATCGTGTGACAAATCCCACGGCTAATAACAGGGTAGCGTGCCCATGCAAGAGGAATACTGCACAGGCACTGAATCAGATACAGATAAGGCACTGCTGCTATAAACTCAGCGTGGACCATCACAGTCCAGCTGTGCCCAGGTGTCTTGCACCACAGGGCAGGAGCACATCCAGCTGGGTGGTCCTTCCATCCAGCAGCCACAAAGGTAAAGCCAGTTTGGGTTTTAAAGCTGCTGGAGTCCCGGGGGCTTGGAGTTGGCCACAGGCACCCTTGCCACCGGGCGACCCGCTGCTCCCCAGGCTTGGCGCTGGCTGGGGAGCACAGAGCCCAGCATTCCCCTATGGCCCTGCTAGGAGCTGGCTCCGGGTCTTTAGCCCTGCACTTAAGCATAGATAAATTACATCAGGCTTCCTCATTTGTAAAATAAGGAAGGTGCGTATCTGTATTTGGGAAGTATTTTGGAGATGAGAGTGAGGATATTATGTATTATATAAACGCTAAAAACACTACTATTGCACTTTTGCTGCTTGAATTAGTCTAACATTTTAAATGGGAGTATTTTATTTAAAAGCTCCTAGCTTTTAGACTCTTCAGTAGACAACATCAGTGACTACGTTCCCTAATAATTCATACCTTCAAGTGCTCGACTGGTATCCTAAGCGAGCGCATTTCCAGTACCTGAGGAATAACAACAAGGTTTCATACTAAGTTGAGATCAAAAGCCCCCTGGAAGAGATGGGATTCTATCTGTAGTCATACTTGGATTCAAGAAGGCCTTAATATTAATTTAAAAAAGCCTGAAGTAGTTCTGAATATTCATGCATTGTTTATTCAGTTCTGGAACAAATCATAAATTAATTGAAAGGCCTGCTGAATTTGCCTAATCAACATCCTGAACTGAGATTTTTGAAATTCTGACCATGTCCCAAACAAATAAGTTGTTGAGGTTTTTTTTGTTGTTGGGTTTGGGGTTTTTTTTGTCTTTCCATAACACTGTTCACTAACCTAAAGCCTAACCATTGCTATTTTTCCAAATGAGCACATGTGGTGACATCCATCTCCCATAACCGTTGACCTCAGGAAGTTAAGAAAACAAAAGGTTTCAAAACCACACTGTGAAATATGGCTGCTAAGATGGCCAGCACATTCTTCTCATTTTTCATTAGCCTCTCCTGTAGCTGTCACAAGACAAATCATCCGGCAGGAAACATCAGCCATGTCTCAATACAGCAGAGTCTAGTTAGGCTTAAATCTATGGATAGACTTTTTCCATAAAACCTCATGGTAGAAATATAAGGTAGCATCTCTTGGGCACATCCTAAACCTGGCATTCAGAGGAAAGTGAGTGGATTTGGGGCAAAGGCTCCTGAAGGGCATATCATGGAGCTGTCATCCCCCTGGGGTCCCAGAGCTGCCCCCTCAGACAGAGCCAGGCACCCCACACTGCTCATGCCCCCCAGATGCCCAGGGAACCACTTGGACAATGCCATCTTTGGCTCCTTACGACCCTGTGCTTGAGCACCCATAAGGGAAATTTGATTTGACCATTTTTTTCTGCATTGGTGAGGTTCTTTTATATATGACTGTGCCTATGCAGCTCAGTTTCACTGTGATTATTCATCCGAGATAGTGAGATGGAAAAGACTATTTGCTATTCCTGCTCCCTATTTTTGCATGCATATGTGCATTCCCATAGCATCAGGTGCCACGTCTAAGACCTTATCTTCCTCCCCTTCTTGGTACTGGACTCAAAGTATACAAATTCTTGCCCTTGCTGTGATGCTCTGAAACTCTCACCATCTGTGTAGGCCAGTAAAGGTGGAAGGGATGGCAGCCCTCAGGTTGCAGAGGGGGAAGCAAGACATGTCACCACCCCTGGAGACATGTAGATGTGGCACTTAGGGACATGGTTTGGTGGTGGACTTGGCAGTATCAGGTTAACAGTTGGACTCGATGATCTTAAGGGTCTTTTCCAACCTAAAATATTCTATGATCCTATGATGCAGTGAGAGGGAGGGAGCAATTTACTGGCATTTTCCCAGGAGCAGGCTGCCGCCAGCAAGGTGCCCCAGCAGCTCAAGCCCTGCCCCGGGGCAGGCAGGCAGCCAGGCACTGCTGGGGGACAGATCTGCAGCCGGGTTAAGTTATTCTGCAAGGAGATGAAGCAGTACTCTGCTTGCCTGCAACAGGAGGGACTGGCCGTCCTGCACCGGTGGGGAAATGCAAAGCAACCCCAAGAGGTGTTAATGGTTTCAGCGAAGGGGATGCTTAATGGGAGTTACTTGGCTTTGCTCCCAATCAACAAAGATAGCTCTGCTCTGGTGTGCCTTTATGTACTTGTTAATTGGAGGCTTAATTGTGTCCTTAAGGCAGAAGCTTTGTGTTTGGGTTTTTTTGTGGGGAGGAATATCCATAGGGAATCTAGGGAGGTTTGTTGTTTAAATTTTTTTAATCTGAGCAAACAGTGGCATTGTTGTTAGGTGAGTCCCAGAGGGAATATCAAGACAGCAAGAAAGGATGGATCAGAGCCAGCCACTGAGGAAAATAATGTACCTCACACCTAGCAAGTGGGAAGTTCACAGGCAGAAAGGTTCCTGAAGCTGTACTTTTAATCCAACCCATAGCCTCAGTGTAAGTGCTGAAAGGTAAGCAGATGTTCAGATCCACTGGAGATCATCAGTTTTTCCATAGTCAGAATTGCCTTATGCCTTGCACAGAGTAAGAGACTGATATTCTCTAGTTGCCTGTGCTAGCAGAGGTGAGGGTCCTAGGTCTAGTAACGCCTGTATTATAACTGCCATGCCAACTATACCTATTCACAAGCAAAAGAGCTAAAGACACCACCATTGATGTTTTAAACCTCTAACCTGAATAATGTTGCTTCCACATCAAAAAGTCCCATTTCCAGAAACTACTGCTAACAGTTGGTTTGAATTGGAGAATTCATTTGACTGACATTAGGCTGCTCAGGACAATCAGGTGTCTGCCATTATTATTCATATCCAGGCTTAGGAGATATGAAATGCGTAAATGTGAATAATTCTGTGCAAACGCCTTGGAAATAAAACACGTGTATTAGCCAACAGCATGTTTTAATAATTAGAGGACAGCAGCCAAGGCATAGCATAGTGGTATTCAGAATGTATCACAACCACTTTTTCTTTCCCTTTTCCTAACTCCCTCTCTCATTTCTGTTGCTGTCATCTTGCCTTTCAGGAGGGAAGGGAAGCCTTTCTAAGCCGCTAACCTTTGGTGCCTGAGGAAAGCTCACCTCCAGCTTCCAAACTGTGCTTCACCCTCCCCAGGTGGGAATGAGGATTCCTATGAAATGCAGCAAAATCGGATCAGAGAAAGCACACGACAGGCCCATTCTGCAGGTTTGTGTGACTCCTCTTTCAGAGGCTTCTCAGAACCAGGCCAGAGAAAAGCCAAAGGATTCAAAAAACGTTGAATCAGTCTTAAAAAATTCAGGACATCGGCCTAAAAGTCACAATGTTTCTAAAAAACAAACCAAAGCAAAGCAACAACCCCTTCTAATTCTTTCATTTGCCTTCTGGTTTCTGAGCAATTTGTATTCACATAGCATATTTAAGCTTTGCTCCTTAAGGACTAGATGTACTTAAAAATAAGAAGAAGAAACAAAAACAACCCTAAGAGAGATTCTTATGTAGCTACACATGACCAGGAACTAAGACTTTAAAAAACAGGAGAAAATATGGACACCCTAATAAAATTGCAAGCTGGCAGTAACCAGCTCACACTTCATTGGGTCACCTTTCAGTGTGGTTTTTGTTCATGTGACAAGCAGGGCCTTCTCCTGGCATTAGCACAAAAATCCATATTCTCTGATATAACATTCAATGATATCTCAAAAATATATACTCCTTCTTCCATACATCCATCTAATAGTGTTTCATAGAGTGTCTTTTGGACCAGCACAATAATCTCAAACCTGGTTATTTTCAGTCTGCTAATTCCATCCTTCACAGGGTTGTAGTTACAATTCAGACCATCTCTTCTTCTCTCAGTGGTTTTAGCCCAAGACCCAGTTGTCCCCTATATGTTCTGCTTTTCACCTATTTCACCTAGCTGCCCCACACCGCCTGCATTGTCCAGAGTCCCTGCCGGCAGCGCTTGTTCATCAGCCAGCTCCTTCATCCCACAAGCCTGGTCCTGCACCATCTATGTCCAAGAGCTAGGATTTGACTCACAGGCCTTGATCACAATCCTGCCAAATCTTTGGGAATTTTGCTATAGATGTCAGGAGGTATTGGACTGTAAATAGCATGTAATTGTGTGGAAAAAAAAGATCAGCATAATTTACCTTTTTATGTGGACTGATGGACTGCATACCGGCATGTCAAGAGGAGAAATCAGAGTTCCTCTTTGGCTTCTGTTGGAAAGCCAGAAGAAAATCGTATCATCTCTGCATGCCTCTCTATGCCCTTCCAGTTTTTTTTTATTTATCTTCTTGTATTGCAGGCTTCCTTAGAGTATGGGCTACCTCACTATCTGCCTTTAGTATGTTAGCACACCAGGAAATCATTTGGGGTCAGATTTCTGGACGCTGCTCCATATTGGAATACAAGTAATCAGAATAAAAAAAAAAAGGCAAAAAAGCAAAAAAGCCCATCAACTAAAAACACCTCTTTTCCTCAGATTCCTTGTTGAGAGAAGCTCAGCGATAAGGAGACCTGCACTGTGAACGGCAGAAAAGTTCAAACAGCAAGAGCCTGATGCAAAGCCTTATTTATTGCAATTCTAATCTACTTCTAATCCACCTTGCTCTAAAGACCACTGCACAGCATAACACAGAGCCTTCAGATAACAAACAGTTACAAAAAAACATTGATTTTTCTGAGCAACATAAGCTGCCAAAAATGCATTCAGCCTCTGTGGAAAAGACCTTCACGTCTGGATAGAGCCAGTGGTGCACACCCTGTTAGCAATTGCCAGCTCTTAGAAAATGACTTTCATCTGGCTGCAGAAAACGCATATGTAAAAGTGAGCCTGGCAGCCCTTCTCAGAGCTTTATTCACTGCAGCTTAAAGGAGATAACCATCCATCATTCCACTGTGCACACCAATCCTGTATCTTGATTACACACAGCATCTGCCATACACGAGATGCTTGGAGTAGCCTATCCCTGTTACTGTTTACTAACTTTCAGGCAAATACTCATGCCTGGCATTTATTTCCTCTGTCCTATGGGTAGAGGTGGGGGAGGGGTTTCCCATCTCCCTTACTATTTTTATAAGTAACTATGAGGTGGGTTTTGTTTTTTTTTCTTATAGGATGGTGCACAGTGAATGGCTCCTCAAAGCGTTCAGTTGTTTCTCACCTAGGCATTGTTTTCACTCATTAAAGACAAACCTTAAAGGACTGAAATTTGGTTCTTATCAGCACACAGAAGTAAATATCATGAAAGTAGAGTAGTAGAAAAAACTGTTGTTGCAGCATTACTGTCATGAATAGTTGCTTAACAGTATATGCCCTTCATGCATGCAGCATTTGGGTAGCCCCTTAAAAGAGATGCCCACGGTGGCTGTCCTACCACCTGCCTCTTCTTCCCAAGATGCCTCCAGCTCTCTGCATGCGGTATGTGTTACTCCTCTGCATCTCAGTGCCAGTTCTAACAGGACATCAGTTTTCCTTCACCAAGCAATTCAGCAGCTGCCTCTGATCCTCCCCTCAGGCTCTGCCCAGCACCACCGGTGACAAAGAGTGCTCAGGGACAGAGCTACAGAGCTGGCCCAACAAACCTCAAGCCATTAGCTGTCTCTTGCTCACAGAGGCTCACGTCTTTTAGGCAGCGTCAGACCTCATCCTTGGAAGCTGAGGGGCTCAGACAAGCCCCTAAACCACAATTTTTCTGGCAGATAAGTAAGGACAGCAAGAAGAACTAGGTTCAGTAGACCCAAGTTTCTTCTTGACAAAGTCAATCTGCCCTTCACCAGGTAGCTTAAAAAACACACCTTCATGCCATGAACAGGCAGAACTTCACACTTGCTAAAACATCAGACTTCAAACTTATGTATAATGTTATCTGTGTGATACCACCTTTGCTCAATGAGGCAACTCTTTTACGTAAGTAAAAGCAATAAATGCTCAGCTACTGTTTGTCATTTGTCATCATTTCCTAATTCACTTGGAAAGGAGTAGATCAAATTACACAGAGGAAATGTTTGGGATAGCAGTGAGAAGTCTGAGTTCTGAGAAACTGTTTGCACCAGTGTCATGAGTATTGCCAGAGAAATTATTGAAACTTGTCCGAGTTGCTTAAAACAGAAGAGGCTCAATAAACACACAAGCAAGTTCTCTTGCAGCCATCAGGGTTTATGCTCTTCCTCACTATGCTGATGCAGACAGAGAACTTACTAGACCATGATGGTCACCAGAAGATATTTGGTCCACCTGAACATCTATCTTACCAGTATGAATAGCTATTTTGAAGGGTGCCCTGGTACTCTTTCAAACACTGCATTAAGGGATTGTGCATGTTCCTGTATCCCAAATTTAAGGAGAGCCACCTTGAAAGAATGGAAACTCTTTTCCATTCATCTTAACATAGTTTGTAGGTTACTGATAAATACAAATAAACAACTTATTCATAAACTCCAAATACAGATATTTCTGCTTCAACACTTGTAGAAGCAGGTGAACAGACATGAAAAGAATACTATGTGTGACTAGGGAGTATTTAGATTTATATCTAGGTCTCTCTTGCCCTGCCTTTGTAAGTTGAAAAACTAGCAGGCATTTCACATTTTGCTGTCTAGGGAGCTAGTTTTTGAGCAACCCTGTGTTCATAGGAACAAAGGAATCTCTCTTAAATAGCCCTATATTCATGAATGACTATTAGGGCTTAGACAAACATCCTTCATCCTATTTGTTCTAGCCCTGGAGAATATTAATATTCACATCTTCCTCCACACCATCCCATCCAGAGATTTCTTCACCTATACTCTGTAAGGAAAGAGTTTTGACCTTCCAAGCGATAATTCATTGGCTGCCATGTTCATTGGCTATAACTAAGTGCAATTTTCACCTGTCCAGAGAGTAAATGGAGTCAAGTAATGAGTATTTGACCAAGCCGTTTGGCAGATGCATCCATGGACGGACAGCCTGTGGTGGGTAATAGCCTAATCCTGGAATAAGGTTTCTCTTCATTTTATGGACTTTAGACCCCCTGCCATTTTATACCTTCTTAATCATACTTTAATCTCGCAATTAGACACAATGATAACTAATCCCTCTGGAGTGCTAATAGGTTTACAGCTCACTCTGAAAGATACCATAATGGAAAGGAGCTAGGGACTAATCTTCAACATCCCATCTTGCATTAACAGGGAGAAGGGCATGTGTCCACATAGAGTAATTTCCAGTCTTTGTTGCCATTGCTCTCACTGAGTATAACAGCAATCGCTAAAGAGAGAAGATAGTAATCGCTGATGGTACATGAGAATTAAGCCTGGCACGAACTGGGGCTGAAGGGTTCAGATCCAATTTAAAACTAATGCAGGTCTTCAAGGCACAGCTATAGGTGGAGATCATGTGGAATAGTATCAGTCCACTCTAATATTAGAATGCAGGATAAGCCAGGCTGTTGCTTGACAACTTATGGCTTATGTATTACACAAGCCTAATCCTGCACTGTGGGCCAACATAGAAAGGGTCACGGACTTGCTTCCTACCTTTAGAGTGTTACCATAGTCAATAGATTAGGAAACAAAACAAAAAAAAAAAAAAAAAAAAAAAGGGAAAGAAAAGGAACTTTCCTGGCAATGCTCAGACCCTTTAAAAAAAAAAAATCTTCCCAGATTTCTCTTTGATCGTAATTTTGTTTGCTTTATATGTTTTCGAAGGCTCTCTTATGTGTCAAACTCCTATTCTGCTGCTTTCATCCAGATACAGTTTTGCAATGAAAAGCTTTGTTCTCTTCCAATATTGCAAGATGTGTGATTGTTAATCTACCCTGTTATTCAACTCTGTATGAAGTTATCAGACCTTGTTCTTTACTGGCTTCCACTGATGTACATCAGGAATCTTTCCAAAGATACGGCACTCTAATATTGAAGTAAGCAAAAGGAGGTCCAGATCTTGCATGCTTCCTAGGAGCTACTTCAAGATGGGGGGACTTTGTTCTTTGTTTTGTTGTGATTGTCTTTCTGCAATGAATCTAAAAAAAGGCTTGAGTTTTTCCAGGCAATTTTAGCTGGCATTCAGCCATTACTCTACAGGGAGGCATGGAGCAGGTAGGCAAGGTATTGTATCACCGCTGCAGACAAAACAGTAAGATCATAGTCATACTTTTTTATATTGTTAGCTCTAAGATTTGACCAGTTTTAACATACCAGTGACTCAAAATGTCTTACGTGCTGGCATTGCTCACAGTAATGCTCTAACTCATTCCTATTGAACCATACAAAAGAGATGACTGGAAGCTATTAAAGTCTTCATCTGCCCTCCAGCCCCAGCAGTGTCATTCAGGCAAGAGGTTCTGAGCCCTTTCAAGCCCACCACACATTCCCCAAATTGGAGATTTTTGAGGAATAAACTCTCATTTTTAGCACAAAGCCACTGGATGCCAAGAACTGCCATTGTGCAAATGACATGCTCCAAGACACGTTTTACTATTCAGATCCCAAATCCCCCATTTTCTGTTGACTTTCATTGCTTAAGCTAATATCATTCCGCCTACTCTTTCAACTGGGTAGAAGGGCTTAGTCAAACCCCACTGCAGTCAGAGGAACACAGTGCACATGTGTAACGGAGTAGAAATTGTTGGCTCAGAGCATATTCATTTGTTGTGTGTAACTCAGTAATAAAAAACAAATGCAGAGACTTCATTTTATATATAATAAAAATACTGCAATATTTTATGTGTCTCATTTTAGCAGCCTGTTTTTAAATAACAACCTTATTTTTTTCCAATTGCAAATCTCTGAACAGAGGAGCAAAACATTAAAGTATTTTTAGTTTACGGGCTAAACGTCCAGCCCAGCAGTTTGCTGGTAATATATGTATACTGATAATAACCACAACTAACAGGGGATGCAATGCGGCCTCAGTTATTTCTCTCTGCTCTGCAAGAACATGCTCCTCCTGTTAAGAATTCAGATGTCAGCCAAGATTGCTAACTGCATCGGTTCACACTTCCCTGAAGAGAAGCAAAATGGTAGATTGCTCTTTGAAATACCACAAAGCCTTTCTGAACACCACAGCTCGGCTGCTCAGGGAACAGCACTGAAATTTTAATTTTTCTTCTTAAGATAGTTGTTTTTAACCAATAAGCAGGGTCCTGTTGGAAGCTTGTCACTTTGAAATAGGCACACTTCTCTGAGCACGTAATGTTGTTGGTCTTTCACCAGGGAATGCCAGTGATGCTGAGGGACATCCTGAGCTTAAAAAGATATGCAACAGAGTTTAAAGATATATAAGTGGAAGCCACTTTGCACATGAACACATCCTGCCTTTCCAGAACATTTGTTTTTATCTCCTGAGAGTCCACTGATCTCTGTAGAGCATGGTGTGGGTCTGACCCACAGCCAGCTGATGTGGGCAGGAGTTTCTCCCAGACTGCTCCAGGCAGAGCCCATACACAGGGCTCCTCAAGGTGCAGGCAGGGACACCCAGCACCACAGATGGGCAGGTAAAAATGTTCTGTTTTGCTTTGGGTAAAACGTTAAGGGTGCTGTGCAATGAATGCACCATGAGTGAAGTATCACTAGAGATGTCAGCCCAGAGCCGCCAAGAAGTGCAGAAAATTTGGTGTGTCCTGGTTTCAGCTGGGATAGAGTTGATTTTTTCTTCCTAGTAGCTTGTATAGTGCTGTGTTTTGGATTTAGGATGAGAATAACGTTGATAGCACACTGATGTTTTAGTTGTGTCACTAAGTAGTGTTTACACCAGTCAAGGACTTTTTAGCTTCCCATGCTCTGCCCAGCGCACAAGAAGCTGTGAGGGAGCACAGCCAGGACAGCTGACCCAAACTGGCCAAAGGGCCATTCCATACCATATGACATCATGCTCAGTATATAAACTGGGGGGAGTTGGCCAGGGGGGCAGCAATCACTGCTCAGGAATGGGCTGGGCATCCGTCAGCGGGTGGTGAGCAATTGTATCATGTATCACTTGCTTTGTATATTATTATTTTATATTATTATTATTATTATTATTACTACTACTCTATTTAATTTTACTTTAATTATTAAACTGTTCTTATCTCAACCAATGAGTTTTCTGACTTTCACCCTCCCAATTCTCTCCCCCATCCCACTGGGGTAGGGGGAGTGAGCGAGTGGCTGGGTGGTGCTTAGTTGCCAGCTGGGGTTAAACCTCAACATGGTGTTAATTATGATGTGTCACAGCAGCATTTTTATACTATCAAACTGAATTTGCAGTTTCCACAGAGACTCTCCAAATCATCTTGGTATCATTCTGGTAAAATCTGTAGTGAAAGACAATAGCTTTCCTGGAAGCAGACAGGCTTAACACCTTCAAAAATGAATTCATCAGCAGGGCCAGACATCAGCTCTCCTTAGTTTACTCCTGAATCACATCACCAGTGTTGACATTACAACACTTTTTTTTTTTCTTCCTCCTCTGCAGTTGCTATATTTCAATTAGGATGTGTTTTAGGATACCATGACCACTGGAAAGGAATAATCATCATCCTCTAGAACATGTACCACAGTCCCTACAGAGGCTGAACTGGGAGAACTGGAACCAAGCAGCCCTTTTCGTTTTTCCCACCCAGAGGGTTTGGAGTGAGCAGGATGTATTGTTTCCCTCCAGTCTTCGGAGGTGAAGACAAATTAGCCTTTGCTTCTGACAAATTGGCTTCTTGTTTTCAATAACAAAGTCTCCTAATTGAAAACGTAAACCCTGATTTGAAAATCCCTTGTGTTTTCACACTTTGCTTTTATCTTATTTGTGCTTCTTCACTTGATCATCTTTGAAAAGCATTTATGGAAAATGAGACAGCCCCAGTGCCTCCCATTACAATAATGATAATCATCACTGATGGGCATGACTTTACAGGTGGGGACAGAGGAATGTATTTAGAATCACAGACAGAAAACAGTTTTTACCACCAGCCTGACTCTTTCCCCTATCGTGTACTTTTGGTAGCAATTAAGTTATCCTGTTTATACAGAGGGGAGTGTCTTGGAATAAAATACTGGTCAAAGTGGGAAAACATTGGTGAATCTCTCACCAGGAAAGTACTGTACCATTGTTATTTTCCCCCACTTAAGTGTCAAAACCAACAGAGGCACACACTACACAGTGGAGCATTGCTGGAAAGCGCTGCTGGGCTCAGCAGTCCCGGGGCTCGCTCTGCCTTTTCCTTCTCCTCCCAGTACGATGCCAGCAAGCCAGCTCCTGACTTCTGGTTGTTGCTTCAAGAAAAGAGCCCGAGAGGGCTCTGCTGAGGTTTGCTTCATCAACAAATGTCTGAGAAGCACCCTGGGATCCAAGGCTTAAGCGACTATCTGGAAGATGGTACAAACCAACTCGCTCCTCCACCAAAAGAGGAAAGCAAGAGGACAGTGTGCTCGCCCCACAGCAGTTTTCTCGCCATGGGGAGATAGGGTGCTCGGAGAGAGGAGCAATGTCTCATCTTCCCTTCCTGTTTTCTTTGGGCCCTGCAAAGCGCTCACTAATTAGGCAGTTGCTCTGCCCCTGAGAAACAATGAACAAACGAGCCAATTAGCCCCAATTCATTGGTAAGCTTGAAGCCAACCCACAGCAGCAGTTTTCAGAGCAAATTTCCTCACTGGTGACTTTATTTTGTTACCATTTTTACTGCCATCTAATTGAAGCCACTGATGGCTAATTGCTTCATTTATCATCAAGTTTACAGGCCACACACTGCAAAGCTAATTAGAGACCAGACATTGTGTTTCAGCCTCCCTTTGAAATATTGCTGGCATTTACATGTAATTCCAATTCATTATGTTTCAAAGAAGCTGAGAGAGTGGGAATGAGAAGATTATTTCTAAAAAACAGCACTGAGATTAGGCAGGCCCAGATTGCACTCTAACACAGCTGTTTTAAGCTTATTGGGAAAGGGGGGGGAGGAGAACTCACAGTTTTCCCCCCCAGTTTCTGACACTACCAAGCGCAAACCCAAAACCCACATAATGAATCTTGTATAAACGCTAGCAGTGAGCTCTGCTCTGCACGCACAGTTCTCAACCGTACCGATTTTCACAGGGAAGTGGTGAATTTTGCACTTGAGGTGAGAAATACTGCCCTAAGGATTTAAATCTGACAAGTGCCAAGGTCTTGAAGGTTCCTCTGTTTGGTGTGGAAAGAGGGGAAGGCAGACCTCGGCGTTCGCCACGCATTGATTCGACAATAAATCACCCGAAGCCTGCAGACATTTGGCAGATCTGCAAAGAATTGTTGTTATTTTAACTGAAATCTAATAGATTTTCTACTTCTAAGGCATTTTCAGATAAATG
Source organism: Platalea leucorodia (assembly GCF_965183815.1). NCBI lineage: Eukaryota > Metazoa > Chordata > Aves > Pelecaniformes > Threskiornithidae > Platalea > Platalea leucorodia. Next base: position 27,957,802 of record NC_138825.1, on the reverse strand, counting down.
CCTCCGATTTGGACCCAGCTTTGCTCTTGCCTTGCACAGGTTTCCCCACTACATTCACTGGGCTACTTTTTGGACAGAGGTACACAGGACCCAGCCCTGAGTGAGAATAAAACTTATTCTCTTTCCTGGACGTTGTTTGATATTCTCCTGTTGCAACTATTCCGCTTCCTTCCCCTTTTTAGGTCCCCTACATCCTGACGGGCTCATTTCTCCCTAAATAAACTTAAAGCACAGGAGCAAAATGCATTTGTTGCCTGGGAAACATGCAATTCAGTATACGAGGTGGCCATCCTAAGAGAGCCGTAGACCTCCAAGGAAGTTTTTATATCAATAATTGTAACCAACCAGAAGTACCAGGTTAGTATAACATTCCCTGCTACTCGCTTGTTACTTTTCAAAATGTTTGACGAGTTCCTCGTTATAGCCTGTGATCTATTTTGGTTTTATGTAGAGTCTTGGTCTTCACTTTAGAAATGTTTTACTGTAATAGTAAGAGAATTTGACAGAATTTCAAAAGGGAGTAGAAATCGCTGGCTGAGGATTGCTGGTAAACTCTTCATTGTATCATCACTCTGTCTCATTAGCTCCCCTTTTTCACTTCAATTCAATGACTGTTTTCTGTACCACACTGCTCCTTTGAAACAGTCCTATCTCCTCAGGCCTTCTAAATGACACTAAATATATTGCAATAGCATTTGATATCCTGCTTCTGGCACTGATAGTACACTATCGACAACAAACCCTCTCTCTCCCAAATATTTACACCACTATTTTTCTCTAAGAACTACTCAGAGGGGTGTCCCCCCCGGGGAGACAGACTGGGTGTGCTCCAAGAAACGCTCTGTTGCCTCACACTATGGGGTTACTTTCCAGTTAAGTTATGATGGTTCCTAAAGACCCCAGCAATGATCATTTTGCTTCTTGCCAAGTAAGGAAACTATTATTAGCAGGGCAATAATATTATATATTTTCTCAGATATGAATCTAGTGGCATACATTAAGTTCAGTCATGCATAAGCTCACTGTAAGGCAAACTCTGGGAGTATCTTATATGACACATCATGGAAGTAAACTGTATATCAATACATGATTATTATATTTATCGAGGATTTCTTCCAGCTGATTCACAGTGCTTGGTAATGAAAGCAAAGCCAGAAAGGGACAACATCCACCACTAAGAGCCAAGCACCACCTCTCAGGTAACAGCACCAAAAAAATAAATGCAGAGAGCCTTGTACTTATAGTAGAGAATCTTGCAATAATCAAAGTAAGAAGCCAGGGTAATTGTACCAAGAACCTAGTCCCAAAATAAAGGTTACAATGGGTGTAAAAGCTGATCTTGGTCTGCAATTAAAGAATCATGTGTAAGGACTCATCCTGGTTGAATGGGGAGTTTTCTGAACTGGGAACAGGAGATCCTCAAATGGTTTACTGGGCTGCCTCCAGTTTTCTTCATCAGTGAGCACCCTTTCCTCTGTCTTTTCTTCAAGTAAGAGCCAACTGTAATCCTTTTTGGATATTTTGTGTGTGTGTTAGTGTTGTTACCACAATGCCTCAAGAGAGCATCTATCTCAGCTGAAAGCAAGGCTGAGGTGGCATCGACATACAGATTCCAGCATAGCCAAAAAAAAAAAAATCTTAACTGTTCTGTAGCCCTCACAGATATGCTGGCCATTGCAGGCAATGATAACAGCTTTAGAAACCTCAGCATTAAGCATCACCTTGTGACAGAAAAGCGGTTTTCCCAAGCTACCTTGTTTTTTGGGACAGTTTCCCAAAGCACCTTTTCATCAAGATTTATAAGCAAGTTTTAAAAGGAAAAAAAAACCTGATGGGCTTTATCAACAAAGGAGAGACCTAGCTTTCCCTCCTTCCTCCAGCCTGAACCCAGTTTACTGCTTTAACATTCTGCTCCAGCATCCAAGCTTCATGCTGTAATTCGATCCCTCCAGTGACAAGAAGAAAAGCAGTCTATGCTGGTTTATTTTTCTTATGCAGCAACAATTAACAAGTTCCTATATGTTTCCTGTTTATATGATACAGCTCTTTCGCAGGGCAAAAGCCCGGAAGAAACTGATAGGCCTGGAAAAGGTTTGCAATAAAGGCTACTCGAAATACCCACCGATACAACTAGACCCGTTTCCTCTGTGAAGAGCGTAAAAGGATGGATTTAAATTTGGATGTAAATGCTGTCAGGACTGGCTAGAGGTAGCAGCAGGGAGAGCTTTCTATAGGTGACACCTGTGGGAAAGCTGTTCTGCACCAGGAGTAGCAAGTAGGGACATTTCCCATCACAACTTTAACTAAACAACTATTTAAAAAAGACTGTGCAAAACATATACACTTCACAAATGCATTAGAAACAACCATTTTTTAAACAGGGTAATAGTAAAGAGGGGGGTTGATTGGCTGCTGCTTATTTTTTAAGGGGTCTCAAGATAACATACGCCATCAATCTTGTCACATCTCTAAGATAAAAAGTTATACTTGATCTTCAGTGAACACTACTACACATGTTGCCATTTGGCTTCTCTGCTTGAGTACCTAATCAAACTAAACTGTGCTTGCTGTTATGCGGGACATTATGTTCTAAGGCCTTCAGTGATATCGACTATGGTTTACAGGTCTCGGAGGGTTTTTTTATTTCCCCTGTTATTTATGGAGTTTTACACAAACTGCTAGCCACTAGGAACACTCTTTGTATTGGGTACTTTCCCCCTCACCCCAGTCACATGTTTGACATTTTTAGTTTTAGTTTTCTCTCTGAGCAGAATTTTACATTGAGAAAGTGAGCTTTCATTTCAAGAGAAGGCATGAACCATAAGAGGAGCTTAGACAGCTCCCTTCCTCTTTGAATAGGGCCTTAGGAACAGGCCGTATAGGAGCAGACTGTAGTCCGACTGTCTCTGATAAGCAGCACCAGCGAGGCACTGGTGTAACAGCTAACCCACCGCCTGAAGAGATGGCTCTAGTCCCATTCCGGCCACTGGTTTGCTGGATAACCTTTCCATCACACTGTACCATGATTTCTCATTTAACAGGAGCTTAGCATCGCCAGTCTTTTTTGTAAAACACTTCAAGAGGAAAAGTCTTGTAGAAGATTCAGGTGCCATCTTTTTGCTACAATTACATTAGCAGAAGATATTAAAAACCCTACTGCTGGAAATGTAGTTAGTGCCAATATTCCTGGCTTGTCTTATTTTGATTTCAGATAGTTCCAGTCATGAACAAAGTTTGACATCATTCCAGAAAATTTAACTACATATCAAAATAGCTGCAATGTTGTTTTGTGTTTTCCATTTTCTTTTTTTCTAAACTATTAGCTCAAGAACCAGAAAGTAATATAAAACCACCCAAAGTTTAAAAGACCTACAATGTTTCATTCTGATCCTCACTTTAAGATCAATTAAGCCATGCAAAAAGGTTTGGGATAGTCAACTTATTTTTAGAAATTGAAGACCAAACTGCTGGGACAAAATTCAATGTGTACCTGTCATGCAGGAGAACAGCACAAGTTCTGGTCAAACAGAAGTCCATGCTTGAAAAATGTGCTTTAAAACTTCCTTGGACTTGGCCTAATTGAGAGAAATTTAATCTAAACTGGCAGACTGTTCCCCACTGATTTCAGTGGGAGCTGGGTCAGAGGCCCCGTGTACCACAGGCTCCAGCACCCTGTACTGCTACAGGGTCCCACAGAGTTAGGGTCGGCCTCAGGTGTGTCTGCTCCAGAACCATAACTTCATGCATCCACATTAAATTCCCCTTTTCATCCATTTAATCTTTAAGCTTCAGTTTTTCATTAACTTCTTAAACTTCAGTTTTTGGATATGTATTCGTGGACTGCCAGATCTAGACAAAGAAGCTGCAAGCCTGAGGACAGTTACTGTGTTCAGCATCCAAACTTCTCTGAAGAGATCACTTCATGTGGTTGTACAATAGTAAGTACTGTGACTTCAGCATTGTTTTTTTATCTTTCCAAAGATCTTTTATTCCACTAGTTGTTTGTTATATTTAATATACATTACGCCAGCAGTTTCTCCTCTTGCAGTTTGCTTGGGGCTATTATTAACAAAGGTTTAACATATACAAAATTATTCCTCAGATGTCCACGCCAAGTTTTCAGACTGTGCATTAAGAAGTTTACTTGAAAACTGCTGGCAAGAAAAGGCTGGATAAATTAAAAATGGGAAAAAGATTAACTTCCCATATTCTAGTTCAAAAAATAGTGGAACAGATTTCATTCACATTTCCCAGGACGGTACTGAAGAGAATGGTTTCAAATCAAAATGATTGCTTAACCTTAACTGTAGAGTTATGACATGAAAAAGCTATAATCATCAAATTAAAGGGGTAAAATTTAGGCAAAGTGTGGGTTGAACCGTCCTAGGATCTATGGTCGGTCCTATGATGTGAAGTGGGATATGGAAAAGGAATAACATAATAATAACATACATTTTTAGTATCTTTCATCCACAAGAATTTCAAAATGCTTCCCAGACTAAACATGAAAGTCCGGATTCTGATTTCTGCTCCCCTGGTGTAAATCCAAAGTGATTTGACTGAAGTTATGAGAGTTGACTCTTCATTTACAAAACTGAAATGGAGATCAGAGGTTTGGCCCTATTGTAGGCGTACAGTAATGGGTTTCATTTGTGCACTGCTCTCATTCAAACAGCTATAATTTGACGCAAATTCGTTTTCCAGTATTGGGAGAACTAGAACTGATAAATCTGGCTCTCAAATACATACAGCAAGAAAGAAGAAAAAGCAGTAATGCAGCTTTTTAATGTTCATCCAGAGATGTAAAACAGGCAAGTATCCCTGTGAGTACAAAATATTATTGCTTTAATTCAGATCAGTAAAAAGCCTCTCCAAGAAAACACTGAAGTAAGAGCGGGAGGAGGCAGAAAGAAGGAATATATTAAAGCACATGAATTTAAACTACGAAGATGCTCTCTGTCCAGTCCACTCAAGAACTCTTTTTTGACAAGAAAATAAGTTGTGGGTTTTTTTTTGGTGCAGCACCCCTCATTCCCAGCCACACCCAGATCCTCTCTGAAATGTATGAAGATCTAGTTTTCTTAGCTCTACAATCACTGCCTCTATAATTTTATTGTGCTGTGAGAATTAGGAGCAAGAGATCCTTCATGACTATCAACATTTTCCAAGTTGGCTTGGGAAGACATTGCAGCCAATCTGCAAGCTTTTTTTTTTTTTAAAAAAAAAAAAAAAAAAAAAGCCTAAGCTCTGTCCTAAAGTTTTGCTTTCTGGACCTGATCTGATGCTTGCTGAAGTTCACTACAGCTTCTCTAGTAATTCCAGTGAGACCTAGACTGGGGTCTTCTATGACCCTAGAGCTGAAGTAGATTTTTTTTAGGCTTCTTCATGAGAAGAAAGCTGCTAGACCGTTTTTACACACCCTGCAAAAATACTCCCTCAACCTTTTTTCCGGGGCAAAGACCAAGGGGCAAAGATCTTTCATGGAGAGGAACATCTCTACTTTTGTCTGCTTTTGCAGAAAATTGTACCCTTCCTAATCCAACTGTGTGTCAGCAAATAACTTAAAACTTCCCAGGAGAGTATTTATCTGATCTCAGGTCAGCAAGAGTGGCTTTAGAACTTAAACTGCTGGTATGTAAAGAGCAACAAACCCTGCAGTTTATTTGAGCAGCAGGGTCAGAAAGCAAGCATGAACCTAGAGGAAAAAGTTATAAAAAGTTCCCTTTGAATGATGAACATTAAACTATCTGCTGTTATTTAAATAAACAGGTTTGCACACACCACTGATCAAGACTGAAAAAGTCCTCTTGTATTTCTGGGCTTCTGATTTCAGACAACCAAGGGTCACCACCAACTCAAGTCACCATCTAGTAAGTGAGTTTGCCAGTTCTCGGCCTTCTGCAATTGATCTTTTTTTAAAAAAATGGGATACTGTGGCACTACAAATTAATGATGCTACCAATCCAAAGTTCAGTAGCCTAAGATTTAAATTAGTTATGGTCAAAAAGGGGACAGTGGTTACTGACACAACTCCTTTCAAATTTTTCACATCTGACACAAAAATCCTCATCTAATTAATATCCAGGGAGCAATTCTCTGGCTGCATTACTATACAACTAAGCCCTGAAACAGAGACTGTGAATTTAAGAAAAATACTATGATTTATATACAGGCTGTCATGGGGACTGCTAAAATTAAATTAGTCCTTCATAGTGATTTTGTAATGACTAATGTTAATTAAGACACAATTTCTTTATACTGACTTAGGGAGGCCCCTTATAGCCTGTCCATTAAATACATGCTTGCCAACTAAAAAACACAGAGAAATACAGAGGAATGAGATTTTTAAGGAAGCCTTTGTCTGGCCCCTGTGTTCTTTCCCATCTGGACCAAATACACAGTGCAAGGGTGTATTCTATTTGAAGAAATAAAATTCTTTAATAGTCTATTGGGCAGTAACCTTGCCTCATCACTCAGCATGGTATGGACCAGTGCCTGAGCATCTCTACTCCTCCAAGGAAAGGAGAGAGGACTGATTTTAGCCTCTACCACTCTCTCACTAGGATTTTACCTACATTGACTCTGTTGCTAGTCTTTGCCAGCCCCCAGGATGCAAGGATCATGCAGGAGCCCTGGGGAAGGAGCAGGGGGAGGCACAGCCAGGCTGTGGCTCTGTTAACCAGCCACAACCCTCTGGCTACTGCTGGCTCACAGCTTGGCTCCCAGTTCTTCAACCCTGACAGAGGCTAAAAGCAAGTGCTTTCTTGAGCAAGGTACCCTGCAAAAGCAGCCTTTCATTTCTGAGCAAAAACACTCCACCTGCTGCCATTTGCTGTGTGCAGAAATGCAGGACTTCCCATACGCTCTCCATAAAAACACAGGATTGCGACAAGGAGGAATGTTTGAATTATACAGTTTGGTGTTTTTTCTCCTTCTAATGGAACAATTCTGACAAGGCCTAAATACTTCTCAAATCAAAAAGAGATAACCCTAGAGACAGGTAGGTTCTGATGTGCAAGGTAAAGCATCTGGAGTTCCCACTGACTTCAATTAGAGCTTCAATTACCGACTCCTCCCTCAAGCCAGACCTTCCCCTTGATGCAGAGGTGGAAACGGCTCTGAGCAGTTTGGAGAATTTTCAGAATGTATAAAAAAAAAATGTCACTGCTCTCCTGTTCATTTCTACAACAATTATAACAGGATGGGCTTTTTAGTTACAACCATTTTCAAACAGAGCCAAGGAGCTAAGACCCGAGTGCGAATGGCAACGTTACAGTCTGACAGAATGGGATCTGGGTAGAGCCATCTCCTTTCCTATGCCTAAAAAGTGCATGCTTTCAGTGCATACAAAGGGGGAAACATGCACCCCAGGCGTTTGTTTCCTTCCCTGGCTCAGGTCATCATCACAAGTAACAAAAGTGAACAACAGATTCTAGCACCTCCCTAATGGTCTCCACCTGTCTTTGCTGCATGCAATATGGAAAGGAAAATATTCCCCAGCATCCCTGAGGGTAACAGTGTCAAAAGATATCAACGCACTCTCATCATTAAAATCCTTCTATGTATTTCTAGAGTACCTGGGCTATTTGTACAAAACGAACAAAAACTTCGTTGTTACGCCCACTGCCTTTAACAGGGTATGGGAACAATCTATGGATAAAAGATGTGTTTGGTACAAGCCCTTATCACCTTGAAAATCTATTGCAGGTGAATTCAAGAGTGGTTTATAAATCCATTTTAAGGGGAATCATTTCTTCACTCTACTCCTCAGCACTCTCCTCCCAAAAAGCATTCTGAAACCTCAGATGCGTACGTTAGCCAGTGAAGACTTGTTGTTTGGAAAATCTCATCTACAAGGTTACATGCACATGTTCATTTCAGCAGAACTACTTTATTTAAAGTATCAGGCAGCACAGCTGCCACTGCTAAGTGCTAAATGAATACACAATAAAATTGCTTTTTAGATTATTAACAGGTAATCAAAACCTTCCAGAGGACATCAGTTACTCCTTCTGATACTGCCAACATTGGCTTTCCTCTGTATTTCCCCTGAGTTTCCTGTAAAAAACCCAGATGGGTCTGACCCACCTTTCAGAGCTACGCACCCCAGATGCAGGTAGCTAGTCCAACTGTTGAAGAGAGAAGCGTAGAAAAAAATGGAGGGCATGTGGGGATCTATATAGCTTGTAAAAGCCTAATGAAAGTTGATTACTTAATTAATTAAGCAGTCAGAACCTGAAGGGCTGCCTCTGAAATGACCCAGAGAACTCCCACGTCCTTGAACAATCTGGATATTTGTCCCCACCTGCAATCAGGTCATGTTTGTTACTATTTTCTCCTTCTAATATCTGTGGACTCTCAGCATTGTAACCCAAATAAGATTTTCAACACAGGTTGTTTGCAGATTACTGTGGAAATGAGGGAATCCTGACCAGAGCAGAGAATCTGGAGTACCCTTTTTTGCATTTATAGCCCCATGCTGGGAGGTCTTCAGGGAAATCAGTGAAGCTGCCTGTGTCTAATTTACCCTTCATAACACTACCACCTGCCTGTTGCAAGTCCTACTTCGCATTTGAAAAGTGTTTGAGACAGCCAAATAAAGGAAGTACTAGAAGTACAAAAATGACTTAGTCAATAGCGTATCAAACCAAACAGTGAGTACTGTTTGGCATAAGAACCAGTGACACATTTTCCATGCAATATGCTAAAGAGCTGAAGCTGAAATCTAGTGCATCAAGTCAGGAAAATGGTCTTAAAGTGGGATGTTAGCTATACTAAGCAGGCGTTTTTACAACTGGCTGTATGGAAAAGCTGAGATGTACCCTATCAGTACTGAGATTTGCATTTACAAATATATTCCCTTACTCATGCTACAGTCTCATTCAAATGGGAATTTCCATTGCTTTTACAGTGCATGGGTCATATTAATTGCTTTAACAAAGTAGGTTTTTTGTGTCTAGTGAATTGACCTTCAGGAACCAAACATAATTTTTGCAAGGAGAGAGAAAGGAATATATTTCTATGGTAAGTTATTATAGAACTGGCCAGGTTAACACCACCTATATGCCAGTTTTGCACCTGGAGTTTGGCGTATTTACTCCAGCAGTCTTGGAGTGCTTACTCCAACAGCACAGACCCCATCCTGTGCAAGGAATGGGAGGAGGCGGCACAGAAACCCAGCAGTGGGACAGTGGAAGCATCGCTCGCCCATGGCTGTTTCTGGAAGGCATCCTGGTGAGGTTTGCTCGTTCAGCGCTGCACTACCTCAGAAGGGACTGCAATGCTTCTTATGCATATGCAAATATGACATGTTTTCCCACATGCCAAATGGTGTTGGATTTGTCCAGAGCAATGGCTAAGGAGGCCTAAATATTTGGCCAGAGCTTTGTCATGGTGCTTCCTCTCATGCCAGACTTGCTATTAACATTTTCTTTATTTTGGAAATGACTCGGTGAAAGGAGGGAGGAGTGCCACTCTGTACCCCAGGCTCACAAGTAACTAAAATATTTCTTATGTAAGGACCCGTCAACGTTTTCTTCTTCAACACAAATCCCGCGCTGTGAAAGCCTACTGCTCCCCCTCACCTTCTCTGTCCTCTGTTTTTCTCGTGACAAAACCAGTGACATGACAGTTCTTAAATAAATCAGCCCCCGGTTGTGCTTTATGATGTCATGGTGAGCGCAGGTCTGACCCTTAGTAATCAGCATCTCGGCACACCAGGAAGCTTCCTGCTTTAACCACTCTAGCAGCCAAGCAAACTTGCCTACACTGCAGAAATGATGTGAATTACCTCACCTCTGTGTATCGTAATAACCCTTACCACACATTATGCCAAATGTTCAGCACTGAGCTGCAAGGAGCCAAAATGCAGACAAAAACCCAATAATGTCTAAAACAGAGTTCAAGTGAAGCTGGGTCCATGCCAGGCTGCGGAGATCGTTCTTCATGTCAGCCTCAGATCTGACTCTTGTGCATATGAACTAACGAAAGGGACAGGGAATAAAACAGCACTTGAGTTATTCTCACAGAGCAGGTACTTAATAATATCCACATTTCCAGCATTTGAACGTTATACTTTTATTAAGCAAAAAACCACTCCCACCAAATATCCCTCAGTTGCAGTAAAGGCTGTGAGCATGATTTTATTTCAGCCTGTGAACAAAGCCATATGGATTTCATCTGAGGGATTTGGGGGGTTTGATTCTTATAAAAGTCATGATGTCAAACTAAACTTCAGATCAGTCCCAAAACATATGCAGTGTGACAGCCGACAATGGAAATTACACAATGACATTCTTCGGCCCAGCAACATCTTCAGGCTCAGCAAGGAATCGAGCACAAATGTGGATGAGCTTCAGCTTTCCAAATCCGAACGAAAGGCGGCGCCTGACACTTGAATTATGCCATCCCACAGCTGGGGACGTATTTTGACAAACATGTTTCTCACGGCCACAAGCCATTCTCAAACTTCTTAGAAGATTCAGTATTCTGAAGAAACTGCAGTCCCATGCCCCTCGCCACACAGCCTTTCCTACTTTTGGATATCCCTCCATTTATCTCCTCAACCGTAACCTGCAATATGGGCTTTATAATGCCCATAGTTTTCACACGGTGCACAGCTCTAAGTACAGCAATGTTAGCGGGGATGTTCCTCAGAGGGCTTGGGCTCGCAATCAGTGAGCATCCCTAGTGCTCTCCAGTTACTTCCTTGACATTAATCCAGAAGGAAAAGAAGCCTACACCAAAAATACACATCAGATTCTTCAAAAAACAGGACTCAAGGGTCTACGCACAATGTCTCTTAGGCTGTGGCTACAGCCGGTGGGAGGGTAACTGGTAAAGCAAAATACAACATCAAAAGAACTTTTAAACACAGCAAAATAGCTACCTATTTTTGCATCTTGTGAGAAGCTGCTTAGAAACATAGAAACACATTTAAGGTTATTATACATTCAAAACAAAATTCAGGATATGAAACAAGATCTAGGTTTATTGGCTATGTGCTTTCCTATTCAGCCCAGCCAAAAAGACAAAAAAAGGCCTGTTTACTTTTAATGCCAAAAAAATTACTAAAACATTTATAACAGCTGGTCATACTACTGAACAAACCACTCAATTAATCAGCTAACTACCGTATGTTTGAAAGAGACAAAGCAAGTTTCCATTCCTAATAAAGTGCAAAATATTGATTAGTTCCGGGACAACACATGAATAAATTACTTGTGTTCATAATTAGGCTTTGCAGTGTCCAGAAATTCTAGGTACTTTTCACACATCATTTATCAATATTCTTTCTTTCATTTCTCTTTGCTTTTACCCCAGGTTTTTAAGAATGGTGGCCAAAATAAACAGAATATTTCCTTATAGTTCCCTCTCTCACTTCCTGCTTATGAAAGAATTTTCACTCATGGCCTCTTGCACTTCTTGGAATCAAATTTCTTCCAGAAATCTGCAGCACTGTTTTCCCCAGCAGCTAGAATGCAGCATTTTAATTATGAGTATTATTACAGTCTCCCTTTCACTCCCCCATCCCACATTCCTCCTGCTCTGTCCTAATGGCTGGTCCCTCCCAAACCAGCTGTTAGAGGCAAATCTACAAATTTACTGCTTGCTTCCTCAGTATAATGCCCTCTCAACACTGCTTTATGAGTGCTGGTCTCTCAAAAAATAGAAAAAAAAAAATTAAAAGCTTCAGTAATTTGTGACATAGCTCTTCCGTGTGGTCTATTTTTAGGTGCACTTTATAGGTTGTGAAAGGCTTAATCTATCCGCATTCACTGGAGTGCCACAGCTTGCGGCAGCGGCTTCCCCCAACACAGCTAACGAATACGAGGGCTCGGGGATCTCTGCGCTCACTGCGGGCTTAGCCAGGCTGCAGCATCCCACGCTGCAGCCATCAGCGAGGGCCGTGCGGGTGACACAATGCACGCGGGTCCTCTAGACATAGATTATGTCAGTAATGCCTACAGTAAACAGGTAATTCTGTAATTGCTTTCCAGAACTGCTTATAGTAGTTGAAAGAGACTTCATGGTCAACTGTGAGTTTCCCAAACGATGAAAACGTTCGGGGAATTCCTTACGAGGACAATGGAGATCTGCTTCCAGAGGCATTGCAAACGAAGCTGCCGAAACCATCTGAGAACTGTCTTCAGACTGAACTTCTTGCCAAGGAAGGACTCAGATAACACTGTCTATATGAGAAAACATTCCAGGCAATATCCCATCGCATTTTAAAGTTAAAACCATAGATTTTATTTTTTGTTAGTGCTGACAACAGATGTATTTCAGCTAACAGAACCATCCAGGATGGAACTGAAGGAGACCACAGGCATAATGTTTACTCTAATTTCTGGTAATGCATAGGAACAAATCTCTCTCTTGCGATTATTTAATTGCCTGGACTTTCTTTCCGTAGTACGAGCATGCGTGTGAGCTGATATGTATATTTATGTACATATACATATAAAAATAAATATATATTTATATATATTCCTTTGGAGCAGACCATTCCAAAACAAATCTGAGAATGACAGTAACACAGTACTCACTCTCAGCTGCACTCCACGAAAGGCTCGTAAGAGTTGAATACAGATTTTTTTTTTCATCTGGCACTTTGCAAGTAAGACACGTAAATTCGATTCCTTAGCAAGACTCTACAGAGCTGCAACTAACAAGGTAAATGCATTCAGTCATGCAAAGGTTTTTCTTAACCTGCCACACCTTTTTTGGAGTTATTTTCCTATTCATCATACTCTTTACAAGAATGTCACAGTCCTCATAACTTAAAAGCTTGAGGTTAGATAGAGGAAGGGTGATAAAAATATTGGGTGCCTTGCACAGAAAAGTTAATGAAACTTGCACCAAATATGAAAAATGGTAGTGCAAAGATTAATATAGGTACATGCTTCTCAGAATAATGCCTTGACCAAACCTCTTCAGTGTCCTTTACTTCAGCGGTTAGAATGTGCCATTTCATGTGCATTTTAACAAAAACATTTTAACAAACTAATAATCCTAGCACCTAGTATTACTTTTAGAGTATTATAGTACTACATTAATATGACACACAGGACAGCGACAGAAGAAAGCAAAGTACATATATTTAATACTGTTTGAATTCAGGTGTTCGAATTTTCCAGTGTCTAAACACCGTGGAAAAAAAATAGACTTAAAATGTCCTTCAGCTTTGGGGGAATTCTAGTTGTGTTTCATCTTCTGTATGCTCACAAAGAAAATTCTTTTCTGTAAAGACCCGTAGAACATGTATCTTGGGCCAGTAGCAAAAGTTGGCTTAATAAATATATTGAATTGAATTAATAAGAAGCAGAGATACTTTATAAACACATAAATCATCCAGCCAAACAAGCAAAATGGAGTTATGATCAATCACAAACCTTGGATAAGCGAATTCAGAGTAGCAAGTACAAACTGTATATGTGCAGTTCCCAGATCAAATATGTTTGCAAACCTCACAAACTTGAGAATTACAAATGTCAAAAGTGGGATTATAAAGAAACTGTTCAAGAGCCAAGAAAAAGGGCTTATTGAATAAACAGTTTGCAGTGATTATTATGACCAGCTTTAGCCCAAGACATGCTTCAGGATGGTGATTGTCCTTTCAAGAGAGAGCAAGGCTGCTAGAAGATTTTGTCAGGTTGCCTGATATTGTTGAACAAATGGGCACACTTTTAAGCACAAATTTTCTTCTTAGAGTCTGGAAAAAAAAAAAAAAAGAAAAAATGTCACGTTAAATATGGCTTGGGAATAATTGCTCCAAAGCTTCACTTACTTATATTGCTCACTTAAAGAAGGGCTTGTAGGCCTGATAGCTTATCCTTTTTCCCATCTACACACAAGCTATTTCTCCCTATAAGGCTTACCAGTCCTGTGTGCTCAGCCCGTCATAGAGCTACAACAACAGGCTACTACTGCTTTACGGGCAGTGATGGCAAGAAAGAAGCCCAGCATTTTAAAAGTCTAGAAAGGTTGTCTGTGAGCAGCTGTCCTTCAAGGTTTCAGTTTGAGTCACTTTGTTTCATGATGAAACAACTACAGCCGAGAGAGCCAAAACACTATCCAGCTTGGCCAAGTAAATCCAGGTCACCTAAGAAAATCTTGAAGCAATCTTGAACAAAGACCATGCATCCCTAAGTAAAATTGAAGAACAAATAAGAATTATGAAGATGAGATTAATATCTCTGATGGTGAAAAGTAATGAAATTGGCCATACCTGACTGCTACATGATCAAACCCAGCCCTCGTGTCCTATCCATACAACTGATTGATGGCTGAGTCTTAAAGAGAAGGCAACCCGCTCCTCCTCGCACTGTCTGCCCAGCTCTCTAACACGAGGAGGGGCACCCACAGATAGTACAGGTGACATGCATCGCTTCCCTTTTGATTTGCTGACTCAGAGAAACCCGTTTTCAGATTCAGAAACTAATTTTCATATGAAATAAAGAAAAACCTGTATTGGAGATTTCATAGCTGTGTGATGCAGATCACAAAACCCTAGCTTGATTAGATTAGATTTTATTTTCTCCTGGAGTAATTTCCCCAACACTATTTTAGCAAGGCTGATAAAATCAGTAGCTATTTCTTCACCATACGTAGATACATTGCTGAATTAAAGAAGACAATTTGGTTTTTAAAGGTGGTGGCCCTAGAGATTCTCATTATCTTCCACAATTTTACACGACCATAAATTCCCATCCCTCATCTTTTCATTTTGTTGCTTTTCCCCAGCATTACAGTCAGCTATTGTACACTGCTTTCTCTTCCTAGTGGTTGATCTTGCGAATGCTTTCTCATACAAGGAATTCCATTGGCTTCAATGGGAGTCCTCTTATAAATAAGGTATTTTAGTATTGGGCCCTAAGCTGTACATTTTTTGAAGCAGGAAATCCTCTTTATCTGTTTTGTAAAAGATGATAAATAGGAGTCCCAAGAGGGACAACTCACAAGAAGTAGATGGCTTAACAAAACTTGCATCTGGCATACACATACAATTAGGTTTCTTTAGACTCCATATTTTTATTCCAGTTTTTCCAGGGAAGGGAGGAAGAATGAAGCTTCAGGGGTGGGAAAGTTATAAATGACATTCCATGAAAAATACTTCTTAAAGTAGATTTTTTTCTGCTCTAGATTTCTTTCCCTCATCAGTTAGTGGCTCTTTTTTAGACACATTTCTTTAACACTATGCCTGTACTGAACCATTCCCGAGCCTGAGGACAGGCTCTACAAATGATTTCTTGACCTCCTCCTGCAGCTGCAGACAGCATGAGAGAGGTCTTCCGCGTGCGCCTCCCGTGCCACCAGCACTGCCACCCCATGCGAACCAAAAGCCCGAGGTCTCTTTGCAACTGCCAACACTGAAAATGTGCAAATACGCGGTTAATGATCTTAGCAGAGACGCGATTCTGGGGCCTCGTGTGTCAACCGTTTTCACATTTACCCTCCTCTCTGCAATGACAAGGGTTATAAACATTAAGGGGGGAGGTTGTTATTTTTTTAAATGAAAGCTGCTTCTTTTCTTTTTAAGTAACCAAACCAGGGCTCTTAGGAGAGACAGTAAGGCTTGGGTAATTTCACGTGTCTCTAAATTACACAGAGGTGGGGTTATGTAGTGCAACTGGGGTCCCTTACACCGTGCTGCAGTGCTTCACCGTGCTGGGGTACCTGTCACCCCAGCCCAGCTCTGCCACCAGCCCCAGAAAAAGAGGGAAGGAAGGAGGGGAGCCACATGAGCCCTCTCCTGGTGCTCCTGTGGTGTGTGCAGCCCAGCCAAACCAGGAACTGCTCTGCCGATGGGGTAATTTGTCCCGTTTTATTCAATTAAGCTTATTTGCATATCTGAGGTTAATCTTCTTTCCTGTTATTCTAGCAGCAAATGCATACCAAGAGACACACTGATACACTGAGTGGAAAATCGTATGTTTGTGTATGCCCATCACTGAAGTCAATCACAATAAAAGATATGACAAATTATGTGATTCGTTCTCAAAATTGAATCCTGTGATGTTTATGCAGAGCATAAGGATACTTATGCCTTTAATGCAACAAGCCTGCTTTCTATTTACATAGATGAGTGAAACATTGCCCTGGCATTACACAGAGTAAAGTGTGCAAATTCTAAACCCTTCCATAGTCCCTGGATATAAGAGTGCATTCATATGTTTGTGTTTAACATGAACAAATTTATGATCTGATGTGGATTCCTCTGAGTACATATGTATTCCAACTATTTGCTGAGTCCTAATTTTGAAGGAACAAATGTGAGTGCTTTTGGGGGAAAAAAAAAAGTTATTTTGTATTTATTTTAAGGGTTTTCAGTGCAGTGCAGGCTTTTTTTATGAGGGGGTGGGTTGGGACTTGTCTGTGACAGTTTAAAGGATACAGGTAGTAAGAACCAGCATATTAGTAGAAAGTCAAGACTGGGAAAGTAAATCAAACGCCTCCAGATCTATTTGTTCATTTTTGTAACTGCAGATAGCCCAGTTTTTATGAACGCTGCAAATAGAAACATACACTGAAAGGTCATCTTTTGCTGTTGACACTGCCAATAGTTGCATAAAGTAATCCACATAAATCCGCAGCATTACCCTCAAAATCATTTCAGACAAAAATGGCACTTTTTGTGATCAGGGCTTCCGTAGTAAGGCAGAGAGGGAGGAAAAAAAAGCGATCGCTTCTCTTACACGTAGCCATGCATCTGTCTGCTGAAGAGCTTCCCTGTACCTTGAGGAATCCCTCTGGATATTAATTCAGCTCTTGTTCTCGGTTGCATATAGATGCCCGCTGCCCAAAGATGTGAACCCAGCATAGACTGTGCCCTGCTGTGCTCGCGGTCCATTTTACCCAGGTTGTTTCCCTTGATGTTATGTACAGGGAGACAAGGGGCACCCTGGCTTTCCCAGTGCCTAGTTAAGTCAATCTTAAAGCCTTTCTGTGCTGATAGTGTGGCTTAGAGGGCTCGCTACAGATCCCAGAGCATACATTTCAGTATGCCGGTTGTGGTTCAGGTCAGAGATAACTACAGTAGAATAGGATATATTTTAGGCTCAGGATCAAAGTTTACATTTGAGGCCAAATCAAGGGAAAAGTCTGATGTTTCAGTAATCATGAGAAAGGTCCTAATCATACTGATATGCTCTCAGTTTCCACAGTGCCAGTAATCTCACAGATCAATCTGATTTTCCTGAAACTTTTGCCATCTTGAAAAGTGGGAAATGAAGAAGGGCAGCTATTTGTGTAGTTTTAAATCTGCTCTGGAACAAGACTCATTGGAGCAGAATTGAAAAAAAATCCAAATCCAAACGCTTCTTTAAATCTAATGGGGATTGTATTCCTGGTTTTTATTTTGTCCTATTTCTCACGCATACAAATACATATTTTTCAATAATCAGTCATCTGCATCAAACTTACATGTCCCAGTGTTGTTTCCTTTGATGTAGTTGGCCAAATTCCCATTGATTTCAGTTGGAGGAGGGTCAGAACTAATGTGCGTTACTGAAAACATGCAAACCTGTATTCTGGCTGGCAGTTATTTAAAGAGCTACGGAGCTTTTAGCAATTCAAAGCATATAACCTGTCTTTGACATGACTTAATTCGCCTGCACGTCAGAAAGAAAATGTCCTTCGTATCACGTGTCTTCCTGAAATACCCTTTTGATGTAAATGTTCCATCTGCTGGTTAACATTTGTGTCCTTTCCTTGAGAGACCTTCTTCTGTGTGCCAGCCAGCACCTTCTTCCTAAAGTCTCCTCTTGGAAGCAAACACCTCAAGTCAACTAACTGAACCAGACTTAATTGAATTTTTTGCTGTCCCTGATTATTGTCCTTACTGAAACCAGAGAATACGCTGGTTTCAGAGAGCCACATTATGAGCAGTAATCATGGATTTTATGGTCTAGGAAAGAAAGGTCAAATGCTGCTTTCAACAAAGTCAAGGTGGTGCTTTTTGCAGGTGGAGCAATAGAGGGTTAAGATCATCTGATGAAGCAGTGAGTGCCCTTACCACCAGGCCTTTGAAACCCAGAAAAGGCCACTTTGCAAGAGGAGTCCAGCACCGTTACTGGGGGATGGTACTGTAGCAGCAGGTGTATGAACCAGATTCAGTTCAACCAAACACATAGTACAGCCAACAGTACCTAAAGGTATGCATTTCTCTGTTTGCCAGAAGAGGAAACCCAGAACAGCTGCAAACCACCTATTCTCTCAGTCAACTAAAAATGGAACTGCTGGACATTGCTTTAATGGTGACCAAGAGGAAGGACCACTAGGACATTGGTGTGGCAGTGAAAGATGACTGAGACTCTGATAACTGCCCTGTAGAGAATTTAAAATTAACTGACAGTTAAAAGCAAGGTGAATGAAGGCTAGGGAGGTCCAGAAAAGCAGCTACCTGGAGGCAATGGTGAATTTTGCTAGAGGTTTTTAGGCTGTCTGCCTAATTCCCACGGAGAGTAATGAGAGAGAGAGTAGCCAGAGTATAGGTGTGCATTTATTTTTTACAAAGAAAAGAGTTTGATCCCTGTTTAAAGGCCAAACTCACATCATCTGTAAGAGAAGACCCTTTTTTTTTAGAGGTAGCATACTTTATGTTTCTGGCAGCAGATCCAAGGTAAGAATTTTTCAAACTCCTTTGTGTTTCAGCTTTTTAACTTCAATTCACTTTGCTACTCTCAGAACACAGCATTTATACGTACCACAAAATCTCAAATTACCTACAGCTTTGATACATACGTTACCAGATAAATCACTGCAAATACATATATATATTTGTGTATTACTCTTCCCTAAGGAAATAAGCCTGTGCAATCACACACTTTATCTCCTTCTAGCTTTTGAAATCTTTCCCAAATGTCAACCACATTTGACAAAGTATTACATGTCACAGAGATAACGAAGTTCCTAGAAATACAATGATAATCAGTAGCTAGGCCAGCACAATAGCCCAAACAGGAGGGCAGGCCAAGTTTTGCAATTAAACCCTCCGTGTAGCAGTAGGCATCTAGCCAAAGAGCATGCATGAACTCACTGGACAGTTGGGGTACGAGTACCTCCTAATAGCGGTGACACGTATCTTCCTCACTAAGTGTCAAGAGTCTTTACAGTGCAAGAAATTTAATGGACAGAAGGAAATAAATCTGAAGGCAACCGTGCCTCACTTGACCCACTGCTTACAGAGCAACTTGCTCAGGAAATGCTAATTGCTTCTCACTGAATCTTATTAGTGCATGGGAGAATTGACTTTAATGATGCATCTTCCTTTGTCACAGTTCTGTCTGTGCCGTATCACATGCCATAGAAAGCAATTCGATACATGCAAGAAAGAAGTATAGTGTGCTACCAAATTTGCGTCCAGTTTCATAAATGACAGACTGTTTCTTTGAACAGTAAGCCATTTAATGCCTGGTTTGAAGGAAGAACAAAACTCTAAGATACCATGTTCTCCGTAAAATACCCTGTCCGTAGTTGCATTTTTTTTTTTTTAAGAACTGAATTCAGACAATAATTAAAACAGATTATCAGCTTCCCTGATCCTTCAGGTTTATGTCAAAGGTCAACAGTGTGAACCTGTAATGGGTTTGACCCTAATTAATTAGCCAAGGTAGAACACTTGCGTACCAGCATAAATTATATACATACTTAAAGAAGACCAATAGCAAATCCTCATGAAGTCACCTTATCCTTGATTTTCCCTGGAAAGACACCTAAACACCCCTTTCTGGTTAACACAACAAAATGATAGTTCTAGACCCTGTCCTGAAATTTACAGCAGCAACATTTATTAACCAGATATCTTTTTCTAGCTGTTACTGAAAGATGAAATAGAGAAATCTTTTCATTCGTGACTTTTTTGTAAGATGTAAGAAGGTGGATTTAAGAACCTGTCTACATTTTATAGCACTACAAACTATACAGGCATGACAAGCGACTCCGAGGGATTATTACTGGGTCCTCAAGTTTCCCTAAAGAACTGGAAAAAGTAATTGCAACAAAATTTGTGTATTTGTCCACAGAATAATATTATATGAGCTTTTCAGTGAGAATGTGGAAAAGAAAAGGAGCATTTCTAAGGTCAGGAATAACATTAAGGAAGCAAGACATTCTGTTGCGAAACGTGTGGAAAGCTTTATCTTAACTTCACCTGGAGCCAGATTTATCTAAAGGAAAATTTATAAGGCACCATTAAAATTCCCCTTTTCAAGCTTCCAGCGTGTTCTCTTCCTAGAAAAATACATTTTCCAAAGTATGATACATACATGTAGTAATGAATAAACCTAATTATACTAATAAATGCTTAACTGATCTTCCCCAACACACATTTGTATAGATTATAGACTTTTCCCCCAAGAATTTGCAGACTTATGAATCTTTCCTCAAGTTATCCTTGAGAAGTTCTTTGTGACAGAAATCATTAGCCCAAATTCAGCCTACAGCTCTTGACCTTCGAGGTGCTGTCCATCTTTCCAGGCTACGTTATGGTCACGTGGCGGGTTCTGCAAGCAGCAGACATTCCCTGGTCATTTCCACTGGATTCTGGTGTTTTAACTGTTAGGTAATCAGTTAAAAGTAATGTTTTGTATGTTTCTAGAAAGAAATGCAAATAATTTTGGACAGTGAAATTCAGAACGGAGTGAGAAAGTGCAAATAGCATTAGTCCTATGTTTTCCTGAATTGGGACTTCAGTTTTTAACACAAAGAAAGTAAATTCATTTTCAAACTCTTTGAAGAATCATCCAAAACTCATTGTAGTTAGCGTTATTCCTTTCAGTGACTCTGCTGGGCTTGGACCTGCCTTTTTTCCTTGTTGTGATTATAAAACAGAATGTCTGCCTTACTTTCAGGTTCTTGAGGAGCGAAAGGAAGCTGATTTATGGTGCATAAATAGCCTAATATTATTGTAACATGTATTTGGTTGCCCATGAGTGTTCTGTAGTTGCGTAGATTATATAGTGTAATAAGTGAAAGAAGAACAGCGTATCCTGTTTTGAAAGGGAGTGTTTGTAGTTTTTGTTGGACAAAAACAACTTTCACATATCTCGTAGGGGCAATATGCTAAATCTACTTGATCCAGTGCATTATGCAAATACAGTAAACCTTTGAAGATTTCAGGCGGTTCACCCAGTTTCTCTTAACCTTCCTTTGTGAGGATACAGCATCCTTGGTCTCTGAAACCACTGCTACAAGGCACAACGTATTAAACTTTTTAAAGATTATTTGTGGAAAAATGGTTTCTTTGTCATTCAAGATGTGTTTTTAGGCCTATAATTTCCTTCAAGTGAGCACAATTCCACTAACAGCAGTATATTATTTTGACAGTAAGTCAGTTGGCATAAGACTTCATTGTGTATGCCTTTTGTTTATATAATCCTTCCTAACAGTAACAAGGTGTTTACTGTTCAGCAAACACATTTTATTTTAACTGCCAACAGTAAAACTGTCTGATAAAGTTTGATTTAGCTAAAGAAAGCAAGTTCTCATTTAGCCCAAATAAATCCATGGTGCTATAGACAGCTGTTTGGAGTACATAATCCCCCAAGCTCTTATAGCAAGGCAACTCTTGCTATTGAATGAGCGAGAGAGAGCAGGCTCAGCTGTTCAGGATGTGCTCCATTACAACTGTAATCTATAGCATCGTACTGCCATATTGTGAAAGCATTACTCACATTCAGCGGCAGTGAAGCAAATACGCCTCTGACAGATGCTCTGCAGACTGACAGCTGACACCCTAAGCTGAGCTCTATAGATTTTTCACTAAACACGTCCTGCAGCCCAGATCGATGTGGCCTGACTGTCTGCTCCTTGCTCTCCTGCGAAGAGATCAACATCTAATACCGTTCCTGCAAGATTCTCAGGGAGTTAACTGTCTCCAAGTGGAAAAAGTTCAGATTTCAGGGAAACAATGAACACAGACACTTCTCAAAATAAGAGCGTTTTGCTGCTTGAGAGAAAGAAGAATTTGTAAGCCTAAAGGCATTTTTCTTCCATTTTACGGCTGACTTTATCCTGGAGAAATTTGCCAAAGAAATGTGATTTTTAAGGCTGATATTATAAAAACTTTTGAGAGCAGCAGGGGAGAAATAGCTGATCTGTCGCATGGAGTCCAAAAAAGTTGTTTGTAGCAAATGCAAAGCAAAAAGGACTCCAATATTTGCTTCCTGCCAAAATCAGAATATGCAGCAAGAGTATGTACACAGGCAGAGGTCAGGATGTGCATAATAAGCCAACGCTGCACTTCCATTTTAAAGAAAAAGTTGTAGAATGAGTCATTTTACTGTAACAACTATAGCAATCTTCTAACCTTAACCTCAAAGCACTGGTAAAGCAGTTTACCTCTTTTTTTCCTCTTTTTTCTTTTATAGGACTACTTCATTAACACTGCTCCTGCTCCCATTGAAGTCACCAGCAGAGCTCCTGTAATTTCACTGGGAACAGAAGCTGGCCCATAAAGTGGTTGTGGTTTGGAAAATGCTTTCAGGAACGATAATTAGTTCAAAGCTGAAAAGCAGTCACTTACCTACAGTGAACATAAGCAGCAAGCCCAGAAAGGAACACAAGCTGGTTTTGAAGTGTATCAAGGGAGGTTTAACTATAACTTCGCTACTGGAATTTAAGGACAATCGGGTTAGGTTTTGTTCTCTGTTGTTATTTGTGCCATCTTCAAACGGTGTAGATGCCAAGATTATAATCTTACATCAGATCTGGGAGTTCCTGGAAGGACAACTAGTTCTGCTTCTGATTTTCATCCTGCCACAGCGCACATTGCATGAAAAGACAAACAGATGTGTATGCCTTCTTGCAGAAGGATTACCAGAGTAGGGTTAATTGCAAAGAACTGAAATTCCTCCTTCTGGCTGAGCGGCTTCATGTTTTGATAGCCCATCTTGTGGCCACTTTTCGACTTCCAGTGTGTTGATTCACTCCTTGTTTGGTTGGATTTTGCCTTTAAACACACATTGCATTAGAGTTTTGTAAATGTATATGTAAAAGGTAAATGATTATGTGAGTATGTGATAAGTGAACGAAGGCTACTCATTAAAGACACAGAAGGGAATAACCGGCAATAGTGTTGCAAGAGACGGAGGCAAATAGGCAAGTCTGTTTATAATTTGAGTGGGAAACTAAGTAATGTCACTGAAAATATTTAGGATCATCTGTTAAATTTATTTTCTCTCTGGTTTCCACAAACTGCTGTTGTGTTCTAACTCTTGAGCCCACTATGATATGTAGGAGAGCAGACTCTGCGTAGTCACACCAGAAATTTGAGTTATCTCTACAATACCATCCTGATAACAATGAAAATGCCATTAAAAACACTTCCCCTCAGCAATATTTGCTAAAAAATGTAAAAAGATTTTCTTCTCTTACAGCACCTTTGCTGATGTAATTGAATTTGTATTGAACGTCTCAATACACAGTGTTACATACCTGTTTGGACACTTGTGCCAGAACCAGGCCAGCAACGTCCTCGGTGCATGTCAGCTTAACTGATGCCATGCTTGAATACATGGTGCATCTAATTTATAAATGAGGAAGATCTTGTACAGGAACACACTGCTGTTACATAAGTGTATGCCATTATTTAATCAATAAAACCATACATTAAACACTGCACACTCAGAAGAGAAAGGATTTAAAGATAATTACCAAATCATTGCACTCATCAAAAAAATCAATAAACATTAACACAACGTACTCAATGGATGAGAGAGATCTTTGTCAGAAAAGCATGCGCTTGCTTCACATAACCTAATATAGCTCTAGTTAGGCAAAACCATTAAATTCGCTGCTTTGTACAAGAAGCTATCAAAATCTCATCAGTGTAGATAGCTGAAAAGCAAAAGACGGTGCAACCCCAAAGAAAAAACTGGCAAAGAGCAAATTTGGCCTTCAAGGAGGTATGAGATGCAGGTGGCCCATAATCAGATTGCCCAGGCCACGTATCTCATCGCAAAATCATCCCAACAGTCCAGAGCAGGTTCCTCATTTTATCTGATCCTTTTAGAAACAGAATAAGCAGTTTCTATAGGGTCCTGTTTCCCTTTTAAAGCCCTTAGTCACTGTTACTGGAGAGCAATTGCATATTTGATAGTTAGCATCACCTTCAGTGATCATTCTCCTGCCAACACTGATGTTAACACACAAACAAAAAATTCTGGCTGCAAATGGTTTAACGGCTGCAATTAGGCTGATAACACAGCCTGTTCCAAATAGAGAAGATGGAACTATCTGAAGTAAATCTAGTGAGCCTCTAAAATGATTTATGCCTTGAGAAACACTGTGCCCGGGAGTCTGTCTAGATATAGGCCCATGTAGGCTGCCATCTAGGCACAACCACATATGAGGAAAAGTCCAGGGTAGTTTTTTTTCTAGTTCCACAGTAACCTAATAATAATAATGTTCCAATTTTTAAAGCAGCTTCTAGATAAGAATTTCAAGGTGCTTCTCAATGACGATGCCATTTTACAAAGGGTGAAATGAGGATGTTAAGTCTAGTTAATTGGTTAGGACTGCTTAAAGTCAGCTTTGTCCAGCCCTTGACCTTAACACAACTGCAGTGAGGGTTCATGTTGATTTTGGGAAGAAGGCTCTGTGCTCATATCTGCCAGGGCTCCACGAGCATGCAGGCATCTCAGGGGCTTAGTGCCACGGCCACCACTGTCTCCTGGCCTGCAGCCTCCAGGGCTCCCGCTGAGGGAGATCATCAGACCATGTATGGCACGCTGACCATCAGGGGTTGCTGCATGGTCCTGGAGTGCTCCGCTTTGCCTGGAAAAGCAAGCACAGAGCAACACAGAGGAGCAAGGAACTCTGTGCTAAGACTCGGCATCTTCCTTCCAGAAAGCACTGGAGAGGCAGAGACACAAATTCTCGACAAATTGCCAGTCCATATTTTCCCCTGGTCCCTCCTCAGTCCCTCCAGCAGAGCAGAGAGTCTGATGGAGGATGTCCACAACATACTGCCTCTTTTTTCCCCACAGTGCAGCAGGAAGCCAGCAAGAGAGCTGGGAAGGGGAGAAACGGCCAGCAGCAGCAGTGACACTGGGACCCAGTATCAACACACTAGTTATGAAACAAAGCACTTTAGGATGCAACTGGGGAGCACACATGCATCAACCAACCCAAACACAAATGAACTTCTCAACAATGTTGTTCCTGATGCTTGCAGCCACTGAGAGCCACAAATAAGCCAGTAAAACTCATCAGCTTCCTACTGGACACAAGGACTTACGTATTCACGGGGCTATTGCTCTAAGCATCCTGAATACTCGGGTCAGACTGACCTTGGCCAGACATGACAGCTTGTACAACAGGCGTCATATGTTCCTGTCTTTCTGTAGATCTTGCAGAAAACATTCGCACATGCATGCAGCACGTCTGCAGCAAACCCAAGAAAACCCTCAGCTCACTGGTGTTTTCAAGCATACAAAAGAAGTGAAGCTGAAATCGAACCTTATGTCTGAAGGGCTGGCACCAGCCTTTAGGAACACTTAGATGCTACTTCAATTCTACGTTGGGGGCTGAAATATTTTGAAGACTTTGACTGATGTTGTGTAGGAGGGTGATTTTTATTCTGCTGTAGTGAAATACACAATCATTAGCACCTGAGAACAGAAAAGTATCTCTCCTCATTTGGGGATTTTTTTTCTCATAGACTTTGGTAGTTACCAAGAAAGAGGGACTCCCCTCATTAGAAAAATCTTTATAGCTTTCTTTATAACCATCTACCTCTACCATTATATTACAGCAAATTTTGTTGAAAGCTGTTAAGAAGAACTTACATACAGCCTATAGAAATTGTGGGAAAAAAAATGACAGGAAAGATAGCAAACATGACTATAAAATAATTTAACTCTTTTAGAGAGGAATCTGAGTGTATCTGCTTTATGTGTGCACTGCAAACACTATATTAACTGTGGCAGTAGAAGTACATCAAACAAGAACCAGATACATCACAGAATTCTTTACTGTTCAGATTTTATATTAAATCTTGCAATGGGCTTTATGTTATTGTTGTTTCAAAATCTCAATGAGTTTTCTGGTCCTTGTCTTCAAGATTGTGCACATGTGATTAACAGCAGTACATATTCAGGCAGCATGAAAATACAACTAAGTGTTGCAATACTTTCAGGTCCAGCCTTCAGCTTCCAGCTCCAGCTAATATATCTTTAATACATACTTATTATCATTATTAGATACAGCATCTATTGATTCTTTGAAAAAGGTTAGAAGTGGAAGGGACCCACCATTCCAAACACCAAGACAAGGTTAAAATGGACAATATTTCACAATCAAGTACCTTTAAACAATTCAACATCATGAGGTGGTTTCTTCAGTTCCCTCAGGAAATTATTTCATCACCCAGAAGAGCAAAGCACAGGGGAATTTTCACCTGATACTTCACATAGGTTTTCATTGTCCAAATTGTACTGTTTCATCTGCATGCAGTTGCCAGTCAATAGCCCCTCTTTCATGCACATTAGCACTGCAGCAGAGAAGATTGGTAAAATGACAGCCAAGTGTGTTCTGCTTATTCTGTGGCTAGTGCTTCAGCTGTGTAGCTTCCAGTGTGAACTTTACATGTACTCTCTCAGGGACCTGTAGTTGGTACAAGAAGATAAATGTTATTTCACATCAAAAGCTACTGTACTTGCATTTTATATTTCTTGCATATACATGCACACGTAGAGTCATAAACCCAATTAGACCAAAGAGGGCATATGCACATCCTTAGAGAGAGAAAGCTCAGTCCTGACAGTGTTATACGTTTTGGCTACAACTGTGTATATGTTTATACAGGCATGTGCATGTGTGTTCTGTCATCATATAGTATCACTGCATTTAGGACAGCTGAAGCTATAAGCTTATCCTTTCTGCATATTTATGTGACAGAAATGTGGAAGCTCTCCCCTGATTAAACAGAAGTTTCACAATACTCTTCACTTCTCTCCCACCCAGACAGAAATGTTTTCTGCATTTCACGATCAGGAATTCAACATTTACAACTGGATCATCTCTCTCTCTTTCTAGACTGGGATTTCTGAGCCCCTATTTGGAGCATAGCGCATGCATCCATTTCTCCTGTACGTGGCCAGAAAGGATGAGCTATAATCTTTCCTGAGCTTGTATGTACTCCTCTCAGAAGTCCTGTGTACCTGAGAACAGAAAGTCTTTGCAGTTTTCTAGGGCTTTTTTTTACCCTCTTTTCCAGAAGCTGTTGGTCCAAACCTGCTCTTTGCTTATGGTCTGCACTGTAACAATAGCAGGGACAAGAGTCTCCCCATGTGTCTTGTTTTGTATAATGCTAACATTTGCATTGGAAAGATAAATGCTCAGGCACATGAGTCTACTTGTAAGAGAATACTTTCAGAAGAAATCACCTCAGAAACCAAGGGAAGTCTTGCCACTGCTCTTCCTGGGACCACCTCTCCGTCTGTTGCACCTGGTGCAAAGTGCCCATCTTCACATTGTCACAACATAGGAGAGCTCAGCATGCCCGTTTTTTCTCTCTCTCTCCCCTTTTTTTTTTTTTAAGTAAATGAGAACACCACTAAAATGGAACTGGGCCAAATTCTCTGCAGTGGAAGAAAGAGGTCAACTGTGTAGACTTCAGGGTACAGCTTTGCATCTGTAATGGTAAAAAATGTGGCCGAATGTTTTCCTGATCTCATTTTTTAAACGTGTTTATTTGATTTTATTTTGCCAGCAAATTTATGCAAGTATGATTTATACGTAATAATCCCCATATTTTTTTAATTACCTTGCCATAAAACCTGAATAACTCCCTCTACTTTGATCTCCAACACATTCTGGAGAATACTGCAGCAGGCATGCCTAAATCAGTTAAGCCATGCACAGAGCTGTTCCTGGAGGGAAGCTTTCCCACATCAGAAGATTGTGTAATAAAACTTAACACAGCTCATTAATTTTCTCTCTTAACCAATGCATCTGACAAGAAGTGACTTTGAAAACCTAAAGGAATGACACAACTCTTATGCTTTGCGTGAAACATCTGTTTCCAGCTCCTTTGCTATTAAATTGACATCTTTTTATTTGAAAAGTTCCTTTTATTTCTCAACTTCCTGCAATTGGTAATGTATATATCCCAAAGAGCTTAAATTCACAGCTTTTAAAACTTGATTAACTAAATGCTGGGTTATTCCTGTCCCAGAGGAAAAATGCCTCTCTCGCACAGACAGATTAAGTGGTACAACTATGCTTTTTAATCAATTATTAAGAATTTGTTTATTCAAGCAATGTCAGACTTCATAAAGCATCAAAACAGACTTCACATCCCAAAATAATGTAAACACCAGTGTGATTGCATGTGAAAAATATTAGCATTCCCGTATCTGGAAAATCGATAGAATGTGAGCACATCGTACTCGCTCTCTCGTCCATGAAGGCCACAGACAATATCATGTTTCCAACTATGAAAACCCACAAAGCTAGTCACAAAAGCAGAATTCTTGTCTGAGGAGTTAAGGTGATTTTCAGCAGAAGCAAAACACCTTCATTACCATGAGTTTTCCTTTAAACTCGCATCACTTACCCCCATATTCATATTATATTGGGCCCTTCACTTTGCAGTTCCTGGTATATTGAGGAAGAGAGACAAAAAAGCCCTGGCAAGCTTTTTCCAGACCATCTCCTGTTACGTGCATATAGCAAGCATAGCTACATTCTGGAAGCTGATTCAATTCTACTCTGAAGAACAAGACCAATGTATTTAATTGCATGTTGAGTTTGTATAGAAGTTAAGTATTATTTTGGTAACACTGGTAAACCAGCTACACCCTACCAACAAATGCAATTTTGAGACCTTTGAACTTGTTCATACTTCCCTGCACCTTCAAAAAAACTTTAATCTTCAGGGTTGTTTAGCATTAAGGGAGACATCTCCAGGTGTGAGAGATTAGAACTCATGAGTAGGGCCACAAAATGGATAAGGCTTCGTTTAAAAAAAAAAAAAAAAAAAGTGTAATTTTCTTATGCACATAGTTAGCAAGGAGCATGGAGAATTTAAGAAATTAAAGATTCTCAGCAAGTGTTTGTTAACATAACATAGCAAAACAGGTTGTTCCAATTTTGTTTGTTGAGAAGTTGGTCAAATGTACTCTGTGAATTTTTTTCTCGTAAAGGCAGGCTTAGCAGCGGGAAACTGTAATAAAATGGGACTCTCGATCCTTAATTTTAGACAATTTGGGGAAAACCAGGTCCATTTTTCATATTATGGCTTCCTCCTAGTATCTTGATTGCTTTGAGAAGATGCATTTTTTCTAAATGATTCAAAGATTGTCAGCAAAGACCCAGTCCTGGAAGTCATTGAATCTTCAGACATGATTTTAAAGATTAATTGGGCAGCACACTGAAATCACACCTGCTTCAGTGGAACTATTGAAGTCTATAGAGTCCATAGGGATGGGGATCTAAAACGGAACTAGTTTCCTGGATGGGGATCTAAAACAGAAGCAACTGGAGAAGAGCTTGATTATCAAGAAGGAGCTTTCCCTCCTCGTCCTTTTCCTAGGCTGCGTCATCGGCTCTGCATGGCGTGCGAATCCAAGCCCAAAGCTCAGCTGCTGTCTGTGAGCCTGGAGGTTGCTCGCTCTCTCAGTCCAGTTTCTAGGGGAAGAATGTGAAGTTTTGCCAGATCCATTCTTAATCCCTGTCAGGCCCAAGTGTGGGCCATTTTCTTACACACGCCATACAGATGAACTGTACTCGAAGGAGTGGGTTAGCACGTCTTTTAAACTACCTTTACACTGTGGTACAAGTGGTGCCCACTATCAAATAAAGCATGAAGCGTTGCACCAAACTGGCAATTAACACTTTTGTTTTACAGTCCCAGTTAAATAAAATGCTCGACAGAAAAACAAAAAGAAGAAAGGGAGGAAAAATATGTCCCTTCTAACATTGCCAAGCTATGCAGTAAGTGGGAAAATAAGGCAGTATGTGTCCAAGATGAACACAGTTTGCATAATTTATAGGATCAGGGGAACTGAGCAAACAGAGTCAGCCAGAGATTTTTGACACGTGTGGGGAGGAATGCACTCCTTAACCCATGCAGTTTGTTTATCTGGAGGAACAAGAAAATGGCTGAAAGGTACCTTATAATATGAATCAACCCTGATATTTGCAGTTTGGTACCAGCTTGGCCCATCACTGGCACTTTTTAAAGCATGGCTTAAACAGACGTGCAGGAATATACTTGCATCTGGCAGGGAGGGGACCACCTGCTCTCTCCCAGCCCTCTTTGCTGTGGTTCTGATATTCCTCTCACCAGAGCTCAGCGTATTTTCATTTCCATTTATTCTCACATGACAGAGATAGCCAACCTTGCTAATCCTACATGTTTCATACCAAAATCTCAACAGGGTGGGACATGGGGATGACTCACTAGAGGACCTGTTGAAGAGCAGGTCTGGGCTGCCCTGCAGCTGAATCCCAGGGCGGCTGGGTGGTATCAGCACTAGCAGCTGTAGCCACTTGCTGTGTCCCACGGAGGGGCTTCAGATTGCCCAGAAGTCTCCATGCTAGCCAAACACACGACAGACACCCACTTTGGGAGTCTCATCTTCACTGCTTAAAGACTTCAAGCATGTTACAGATTGGCCACCCTTGCCCCATGAAGTAAGTGATTAACATCGCTGTGTTATCAGTGCAGAAGGAAATAACTTACCCATGTTCACACAGGAAGACTATGGCCAAACTGGTAATAAGATCCAGATTTGCTGCCTCCCACTCTGCTGCACCACAGAAATGTGACATATTTCCACAAGCTGTGCCTTAAAAGACAGAAGAAAGAGGCAGGGAAAAGTCATAAAGGAAAAAATCACCGAACAGTGTATGGCAATACAAGTACCTCTTCTGAAGCAGTGGTTTAGTTTTTGCAAGTATTAAGGAAAATAAAGGAACTGTCCAAACTTTCCAGGAAAAATTTCCCTTTAGGGGGTCTGAGGAAAGAGGTTCGTAAGGCAAAGAATGAAAGCTTTCATCTGGATTATTTTTCCTACTGTATAAAAAAAGAGGATAGATATTGCAATTCAGAGAACTAGCAGAGGGGAGAGGGAAGTACAGACAAGCAGAATTGTGTTTAATAAAAAGGTTTATAGTCATTCCTAGCAGGATCCTATCCAGCTGGCACATCACATTGCTATCACAAGCTGCAGTCAGTGAATTAGAGGGTGTGTTATTGCTCCAGCACTATCACCTGCAGACCTATTTAACCTCACTGTAGGGACAGCATTCTTTTCCTAGTACATCTAGGCTACCAGAGAGCATTGTGCCGTGATTAAACTTAGTTTCACATATCCAGCTGCTACCTGATATTCCAGCCTGAACTGGGCCCAGGCTGGTCACTCATAGCAGAAGAAAGCAGAATTATCAAAACAAATACTGGCTGACACCAGTGATGCTGAGGACAGTAAAGAAGTGAGACCAATGGTGAAACTGGCACCATGCAGAAAGCCAGCCTAAAATTGATGTACCACCTTTTTTCCCCACTAATATGCTGAAAGTAACTCACTGTAGTGTGTAGAATGGGGTATAAGCCTTGTGCAGAGGGCTAAGAGAAACAAAAGTACTGCCCCAGCCTCTTTCATACCTCGTCTTCATATTTCTCTCACCACTAACCATTTTCTTTCTCTCCTATTTCACCATTTTTCTCCTCCACTAGAGCAGAAATTCAAAACATAAAATACAGTGTTTCGATTAGTGTATTTTTAAACCCCCACAGTAGAAAACTTTCAGCACTATTCATAAAGCTTTACTTATTGAGCCTTTGGATTTCATTTTTATCTGAGATATAAAAAACCAGCACAGTCAAAGATTCTGACACAAAGAAACGATAGATGATAAAACGCACAATTTACATGACTTATGAAAAACTACGTTACTATACAATGGGACTATACAGAATGAGTTCAATGGACAGTTCAGGAATTATGACACAAGGCAAGCATATGCAAATTATGAGTCACTCCTCAATGGATGTCAGGAAGCATAATTAGTTCCAGCACAAAGTTGCCCAACAGGTCTGAGCTTATTGGAGAAATAACTTTATTACAGGGCATCATGCATGACTTAGGCAAGTAACTGCATTTACAAATGAAGCGAGACCAGCTTTGAGATCCACACGAATGGAAAAGTTTGAAAAATTGCCAATAATACGTACAGACGATGCCAAGTTGTTCTTGAATCTATGTATCTGCCAGATCAGTTGCATATACTGCATATCAGCCTGGTGATCCAGGAAGAGAGGCAGTAAAGCTGTGCCTAAGATGTGGGTGCCATTGGAATTTTGCAGCTGTGCTTGAGCTGTAATTGGAGCCAGCACTGCCCCGAACCAGCTAGCCCTGGAAATGAAAAGGGAGACGATCTCTGAGGTCGTCTGTGCCATCCCCTTACAGTTCTGGGCTGTTTTCCTAAGAGGGCCTTTGAACCTTCTGGTGCGACGTGGCGCTTCCCAACATGTGGTGCTGCCTCTTTTGCAGGAGCGGAGGCACCCCTCCGTAGCCCGCGCAGGGGCTTCTGCGCCGACCTGGAAAGGCACCGTGGAAGTGCGAGGTCCCTTAGGCTCAGGGTCTGAGGATGCACAGCACTGAAATATCAAACTCCAGTTTATGATCAGGTAGACAAAACTAACTGCATTCTACTGTGTCATAAACGGTTTATTTTCTACATGTTTAAGCCTACACAAAGTTAACTTCTCTTGATATCGTATCACTGTTACAACTGTGTATTCCGATCTAGGCTCACGTTACAAGTATAACATGACCAACAGCTATTAATAAACATCTTAAGCTGCTCCAAACAAACAGTTCTTGATTCTTTTATAGGTCTAAATTATATAAATTAACAGGAAGATGCAAGAAGCAATGCTCATTAAATGTTTTTCATGTGTTTGCTTTGCACTAAAGCACAACAGCTTGTAAAACTGTTTTTACAATTTCTGTCGTAACACAAGCCAGGAAGCGTTTTAGAGCAGTTAATTCTCTTAGACTGGTTAGAAAAGCACCATCATTTGAACTCTTCCAGTGACCCTTTCTGTTAAGGAAAGTACTAGTAGATCTACGTCCTTGATGAATATAATGGAGTAAAGAAAAAGAATGCTTGATATTGATATAGCTATTAAAATATCCACAATCAGCTAAATTTTGTTTTCCATCTGGTGTTTTCATTTGCACCTATGAAAAGTGAACACACAAGAAATGCTACCATTTTGATTAGGTGTTTTTTCACAGCCACGAAGTGCAGAAGTGTAGGACTCTGCTAGGCAATGAGGAGCTAAGCTAACTCTACATACATTAGAGCTATCATTTCTCCTTAGAAGCTTTGTCACACTTAAGTTCTCTTCCACACTGTCTCTGAAACACTTGGCAAATCACATAACCATCTCCGCACTTGCTTTCCTCATTTATAAACTAGGGATAATATTTTCCAGCTTCAAATATCACAAAACGATATTTTCTGGAAGAAAGTCTATCATTGGTTTTAGCTTTCGAATCTCTACTCAATGAAACAAACTCTACAGCTTATTAGAGGCATTTGTATAATGATCCCCTTCTGGCAGGAAGTCTGAGCATTTGCTTCCAAGCACAGAACATTCCCACCAGCATAATAGTTAAACTGGGTTTAGTTTAGGTGGGGCATCTCTTTTTTTTTTTTTTTAATATTATAGTAGGATTCACCTTAGTAGCAAGAAAATCATAGAAAAGCCGTTTTGGATTCACTCATCCTTTTCTACTGGCATTTACACCCATACTTCCAGCTGTAGGTATAGCTGAGTGTGAAGAGCTGGGAAAACCAAAGTTGGGTGAGACTTGAGGAAGTAATGAAGCCAGCAAAGGGAGAACAAGGTAAAGAAAGAAGTGACCAGGACTAGCAACCACACAGGACAAAATATTGAATTATAAAAATTATCTCTATCTAGAACTAAAGTTCAGTGTCCTGAAATCTGACAGGAGCAGAAGACTTTGCTTTTATTGTCTTGTTCAGCAATGTCACTAGACCTCCTTGCCAGATATGGCCCATTCATGAAGCAATATCCTTTACCCACAGAAACCCGCAGTTCAGGTTGGGTTAAAACCCCCAAGGCATTTTGCACCAGCTCCCGTTTCCTCAGTCTTCTAAGGTCCCTGGCTAGAAAGCTCCCTTACTCCAAGCAGACAAAAAAATCTTTCCCCATGAAGAATAAATGTGAAGAAGTTTCTACAGAATATAAATTTTAATAAAGATGTACAATAGTAGGAGCCACTGTGAATGCTAAAAAAATATATATCTTTCAAACAGGATCAGAGCTGACACCAACGGGCAAATGCCTTATGTCTACTAGGTTGTGGCAGGGCTACTAGGATGACAGACATGGCTGTTGTGGGACTTGGGCCATTTTCAGAAGCAGAAACCATGGTCCATCCAAGAAGGGGTTGAAGGGGTTGTTCCTTCTTTCACCTGTATTTTGCCAAGCAGGCCCTGCAGTTCTGGTCCTCGCACCCAAACTTTCCATGTTGGGACACAGGAAAATCCCACCCCACCCCAGAGCTTTCCATAGCTGTGTCCTGAGGTGTCCCCCACACAGACTCCCATTTGTCATCCTCGTGTCTTCTCTCATTTTACTGTCACTAGGCAGCAACTTTCTGCTCTTGGTTTTCAGGGTTGCCAAAGCTTTCCTCCTCAGTTTACGTCTCTCTATTTTAGGGTCTGCTGGGAAACATGAGACATTTCATACTGAGGATGATGTTAACAATTGCAGACATTTCTTTGCTTCATCATTTTAACAGAAAACAGTGACAGCAGTAAATATGGTGTGACAGCTGTAATGATGAGAATTACCATCCTGAAAGAGAGCTCTGTAAGGTTTATAAAGCTCACATTTTTTTTAAAGGAAAATTATTTTGTACTCTGGGGCATCTTAGGATCACAGGGTAAATTACAACGAGTACTAAGAGAGCACGAGACAAGGTTTGCTGCACCTCTGATCTTGAGCTCTCTAGCCGAGTTTCGCTTAAAAGGGATGTTCAGAAACTGGGAACAGTTCAGAAAAGGGTTAGAGGAATAGGTCTGTGGCTGGAAAACCTGCCTTTTCCTAAATGACTGTAAAGATTCAAACTTATCCAAGGTAATTTGAATGCTTGACTTGATCATAGTTTATACGCTCATCCATGCCAAAAATATTTCCCATCTTATAAATCATCAGGTCTACTTTAAGCTTGTAGACAGGGATATGAAAAAGGCCAATGGCTAGAGCAGACAAAATCAGACTAAAAATAATGTGCATTTTTACTAGGGAGGTAAATTAGCACTAAAATAGTCTACTTGAGGACATAATATATTCCCTGTCACTTGAAGACTTAATAGCAAAACCAAATGTCTGTCTAAAAAAAAAAAACTTTCATTGCATTCAGGTTTATAAGCTTGATGTGAGAACAGCTGGTAGAAATGGCTAAGAGGTCATCATTAGGATCTGTCCTCTCTCTTGAAATCCAGGAATCTACAGAAGAGCTGTAGTCCTGTGGAGATATTTTCACACCTTTAGTCGTACTCATCTGTTCATGCAAGCACTGCCACATTTAAATTTCATGGATATAGAAGAAAGGAAACATGATGGATCTCTGCAAGCATCCAAAGGCAATGGCAAATGACTTGACCTCATTCACCACAGAATTATGACATGAATAAAGGCAACGCAGTTCTGATCTATTAGTGACCAGCAGCCCACTGAGTGACATTCACCCGTGGTAAAGGTCACACCCAGCATGAGGTTTCTACCAAAACTGCCTGCTGAGTGCAGAGGCTCTGTGCACGACTCTTCGGAGCACGGGGCTGCACAATAGCAGGGTGACTCCGTATTTCCTACTGGATTACTGAGCTCAGATCACCTGCCTGGCACCAGCACCTGCTCTCCTGGCCCAAGCACTGTAGACCTGCACCACATAAGCCTAGCAGGGCTGCGTTGATGACAGCTGCTCACTGTGGTCTGTGGAGCGAAACTGGCTCATTTTGAAGGAGCTGCTCTTGCCCAGAGAAGCACAACAGTCCAACACACCCAGCATTGAACCAGCAGCGTTCTGGCAGGGAGTGCCTCTCAAAAACACAGTCCTTGATCCATTAATATGGATCTGTGCCTTGAGAAAGTCCTGTGGAGCACACCTCCTACTGTGTACAGCCTAATTTAGTTTCAGCTTATTTTGAGATTAAAAAAGGAAGCACTGACTCTGGGTTGACCCTTTGCAACAAAACAATGCAAAATTTTACTACAAATTGTTGTTACTCGCCAAAAATCAGCAGAGATGTTCCTTGCTACACAAGATGAAAGAAATGGTACCTCCCATTACTTTCTGACCACAGACTCCTGTCCTTGCAAGCCCGCAAACCTGTCAGTAACCTCATACCTTGTTCAGTTTGATCAGAGGGTTAAAATGTGGACACGTGGGGGATCTTGTCTGGTAAAGCAGACTTTGCTTATCAACATTTTCTGCTTCTAACTTTAGACCTCTTAAGACTAATCAGCAAAAGAAGGTAGGAACCCAGTGCAAGAGCCCAGGTTAGAGTCCAGTAAGAGCCAGGATTATTCAATTCCTCATTAAAAAAAAAAAAATGCCCAGAATATCTCCCACTGATCACCTGTGAACCACAGCATTCTAAAATCTGTTTCTGAAAATGCCTGCTTAGTAAGAAATCCAAAAGCCAGGCTATTACCTCATGACATATGCTTTGTTCATTTATTTTGTACAGTTTACTTCTCATGCATAATACTTCCTAGGGAAATGCACATGGTACGTTTTGTAAAATATAAATAATTATCTGAGAAGTCACTACTGCATTCTGCTCTAAAGCCTTTAAGAAACTGAAAAGACTGGTATATTTGGGGGCAAATAACATGGTATCACACAAAACTCCCAAATATCTCATGTGCAGGTATTTCACTTGATTTTGGTCCAAATAAAATTGATGGGCACTCTGCTGTGTCAAGATTATGACTACTTGATGAATGATTGTTCCAGTGGGTGACTCTACCCCAGAAAGGTATACTTTTCTTTCTCTCCACCCCAGTCAAATGAATTGGCTGAACTTTTCTGGGCACTTTGTAGTGATATTCTAGAAGTCCTTTGCTATGACTTTTATAACTAGTCATTTTAACACTGGAATGACATTTAAATGTGTGTCCACCTACGCTGTATATAAATCGAATGAATAGTATATAATTTGCTTCAAAAACATTGCCATCTTGAATATAATAGAATGTAATTAGAATTTATCCCCTTTTGGATCTTTTCCCATTGAAGACTTAGAGTTTCACCTGGTAACTCTAACCTGCAAGAACTTTAAAATATTGTGTTTTTTCCAAGTAGGACAGGGCAGCTAAAATGACACTGTTGAGTAAATCAGCCAAAACATTATTAATTCATATGCATAGTTCAATCTTTGGAGATTTTTAAGATCATGCAAGACAGGCAACATCCCAGTCATTGTTGATTTTAGACCATGATTTGAATATATGAAAATATATTAAATATTTCAGCTGTACAAATCTCTAGAGTAATTAAAATAGAAAAGTTCTGAAACTGCACTATTAAAAATTTAACTAGACAATAAATCTAAGGATGTGGGGGACTGTCAAAAGACTTTTATTGCTCTTTCTTGCTTTTAACTTAAGGATGATTACAAATATACATATTTCATTAAAATTGTGGTTAGATCTGAAACCAAAACAACGCTGGAGTTCTTGATCTGTAGCTGACTGTTCATCTTTCTCCAAGATATTGCTTAGGAAAAAAGCCTCTTCTTTCCTGAAGTTTCATATTTTACAAGCAAATCTGTTTTTTAAACTATATTTACAATTTCCTAGGTGTATACACTGTCCTAATGGGAAAATAAATTCTTGATATTACGGTGAGTCAGAGTCTGCTACTTGTTTAATATCTCATTTTAGACTTCCCATAACTAACTAGATAGAAAAGTCACAAGAAAAATGCAACTTTCATTAAACAAATTGCAAAATAGCCATCCCTGAGAACCCACTGGGGTACGTCTGCAATCAAATAACTTAACTCTCCACATTACTAATGCGTATTTCTGGCTTTCTTACTTTTCTCAAAAGGAAACTGCTCACTACTAAAATATAGCTTTTAATTTGTGGAGGGTAAAAATTTAGTACTTAATAAGCATACTTACCAAAGACTTTTAAAAAATTAATAGAAACCAAATAAATCTTGGCTATTAAAAAAAAAAATCTGACACACAGGTTGAGTTATACCAGCCAGCACAAGTACACAGTAAGATTCCAGATGTGCTATTTTCCTGTACACTGACAGCTATCAAACCCACCCCTGCAATAAAAAAGTCCTGAAATGGGTTTTTAATCAGGTCTAGATTTCCATTAGCCCATGAGGACTGATGTATGTGTGTTGTGGTTTTTATTCTTTACAGCACATGCCATTGCTCTTAATATGTGGGGAACACATATTAAGTCTAAACCTTTTTTCAGTAACCTCCTGAAATGGATTTTTTCATATCTAAATTGAAGCCAAATAAACGTTATTAACAGCTGTATTTTTACAAAGCATTTGAAGGAGGGGTTAAACTCAGGATTGTTCAATTAACATTTCCCAGGCACCACGTAAGAACAGCATGTTTGATGGATGGACAATGTAAAAAAAGGCCCTGAAGTATGAAAAAATGTCAAGGGAATTCAAATAACATGACAAGTTTCAATACAAATAAAATAAAACAAAACCCAATCTTTCCCTTTGAAAAACATTCAGAGGCTGGCTTTGCATTAATTCACATCTTGCTGGAAACTGTTAGATAGCTATCAATTTCTTCTTATGTATTTATTGTAAACATTGGTACAAGATGTTCTGATTGCTTCCAGGAAAATCCTATTAGTTACAGTTGTACAGAATCAATTTCACATAAAATCATACAGCACAGCTACAGAGAAAAAGAAATCTGTAGGCATCTAGTGTAATGAACAAACCACTGTGGTTTATATCCATTGCAAAACTTCAGCAGAACAATTGGCACCAGTAAAAATATTGCAAATTAAAGATATTAGAAGAAGCTGTTTAGGAAAAAACATTTAACCACAGTTAAAAGGCTAACAGAAAAATTTAAATGATTACTATTGTTTGTGCTCTAAAAGGATGTAATTGACCTCAATCACATAAATAAAATAATCATGCAGATCAACATTTGGACTCATTAAAAAGCTGACATATTCTTTTACTTTGACTAGATGTCGAGAATTTGACATTTTATACCTTTGCAGTGCAAAGATCATTTGCAATTACTGCCAAAATAATAGCTCACTCCATGAAAAAAAATAGTCAGTAATACGAAGTTTATAAACCAGTCTGCCTTCCTTCTTCCCCAGTCTAAATGTAAATACCTAATCCTCCAAAAAGTCAAAACAAAATGTAAAAGAAAAAGCTTACTCAAAATTTCAGTGTAAAGGCACTGTATGAATCAATAGCAAAGTTGAAACTACCCCCAGCAATTTCAATATAGGCTTTATTTCTGATATGACTACGGAGAGATGTGTTTGTTCAGTAACTTTAAAGAGCAGGGTTTGTATTTTGCCATGTTAAATGAGTCATGCTGGTTTTTTTTTCTTTGTCTTTATGGCTGATGCTGGACTGAAGTAACACTGTAGTTTCATCTCCCTTTTCTCATCTATGTCAGTGCTTTGTTTTCACCGCAAGGACCAGCAACCACAGCCAGCAGACCCGTGTACCAAACCAAATTCAAAGTTAAAATAGGGAAATCCTGGTCCTGTTGACGTCACTAAGTTTTCCAAACCTGCCTTCTTCCCTCCTGCCAAAGGCTGTGAATGTGTTTTGATACTGCACGCGCTGCCGTACTTTGCCCATCACATCACCTGTCCCCACAGCTGGAGAAAAGCTGCTGTGACCAGGTAAATTCAGAGTACCAGGCTGGAAGAGCAGAGCATGAGCGGTTCATCCTCCTCCTTTGCCAGGGTGCTGCATGCCTGGCGCTGCTCTTTGCTATCAAATTTAAGCAGAATTCCAGCTAAGATTAATAAGATAGTCTGCTTAAAAAACAAAGCAGACAGATCCTCACTTTGTGGAAATTATCCTTGAACTTCCACAGAGATACAACGATTTACACTGGTTGAAAAGCCACCTGAGAAGGACCTTCTTGCTCCTCTTTCTACTTCCAGGCCTGCTCAGAGCAAAAGCCCAAGTTCCTTTGGCATCAGAGCCATGATTCTCGTACATTGTCTCAACTCTGAGAGATGAAGCTTTACAAGAAACAGAAGACCTGACAGCACCGGCTCAGCTCTGTGGCCAGCAGCCCCAGATGCCTTTGCCACCACTGATCTGAGCAACCAAAAGCCATCAGTGCCCACCTGGTGTCAATGCCTGGGTCACCACTGCTCAGCATTTCATGCTGAGCCAAGCAAAAGCACAGGACCAGCTACGCTGGCCTTGCCTTTGTATGCAGGAGGGTTTGCACCCTGGGTGTAAGGCCTGGAGCCCCACCATGTTCCTGGGATGCTACAGGGAGCCCTCTCCAAGCTCAGAAGAGGCAGGAGTCAGTCTGTCATGTCCCTCATAGTCCCACTTGACACAATCTGGCCAAATTTCACATCAGAGTACACAGCGACACTCACATTCACAGCACGAGATGGGATTCTTTCAAGTTTTCATCCACAGTAATGTTGTTGCTTTAGTTTTAGTCAGATCCACAACTGAGTGTTTCTATTAGGTGATGGAATACCATAGAAATACTTAGGACATCCATGCTAATACCAAATGAGTTCATGATGATTTATGTTTATTAGAGAAAAGAATATCAAAAGGATTATTAATGGTGCTACCACAGAGCTTTGGAAGTGGCTGACAGCACAAGCTCAGAAACGGAGGAAGTGGATTTGGAGTATGCAGAGCAGAATATGAGGTTTCGCTTTTGGTAAATAGCAGCCTGTACAAATACTAAATCAAATAGCCACTTCATTAATCTTTTTGTGATTTTTTTTTTAATTTTATTTTAAGGTTTTTCTAAGGTTTTTCTAGTAAATGTCATATAAGTTAACCTTGAAATACTGGCATTAAAATCCATCAGTTAACCTGTGTGTAGTTCTTACAGAGACTGAGACAACTCATTTCCATTCCTAGCTATTTCTTTTTGTTTCCTTTGCTTGCAAAACTAAACTGATTATTGTCTTACTTGATTGTGGACTTTAAATAAGCCAGAACTAACAAAATAAGAAGAATTGGAGCTAGACTAAAATTTATAGCATTATCTGAAGGAATATTTTGCTTTGGACAATAAATTTTTTTAAACTAACAAAAACACAGAGAAATGTGAAAATAT
This sequence comes from Platalea leucorodia, assembly GCF_965183815.1. Classification (NCBI taxonomy): domain Eukaryota; kingdom Metazoa; phylum Chordata; class Aves; order Pelecaniformes; family Threskiornithidae; genus Platalea; species Platalea leucorodia. Next base: position 27,916,453 of record NC_138825.1, on the reverse strand, counting down.
CAACCCATTGAAACACAGGTAAGCTGAAGTTCTCCTGGGCATTTCGTACTGCTTGGCAAATATAACAGTGAAGATGACTTAAAATAAGCCTGAAGAGCATACGGTTATTCTTTAAGCCCAACATACCATATTGCAAAAAAAAAAAATTCTTTTCCTTACTAAAGATAAAGCTCCTCTCTCATGTCCACCAGAAGATGAGTGACAAAAAACCTTGTATAGCTGGCGCAAACTTTCTCGTGGAGTTGAACAACCAGCCTGTTCACAACTTCTGCTGGAGTGCACATGGACCACTGCAGAAGCCTGCATCCTTCACTGACTTGCATTTTCAGTGCCCTCAGCTGGTGGGAAGGCTGTGGTTTTAGACTGCGCCATCTGCAGCGGACATGGCAGAGAACTGCCTATTTAGAGTGCTCACAAAAGCTGCACCTCTGGATGTTAGGGCTTCATTAGATATAGCAGCGGAGCTGTAAGGATGTGACCTAGCACAGACTCCCAACCCTCCCACAGCCAGCGAAAGGAAGCTGGAAAGCCTTACGCTCGCGTGTTTTTCACAAGAGAACATTAAAAGGGAGCCTGGCCCGAGCTTTGCTGCACGCTTCCTGGACAAGCTGTCTGTGGAGAGAAGTGAAGCATCTCCAGAAATGATGCCTCAGCCCACGTGAGATCTGAATCACCGCCCCAAGGATGCTCTCTCTCTCTTTCTTCACTGACAACGTGGGAAAGGGACAATGGGCATAGCTCTCACCTAGGCATCACAGGTAGGTGCATAAAATAACTGTTGCCCCAAATATCTTAAAAGCTAAGGACCTAATGAAACAAACGGACTTGCTCCTGAAAGCATAACGTGGCCACACCAGCCTCATACTCAGAGCCCACTGAACTGAATGCTAACTGAGCAAATAAATAGATTGAATAGCCTATGCCACAAGGAAAAACAGGCACAGAGGCATCGAGATCAGTATCAGCAGACATTTTTTGGAAGATCAAGATACAAGTCCCCTGTACAGCATTTAGTCCCCAAGAGTCAGCTGCACTCACGTTACCTTTAGAGCAGGACAGAGTAGGTCTGTTTAGGTTACCACCTCCTCAGGCATCTCATGATAAAACCCTGTCTAGCTGCTTTTATTGCCTTCAGCCAGTTGTCTTTTGGTCAACGTAACGATGGAATGACAGAGTACCTTTCATCAGGTACATGGCTCTTCTGTAAGATCAGCTCCTTCTCTTCCACGCTTACATTTTGAATCTGAACAAACTAATATGTTACCAGGTAAAAAAATATAAATAAAAACACCAAAAATCCCCCCAGACCCAACCAAATTACCAAATTATACAAAATTGCATGCTTTTCCATACTGACACCCAGCAGTAAAGACTGAGACCATCAGCTTTTCTGTCCAGCAAAGGAGGACTATGATGCTGCCAGAGGAGAGCTGCTACTTGGAAAGCATTTGCACCTGAAGTAAATCAGTAAATCAGTGCTGTCTCAGCCATCCATCGTGATGGCTGTATCTTTTCTGAACATCTCGGTATCCAGTTTAGTGTCTGACACTCACCTGATTTTTATGCTTTGCTTACAGAAAAGTAGCTTTACCGTTAGCACAGTGCCTGGGAGAGGAAGGGATGCGTGTGGGCACCTGCTTTTATGTTTTGCAAAGGGCTTTGAGATGGAGCTGATTGTGAAGGCACTGTACAAATTGACACACTGTGGTTAAGTTAGAGCAAAAGGAAAACAGTCTGCCTAGATACTGAACTTTCAATTTAAACCACAAAGGTAGACGGCAAGCACTAATTCAAGAACAGGTGGCTTTTTGCTCATAATATTTTATGGCTTTCATTGCTTTACAGTGGAATGAGCTAACCCACAGCTCCCCTCTTGACCTACCCAACATCCTCAAGTTTAGTGAAAAACAGGTGTTTGGTATCTTGGCTTTCCCTGAGCACTCCCACAATCCAGGGACTCTTTAGCAGTCTAAAAAACTCTTACTTTCACTTTAAAATGGAAGGCAAATAACAGAGCACGTATAAAGTAACAGGTACACACTCAGCAACTAAAAACTTTACCCACAAAAGTAATGCACATCTTTTATATCCTGCACAGGTAAAAATGCAATAAAAGGACACCAGTTCAGAAACTCAGAAAAATCTCATGGAAACGTCTTTAAAATTGGACAGTTGTGATGAGCTTGGGGCTGTCAGCAATCACGCACTTAGTGAAAGTGCTGAGTGTCCCCTCTCCTGGTACCAGGCCTGAGCTAAAGCCTTAAATCCAAACTTGAAAACTCTGATGCCAATTTGGACAGAAATGTTGCATCTGGCAAGTCCTTGCATTTTGTTTCCCTCAGATGTTGCATTCTATTGATATGTCATATTTATACTCTCTCTTCTAGAAACATTCTGAGTCTTGCTGCAAGACAAAGCCAAACAATAAGAAAGACCCAATTATAATGAAAGGAGAAGTACCACTAATGCTAAAGCAGTTAAGAAAAAAAAAAGGGGGGGGGAAGCAGTAATTTGATACAAAATCCTAACAAGCTGGTCATATCACAGAGCGAGAGTCATACGGAGTGACACTCTTCTCAGCTGCCAGAGTTTCCGTTTTCATGCACGGTGAAAACGTATGCAGAGAGTACTCACTTTATAGGACTACCTGTTAAATCAATATGGAAAATCTTTTCTGAAAACTATTTTTTAGTTGGTACCTTTGCTAAAGTCAGTTGTTTGTTATTTAAATAAATGAATAAATAAATAAATACATCCAAAGACAGATTAATAGACCGCTAGGTAGAGAACTTGTGAAAACTATATACTGCTCACCAAGGCAATTCTGACACTTATGATGCATATTCCATATGGGTAAAGTTATACCAATTCAAATTGGTACTTAATGGGAACTAAATAGAAGCTATTCATCTGAAGTGCCCATGGCTTCCACAGATGATAAACATGGCTGCAGAAAGAGATGCCTACTATTATATGAAACCGGTATTTTGTTTAAAGCATTTTATTGGACTTAGTGCATTCAGTTTAAAAACAATGTGTGACCTGAGAGAAGGGAAAAACATCTGCCTTCTTGTGTTACATCAGTCCACGGGGGTCTGTAATTTACTTTTTTTTCCAACCTTAAACATTCAGGAATAATGGAAGGGCAAGCCAAGTAATATTAAAAAACCTCAAACAAAATAAAAGCTGAAAAATGTATATACATAAAACAGATCTGTGAAGCTGAAGTGAAATATTTCAGATTGATTGGCTAGTTGATTAATGAAGCCAGAAGGAAAAAGTCCAGATCAAGTTTAGCATTATGCGCGTGTGCGCACGCAGGCGCGCGTGTGTGTGTGTGTATATTTCACAGAGTTCAAGTAACTGATATTTATACATTCTGATTTCTCTTGCCCTCATCAGTAGCCTACATCTTGCTTTTAGAATTAATTTATAATTGATTTATTTTCCTTACAGTCAGGTTCAGAGTTTATGTTTCAGTATTTGATTGGGGTGGGAGGGTAGTGCAAACTGTTTTGCCAAGGCATTTAAGTGACAGTTACATGTCATACAGGCAAACGCCTAGGGGAAAAAACACTGTATTAATTGAAATTCAGTCTGAAAACATTAAAGATCATCAGAATAGCTATAATAACAGTCTCACTAATGATCAAATATGAGGAATAAACATAAAGTTGCTTGTTTCAGAAATAACAAGGCTATAATATGCTAGCGGACTAAGGGAGCCCACCTTGTAAAATCAAGTCACATAATAAAAACTGGCACTTCCATCACCATGCCATAGATAAATGTGTGCATGTGTATGTCTGCATTTACACATTGGTATGCAGGGAACTGGAAGCTGGGGAACAATGTGAATGACAACACTACAGCATTTGGGTTTGAAAGGCTGGTTTTGGCAGTGTGCATGCATGTATGGCAAGAAATAAGTGAATAGACCAATTTGTGAGACCCAGAGAAGGAAAACATGTAGGGAAATTGATGTCTCAGACCGAGATTCAGAAGAGCTCATAGAATAAGGGGTGCAGGTGTCTCAAAGCTTCCCATGCACACAGGGAACCTGAAATGGTGAATAAAGACTCAAAATTTTTTTACATTATTTTTTCATATTTTTGGTGTAGACATGCCAAAAGACCTTTGGTTCAGACAACGCTTGTGACAAGAGGCAGGTAAGAGGAAAAAAGTCTGGAAGAAAAAAAAAGAGGCAGAGTACAGGAAAAGAGGCAATTTTAAAAATTTACTAGTAAAAAGTAGGTGCTGGAAAGTCTCATCTTCTCCTTTCGATTAAGTATTCATTTTAGGGTCCCTCAAACAAAATGTGATAGAGGGAGTGGACACAATTTACAGATGAACTCCTAGGGAACCCTCTGAATATAAACCACAGGGCAGGATACAGACATCTGTGTGAGATGCCAGCATCTGTATAAACAAGGAGTCATGGAAGCTATGCACAGCTCAGCAAGGTATATCTGACTTTTATGTTACATATTCCACACAAATGAGCTGTGGAAAGTCAGATGAACAGTGAGTGTTAAGAAGGGCTTGAAATGATCATGCCAAAATATATGGAGAGGAAAACAGAAATGTGAGGAAACCTGCAATTCCAAAAAGGAGCTGAGAATAAGGATTGCTATCTTGTCTTATCAGATTCAAACTTAAAGGCTTTGTAGGTGTTTCTACAGCACAAAATAAACTCACTGCTCTACTTAGAAGAGCTCTATGAGACAGAGGAGTAGAATGTTAACAGCTTCATTTTCTGGTACCGATCTAATAAAAACGCCTAGCTTTAAAATATGTCCATCTTAAAGTCACAAATCAAGCAGTATAGTATATTTCCTACAAATATTTGTAATTACCATGAAGTAGTACAGGAGCCTTAAGAATGCAAAACAAAAAGAGCTCCTGAAGTAAAGCCTATTGACATTACCTCATACTTCACTGCTACATACACAACGGTACAATACGCAGCATAACTTCTTGCATGTGTCTAAACTCAAAAGGCCTGATGCGCGTAAGAGAATAAATAAGGCCAGAAAACTGATGTCTGAGAAATCAAACTGCTAGGTTAAAAGGCTTTCACAGTGCTTTCAAATCAATCTACCTGGAGACATTCTTCTGTCGTTAAGGGTATATTCAAAAAAAGCTTTTCTGGAGCTGCTGTAGCTGAGTCAAGCACTGCCTATGCACTATTCTTTTTTTTAATGACCTCCTGATCGTTATACAATCTTGACTAATTTCTGCAATTAGAGAGGCTCATTTTCAGAGACTGAGATGCTAATGTTCTTGAATTAGTTTTTATGGTTCGGGGCTTTTAATTTGAGATTTAAAAACCATCATAGCTCACAAAACCAAATAAACTGCAGCTAATGAAATTCACAGAAGTGGAGTGCTCACAGAACATTTCTCACTAGCTTTCCTGGATGATTTATTGACAGCTGGTTGTAAAAACAATTTTATTAAAGGTCATAATGTTTGGTTAGGAAAAAAAAAGTTTAATTTATGGTGTAATTAGCCTTCCTGCAATAGGCATGATGCCAGACCCATCACTTACGAACTTTGGCTTTGAAATAAGCACTTGGTGGTTTTAATTATATCTTTAAGAACGTGTTCAAAGGCAAGACCCCAGTGATGTGGCGTTACTTTCTCTCTATAGCCGCTTTATGGCCGTTATAATGGCCACGGTAATAGATTTACTTGTACTGACTGATATGTAGCGATCGTATGGCAGTACCGGAGGAGCATGGTCAGGACGTGTACACAGGGGCAGGAGCCATGCTCCCTGGAGGAAGCCATTTGGGATCTGCTCCGTGTCCGAGCCTGCTCCGAGGGGCCGGGATAGTTTGAGATGTGCAAGAATGACCAGGCTTTCTAAGTAGTTATAGTTTTTTAGAATATCCTTGAAATGTTATCTCTGCCCTGCCTCTTCCGTGGCAGAAAGCCAGACAGGAGCCCCGGGTCCCCTACCTGTAGGGGAGCACTGTTGCTTCTCTGGGAAACAAGGCCTAGCGTCAAGATACGACCCACATGCTTTCTTATGTTTCTCCATTTTATTCTTCAGTTCCCAGCTTTATTTTGCTGTTAATTCTTTCTGATTCACAAAATTAAATTTGTGGCAAAAAATTTATATGGGATTAAGGGAGAGAGCTTGTTGTAGGCCTCCAGTAAACCTGAGGCCTTCCCCAGGTGGAGTTAAACCGTCCGGCAGGAGCAGGGCCGCAGATACTGACTGAGCACTTACACACAAGGTGTCACCCAGCAATTAGCAGCCTGGCCATGAATTTCTATTTCCCCTCCTTTTAACCTCGTTTTGCCCTTATTGTCACAAAGTTTCTAAGATCATACATTGTCGTGATAGACAGCAGAGCCCACGAGAGACTGACAAATCCTTCTCAATTCAGGGAGAGTTCCTGATTTGAACTTCAGGGAGAGATTTAACACCTGTATGTAGAGCCAAAGTCAGGAAAGTCAGCACTGGCTTTTCTTTCACCAAAATCTGGAAGAGGTACTACAAATTTCTTTACAGAGGAAACATCTTGGGAGAAGAGTGCCTGTGAGGATAATTCCAGTGACAGACATTAGGAGAGCATTAAGAGGCCCAGATCCTGAAGTGCCAAGTTAATCTTTCCATCCCCCAAGTTGTTCCACACACGGCATACCCTTCACAGCATATGTTGTCAAGAAATGTTTTAATGAAATGCAAGACATGAAAACCTGCCTAACACAGTAGAAAAATTACAAATCTAACACCTAAAAATCTGACAGCCATATTTGTTTTTTACCGAGAAGCACTGCACCAGGTATCACTGCACATCAGCCATTCTGCCCATCTTTTTTGCTCATAGCCCTTTTAAAAATTGATCAACACATCCAGCCATATCTCCATCCATTTTAAGTGAGGCAAAACAGAAAGGGAGCTTGAAAAGAAAACAGTTTTGCTGCAGAAACTCTCCCAGGAGGAACTTCAATTATCTCCCAGTGGGAGTCTCAAACTGGGCAAGAAAGGAGCCATGTTAAGCCAGAAAAATCAGAAATGTTAAGATAAACCCAACATTAATTCCACTTCTTGACTAAAACACTGTTGAAAAGAAAAAAGGCTCACAGCTGTGGGGCACCTGAAATCTAACAGAGCTGTCTGATCCAATTAACATTTTTCTCATTTGTGACTACATTTGAATTCTCTACACAAAACATCTCAGAAAGCATTATCCATCAAATCAACATAAACACTGAAGTATTGCCTAAAATTAGTTAGCAGTGAATATGCACCCACAGAGCTTCAAGGACGAGTTGCACTGTCTGTGAACATTCTGTCCCAGGGGCAGAGGTGTTTGGCAGTACAAATCAGCAGCATTTGAGATTTTGTTTTCAAGAAACCATAATCACGCTTGCCAGGTCCTGCCAAACCTGATTCTGGCAGTTTTGGTGGTACTGCCTAGCACCTCCTTGGAGCAAATGCCTTAAGGAAGCATTAATGTTGGGCATTAATGAGCAAGAGGATCCTCCCCAAAGCTCTGCGGTTACCATTAAGCACATAAAGCTGTGTCTAGACACAGCTGAAGCCAAAGCAAAAGGTAAACACATCCCTTTCTCTCTTTGAAAAGGTTTCCTTGTGTTTTTCCCAATTCACTCAAGAACCATCGTTCTCTTTCTGTTGCTCTGTTTTCTAAGACACGTCATCACTTACAAGACATGAGCAGGGCCAGGAAATGTGAAATTGTTCAAGAAAAGTAGTTTCTCCCAGCACCATAGAAAACGTGAGGCTCAGGTTGGGGAAAAGCAGTGGAACAGACAGTTGAGTAACTGCTCATTAAAACTCTACTCTGCCCTTTCTTAAAAAGTCTGTGATCACCAATTAATTCTTTTTATTTTGCTTTTACTAAAATAATGTAATATAGGTTTACAGAATCACATGAGAACATGAGACAGCCCTTGTAATTTAATCTGAGAAAGACACATACTTCATCAAAAGAGCAGTTGGTTTCAATGATCTACTGGGAGTCCCAAAGGGTCCTTTTTCTAATTTTTGAATACAATTATTAAATATTATTTGGCAGCATTGTGCTTTTTCTGGCTCAGCTTCTTCAAAACAAATGCTTTATAATTAATTTTGTTTCAGTCCAGTTCAATGATCTAGAGTTAATTCCAATATAATTAAATCCTTTCTTTGGAATCCTTCTTGCCCCAAGTCTCCCCCTCTTCCTCCTCAGTCTTCAACTTTCCCCACCACCACCCTCCACACACAGGTCGGGTATAATTTTGTGAGGGCTCAGATTGCTCTTCTCCTACTGATATAAAAGAGATTCCTCAGCCTCTTACAGGTTGAAGCCCACAGTGAGCTTAACTCTTTCTTCTATATTGCATCAGTTTCGGTTTTTCAGAGCTAATAGACATGTAATTCATAGCCTGAAAGATTTATTACAAAATTAAATCAAATGAAATAAACATATACAGCAAATTAAATAAACATATACAGTATACTAAATTTAATTAGGAATCAGCTAATCAAGAAGATGGCATTAATTAGATATTTCCTAAGGAGCCAAAGGATATCCAGAGGTAATAAATTACACAGACTGCTCCCTAAATCAAATAACACCTCATGTCTGAGATTTCCAAATAAATAACCACCAGTTCTGGTAAATGCTATGAAAAGTAAATGTCTATGTTACATAGTCTAATTGCCATTCATAGTACTGCAAGCAGCAATCTTAGCAATTTCACTGCAGAGTTCAGTGCAAAGACATTTGCAAGACTGGTACCTCAGGGACCGATGCTAGACCACAGTATTCAATGTGAAGAAAGTTAAGTAAGTCCTTCACTGTGTGTTGTTTAATCACTGAGTGCTAAAGCTGCATGCTGAGCACCAGTTGGTATTTGGTTTTGCATAATGTATTAACATTGCATATTTGTATAACGTATTAACATTAATACCACTGGACTGCACATTTCAGATAAGGCCTATTGCAATTAGAACGGGCAGCATTAAACACTCGTTAAAGCCCAAAATGTAATGCTGAAAGAGGTGGCAACGAAGCCAAAATTTGCAGATTTTCCTTTATCAAAATATGTTGCAAATAAACTTTATTTCTATGCAAAGAATACTGTTTTCTATCACATACTTATGCTGATTCTGTCACCTTCCCTGTATCTACAGAGCTGGAGAAAACAAGCCTGAAAGCGCGCTCGCTATATGAAAACAGGATAGCTATTTTTAACTGCAAACTCTAACACACTAATAAATGTTACACTTGTTCCCAGCTTTAAAGAGTGACTTACAGTGACAAATTTATTGCTAATTGCACAAACGGTTTATTATGCAGGACCATAAGAAATCTTGGGGTCGAAAAGATGTGTACTAAGAAATTATTTAATCTGGCAAACACTGATGAATCAAGCCCTTATTTATCCAGAATTTGTTAAACTCAGAGCTTTATGCCCTGCAGTAATTCTGTAGGTGATTACGAAAACAAATGGGCTTTAGGGCAAAACGTTAAAATTTGGCTAGCTAAAATTAGGCAAGTTAGTGTACACTCAGATTTCCAAGTAGGCTGACAAATGTTTAGATTCAGCGAGTACTTCCAGCTCCCAGCACAGAGACCAACCACTTTTGGCTTCACTACCCAACCTGTTCACCCTCTGCATTGACACGTAGCGGTTATTTTCTGACCTACTTGCCCAACCTGGCCTTTCCAACTCAGCCAGCCTTACCTTGTTTGACGCAGAGGAAATAAGCCCTGTTTGTTCCTCCTCTCCTTCATTTTGAAGCTCATTGCTCAACCAGAGGACAAAGTATTCTAGCTTGGCTGTTCCTAGCTAACTCCTTTTTTCCATTTCTGCAAGTGTCTGAACTGCATCCAAGCTATTCTGCAGATGCCTGCCTCCCTCCCTGCCTGCTTCCCTACTAACAGCTCCTCAGTATAATTGCCCTTCCGCCAAAGGCCATCCGCACGCGAGCCACTGTTTGCCCTCGCTGAATGCTTTCCAGCACATCTGGAGGCTGCCCCTGCCTACGGGAGGCTGAGAGCCTGCGTGTGGCAGACGAAGGGGTGCCCCAGGTCTAACTGTAAGGAGTCTAAATACAACTTCAAAGTCATCCCCAGTGCCCGAGGTACTGTGACAACAGATGCTGAGCCCAATTTTAGATTTAACTTATAAGTGTCAGTTAATTCCCACAGCATAGGCAAGTTTTAAGATGAAGGACCGTCGTTCAGGACACAGACTTTATTCCACATCAACAGGCAAGAAGCTTTCAAAGAGCAGCTATTTTCAGATCCAGATCTGGGGTGGATTTGTATGTGACTCCAAAGCACAATATCCTGTTTCCCCAGAGCCAAGCACGGAGCCACACCGCTGCCACAGGCTAACACATCTCTTTTAGCTTGGTACCAGTTTGAAACAGTCAACGTTTCTAAAGTCAGTGTAATCCCATTTCCTGAAGAGCTTTTGCAACTGAAAAGGGGAATTTGTTAGAATTCAGATCCCAGTTTGCGACTGATTGAGAAAATAACTAACAGGTGCCCCATCTCCAAGCTCCACTCTCTGCAAGTCTGTTTCTCTTATAAGAAATAGGTGTTTCTGCCTAAAGTCCCATAATGGCAATATTCTACCACTGATTTAAGAAAAAGAAAGAAACAATTGTTAAAACAATATTTCAAACTATGAACTGCGGACAGCTGTCTCCCACACTTACCAGATTGAGTTACAATATTGGTCCCTTTTAAAACAAGCCTTCATTTCAGTGAACCACAGTGAGCCAATTAGCATATAAATCAGCTTTCTACAAAATGGCAAAATCTACAAAAGAGCGAATCTACAGTGGCCATTGGAAAGGCAATACTGAATGCAAATAAGAAAATATCCACAAGGCACGCTCTGCCCCAGACACATTCGTGTAACTCCTATTAGTGGTAAAGACTACAAACCCTATTTTCTTAAACTATTTGATCTCAAGAGATCTCATAAGCAGCCTGGAACATGCTTAATGAGCACTTGTACAGGTGGCCTTCAAAGACAAGGTCCATTGGAGCTTATGAATCAGTAGCTGCCTGTTTCCTTGTGACTAAGCATGTAAGTGTCAGTCAAATCTATTCCTTAAACTATGAAGTTGAACTGTTATAAAAATCGATGACATAGTCAAACACTTTGAGGAAACCTTTCTTCCTTTACAAAATGGGGATAAATAATGTCAAAATATTTTACATTAACATCTTACATCAACATTTTACATTAACATCGTGTCCAAAGGAGGGCAACGAAGCTGGTGAAGAGTCTAGAGCACAAGTCTTATGAGGAGCGGCTGAGGGAACTGGGGTTGTTCAGTCTGGAGAAGAGGAGGCTGAGGGGAGACCTTATTGCTCTCTACAGCTACCTGAAAGGAGGCTGTAGCGAGGTGGGGGTCGGTCTCTTCACCCAAGTAACAAGTGATAGGACGAGAGGAAGTGGCCTCAAGCTGCGCCAAGGAAGGTTTAGGTTAGACATTAGGAAAAACTTCTTCACCGAAAGGGTGGTCAAGCATTGGAACAGGCTGCCCAGGGAAGTGGTTGAGTCTCCATCCCTGGAGGTATTTAAAGAACGGATAGATACAGTGCTCGAGGACATGGTATAGATGGAATTGGCAGTGCTAGGTTAACGGTTGGACTCGATGATCTTAAGGATCTTTTCCAACCTTGACAATTCTATGATTCTTTGATTCTATGATTTTGATTTCATCACCATTTAAAATGGAGAATTTCAATACAGTTGAACATATTTTAATACCATTGTTAATATATTTTTCCCCCAAATAAAATTCTGAGACTGATACTTCATTTCAGCTCAGGATGAAATAAATTTTGAAATTTCAGCTACCATTCCAGTTTGAAATTATATCTTTCAACCAGCTCTCCCTTCTGCTGGTTTTAATATTTACTTTGTTTACCAGTAGCAGTTACTCTTAGCTTCAATTCCATGAGCAAAGACAACTTCCAATTACAGTATGTTTACTAAAAGTACCATATGTTTTTTGCCTGGTTAATTTTTCTTCCCTCCCAAAGTATGTTGTGCATCTTTGGTAAAATATCCTTGAATACCTCGGGTCAAACGGTACTACAGTAACAGAGAGTATTATTATTCATGTTTATCCATGGCATGTACATTAGGGAAACAAACTCAATGTGTTTTATAGTGAGCACCTAGGTATTATTTCATTATCTTACCTTGTATAATGCTGGGCTAGTATTGCGGTGAAGAACAGAAGAGAGCCTGGCTCTCCACCGCATCCTGTGGCAGTCATCAGCCCTGACCTTGCACAGATCGGAGGGGACCTTCTCCAAAGACCACTGAAGTTAGCAGGGATATCATTTCGATAGGCTCAGGCTCTCTTCCGGCCTTCTCATTCGTAAATGAGGTTTTTATTATTTATCTTCCCTCACAGGGCTTAAATTAAGTGACGTTTGTTGAGCACATTGAAGTTTTCAGTGAAGTATTAATATTTACAGAGCATGTTTTCTTCTTGGTTTGTAGTTGTCGTTTTCGGAATTCTTTTTGTTCTGCTGTTTGGCTCTTGTTCTCTGGAAGGACCATCTGAGTAGTCCAAAACTTCCAGTGGGACAAGAGAGAAAACTCAGCTTTTTCCTTATTGGTTATTTGTGTTCAATTTCTTTAAGAAACATCTAGAGTATATTTACATTTACCAACTGTGAGAAGTAGAAACGAAGCTTCAAGCCGGGTTTTATCCCTTACGAACTTCGTCTGTGTGAAAGCCACATTAACAACAGTTCCTTCCTGAATGTCTGTTTGCCAGATGGAAATTTATCTTTAAAATCTGTACAGTAGTGTGATATTACTGACATGTTATTTCTGTGCAGTTTGTCTGTGCATTGGTGTTCTTTCGGAAAGGAATAATCAATCCATTTTAAACTCAAAATATAATTGCCCATTAATATCCCCTGATACTGTGAGAACTTTTAATCATGCCTAAACATAAAATAACTCCTACAGAAGTTTGTTTTTTCTTAGTTAATAAAGCAAATAAAAAGCATAGCAAGCCCTTAGGCTGATGCAGTTCACTTACAGAGACTATTGTATTTATACATTTGATTGAAGACACTATTTTAAATTATGCATTTAAAAGAATTAATTCAACTATTTCATTTTAATTAAATCTTACTATATTAAGACTTGCATAGATTACTTGGTCATCACAAAAATACTTCCAAATATGCAATATTTCAAAATAAGTAAAAGTTTCAGGAAGAACACATTTTATTTTTCATTTTCACCCAAAATACCTGGTACAATCAATCACAGATTCCCTGTCAGATTAATCTCTTTCTGACTTACCTTCTCTGCTACCCAGCACTTAATGAGCTCACAAGAACTTTATCCTTTTGTGTATCAGTACACTACCGTAACAGTTATTTCTCCCCTGGCATACTCACATCACAAAAACCAGCCCGGTCTCCTTATTCTGGTGGCCAAGCCCCGATGAGAACAAATTTCCTTCTGTTCTGGCTTTGTCACAAGAAAACTGCCATGAGAAACCTGTCCCATCAAGTGGTGCAGAAACAACAGAGCCAAAAAAAATAAAGTTTGCCATTGATCTCACTGAATGAACATTCAGCAGAACTACAAAATTCACCTCCTGACAAAAGGAGGAGAGGGCCAGTAGCCCTGGCATTGAGGCCAGCTATTTCTTCATTTGGCCCAGCTGGATATTTAGTGCTCATGTGACGTGATGCCACCTGGTACTAAAGGAGTGGCTTCAAAGGAACCACCTATTATTCATCAAAAGCAGTAGACACTCAAATATCTACAGCCCTGTACTTAAACTCTGGCAAAAGCCTGAAATAGTTTAAAACTAGTAAGATAATAAACAATATGAGGTAGCAACAGGGGTTTTGAGAGAGAAAATGTTGTGCTGCTGACACAAATCTTCTCTGATGTGCAACCTGGGTTCCTCCGTGTTCAAATAGTACCAAAGTTTCCCCTGGCCTAAAAACTTTTCTAACAATCTTCTGTGGTGGTTCAAATTTCTAGCTTAACTAACAAAGGGAGATTTATTTCATAGTCTTGTCTCTGAACCTTGAAGTCTTTACTTATATCTTCAGTTGGGGTGAGAAGGGGTAAAAGGAGCAGTATTAACAACTATAAATATTTCCCCAGGAAAGAAAGAAGGGAAAACAGCATTGATTAGAGTAGCTAAAATGCTGATTTCTGACCATGTATCGTCCCACTTGTGTCAAGAGTAAGTTTTCCCATGTTCATGCACAGGAACCATCCCAAACTAAGAGGTGAATAAAAAACCCTGTGCTGACTCTACACCTCTTGCTTTTATACTTCTGGGTATATCAGAACAGGGTCTCTGCTACTCATCTACCACACAGAGGAGCAGAGAACAGGACCTCAGCACAGAAGAAAAAAAAACAGAATTGAGAATATGCAATTGTTCCTAAAATCAAGCTGAGAGAATGACAAAATAAACTATCAACTCTAATGCTTTTGAGGAGTGATTTATGTCTGTGCCGTGACTTCAACATACAAACTATCTGCACAGCTTAAGGGCTAACTACCTACTCTTAGATATCTCGGGAGATCTACTGTCTCTCTTCCCAGCGTCGCTCTTCCCTAATTCAATAAAGCCAGGCTGTCTGGCTGCGGAACGCTATCAGGACGTGTTGCTGAATAGTTTTCCATCCCTCCCCTCTCCTCTCCAGGCTAAGCTAGCTGCTCCACAGGGCGAAGTGTAGGAAAGCACATGGGCTGAGCCACGTTTGAGATGTGTCACCGCAGCAAAAGGAGATGTAAAAGGGGAAATAACATTCTGCAAAGTTTGAGATTAATCCCAAACTTTCCCCAAACAATTTTCCTCTGGCATCATTCTGCACTAGGAAAAATACCATAATCAGGCAGAAAGAAGGCTTTCTTGTGAAAGTTAAAAGGGAGAGACTTGTAATGGAAAACAGGTTAGAAATTGAACTACAGGATCATTATTGTACTTCCATAATGCACAAACCACAGCATTCAAGTTTTATACAAACTATCAAAATCTGCATGAGTTTCCCATCATATCCATCAGTAGGCGAGCCTTATGAAAAGCATTTTCCCATGTACTTATCAATGCTGCTCTTCTTATTATGCCAATCACAGGCTCTTTGTTTAAAGGACCCAGTAGGCATCTTCCCGAGGTTTTATTTTTACTCGTCTGGTGCCCTCCAGATTAATGAGAACTGAGCCCCTGCTCCTGCTGCTGTCAGACCTCTCCTTCGTTTTTTGCTGACAGCCAAACCTGCCCTTCCTCCTTTCTATTTGATGTAGAATTTATATCAGCCACATGGGAAAAGGAGGAGCAGCTTCAACCACTGGCTTTAATCTCCATGTGAAAGGCAAGGCAACGATGGGGCAACAAGGAGCATTGAAGTCTTCAGTGTAAATGTTGTTGCTCATTACAAGCTCCCTCTCTAGGGATAAAAAAAAAATCTTCAAACGGGAATTGCACCAGTCTCACACACGCCAGCATTCCCTCTCACACACACGCGCCTTTCACATCTCATACATGTGGTTTCCATGCAGGAAACAATTACTGTAATTAATAGACCCAAATAACCCCACTGTTCATTTAAAAATGCACTTTAAATTGAAAGAGGCATGAAAAAAGTGGCTGGGTGCTTGGGTCTCATTACCCATGTGGACTAAAAACCTGGTTGTGTATATAGACTGTCAGCTCTATATTTTTCCAGACCTATCACATCAAATTCAACTCCAGCACAAAACAAAATACGCTCAAGATCTGAATGTTCTCCAGGAGGCACTCAGATGCCGTTGTTTCTTCCTGCGACACCTAGGAGCTATTTTGTCTCGACTGAAATAAATGTGACTGACACCAGTGAGATGGATCTTTTCTGCATCAAAAGGTCAGGGTTAATATTTGCTAGGGACTATAATGTATCTCCTACAGAAGACTCAGTTAAGGATTCTCATTTGCTCAGTTGGGAACATTTACATTTGCTTAAAATTATTGTTACTCAAAAAACCAGCAGCACCATATGCTATGGTTTTTACCGTGTTTACATTCTGCCATCTCAGACACGAGAACATGATTTCCTCTTTAATTACCTTCAGTAAGAAACACACTATGATCATCTCAGGGAACTAATAGCTAACATTTCTGTTAGTTATGATTGCTTTTTTCCTCCTGCTACTTGACTGACGGGGCTGCTGTATCCCTCACACTTGCAAGATCCATGGCAAACCCCAGTAGGTCTCTTTGCATGTGACCGTGAGATCAGGAGTCTGCAAAGCAGTTGTCTACACATCCAAGAATTTCCTTAGGATGGGACGGTAGCCTTCTGCTGCGCTCCACATCCAGGAAAGCGGCAGCAGGAGGGAAAAGGTTTATGGAGGAATAACATACGAGCGCAGAGCCGCAGCTGGGGAAGCAGTAGGGTTGCCACTGTGAGTAAAGGCTTCGCAGGGCCACCAGTGCTGAGCACAGCATCCTCTTCCTATGGACCCCGTCCAACCCTCAGCTCCTCCATGCCTGGGAGAGACAAAGGAAGCAAAATTTGTCCCCGCAGCCACGACTAAATGCCCTCACCCTCGCACAGAGAGCTCATCGTAGAGGGTCTGGTTTGTTGCGAACCTGAGATACGGTGACGCTTGCGTAGATGGAATAAAACAGCAATCTATTTTTTTCACCTCTTGTTTCTTTTCTTTAATGGTGCTGAGAAAACCCAGGCCATTTCAGCTGGTACAACAGTTTGATGTGTTGTTCAGTTCACATATCTCACATGAATCATCCATTTAATTTTGAACTCTTATTTTAGCTTTTCAAAATAAAGAGTTTGGGGTGGGTTTTTTTTAAGGCCCCTGGGAAGAATATGTTAGATTTGACTTCTGGTATTTGTCTTTCATATGTTTCAGTGAAATTAGTTAGATCTGGAAAATGTTGCCCTTTACCTGGTAATTCAGGAAACCAAAGAAACTAATACATTTATCAAATGAACAGAAATGGCCCTCTGGATTTCAACAAAGTTTCTTTTTGTTGTATATACTAAATTCCAGTTAATCAATTTTCTACACATCATAATGTTTTAGAACAAAGGTTGAAATGACAATGAAACTTGATTATTATAGCTCTTTGCCTGCAGAAGAGAGAAAAGAAAGTAACATTTTATAGTGTCAATGTACACAGAAATAAATCCAGGAGCTCCTTTTGACAAGAAAGGCCACAGTAGTTCAATTCAGACAGTTAAAGGCTTTTATATTGTTCTAGAGGCCGTGATCAAGCAACACATTAAAAAAAATGTATAATGAAAATAAGAGAACACAGGAAGGTGAAAAATTATGTTTTAATTTGCATTGAAGTGAAACGACCTCATAATAGAGGTTGACAAAAGAATTAAAAATGTGCCTAATAATGCACATACACTCCAGCAGGCATTCCTAAATCTGCCTGTCGTTTATGAGTAGAGAAATGCTTTTTCTCTCTCATTCTGGCTTGTAATTTGGACACACATAGTGATATCTGCTGGCAAAGCAGCTCACATGTATTTGTCAAAACAGCAGATGGGGAACTAAAAGCCCTGGATATACTCACTCATTAGGGGATCCTTTCAATCTGCCTCTTTGCTGCGGTTGCTGGGTTTCTTCGAGGAGTCTGGGTGTGCTCTCTGG
The DNA here is from genome assembly GCF_965183815.1 of Platalea leucorodia. NCBI lineage: Eukaryota > Metazoa > Chordata > Aves > Pelecaniformes > Threskiornithidae > Platalea > Platalea leucorodia. The sequence continues at coordinate 27,898,801 of NC_138825.1, read as the reverse complement.
AAGCTAAACACTGTTGCTTTCTGCAGGAGAGTGCGTTATATATCCTGGTATAGGAGAACAGCAGCAGCATTGCCAACTCGGTATTTTACTACAAGGCTTAAGTGTTTGGTGTTTTTTCACATCTTCAGCTTCTGGAAGCAAGAGCAGGTTTTTGGTTTTGTCTTCATTGCTTTACAGAAATGTAAATTTTATCCCATGTGGTAATGAGGAAAACTTGAATATATGACCCAAACACATCCGAAGGCATCAGAAGCAAAACAAATAAAAGGGATTAATTATACAATATCCAGCTTCCCAAGAAAACAGGACTAAATGCATGCTCTCATGTAGTCTTACTGAGTCGCTTCTTAACAGCTTTATAGCCCTCTGACCAATTTCACCTGTATTTGAAATAAAAGCAGATTCAATCACAGCTTCATGCATTTCTATCGGAGAGAGCCCCAGGGTTGCTAAGTCCTGTTGCTCATGGAAGTACCTGTTTTCAAATCTCACAACTCTGTGTGTGTGAAATCTCACGATGGCACATGATTTTGGCAATATTTCTGGAACATCAAGTCTCCGAAGATTACAGAGCCACTACCATGGGGGATGAGAAAGGTGGGCAAATGCACATACCAGCAGGGGGTGATGGGCCTGTACCTGGAGAAACCCTTGTGTGATGAAGTCTGCTGCACTGAACACGTCAGGGGGTTGGAAAAGGAGATGAACAGGTTCTTCCAGATTTACCCGTGTTCTCCCTGGGAAACCTAGCATTCTCCCCCACATCATGTAACCCAGACAGCGTGAGCCCCAAAAGTAAAGTTCATCACAGCATGCTTGTCCAAAGGTCTGCAAGCACAGCCGAGCTTCATGCTCACTTAGCAGCAGTATAAAACACATATAAGGTACGTACCCGCACAAGCCCAGGCTTCCTGACCTCTGTGAGTTTAGCAGAGGGAAACTCAGGCCCCTCCACATATGCAGAAGCCACTGCCATAAGCCACTGCTGGAGGAAAACGGAGGAACTGAACTTTAGCCCATGAAGTTTCCTCTCCTTTTACAGAATATTCCCATATCACAGTTGAAGTAACAGCTGTGAACAGTTTACAGAATTCAAATGAAGGAAAACGTATTTACTTTGAGTTTTGTTTCTGAGCTGTTGATATTTCAATTATAAAGCTGCCATATATATATATATGCGTGTAGACATGAACAACCGCAATGCCTCTGCAGACTCATCTACTGGAAAAGAACTGTATCATTTCACTCCTCATAGAAACTTGGATGCAAGTTTCATTTTATTACTAATTCCTGGCAAAGAGCTATATCTTCTTATTTTAGTTTCACTGACTTTCCTATGTGATGCAGCACTACCCACACAACTCTCTCTTCCTGCTGAGGCGAGGGAGGTCCACAGGAATGTGCCAAGCTCACAGGACAAACCCAGCAGCCCTACAGCCTAAAAACTTGCATGTATTTTTACTTTAGGGTTCCCGAGTTCTTCAAGGAACATTGCTAAGCAAATTTATAGGAATTTTCAGGAGGAGACCTTCATATAGCACAACATACTCATAAATATCTTCAAAAGGAACATTTTCTGCCTTGCTGGGTGAAATACACCTTCTTACCTCTTTGCACAAAACAGGGCAAGGGGGACTCCCTAAACTCACAAGTCAGAATACACAGAAACAATCATATTTAACTGGATCCTTATAAAAACTTTTGAACACTAAAGGCACTGGAAAAGTAACCTGTATTTCCTTTGGCCCTACCCTCAGGAGGTCATTCAGCTTAGCATCTGAAAGAAAGGACTGCAGTTAGAAAATTCAGTATAAACCTATGGAAAGTTCATGCAGGATTAGATCAACCTCATCTCATCTTCAGAGACTACTGTTACTATGCTACCAGGTCTCTCTTCTCTGGTCTGGAACCACACTTCGGCCTGAGAATATATTTGCTGAGCAATTAGGCATAATCTCTCCTACGCCACTGACTTCCAAAACCAGCTTCAGGCCTTCCCCAAAAGGAGAATTTTAAAAAATAAGAAAGAAAAAGAAAAAAGAAAAAAGAACAACAGCTCAGAAAAACTCAGACTGTAAGAGAAAGAGGTTACAGGGGAAGGTCGCCTGCTATGAATTTAGTATCTGGATAAAAACTCAGGCTGTTAAGCAACAAGACTCAAGGAAATGAGTTAAGTCCAGAAAAACGAGACACAAAAGACTTAAGGCAAAAAGTTGAACAGCGTAGATAATGCTTACTCTACCAAGATAAACAGTTTCAGTGTCTGTATACGGCTGGCTTTTTCAAATGAGTGTCGGGTATGAAAGAAAACAGGAGGCAGAGAATGGGAAGAGAAAGGACACTGGCTCCAAGCACTAGGGAAACACATACAGGGGAGAAGAAAGTTGAGTATGAGGGATGAATCTTGCTCCATTTACTCAGGGAACACTATTATTAACATCCCAAGCGCTTGTCTGAGGAGCAAACTTGCATGCCCTCAAAAAGGGTGTCTCACCTCAGCTTGAACAGTTCCTCTGTGCAATGGGGCGGGGATGTAAAAGAAGGCAGGCTTCAGGAGAAACAGCTGCCACATGCAGACGCTCAGAAACCCCATCATCAAATCTGCCTATATGGAGGACTGTACCAGACAATGGGATCCGTTCCCCTGATACTCACCCTGCTTACACCCTGCCCACCATTGAGTCCAGTTCATTTACTTCCCACGTAAGCATTTCCAGTAATATTTTTCACAGATCTATTCCTAGAGAACCGGCACAACTTCATGCAGTAATAAACGAGCACTTCAGTAGCAGTTGTATGTTCCATGTGCAATGAAACTAATGAATACAGGTCGATGACAAGACATCAGTCTCACCAGCATTGCATTTCTGACATAAAGCAGCAACAAGCAGTTTCAGCAGCAGACTGAATTCTTGACGATCAAGAGCTATGGAATAGCACTCCTTGTTCACAAATACGAGCAATGCTTTTTCCCTAAAATACGGGACTAATAACATCAGCTACAGCGGCCAAGAACAACAGATTTCTTACAGGATGTACATATCTGCAGAGTCAAAGAGAGGAAGGAAGAGGCCACAGTACTCAAGTATATGTCAGTTCTTGTGATCCACAAGGCAAAGCCTCTTCAGCAGTATGGTGGCATCACAGGAAGAGCTTCTTTTAGGTGTTTCTCTCCACAGGGCAACATGGAAGAGTTTATGGAAACACAAGTGGAGTCATAGGCCAGCCATGCAGTTAGCCACTGTATGGAAAACAGCTTACCTGCATACTGGTAAACATCTGAGACTACTTCTAGTATCCTACATCATTGCATGGAGAAGACCTAATTGTTCTACAAAGCTGTGAAAATATTTCCAACCTGAGTTCAGCTATAGTCAACCTTGTACCTGGAACTGCTATTAAGACGGGCTCTTTGCAGAGCTTCCATCATGGAAAACCTTATCGGCGTAGACACAGACAAAAACCTTTGCCACTCCATTTTATGCCAGGTTGAAACAAAGCTGCAAGTACTATCTGATTAAGCCTTACAAACATGTGCAAAATCTACACACTGGAATTTTTGTGCATAAATGAAGGAAAGGGAAAGGGTGTTCTTTGGGACCTCTTGAACTTCATGTCTTCTGCATGAATGGCAGAAAACAGGAGTTCTGATGATCAGCCATTTTCTTCTGGGAATTAAGGATATCCAGTACTCAGCAGAATGGAATTGCTGCCACAATTTTTATTATTTAGGAATAGGTTATCAGCTCCTTTAGCATTCTCTAGTTCCACTAAAGACAGCAGAACTAAAGAATTTTGTCTGCCCCTACACCTACAACATTCTCTCAGAACCTCTTTTATGCAGAACTGCAGGTCTGGCAGTTCAGCATGTGGATACCCCGTGTACAATAATGCCACAGTCCATCTTTCCCACACTCAAATGATGTGATCCCTGAGCTCTCCGGAGCAGGCTAAGATTTTTATCTTGTAATTCATATCAGGCAGTCTTGTCAACAGAGGTAGGATGTCAGAAAGGCTAGTGATCAACCTGGCCAGAAAGTCTGTAAATCTTTCCATGGCATTCCTGTGAAACTTCCACCCTGTCGTGGTTTAACCCCAGCCAGCAACTCAGCACCACGCAGCCGCTCGCTCACTCCCCCCCAGTGGGATGGGGGAGAGAATCAGAAGGGTAAAAGGAAGAAAACTCGTGGGTTGAGATAAGAACAGTTTAATAATTGAAGCAAAATAAATTAGAACAGTTAAATAGGCAAAGCAAAAACCGTGCACGCAAACAAAACAGAACAAGGAATTCATTCACTACTTCCCAGCGGCAGGCAGGTGTTCAGCCATCTCCAGGAAAGCAGGGCTCCATCACGCGTAATGGTTACTTGGGAAGACAAACGCCATCATGCCCAATGTCCCCCTCCCTCCTTCTTCTTCCCCCAGCTTATATATACTGAGCATGACGTCATATGGTATGGAATAGCCCTTGGGCCAATCTGGGTCAGCACTCCCCCTGCCTGTGCCCCCTCCCAGCTTCTTGTGCCCCCGGCAGAGCAGGGGAAGCTAAGAAGTCCTTGACCAGTGTGAGCGCCACTTAGCACCTATTTAGAGACAGCTTAGCACTACTTAGCAAGAACCAAAGCATCAGTGTATCATCGACATTGTTCTCATCCTAAACCCAAAACACAGCCCCATACCGGCTACCAAGACGAAAATTAACTCTATCCCAGCTGAAACCAGGACACACCCGCACAAAACTGCAGAGGTAGGAAGAGCCTACAGGGTAACTGCAGTAAAAATGAAATCATGCTCATTCTTCCATCCAGCCTTGCAGAGACATATCATGCTAATTCTTACACATCAGTGCTCAGTTATAATCATTTTGTTTGGCTTGGCAAAATAGCTGGAAAAACAACAGGGAACTATCACTGGGGGAGAGGGGGGACTTAGATCATGTTCCCATGTCATGTTTTCATGATTTCCATTAAAAGTATAGGTCCTGCTAATAAATTGTTAAGACCTATAAAAACTATACCAAGAAAAATCTACAAGATGGAGAAAGAGAACATAAAACCCTTCCAGCTAAGATGGAACTTACATTTATAAAAACGTTAACGTTGCCATTTCTTTGCATTTCTGACCTTTTGCCGAAGAAGTAGTCATGATACCTCCTTATTCTGAAAGATATATACATATAAATGCATATATGTAAAGGTGTACATATAAATATATATATATATATATATACACACACGTAAAGAATACTCTTAGATTGGATATTAGGAAAAATTTCTTCACTGAAAGGGTTGTCTGAGAACAGGCTGCCCAGGGAAGTGGTTGAGTCCCCATCCCTGGAGGTATTTAAAAGACGGGTAGATGTGGTGCTCGAGGACATGGTTTAGTGGTGGACTTGGCAGTGCTAGGTTAACGGTTGGACTCGATGATCTTAAAGGTCTTTTCCAACCTAAATGATTCTATGATTCTAATGAAAGAGTATTTTGGTATTGGGCGTGAGAGGTCTGGGGAGAATATTATCGGTCTGAAACTGGACAAATAGCAGCACGATAACATATCCAAACAGTGCTTTTATATAGCAGAGGTCCCAGGACTCATATTTCATTCAGAATGCAAAGAAAATGGAATTTCTCTTTCAGCAAAAATCCCAGGCAGCACCTATTGCCTCATGGGGGTTGTGAATCATAGGTGATGTGAAAGCCAATGCTACACAAGAGAAAATTTCAGTAATATTTATTTTTGTCATACTTATCTCAACCCAAATGTGTTATTCTTTGTACTTGGCATAGAAGTGTGTGTGGAAGGAGACTGTCCAAGAAAAAAATCTTGAAATTTTCACTGAGAAGGCGCACAAAGAGTAAAAGGCCCCAGAAAGCAACTGCCTGGGTGCGCAGCAGAACTGCAAGTTCCTTCACGAGGAGTTCAGGGTTCTCTGCACTGAATCATTCAGCCGGCTACGGAAACCAACCCCTCTGTGGATAAACTTTGTTAGCATTTCCATCCATCCATCGCTGCAGTGTTCTTTGATCAAGACAATAATAAAAGTCTTGGGGGACGGGAGAAAATGTTAGATTTTTTGTAACAATCCTACTAGCCCTAGTTCATGCATTCTAGCGTGAATAAGGTCTGCATGGTTTGGCCCAAAGCTCTCTTAATTCATGTACACTGCTGTTCCAGGTTCCTTAAACTCTTGTTTAAAATGCAATCCATACTGTCTACCTGCCTATTTTACAAATATTACTCTCAGTATGAAAAGGTTAACAATCACTGAAAATTAGCATAGTATCCAGAAACAAGTTATTTAGAGATTCAACTATATCTACATTCTGCTAACAGCAAATATTAATTAACAGTATCTGCTAGCACTAACATAAATCAAAACTGTCCCTTTTCCTCTCCCGGGCACTGCACTGGAAAATATCAGAACAGCAAAAATACTTGGAAAGTTTCTTTTTTTTTTCTTTTTTTTTATTTTATTAATGATAAAATATTGGATGTCAACATGCAATGCTTTGTGCATTGCATCAGACAGCTCAAACAGTAATTGTGATGAATGGGAGTGGAAGGGCCAAGGTTACAGGCATTTAAGAAGGCTCTGTGGATTGAAAATATTAGGATTGATTAAAGGTCAAATACTTTATGGATTTATCAGTATTGTATACATTTTCTCATGACATAGAATCACTTACACTACCTACAAAATGAAATAGAAAAGAGCTGCAAATCAGATAATTTTTAAGTCTTTAACCCACATAGCGGCTTAGCCATTGAGCATAATTAATGGCACTGAAATGTTTTGATTAGTCAAGCAATAAACCAGCCAACCCCCCACACCCCACCCTCCAATAATTCCTCTAGCTTCACACAGGTTCATAGGTAACAGTCTTTCTCAATTAATGTTTAGTATTTACAAACATACTAGCTGGCAAAAGATACTTTTTATAATGTTGTTTAAAATCTGTATTTATTTAAAGCAACTGACTTTAGTCAAGAGAGGAACTTTAACTCGGTAGTTCACCCATGTTCTGTTTTCCTTGTTTTCTGGGAAAACAGAGTTCGAGATGGATATCTATATATTATCTTTGACGCAAAGATTTTTCTAGGATCCAGACAAGCAAATGGCTGTCTCTATTTGTTTCACAGTGGATTTGAACTGGCCTTCCTGAAGTCTGTATGTCGATTAAGACAGAGCAGAAGAAGCTCAAAGTGCAGGAATCCATGGGAAAGGACCTTGGATTTGGAGCTTTTCTTTAAGAAGTTGTGCGAGGCGACTCTGCTGGTCTCACTAACATCAGGACTGAACCTTTAGCTCAAACTCCACAACATACCTAAGTGTAGTACTTACTTTAAGCAAGTGAAATCAGGCTGACTTCAGTGGCCCCGTTCTGCTTCAGAGCCTGATCAAGTTGCCCTGCAGAGTCCTTTTCATTGCCTTCGGTGAGCTCTGCGCAACGCGGGTCTACCTCAGTGGCATGTTTAGGGGCTTTTTGGTGTCCTCCCAGCACAGCACTGTGGTGATACCTCCATGTTCCAAGTCCTGGCCCGGGATGTACAATACACTGTCTTTTGAACTTTACTGAAAAAAATGGAAGTAGAAACTTGATAAGAATCTCACCATAGTCTCACTTGCTTTTTAGGATAGCCTTTGCTATGTAGATGTCTTACACATTTGCACAGTTGACAAACACCTGGGGAGACTGAGCAAAGAGAGAGGAAGGAGAGGGTTTTCTGAGCCAAAGCTTTTCTTTATGCAGGTAATGATTTCCTTCTGTTCTGAAAGGTGCTTGTAGCTCATCTCTTCCCACACTGCCAACAGTCACATTCACCAAAGAAATTCGTCCCAGTTATCTGAGTTTCCCAAAAGATGGCATAAATTGCCATGTAACTTACCACCTAAGGCTCAGAATGGAGAAACAGTCATCAGCTTAATAAAGGGATCCCAGAATAAAGGCCCTCTGGGATAGGTTACTGGTAGCTACATTGTGTTGTTCAATAACAGAGCAAATCTTGTTCTCAGTTATCCTGAGGGGTGTGAAATCCAACCCCAAAGGCTTTGCACACAGCAGCATTGAAAGGACTGTTGGAGGGAGGTGCCCATCTCTTCTCTAGATCGATAGCAGTGAAGAAGAGGCAGAGTGTGGGGGGGACATCCACAGACACCTCTGTAAGGGAAGAAGTCTCTGCATTTGAACAACTTCAGCATTTTCCCATTCTCTCTCCTGCAAAGAAGCCAGTGATCTTACTGGTTTCCCGAGAGTGTGGACATGCATCTTCCAGTCCACAGCTTTTGGATGCTTTCGTGAGAAACAAGGGCTGAGGCAACAGCACAGAGACAACAGGACAAAGCCAACCAAGTTTAAATTTTGGCCTCTAGTATGTGCCAATTTGTCGGTAATTATGATTCTATTACATTTGATAGCAACCTCTAGTGGGTGGACATATGAAAACTCAGACTTGTTTCCTCAGCAAGGAAGCTTTAAAGAATAACACCCATTTAGCAGTGTAACATTTGATTAAAGTAGGCTCAAATATCCTAACTGTAAAGGTTAAGCACAGACATGTGTGTCACACATGATGCAGTGAGTAAATGATGTAACGTTGATAGACCCATAACAACGAAAAACATTCCAACGCCGCATTTTGGCAGGAAGTTTGATACCATATAGAATACAATTAAATGGATATAACTTGCATGGCGTGAGAATCAGTGTCCTGTGAAAATGATACAATATTTATTAGAAACTTTCCAAAATATTTAATTGCATTTCAAAACAACTGCTTTGCTTTTAAAATTGCAATTCCTTAAGCAGGTTTGTACTGTGCAAGATAGCTTTCGTAGTTTTATTTTGGCAGGGTAATGCTATAAGCTGCAGGCTGTTTCAAGTGCAATCATTTATCATATCCATGGCATAAAAAAACCTGCTTTTGCAGCAAAGGAGGTGTAGCATGACTTTGTTTTTCTCTAAAAATGAAATTTAGTTTATGTTACAGGATCCCTGCACCACTGAGAGTCATACAGCAGTCCAGACATTTACTGGTTCATGGGTACCAAGGAAGCTGCAAATTTTTAAGAAAAAAAATAATGATGTGGATGCAGCTGGAAAATGTGCAACATGGTTTTACTAGAGACAGATCATCCAGACAAACCTTGTAGCTTCATTTAGAAAGTAAAGCAGTCTCCCAGACAAAGGAAGATCTCATCTGCCTATGCTTCTGTAAACATTCAATACAGGGTCAGAGAGTAAATTATTAGGAAAACTGGGGAAAAAAAAAAAAAAAAAACAAAAAAAAAAAACACAAAACAAAACAAAAACAAAACAAAACAAAACAAAAAAAACCACAAAAAAACCCAAAACAAAACAAAACAAAAAAACAAAACAAAACAAAACAAAAAAAAGTTCGGACTGAGCATGTGCTGACAAAATTTGCTGATGACCATGGTAGTGGCAGTACAGAAGTGTCAGAATGCCATGTCAGAAGGCCTTGAGGTCACCCAATTAACAGAAAGGACAGTAAATTGCATCGTACGAGATGTAAGATAATGTATGGAAGGAGAAATAACAAGAACTTCTGATGTAAGCAGTGTATTCAGCTGCCAGAAGTAGGTCCTCTTTGGTTGTTTCTATGGTCCCATGTCTTCAATCACATAATGCTATTGAGCTGTCACTGTGATGTAACCATTAAAAAAGCTAAACGGGATGGACCCCAGGCTTATCCACAAGGTATTTGCTACAGTGAAATGGAAAAGCATGCGCACTGCACAAGCTATTGCTGCGATCTCTTATTTCAAAACATATTGTTCTTGTCAACAGTGCTTAAAGAGCTTGCCAAAGGAGCAGTGGACAAATATCTGGTGAGCATGGCCTGGCAGGAAGAGTGTGTGTCATCCCATGAAATCACCTCTCAGAAGGCAGCAATTAAATGGCTCAACTTCAGGGAGAGATCAGGACTGGTCTGTCTGCTCAGTGCCATGCAGGACAGAGACGAAACTCCTTGCACTGAATGAGGTGACCTGGTCACTAAGCACAACCTGCCTATGGCAACACCAACGTCCTCACCTGAAAAATGAAGTCTGGCTGAGTCCTTCTCATCTGCAAGGTTGCTTCTATTACCAAACCAAGCTCATTTAAAATTTAGTTGAGGTAAAAAGCTTTGTAGTAATTACCCACAATTAGTATCTTATTAGACTTCGGTAACCCAAAGAGCAGGTGGAGTTTGGCTATCAGTACACTAGAGATCCAACTTCCAGATTTTAACCAAACTTAACCCAAAATGCATGGGGACAGCCCCATGGCAGATATACCCCTTGACAGTGTAAGTCCATGCCTGGAAATTACAATATTCTTTCTCATGCTCTTTATCTAAGCAACAAGCAGACCCAAGCTCAATTTGGGTTTGTATGAAGCCGAGTTTGAAAATTGCTCCTAATTTCTTTATGTGCATAACACACTTAAATGATACGGAAGACATCCTACTTCACAGTTCACGTGCCAGTTTTACATATGCTCATAGACATACTAGATACATACATACTAGATACATATTTAAAGCTCTGTGATAATGTGAGAAAGAAACAGTGAGAAAGCCATCTGCGAAAGGAAAGGTTTTGGGGTCTGTTGGCTCCTTGTTTTCAGATGAAGCCTGCAAGACATTCTCATCCCCAGGCATCTACAAATGGTGATACCGAAATCCATAAAATAGTGAGAAATCCACAGCATATGTCCAACACTAGAAAGGAGATATTAGCTAGCACAGAAAAACAAGGAGTTTTATTGTACTGCTCATATCATATGGAGTATGCGTAATTAATTTATTTATTTTCTTCTAATAGTCTTATCCTTTTATGTTATTACAGTGCTTCGGAAAATCTCAAGGTCTAGGGGGAAGTTTAATGTTTGCTGTTCTGGGATCATTTGAAGCCATGCATTCAAAGAGGACAAAATCACTTTTAAGTCTGCCTGTAGGAAATCTATCTTGGCAACCAGACAACTAGAATTAGTTATTAAAGGCATGCCAAATGAATAAAGACACCTCTGTAAGGAAAACCGCAAAAGCATTTACTTTTTCTAATATGAATAGTGGGCTAATACCAAATCAGCTTTCATTTTCCACTCTCCCTTCACCTCCTAGACCAGAGGTCAGATCCAATAAAGACTAATGCAACTGAAAATCATTTTGGTTTTTTTGCATCTATTACACAGCAGATGTATAATAAATAGCACTGCCTGGAAATGAAGCAAACTCACATAATCTGATGTGGCAATCTCCTTGTGGAACTGGTTCACTGCAAGGCAAAGAAGTCTGTGGTATTACTAAAAGTCAGGAGGCACACCAAAAAGTGGGGGGGTTTCCCCTTCCAGGAAAAAAGAGGTAGAGCTTTCTAGTTCTATAATGAAAATGAAGATACTGAGACAACTACGTTCAGGATCAGAGCCTACACTTCTTCCTTACACTGGGCAACCCCCCTGGAATCACTTAGTCAACCAGTAAAGACAAAATAAGCATTTTCATGGTAGCCAGAGTCTGGAGGAGTGGGAACAATTCCTGGTTTTACCAAAGATTTCCTATGTGATACCTTCTAAATTCCTTAGATCAAAAGAAGAGACTTTGGGATTTTCATCTTTACCGTGCCTACATCAGAAAGCAGGACCTCTGTGCCGTTTGACTGTTACATCTCTCCCCACAACTTTACTTGAAAATGTACAATTTATGTACATACTCGCTGCTTTAAATCTTCCTTATCAGAATATGGTCAGATTTGACCAAGGTCCAAAAGCAAGCATAAGCTTCTTCTAGACTTTTTTGTTAACTGCTGGATAACGCCTAATAAGAAAGGAGCCAGAAAACCCATGAGTGGCCAAATGACTGTCCCAGTCTGGTATTTGTTGAAAGAAGCAACTACAGATTGTGGTTTTATCTTGATCCACTTAGTCAGGAATATTTTTTTGGACTAAAGTAGCCATAAAAACCAGCTCTAGCTGTAGCTATAAAAAATAGGTAAACTGTTTTGACATCAGTTAGCATATACAGTTACTAAATTTGCCAGAACTGAGCATTATCAAAGGCCTTCTTTTTAAGAAAAATATACTACTTATACACAAGGTAATTCACCTGCTTAATCAGACACAGGGAAAATTAAACAAAAACGGGAAAAGGAAATCTTGTGGATGGAAAAATACTTACACCACTTATAGAAGTTGCAGGTTAGCTATCAAACACTTGTTTAGAAGACTTTGGAAAATGAAAAGTTCCAAATCTTGTAAAACATAAGCACCTTTCAGCTCATGCAATTCAGTAAAACATAGCCAAAACGAGCTTCTAGCTTATGCCCTACAAACCATATAAGAAAAGCTGTCCATACTTGCTAGGTATTAACCTTTTCTTCATCTCTTCCCAGAGGAGAATTCCTCAACCTTCTTCACTTCTTGCTGAGTCCCAAAGCCCATCATATATGCTACCACACCACTTGCACTGGCTCAGGAAGAAAACTCTTCATTCATACAACGTACTAAGTTAAACACTGGAAAAAGACATCCCTGATTTCTCATAGCATGTGTTGACTTTTCTTCACATTACACTCACAGCTTAGCTCCAAGGAATTTCTCTATCACTCAGCCTAGATACAGCTAACAGAGTGAATCCAGCTGAAATGCATATTGAAATTAACTCTTTGAAGCCAGACACAACCACTGGGAAGGGCATTCTCTTAGGCCTTTCTCATACCTACCAGTAAACAGCAAGAAAACATCATAAAGTCATCCCGTTTGACTTCCACACTCTCTAACACATGTATACCACAGGACATAGAATTAACCCAGTTGCTCTGGTATTGAAACCATCATATTCAGATTTACAAACAGGTATTCCATATGTGTCCAGCGCCAACTTGAGAAGGTCAAGAAATGGAGAAACCACTACTGATCTGGTACTTTTTTAACTCTGATGAACTTTTTGCAGCAATGATCATCGGTCCTAAAGAGTTAGGCATAACTGCCCAGCATGTACCTTCACCTCCGGATTTCCTGGTTATTGAACACGTTACCTTGATGCAAGACCTGAGCCCTAGAGTCTTAACCTCAGCTGTTGTCCACATCCCGGAAAGGCACAAAGCCCCGTTTCTGAATCTTAGCGCTTTGATAATATGGGATTCACTGTAAAAAGGATTCAGTACTTACTGCAGCTCCCAGGTTGTCATCAAGGACAGGATATCCTTATGTCCTCTTGGAAGTATATGGAGATACAATTCTGTGGTAATCGCCATAGCATATCAAAATAGTAGCCCACTGCTCTTACATAGTCCATCTTTGACTTGGATTTGAGGGAGAACAGCCCAGTACTTCAGCAGGACATTGTATATTTAGACTCAAGATGAGTTCCTTCCTAAACTTCCATAGGGGCTGTTTTGTGTCCTGAAACATGAAGATTTAAACCTTCTGTATCATAAATGTGAATATACTTTTATTCATATGAATCTTCAATATTTTGAAAATCTAGCTCATAAAGCTTTTTACCTGTTTTAATACTTTTGTAGCACACAAATTTTAGATGAACCATGGGTATGTAAATAAATACTATGCCCTTGGTGACTTTTTTCATGGGCATCGTTGCATATTTACTTGCAAAACATAGAGCTGGCCCTGGATATTTCTGAAATGCCTTGTTATAACAATGAAGGTCTTTTTTTGCTTTGAAAGTACACACAAACAAAGCCTGCTGCATGCTGGCAGCCCACAGTACTATTTTTCTATTTTGACTTCAAAGCAGTCACCTGTCCAAAGATTGGTTAGTTGTGCTCCCAGGGAGAAAAGTATTTATGCTAAGGAAAGAGATAACCCATTTAAGGAAGCCTGAAGGAAATACGTTTGCTGAGGGGAAAAAAAATAATCTCACTTCTCTTGTAAAAATTAGTGCAAGCAGTGCTCTGCTCTGTAAGGCTGCTCTTCATAGCGATCTCTTCACGAAATGGCCACAGTACAAGGCTTCAAAGGAGCAGCTGCAAAATTATTTTGATGTTAACATGCTGCTTATCATACACTTATTTTTCCTGTCAAACTTGATTCACAGCCAATCAGATATAAGACAAGAAATCAGGCAAGGGAAGAGGGCTCCTGTCATTGCCTCCCTTTACTTTCCACAGGGCACAGCACAAGGAATGGCACTCTTTCGTTTCAACAGATTACACCAAACTTGCACGTTATTACAACTCCACCACTGAGCATATGCTTAATTTCCTGTGCATCCGCAACGTACTAGGGTCTAACAAGGCTGAGCAATTCAGCCTGCAGTATTTTCTCACATACCAAGACAATAAGGAACCATGTAAGTTGTCCAACAGATGTCTGCTGTTAAGATATGTTTTTAATCACAGAAGGACAAATCTAATAAATGGAGAATTTTTATTATGCGTTTCAAGTCGTTGTCTCTGATGCCTACAATGGCGTTGCGTATCTGCTGGGTTTTTACCCCACAGCAGTAAACTAGAAGAGAGACAAAAGGAGAAAATGCAGAAGTCACTGCTATTCCCCTCATTAGCATTTAGTGGGTTTAGAAACAGAATTAACTAAAATTTCACGCAAAAGAGCTTATATATGCCCTGTTGGATTAATAAAATTAATTTCCTAGCCTTCTGAATCTCCTTCACTTTCACTGATATGCCTCTCTCCAACAAGTTTAAACATTTCTTTTTATTACAAGCTGACCTGCTGAAAATGAATCCATGCTTGAATTTTAAACTACTCTGGTTCTAGTTTGTTCATCAAAATAAAAGTAAATGATACTAGAAGAGGAATATGTGCTTGAAGCAATTTGTTCATAGCATTATTGACTGAATGTGACACCTCAGAGAAGGCAATACACGAAGAACTAAAACTTGGCTTTTAGTCATAAATGTAAACCTGTATTCTACATCATAATCTGCCAGACACATGAGTAGGTAAGCAAAAAAGTGTATCATCAGGGAAAGAAATTGTAGCATTACACATCATCAGAGCAATAAAAGAGAAAGTGTACTCAGTTTTTAAGTAAAAGGGAGGGTTTTCTTACCTAGGGTTAATAAAGTGGCCTTTGTACTTTTAGAACTGCAGAATGATTTCTATTATTCCCATCTCAGCTTTCTTCTCCTTTTCACTTAAAACACGAACATTTTCTACACAAAAAATACTTCGGTTTTTCTAAACACATGCATGGTGATATTTCATACCCGCCACCTCTTGCCGCTGCCACTGGAAAAGACAAACTGTCTCTGCTAATCTGTAAGCTGGAAAAGGAGCTGGTAATGGTAACATGAAGCCAGCACTGACACCGATGTGATACCAAAGGATTTTATACGCAGAGCGTTTTTCTCACATTTTTTAAATCACAAATTAGAACCACAAAAGTTACTGTTACCAAATAGATTCTTTCTGTTAAACTTTATTTTAATATGTCTGAGGCTCTGCAAAATCCCTAAGCAAAAGATCAAAAGAAAACAGTAGAGATAACTGCCACTGACCACAGAAGTCCCACAGAAGCAAAATATCCACAGGTCTGAGAAACTAGTGATAAATAGCCTTGCCTTTGGGTCACACATACTATATTTCAGGAACTGTGATTCCCGTACAGTTTAGCACACATTTAACAAAAGTTGGGTCATGCAAACAGTATATATAAAGAAATCATTATACTTTCATCATTTGTAAGTTAGCACTGTAACCAGAATGATGGATTTCTGTACCCATTGCCCTATTATGGCTGAAAGGAATTTTACCCTACTGCTGCTTTATTATTTTCAGAGTGGTAATTCATTACTGAAATATAAAAGAGCCCATAATGGTAGCAGAGCATCATAAGAATTAAATTTTCCACCACATGGGTACTCCTAGTCTGATGAGTTTTTTACAAATGCTCCACAGTGACAGGAATGTCCATTAGATTCCATGATGCTACCGGGACTGTCACAAATTTCAGACTTTTCACAGACTACCACAATATTGCAGAATCCCAATAAAAGGCTATCCTTTCCAGTGCAAACTATAGTCTTTATATTTTTGTATTTGTGAGGCTTATTCCTAACTGAATATTTCACTTCAGCCCTGGACGGACTGAACATTGCTACATTTTCATTAAAAGCAATCATAAGGCACGGTTACTCTGCATTTCAAGTCAGTACTTCCCTGGTAGTGCACCAACACTGGCACTCCTTGATGCTGCAGGGAGAGCAGAGGAAAGACGACTGCTTCAATTCAAACCATGTGAAAGTCTATAGCTGCACTGGTGCCTCTTGTTCTGTTCGACAGCCTGATTTCAGAAGACTGTTTGAAGAAGTAATGCAATCCATTTGCTCAGCTTCTAAATAACGAGAACTGACAGCCCTGCGCTGCAGTTGCTGTACGTAACACCAGTGCTGAAGCTTTACTCGCAGAAATGTATCATGGGGGAGGCGGCAGTGAACCTTATTTTTATGTAGTTCAACGCTCTTGAATTCATTGTTTTTCTTCCCTTGTACGTGTTCCTTCCTCGGGAAAATGTTAGTAGCCTGCCAAAACAACAACAGCACATGACTATTATAAGGGCAGACCAACACTGCTGGCAGAGCCGCAGCAGCCATGTGTGATATCTGAGAACCACCAGAGCTGTTTTAGCAGGTGAATTGGAGGGATGACAGCCATGCTTCAGCACCTAGATTACAATGCATTGCCTGTTTACATGCTTATATTTTTCTTTCCCCTGTTCAGCTTCTCGCACTGTAAAACCAAGGGAGCAGATTTAAATTTGAGCAGGACCATTAAACAGAGTTAAAAGAAGGTAAGGACCTGCATCTCAAGATACATGCAGGCACATTGCCCATCTGTGGGGCAGACCCCAAGTTTTTTGCCAGAACAGCCAGGCACAAAGCTAGGAGTTAGCGCGAGTGTACAGGCCACCAGCTAAGAACAGACCTGGCACTGGTGCGCAGCACTGTAAGAGCAGACCAAAGAGACCCAGGGAAGCTTTTGTGTACAGCTCCTCTTGCTAGCCAGGAAAAACTGCGAAAGAAAAAGATTTGTCTCCCTCTCCAGTGGTGACAGAATTTGGTGAACGTCTCTGGCAGTTGCTCCTTAGTATTGTGTGTTTATTTTCTCCTGTTGTAGGACTTCATTTTGAAAAGATATATTTCCTAACTTGGCAATGTGCTACTTTACAGCCTACACTCATCCAAAGGAGCTTTTTTTGAAGCAATATTATTATATGAGAAATCACAAATGTTGCTATGAAATAATAGCCTGGGAAAGAATAGGGAATTAATCCTAATGAGAAATTAAAAGTGCTTAAGAGAATTATGTAGTAGCATATTCTATCTTTGACATTTGTCCTCCATAATAGATTGTACTGCATCTGTCATTTCATTAGACACTGCAAAATACAGAACTGGGACTGTCCTGTCATTTACAATTTAGTTTTCCTGTTCTGCTGAACTGCAATATTTCTACCATCTCTACATATTGCTTTAAGATTATGCAAAGTCATATTTATCTGGAAATACTTTTTGTCATCCAAATAAACCGCAATAACACCAGCAAGCCCTAAAAGTTTCTGGAGAACAGTGTCACGTGTTGAGTACTACTCACTGTTCAAGAAACGATGTCATTTGTCTGGTTCAATAAGACATTCCTTATCATCCCACAGCCCAGGCTTATGGGTTGCCATCTGCCCACCACAACGGTTCATCTGGCGCATCACCCTTTACTAGTCACACAAACTGAGTGCATGGTGGCTGCCCTCTGTTACCATCTTTCCCCTCACCCTGCACGTGACGACGTGCCTCAAATTTACTGTGCACGTGCCAGTCAGCTCTGTTGCGCATGCAGTGAAGCGCTCCTTTGCGATCGAAAGGCAGGCCTGCAAATGGCTGCAGATTACGGAGCGGAGGTTAGGCACCAGTGACACGTCCTACAGATACAGGTACTGCGCTTCCAGAATTCATGCAAAAGCAGCTTTCTTCAAATCCGTAGGCAAACTGATTTTTCCTCACAAATCCTGTTCCCTTTGAAATTACTGTTTTGATAGGATCAAGGATCTCATCAATGTGTATAAATACCTGAAGGGAGGATACAAAGAAGATAGAACCAAGCTCTTTTCAGTGGTGCCCAGTGACAGGACCAGAGGCCATGGGCACAAACTGAAACACAGGAGCTTCCCTCTGAACATCAGGAATCAGTTTTTTACTGTGAGGGTGACTGAGCACTGGCACAGGTTGCCCAGACAGGGTGTGGAGTCTCCCTCTTTGGAGATAATCAAAAGCCGTCTGGACATGGCCCTGGGCAACTGGCTCCAGGCGACCCTATTTGAGCAGGGCAGTTGGACCAGATGACCTTCACATGTCCCTTCCAACCTCAATCATGTTGTGAATCTGTGACCAGAATTTGAAGGAAACTTCCCTCAAAATCCTGTGTAAAGTCCATTCTTAAATCCACCCGCAACACATATAAACTCTGCGAAGAATATGTGCACAATGTCAGGAAGACAGTTCTCAGTTTGATGCCCATCTGCCCAGCGATTGCCTAGCTAAACCAAGAGTGAGACAAACTGACTTACTACATCCCAAAAGAAGTTCTGCTTTTAGGAGAGTGCATAAGGAAAGGTAGAAACAATTCCCTGTTCAAGTCCCTGAAGCTCAGTTCAAGTGCCCAGTTCACTACTGATGTTGCAGACGGACATAAATTCTCTCTCTCCGCTCTCATGTGAATGGAGAGACACAGAGGTTATTCACACTGAGGCTTTGCCTTCATCATGGAGCAAAGGTTTGTGTTTTACCGTGGAGTGTACGCATCAGCTCAGTGAGGTTTTGCTGCTAGAAAAATCACAAGGAGGAGGCACCATATGGGGCTTACCTAGCTGGCAATAAAAGTTACAATTATGTTGTCTCCATTGGGATTCAATGCAGATAACTAAGATGCAGTGGCTAATAATTATTTGTGGGATATGTATTTTAAGTGGTGAGGTGCAAGGTTATATCCTGATGTAGGATGGCTAGATAACAAGGCGGTAAAGGCTGCTGTGAAGATAAGCTGAGAATGAACCTTTTGCCAAGCCCTGGCCATGACGTCCTTATAAATTAGTATCCTCACCTTTGAGACTTTGTTGGCCTTTTATGACTTTCTGAGCAGGAGAGGACATATAGCTACTTCTCCTGTGTCATGTACTACATGTGAAACAAGTCTGGAATTACTCACTGGCTCCCCATCAGCCATTTTGATGTTAAAGACCCAGGTATGCTCTGGTTACTTGCACTTTCTGCAAGTCTCCCCTTAGCTAGGTATACCAATAACGCTGCTGGTTTCAAAACAGCTATTTTGAACAACTTGGAGCCAGAATTTGGAACACAGATTAAATACTATGAATCTCAATCCTACTGTAACTCAGACTAGGGGAACCTCATTACCTCCAGATTACTACTAACTGACACTAGTGTAAAAGGAGAAACTAGTTTGTATCTATAATTTGAAAATGTCTCTCTTGTTAGGAAACATCAGAAAGCTGATCTGAATGAGAGAACAATTTTTTAAAATCCAGACTAGTCCCTTGAAAAGGTCTGCACACATTTGTCACACTACCACTTTGATGGTGCAATTCAGACATTGCAACAGTAATGTTTTTTGACCTTTTAATCAATTCCATTTTGCAAGTACTCCATCTGAGAACCACAAAGGGTATTTACAGGACTGGTTCTCTGGAGTCGATGGAAACTTTCTGTCAAATAACCATCTGCAGAGACAGATAAAACACATAATGACAGGATACGTTTGTGGAGAATCTGAATGCACTGAAAAAATAAATCTGGACCTGAAAGCAGATGAGTCAGAACAAAGGGACCCAAGAAAGATGTAAGGCAGCAATTAGGGCTAGAAAATTAAAAATACTGAGGAATTTAATCAAACAGGACAGTCTAATCAATGAAAAGCATGCCACATGCTCTCTGGGCAATTGCATCCCTCCCCTTTTTTTTGTGGTGG
Organism: Platalea leucorodia; assembly: GCF_965183815.1. Lineage (NCBI taxonomy): Eukaryota > Metazoa > Chordata > Aves > Pelecaniformes > Threskiornithidae > Platalea > Platalea leucorodia. Next base: position 27,878,834 of record NC_138825.1, on the reverse strand, counting down.
TAGGAACAGCCCATATTTAAGATAATTGCATTCCTATAAAACTCAGAAGTCTAGGACTACCATCATTTTCATATTTGTCACATGGGACTTCATGCTCATTCTCCTGAAGTCAACAGCAGCTGTCAGTGATTTCAGTGGAAGCAGGAAGGGCAGTGATGATGGACAAGTAAGTGACAAGTGGACTTCCAGCACAAACAGCTCCATGATCTTTTCTTTTATTGCCTTTCCCTAGAAGAAAGAATTAGCCCATCTGATGACACAGACAACCTGAGTACTCCTCCATGGTAGCGTGTGCTCAGACACCATGCAAGTAGGTCTCCTGTGCACCGCTCCCCATCTCAATCTGGTGTAACTATGTCACTCAAAAGTGGTGAGTAGACAAGAATTAAGTGTAAATCTTAAAGCCAAGTTGGACTGAAACATGCAAACAAACCCAGTCATTTAACAACCACATCAATGGTTGTTATTTACCAGTTCTGTATCTCTAGTACTTTTATCTGGAGAGATGGGTGAAATCCCTTAGAGATGCTTCTGATCTCACATCTGGACCAGTATTTAAAGGTGTGATTTGAAATCAAGTTATTTAGCATAATCTAACCAAAACTTAAATGAAAAATAAAGAATTTTATTTATGTATATACCTACAGTTCCCAGCACTACAGCCTTTAGGGGAAGACACATCTATGTTTGCTAAACACATCTTACACGCTTATCTGTTTTCTCATGTGCCAATAAATTCTGCTAGGCCAAGCACTTCTATAGTGACACAACTGCACCACACGAGGAGGAGCTAAACCAGTACAAGCGCAGTATTTTGTGCAGCCTTTAGGATTTTAGGTCCAGTATTTAGAAAGAGTTGTAATTGTTACAAACCCCTACCACACACACACTCCTGAGTACATTGCCTTACTGTAAAACAACATCAAAATCTCCATGCCTTTGATCAAACACTCCAACAGACAATCAAGCGCTAATAACAGGGATACCGTTTGGACTTACCATATTTTCCTGGCTAGCAGGCTAATGCCATTTTCCTGATGGGAGATTACAGAGATTTAATTAAAGCTACCACGTTTTAATAATGGACTCATTTAATAGAAAAGCTGCTTTGGAAAAGGACAGTCAGTCTAAATGCCAGTCTGTGCCTGAGACCTTCATAAAGTTCTTTTGTACTTAATACTTGTAGCCAAAACAACAATCAAGCCTTTGTTAATAATGTCCTCGCAACAGAAGAGTGGCAGTGAAACCGCAGAAGTTAACTCTTTCATTCTGTATCTTATTATTGATTCCCAATTCAATGCTTCTTTTTTCAGCTATAGTAAAATAACCTTCAGTGGACTCTATACCTGCCTCCACAGAAAGTATTCTGGACCTGACCATTGCTTAGCCAAGATTTGAGTAATCAGTTCCAAACTGTTTGCAGGACTAATCAAAATGGGCTAGAGAGAGAAAATTACTATTGGCTATCTTAATTTTAAGAAATACCTCTCTTAAAAACAGTATTATGTCCTATAACCAATGTACTGATAGGTAATCAGAAATTAGTTTGCATAAAAGACTCCTGTATTCTTGAATAATAAAAGACAATATCAGTGGGATACAAATATGCTGAAAGTTAGGATGCTTCAAGAATTTACATCTAGAACTACCTGGAGACTGACATATATACAAAATAGACTCCAAGATCTAGAAACTCCAGACAAACCTCTTATCTCCTACAGGCTTTCCAAAGCCTGCTTGCTCTAGAACAAAGAACATTGTGTAATGCCACTAAGTGACATCCAGAAGCAGTTTCAGTCTCAGCTTCCTCTCAACCATCAATTGTTTTTACTTCAGTGTATCTTCATTTATTAATTTCTCTTTATCTTCTCTTTTCCTTGGTCTCCATTTATCTTTGGTTTTCCACCACGAATGGAGAAGATGCATTTTATTTTAAATTTACTTTTTAAAAGAAAGTTGCTTCTCTCTGCTGCTCCTTCTGTTCCATTGTGCAGGTCACATCCTGATAGTCTGACAATATACTTATTCCCATACACTTCCCTCATCTGGGTTTGTGTTTCCAATAAGCCTCCCAAAAGCACTGTAATATTTACTAGCATACATTTTGGCACACACGAAATGTGTGATTGTATTTATATTCATGCCTTTTGCGTATATACGTCTATACAGACCTTGAAAATATTGCAAGTGTTTTTCCTAAGGTTTTCAACAATTTGACCCTATTGGTGTTGCCTGCTTTAAATCCCAGTATGACTCTTTTTTCATCTGTATCATTATAAAAACAACACAGAAACCTTAAAACAACCAGATGCGAAACCCCACCAACCGAAAGAATCCTTTGCTTAGTTGGAAGAAACGGCTTGAAATATATATGTATATCCTGAATTACATCTTAACTAAGTTTTATTACCATCTCTATCAGCAGTAAGATAATTTGCTTTGAAAAGAAGCACGGTGGTTTTGTCTCTGTGGTATTTACAGATATTAATACTATTAACAATCATTTTAGATAAACTTTTTTTTTTTTAAAAAAGTAGTCTCAAGCACAGTCATATTATAAGTAGGATTTATATGAGGAATGCACTGAGAGCAAAATGTGACATTAAAATAATGTCAAGTGTTTAAAAAAAAAAAAAGCAATTTTAAGTTAAAGCTGAAGTTCCATTCTGATGACTGTCTGTTCAGAGTCATTCTTCCTTAGATTTCAGAATAGCTGCTTTTCACAGATAGGCAGTATACAGGGTTTAATATCCAGAAACACCTAGAAGAATCGCATGTAAAATAAATAGAAGTCAATCTGAGTGGATGTTATAAAGTAAATTTTAAAAAGCACATATTTCATGGCAGCTTTTAAAGCTCCCCCAATCCAAAGAGAATTTAGAGACTTGATTCCAAGACACAACAGAAGAAAGACTACTTTAATGGATAAGCTTAAAGTCAGGCCCTTAACTCGTCTCACAGGTTACTGAACCCTTCTCAGGACTCTGGAGGAGCAGCCACCCTTCTCGCTGGAATAGCAAACACCTGGAGTGGGTCATGTGGTTAGGTAAGTCTTTTAAAAATGCGGTCAGATCATAAAATAAAAATACTGACACATCCTTTTAAAAAACAGTGCTGCCTGTATATAGCCAGTGCCACCAAACTGTATAATAGATATACGTAGAACAGCAGAATAAACCCATTTGGGAAGTGCAGCAAAATGGTATTAAATTGTGCAAAGCAATTAGAACTGAACCTTTGCATTCTTTTCAGATTACTGAACCATGTATGGCTATTCAATTTTTTTCAACTACAACATTGTGCAGAGCTATATATTTCCAAGTGCTTCTCTAGGAACTAATATATAGTTCAACCAGGGTGGTATCCACCGTGTCACCACCAAGGGCAAATGGATAAAGTTACCAGAGGGAATTATCCTTTTGTGGCAGGTTGATTTAGTCTTTTTAAATGACAGCAGCTGAACAATCAACTCTTATTTGTTTCTGTTACTAATAGGGAGGTGTTAGGCTGGTCAGCCTTGTAATAAAGTTTTTCTGTGAGAAGCAACTGCCAGTCTTAATAACAAAATTACAGCATTGATAATAGCAAACAGAAAGACCGAGCAGCCCCTGGAGGTGTTTGAATCCATCACTGAAAATAATCTACCTGCTCTGTTTGGGGACATTGCTTTAGGCAGCAAAAACTTTTTTTTTTTTTTTTTTTTTTACAGTTAATCAACCCTAATATTACTTTTAAATAAAGACCAAGGTTTGAGAACAGAAACAGGGGCTTTGAAAACCAAAAGTTGCGTGGCAAATGTATGTAGCATTAAAAATGAGTCCCAATAGCTAGGGATTTGAGAGAAATCACATGTCTCTATTTACATATTTAAAGAGTAACCATAATGTTGTATACAAAGCATGCAATGTAACGCCCTGCCCCTGGGACAGCAAATAACAACAGGCCAAAATAAAATAAAATTAAAACTCTCAGTAGGATAATCACAAACAGATCATCAAGATAGCAGTTGTCAGTTCATCAGCAGCTTGGAGTGAAACAGTCACCTTAACTCTAATCGAACTTACCGTAACCTGAAAAGTGACAGCCTCGAAGACTGAGGATGCTCCGTGGGGAGGGGAGGCCAGCACGTGCTGCACCCCCAGCGCTGTGGGAGGGAGGCAAGCTGCTTGGCTGCGGTCTGACACGCCAGATCGCTTCCCGCACGGACCGAGCTGCGACTCCCACCGAACAGACAGGGGAGGGGGTTTCGGGAGACGTTTCTGTGCGGGAGCACTGCAATGTCAGCAGAAGTTCTGCAGGTGAAGCCAAGCTTACGGGAAGCCCTAAAAGACCCAGCTTAGCTCTCAGGAGCAGTCCTCTGAGCAAGGCTGGGCTTCAGAAACCGCCAGCCCATGCTGATGACTTAAGCCCAATTACTCCATTTCCATAGCTAGTGGAGCCCAAATTTGTCACCGTGACACCACAGTTTGGCTACTTGGTCTACGAGCTCTGAGCAAGGAACCTACCAGACTTTTTACGAACCGCACCTCCATAGCAAAGGAAGTCTTCTAGAGACAAACCTATTCCTCAGACCACTTCATACCCTGCTGGAAGTATCCCTGTTACCTGAAAGATGAGTTCAAAAGCTTTAGTAGGTTAAGTCCCTGTGTTTCCAGTGAGCAGGCCCTCTTGATGTGGTTGACATGTTTTTGGTCTAGTAAAAGACACCTTTTCCCCGAATACAATTGCAAATTTTATCCTCATCAACTTTTTTGCCCATATATGCTGGGAAACCCTTAGTTGTAAAGCTTATGTTGTCATTTCACCTGTTGTTGCCTACAGCATTTCCTGAAACCCCAGTATGTTGCTCCCATCATCACACTGTCTACACCTAAACGAAAAGTGTTCCAGTCCTCTAAAATTGCCCCGGAGATAAACGTAACGAAGTTAAACACAGAGCAGTATTTCTCAATCTGTATTTTGCTTTGTGTAGAAGCTTTGTATCTACTTCAGACTCAGAGGTGGCTCCTACATCACATTTTATGGAGCTACATAGTTTGGCTGAAGAGAAGCTCTTGCCTCTGTAGTCAGGCTTTGCCTCAGTTATACCCCCAGCCAACAGCTAGCGAATTGTTTCCAGATTAATTTACCTGCTGTGCTGGTGTTCAGTGCTCCCCCGAGGAATTCCTCTTGTTTAGTGGCACTTTTATCACTCCCCCTTCTGCATGCTGTGCACTCTCCACGAACGCTTCCAAACTCTCTCCGGGTGATGGTAGCTCCTCCAGTTCCTATACTTCCTTCCAAATGCCAGGCATCATTGGGACTCGACTGCCACAAAACAAATGACAGGCTTTGGGCTTCACCTGCCTTGTGATTTTTTGCCTTTTCTTTGTAAGATTTTACATTCACCAAAATATCCACACAGGCATCTTTTTTTTCCTCTAGAAATTTCATTCTAAAGCCTGCCCAGCAAATTCTGAATGCCTCCCTAGAACCTCTTTCAGACTTCTATTTCTCTCTCAGCTTTTTCTCCTCAGTATCAATGTGGATGTCATTTGCAATTGCTTAGGCCAAAGAAGATTTTGTTAGAGGTCTGCTTCATTCCAGAGACAAGTTTCTAACTGGTCACAAGCCAAGTTTACCCATTACACAATAGGCTGTGGCACATTCCCCGCAACCAGCCCAGTGGCTAACACGTTCACAGGGAGCAGGCTTTGTGCATCAGTCCTTCCCAGCCACAACTAGCAAATGTTCCAACCGCCGTGGTGACTAACAGGGTGAGGTCCTTTCCCTTTCTTGCCTTTTGAGTGAGGATAAACTTGCCCTGGTCTCATAAGACTAAACCCTACAAGTGAGACATCCTCGTGTTGTGTAATCCCATCCAGGATTAGTCAGAACCTGGGAACAGGGAATTATGAAGACTTTAATTAAGGAGTGATGCTTTCCATACATGTACTTCTGGACAGCGCACACAAAATCTATTCAGTTCTAGCCCTTTCTTTTTTATTATTTCAATTTTTTTTTAAACAAAATCTCAGTTTGGGGCTTGAAAATACACTGACATTTCAGTGAATCACTCGGGACTCCTAGGCCTTGCCCAGCACTTGCAGGATTACATCAGGCTGGAGAGTGCAGGAGTATATTGGGTTAAAGAAGGATATTGTCAAAAACAGTTGTGCTTAAATCGCTGAAAACAGAGAACTGCAGGAAACCTGTAGTACTCACATCCATTTTAAGAGCCTGGCCTTGTAAGATAGACTTCATTCAGAGGGGCTTTAGAGGTGTGATGGAGAAAGCCAGGCTCAGTTATAAACCCTGCACAGGCAGCAGAGGCTGATTAGGCATGGCCCAGCACAGTGATTCACCATTGCCTGTCTGCTGAGCTGTGAAGCAGGAGTGGCATCATTTCTATTTAGTGGTTGTAAATAAACTGGCAAAAGCGAAAGTAAGTCAAAGCCAAGGGTGAAAGGGTGGGATAAAAATAAGATATAAATAGTGAGAAAGATTGAATACCAGAGATTTTATTGCTTGCTAATGGATTTAACAAACCCAAATATGTGACAGACTAGAGCATCCCTGTCGCTTAATTGTAAAACCATATACTTTCCAAAAGCTAGGGAAAGCCACTATAGATATATAGCACTATTGTAGTCTTTCCTTGTAAAGCAATTAAATTGCACCATGAAGAAATGTTAACCCTGGAAAACTAAATCTATGCAGAGAACTGGGTGTCAGTCTGGGGGCTGAATTTACTGCAGTCTCCTAAAGGGAAGATCTTTGAAACCAAACCCAAACTTTATTTAAGCATTTCTGTCTTGTTAAAGTACTTTACAAGGTGTTACCATATCCAACTGAAGTTCACACACAAATGAGGTCATTTGCAGCAACACTTTAAGAAAAAACAAGAAATTGTTTAAGAGGCGTTTTATGATAAGCTACGTATCAGAAATGCAGATAATAATAATACACTGTAATTACTGCATGTTTTTCCAAAATCCTCAAGTGTCAGTAAAACACTGAACAAGGTGTGACAGCACAGAGAAGATACCACAAGGCAGGGTCAGGAGTAACTTTTTGGAGCATTAACTGCTCTCAGAATAACTTCCCATGTACTCAGCGTTGTGCACAGCCGTGACAGATTCACCCTCGAGCAGAAATGCAGGGTGGGAGCACGTGACGGGGCAGCTAGAGGAAAAGAGCTGACGGGCTGTGTGCTGTCACCCTCGGCCCGGCACGCTCACCCTGTGACACATGGTGACCACAGCTACCTTCTGCCAGCGGTCTGAAGCCGCCAGCCTAAGTCACAGGGCAGATCCCTGCTGGAGGGCTGGCCTGTGCTACCTCTGGCCACCACACGTGGTAGGAACCTGGGAAACTAACCCAGGGCATCTCCATCTCAGCTAGTCGCATGTTATCTTGTTCCTGCGGTTTTGCTGCATGGCTGAATTGTTTGGAGGTTTCTGCTTTCAGGCTCCGGTGTTGAGGGAGTCCACTGCTGGAGGCTGATGCAGTGTCTGGGTTATAGGCACTGCTAGACAAGTGGCTGCTTTACTGGCTGAAAACACCACAGAAGTCAGAAATTTAATTGCAGATGAGTTCTAATTAGAAAATCAAGGTATAAAATATTCTCCTGTTAGTCTGGGTACCAGCAGTCCTGTTTTTCTTTTGATCTGAAGCAGATTTGCAAATTCTGGGAACAACGCAGCGTCATCGTTCGTTCAGAGCCTGGTATTGTTCTTCCACTCTGCTCAGCCCCATCATAATCCTGCGGACAATGTCCATTCTTCAAATTGGACCACACTTGGTTGCTTGCTCTAATAGGCTTCTACCTGTCTTTTCATAATTTATTTGCCCTCTCTCAAGTTCCCACCACTGTAACCATTAAATACTCTAATTTCATACTCTGTTGTCCCTCTGACTCTTGAATCTTAAAATCATTTTTCTTTACACCTCATGCTTCTTGAAGAAATCATAGCATGTGTTTAATTAAAGGCTGTAGTTCCTGGCCCATGGAGTAATGCTGTTAGTTCACCAGTTTCATAAATTTCTTTCTTGATGCCAGTGCAATGCTTTTTACAGCTAGTGGTGTTGATTTCTTTGTAGCTCTCTACATGTAGCATACCTCCTTTTATCTGATAAATGTCTACCCTCTGAATAGAAGCTCCAGCAAAATCACCTTTCTACATACCATTTTTTTTCTTACAATTGAACTGTTGCTTCATTTCATCAGTTTGCCCATTGCTTTTCTCCCAGGATGAAGGCACTTTGTGGCACCTAACATTTAGTGTAAGTCTAGACCAACTACACCAAATCTCTAATGCATCTGAAGAGCATTATCAGTAACTTGAACATCCATGATGTAATGCCAACCACATGACCAAGAAACTCAGCTCTTGATCAGACAAATGCCATGCCTTCCAACACAGTAGTCACCAGGAACACATGGTGACTTTTGAAGACATTTGGAAAACTAAAGTTTCATTCTAAGTGATAGAGAATGCTTCCCTCCATAATGAGAACCTTACTTTCGTCAACAAGTCACTCATTGCCCCTACAGTGTTTTTTCCTTCGGAAGAGAGTAAAAGTTACAATGAGAAAGGAGCTAGGATATGTGGACATGACATCAGTAATCTGACACGGTCAGTAATCAATAGAAACAAAATATCCAAGATGAGAAAAAAAACCAATTATCTCATTTTGATGTTTCGTTTTTTTATTCTGCCATCATCTTCCTCCCTTAAGGAGCACAGCTTGCTTTCTCAGAACTTTACATAGAACTACAGTGTTGCCTGTAAATGTGACTTTTTGGAGCTGCTTCAGGTAGGAGAGGTTAACGTACAGACACCTTAATGCAGTTCCTTACCATCCCAGATCATGAGATCATCTGATAATACTGGATTCACAGTTCCTTTTCTTATTTTTCAAATTATACTAGCCCACAGTTTTCCAAAAAAAAGATTGACAACATGACGTTTATCTGGTGTAGTGTGATCTTTTTAAGTTCTTCAGTATGAACACATTCATCTCGGTGAGATCTGTTGCTGCAAGGTCTCTTTCAGCATCATCCCAAAAAAGGACTGCTCAAATATTACCAGGAGAAAAGTGCAGCAGGCCAGGCTAAGCCAAGCTTTCGAAGCATGGGGGAACATAGCTGTCTGTCTTCCAAGAAATTCCCTGTCCGCAAAGGAAAAGGATCACTGATGCTTCCCGAGAGGGAAGCCTTCCTTCCACTGCAGTTCCAAGAGTGTGTGAGGGAAGGAATGAGAAGGGGGGCAGGAGAAGCACATAGGATCCATATGCTATAATGTGCTTCAGGCTCCAAATAGCCATAAATCTGTCCCTTGATTCCAGTCTCTCAATTCATATCTGTAACTTCCATCAGCAAAAAATCTTGAAATATTTTCAGTAAGCTCTTTTGCACATTTGGCTATTAAAATCAGTGACAAAAAACATCCAAGTTGCACCAGATGCTTCCTCAACATGCAGTGGGCGTTTCTGAAAGGGAGCATCAACTTGCTGTACATTGATTTAAAGAATTTTTTTCATTAACACTGTGTTTCCACAATGCTGAATACATTTCCTGGCTAGTCTAAATTAAACAGACTTCAAAAATTATGTTGTTACATGCACTGTGCAGAAGAAAATGTACATTTCTATCTTCTCTGTTTCACTACAACAAAGCCAAAACCAAACTAATTAAATACTTTAATAAATGTAACAAGGCATTTAGTTCTAAATAATTCAAAATTTCTACAGTAAAAGGTCTTGCAAATCATCATGTAAGATATTTCAGACCAACATTTACTCAATTGTTAGCAACTTGTCTATGGCAAAGGATTATTTGTATACACCTGACACAACTAGCTCACAGCCAAATGCCAACTGAAGAGGGTTATCTTGATTTGTCTGGCAGGGTTGGGTCTTCTTTTTATTAATAAAACAGAGCTTTTCTGGCAATTCATACACCTATAATTTATAAGACCTGTAGTCTTAAATGTCTGTCTAGGGGTCTAAATGTCTATCTAAATGTCTGTAAGTCTGGTATTCTTAAATGGCTGTCTAGGCGTTTAAATAAAAGGAAAATTATTTATGTGCCACTGAAACAACACAAATTTGTGGTCTGTGCTACAGCTTTATTGGTTGGAAACACATCCAAAGCTAGAAGAACAGGAATTATGTTTCATTTTGCTAACTAGAGTTAATAGCCAAGATGTGCTCAAAATAATTAGCTAGATTTAAAATCATTTAGGGCAACAAATTCCAAGTTGTTTGATCCTAGGTTAAACATTAGTCTGTGATGTCACACAAGCCAAACAAACCACAATTGTGAAATATTTCACTGTTCTGATTATTTTTCCCTTACCACGACACATCGGCTTCTTTGGAAACTGCAGCACTGAGCGTGATGTTATGTTTCTCAGGCTGAGGAAGCGTTCTGATTGACTGATGATCATTTTAATGCGGGGCTTTAATCTAGTTAAACCACAGGGCTCAGCCAGAGCAGATGTTCAGTGTGTTTCTGAACTGACAGCCCTATCTCCTTTCAGCAAAAACATATGCACTTTTATTCCACTCCCAGAATCTCCAAATATAGTATTTTAGGACACAACAACCCAGGTTGCAGCTAGGACATGGCTGCACTCCTAGCAGCAATTAGATACAGTTTTCCTCATCTGGGATTTCAAAAATCCCAATGCAGGCATTTTGTTATAAACAAGCATCTGGTCTTGTCTCAGTAACAAAGAAAGATAAAGTGTTTTTGACAGAACTTTGCCCTCTGGTCAAACTTCGCTTTTCACTAGTGTCTTTCATTTATTCCTTTTTGAAGACAATTTGCACAGGATGTCAGTAAGCAGATTCACTGATATGGAGAAAAGTGACCCAATACTCTGAGTATAGCTTTTAGAGCAAAGAAGGAAAATTGGGAGCCTGTAACAAACAAAAAATACATAACCAAGGAAAACAGATCAAAGCAGATACGATGTAGTGACAAGGGTTTTCTGGCTGCTTTTACTGAGATTTAAACATGATTATTTTATCTCATACAGGGCAAAGGAAAGCCACGAACATTATCGCAGTGCATCTAAACTGCCATCCCTCCACACTCTCAGCCATGTTCTCTTACCACGAACATCAGAGGTTTCTTTCCTTGTTAATCACAGCAAAACAAGTTGGCATTTTGAAGTTCAGAAATAAATCCCATCTTTGCACATTAAACTTTACACATACCTTTTTGTCAGCTGGACTGGTATTTGAGATGTCTCTGGTGAAGCTGGGAGGGGAACCACAGGAGAGCCATGACCAGGAGTGCTGCCCTGCCCAGGAAAGTGTTCTTCCACATCTCAGTCCTCACCTTGCACTCTGTTGCCTGAAAAAAGACATGTAAGGTAACCATAAGACTCTGATTTGCTAAAGAGTATTCACTGATACAACAATGCGGTATACACTGATACAAGTGCTGACATTTTTCTGACACTCCTTCTTTAATATGTAGACTAGATAGAAGCAATGTAAGCAGGATACCCTTGAAAAGACAGGTGACGTCAAGCATATACCAGTTTCTTTAACAGTGTGAAATAGCTGTGTCAATAGCTGAATCCAATTGGATATTAATTAAGGATGTTATTCTTAAATGGCCCCTGAAAAGCACCGTACAATCCCAGTTCTTTCAGACATTAAGAGGAACTGAGGGAATTCACTGATTTGCACCTTCCAGAAGACACCACCAATAATTGCACAGAAGAAAGACGAAAGAAGGAGTTTTATTTTAAGTGAAGTTATTGGAGGTTGCAAAGGACTAGGAGGGGTTCTTGGGATACAGAACATGTTGGGAGGCAGTACTGATACTGTGCTATGGTCTCCTTAAGACATTCTGTATGCAGAGTGGGAGGAGGAGAAGCCCATTTGATGTTAATTTATTCTTTTCCTTTCAGAGCCTTCATCACATACCAGCAACTACCCTCTTGGCTCTTGGAAGTGTTTGAAAAAAAAGAAAGAGAGATGAGGATGAAGGCATAGAAATTCTGGAGCAATCTGTAGACAGAGCACAGCTGGAGATATTGGGAATTGTGTTTTATTCAGTCTACAAGCTTCTAAAAAAAAAAACAAAACCAAAACCAAACCAAAACAAAACTTTTAAGCACGTGCAAATTTATCTGCTGAAACTGCCTCATTGGCTGCTTTCTTAACATCTTTCTATAGATGCAGCCAGAAAAATCAGTCTTAATGCGAATCCATGCTCTTCCTATCCCCTGTGTTTGAGCTGCACCACCACATTTTGTTTTCTCTTTAAGAAACAAAGCAAACACTCTGCAGCAGCAAATAGGCTAATGGCAGTAATCAAACCAATCTGCGACACGTAATTCTTGGAAGGTAAATATATTCCTCTTAAAACAACAAATGAATGATTTTCTTTGCATACCTTTCTCCCAAGAGAAGGGATAACAAAATTCTTGCATTGGCATGATGCTGAGATTTCTCTCCTGGGCTCTGTAAACAATACATTATAAGAGGTTATCCACATGTACTGCAAATACAACATGTTTTTACGACTAAGCTACTACCAGAACAGTAATGATAAGTCAGTTTCTTCCATGTATTCCTGACATTTCTCTTCAGAAAAATCAAATTTCACTAACAATGAAAACTGATCTTTTAACCAGAGGTGATTTAGCCTTTGGGGCTCAGTGAAAAACATCCAACTATCTGTAATATTACACTGCTCTGTGGGCTGACAGCTCATATTTGAGCTCCAAGTGACTGAAAATAAAACAGCCTCCAAAAGCTCCCCTGCCATAAACAGGAAGAAAGAAAAACCCCACCTATCTACATAGACTGAGGTCCAGCATTTCCCAGTAGAGTAATGTTCAGTCAGGATTTCGAGGTTTAGCCAGTCCTGCACAGATGTCCACTCACACAGCTAATTAACATTAAAGCTCATACAGTAGCAAAGCAATTTAATTCCATGTCTTGAAGTTATTATTCTCACTGAGCTAGACCCAGAGACCATGGATGTTGACTCCACTACAGGGATGGTTGCTTTCTGCCCAGTTGTGACATTTGTCTTTTGTATATAGTACAGCAGGGCATATAGCGTGTAGCACATAGACAGCTGACCAGGCTCCAAACAAGCTAGCGCATGGGGAAGGAAAGGAGCTTAGCTACAGCAACATGGAGCCCTGCATATGCTATATACACCCTCATGCTCTGCCAAAGGCCTAGCTGAGCACCATCGTGTAGGACATCTGGCTGTGGTACATCAGGTAGTGCATTTAAAGCCAGTTCTGGTATATCCAGATTACTGCAGTGTGCAACATCCTATATCACCTTACAGCCCTCTGATGTTACACTGATGGGCACCAGCTGAGAGCGTTGCTTCCAAAGAAGGCAAAAGGAATCCTGCATTTGACTTCTTCAACTCATATTTTTTGTATTTTTCAAGCCATAACTAGAGGTAGACGTGCTCCTTGAGAGATAAGAAGCTTTTCCCTGTAACCCCTTTTATATCTTTAGGTATCAAGGCAGCAACACACCTTCCATCACCATGTAGAGTACAGCTGACAGTGAGTGTTATTTCCTGTCTGGAAACACAGAGGCTATCACGTTAGCTAGCTAAAGTTGTAAAGCTCAGAAATTGCAGCCAGACATCAACATGCCCTACAGAGGGTCTCAGGTGTGCAGTAACCCACCTTCACCATTACTGACACATGTAAATGCATTAATCCGTGGAGCTGATCTACTCCTGAAATATCAACACTGCAATACAACTGCTCTCATAAACTGTTGCAAACTGAATTAAAACGCAGCTATTTCAGGATGCTGTCCCAAAGAGGGACAGGAAAATATACTGTTTCCAAAAGGCTTTTTCCCATATAAACAGACTTATAGTCTTGAAATCTTCCTTTGGTTTCCTTGCTCTATTTAGCTTTTCAGCATCTGATTGTAAAGCAAGTATTGATAAACTTCAGGGCATCCCTGGAATTCTTTTCCCACATTTCCCTGGTTTATGATCACCTTTCCTAAGAGGCACCAGAAATTAACCTGCTTTTCTATTAAATAGCTCATCAAACTGCAGTATGCCCAGCAGGTACTCCCAGACCTACAGCTACCTCAGCTGTTGATGTTCATCGCTGGTATCTTGTCCGACCAGGTTGCTTTTGCCCAGAACAGAAAGCCCTACTGAAAGCCCTACAGGACAAAACGTCTTCATACCTCCTAGCTTCATTGCAGTGCCACTGTGGACAGAAGATGTCCAAAGGAGTAAACGCCACCAGGTTTCACCAGGGGTGAATAGTCACTATATCTTGTTCTTCCAAGGGCTTCTTTTCCAGCCAGGGAAGGCCTCTTAAAGCATTCTAGTCGTATCAGACTTGCCATCTGCTTGAATAAACTAGCCTTTAAAATAATTTGTCAATCCGTCTACATCAGCAACATTTATTTCATTAATTGGAAGAATTAGCTCTTTGTAGCAAGTCGAAGACTGTGGAGCCAAAATATACTGTACCTTCTCCCAAGTGACACAGAGACCCTTGGATGAACTCTTGGGGTGCCATTAAAATGAATAGTTATATAGAAAAAATAGCATTTTAATGTTTATTTAACGTAGCTACCTTTCCAAAAAAAGGAACTTTCAACATTTTTAAACATCTGGTTGCCTTATTTTTTAGTTTGTTTCTCCAGTGGTATGAGCAGAACGTCTTCAATTTAGAAAAGACAAGTCCGTATTCTTAGCCACATGGATGCTCTCAGGTTACAAGCAGTGTGGAGGAGGAGGAGATATATAAATACCTTTTAAAATTATTTTAGGACTGACATATTAAATTTTAGAGGGCCAAGTTCTACTGTCCGTTATGCTACTGAGATCAATGAAGCTAGTCTGGAGCTATAGTTGTATACACAATACTAGTCACACCAGATACTGCTGCATTTTAAGCATAAAAATATTGTATAAGGTAAAGCAAGATGAATTACAGAAGATTAATAAAAGAACTAATTTGTCCTTTTAAACGGCTAAGATTTTTACATGGACACTATTGTAATCAAAAAGAAGGTGTGTTACCACAAACCTCCCAAACATACACGCACACATGTATACATACTTCTTTAAACAAATACATATATGTATTAATAGATAAAATTATAACACCAGGAATACTGGTATGTATTGTGTGTTACACATGTAAGTTATACACTGTGTACTTGAGAGTCTTCAAGATCTACAGTATGGATAGACCCTCAGAGCATCCCTGGAATTTTTTTCCCATATTTCCTTTGTTTATGATCCCTTTTCCTAACAGGCACCAGAAATTAACCTGCTTTTCTAATAAATACCTCATCAGTCCCATCTATGAGAATAATCACCTCTCCAGTCCCACACAATATTCTTCCACCTGCTCATACAATACTGTAGTCATGCTCCTAAAAGCAGTCTGAGAGCTCATGTTAACTTAGGTGGCTACCATGAACTTTAAAACTTTCAGGATCACTGATTTCTAGCATGCAGAAATCTTACATGCAGGGCTTTCTTCCTCTTAAATACAGACCTTTGTGCTCACATTTGCCTGTGAGAAATGCAGTGTCCCCTGGTTAGCAAAAAGGTCTTACCAGAACAAAGTGTGATTACATCGGGATATTTTTCTACCAATAACTTCATACTTATTTCCCAATAACTGGAAGAAAAGAGTCAATTGAATAGCACTGGGCTAGCAATCAGCCTGGCTGACTTCCTGAATAAAAAAACCCTTTCTACCCTTGTGATTATGATAATCTTTTTATAGATACTTTTTGCAAAATATTTTTAATCCTTGCAATATGTAGTGAGTGATTTTATCTCCAACTAATTATATTAATCTAATCTGTTAAGTGAGCAGCTTGTCATCACATTTAACTTTACTGACAATATTTGAAATTTAATCTAGTTATTTGGCAAGAGCAGACTTAAATAAAACTATCTTGACTGGCAACAATTACTTTACAACCTTTAGCTAATTGTATATCCTAAGAAGATTTTAATGATTTCTGTTCAGAATCAGTGTCAGATTAGCCTGCCTACAGTTACACAGATTATTCTGTTTATTCTCCTTAAACATAGTCTCCCACAGGCTTTTATTTTTTATTCCTTAGAATTTCTTCAATGTTTCAGAGCTAGCATTTACATTGAATTCCAGTAAAACAATTAAAATGGAATAGCAGCTCCATCTCACTCAGAATCTCAAGACCTAGATTTGTTAGTGTTTGTAATTTTATAGCTGTTTTCTGTAAATTTGCACAAGATTTCTCCAGGAGTCCATTCTTGCCAGATAGTATGATATTTCATAGTCGCCAATACAAGAGGT
Source organism: Platalea leucorodia (assembly GCF_965183815.1). Lineage (NCBI taxonomy): Eukaryota > Metazoa > Chordata > Aves > Pelecaniformes > Threskiornithidae > Platalea > Platalea leucorodia. The sequence goes on along the minus strand of NC_138825.1, from coordinate 27,862,521 downwards.
GTAGAACCACCTGCTTTCTGGTTCACTTCTAAGAGCTCAGTTATCATTTTTAGAGAAGAATTAAAACTCACACATTAATTATCTTCAAGGCCTTAAACACCTCACATTACTATTGAGAGTTAAAACGAGGTAAATCATTTTTGTTCTCTGTTGTGAAAATGAGTAGTCTCTTTGGTGTAGTTACTTAGAACGCTGTGACAAGTAAGTGATATCCTTCATGGCAACTCAGTATACGATGCAATAAATGACTTTATGGCTGGTTAAATTGTAAGGCAAGGCTGGGGTGTTCAATAACCACAAAAAGCTGTTTATTGCACATACAGTCCATTGCCACTGACACTATATTTTCATAGGAGAAAACATTAAAAAACTTCTTTTTGTAAGAAAGAAAATGAAAAAAATCAATACAATTCAGGTTTGAAAGTATATTGCACCATCTTTCCTAGCTCTCTTACATTCAGGTTTTCAAAACACAGTGTTTCTTTCTGAAATCATAATATGCACACATAAAAATTCAATCCGGGGGGGGCAATTCGGGGGGCCTTGAAATTCATGCAGGCAGGCAGTGTGAGCCGATGCCACACTATCTATGTTCACGCATCAAGTACACACATTTCTCAAAATGTATGCTCTTTCTAGTAAGGCAAGCAGTGTTCTCAAGGAAAAAGACTCACTAAGCCACCACCAGCTGCAGCCAGGAGGGAAACTCTTCACATCTCTGGGTTGGGCTGGGACAGAGACTATTTGCTGCGTCGAAGGTTTTTGGCAGCTGAAGCAACCATCTGCAGGTTGGCACAGCAGATGTAGAAGCAGGACGATGACTTCATCTGTGCAAAGAAAAATGGCATTTTACTCCTAGTTGGACCATAGAGCAATACAGCTTTGAGATGTACTAACTACCTTAAGGATAAGGATTTTGTGAAGATGTTTAGGAGTTTGTGCTGTCCTGATACCATTGCCTGCGACAAGCTGTGACCCTAGCTGTCTCATTAAGTGGGAAGAAAAAAGTGAATTGATGTTTTATTAACAGAACAAGACAACCCAAAAGTATTGTGGGTTATATAACCATGCATAACTTTAAATTAATATATAAAGTGGGTAAAATAAGCTATAAAAGGACATGTTTAAAAAATTATTCTTTGAAATTTTTCCTCAATGTGACTAACATCTGTTGGTCATTTTGTCCGCCAGCCCAGGGAGGTTTGGTATATGAAAGAGGTAATGAACTGTGAGCAAGGCTTTGCTTTGCAGGAGTGTTTCTTTGATTTTTTTTGTCATAATTGTAGTGGCCTCTGACCAGTCACAAAACAACAATAATTAATCAGGCCCTTTTTGTTCTCAGTCTAATCTTGCAACCAGCAGAATCATGTCCTTCAGCCCATCCTCATCCATGAGCAGCGGAGTAAATGCAGCCACGAGGAGAACCCACTTAAAGCAGGTATCTATTTAGGGCCTGTTATAATCTCTCATCTGGAGTAACAAAACCCAGGTGCTCCACATAGCAGCTGCTTGTCACCCTTCCTGATAGCTTGGCAGGTCTGAAAGTGAAGAGAGATCCGAAACCTTGTGCAGACATAATACATTTCATTCCCAAGAAAACGAAACCATGCTTGGAGTTTCCCTAAGTGATGGCTGTAACAGGAGACACGGCACTGTCAGCACCTGGGTGGGAGCACCATTTGATGGAAACTACCTTTGTGTAGTGCAGACTCAATCCCCAAAGGCCAAATGTGATCAGCCTCCTAAGAATAAAACTTTTCTTCCTCAAATCACTGCTTTTTATGGGTGCTCTATCAGCTCTAGACTATACTAAAAGACTGAAATAATAGTGCTCAGCTGTGCCAACTAATCCTTCTATTTGCACAGATGACTTGGTAGAATGGATGAACAATCTGAGGAAAAACTGGTCTTTTATAGAAATATTCCTCTGTTAAAGACGTAAAATGCTCCCAGTTTTCTTCTAACATTTTAACCCAGCACAGTGTAAGGGCTACTCCTTTATGCACACAGGGAACCCCTGTGCACTAGAATCCCAAAGCAAGTTATCAAGGTCCTTCCTATCCTTCCTACCTTTGCCTCCACTGCACATTTCAGAGCTGTCGACACAGCTCCTTGTGTGGTCTTGAAACTGATGCTGTTCAACAGCAGCCAAAAGAGAGGGGAAAATCTGCTTTTTTATTTATATAAATCTGGCTAAGAGTTTTTATTTATTTAGAATGGAGTTTAAACTGTGCTTGACTCTAAATAAATAAAACACTTTATTTTCCCTCCCTACTGGTTGCCACCAAGCCGTGTGAATTTCAAAGACCACACAGACAGCAGCGGCTGTGTGGTAAGGATAAGATGGGGACCGATGCAAAAGGAGGCGGCACCCCAGAGGCTGGGGTTTGCAAGGCTTGCAGGTGAAGGAAGCATTATGAAAGGCATACTTTAAGAGTACAGGTAAGCGTAACTCCGAAAAAGACATCAGTTGGTTGGATATTGTGCTGATGCTGATCTGTCTCCTTCCCTGTCTACCAGTGCATTTCTCCTCCACGGGACCGAGCCTTCCTCACGTCGCTCCTATCCATCCTCTCTGAGTCACAGCAGCCCTGTGAGAGTGCGATGGTGGCGGGACAGGCAGGAAGAATGGCAGGACAACACATTTCAGGCTTCAGTTAAGTGGAGAGGAGAGGAAGAAAATATCTTTAAGATTTATTCCAGGCTGGCCATTACCAAGGACAAATCAGCTTTAGTCAGATCCTTGAAAAAATAAATTATAAGTGAAAAACCCCACAGAGGTGAACATGCTGGGACAAGGGAGTGGACTCTTTTTCCTCTCCAGTCAGTCATTGGCAACATTTCTGTAACAGGTATGTCTTCTTTTTAGCCTTTAAGTCACAAATGAAACAGACCAAATACAACTCATCTTTGGAGTGACCCCTGGGATGAATTTAGATCTAGCTTTAATGGAAGTAGTGTCAGATGAGAAGCAGATGAAAATTGTGCAAAAAAAAAAAAACCTCCTTTATAGCCTGCTTCATGGATGTCTCATCTCATTCAGTGATCAGCAAAGACACTGACTCCTAGCATCCCACACCTGAATGTCCCTTATTTCTTCACATGGTCAGTAAACAATAACTTCAGACAAGTTGACAAGTTCAGCCAAGTTCAGTTCAGATCTTTTGGAAACACCAGGTTCCTGAGATATCGATCTGCCAAAGGAGGCACCTGCTAAAGCTCCCAGTGTTTGGAGGAAGGGAGAAAAGCAAAAGGGAAAAGCACTAACTCCTCCTTTTAGCATCCAGCTAAAACCAAATCTATTTGCTGCTCCCACACTACCTGCTTACAATGAATGCCATATAAAGCCATGCATTTATGGAAAGCTCCCATTTTAGACCGTCAGACAAGTAAAAAATAGATCCATCTGACACACTGCTGCACCATTGATTTGCATTCTTGTTTCTCCTCTCCTTCCAACACTTCTCCTTTTGAAAGCCAATACAGAGGAAATCACAAAATCCATCTACTTGGCAGGCATCTTATTGTCATTGACCAAGGACTCCACCATGCAAAGTTTTGCTCCTCCTTTGTTTTTGTGGTTTACCAGTTGTTAACTGGAGGAAGAGCTGACTGCAAAGTCATTTTTTCTGGTGGACTGTGATCTGCATTTGATCTAAAGGGCTTAATCTTGATCTCATTGATCCAACTGAGGGACCAGCATTTGCCTCCAAAATTATAGTTATATTCACCAATACCATCCTGAAAAGCCTACTCTTGGAACATGAAGATACAATAGCCTGTTTCTCAGGGAGTGCCTAAAGAGCCTGCTTGCAAAGGGCTGAATTTGCCCGTCTATGCTAAAATGCAGTGGGCAATAGTTCTATGAGGCAGACTTTTCCATACTCGTGATTAAAGTAGGCTATTTTACAAGTTTCAATACAATCCTCAGCAGAAGCATCTGCTGACCTGGTGTGAATGTGAACTTGCAAATCTCTTATTCCTGGGATGAACATCAAACGCCAGCAGAAGGACTGGGGCACAATTAGCAGCAGCTACTAAAATTTTCTCTTCTTTTTTATTGGGGAAGGAAGAGATATCAGTGAACTCTTACATATGAAAGAGAAAAAAAGTTTAATAGAAAGACTGGCAAGGCAGAAACAAGGTCAAAGGAGAGTAGGAAACTTACTGGGAGGTCAAGCCAACTGAAAAGCCTATGTTTTTCTCCAAATAAGGCACACATTCAGAGTCCATAGCTTGTGAGGCACTTGGCCAAAGTCAAAGTGAGACATACAAAACCCTACCACAAGACAGACAGACAGATAGAAAGAAAAACATCCATATCTCAGCAGCGCAGCACAGTTGGCTCAGAATTTACTATTGAAGGAAAGGTCAGCAGACAGCCCTTATTCAGTGATGATTGCTGAATATGAAGAGACATAAGCAAGGGGCAGCTGAAGAAGCAGAGATTATTAGAGCAGCAGCAAACCTTCCCCAGATGGGAAGGGTGCTGGACAAAGCACATTCTCCCGTGCTCCCCTATCTCCCATATGCTCCCATGGATACTAAAGACGAGAAGCAACTCTGAGAGAGGAAGAGACCAGTAACCCTACCTCGATTTACAACCTCTTTCCAAATTCAGCTGGTTCACGTAATGATGCAGAACAAAGAGATTTCTGCAAAGAGCAACTTGGTGTTTCAGGACTGTCTTCTGCTGACAGGCATGGAGAATACATTGCTGCATGCTGGCTGCAGGGGGGCTATCAGAATCCCACATGGATTCAGGATCCCTGCCCCTCGGTTAACACACCTGGCACATTTCCACCAAATCTGTTCAACATGAAAGCTTCCTATCCTTTCACTCCCTTATTTTCTTCCTCCCCCGCTCTGACGTTCTAGATGTAACATATACTGTAGGCTACCCCTACACCTGGCAGTACTCCCTTGCCCCCATCTTTCACATCTTGCACCTCAGGTGAAATTAGCACAAACACAGCCAAACGTATGGACAAACCACAAGCAGCGGGTGCTCAGAACAGCTGCAGAGGACAAACGTAACCCAGAGTTCCCTGTTAACCCCAGTCTGCAAGACCTTTGCCTGCCATGAATGAAGACCATGAATTCTTACTGCCAAGGTCAAGGATGTGGATACCACCATACTCGAAACATGAGTCAGGAACTCCCCATCTCTTCTCTTCTGTGTCTTCCTACTAGATATTACAGTAGGACTTTTCCAAACTACTCAGACATATTTCCAAGGAAATTTTCAATATACTGTATTCTAACAGACTGGGCTGAGGGTGTGTGTTTTGACTTACTTGTTTTTATTATTTTTTTTTTTTAGATCCTTATTCTGATTTCTGGGTGGCAAAAAAAGAGAAGATTTAAATTTAAAATGCTTTAGAGATCCTATGAGAAACCTCTTTATATTTGTGTGTGGTCCTGCAGTTTTGTCAGTTGTCTGACATTTTAATTTCCTGTTCCCCTCTTATGGTGGGATTCTGATTTCCTCTCACTCTTTCTCCTTTCTCCATTACAGAAACCTGACAGGCATCTCCATTTCTACCATCTGTTTCCTATTCACTTTTATAAATATTGAAACAAATAATTAATTTGGCGAACAGGCATGATGTAGCCTGGCTCATCTTCTGTCAATATATAACTCCTACCATCCCTCTCCAGTCTTTCAACCTCTTACAGATATTAGCTCCTTTGCACCAGACTATTCATGGTCTAACTCATCAATGAAACTCGTTCAGCTTTAAATGGTTTAACATTTTCACATTAGAAACAGCCATTTGGAGTATTCTGTGTCCTCACGAAATGCTGCGTCAACACAGTCCAGTTGCAAACTACTCTTTGATAAACTGTCTTTCTGTGTTTACACAATATAAAATGTGAAAGAACTATCCATGAGCAGTCTGATAAAACAGCCATGCCAAGCAATATACACTCTGCCCTCAGCTACTAAACAGACATAGTCCTCTGCTAGCAGGGATATGATGTTACTGGGAGTAGAAAGGTTGGGTCTACCTTTAAATTCCTCCTGAATTTCCAGCTGCCATTTCCACAGGGCAGAGACTATCCTTTTCTTCTGTGGTTGGCTATAGCTTGTGTCAGAGCTGCTCAGTGTCTCCATACATCAAATACAAAACCCTAATATAGTACCTAGGAGTACTCCTATTGCTGCAGGAGCATACATGTCCTGAACGTCAAGGACCAATTTAACAGATTTTAATTGTTCTTTACCACTGCTGAAATGCTAAATCGTGCCTCTTAATGTACCAAATAAGCTTTGCTGTGAAAGACCACGCTGACCCACCACCCATGCTAGCCAGAGATGTTACATGATGTTAAAAATCTCCTCTGTGTTGCACAGTGCCAAAATCCCTTCTGTATTATTCATTTACTCCTCACACACCAATAAATACTAATGATTGTCAGAACTAAGACAGACCTCAATGTGTTGTAGCCATTTCAGCCCTCAGCCAGGAGTGAGTGCAATTTTATTCCTTTCTGTTTGTCCACCCTTCACGATAAAACTCCTTGGGAATACACCATCCTTTTAGCATCAATCCTGTAAGGCCCCAGGGGCAAGCCAGCCAGGTGCCCAGTGCTGAGCTAGCACAGCCAGACTTTGCCTGTCATCCACAGGGCTGAGATCTCCATGTCCAAACTTGAGGAGAAACTGCACCAGCCCCAGGAGAGCTCAGCCGGCATGTGGACCCTCTCGGGATGGTGGCAGGGAGCAGGGGACGAAGAGGCAGCTCAGGACCTGGCTGTCTTTTTGCCAGTGAGTCCAGCCAGACTGGGACCAGACCTCGCTCCCCTGCACCAGGGTTGTGCTGCCCTGTCCCTGGGTGCCAGCCAGCAGCATGCCCCTTCTTCCATTCTGTAAACAGCCACACAGACGTGCCAGACTACGCCAGGTGCTCACCCTTATCTCTCTGGCCATCACAGCACTCACCAAACCTCACCCAGACCATCTTTTCTCTCTTCAGACTTGTGGTCATGACTGAATTCATCTTCTGGGTGTTTTCCCAGATGAACATGACTGTAACTTTTCCTTGGTGCTTTAAAAAAGACTTTTCAACTCATTTTTCCATATCATCACATGATGCCCTGGAGATGTCTCTGAGGTAGATATATGGTGAGGTTACACATTCCTAGTCCTCACCAGGAACAGGATTGCAAAAGAACATTCCAATTATTTTAGGTTATGGAAAAAGTAATCAAATATTTCACTCACCACGAAAATGTCATCGTTTTATGCATTTCACAAAGAATTCTCTCATTATGTTAGATAGGCCTGGAGAGACTCCAGTCTCTGTGGGTTGCATGCATTCCCCTGTTCTGTTCAGAAATTAAAAGCCTTAGTCTGTTTTTTAAGAAAGCCAAGTCATTTGGTGCCCTGCTACTGACCCGAAACTTGATGGCAATACACCTGATTTCTTTTACAAACTGACTTGGCCTTTTCTGAATTCGTTCCTGACACAGCTGTGTGCACAGCATTCTCCCCACATGCTTCGATAAAAATAACAATTGCACATGAAGAATAAAGAAAGCCCAGAACAATAACAACATCAGCAACCACTTGAGAAAAATTAATAAGTGCTGCTGAAGAGCACAGCCATTCACTGACACTGAATAAACAAGACAGCAAGTCTATAAGGCCATTAGTACCCCAGTTTTTAATTTAACTAGACTTCTTTTTTTAATTTTGGCAGAATGCTGCAACAATACAACAGCATTATACGAACACTGCAGCATCAGCAAGAAGGCTCAGAGTTTGAGCAAAAGAGTATGTTAGCAACACAGACCTTATGAACACAAGCGAGCAATTCTCACTGCAGGAGAGAGGCGAAGCGTATCCTTACCTCTTCCATATCACCATAATGCCTAGAAGCTCAGATAGCCAAAGACACCAGTGACTGGGCACTGTACAAACACATAAAAGGACAGTCCTAAACTTATATTCTACAGCTCTAAGACTGCAACACCTGCATGAGAAATCCAGTGGCATGGTAGAGATAAAACTTGAGGAAGAAATGTCTGTATTAAAAAAATACATTGGTTTTCAGTCTTTGTGGCTTTAATCTGAACTCCTGCATCACTGGATTTAACATAATAACATGCATCTCCTGATAATTTGCTGCAAAGTTTCTCCTTTTCCAAAAGATCTTCATAAAATATCTTACTGCAAAATCAGGGAAGTAGAACAGAAAATCTATTTAAGGAACAAGTATAACACATGTTCCAGATTATCTGAAGGATCGGGGTAAAGAAGTTACACCGGCTACATCTTAGTAAAAAATGTCATAGATTCTTTTGAAAAGAAATATGTACTGGGACAACACACATTAGGGAGGCATTAAAGATCCCTGTTCAGGATGGCTAAGTGTAAGCAGTAGCTTTTAGTGCAGGCATTGGTCCTTGTTGTAACGAACCTATGATGATAATAGAAAATATCAGATATTACATCTGATCCTACAGACTCCACTCGTATGAGCAAATCACTCATATGAGCAAAAAATTGTGCTGGCAGGTCACACTCCTGTGCATAACTCACAGAAGAAAAGCTGCATAACTGAGAGCAGTTATTGAGCCCCTCTAGAATTGCCTTTGGTGGGGAGAAGAGGAGGGAAGAAATTGTGAATTATTCACGATTTTCAGTTTATCCCTAATCCCTTAATTCTGTCGTTCTGAGGGTAGAGACTTTTGCTTAATTGCAGTGCCAGAAATAACAAGCTAGAATTGCATGTTTATGAAATGGGGTCTTAGTTACTTATTAGGATCAACTGGGCTTGAATTAATGTTGGCTCACATTCAAGAGCACTGGGTGGACTGAATAAGCATCACAGTTTTAAAACTCGTTAATGGTTGTTTGTTGTATATATTTAACATAGGAGAAATACTCAAGCATGCTAGACCATAGTTTTCTTATAAACTTACAGACATAGAAAAATATGGCTAATATAGCACTACATTCTTTGGATTTGTAGCCCTACTTACACTAGTGATCAATGGATGAAGATAATCCTGAATTTAACAGGACACCTTTTGCTCCCAAATTTAAAGTTGGACTGGGGTGGGTATACACATTACACTGTTATCATCTGTGGTGTTATCTCAGAAGGCAGGCGACTATTTTACAGGTGATAAGCCAAAACAGGGCAGAAGTAGAGTTTATGTAGAAGTGAGGGTGTAATTTAAGTGGAAGAGAATCCAGGCCAGGTAAAAAGAGCAGCTGACACCATAGGTAGCATGGGGCTTTGAAAAACTTACTGCTGAAGGCCACCAAATATGTGAAAATTAGTCCACATTTTGAACTGATAAAAATTGCACGCAATATACTTGCTCCAGATGACTTATAAATGATCTGAAGCACAGGGAGAACAACCATTCACACAGTTTTAACGCACATTGCACAGGACTTCTTACAATGCTAGATTATTTTTTTTCTTTTTTACTGTGTAAAGGCCCACAATGCTTAAGTTTGCCTGAGAGCACAGCTGCATTTCTGAAAATTTAACCATGCAAGGGATATTCACATAGAGGGTAACGTGTCAGGAATCACTGAGCACAAGAAATAAAGGAAGTGTGATCACACTAGCTTTCCGTTTCAAATCAGGAGCAAGCATTTGAAGAAAATGTCCTCATCATCCCATTTACCATGCTTTGGTTTGCACTTCACACAGCCTCAGGGCTCACAAACTGGATTATGAAACTAAATTGGAAGATCCACTCCAGCAGAGCACCTACTGCACTCCAACCAGTTACGGGTATGCAGCCTACAGGACCAGATTAGAAATAGTTCAAGGTAGAGCACCTGAAATGTGCTTCATGCGGACATCAGCTCCCCAGCACCAATTGCTCTGTTCACACAAGCAGAATGTGGGAGCAGAGGGACAGGGAACAAAGTGCGACCTGTCCAGCAACTCCTCTATTCTAAGGCTCGTCCCAAAATCCTGACACTTGAACCAAGCACCTCCGGAGCTGATTTCATCCCTATTGAAGGACAGTACGTTGCCAAACCAGACCCAAAGAAAAAAAATCACTTTCAAATTAAGGTCCCAAGGCAAAAACTGTCATCTGATAATAAAACCGAAAAAAACCTCACAGATTTGACTGAAAACAATGGCAAAAACAATAACACATGGCAATAATAATAAACATTACAGGATCTGATTTTTCATCAAAACATTGGAAACTTTGACCAAAATGATTAATCATGTCTGAGCACAAAATTTTTCTCACAAAAAAAGAAAAAATTTTTTTGAGAAAAAAAAATCCCTGTCTATGATATACAACCACAAAGTAATGGTGAGTCAGGCCAGACTTACCTCAAGCTGAGATGCATATACAATTAACATGATCCATGCAGGACACAGCCCTGTCATACATAACCTTGACTAGATTTTACCAGAAGCAAAGGAAATTCTGCCTATTCTAAGCCCTATGGCCAGAAGCTTCAGGTAAAGAAATGTCATCCTCCTCCCCTTCTAGTAAGAAGAGAAACATGCTACCGAAGACAGTTTCATTGGCAAAGGCTTTCAGCCAGCATCTCTGGAAGGAACATTATCGTAAGCGGACATCATTTGGGCTGTGAGGGAGCACTCGCCTGCTCTGACAGCCCTATAGTGGAGGACTCTGCAGCAACAGAGAAGTTTGCCATGACAGATGCAGCAGGGCTGCGAAGAAGCCACCGAAACTCCCAAGTCAAGTCTAGTAAAGCCTCATCACATTTTGATGGCCCCAGGGAGGAGAAAGCAAGAGTCAAGGCTGGCACAGGGACATGTAGATTACTGCCACCAACCAACCCCAAATGGCAGGGGGGTTTGAGGATGGGTGAGGTACGGCAGTGGAACACGACTATGGCGGGTGGGAAGGAGGTCTGAGCCCAGGCAGACTTACAGCCGCAGCATTTTCCCCTGGCTGTGTACGTACCGTGTTGCTGTGCTCTGCGAGATACTCACTACATGCGTTATATCTGTCTGATGGGGACTTTCCGTCACACCTATCTAATGAGGACCAACTACCCGCAAGTGATCCCAAAGCTGTTGTACAGGTAGCAACCACAAAGGTTAGCTCTGCACTGTGCAAAGCAGACCACTTTATTGCTTTACCAAGAAGTCAGAGACATTTGATGGCTCATGTACTACAATGCCTTTATAAGCTAGTTCTTGGATAGGTCAAAATTCCACTTAGGTGAAAACCCATTAAAGATTTTCGAAAGTAATCTGCGATTCTGCGGTCCTGTGTTGAATCACCCAGCAGGCCCGAGACTGACAGCTCAGTATTTTTGGAAAACAACACCTGCTTGAGGTATCTGAAGGTTTCAGGCATGCTACTTGATGCACTAGTTGTTCACAAAAGCACACAGAGAAAAGGAGAGAGAAAAAAAAAACCTAGTTGTAAATATCAGACAGATTTACTCCTATACTGTAGGAAACACCGACAGGCAATGAAAATCAGGTCATGCTATGGTACCTTTCCAAACACAAGCAATTGTATTATGATTTAAAGGCTGCGCTGTCCCATTTTTCAGCTCAAAGAATTTTTTTGCTTCAGCAGGTTAACAGTGTCTTCTGAAGAAAACAAATAAAAATTTTTGGTTCTCCCCACTATTCCTCTGCCTGCTTCAGAACTATCACCTGAAGACAGCCGCTGCAGAACAAAGGTACTGAGCAGGGTGGGGAAAACTGGAGCAGCACACGTCAAATCATAAATATGAAAGAACATAGTAACTTTTAAACTAAAGCATGTTTAGCAGAGCAAGGCAAATAAAGGTTGCTGAATAATCTGAAAAAGGTAAATTGGGTTGTTTTATGCTGCCAAAGAAAATAAAACCAGCATCATTCAAGTTTCTCATCAATTAAAAGACATCATGACAACAGAACCTAAGTGCCTGCAGAAGATTGCACGAAACACAAACACTAATACTAAAAAAAGGCAAACATCACCTTCCTGAAAACCATTTAGATACCTAAGGCTTTTTGGAATCAAAGTGGATGAGATATCCACTCAGCAACATCTGAGTAAAGCAGCAGATTTCTTGTGGTTAAAGGGTTTCAGAAAGGATTCGTCAGACCCAGCATCATTTTGCAATCCCACATAACATTGATTTCTTCATAAGCTCATCTTGATTCCCTCATGGTTCTGGCAGCAATAAATCACAGCAGTTTAAAAAAAGGTCATGTACACATTTTCATATTTCATACACGATCCTGTTGCACAAAACAAATGATCTGGGGGTACTTTGCTTGAGGGTTGTAAAGTCATCATTTCACTTTGGGTTGACTTTAATACGTCTCCATGGAATACTCTCATCCTTTTCTCCTTCAGAAGGACTCTGTACACTCATTTGTTCCCTAACTACTTTCAGGAAGGCCCAAAACTCATCCAAAATTTAACAGACCACAAAGCTTTCTCTTACAGGCAAGCACAATACATGAGATCATGCAGTCCACCTCACTCCTAATTCCTAAGTGGGATCTCTAACCCTCATTTAGGCACCTCAGCTCTCTGAGTAGTTTATGAGGAGGCACAAGCACCTCAGAGTAAGACACAAAACCCAGACACACCTAGCACCCGCACCTCACTGGGAACCTCTGACCTCTCGTACTGCTCCTCAGCAGCCTCCATCCAGGTGCTTCAGCATGCTACCGCTGAGCAAATCCAGCCCTGAGCCACGTCCTCAGGGCTTACCTGTGTTCTTTCCCTCAACCCGCTCAACAGGGCTGCTCTGGTTCTTACTGTTTATTTCACAAGCTCAGCACAACTCAGAGCACAGGGGAACGTGGTACACAGGAACCTGCATAATCTCAAGGTGACAAGGTCATGCTTAGCAGGGCTCGTGTTGGACTAGAATTGATAATTTCAGCTGGATCAGACCTGGCTCCATGCTAAGTCAGTCTGAAGCTTTTGCTCCCTTTGTGCCCTGGGGAATCTCTGTTATTCTGGTTTTCCCATCAACCATGGTGCATCAGCGCTTCATTATGGAGAGCTGTGTGTGGTATTCTGTGCATGGTAATAAAGTTTGATATTATGAGGCTACTACATGAGATCATTTCAGGACAGGACCTAAACCTGAGCATATCCATCCCTGACATTGTTTCATTCCTTTTTGAGCTTAGTTTTAATTTTGCATATCCAGGTTTTGTAATTGCTAATCAGAGGGTATTACTCTGCATCTTTGCCATTTACCAATAATTTCGCACAATCTCTTACAGTTATGTAAGTTACTAGTTTTGTTTGGAAATATGGTTGCATGTACTGATCTTATGAATAAGTATCAACTTCTACCTAATATAAAGTACAAACCAAATTGCTGCATATTAGGAGCTCTGTATTATCACAGAAACACATCTGCTTACATTTTCATTACATTTTTAGACCTACATGAAAATCAAACTCAAGACAATATAGAAAATGAGCACCAGTACCTAGAATAGGTCTTATTTTAAAACAGAGGTATGGATTTCATACTTCATGCACCGTTTTTTATGCCAGACCAAAACACTTTACATGCTACTAACTTGAGCTGCAACTTTTATTGTGGTTGAAAACCTGACCCTTCCTCCCAGCAAAACTGTCATGGTCCATGCTATAAACCCCAGAGCTAGCAACAGATATCGATTAGCAAGAGATTAGGGGCCAAGGGGATTGCTCCAGACCCCATTTTCATGCTCCAGAGAAAAGCTATTGTATTATTGCTGCTACTGCTGCCTGCCGTCTCCTTGCTTCACACATGGTCGAGAACCCTCCCTGCTCCCACTCTCTCACGCCTCCAGCCAGGCAACAATTTGTAATAAAAAGCCGACGCCAAAAATTAGAATCATAACTGTATATTGAAACACTCCTCTGAAGTGCTTACATCCCCAACACCATATGGGCCCAGCAAAGGATCTCAGAGACAGAGAGAGAGGGAGGAGAGGGAGACAAGAGCTTCTAGCTGAGAAGCACGTGGATTCATGCTAGCAGCAGCACAGTGAGCTGCTGGAACTGATTTATCGCTAAAGCTGTTAACCAATAACTGACTTCTTCCAATTATTGGTTTCACAAACAATAATCAGGTTAAAATTAGTAATTTGAATATAAAACTTTTCTTAAAGGAAAGGGAGTGCTGTCCTGTGGGGGCAGGGGAAGAGGGAAGGCTCAGGAAGGGAAGACATGAAAAAGTGTCCTGGAGGTGGGAAATGTGTTTTGTATCAGGGCGGAGCTGCAGGACACCATACAGCACACTTTCAGCTCCCTCTCTCACCTCAGGGACTGCCAAATGCCACTGTGGTGACAGCGGGGCTGAGCTGGGAGCCAGAGCAGAGTATGAGGCCTGAGGACGTGTGTGCATAAGAGAGGGAGAGAAAGAGACAAAGAGGGATGGAGATTTAATGGCAGAGATTAAAGTCTCAAATATATAATCCAGTTTTGTATGACTTTCCCTATTCTATTCTCAGTTTGCAATTACAGACCAAAATTAACAGCCTAGCCTACCATCCGCACATTTACTTTCTTAGATTTAACTATTGCACTGCAAACATTTACAAAACAGCCAAGTCTGTTTTAAGAAATACAGCATCATTGAGAGTTGTCAGATCAAGAAACAGAGGCACAAGGTAAGAGCATTTTCAAAAGCGGGAGGGTCCTGATTCTGGGGTGACCATCTCGTTTATTACAAACCAGAGTCTTTTTTTTAAAGCTTTGGTTTCGGTGACTGCAGCCAAATACAAGAGAGAAAACTGGAGCCTGAACACAAATGTCTGGCTCCTATCCTTTTCTTAGACCACCATGCTGGATTACCACCACTGCTAACAGCACTTCCACTGAGAACTGGCAGCTGGGCCCCTTGACAAAATATGGAGATATGTTGATGGGCTTTGAGTTGAAAACACTGAAGTATTCACTCCATTTAATAAAGAAAAGCATCTAAATCTTTTAAGTCGAAAGTTCTACTGGGAAATAAGCAATAGGTATTGCTGTGTTCCAAATGTCAGGACTTCCATCCTTCTCCTATAAATCGCAGGCAGGGCTCAAACACAAGGAGGGAAATTCCCAGCGCAATCCTGCACACCACGCGGACCAGAGTTCTGGAAAAGGACAATACTGAGCAATGGCATTATCCATACAGTTTTCCAGCCTTTCCACATGCCCAAAGAGAAAACAAAGCCCACCCCAGGACAGGAAGTTATTTCACTTAGTATAGTGGAAATTAAGGTACAAATTATGCGAAATACTTGTACAGGAAGAATTCAGCTTCCTACACACTTGGCAGTATCACTGAGTAGGAAACAATAATACTCGCTGTTCAGAGATTGCACCACCCTTTCTAATAACTTTGTGCAGAATGAGATGTTTCTTCCAGTCTGCAAAATCCTGTATAATTTTGAAGCATATTAGAGGTGAAGAAAGTGAGGACCACTGGCTGTAAAACACAAAGGTCAAGATACAACCCCTGCCCCAGGAAGCCCCAACACTGCAGATTACCAGCCGTTTCGACAGTTTAACAATGAAAGCATCACTCTAATATTGCTCTGGTTTTACGCTCCTCTCAGCACATCCACTATAGAGCACTGCATGCTGGGCTAGAAAGGAGGGTGTTGGCATTTTTCTCAGCAGTTCTTGAATTTTTGCCCCATGTATTTTTGCTTTTAGGCATATATTCTTCTTTTTTCTGCAAGTAAAAAACCTTTCAGTCAGTAAACAACAAGAATTTCACAGACATTATTTTAAAAAGCACATAGGAAATAAGTCTCTAAACTCCATATTTAAGTAACGGATAATTACTAATTAGAGCAAGTTCTAATAAGATTTCCTGATGTGCTGAAAGACAAGATAGGAAATACCAGGACAGCCAGCTGATCTCAGACAACAGACATTCACATAGGGCTTCTTGCCCACAGTGTCACCAATTCCAGCTCTTCTTTGTTCCACAAGATAGGATACTTCCTTAGATTTGCAACTTCGAGCTCATTCCCATGGCAACTCATAGCACAACAAAACATAAGACATTAATCACCATTCTCAGGCTTCATCAGGAGAGAAGAAACCGGACTGTGAGCTGACAGAATTGCATGACTCACAAATAAGTGCAACGAGGGAAAGCAAAAGTGTGATAGCACGCTACAGTGCCCTAGGGATAAAGGGGATCCAAACCATGCTGCGTAGATCCCCATCCAGATCCGGATCTTAGCTCCCCCACTGTTTGGCAATATTAAGAGTCAGGGCTTCAGCCTGCAGCATTCGGACTCAGAAAGGGATGAATCTGGGTTCCACAAAGATCGCGTGTAGTCAAATTCCCTGGTCTGTTCCTGCTCAGGGCAGAATCAGACCTAAGCCACAACAAGGTCCAGGGTCAACTGACCCAGAGTTCAACTGACCCAATTATTTCTCCTAATTGCACCTCTAGTGGAAATGTTTCCTTATCTGAAGCCCCAGCTGAAAGAGCCTCTTTTGAGGGCGTGTGAGAGAGACTGTTTATTCTTATGCTTCACTCCTTTGAATGTTTTCATTTCCACTGATAATCCCATTTTATTGCCTGGCTTTTCTCTCTCTCTGAGATAAAGCTACATCAGCGCTAGAATCTTACTGCTGATGGTGACCTGCTTTCAGTGGGACTTCTCTGTAAAACATTTTCACAATAAAAGATATTGCAAGACTGACATCTAAGTATTTTTTGCAAGTATTCAATTTTGTAAACTTGCATCTAATACTCTGGCTTCAAAGAAAGTCATAACCATTCTTTGGATGGCAAAATAAACATTATCGTTACTAGGACAAAAGCAGAGGAATGATGCATAGTTAGATAAACTACCAAGGCTTCAGACAGTGAACATGTGAATCAATTTTATACCTACATCTCAAGGTGAGGCTAAGAGTTTGATAAAAAGTTCACTGTGCTGTATCCTTCAAGTAAGTATAACTCCCCTGGTTCAGATCTCCGTGGACCTTTGGTACAGAAGCTAATCTTCTTTGATTTGCTATGTAAACACAGTTGCACATACCAGGTTAAGTATATCTAGGAGGCATTCCTGCATCCTGCTGGCATGGACGTTTCTCCTAAGCCATTATCTCTAGAGGATTTGTTCATTAATATCCTTCGCCCACTCAGTGCATTGGTTTCAGTAGGAGAAAAAAAACTTTTCCAATAGGATGTTCCTAGAAGCAGGATGAGTTTGGAGAGCATTTTTATTCAAGCCTCCCCGGGAGGCAGTATTTTAGAAAGACTGAGTACAATCTGAAGTAAGGTGTGCAATATAAGTACGCCAGACTGGAAGTCTCCATTCACAAGGATTGATGAAAATCATTCCTTAAGCTACAGCTTTCGTAGCTTCATATCTATGAACTTCATGCCTGCATGGATCCACGCACAGAAGAAAACAGAAAGCTAGCCAAATTTCAAAAATCTGGAAATCCCACAAAATTACTGAATCCCACATAGCTCCTGTTCAAAAGTATAAATTAACTGCAATTTTTTTTGAGAGTCCTGTCAAAAATCTGTGAATGAGCCCAGTCTGAACTTTGCAACAGACATTTCATGTGACTGAAGGACCTAAAAGCAGTCCTTAAAGTTTTGAAGAGGTCTCAACATGCAGCTGCTCCCACAGAGAGAAGCTGATGAGAGCAGCATACCACTGCTGAACGCCGAGCTCTGCGGAAAACCCAGGAGCTCAAACTGAGCACTGATGGTTTCCAAATTCCTTTGAAAATAAAACGAGCTCTTCCGGATTTCCCCTGCAGTGGCAGCAGCTCCAAAGGCATAAATGATTGCTGCTGTGGTAACACAGTCATAGTGATTTCATAAACATTAGAAGTATGACTTGGGAAGGCATTCGGGAAACAAGCTTTAGATTTATCCCTTATAACTCCAGGCACCACCAGAAAGTAAGCCAGATCTTACAGCGCGGTCACTAGCCCTCTCTCCACAGGCTGGAGGAAGCACTGAAGGCTCCTAAGGGTGGTACTCACCTAGGTGCCCGAAGGCAGGTGACAGGTATCATGTTTCCAAACCTCAGCAGTGAAGCACCCTGCCTCTTCAGACTTCCTACCAAACCGCTAACCTGCCAGTTCACCAAAGGAAATGTAGTTATGCATTTTTCTAGCAATTAATTTTCTTGCATCTGTAAGGACACTGGAACACAGGCCCTATGTTTTCATCACACCTATTTGTAAATGAGTGTAAGACCACTGTCATCCCTGATACAGTCTAAAAAGGACAGAAGATATGAGAGCTAGGTCAGGGTAGCACCTTTGAGTGTTTGCAAGCTGGACAACCCTCAGGGAACGTATCATGGCTTCCTTACATGTAATACAGGAGCAAAAATTTGAGCCAGTGATAACTGTCGTGGATGATGGGGTATGTGTGGATAGTTTGACAAAGTAGATGGAAATCTTGTCTCCATTCCTCACTCTGTTGTGGATTTCTTCCATTAACTTCTACTAGTAAAATCTTGCAGCAAGAAAAATCAGCTAGTGCTTTGCCTTTGACATCAGGAAGGTTATAATGTTATCTTTGGTACTATAAAAAGTTATTTTCTATAGAACAGAGATTATAAACTGCTCCCCTGTTTCCCAGAGGTCTCCATTGATAAACATCAAGAACTCAGATGCTGTAATTATACGGTCAGATAAGGAAAAAGTTACTATATTCACTTCTAAAAGCTTGACAGAATGAACACTACATATTCATGTATGTGTTTATTTAATGAGCTTTCTTTTCTTTTTATTGCTTTGCTTACTCTAGCTCAATAATTTTGTTTCTAGAGGTTTTTTGTAAGTTATCTTCATCTGACATGAAAGACGTCATTAGAGGCAATGTCAGGTTGGAAACAGTCATCTGTTTTCTAGCTAAATCCTCCTACAAAGACAGCAGCTAGCAACTAGGATGTATAGCAGCTGAAGCTGTAATGGCGCGTACGATGTTTAATTGTGCATATGTGATACATACTAGTTAGCTTTTTTCTTTGTTTAACTCAGCATACAGAAATTCTCAGGAGGTTGGGGAGGGTCATATCCATGGCTGAATGAGAAAAGAACATTAAAATTATCATTATAGGCCTTCCTCCCTTTGACTTAGCTGGGTGAACCCTAGAAGATTTAGAGTTCAGGTTCAGTTCAGATAAACATCCAAAAGTTCACAGGTTTACCCAAACTATCTGAATCTCTAGAGCCCCAAAATGAGCTGGAAATCTCCAGAACTGCCTTTCTTGAGGGATTTCCTGCACTTCCACTTTTGGACAAAAATCAGAATTGAAAAAAGGAAAAGGAAGCAAACATTTAACATGAATTAAATATTGCAGAACCTCAGCACAACTCTTTTAAGTTGCACTCTAAAAGTCAGTCTACTCACATGCATTTCTTATCAAGTGTTTTGGTGATCTTTTTTTAACTATCAGCATTTATGTCTGAATCAGAGCATATTTACCTTTTCACCTGACTTCTCAGTCTATCCTACTCATTTTTACCATCAGATATTTGTGACTGGAACCCAGAGCAGGTGGTAAGAGGGGGCTCAGTTACAGTACATCTACACAGCACATTTAGTTCTTGCAGAGAATATCTCTCCATCTAAAATATTTATTATAGCAGAGGCTAAGAGGTGAAGGGAAGAGACAGGGAGTATAGTGAAGTAGTTTACAAAGTGCTGACATTCATAACAGATAGCTCTCTCATTGGCATAGGAGCTGCTGGTTTCCCTCTTTGACACCGATATGGAAAAAACATCAGCAGACGCACTATCAGCAAGAACGCGACCTTCTGATCAGCCGTTGTTCACCTTCCCAGGGCAGATTCCCATCTACCAAATTAACTGTAGCCATTCACTTTCTCTGTTGTAAAAATGTGTTTTCAGTCACCTTTGGGACTAAGACAGATGATCGGTATTAAATGAAGAGCATGTTGCCTTGTAGTACTTTTCATCATCCCCTCTACTTGTAAAGCCAGAGAGGAACGTGGGCACCCTTGCCACAAGCACGGTCTCCTGGCACGCTGCGCAGAGCCCACCTTGTCAGGAAGCACCCTCCAGAAACACTCTCCCCATTCACTCGGTGATGCCTTGTGCCATTTGTACCAGACTGACAAGAAGTCACTTCTTATGCTACCAAGCGGGGAAAAAATATATTTCATAATCTAGCACTGCCATACCGAGCCAGTCAAAGGTCTATGTAGTCCAGTCTAATAACAGCTATAAGAAAAGGGGTGTATGCAGAGTAATTATTTCCCTGCTGTATCCATCCAGCTATCGGCAACGTACCAGCTTAAAGACTTCCTGAACTGAGAGTTTGCACCTGCACCACCGTGTTTAATAGGTACTCATGAACCCACCCTCCTCAAATTTGCCTAATCCTTTTCTAAACCCGCTTATGCTTTTGTCCAGGACAACATCCCGTGGCAATGGGGTCCACGACTTCCTCGCACTTCCTTTTGCTTGTTTAAAATCGGCTGAGAATTTATCTGAGTGTTCATTGTTCTTGTTTAGTGAGAAACAATGAACAGAGAAATACCGCTTTATTCACTTTCTCTATCCTTCTTCATTCATCCTCACTGCTTTTAAAGATAATGATCATCTTTCCCCCACATTCACTCTTTTCCAGCCTAGGAAGTCCATCAAGCTCTTTGTCACATAGAAGTCATTCCATAGCATCCTTATCATCCATCCCTCCAGTTTTTCTTAAAATCCTTAGGATTTTTAAATTACAATGTTTCCAGAGTTTCACATAGAAGACCAGGTGTGAATGTTCTGTGGCATGATGCTCTATACTTTGATTTCTATTCCCTTTCTACCAATGCGTAGCATTCTAGCTGACTCTGCCATTGTTTTGAGGTGACATTGTCAGAGCTGGCCATAATGACACCTGAGGTGCTTCCCCCCCAGATGGCAATAGCTGTTTCCTGCTAGTCATGGCATATATATAATTTACGCTAGTTTCTTCACTCTTCATTTACTAAGATTAGAAAATAACCTGAGAAAAGAAATTCAGCCATTCATCATCCTAATAGCATCTGCAAATCCCCAGGGTTGATTTGAGTTTAGATTTTCCTGAACAGTTTTATGTCATTAGCAAATCTTGTCCTTTTACTGCTTATCCCCATTTTTAGATCAGGAATAATGTGAATAACATGGAACAGATTTTTGTCAGTAACTTCCCCCTCCGTGATTGCCATTCCTTCTATTACATCATTGTAATGTTCTAGCTAATTGGGGAAGTGTTTTCTACATAATTTTCACCCATTTCTTGGAGGCTTGCCACATCCATCCTCATAAAAGCATGAAATACCTCTTAACTGACATGGGTTATGAGTCAGTAAAGCAACATGTTTCTCTTTCTTACCTCCTTTCTGGGTCTCCGTCAATGCTATGACACGTTAGCTCTTTAAGAAAAGACCTGATGTAGGAAGCTCAGCTTCCTATATCTTTGTTCTTTTTCTTGGTTGGCTTTTTGTTTTGGGGTTTTTTTCAGACCAGTTCAGTGCCGAACCAGGGCTTGCCTCCTATCACCATTGGCTCAAATGCCTGAAATTATCCAATATCCCCAGCAGTGTTCTCAGATTTTTAGCCCTGCCTCTCCTCCAACACAGCAAGCCCAGACCCTGCTACAATTTCGCACCCTCCAGAAAAACCTACCAGTCAAACTAGCAGCTGAAACTCGTGTTTCCTGCACCTTTCCAGAGAAACGTGTCTCATGGGGTCTGTTCAGCCGCTGATGAAAGGCAGGCTTAAGCATGAAATCCACTGCGGCTCCAGCGGCAGCTCAGCGTCGCTGTCCCCGGTGTGTTGACGCTGGGGGAAAAGGAGGGGCACGCCACACATGCATAGCCAGGCACACACAGTACATCTTCTTACCAGATGGTGCATCAGACCTGTTGGAGTTTAACTTTTAATTAAACTAAGAACTAAGGACCACATTCAGTCACAGCATCGGTTTCCTCCAAACCAGATGTCTGCAACATACCACAAAAATTGTATTCATGTGAGCCCAAACCCAGGCTGCGGGTGGCCGCTGCCCAAGCCTCATATACCATCTCCGCCAGGGCAAGAAGTCTTCTCCAGCGGTGAACTGACAGCCCCTTTGTTCTGGGCCACCATGCCCTGAAAGCCTCTTCTATCCTGCATGGCACTCCTGCAACATGCTGCTGTTGCTAACCTCGCACAGAAAACAACCTAGCAGGAAATGCTCTGTAGGGCTTACCCAAAGCTTCCCAAAGCAGCACGCTTCTTGCCAAGGCATCCAGTAACGGTGCAGTCCATGCATAGTTACCTTAATTTTTCCCAGCAGCTCAGCACGCTGACCAAGATACCCTCTGTGCCGAAATCCTGGACATGCACTCTAGTCCTGGCTAAGAGCAAACTGGCAGAAGGTGTCTGAATCGGTAAGTATCTAAGATACTAGACTTTTGGAAAACAATCTACAAAGCCTTCAAAAGCCCCTGGATAACATTTTCAGTAGGCAGACAGAAACAAAATGAAAAAAGACCAGGCCAAGTTGCATGGCAGCCCTACATCTTTCCTGGAGCCCTGCCTCTAGGTTTCCTTCAGTGCCATACAATGATTTTAGAGAAGCGAGGTCCATAAGGCTCCAAAGAAGCAATAATTATTTAATTTATGTGGGTAAAACCTGAAGCCAGCAGCCTACCTGTAATGTTATTTGTCAAGCAATGGTAACAGACTAGTACAGATTTTTATATCCTGGGCATTGACTCAGTGTCAAATATTTAATGAAAAAAAGAAAAAGAAAAATAAAAAGTAGCTGATCCAAGAACTGGCAATGACTGTACTCAAGGATCCAATCCCTCTCTTGCCTCCAGTCCCCTCCCCATGCTTCACCCTAGCTTTCCACTCCCTCTCTGCCTTTCTCACTTGGAAGATGTTATTGTTTAACATGGCACATTCCCAAGCTGCTAGACCAGGACAGTAAAATTATTCACTGACTTTACTGTACTCTTCTAGCAGTCACTCATTTTTTAAGCTTTCAGCCCTCCTTCCCTCCGCCCCCACCTCCTCTGTTCCCCAATGAAATTCACTTTTTCCCTTCTCTCCCTCCCTCTTTGCTAGGCAGAACCTGGAAAAAAGAAATCAAGGCCAAACTCAACAAAACTACTGCTGCGTAATAGCAGTCCTTTTTCACACACAGATGGTCAGTCAGAAGAATGAGCGCTTTATAAGACGGACATCATGCTGGTCTTTGCAATCCTTCTTCTCCCGGACCTCAGCAGGAGTTTTTCATCACCAAAGTGGATAATAACTCTGTCAGACACCTCATACACACAGGTATTAATAAAAAAAGAAAATACTGTAGTGACTGATTTTACAAGAAACTGGGAATCTTAATGTGATAGTTAAAAATGCGCACGATGATTACGCACAACCAATAGCTATGTCAACAGGGGTTTATAGCAGGTTGCTAATAAGCGGGGAATGCGCTTATGTATACATCTACGGTTTTGCACTTTATTGACAACATTTCCGCAGCCAAAGTCCATGTACCGTTGCATAGTCATAAACATGCACACGTTGTGTGCTTGTAAACGCCTAAGTGGCCATAGACTTCTCCGTGTTTGCATATGGAAACACCATTTGCATGGGCAATAGCAGTTTACAGTACTGCTGTCTGATATACCGCAAGGTGCTAGCAGTTACGCGTGCCTTTATTTCTGAAATTTGGCTGAATCTATAAACAGGCTTAAACATGTTATTTTTTAAAGAAAATTACTTTTTCCCAAAACTGAGTTTTGATGACAAAGAAGGTAGATTCCCATCATTATTAATTAGATGCCAAAGCCTCGGTTTTTCTTGTGATAGATCCAGAGTGTCAAGATCACATATGAAGACACAGACAGCACCAGCATTCGATAACCCAGAAACACAACTCCCTTTGTTTAAAATGGAAAAATATTTTCAGAAGCTCTACAGTTTCCTGCAACAAAAGAAGTAATGCTAAAGAAAATCACTGCAGTAAATTTGAAGTAGGAGCTCTGTTCTGATAGTCATCTTCCTCTTTCTTCCACAAATGGAAATTCTTAGCACTTTTGTAGCTCAGCATTTTCAAATTCAAATAGAATGAAATTATGTGCGAACTCTTGCACTCTCACTTCATTAGTCATTCCCTTCATTAGTCAAATGAGAAGGGGCAGCACTTAATCTTCTGCTCAGGAAAAGTTCTCGCAATAACGTATTTGAGAGCTATTCTGACATTAAAGTTAAAAAAAAATTGTACTTTGTACTTGATCTGATTCAATGATGGCATAAAAAGAGAAATTAAGCTATCTTAGAAGCTCAAAGATGATTCAGATCCCAAAGAGAAATGAATTTGCTGACATCCTTTTGTTACCAGCAGACCATCGCACACTAGGCACTAAACAGTTATGGTGTATGTGAAAGGA
The DNA here is from genome assembly GCF_965183815.1 of Platalea leucorodia. NCBI lineage: Eukaryota > Metazoa > Chordata > Aves > Pelecaniformes > Threskiornithidae > Platalea > Platalea leucorodia. The sequence continues at coordinate 27,838,167 of NC_138825.1, read as the reverse complement.
CAAATCCCTGCTAAGGACATGTGCTTTCCACAGGTTAAGCAGTACCCAGTCTTCAGCCCTCAATCTCCATTCTTCCTTGGACACAGTGGTAAGAAATGTCCTCTTTTCCTACTCTTTTCCTACTCTGGCTACCCCATTTCTCCTGTTCCTCCCTCCCCCAGCCTATGTTTCAGAATCATTTCTTTGCACTACTGAAGTTTCTGAAAAATAAACACCATCAACAGCATCACACTGATGATTTGTGCTCTCCCCTGGGTGCAAAATTAATTCAGTTTTTTGTTCAGAAATTGTCAAAGAGCAGCATATTACCCACCATTAAAGAGATGCATAGACAAAGCTGTGAGCGAAGATTGCCATGAACTGGGCTTTGCTGTGCCCACCTCAGTTTGGTGCTGTCAAGCCTTCAGCTTCATTCTCCAAACGTAATGAAACAAATTAAGTCAGCCTTTTCAGCATCATTCTCACCAATCATAAATTAATTTTTAGTGGCATTTTCCCATGGATTCAATCCAACTGACCCAGATTCCATGCTTCTCTTTTACACCAATCATAAAAATTAACAATAAGTGTTCAAGATGAGATCTCATACATATGGAGCACAGAATAAGATTTAGGAAAGGGTGGTTAAAAGTGTCTAGCCACTGGGGAAAGGAAAAAAAGGTAGTTTAAACAGCAAGTCTCTGAAAGTAATGAAGTTATTTAAAACAAATTTATATTATACTGTAGTACAGCACAAATAGATTATGTATTAACTTTGACTGCACAAAAATCACGTATGCTCCTGTTTTCAATCAGCCTTTTCCAATTTGTAGACACTATTTTTTAATTATTATTAATGACAAGCACTCAGACTTCACCACATCAGCAAAACTCTTATTAAAGGGGGTGAGAGGAAAAAAGAAACTTACCCTAAAGACAGGTTTTTCAGCAACACCTATCTCAGCAACTCGTGAAACCTCCTCTGGCACGGATGGTGCTGACCTCTGTGAAACAGAACGTAGGACCGGGCTGGGAATGAGATTAGCAGGCCAGTCTCAACAGTGAGCAAACCAACTTTTTAATTGAGGATCTTAAACAGGGTAGGAGAAAACAAAGACAACAAAATTTTTCTTGGACAAGAAAATATGTGGAGAAAAGGGAAACGGTGGGTTTCAATATATATTCTCACCTTCTCTCTCTGTATACCTCGGTCTGACAAACTGAATTTCCACTCCTAAGAGCAGCAAATTTTGACGGCTAAAGGTGGGGAAAGTCTAAAAACAGATTGAGGATACATCACCCTATCTCCCACATTTATCAAGCCAGCTTTGGAGAATTTTTATAATCCTACACGAGCTCGAGAGTATTTAACAGGAACTTCTGTGTTTTCTTTCAGAATTTCACTTTTTCTGAGTTCAGTTTCAAAATGTTTCCATCTTAGTATGAAAATAAGGGAGGGTATAAAACAACCCTGCAATGCTCTGGCAACCTTGTGCAAGTCAGAAATACACGTATGTGAATGATCTGACAGGGGCTGAAACCCCAGGCTTGTAAAACCAACCAACAGACTTCAGCACCCTCAGTGGAGGCAGGATTGATCCCTGGCAATCCAGGATTATTCAGGCTGTATTTTTTAAATGGAACAGAGAATGTATTTCAGCTGGATTTTTAATCCAAGAAAACTCTTCTGATTGTAATGGCATTACTACCTTTCTATTTCCCCCTTCACTCCTTCCTTGCTTAGTTCCCTCTGCCAGCAGCTCCCCACCTTGCCCTCCAACACACAATGCTCTTTCTCCAACTCGGCCTCAGACACATAAATTGCTCCGAAAGGCAGGATCCCCAGGCTCTCATGAAGCTCCTGCTGAAGTTAACGAGACTTGGCACAAGATCTTCTTATAGAGAATGATTTGCAAGAGCAGCACCTTACTATTTGAGACAACACAAAAAATCACTTCTCCACTGACAGTTTTCATCCTCGGCTCTAATTTCTACCCAAGTCAGGAATATTTTTTGCTTTATACCTGACTTGACAGTTATTAATACTACTGTGAGTACATACCACCTGACTTTATATGATTTAAAAAGAGAAGAGAGAGCAAAGATAACAGTTTCATTATAAGTTTTAAGTGCTCATAAATCTTTCCACATCAAACCATTCCTGATCTCCCGAGAGGGACTCTCCAAACACTGAAGCCATGCCTATTTGGCAAGAACTACAGACAGGGATTTATTTTTTAGCCTCCTTCGTCTCTACAGAGGGCAAAAATCTTGGATAGAAAACTTTGGTCCAGAAGCCCTTTTCTTTTCCTGCAGCAGTTAGAGGCACAGTAATGGTTTTAATAGAGTTCTCTAATGACTCTATTGCTACTTTTTATGACTATTTCTTGGAGTCATAAAGTGGCAGAGGCAACAATATTGAATCACTTTCTTTTCTGCTGTGAAGAAGGGAGTATACTGAGTCCATGAAGTTATTTCCATTCAAAGCCCAGCATCCAATGCATTTCTAGCTCCTGCAAAACACAGAGTAAAAATTCCTTCTCACCTGTGCACTCTCCTAGTTAACATCAGGAGGTGAGTTCACGCTGCCCAGCTATTTGGGGAGTAATTTCAAAAGTCCCACCTTGACTTCTGTTTTGTGACATTCCAGTGACTGTTCCTCAGAGTGCCTGCGATAGAGCAGATCAATGTCCCCCTGAGCACCTGAGGATCTCGTGCTCTCCAGGGAAGTGCAGAAGTAATGGGCAGCTCCCCAGCCTGGCTTATCCCATCTGTGCAGAGCACAAGGCAGGTCCCTCCAGAGTCACCTCCAGAGGATGAATCAGATCCCAGGTGGGATAAATTGCCCCATCTCTCTTGGCTGACCTTGAAAAGGGTCAACACTCCTAATTTAGGCACTTTAATTTGATGACAAAAGCAGAACAGGATCGTTCTAGACCCTCACACAAGTAGTTTTTCTAATGTCAGGGACCTTGCAACATAAAATAAAGTGAATACTTTTTCACCACAAATCATTACAAAAGTGCAGATTGAGATTGGGAGACCCATACAATGGCTGTAAGGTAAAATCCAAGTTCCACTGAAGGAAACTGATGGAGTTTTTACCGCAGATTTCAATGGCCCTGGAATTTCTCTCCTACTTATGTCCACTTGGCTAGGTTTATTAGCATGAGATCCCCCTGTCTATTCAGTAGAAAACTTATTAACTTTACAAGAGCGTATCTAAAATCGCTATCTAAACCAATCACGGCTGAATACATGTACCTCATTAACCAAAACCAAATGTGTTTTCCTCTACAGTTCAGTTCTTGCTACAGCTGTATTTGCTGGGTTGGAGCAAACTCAGTGACATGGTTCTGTGTTACACTGTACTCTAGCAAGGCATGTCAAAAATGCAAACTGAAGGGTAAAATTATTTAATTTCCAAAATAAATAAGTGCCTTCGGTCAACACTAGTATACAAAAGGCAGGTATTTAAAATTAAGGGACCTGCAGGGCTTCAATTAGCTTTCAAATTATCTCTCTCACAATGTGTACAAATATTCCTAACCAAACTTCACTGAAAAATGGATTCTCAATACTTTTATTTACCTAATAGTTAACACAAGGATAACAACACACATGCAAACTTAAAATAAAAACATATGTGGGGATTTTTTTCCCCAAATAAGAATTTGAAACAGATGTGCTCTTTTAACTGTATTTCTTCACCCAATGCTTTTCTCTTCACTGTTTGTATTTTTAGTGTGGTTTTTTTTTCCAAAGGTACAGTAAGATATAATCCTAATAAATTATTCCCCCTTTTATCTGACAAGCATGGCTTTCAAATAACATATTCTATCTTTATTTCTTGCTGGCATAACTCATTCAAATCAACTGGTGTTTTGCACAAAGGCAGCTGACTGCAGTTCAACTTTAAGCAGGGATACTATTTTCATTAGAATTGTATTTAAAAAATCAACATAACAAAGTTGCAGGATGAAAATATTACAACATTCACCCCTGTTTCTGCCAGTCCTGTATTTTCACATCTTCACTAAACCCATGCTTTTATTGGACACTGCCATCCTACTTCTCTCCTCATGTTTTCAAATAGCAGCACCTAATGTTTACAAGGATAAATTAGCTGTAGCAACTTTTCAGTTCCAGAAACAGAAAATATTGGAAAAGATATTTGATGTGTCCTTTTCTCCTCAAAACTTTATCTGTAACTTTTGCAGAAAAGCATCAAAAATCTGGTAAAGCAAAATTCCATGCAGTAGCGAAACATAAGAGTTATTAAGGAATCAGCTCTCTACCAAATGTACCACTTCTGAATGTCTTCTCTAAGACTTAGATTTCAGGGTATGCTCATCTCACTGCTCTCAGTTATTCAACAGATGATTGACACCAAGAAAGATCCCAATTAGCAAAGAGCAACGTGAATTCCTGTAACAAAATGCCTTCAGATTTGCTTTTATAACAAATAGTCTTCAGATTTTTCAGAGACATTTAATCATGTGAAGCTTCATTAGTACTCACCTGGTCATGAGGAGTCTTGGTCCATCGTTATGATACAAAGTGCCATTGCACGAAAGCATTTTGGTTCAGCATAATCCAATTCCAAATAACACACTCATCTATACAACTTCATATTCAGATGCTCTGAAAATAGATTTAAAACAAGCCCTGTATTTACCAAAAATATATTTAAGGTGTAAAGCCAAGAACCGGTAAGTTAGGAAACATTCCTAAATGTCTACTGGGCCTAAATGGCAGGGTGTGGGTAGCATGGGGCTGCAGGGGCCCTGTGTGGAGGAGGTCTGGGGTTGGTCACCACAAGGTCCTGCTGACTCCGACACCGCTGTGAGCATCCCAAAACTACAGCCTGTCAGGGGAGCCTGTGGCACCTCTGCTCAGACGTAGTTAAAGAAAGCAGCCGCTGGGGCAGGAGACACACGAGGAAGAGACGTGTTTTGAGAAAGAAAAGGAAACAAAATGGAGGGGACATGTGAAAGATGTCATCCTTGGGGACATGGCTGGAGACAGGCTCTCGGAAGGAGGCGCTCCCTGACAGAAGAGGGACACCCTCACGGGACTGAGGTTGTCCCACACCAGGGCGGGTACTCCCCTAAGGGACTGTGGCCCATGGGAGCCCCATACCCCAGCAGGGACACCCCTGAGGGAACACAGCCATGGGTGACCCACACTGGTGCAGAGGAAAACAAGTAAGGAGCAGCAGAAAGACATTAAGCTGGTGACCCCAACCTGCTGTGCCACCTGTCACCTCACTGAGGGGACAGGGAGGCTGTGGGAACACGTGTGGCGACAGGGGGGCTGAGACCAGGGAGGAGGAGGAGAGGAGTCGGACTGAAGCCGAGCCCGGGGAAGGGAGGGGGAAAGGTGTTTCCCTAAGTGTTCATTTAATAGTTTTTTTTTTTCTCAATAGTTGAATGAGTAATTAGAAGTTTATGTTAATTGGCAATAAATTAAATTAAGTAAAATCCCCCAAGTCAAGACTGTTTTGCCTGTGACAAACTTAACACTTAGGAAAATCCTTATCCGTCCCTTTCCACTATTTTCATTTAGCCTTTCCAGTGTATTCGTTACATGACAGGATCTTCAAATGCACAGCTGTAGGCAACCTTCACCACTGAACCCTGCCACATCCACTGTGAGTAATTTAACCATGAGTGAAGAGAAAGTATCTTCATATGACAATGGACTTTTTTTCCTTTTTAACACGCTTACTTAAAATCTTCCAGAAATCAGAATTGGGAATTGACTTCTTAGCATTTTCAATGATATTCCTAGTAGCTTCAAAATATGATATCCAAAAGCATTTTACCACATGATATCAAAGAAGAAATTGCTTTGGTAATAGCTGAGCAAAACTGAAATTTTCAACACCCAGGAAATGACAATGCTTAGGATCATAGAATCGTTTAGGTTGGAAAAGACCTTTAAGATCATCGAGTCCAACCATTAACCCAGCACTGCCAAGTCCACCACTAAACCACGTCCCTAAGCACCACATCTACCCGTCTTTTAAATACCTCCAGGGATGGGAACTCCACTTCCCTGGGCAGCCTGTTCCAGTGCCCAAATAATATTCCAGTGCTTCATATAATTCAGACTTTATAAGCTTAAACATTATTGAAAAATATATTTGAATTCTGATTTCTAAAAAAAGGTGATAATATCATCAAATAAGGTAAGATTTTTTTTAGGGTAGATGTCAAAAGATATATTTCTGGCCCAAATATTCAAACCTCTGGCTTTCTCAGGTCTCTGATTCAAAGCACGTGGCTACAAACACTGTTTTTATCTTTTTAATACTTAACAGTTAAAATATAAATGAAACCGTGTATTTTTTTTTCCTTTGCATTACTCTGAAAAATGCTAGAATATGTTGGTATGGTTTTTGTCCAAGCAAACACATTCTGCTTGGTGTAGACACCTGACAAAATTTAAACATAACAGTTAAAGTCTGGCAAAGCTAAAGTGACTGAAAATAGGGTCTTATTTAATGGAGTCTTACGAGAATAGTTTTATGAAAATGGACAGAAGAGTCAGGCAAATTCAATAACCGGGGTACTTATTAGGACTACGATTAATTTTGATACTGAAGAATAAATTAGAATATTTTGAGAGCTTTGGTGGCCTTGAAGAAGTGCCATTTCACAACAATCAGATAGAAGGGGAAAAAATAGGACCATCTTACAGACCTGGCACATCTCACTCAAAGTTCACAATAGAAAACCAAGCTGCAATGGCCCTACACCAATCAAAAAAACCTATAAAGACTGAGACTGGGAGATGGCACTATAAAAATCGTAATCAGACTCAGGAACCAGACTGAGTGAATTACATGTTGGCCTTTGAGCAGCAAATCAAAACAATCAGCAGAGAAATCCAAGCAGCACTTGAACATTGACCATTGGAAACTAAGAGCAGCAGCAATTCACCGAGATTTTTCATTTTTTTTAAAGTGAACTCAAGTAAAGCTAGTAAAACTCAGCAATTGCTAACATACCACCATAACTACAGGTTTAATAATGTCCCATAAACTTTAAGAACTTGAAATTCATTGCTGCGGAGCAGCTTATACATTCGGTTTGCAACACACCCATTTTCACACTCAAAGACATCAGAAAAGCAGATGAAAGTTTATTTTTCTTTTGATAAAGAAGTTAAGCAGATTTTGGCAGCTTGCCATCAATTTGACCCCATCCCCCAACTTCCCCCCTGCCCAAACACTATAAATTAATCTTACCAAAAAAAAAAAAAAAAAAAAAAAAACCAAAACTGAAAAAAACTTCCAACACTCAAGTCCTTTGGCTGAACCTCTCAGGGGCATATCCCATGGTGACAATCTTTAGTCTTGACTATCTTAGCTGACCTCTTCCCCAAAATTATGCCTATAGTGCAAACTTCTTCTTTAAACCCCAATTCCATTTTCTCTTGGTCTTGATATTACCACCAACCACAATTTCTTATTCAGAGTCTCCAGAAATACCCACTATGACTCTCTTCTTCTGGACTAGCTGCTGGTCTCCACACACACACATTTGCAGAGTAACTTCACTCAGCTGAAGTCACTCCAGGTTTCCACTATGAAACCTAAGAGCAGAGTATGGGCCCTATAAAGTTAGTCCCACAAATTAACAATTAAATCCAGGAATTATGCAGGGAGGAAAAAGTTTTAGTTGATTTTGACTGCAAGGCAAATTAGATGAAGATTTTTATAACTTGTCTGCATAGCAATGAATATACAAACAGTGAACAAATAATACAAGGGGACACCCGCTTTACACACAGATATAAGTGCAATGCACACAGGTTTTCCTAGGCCAGATTTTAACTTAATCCTAAGAATGCTGACATCCCGATCTTCCTTCTGAAAGTTTAACCATTTTTTTCTGATAGTGATTCTGCAACAATTTCCTACAATGCTAAATCCCCAGCTTCCTCGCTCATATAAGCAAGAGCCTGAAATGATTTTTCGGGACAGACTGAAAATGGAGGAAAGTTTCAGAGTTTCTAGTAAGTCTGAATTTTGTGAAACAAAAAGCCGGTTGTTACATCACTCTATGAAAAAATATTTATATTGGCCCTGGCTTTAAGGTTACATTTCTCAGTTCATGAAAGTGGCAGGAAACATGCAGAATCTAATCAAGAGATAGTCCACAAGGCTTGTTAAATGAAATGTTAAATAAAGACTTGTTATGAAAACAAAAAGATGCAACTCAGGAAATGAGCTTGGTCATCTCACAACTCTCTGTTGTTCCACAGCCAAGCATTGGCTAAACATTAGATAATCATTATAAACAAGACACAGGGAAAAAACTGCATTCAGGATTTACCCTAAGTAAATTTGAAAAGTACCTAAATGACTTATGAGCCTCAGCTTTATTTTTAAATCTGACTTAAAAGACTAATTCAGACCTTAATGAAAACCAGGGAATGTAGGCTTCCAAGTCACACACTTTTGAAGGATTTACCTAAAATCTAAAATACAGTTTTATGCATGAGCCAGAAAAACCTGCAAGAAAAGATATTTACAAAATGTGAACTCAAATACAAGAAAAATCTTTTCACATGGAAGAGTCCTTCTTTGAGGAGGAAACTCTTTTTATTTTTCAATGCGGAAGGTCAGTGTTACTAGAAAATAAATAACATGAAAGAGGTGGAAGAGGACAGGGGAAATTGCTCTGCAGAAGAAAAACAAAGAACAGCAGTCACAAACTTCTCATGAACTCCTGAACTACCAAGTTAACCAAGGCAATCTATTGCTATCCTCCATATTCCTGGTCCAGCCCTTCTTTCATTTCTTTGGCCTCGTTGCTGTAACTGTCGTACATCTGTAAGAGTAAACTATATATTAGCACAGTGAATATGATCTCTGAGTTTCCAGTGGGGTTCTCAAACTGGTACACATCAGTCTGAGACCGAGCATTTCTTCAGATTATACAAGTGCAACAGCAGTGTCTTGTATTAAGATTGTTGCCTCTGTTTTTATTTGACAGCATGACTGCATTCACATTTGGGGGAAAGCCTGTACAAAGGGATGGCTTTTGAGCTTGGCTCCCATATGCGCTCTTAGCTCCTAAAATGGTGAAATTAATAGCTATTTTTATTTCATCTGGCAGGGAGTTTTGCAGTCAATGTAGGATTGCATCTCCTGTGACCACAGGGTTTCTCGGATTTCCCAACAGTTTAATTGCTTTATGCTACGTGAGGCTGCATTTTCAGAGAGAGAAGGAGCTATCTCATACAGCCAGAGGTCTGCAAATCAGCCAGCATTCTTGAAACGCAGTCTTTGTTCAGTGACTAGTAGGAAAAGAAAATTAGTAAAGGTTCATTGGATAAAGAACCATCACCAAATAAAGAGCTTACGCTTAAAAATTATTATCAGTCTGATAAAATTAATGAAGCAAAGCAAGTTTAAAGCAAAAACTAAAATTTTCAGCAAAAGCTTGACTATGATGGAATGATTTAAGTATCTTCAGTATCTTCATTGCCGACATTAAAATTCCATAACCCCTTGATTTCTAGAAGGGGAAAAAGGGGAAAGGGGAAAAAGACAACCAAGTGAGTTGGTTGTCTGGACAATCAATGAAACCTGGACAATCAATGAAAACAAATACTTGGTTTGTTTTTACTTTCCTCTCTTCCTGAATGAATTAATGAAACTGTTGAACTTTGGCCTCTTCTTCAGGCTACAGCAGCAAGGAGACTGGCTGACTTGATATCCCCCGCAGCCCACAGCAGTGCTGGTGGAAGATTTTAACGTGAGAACACTGTGTGCTCGTTTGGCATTGCATTCCCTAGAGGGGATATGGTAGACAGTGTATAGATTAAATTTAGCTAGAATTGGACATTAAGAAACACATACTTGGTGCCTTGATAGTAGAGATCAAGAGAGGTCACTCTACACTTGGTTTCCTTTGTAGGTTTATAATGCCTTTGCCTTTCTCATTCTTTTTTTAGTTTTTATGGCATAATTTTTGCACATCAGACAACCATTTTGTCTTTCTTAGTGATGCTAGTTAGGCAATATAGAAAGCTTGTGTCAGGAAAATAATCAGGATTCTCTGAAGCACTCTTGAAGTCCTTTCAGCATGCCTCATAATTGATTTCAAGTGTCTGATGAAAAGTCAGGCCCTGTAACACAACTTTTCCTTCGGCTTCAAAATCAGATGAAGAAAAATTCCTGCTGTAGGAAAATCAAAACTTTGGGTCTGAAATGAGAGTTTTCATGGATTTTCTGTTTGTACGTGAAATGCCACTATTCAGAGGTATCCTCAGCATTGCACCAGCTAATAATAACACAAGGATGGTGATCTGCAGGCGCTGCTTTGCAGGCAATAAAAAGGCTCGCTTTTAAAGTGCGGTGCCAACAACAGTTTCAGGTCATTTCCCAACTGGCTTTTCCTGTCTGGTATGCCTTTCAGAGTTTTGGCTCTGTTGACACTGCAGGTTAAATGAAACAAAAAATCCAAACAGAAGCCACAAAACTCAGCAACTCAGCCTTTTTGATCTATCTAAGTGTTTTTAAGCCTGCTCATCACCATAGGATCCAAGTGCCCTTCTTCACATTTCAGTGTTTCCAAAAGGGTCAAGCCATGGTAAGACCATAATGCTTGAGTGGTTGTTGCAAGAAAAAAAATTGCTTTAGAGAAGAAACAAGTCCTCTTCTCCAGAAATAAACCCGAACAGGACAAATTAAAGGTGGAATAGGACAGAAAAGAAAGGGCTGTTTTTCCTTGGCAAAAAGATTAGTAGAGTTGGCAGCATATGGAAGCAGAGTTGTAAAGAGTTGGAAGAAAACGCTTTCCTCTAACCTTGGAGAGTGAAGAGGTCACAGTTCTTTCAAAGGGCTTCCCTTGGGATAATGTGAATATGGACCATCCCATACTTCACAGATTGAATAACCATCTGAAAGTACAATAATTTGAGGTAAACTAAGATTAGTTTCTTGCATTGACATCTGCTTGGAAAATAACATGGAAAATCTAGTGCAAGGGTCACTTGGCTTGTAATGTTAATGATAATACTGCCAACATCCAGTACCAATACAATGAGTAATTTGTAAAGATTTCGCATATTACATCCTGCTTAATAAACTCAAAGGTTTGAACATGACAGCATATTGTAATGTCTGATCTCTGAATCTGAATTCTCTCAGTGCCAGGAGGCACACAAGGCGCGAACATCGTTCTTCCACTTCAATCGGTCTGTGGCTGCGTGCTCTGGAGTCCCAAGGGCCACAGCGCAGTCTTCTGTTGTTTTTTTCCTCAATACATGACTGATCCAGCTCCATCTCCTCCTCCTCACTTCATTACTGATTTTCTCCATCTCCGCCATTTCGTTTTTTTTTTTTTTAAATTGCGTTGGTTCGCAGCACCTTCTTCAATTTTATCCGGTGCACCCTCCAGAGAGGGATCCCCTATCCACCAACCAGGGGACGCGTCTTCTAGCCGTGCAGCCCCAGCCGAAGGTATTGTAATGTAGTAACATAATATTGTAAATTTGCAGAGCCAGATTCAACCCATAAGCAGACCCAACGTTGATTTCGGCATACGTGCTTACTGCAAGCTGAATGAATAATCTGAATATATACTTGGCTGAATACATCCTAATCCAACTATATATGCAATGAAAAAAATTTGTGCTGTTTCCTTCTGGTTATTTTACGTAGTCATGTAATAAATGTATTTTTTCATACGTATTTACACCTAGATTTTGGGAATGAGAAAAGTATGCATTCAACTGCAAGGCAAGATAATTGAACTTTGAAGACCTGGCAGGCATGCTTTAGTTAGCATAAGTTAACAGAAGCACAGTCAAGGCATTCATTCAAAAAAGGCACAGTAACTTTGGGATGAAGGGAAAGTAGACAAATGAAAGATAAGACCTGCTTGAGTAACCCAATATAGCCAAATAATAATTTGCACAAACTGGTCGAGGGGACAATGGAGAGAGGAACAGGATAAGCAAGCATCAACTATGGCACCAGGGAGAGGCAAGTTAGTACCAACTTCTTGATTCCCTCCAGCAAATTGCTAGACTGATCACCCACTAGAGTACCTAAAAAACATCTCTCTGTCCATCTTACACTGTTACTTGGGGAGTCAAAATGAACACCCAGGATAAAAATCCTGATTCTGGGAGTCCCATTGGCAAGATTTTATCATATATCTTCCGAGAAAGAGGGAAGTTTTCCATTTCCGCTGGGACAGGCTAACCACCACTGTCATCTCCTCCCTCCTACCGAACACCTGATGAGACTGTGGTCAGGGCAGGAACTCATCTGGAAGGACCACAGACTGGGCGTAACACCAGACAATCCCTACGCTGCCACAAGATATAAATGGAGAGGCACAAAAGAAATAGACATAGACTAACAGTTCCTGTTCTTGCTCCAAAAATGGGTTAATTTGCTGTGTGGAGACTGAAAGTTTCCTCTAATAGCAGAGTTCCTCTGTCAGTAGCAAATGTGGGACAAGTGACCCAATGCTACTTTGCTATCCAAGATGCAAGCATTCCTCTTTGGCCACATAGAGAGAGCTGGTGGAGGCAGAGGGGGAAGCTGGGCAGTGCGGAGAGATGGCTTGCTAATCCTGTCAGGAGGAAAAGTGTTTCATGTCACTCAACAGCATCTCCACAGGGCAGTTACGGGAGAAGCGCTGACAGCCTCTGAAAGGAATCGCATCCAGTCGTCCTCCAGCAGGAAGAGGTTGGCTTTGACACGAAGCTTATAGGGTGGAGATGAAAGTGGGGGGAAGGGACCTCCAGGCTCCATGTAGGATTTCACCTTCCTCTATCCCACGAGGAGACGGAAGAGGAACGCATTAGCAGTCCCGACTGCTTTCACCTAGTCTGTCCTTTCTGACCCCTTCACCAAGCAGTTCTGTATCTCTCTCATTCCTCGCCTTTCAGAATTTAAACTTGCTAACCCTGCTGCCAAAAATAAAGACAGAACTAATATGAGGGTTGAAAGCAATTTCAACATAAGGAAGAGCTGCAGGGGGACAGACCGGGGATTCTTGCCACATGACACGGAGTTCGTACCATACCACAGCACACGCTGATAAGTACATTTTGCAACCGATTTTACAGACTTGTCCTGCTTTTCTTTAGAAAACATTTAGTCAGGCTTTTTCAAACACTAGTGCACTTGAATGATTTTCAGCAGTACAAGCAGTAAAGAAGTGGAGACAAAGAGGTGAAACATCTACAGAAAGGATGAAGTCACCCAAGACATCAATGGGGTTAAATAACAATGCACTTAACTCATATAATAAATGTCTGTATTGGCACAGAGTTACCATCTCCAATGTACAAATCAGAAAGTGTACAAAATGAATGCAATTTACCTTCTACTTAAAAGCAACAACTCCTTACTGAGTGCATGGGATTCACCATCACCACACCATGCCAGACCACTCCGAGGGACGGGGTATTCCCAAGGACAGGGTGATCAAGGACCTCAATCCTCCTCCCAGAAGACATTTTGAGAGTCATGTTTTTAAAACACATAGGTGTCTAGGGTTACAGATGGGCATCTGGATTTTTACACAAGGTATTCCTAACTGTCTAGGAGGTTTATACAGCATTTTTACTGCAGCACACTACTTTCTGCCATTCCCTCTGTGGCAGCAGCCACACATCCCTCTCAAAGACCCTTGTCCTTCTCTTCTAGGCCCTCAGCACCCCTTTAAAGGCAAGAATTATTGCCTCAAAAAGCAAGTGAAAATTGCTTTTTTCTGATACCGAATGACAACACAGAAAACAGCCCCTTGGTAGGGAATAAAATTCAGAGGTCCAGCTGCTCCTTTGCTTCAATTGTACTTCAACATCACGTTTTCCCCCCTTTGGTGGATTAAAGCTGAAAGGCTTTACAGGAGTCATGTCTGTTACAGTAATGTAAACAATAAATAATAATAGGAAAGAGAAAGAAAGACTGATTTATTGAAGGCTATTCACTTCCATAAAGTAAATAACTGAATTTTCCATTTAAGTGGACATTTTTACTGCCAAATAAATCTCCTTGCACAGATATGAGAGGAGCAGAGATTTCATGTAGCACATAGAAAAGTTAGAGAAATTCAGATAATGCAAGTGAGCACACAGGGCCAGACTCTTGATGGATACTGCTGTTTTACACCAACCTAGGATTGTTTATATATTCGTCTGCCATTAAATGATAATATTATACACTAAGATATGGCAGAAATAAACAAATTGCTTTTGAGTAAACAAAAAAATAGCCACATGCCTGTTCAGCAGCCTTCACATCATGAAAACTCTGAAGAAGTTGATATTTTTTTGCCCAAATAAGGACTACCAAGACTTTGGAAGTAAGCCCCTAAAGTCAGGCACTCCATCTATTTTTATGCTTCTAAATGTCCTGCTCTGAAAAACATTTCAGTACCCAGCAGTTCCCCTGGACCACAAAGAGAAGTGGCATTTTTCACCACTGGATCACTGATCTTCCTTTGCAGATTCTGATGGAGATGGGTCTGTGGACTGATATGCACATCCAGAATCAGAGTTCAGGTATGTTCAGTATTGGCCACTACTTGCGTCATTGTAGAAGTTGTCCCACAGCACCAGCAGCCAAATTATTGTTACCGTACAGGGGGCCCCACTGTAAATGAGAATGGACTGATAGATCTGACGGACCACCACAAGAACAATATTTGCACCTGGTTTATTACCTGAATCAGGCGCTATATTTGGTCCCATCCAGTTTCTAGTGAAGAAGACAGCAACCTGAGTTTCTTATCACTTCTGAAAAACATTCAGGCCAAAACCTGGGGTCTTCTCCTTAATAGTCTTTGCTGATTTCTGCTCTGCAGTTTCTATATGGTGCAGTGGTAGTAATAATACCATTTCCTCAGTCTCTGTGGATTCTTCCAACAACCTAGAGAAAGGGAATTTAAGAACTACAGATATGGGTACACCTAAAACATGAGAACTCGGGAGTGATTTGGAAAGTTTCATGTATGTGAAATAATTGAATTCACACACCAGTGACTTTTACCTCAAAGGATGGCCACACAAAATGCTGAGTGTGATTCTGAACTGCTGAGATACTACTGCACTTACTAGATTGCCATCTGATCTGATGGATAGTCTTAACAATTTCATGGAATGTGTTATATCCCTCAGGCTTAGAGTGAACTTTGACGGGTCACAATTTTAAAGCTCCAAAACTTGAATTTGTGGAACAGATTTGCAAATCTAAAAACTTTTTTGGTTGAACAAAACGAGAGAATAAGACAACTATGGAGGAGAGAGTTAGGGAGAGGAAAGAAACACATCCTGCAGTTTTTTATATTTGTTTTACTGATTCACTTAATTTTATTTTCAGTTAGTTTAAACACCTACCTCTGAGGCTTCTTCTATTTGTTTTCTTAAAAATTAGTAGTCCTTATTTAACATTGAAGAGCTAGTTAAGATTATTGATTATCCAGGTACAAATACAATGGATCTTCCAAAACATATAGTAGCCTTTTTTATTCTTGGCTGATCTATTTCAAGAGCTGTCCCTGTTTTGTGACCACATACAACAAACCCACATTTCTGTAGCCAGATCAAGCGGATTGTGAACTTTTCTCTAGACTTGGAGCAGGATTTGAAGTCAGAGAGTCAGAGTGATGAAATTAAAATGCAATAGGACATTAGTTCACTGAGTTCATGTACCAGCGAAAATCTGTTTTAAGATTTGAAACTGAAGTTAAAAGCACAATAAAGATACAAATTCCTGCTAATCTGAAACTTTCTCTTTCTCACCTTGTCATAAAAGCCCTTTGTGCCTGTAACCACAGTCCCTTATCTCTCTTCCAGACTCTGCCAAAAGGAAGCTGACACCTCATCAGAAGATATCTGGGGAGAATGGTACTGCTTGAATCCTGCCTGTATCTTCAGAATGATATTTTAGTCTTCAAGGCATGGCAAAGGATTTCCACAGGCAGATGGATCAGCAGAAAACGTAACCAAACAGCTCATAAACAACGTCCTCCTCATAACCAGCTCATTGGTTTTCTGTTTCATGTTCTTACTTTTAAGACTTCATCTGTGACTGTATCTTTGCCTAATACCTGTGAATTTCATTTCCCTAGCTGCTACCCTGGAATTAGAACTGATTTAATAATTATTGTAAATGAAAATAGGTTTTCCTTTCACTGCAAATATTACTCTGGTTTTGCAGTTGTAGTTGCATAACTTTACAGTATTAAATGTTAGCTATCCCACTTAGAAGCAGCTAAGCACTATAGTTTTTCTAAGAGATCAGAGTAGGCAAAGTCAGTCACTGCTGAATGCAAGACTTAAGCCTACTTAGCTACCGTGTGGTAGAAATCTGTAGCGCCTGTAGGACCTTGCAGGGTAGACTTAGCAGGCACCAGTTACACTGCAGTAAAAAAAAAAACCCACCCTTTTGCAGTAAAAACATACACATAGCCACTTCTTTCTTGCTTTCTTATTCTTTAGCTATATTTCATTTTTCCACATGTTTACATAGCATTTCTGCAAAAGAAATCTTGGACTTTTAAGATTTTTGCACAGTCACTGGCTTTGACTACTTGTTATATCAAAGTGCAACTTTTCATTGATGCCCCTTTACTACAATTCTTGATCCAAAATAAACAGTTCAGCAGGAACACAGATAGTGATGCATATAGAATAACGGAAAATGAATGACAGATAATAATGATCTTTATTCAAGAACATCTTTTACTCTGCATGGCACAGTCATTAAAAATAATGTTCTCCTAAATACTCAGGAGAAATGAGACTCAGAGTTAGCAAACCATTTAAGCATGTGCTTACCTTTAAGCCTGTAGAAAGTCTTACAAATGTTAACTTGAGTAGTCATGTGCCTGGAGTTAAGCATGCTTAGAAATACTTCACTGGACTCAGAGCCAAAACCTGCTTGCATTATGGTTTGGGAATAGCAAAGGAGAGAGAACAAAAGGAACAGTTATTCAGAATTTGGACAAATAGCTGTAAATACATTTTTTTGGTGTTATTAAGCCAATATTGGCTCTGCTTAGAACGCACTGACTAAACACACAGTCCTAATAATCACAGCTGAAAAACACAGACCATGGACATTTATTGATTTAGACAAGATCACTCCGCACAGGAGAGTGAGCCTCTAGTTTTACAGACCTTTTAATTCCCTGTACACCATTCCTTTCCCTTTTACAAATCTCCTGCTGTGAAACTCTAATGCACTCTTGAGACACTAGAAATCACGGAACTAACTCTGTAAACTGTCCATCAGCCAAAAGAAGAAGCAACTCCCAAGACCAAGGAGTTTAGGTGTTGTTATCCATGCTATGTTTTTGTCCAAGGAACAAAGCAACAGAGTCACCACATACCCCCAGAAACTGAAATGCTATTGCAATAGAGATAATAGCTGCATACCGTTATTGTTTCTGTTGGTGTTAATCTTTAGTCACCTCCTACCCCCAAAAAAGGTCCCTAATATCTGGTGTGTCTACTGGCCAAAAACGTCATTTCTTATTTTAAGCAAATCCAACATTCCATGCAAATGGAAGTAATTTCTGCAGTACAAAAAGTCCTTTCAGAAAACACTGAATTGATTAGTATTATGGAAAGTGGAACTAATTACTATAGTGATATAACGAAAAAACAAAGCTAGAAATTAAAGCCATCCAATTCTTGCGAAAAATGACAGCGCATTTCCCACATATGCAGTCTTTATGCACGCTCATTAAAAGGTATAAGCAAGATAATCACATATCCCCTATCTAACCCATAAAGGCATGCCTCTCTGCAAATCTTTAAGGACCAAGGGTGTATCAAAAGCCTGTACAAAATGTTCATGCCTAGGCTTGAATGCTCTTCAGGAACTCACCAAAAGGGCTAGTTTACCCCCTAAAAATGAGGTTCACTAGCACAAGCCTTATCTATCAGTCAAGCCCCATGCAAGCCTGAGGCAGAGACCTTTTGCTGGCCCTTCACTCCATGGTAAATTTCACCTTTGGAAAAGAGAGGCCATGGGCTCGTCTGAACAACACGTGCCCCTTTTTTTGAAGGAAGACTGTCAAGGCCAGAGGGCCAACTCATTAACCTACCCCCCAGCAGTCCCATCTGGATGGTCTTATCTGTAGGAATTCGGTCGTTCATTTATTTTTTCAACCACTATTTGTGACAGTTTCTTAAAAAGCAGACTCATGACTTATTATTAGCACATGGGCAGGTCAGCGCACAGGTTTATTTGCTGTTAACCAACATCCTAACATGCTGTGTTTAAAATTTCCAAAGGGACTATGAATAGGTTGTAAAAGTAGGAAGCTGAATTCCTGAAGGTAAGAGCTTACGATGGGACCACTGTCAAAGCAAGTCATATTTTGCTCCGATAATCCACAAAAAATGCTATGCAAAGACATATAGTTCATACACACGTGAATTCCTGACAATTCCCTTTTTAAAGGTGCTTTGATGACTGGCCTGTAATACTTCAGCCGCGCTACTTAGAGAACACCAGGAAAATAAGCAAGCCTTAAACTTTGAAAATGTACAATCCATCCAGAAAAGGTAAAAGAAGGGGAGAAGCAAGGGTCAGGAGAGAGGCGGGGAAGGGAAAGAGGTAAGAGAAAAAGAGAACTCTCCCCCTAAAGCATATGCAGCACAATGCCTGCAGGCTATTAGTTAGAATAAATACTCCCATCACTCTTGTCAGGGGCAAGCCCCAAGCACAGGGATGTGACCTGTAGGACACTGGCGGGAATGCTTAGAAGGGAAGATCCCATTTTCTACCTGGGATGTCTATCAGATCCTAGGTTATTCAGAGGTTCACCAGTGGAAACACTTGCCAAAGTACCTGTCCCCCTTATTGGTGACATACACTGTACGCACACAGCTGGACACCACACCCCAGGAAATTATTCCTAGTGAAAGGAAAAAATACAGAATCACCTCCAGAAAAGATATTCCACTCGCTTGCTTTCATCTTGTGCAGAGCACTGAAAAGTCTGGAAAGAGATTAATGTCTGTTATACAGGGATTTACACATTTCATCCAGACAATTGACTTAAATTTCAAGCATGAGTCCAGAATTGATCATTTATCAAGTTAATCTTCATGATGTATTTAGTGTCTAACCATAATACCTTCAATTGCTTTCACAGTCTGCAGAGCACTAGGCAGGGTGAGAGCACCTGTTAAGAATCAAGAAGTGAAAAAGAGCTATGCAGTAGATTGAAGTTATAAATATTCACCCCGATCCTGCAAATGCTTGGTATCCACTGAGCACCAGTGTGAATGAAGCTACAACTGGCTGCCTTAGTGGTCTGATGATTGTCTATCTGTTCCAAGCACGGACCACCTTCTTAGTTCATTGAGAGGCACGCAAAAGGATTAAATGCTCAGCGTGGTCCTCTATTTCTATCCTAACAAAACAAAAGAGCCAACGAAGATAACTTGATTACAGCATTAACTTAAATTGTTAGGATATCCAGCGGCTTCCTTTCACCACTAGTGCCTTGATGTTCAATCAGCACTAAGAAACTTTTTGTTTTGATTGTCATTTTTTGTAACGCTCCTGCCAAAAGCAAGGAAAAAAAAAATCTTAATAAAATCACAGACTAGACATCTCTCCACCTTCACATACAAGATGATAGATTTTTAAATCATGAGCTCTTCCAGCCAGTTAAGAGTCAGAATCTTATTTTTGAATGAATGAAAGAAAGCATAATTTCTCAAGTAATATTCTGACTTCAGCAGCGCTAGGTAACACTGTGAAAGCTCTGACCAAAACCAAAGATTTAGTAAGTAAACATCTTTAAAGTTAATTAGTCATTTCCCAGTCAAAGTTCTGCATCTTAAACTTCAAAACTAAATATTTTAAATACATTTCCTTTTTGTTAAACTGAGGTACAAATAATAGAGAAAACACTCAAAACTGTACGTGGGGTTTAAAATACAAATCCTGATGACTTGTGATAAAATCTGTGCTCCTAAATCTCTTGAGCGTATTTTCAAAGTTTTGCCTGCTTTGTGAACGACCGCTGTCCATTTTTAACATCCGCTTTGCCTTTCCAGCTATCCTTTCCACGTATTTTATCTAATTTCATTTTCACTGAATCTTTTATCTAAATCAGCTTAACTGTCAACAAAGCAGGCAAACTGCTAATTCTTGAAAGCAAAGGGTTCTGTCTCTGCCATCGTAAGTCTAGAAGAGTGGACCTGCAGGCCAGTTTCTTGGCTGCCTGTAATCATCACACATCAATAGCTGTCACTGGAAAGGTGCTGAATTACAATACTACATGCTGGGGGGAAAAATGACCCCTTAGATCTCTAATTAAATCACCGTCTTCCCTCCCTCTAGCTCTACCCTTTCATTTGATGACCACTTCCAAAATCAGTGGGAGGAGGGGTACAGAGGAGGCTTTTTTTTGCCAACCCCCATGTCAAGAGAGGTGATTTTTCATTCTGATTTTGTACAACATCTTGAGACAACAGAATCCTGGTTAAAGACAGAGGGTTTTCAGCATTCCTGTAATCCATAATTCAATTAACAGACTTGGAGGCCATTGAAGTTATTCTTTGGTATCGCTGTGTGAAGAGTTGGGGTGCTGTAGCTATACGGTCACAGATCCAGAATAATACAATTATTTCCATTCCAGACTTCAAAGATCAGCATTTATATACTGAACAATTGTAATGGAGTGTTTTAATTACCCAAATGAATGAGATGCTCACATTCAAAATCACTGCTGCATGGATTGTCTAGACTGTACTTAGACATGACATTTTGCTTTCAGCTCAGTAAGCCCAAGTACAGATCACTAACACGTGTGAAAGTCAGAAACCGCAGAGGGACCAAACCTATAAATTTGCATTTGTACATTTCTTAACTCTCTGGGGTTGGTTCTGGGTTACCTCTGATAAAAAAAAAAAAGGAGGGGGGG
The DNA here is from genome assembly GCF_965183815.1 of Platalea leucorodia. Lineage (NCBI taxonomy): Eukaryota > Metazoa > Chordata > Aves > Pelecaniformes > Threskiornithidae > Platalea > Platalea leucorodia. The sequence goes on along the minus strand of NC_138825.1, from coordinate 27,817,255 downwards.
GGAGATCATGTCAGAGTGAAAATTCACACATCTGGGTAGCAGGGAAACAATGCTGCTTTGTCCATTTATACTGAAGAATGGGGTTTATTTCAAAATAAGAAAAATATATAGGTTCTGTATTAGTTATCAGTAATTTGACAAATAGCAAGAAGTACAAGCTAGGCTATGCAAGGTAGATGAAAGCTACTTTGGCCTGACTTTTGCTTTCTTTTCTGAACTGCCGCTTCACTAAGTGGCAAGCAGCAGAGGTCAGAGGCCAAACGAAAAGGATAAGCGTCAATGGGAGGCCCTGTGGTGTGACACAAGTGCATAGTGGTATATTGTCCACAGCCCATGAAGAACTTGTCAACAGCTCAGTGAGAATCCCTCAAAGGAGCGTCTACGGTTTCATTGCATCCTCCTCCCTGGAGGCGGTGGCAGATACCCAGGGAAGGAACAGCTATATAAGCAAGATGGCTCTCTAGGAGCTCTGCTGTCTTCTACTATTTGTTTTTATTTATCAGCATAAAAATTATCAGTAGAAAAATCTTCCAAATAACTGTAAAGTTCTATACAAGCAAGAACTGCTAGAAACAGGTTAGGCTAAAAATTAATTCCACCTTAGAAAGCTACCTGTGAAAAACAAATACAAAGAATACTTGCTAAATTGGCTCACGCTACATTAAGCCCCTGCAAAATCTTCTTGCGACAGCCCAATGTCCGGTCTTCTGTTCTCCTGTGAAACCTGAACTTACCTAAGCAGCAGACCAGGCTTTGAGGAACCAGAATTTCCTGAAAGGGAAATAACTAAGACACAGCGTCCTTTTCAGGAAAAATTAATTATCAAGTTATCCTCTGAAATCCAACCTCTTGCAACAGGCAAGCTCTCATTTAATTTGTTCTCAGCACTGAAGTTATCAAGGACAGCATAAAGAGCATTTACTGCTAAATGAAATTGGTCAGATTTTTCAATCCCGGTGTAGAGCTAACGGAGTTGAACAGAAGAGAATTTGTCTCAGCGTTAAGAATTCTTGCATTTCTAGAATAACCAATTACAAAGTATAAAATATGCACACACATTGCCTTTGTTCTGGTTTTATACAGCTCCTAGAACAACTGAGTAAGAGCCCAGGAAAGGGCTTTTAGGCCTAACATCATACAAGTAATAAATCATCATCCCTATTCTATTTTGAAATGAAACCAGGGCATAAGCCGAAGAATCTTGAATTGTGTCTGTAACAATACAGACAATGAAGAGGTTCCTCAGGAAAAGAGATCAGAAGAAATTAAACAGCATCTGTTTGCTGGACGAGGCACATCACAAAAGTATTTGTGGATGGACATGCAGCCAGGTTGATTCATACAGAAAGAACAGGACTAATCAGAGACTTAAAGTCTGAAAAAAAGAAAGTGAAAGCAAGCAACATTTTGTTCTCTTGGCAGTGGATTTTAAAGAAGCCACAGCTTGTGTTTCTGCAGAACAGGTAAGGAACTGGTCTGAGGCTGCAAAGCACATCTTAATGAATCTCCTCTGGCTCTTAATGAATTAAAGCGTTCTGTATTTTCTACCTTATTTTCAGAGTCTCCCTTAATCACTTTAAACACAATAAAATATGCAAGTAATGAAGATGGATCTCAGTATACTGGCCACCTAACTTTAATGCAGCGGAGGAATTTCTGCCATCTGAGAGACTGAGTCAGGTGGCTGTATTGTTTTTAAACTGTTTGTAGTGGCCTACAGGCATTTTGTCAACTTCTCCATCACGTATATTATTCCGGATCATCTGTGTTGAAATAAATGGGGTTATGGCAGCATGAATGGAAACACAGAGATGAACCAGACCCTTGCACTGTAAATACTATGCCATTTGTGGGTGGTAATGTTACATGTTTATGTCCACTGCTCCCAAGGCCAGAACAGCTCAGACTGTCTCACTGAGCAAAGCAAAATCTACAGCACCAAGTTTTCAGAGAAATGATTGGCAGGGAACCAAACCTTGACTCATAGATATTGGAAGATGGGTTGTGCTGCTCTGAATAAAATACTGCCCAAGTTATAATAAAATAAATACGTTATGATTGTTAATAACAACAGTAATGTACAGTTGTTCAATCCCTTCAGGAGTCTTAAAAAAACACCGGCAAGTATCAGTCTGCCAGCCAAGCCTGACCGCATCCCGCATCCCCAGGAGAAGTGCATGGACACTAGAAGCAGCACTTTCAACTGCCAACTTGAAAGCAAGAGTGTCCAACTTGATTCAAGTCTTCCTATTCACCAATATTGGCATCGGCAGCTGCTGTCAATTCTAGCAGGAACTCCGAGTCCTTCAGATCTACGAAAATTAGGGTTTCAGACCCAGCTCAAAAGCTGTCTTTGGGGCACAGCTCCTCTGCTCCAAGCAAGACATTTGCATGCTCTTTTCAGAGCTGAGCAGACAACATCAAACAGGAGTCCCAGCTCCGGGAATGACAGTCCACAATTTCTCAGTCTTTGGAGCCTGCTTTAACTAAGTTTACAAGTTACTGTTACAAGCACTCAAAAAAAAAACCCAAGAACAATAAAAAAAAAAAAAAAAAACAACAGCTTGGCACTTCCATCCCCATAGTTATAACGCAATTCCAGTGTTTATATTAAGCTTGCCTAAAAACAACCTGACTAGAGAGCAGCTGCCTACTGAGAGCTGCTGCCTTCAGAGGAGAGGAGCGACATGGCAAGCAGGCTTGCTGGGAAGCACAGGCTAGCACTCAGCCCCGCTGCTGCTGCTACCGCTACAGGAAAGCAACTTAATTTGGGTGCACGTGAAGCGTGTTGTGCTCTATGCACAAAGCCATGCTGTGATCAGCTGCCTTTAGAAACCAGGAGGAAGCCCATTTTAAACACAGTATTCGAACCTTGGGCAATAAGAAGCTTTTTGCTTTTTTGTCTGAAAGTTTCCCAGTAGGATCCAAAGGCCTGGGAAATCACAACTATACTCATCCTCAGGGCCATATTTACCGGTGCTTGCCTTGTGACCCCATTCCCCGTTAACATCAACAGGAGATGGATGTGGAAGCTGAAGACCTTAAGGGATCACTCCAGTTCTGATCCCTTAATGCTCAAACCCCTAATAAGAAGGGCATCTAAATTAACTAGACACAGCTTTCAAATCCACTTTCAAAACTGACTTTGGCCCAGCTTTTCAACTCTTCAAAGCCAAAAGTGACTTCAGCTTGTGCAAGCAGAATCGGGCTATTTGTCTGTCCCCACAAAGATAGCAGAGGTGTCGCCTCTCCTGTAACGAAACAGTTTAAAGGCGTTACCTTCTCCTTACACAGGACATGACACAGTTGGATTTTCGCCTTGTCTCAGTTTTGAGTAAGAAGTCAAGTTTATTTTTCTATTTCCTTGTAGAGGATTAATATTTCAGAGGAGAGCATTTATTTTTAAAAAGCGAAACTTCTCTCCCTCCATCGTGGTGGCACTCCACTCTCAATCTGCACCTCCATATTGCTCCAGTGCTTGAGGACCTGTTCATCCTATAGCACACCGGCATCGGCCATAACCGTGAGCAGTCTGCTTTATATGTGGCACACGTGGGGCAATTCCCCACGGTCACACTGCGCCTGGCTGAGTGACACACCAGCACACTATCATTTGTTACAGGTTGTGGTTCTGAACGCAGCTGAAATCACTCCCTAGGATATTCAGAGGGTTAATGGAAGGAAGGAGGAAGAAACCAGAAACTATTTTCTGCAAATCCCACAAAGTGTTCCATAGCATTTTCATAAATGACAGAAATACTCATTCACAAACCTCAGCAACTGTGAAGGGATCACAACACAGAAACAATAAACTCTTCAGATTTCTTTGTGGAACATGGACGAGAACCATCTTTTGAACAAAAGGATAATTATCTGGCCTCTGAACATAGAAAGTTGGCTGACTTGAGAGAAAATCCAAACGACTTACAAGATCCTGCTAAAATTCTGCTCCTCTGTCCAACCAAGGCTATCCAGCAATGAGCCAATCTTGCATTACTAAAGGCAACTTGACTTCATTGGATGATGGGCACTGTAAGGAGATGCAGAAGGGAGAATGACTAAGCAGAAAGAGAACAAAATTTATGTGAGTTTTATTCGCAGACCTGCCAATCCCTGGGCAATCATAGTGTGGGAAACCAGAATAATGCACTGAGCTCTAAAGATGAAAACCATGTTGAAAGGACTAGATGTCACTGTAAAATTAAAAGATAAACAACATCTTTCCCTTCAATGGCACCAGTACCATGTGACGCTTAATAAATTATGTGAAAACAGATTTACAGGCTCATGCCCTAAACTTATTCCTCCTTTGATAAGAAAACATGCAAAAATAATGATCTGGAGAAGAAAATTAAATCCCCAGGACTGGATCATATTCAGAATAAAAACAAAGAGGTTCTTCAAAAGCTAATCTCTCAGAAGTCTCAGTACAACATGATACTCTCTCAAGGTGCAGATTTCTCTACCTTGCTGCTTAAGTATGCTTTATTATGCAGAGCGTAACAATAAAGAGCATTTTTTTAAATTCAGTTAAAAGGTAACAAATTATCTTAAATGACAAAAGAAGAGAAACAAGACCCTAGAGCATGAAATTAGAAGTGGTAGGAATCAGATTCTCAGACAAATACAGAGATGTCACTCTGATTGTTGGCTACTAGGTATATTTATTTTATGAAAATCTAGCATAGTGTTTTCTTTATCAGCTACTATGTCAGGCATTTCTGAATAAACATATTCAGATATCCAGAGCAACCTCCCCAATGAAAGGAAGTGAACTTTATCATTACACTGACCTGTAAACGAAGCCAACTGCCAAGGGTGTTTCAGGGAGCATCACCCTAATGAAACCGGAGCTGGCAGTCGCCTTCCTGCTGATTTCTCAAAATCCAGAATAATGTGAACTGTCCCCCAGGATTTATGGACCCTCCTACCCAGAGCCTCCCCACTCACACCGTTCCACCCTGTTCTCAGCTGGACAAACCATTTCTCCTCCCCATAAAATTTGCCTGCAGAAAGGACCCCTTAGTTTATACCACCATGATAAAATGGGAAACACACCCCATTGCAAGAGGCCACCTGTGGAGTCTGAGATCTGGTCCAGTTAAAGCTGCCACCGTGGAAATACAGAAATTCTAGCTCCTGCGGATAAATGGCTATACAGGAACTCTAGTGGCAACAAACTCGCTGACTTGTGTTTAGCCAGATGGAGACTTTAGGGCTGGTAGTGAAGACAGACATGGGAGAGAGCTGTAGCTGTCCTATGTTCAAATAAACCAAAGGAGTTTCAAGTTCATATCCCTCTGCGGAGGATTAACCTCCATGGTGCAGGGAGAGAGCATGAGAGTTACTATTGCACATGAAGAGGAGATCTCTAGGCATTACATGGTGATAAGCTCACTCTCCGTGCATTGTCAGAAATCCAGACCCAACACTTCAGAGCATCAAGGAACCCCTGTTTCTGCTGTAACTTTGGTTCGTAATTTGCAGCTCCTGTATTGGCAGGACAAGGACAGAACCAGGAGCTCTGACTCCAAACCTCCAGCTCCACCAAGATGCCATTTCTTTCTCCTTTTATCTTCCTGAAAATGAATCTGAGGAGAAAACACCACCACAACTGCTGTTCCTTAACCACAATTAGGGAAGAGATGCAGCCCAGCGTCTTTCAAATGCTCTCTTCCATGTGGTGTAACTTGACAAATGATGAAGACAGTAGGCAGTCAGTCCCACCGTTGCGTGGACCACAGTCACGCTTTGCACCCTCGCGCTGACAGGAGCTTCTGCACACAGCTGGGATAAAAGCAGGGGAGTCAGTTTCCTCAAGTCAGAGCCCAGCACAGACCGTGGCAGAAGAGGACACCATAGCAGTGAGGTGTGGACTGTTTTCATTGATAGCCCCTTCCCTGCTGTGGACCCTGCCCCTTCAAAACCCCTGCATAACCGCAACTCTAGACAACTCAAAGACGAGGAAGGGGAGGAGTAATGCACTGCATATTTACTATACCTTTTCTGTGATCTTCGGTGCTGAAATTTTGCCTGTCAGCTATCATGTGTCACAGTTAAGGACCAGTCCTACAAAGTGCTGAGATTACTAAATGTCTTTTGACTTGGTTCTTCAGGCATTCGTTGAGTAAAGGGGCTGTCTTGGAAGCCTCTTTAATCAAGATCTACACATTAAACCCACAGTTTATTGCATTTCCCACAGTGTTTCTTTCAATCATCCAACATCATATCCAAAAGGCCACAACAGGAGCTTTTAAAAAAAAAAAAAAAAAAAAAAAAGAAGATTAAATACCTGGTTCCCAGGCTAGCTTCTTCCTACAAACTTTTCTGTGGAGCAATCCCAATTTCTGAATCAGTGAGGAAGACTTACATAGGTATATCTTGCATTCTAGAGGCGTCAGGTCAAGCACATGATGGATCTTACTCCAGCTGGTCACTTTAGGCAGGTTACAAAAGTGCAAACAAAATTTACTTTAGCAAGAAAGAAATTATGGTGTTTATAGATTAGAAACACACATCTTTAACACACATTTTCTTCCATTGGACCTGTGGAAAACTTAAGGATATGTAAATACCTGCAGGCTGATATCCCAACAGCCCATGCAGCTTCTGATTTTTCCACGTATAGATTGTTCTTCAGGAGGTAGCCACTAAATATTGAGTGTTCATAGTACTAAAAACCGGGTAATTGGGTAAATGCACGAATCTAGAAGTTGCTAAATTCTTTATTGTGTTCTGCTATTTATATATGTATGGGGGAAAAGGAGGAAACCTATATATATTTTTTTTTTTTTTTTTAATGAAAGATCATTCTCTCACATCAAGTCTCTTATATGTGCATGTACCAAAAACAACTCTGTCCTGAGAAACACTGATGACTGCTCTTCAACTCACCTTCGAAAGTTAAAACTGTTTTTGACATTTTCTTATTTAACTAGTACATTTCTTGGTAATAATCCTGCATTGTTCTAAGGAATTTCTCAAATAATCAAACATGACTGAAAAAAAGACTAATATCGCTTTTATTGTTTCAAAAATAAAAATGCATACACATGATGCAAAAAATATATTAAGTAATCCAGTGTAATTTCGATAATTATTTTAAATGCATACACCAAAACCCTGAGTGTGTCAGCCTACAAGTCCACTTCCTATGTTTTTCTATCTGCAAGATCTGCAAGTAATTTAGTCTTGTTTTCACAGAGCGCAAAGACATTCCATTTGTTTACACTAGAGACAAATTTTACTCAATTGACGCAATTCCATTGATTAAATAATGGCTTTCTTCCTCATTTTAGCCAATTTCAGCCTTATATCATGACATAAAAGAGGTAAGTGATTGTCATCTGTGTTCATATTATGTGACGGGCAGATTATCAGGTATGAGCCTTACTGCCTAATGACAGGACCTTTTCAAGGACTGATTTAAGTCTGAATGCTCATAACCTGTTCTGAAAACTAGGCAGATGATTAAATAAGTCAACAAAGGGTCAACTGTAGGCCAACTACAGGTGATTTAACTGGAGGGATCTCTAGTAGGTCAAGTGAAATAACGCAGATATTATTTGTCCAACTTACGCATTAAAAACACTGGTGAAGACCAGCTTCTGTTTATCTGCCATCTTTGTGATAACCCTTGTTTAGCAAGATTATTGGACATTCAAGTCCTCTTTATAGTTTTTTTTAAAAGGGAAAAAGCATACAAAAGTCTGCACATTCCTTATCAGCACGGAGTTTTGTCTTAGAATAAAACACGGAATTAGCTGTTGCATTTGGAAGAAAATAAAATCCTTATCAATCCTAGTAAATAGAGCACCGTTGAAATGCTTTCACAATGAGAGAGGCATTTGCCCCAATGTGCTTGCACAGTGCTAATCCCAAAAGCGCTACTGCACCCATCCACGGGCTCTTCAAAACCTTAACATATAACATAGTTATATATGTTTTCTGGTCTTAAACTTGAGCGAGGTATTAGCCACCACACACAAGCCCAGGGACAGCTCGGTTCCTCAGGTCCATGTGGGACGTCCGTGGAGAGGCACTACAAGCCTCAGCACAGGAGCGGTGCTGAGAGGGGTGCAAGCACAAGGATGATGCTCACCTGTACATCATCTCTTTAACGACCTACCAGAAAAGGCTTTTTAAATCTTATTTCAGTGAAGTACCAGTGACATCTAGTGGACAGCTCTTCCACAGTAACGTAGCTAATGGGGCAAACCCGGGTAACTTTCCAATTTCTTTGAGGGAGGCTACAAAGCAAGGCTCAGACAGAGAACGGTAGATTTAAAAGGAAACTTTAAAGGTTTTCTAGTCCATCTCTCCGCTTTAATGCAGAACCAACTATACCTGCGTCGTTCCTTACAAACGCTCACACAAACAGATCTTAAAAATCCTCTGTGATGGAGCCACAGCCGCACCAGCCACGCTTCCTCCTGAGCACTCCAGCAACAAGTTAGGGAGTGAATTATTTGCTGCAATCTAACACCCTTTCTTTCCCCCTCTTGTCCTACTCATGACAGGCACGGAGAACAGTGAGTACTTATAACTTACCTGCTTACCTGGATGAGCAATTGTAGCACAATATATAAATGGTCCGGACAGGTTAGTTACCTGCCCGGCAAGTCACTCTACAACACGTGCAACCTTGGCGTCTCACAAATGCACGGTTTGTCCAAAACTGGGTGAAATTTCCCAGATGCAGCAAAAAAGCACATCCCTGGCAACAGGACAATGCCCCAGCCAAATTGCAATACCTTATTCTAAAGGGAAAAGCACAAACCCCCATTTCTCAATCTCGTTTTCAGCAATAGTTTCAAAAATAGTCTACTCAAAGCACTCTGCTCACACTGAAGCTTTTAGCTCCAAAAGCTGAGGTTTAGCAGACATGTGCAACGGTATCAGGGATTTTATAAGGGACAATACTAAGCACTTGTAGCTCTAAGTATAACTTACCTGCATTTGCCTGTATATAATGTACCAGCAGCTAATCCTTTCCTAAATAACACTGCTCAAATGATATTTCATTTCTTAAACCACGGTACAGACTTGTTAGGTTTCAGCAGTAATTCCAAACACTAAAACCATCTAAAAGCTATAAAAACAACAGTAATTTATTTTCTGAATAAGATTCTACACAAGCACTTTATAGACACTCCTGAAACTTGCTTGAATAACACAAAGATTTTTTTTTTTTCTAAGCCAGTATCCAGGCCTTGGCAGTTTAGGCTGCTGTGTGTGCTTCACACCACACAGCAACATCTGCTAGCAGTTAATTTGGAAAATGGGAGACTGTCACCACAAAATGTAGACCTTTTAAAATAAACACAAGAAAAATATTACCAAGCAAAAATAAAACTGCATAATAAATATAAGTGGGTGGTAGCTACACACTGGTATAGAAGATTTTATAATAGATCAAACAAATCACCATACTGAAACTGCCCACCACAGTGCTGCTTTCAAGAGACTGCTGTTGTGAGGCTGAGATCTGGACCTCTCTCTCATCCCCCCTTGCCATTTCTTCCCCTGTAAAAAAAAAAAAAAAAAAAAAAAAAAAAGTCCTAATTATCTATTTACTTTCATGGGATGGTAATATTAGAAATATAAACCTCAAAACCTAAATTTCCAACGTACTCTGTCAGCAAGAAAAGCTTGGTCTTTCTTCTTTATGAGCTCTAGCTGTGGAAGAGCAGAGAAGTACACTCCCTCCCAACATCAGATGAAATATGGCTCAAAAGCAAAGTCAGAACTCAGTTACTGGGCCTCGGTGGAAGTGTTGTTCTCGGATGGACAAAACTGTTTGCATTAAATAACGGGGTCTGGAGAAAAAGCAAAGTTTTTCCTTATGTCTTTATATTTGTCAGTATGAACAAAAAAAAGAATAATTCTGCAATTTTCAAAAAGAAAAAAAAAACATATAGTGGATAGATAATTTTAAAACGTACGGCAAAAATTCCAGTGGTCTGGGTGATATCAACTGGCAGAGGGTATTTTGTGAGCCTTGCCGAATGGGGCTTAGTAGACGTTATTGTCAGGATCGTATTGAAAGAAATATCCGACTCTCATATGCCATTAAACTTCAGTCAGGAATCACAAGCCCTCCTCTGTCTGCATTTAACTGGGAAGCCCATTGGCAAAATGAACTTTTCAGCTACCGCTGTCGTCGTGAGGATGGGATCTCCTGTACTGATTTTTCTCACAATTTGGAGCTCTTAGGGAGTCTCTCCCAAGTTTTCAGAGACTGTGGCATCTTTAGTCTGAGAGCATATTGCCTCACATGAGTCAGGCTTGTGCTTGGCTCTAACAGTTCAGACCTGCTGACTGATCACATGGGAGTCTATATCATGAATGTTTAGTGAGAAGGGTTTTGTGCAAAGCTCCCCAGGAATCACACTAAAAAGAGTATACGTTAAAAAAAAAGTCAGAGCATTAAGGCTCTCAACTTGAGCACTCAGAGTGTTTTGGTGCTCAAAATGACCCAGATTTGGCCAGTAGGTTTAATGAAGTTCCAGCTGAAGATAATGGGGAAAAAAAACTTGTATTATCATCAGTGAGGCAGAATAAAATCCCTGCTGAACATTGGCACTGCTGGGGGAAATTTTCAAAAAAACCACAGAGATGAACTGCCTGTTCACCATTTACAGGTTTTTACATCTCTGTTGCTTTCTTCCTCACTCTGCCTTTTTGCTGGGAAGACTGGAAAGTGCAAAGTGAATGCAGGGACAGCCATTTTCATGGCTCCAGCACATGAACGCTGCTCTCAGCAATTCAAGTTTACTCTTGCCAATGGGCAATGCTTTCAGGTGGCTTTAGGCAGCTGGTACTCCCAGTTCCCCACAGATGGTCACCAATTCTGGGAGTCTCACCTTGGGGTGAGAGTCTGAAACAGGTTTGCCTAGAGTGCCAGTCTCTCACAACACCAGCTGAAATTATTGGAGACTCTCAACATCCATCCCTGTTGCAGTCTTGATCCCCTCTACCAGTGGTTTGGGCCATTTCCTCACCTCACAGGAGCAGAGTAAAAATGAATGCACTGGTATGAAAGTCTCAGATAACTTCATGATCAGCACTGTAGAAAAGACCACAAAAAGAGAGAGCTTTATATATAAAGGATACTTTGGAAACATGTATGACCCAGAAGAGCTGACAAAAAGCACAGAATAATAAAGTGAGACACTGAATAACTGTTCATTCACTCAGTGAGTGCTATCTATCCTGTCCCCTGTGCAAGACTGAGCTGCTCTCAAAGGTGCAAGCTACATTTGAGCAAAGAGGGCCTCTTCTACAGTGGAAACAGGCATTTCAGACAGTCTCGAGGGGTGAGCCCTGCCCAGTGAGTTCTCTGGCCCCTTGGGTCTGCCAGGAGCTGCAGGAAATGTATTCCCTACAGCGAAAAGCTGGCTTTTGTAGCCAACTAAATGTACTGCAACTGACAGTACTCAGGTCAGATGTCAAAGGAGGACTGGTGCCAGAACGGTGATATATGGCTGGCATGAAACGGCTTGGGGCGTCACCATCACCTTCCATCTGAAGATATCAAAGACACAGTCGGACATGAACAGATAACATCCACTCACACTTGGAGAAACAGGAATTCCAGTGCTTCCAAATATTTCTATTCCCAAGGTAGTCCCAATGAATTAACCCCTGTAGAGCTTGTAAGTATGCAAGCATATTTGGTTATCAAGCTAGAAACAGGCAAACAGAAAAATAAGATTCTGACAAGCATTTTCAGGTGTGCTAAGTGACCAATTTTGCTGTTTGATCTGATGAGGTATACTAGTCTAAGGTGAGAAACTCCAGACAAAGAGTCGGATGTATACTTCCTTCAGTATAGGTAGATCTAGCAGACATAGCTCCCTTTGCTATCAGGAGTGAAAGTTGCTGCCACCCTCCCTGCCTCAAGGCTGTCTCTCTATACCCCAGACAGCCCTTGATTAACCAAGTCTGGGTTAACTACATTAGACCTACAATGCTTCTCTACTCCCACTCTTCCGTTGCCATGAACGTAGCTACTTGTCCATCTTCATCCTTTTGCTCTCAGGTGAGGCAAGGTCAGAGCACAATGTCCCCTCAGGCCCTGAGCACTGGAAATGTTTACGTGCAGGAATCACTCTCTGCTGTCAAACCAAATCGGACTAGAGCTCACTTGCCTAAGACTCTTGTGTTTATTTCATAGCGGTGATTTTGAAACCAGATCTGTTCACATGGGAACTGTGCTGTGTGTTGGCTGCGACTATGCCCATAATCTGTAGGAATCACAGGTTGGGAATAGCACATCATCCGACTCTTTTACTGGAGGTTCTCACTACCCTTTTATTATTACAATATAAAGTTAATGATACAGCCAGGCATTTAACTTTCACGATCTAATTGTAATTGCCTGAGGGGCTCAGCTTTTTCTGATTGGGCATACATGTCTCACATCTGTACTGAGGACTGGGAGTCTTCTCACGGTGGTAGAAGTGAATCCCCGGTGGTTTATCTGACTTACAGGCTTTTACAGTGCAGATCTCCATATCCCTATGTTGCATTGTTTCTCCAGACACTGCACTATTCTACATTTCATAGTTTTAAGTTATCTTTCACTTTTCAGTTATTCAAAGCAGCCAATCCTCCCAAGAAGCATTTAAAGTGCTATACTTACATAGTCCTGTTTTGAAACCGGCAGGCAACGATGAAGACACACACAAGTCAGTGTAGCTTTTGCTCACATGCTTGATTTGCTGTTCAGATTCCAGAGCTGGTTTTCATGGCTGTCACAGGGTGTCTGTCATCACTTCTCTTCAGAAGCCCAGCAGGGTATCCCAAACAATACCAGCCTTGCAATGGGGAAGAAGGTTCCTTTCTTCCCAAGGTTTTAGTGGCAAAATCTCAAACAACAGAGTGAAACATTGTGTGTCAGAGCCTAAACTGGAGAAATAAAAAAAAACCTAACCCAAACAAAAAACAGCTTTTCCACCCACCCATCTTTGCTGTGAGCCCAAACTCTCCCTGACTTATGGCAAGCACCCTGGAAAATATAAGATTTTTCCAAATTAAAAGACCATATGTCCCGACCACAGTTCCTTTCCAGAGAAAATCATAGAAAGTCCTTCTGCGTTCATAGTCTACTCCAGTGGGAAGAAGAAATTCTTTCTTACCCTTTCTCCAAGGATCCTGTGTGAAGAACAAACAGGGAGTGGTTTCAAGGAGGACTACATGGTACTAAGTCCCAGACGTCACCAGCACCACTAATTTATAAGCAGATACCTGGCGATCAGTTACATTCTGCTGGTACCTGTCTTTTATCCGCAAAGAGAAAACAAAACCCAAGTTTTTCTTGGTTTTAGAGACTCCCTTCTCAGCTCAGGGCATGCACCACCTCACTTTTGGTGGCCTACCCGTCAGACTGCTGTTGTCCCTCTGTTACGGTCATCCCAGGATCCCAAGAACCAAAGGGCCACAGGTGCTCATCTCCTCTACATGCAGCTGTGGGCACGGGACTGGTTGAACATCAGCTGAGCCTTTTCATCAGCCACTTCCCCCATTCCCTTTTTATCTGTCGGCTCCTGCTGATGGTACCTGTCCCACACGAAAAGAAAAAATCACTGCAGTCATGAAAGGCCTCCACTGCAGAGCTGACACCACACAGGTCAGAGGACACAGGAGCCATGAGCAGGTGGCTCATCAGGCCAGGGTGCAAGCACTCCAGCTGAGGACCACTGCATGGCTGTGATCCCTTCTCAGAGAGCCACCTCACACCTTCACTGCAGCTCCAGGAGGAAGATAAAGGTAACTGCAAAAAGCAGCTCTCCTTTTCCCAGAAACCTAGCCCAGACCCATGTGCCTTCCAGAAGCTTTTTCAATCAGCTGCCCGTGCAAGGTCCATTTAAAGTCCCCTTGCACCATTTCTTAATCATACCCAATATCTGCTGCACTGTGTCTGGGAATTGATAAAACAGACCCCAGGTTCCTGAATTGTAATGATTTCTTTGCAGTGATTTGAGGCTGTCTCAGCAAAGCTTTTTTTTCAGGGAGACTGAGGAGCATCATATTCATCTGTGGGCACCTAATCCCTTCAGACTGAAGACTACTTTCCAGAGTTTTTTCAAATTACTTTCAACTTCTTTGGTTAGATGTTGCAGGAAAGAATCCACAGAAGATCTTATCTGAACCCTGGCATGCAGTGACCTTGTTGCTCCATTTCATCACTGGTTCTAGGGTCACGTTATTAGGGATAATACTGGGAATTATAGGATTATCTTAGGCTTCCGGATACATTTTACATTGACTAATTTATTCTGTCTTCCCTTTCATGAATGCCTGATGTAATATATGAGACAGAGGGTTTATAAGACTCTAAAGGTATTAAGCTTTCACCTAATCACTGTTGTTTGAGGTCTTATGGAAACTCAGCCTGATCTGCAGCTGGGTATTACTAGTATCTGACCCCAGACATGTGATGGTACATTAAAATTGCTAGTAAAGTATCTGATTAGCAGATTCATGAAGGGAAAGTTAATGAACTAGTACTATATGTACGCCGCTGCGCATGTAAGTTATATCTGGCTGCCATGTGTGCCCAGAAGCAGTTCTTTCACAGAGTATGCTGAAAAGCTCTGTCACCACAAGTCAGGCACACCCTTGATGCTTTTCATAAGGCTCCAGAGGAAATTAATGTTGGTTCTTCCAGGTTATAGCTTTTATATGATAAAAAACCCTACACCAGCTGTATCATATGGAAAACAGAAACAGATCAGAACAGAGACAGGTAACATAATCCACATGCAACTGATAATTCAAGTACAGGGCTGATGTGCAGCATTTGACAGAATGATAGATGAGGCCAGGGTTTACCTCCTTAAAACATCCAATATCAGTGGGAGAAATGAAAGCAACACAAAAATGTGCAGCCTGATCGTGACTGAAGATGAGCTGTAAAATGGAATACTTGTTATTGAAGGTGACCTTTCAGTCTGTAGTAAAGTCCCTAGTCATTTCAGTGTGCTTTATGCTAGGACATAATGTGACCAATCTGCAGGTATCGAGGTTTTCTGTATACCACCAAGCTCTGAATGATTTGGTCCTGAAGATGTAGTGGATCTACAATAGCAACGCACAGTCAACCCTTGTCAGAGTTGTCAGCCTTATGCACAGGACTGAAAGGCATTCAGTTAATAAGATGACTGGATGCTTAATAAATGCCTCGATGAGACACAGAGATAAAAAGCTTGGAGGTCACTCCCGTGGTATTACATCAATATAAAACTGGTATAAAGCAGCAGTGAGTCAAACTGACGACATACCAATCAACTAACATGAGGGCTCATTTCGTGACATGCTGCACATGAGACTGGTGAGAGCATCAAAGTGCACCCTGCAGACAGCATTTTGGGTGAATCATCCCTTCTACCTTTCAGTTACTCATTTGCAGACCCTTTTTGTGGAATAAGGCAAGATGGACTACACATACAGAGACAGACTGTGTTTTATGGGAAGGGAGGAGGTGTGCTTATAGTGAAATCCATCTTGTGCCCAAAATCCAGCACCAGATTTCTCAGTCATTATCTGTACCAGTAGCTTGTAAATGCACCCCTTAGATCTTAACTCAAACATTAAAAATATTCAAGTATACCTGTACAGAATTTGTCATTGTCCATGCAAAAATTCCTCTTCAGGATCCATCATTTCCCCTGTATCCTAATTTGCTATTTTCACTATCTCTGGGTTTGTCTCATCAGAAGAATTCTTCTTTTAACCTGGTTTCATATCAAAACAAGCTCTATCTTCATTAACACACAATTTATCACAGAGAGAATGAAGATTTACGACATCTCGCCCGCCCAAAACAGGAAATATTCTACCAACACAGCTCAGCGTGTCTGCAACTGCAAAGTCACTGAAGCTCGTTGTCCCATGACATGGAAAAGATCTCAGTTACAGAGAAGGTCCCATACTTTGCCGAATTTATAAATCTTAGGAGTCTAATTCTTCCATGGCTGAACTACTTCGCCAACACAAAACAAAGGCCTTGAACTGGGGCTCCGCTATTTCAACCAAGAAATGAATTGTAGATCTCAGATACGACAGCAACAAGCATGGTGGATACACCTGGCTTGCTACGTAGAAGCCCCATAACAAAATTTAAATCCCCATTCTTTTGATTTTTGGCTGTTTGCTGTCACCCAGTGCATTACAGCTTGAACCTTCTCCCACACGCATGATGCAAGTAATCCAGTTTGGCGATAAGGAGACCGGGGCAAACAGCATTTGCCTTTCACAAGCTACCAAACTGCCATGCAGGCAGGTCCTTGGTGCCAAAGCAGAAACCGGTTCCTTTTTCTTTCCAATTCCTTTCTCTGATAAGCAAAGGAAAGAGAAGGGTAGAAACACTCACAAGGAAGATTAACATGTCATTGACTCCATCTTCCCTTTCTTCTCCTGACTGGCTGTGTCCTCCCATCACAGCCCGCCGGGTGGACGAGAGACCGTGTCTGCGGCAGGAGCTCCAGCATCCTATGCTGGGAAGTCCAGGGAACCTGCTTGCCACCTGTTTCACCAAAACTGCCATTGTCTGTGGAAATGAGTCAGCTGAATTAAAGGTGAAATAAAGTAATTGAAGTGATCAAGGCTCTCTATATCCACATTTTTTGAATGGGATATTTAGACTTTTCATTCCTAATTATTTTTTTTATTTTGAAAAAAATCTTGTAGAAAGTGAAAAGATAAAAAAGATCTTCCCCCCCTCAAGTCCTTAAGAAGGACCATTTGAACCTGCTGACAGCCTCAGAAACACTCTTGATTCAGAGTAGTGACAAACCAATTCAGACTCCAGAATTCAAACTAAAAACAATTCATCAGATTTATGCCTGGCCTGATGCATGCTTTCCTAGCTCGTAAATGCATTACATGTGGCATCTAGGAATAAAGCGTTCAGCCTCAAAAAGGAAGGGGAAATACATACGAACGAAACCTCCTGTGGGAATAGTCAGTGCCATTCTTCCCTGAAGCAGCATTTTTAGCAGTCTGAAAATGCTGCTTCAGCTTTGGCTATGTTTTCTCAACTTTAGCTGCACTATGACCTCAGATGACCCAGCCTGCTATGAATCTTGCCACTGTACATTTGATGCAGAACACTAAACAACCAGTGTCATTTTCAGTCAGTGCTAAATCCAATCTGACCTAGATAGAAAAGCCCTTACATCCCATTGCTAATCCCTTCGGTTCCATCCAAGCAGCGAAGCCTGTAAGCAAACACAGCACACGGACTTTAAGAAAAGCAGGCAAACAAATAGAGTTTCACAGAAATCTAAAAACTCAGACTTCAGGAGATCGACCCAAGCAATACCAGTCTTCATATTCTCTGGAAGCATATTTCTCTGTATTGCCCAAACACTTTCAGACCATTCTGTGATGGCAAAGAGATTTTGTCTTTCTTCAGTATCTATCTCTCTAGGACCAGACTGGAACAACAATATATTCCTTATTTCTTTCTGGTCTTCTAAAAAGGTATATCTTGCATGAACCTTGCAAGAAGTTTTTAAAAAAAAAAAAAAAAGTTACAATTTTAAAATATTTTGCTTCAACATGCCTGACATTCCATTTCCCGTTTTTTCCCTTAAAAACACGATTCTCAGCCACAGCCACTTCATCAGTATAGAAATAGCTGATTTTCCCACAGTCTCTCCAACAGACAACAAACCTGCACCAAGATGGTTCAATTTCATTGGAGTCAGCACCTACTGAGCAATGTGGTTTAGGTTTCTTTTAAGCATTCAAGAACATTTTTCATAATAATGCCAGATGGCCTTGCAATCAAAACCTTCGCATTCAGCCCAAATTTACCTCCAAATTCACTGCTGATAGTGTATGGATTTGAATACACAATACAGAAGCTGTTTCAGATTTTCTCAAAAAAATAAAACAAATTACCTCTGTAGTGACAAATTTCCCAACTGTATTAACTGTTCTCTGGCTTCCACATACCTTTCCAAATATTATGTGAAGAAAAGGGAAAGAGAGAAAAGAATGAAAAATTTCTTGACTACCATCACAAAAGAAATCGTTCCTTAATTACAAACAGGACACCCTTAAGCCAAGAACTGAAGAGAAGGGCAATCTATATGACCTCTCCCCATCATTTTGCTTTGAAATATGGGGTAGGCAGAACCAATTGATGTGAACAGATTTAGTAAGATAAACACCAGTGGCAACTTTTTATATTTAACAACACTAGGCCTTCTCCAGGACAAAGAACAGGATCGAGAATACTTGTACATACTCTTGCAGAATGTACTGTGTATTTAAAAAGAAAATATTTTCTTATCAGTTGTGGTTGTACAATGTCAAACATACGGTAGCTACATGATATTTTAACCTTACCCCCGAGCTACAAAGAAATTGAGTAGATAGTTGGTTTTCTAGTGTCTTTAAAGTAACTAAACATGAAAGGTCAGACTTAGGGAGAACAGTAGATAAGCTGCCCAACAAGGCCAGCAGAGCTGAGGAAACATGCTCACGTGCAATGGATATCCCAGTGTTTGCTTAGAAACGTGTCATAAATGTAACATTTAGCGATGGTTTAAAGTACCCCAAGTGAATAAGTAGTGGAATTTACACAGGAAAGAAAAGCATAAGAGAGACTGATTCAGAGAGTAGAGAGATGGTTGCATTAACACTCTTAGACCAATTTTAATTAACTTTATGATATACTACCATAGTTACTGGTCTTATGATCACACACCACAATTAATGTAATCATATTTCCCATAGATGGCCTGCACTAAGACACCCAGCCTCAGAACAATATGCTGTATGTATTTTAGCCATGGTGTATTAGCCCTTTGTGATGACAAAGTGATGAAATGGGGAAAATGTGCCTGGAGCTGCCTGGGCTGGACCCAGTGCCCTCTGAAGTCAACTGAAATAAGTTTTCCACAGACTTCGACATAAAACTCAAGAAGAAACATAAGCACAATTTGAGGTGCTCGCTATTAGCATTTGTTAAAACTCGTAATAAGCATTGGAGGGAAATTGTAAGCGTCACAAATTTGTTTCAGGCCAATGAAAAATAGTCTAATGTTTTGGAAAAAGAGACATAGGGCCCGTTCCTATGCACGGGATTTAAAACTCCACTATTCAGTGATGGTGCCCAACACATCTGGAAGGCAGGATGTCTCAGAGAGTCATGAGTCCTACCACAGTCACCCACCACCAATGTATAGGTAGGATGTTGCAGTGAAAGCGCACCATTCTTCAAACAGGTGGGTATCTATCTCACAACAGTAGAAATCTCAGCAAAGATGGTGTTGCCTAGTCATGAACTCCAGAAATGTTTTGTCTGTTCCAGTGGAGGTTTGGTAGGGTAGAATTCAGAGAGAATGTCTTCCCCTCATTAAATTGCTTTTAGAATGCTGGATCCCACTCTGGAACTCACACCACAGAGAGGCTGAAATATTTCCACTGAAAAAGGTAAATATTTTTTAAAAGTTTTTCCTTTCCAAATATATAGATACGTGGGAATAGGCCTGTCACAAAGTTTCCTTGCAGCTAGTTACGTAACTTTTTTTTTTTTTTTTTTTTTATCCCATAGCATCATTGATAGCTATACATTTGACTGCTTTGTTCTGAGACCAGTTGCAGCAGTAGTCACTGACTGTTGCAGAGTTTAGAAATTTGCAGTGGACAAGACAACTAAGATTGCAATTCAAAAATTACAGCTTTCATTCAAACAACTCACTCACAGATATCGCTATATTCTTTCTGTGGCTCATGGAATCAAAGAACACATCCCTCACCCAGCTACAGAAAACACTCCCAAAACAACACTGTTTGTCAAATAAGCTGAGTAAGACTGCATCCACAATTTCCAGATTCCTCTGTAACTGCTCTTCAGCAGCAACAAACGAAGCCGCACAGGAGCTGAGCAGGACTGCAGAGCTAGCACTCGGCAGTGAAGCAGTCCCTGTCCCCAGCCATGCTCCAAAGCTGTCCTGAGACCTTTCCCGTGTGCCATCTCAGCGGAGCAACATTCACGGGGACACACGAATGGGATTCATGGGACAGAAACATCACGTGCCTCCTTCCGCCATCATCCCGAGCCAAAGCCTGTGCTATGCTTCCGACAAACAATGGCGAATGGATGTTGGAAAATAGCTAATTTAAGGGAAGTGCAAGTGCCAATTTGAATAAACTCTGTTTAATCTGATATTCCCCCATTGTAGACTTGTGATACTGTACTTTGCCTTAATTTTTATGAAATTTTATTTAACTGAAGTTTTGAGTGTTCCCCCGGACTTCCATAAGTTTGGGGTTTATTGTACACCAGTCAGTTCTCTCACATCCAGCATACAGTGCCCATAAATTTCAGGTTAATTAACTCACATCTGGTTTTCTACAAGCAGAAATACTAAGTTCTGCAGCCAACTACTATTACTAGCTAAAGTGCTTTGTGCTCTCACTTGTCTGGGGATGAAACCAGTGCATCTTTGATTTTTAAATCTGTATTCTTAAAGTCTGATGCCTTGTTAGAAGGCCAAGGGTTATTAATTTCAAAAACAGAAGGTAGAGTTTAATGAATAATGAATAGCAGCTGTTGGAAACAAATCTTTGTAGCCCTGGGACTGTCTTTCCCTATGTTACAATTACACTTTGATTGACCTCAACAATAACTAACAAGCATGCCCAGCTGGATCATAAACCAAGTATATACTATGTCCAGATACGGTGTAAAATTTCACATCAATGAAACACTCACTGTCAGTCTAACTTCGTCCCATCATATGTCAATCAGGCTTACAAATAAACTTATTAGAGCTGGGACATGCGTTTTCCTAGGGAAAAAAAGTCCTCTACTGGCAATGAACACACAGTTTAGAAAAATCATGAGTACACAGGGATGGCTCTACCTCTGAAGAAAAGCCTTTTGTCATGACAGACGTGGGGGGTTTGATCACTGTGTGAATATGTAAGGGCTTTAAGAAGGACAGGCAGTTTTCCAGGTTGCCTAAAACAGCTATATCCCCATAGTTGGGAGGCTGAAAGCAGAAGAAAATTAAGTTTGGGCTGATCAAGCATCTGACATATTTCCTCTATGAAGCAATGTGCTGCGCTGGGACCTGGTGCTTTTGGGGGTCTGTGGGTGGGAGGCCCATGGAGTTCACTGGGGGTTCAGTGCCTCTCTCCTGTGGATGACCACATAGTGCAACACCTAAATTTTGGATTAGGAATAAAAATGCGGGGACAAACTGTTTATACCCGCAAAGCCAGAAAAATCTGGCTTGTGCTGTTTGGTGGATGGATTACTCACAGTTTTACATCCTGTCTTATCAGATAGGAACTTCAGTCTATAGCCAAACAATATTAGGGATGAGCCACTGGCGAATAAAATATTCCAGCCTTGGGATTTATATATACTCTCAGCCTTCTAACGCCTTGTCCTCCCTCTCCTGACAGTTCCAGGTGAAACAAACAGAGAAGCAATAGATCTTTCTCTCATCAAGTCATTGGACTTCTCCTAGGCTTCCCATTTAGAACAACTCTGTATTGTTATTTGTATTATTATTTCTATTTCTAAACAGAACAAATTCATTTGTCACCATTTCTTCCTGTTCGTGGACTACACTATTACAAACCCAAAAATATTTTTACAGGCACCTTCTTAAAGGGCACAGCACAGCAACACAAAATTACTTAGATGCCCAAATATCCCAGGTTTAGTTTTCCAGATTTCATTTCCTTGATGCGCCCTGTGAGACCACATCACGGCACCTCATACAATCTGCACTGAACAAGAGTCAGCTCAGCGTGCAAGTTGTGCGTTCGGCACCGCAGAACTGTAACTGCACGTCCTACCTCTCTCCATCAGAAGTCAAGGTCAAGCACATCCCGTCCTTTTGCAGCTTCCCCACTTCTGCACCTCCTTTAATGAGCTGAGAATAAACAGATTGCATGACAAACATCAACACGGATTTTGCGTCTCCTTACACTATTGCTTGTCTTTGCTTTGTTTTCTCCAACTGACATTTCTGCTCTATAATGGTGATCTCAGTCTTAAAGAGAAGTCCTGTTATCAGGGTTTCCTGATCTCATCAGTCTTTACGCAGAACTTCTTTACAGATTCTTATCTGATCTCAAAAGTTTTGCTCAGGGGAATAAATCCTAGTACCAGGGAATGAGTTGTATACTCCCACTGATTTCAATGGAATCAGAAATGTAATTAATTAAAATGCAGTTGGCAATGCATCGGTTCCAGCCACATGATTGCAGGTATAAACTGTAGCTATGGTATCATTTCAAAAACAATATACTGTTCTTTCTAGCATAAAGAGAAAGGAAAAAAAAAAAAACACACTCACCACTAGGTAAAATTACACACCACCACCAGCATAAAGCCAGCCCACAGTACCTCACATCATCCCCTACCAGGTCATCAGGCAGACAAGCTGAGCTTACAGCACACACTATATTTTGACAGAACCCAGCCCAGGTGGATGGATTTGGGAAGTGAATTCCAAAGCCAAGGTCAAGCATCTCTGGCTGATCCCAGTCACAAGTGCTGCACAAGCAGCCTCCTGGGTAACCATTTGGGGCTTTATAGGTTCAAACTAACACCTTGAGTTCTGCCCAGGAACTTATTAACAACCAGCAGAGCTGATCTAAAGTGTTCTTGGCATGAAGCTCCACATTGCGCACCAGCTCCGGTTTCCAAGGGTCTCAGCACACAGCCCCATAAGGAGCGCATGGCGATAACATAATACAGTGTCAAGGTGTCAAAGGCATGGATAACTGTGACAAGGTTTCTCCACCGGACAGAAAAGGCCCATTTTTCTTAATAGCAACATAGTGGGGAAAAGACGTGGATATTTTGTCAGACTTTTCTCGAAGTGTTTTTATGCCCTGGACACCACTAATCTTAGAGCCCTTATAAAATTTCGGTTATGGACCTGCTCCGTGCTTTGAGAATTTCCTGACCTCACCCTGATGAAATTAATAAAGTTACCTAGGTGTGAAAGCAGCATGGGAGGTCACAAAACTCCTCAGGTGTGAAGATTAGCTAGGATATACTGGAGAAATTTTAGTGGATAAAATGTCTGTCTTTGTTCTCCACAGAGCTTATTTCTGCCATGCCCCATTGAAGGTTTATGGAGGTCAGTTAATTTCTCCTCATTTTCAATTCAGGACTGAGCTGTACCAAGCAGGTATTTTTTTGGAAAAACTATTTAAAATCATATATAGTTGAGCTCATTTTCTGCTTTTGATACTTACTTTCTGACTATAGTTACATAAACAATTCAAATTACTTGAGAACTGGAGAAGAATCTAAAGTAATACTTCACTTTGCTCTAACAGATATGCTGGGCCAAAAGCAGAAATAAACAAATACTGTAGATTCCCACATACGTAAAGGCAATTTGAGTCTCAGATAGCCAAGGTACCTAGACTAAACTAATCAATGAACTAAAGTTACTAGATACACAAAGCAAAGTTTAGTTTCTTGTTCAGTCTGGAAAATTATAAGAATTTCCTCTATGGTTGAACTGATCTATGTAAATAGCGGGCTATGTGTTGAATTACCAAGAATGCATCAGGGTGTTTGCACTTCTTCATAAGTGATGAGTCAACAACATAAAGCTCCTGGCCAAAGTAACAAAGCTGGCTAAAAAACTAGACATCAAAAGACCACTTCAGTTAAAAAGCTTTCTAAGAGAAAGGGGTCACAGAAGCTATCTAGGGAGGGAGACTGGCAGGAAGACTGAGTGAAAGATTAGAGAGTGGGAAAGTTTCCTCCTCCATGATATTACGAACAGCAAGCATTAAGGAAAATGCAAGCAGTCTGGTACCTTGAAAAAAAAAGACTTGTTTCCGAAGCAAAAGAATTTTAAAGTAAACATATCTTCAAAAAATGTATCTTTACCTTAAAATCCAATTACTCTATACTACTTAGCTAGAAGAGAACTTCAGGTCACTCTCCTCCTTTTGGAAAGAAGAAAAATGAAGGACCGGAGTTCGGAATTGTTCCCACAGAAATGGTTGCACTTACAGCCAGATACACAACAAGGATATGATCTGAAAGTCAGAAAATTGTGGGATCCGGGGGTTCTCCCATGTCTTTTCCCTTACCTGGGAAGGTATATGAGTTGGAGCCCATCTTCAAGCCCTTGTTTTCTCTGAATTTTCAATTCAAAGAGAAATTCTAGACTACAGAGAACTGTGAAACAAGCATGTGCAATGCAAATCCTGAAGGATACCAGTTATTGATATGCAGCGGCTCAAGAGAAAGCCCATGTCTTCATTCAGAACTGGTGATTTCAAACAGTATCCATCACATTCACAAGTTCCCAGACTCTCAACTCAGAGTCTTTGGTGAAACAAGAATGGGAACAGAGACCCTCCCACAAAACAGCATGATTCCAAGATATTTTAGCAATGGTATTATGCTTTGTAGGGTATAAACATT
This sequence comes from Platalea leucorodia, assembly GCF_965183815.1. Lineage (NCBI taxonomy): Eukaryota > Metazoa > Chordata > Aves > Pelecaniformes > Threskiornithidae > Platalea > Platalea leucorodia. Next base: position 27,792,816 of record NC_138825.1, on the reverse strand, counting down.
GCTCCAGGCAGCCAACCTGCAGACAGAAGTTCCTTAAAAAGGTGAATACTCAGGTTTTACTAAAGTGAGCTCCAACTACTATGAAGATTACGGCTAAACCACTGAAGAACTTAACAGAGGCCATCACCATCCACTCTCAAAGACTCTGCACAGAGGTGACCATTCCTTTAGGGCTTCACTCTATTAGAGACAAATAATTTTAGATATTATCTGAAGGCCCTAAGAATATAAAAAGGCAAAGTCTTTCTCATGTTGCTGTTCATCACCTGAGCAGAATAGCCACAGATATTAGGAAACAAGAGGTGCCTACATACATCACAACCAAACCTTGCAAAACACCCTCAGAATTTACATGAAATACATCTGCAAATCTGAATGTCCCTACCTTAGGATTTATCCCACTCCTATCGTGACAGGCAAGTACTTGTTCCTAAGTCTATTATTACTTTTGGTTTTGTTAAATAAGAAAGATCCCCCACCTTCGTCAACAAATGTTGAGACAATCCAAACATAAAACTTCTATCCTATACATCCTAATGTGTCTTGTATGCTGTACCAATTCTACCGGTGCATACTCTACTTCCATTGCAGGAAGAAAACACACAACTATTTGGATTGGATTTGGCAGGACTGAAAATAAAGTGTAAAAATATTACAGAGATTAACCAGTCACATAGCACTGGAATCCAGAAACACTGATCCAGACAGACACAAAAGTTTCCATTTGGCAAAGAAGAATTCCCTTTATCAAACCCTGTTGAGATGCACCTTATAGATACAGCCACAGTAAAAATGCACGATATTCATTTTGTAATTATAGCTCCACTTCAGAAGGACTCTGATTTTAATTGTCACTGACAGAAGCCCAAAACAATGAGGTGTAAGAATCCTTGCCATAAAGTTGAAATCTTTCCTCCACTGACAGCAGCAAACATTTTTACATTAGGTCACCAGTTCGGACTTAGCTGACTGTTTGGGCACCAAACCAAAACAGGCTTTTCTTTTGCCGAGACGTTAAATAGCCTATCCTGAAAGTACCAAAAGACAACATACAGGATTTGAGGAGGGTTTTTTCAATATTCATGGACTTATCTAAAATAAGGTCCATTTACTCCAGTCACTAGAAAAAAATAAATAAATGCAGGAAATGCTACATCATACTACAGAAATATCTTGAAAGCATTCTTTTAAGAAAAAAAAAACCCAAACTCCTACCAACTACCTCCATGTTAAAAGAAAACAGAGGTCAGATGTGAATCTAAAGAATAGCAAGTTAATAAAGTATCCTCCTCCGAGCTTCCAGGAGAAGAAAAACAGAAGGGGGTGTTAAATCTTTGAATAAATCTCCAGTAAAGACAGCCAGAAATGATGCTGCCTTTAGCCACATGAAAGAGAATAGAAGGATTTCTCTTTTTAAATTAGTCTTTATTGTCTGCTTCGTAAATCGTGATCGCATGTGGTATTTATTACAATGAAATTTTATTGTTGCTATAGCCCCCTTGCTTGCATTTGGTGCTTTCTGTTTGCTTTAAAATGAAAAACGTCCAGAATTCCTTCAGTTCTGTGACTGAAATTTTATGGCTGTGCACATGGCAGAGGGTCACGGTGACAACCAAGGAGCCTGCGCAAAATATAATACACACATTTTTAAGTTCAGATTCAATGCAGTAGAAAAGAGTCTAGATCGTGTTATCCCATCTCTCCATTTCATCCTCGCACAGATATCTTTTTATAGGTAGGATGGGAATTGAAGTCTAATGAGATTTTTCTGTGCCTGTGTAACTTCAGGACTTGCACGCCTTATTCTAAAGCCCCCCAGAACCATTCCATTATGCACAATTATTTAAGGCCTTCTACAACTGACCAAACCCTTTACAAACTTGCCAAACAGGCAAAGCCAATTCACGGATTGACACAAATTCACCTCCCCACTGAGGCCATGAATCACCACATATATAAAACTAAAGAGAGACATTGATATGACCGCGGATAAACACATTCCTCGCATTTTTTTTTTCCAGTTGGAAATTGACCCACGTTTGGTTTGAATTAAAGATTCATCACACTGAAACAAATAACTAAATGGAAAGATATGAGTCCCTTTGAAGAGTGTGCAAATCAAATTTGGGTGATAATTAGCAGCAGACAATTGAAATCTACTGTTTATTTGCACAGAACCTGATGTTACTGAAACGTGGCTTGAGTTCAGGCACACTGAGAACCGAGTGACTGAGTTTTCAGGAATTAATTTAACAGTTTAATAACTGAGGTAGAAACAACCATGCTTTTAACAAAATGAGACAGATGTACATGTGCTCAGACCCTTCATTCCAGCTACTGTCCCCTACTGTACAGTTACTGCACTTTCGAGACTTTATATGCCGTAATTTTTTTTCCCCAGAATACTCCTCTCTTGGGAAAGTGATGCATAGGGATGCCATAATTGGAAAGGAGAATAAGCTGCTCATAGTCGAGTTAAAATGAAGTATTACCTCCTATAACGTCTGCCCAACTTAGTCCCTGTTTGTTTAACTTAGTTTGCCAGGGAGCATAAATACATGTGTCATCAGCTGCACGTTTGGCAAACCAAGCAGCTTTTTCCTCGGGATGTGTTTGGCCTCAGCATAAGAGGAAGCACAATTTTGCAGCACAAGTGAAGATGAGAAAAATGGCTCTCCAGCACAGAGCAGGCTAGAGTAGCAACTCCCACAAGACAGATTTGGCCAGAGCATTGAAGTGAGATTTTGGTATATTTTTCACTTCACCACATGTTTTATAGATTATGTTTTTTCAGTCAGCCTGAGCCACCAGCAAATAAAAGAAGGCCTGATAAAGATTTTTAAAAAGATCAGCAATGATAGCACCTTTGTGATGAAGGGAACTAGCAATCAGGATAACGAATTACACAGGAAAAAAAAATGCTGTTGCAAGCTTTAAGACACAGACCTTCCTGCATCAGGAGACTGGTCCCAGTTTGAGCTATGAAAGCCATCACTCCAAAAGAAGGAGACAGCATTCATTTCACGCTCACTTTTATCTGCTGGAGTTCTGAACTATGCCAGTAAAATTTGATTCCTATAGCTTATTACTGCCTCATTTTATATCAATTTTATATCAATTGCAGGTCACCGGCAGGGGAGCAAGAGCAGCATCCCAGAGGCTGCTGGGCGGTTTTAAGAAGCATGGAGGGTACTTACTGAGAGGCACTGCTGGTGTTCCCAGCCCTGGGCATGGATTAGAAAGGAGCCATCCCCCGCTGAGGAGAACAAGGACCAGACCCACAGGCTGGTCCTCGCTCCAGCCTGACCCTGTAAGGGAAGCCATCTCTGCAGCTCCCCATCGGTTTTTGCTCTGCACCTGCTGTTGCTGGAGAATCTGAAGCAGTCCCCCCACTTCTCACCCAGATAGAAAACAGAGTGAAGCTTTAAGGCAACTGCTGTCCCCTCTTGCTAAACGTGACCTACCTCCCATGTAGGTATTGCCCAGCTTGAGTCCTGTACCAATAATAAAATAGCAAAGCCAACATATTCTTTCAGGACTCTGGAGATAAGTTTTGCCTCTTCTGGGAGAGATAACTAACATAATTTAGCACAGCTCCGGAGATCAGGTATCTCTGACAAAGGTTATGTTCTTCAGGATAAATGCATTTTTCTTCAAGTAGTTTGGAGGGTGTTCCCATATACTTACCCCTCTACCCAGAGAAAGCATATTACTATTAAATTTCCATATTACTGAAACAGAATGATTTCTGTTAAAGCTAAGATTCTATTAATCATGACTACGGTCACCTGAATTTTAAGCCTCTAGAGAGGAATTGGGCCTTGGTCATCTGACTGATTTACCACACTAACAGATTGCTACTAATCAGCTGAGTCTTCAGTAACAAAAGATATTCTTTTAGCTGTCAGGGAAGCTAGCAAAGCTTGACTCCTGTAAACCTCTTTCAGTAAAGTTTATGTTAGCACTATTTAGTTTGTCACAAGCTAACATATCCAAAGGAACAGAGGCCAAACCTCACCTGAAGTACAGATCACATATCCAAGCTGTTAGAAATTTCAAAGTCCTGGCTATGAGCTAGATGAGTTACTATCACACGTATATCAATCAGAAGCAAGAAGAAATTATGGTCCTAACTGGAGAAGCTATGCTGGAGGAAGCCCTCATGTATTTTGGCAAAAATAAATATTGTTTTTTATTTCCTTTAAGGAACTGGCATAAATAATACCAGTAAGGGGTGGGGGAGAAAGCATCAACTAAACCAACCGTCTGCCCTTGCCCCCAGAAAATAAAAGCTTTGGGACATTGCAGAATATGCTCCTTTGTACATTTAAGAACGGGTTCAGATGTTTTGCCTGATGGCAACACCATTTATCAAGCCTGCACCTTCCTCACCTCCCACTTCTTTCTAACCTCACACTGTAGCTCACAGATGCTTCATTTATGGCAACACAATGCTTGTGGGAACACAAGAAACAAGCAGCTCACAGAAAATATTTGGGCTAAAGAGAAGCAAAACAACCTTTTGTGTAAGCTCATAACTGCAACCTTAGATAAACTTCCGCCAAGAATGGTATAGGCATAGAGGATCACGTATCGAGGATGAAATGGCTCCTCAAGACCCCTTTCTAGCCTCTTTTCCAAGCAATTTACTATTTCGGCCTTCAGTTCTACTTCTGTGTTCACTTACTATAAATCACCTTAGTAACATCCCATTCCCACGGCTTTTTATCTTGATACAATCAAGTTAGCCCTGTTCAACTGAAAACCAACCTTAGCACCACAGCAAACACGCAGTGAAAAATAACTCACGTGATCTGCCATAAGATGACCAGCTAAAACAGAAGCAGTGTTGTGTCATGCGTACATGAGTATTAACAGAGAACTTTTTTTCAACAGAAATTAACTGAACTGAATTTTAAAACTAACCAATATTTTCTATTTTGGGCTGACCTGTTTCATCACAGGCAAAACCAAAATCAGATGATAGGGTTTAAGACAAGGAAAGGAAATTGCAAATTACATGGGTTTTGATTTTTAGGAGCTGCAAAGACTAAAAACACGGGACTCTAAGACACACAAGCTTGGGACTAATTGTGCAAGGTAAGTCCTTTCAAATCCCACCACAGTCAACAGAAAACCTGAAACACTGTTCACAAAATCAGAGCCCTTAGCAGAAATCTAATATAAGTTACAGTATTTTAATTACAGACACTAGTTGTTATTTTTCCTACTTGTATTTTATCCATAAAGAACGCCAATTTTATAGTGAAATTGCCCTCTAGGAGTGAATACACTGCAGCACAGTGAATCTCAGAGAACCAGGTTTATCTGCCAGCCCAGCCACTACCTTGCTGTATGAGCACAGGACAGGCATTGCACAGCTGTGGGACTAAGCTTCTCCGACGGAATGGCAGACATGACGACGTCGGCATCCTTCATGAAGCCCTTAAAGACCGCCTGCAGAATCATAATATTGAAATCCCCATTATCGTTTTTTAAAAGGAGCAAACCAGCAAGAAACCTTCAGAGCCTGTTCTTGCAGCCTCCCTCCATGCAGTCTGCCAGGCCAGGCGGTGTGAGGGCTGGCGGGGGGGAGAGGAGGGGAGCGGGAGCGCTGCACAGCTGGACAGCCGGACAGCCGCCCCACGGCCGCACACGCCGAAGCATAAGCTGCTTCCTCCACCTCGTGGAGAATCATGAAACTGATATGCAAAACGCAGTCACCAAGAACTGATAAAATACAGGAATCTTAAATCCAGAGAAATATCCCTTCCCCTGCCCAGAAAGCTCCAGAACTTTTGGAAATATTTTCCTGTTCCACCTGATCTGTCGTTAAGTGGTTAAAAACCCTGATTTTGCTTTATTAGTATAGAACATCATTAAATTTACAAGAGATTCAGAGAAGCCACTTAAGAGACCACTGCTGAGAAGTGGTCAGATCTTAAACTACCTTGAAAGTTGCAAATTACCTCTTGCAAATTGTTTTCTCACGAAAAACTGCAGAGAGTCTCCTCAATCCGGGTGGTTTTTTTCATCTCACTGTGCTTTAGGTTTCAAAACCTTGTACCACTAAATTCCACTGCTGTTACACAAGGCAGTAATTACTATTCTGCTAGAATTCTGGAACAGTTATATTCTTAAGAGAAGTTTTTTGACCTCACTTGATGCTTATCTTTGTTTCACTAGCTGTCCTGTTCTCCTGTATTTCAGGTTTACATGGAGGTATCCAATTCACCTTCTCTGCATCAGCCACTATTTTGTCAGGTTCTCTTTTACTTGATTTCTTACATTTTTTAACTTCCTGTCTCTCAACTCCCTCTCTTTTTGCCATAGTTTTTTTTGGGGTGTAACAGAAATTAACACTTTATTCAAATTAATTTTAATAAAATTACAATATTACCAGCCTTCCCTGGCTCATTCCTGCTTCCATAGCCTCAGATTTTGTCTGCTCTTTGACTACTCAATTATCTTAAACAGGTGTTTTCATTAAAGTGTCCATATTGACACCCACCCCAACACAAAGTCTGGTACCACACAGCTGAACTAACCAAATGTATTAACTGGGTGTTAATAACTGGGTGTTAATTGCATAGCAAGCAGCACTGAAATTAGGTTTTAAAATCAACACTCCATTAAGACGGCTGGGAGAAATTCACACTTTGCAGTACTATTGTGTCTCTCTGCTTACAGAATCTATACACGCTATTTCTTTCTGAAAAGTTGGCAAAATGCAGGAAAAAAATGGGTCTGCAGAGCAAATTTTAGCTCTTACCCAGATTCTAGTGTTTACTTGCCCCCAATTCCTTCTTCCTTCTCTTGGGACAGTGAAAAATAATAAAAAGCACTCCCAAATACTCATTATCCAGAGGTACAAGTGATTTAAGCCACTCACCTGGGTGAGGGTAAAGGAGGCCAGACCCCTGCATCAGGCTCAGTGCAATCAGGCATCCCAACAACCAAGGCCGGCTCTAACATCTGCACCAAACCGGCACCACACGCCCCTGCTTTGCGAGGACCCTGACACTGGAAGGTCCATACATTCCTACGGGCACAAGAGGAACAGGAGTGTGCAGTCCTGAATACAATTTTTTTGCAAGAATCTGTACCAAAACTACACGCAACTGTGAATAGCTGTTGCCAATTACCCGGGCTAGCTAACAATTTCACTACCACCTTTACAGGCAGCAGTTCACTGATTGGATTTACCCTTTTCCCTGCTGCGGCTGTTAAGTGCCCAGCCAGCTGGATGGCAGATTGCTCTCTGGCTGGATCCATTACAGCACAAAGGCACTAAATAAATAATAAATTTTTATCACAAAGACTGATTTCAAGGCGCAGAAAAAGCAGAGGCTCAAATGTCTGAAACAAGGACCTCCTAAGTTTGCCGTCTGTGCTCAGAGAGCAGTTGCCAGGAGCACTTTCACCATGAGCTGAAGGAAAAGATCAAGGGGGAAGCTGGCAGCTACGGCAGTACCAGATGACAGACTAGATAACTGACAGAGACTCTGCATGAGGGTGGACATCAAATATTTTTAATGGTGCAAACAGGCGCGGCCTGTTAAAATGAAGGGCATTCACTCCATCCAGCGAACACTTCATGACTGCCTGGAGTTACGAGCCATAGCACACAGCAGACTCCCCAACAGAGGATCAGTATCTGTGGTGTTTGGGAAATACTCATGAGCCAGCTCTGCTAAAGATGACACCTACTTTACTGCCAGTTGCTATTTTGGCTTCACAAAGACTGGTACTGGGAGTACCCAGAGATCTGGGAGACAGGCGCTCTCTTCCCAGCGGAGTCAATCGGAGGAGGAAGTTTGACTCTCAGAGGAGGCTGAGGAAGCGGGAATAGATGCTAAGCATTTTGCTAGGGGACAGACTCTTACCTAGGAAACGGAGATCCTGTTCAGACGGGGCTTTGGCCCTCATTAGCTTTGGTGTAACTTTTATGTAGCACACAGACAAGCCTTCAGATAGACCTGACTACAGTTCAAGTACCTGTGCTGTCCTGCGCACTGAGACTGGCATCCTTGGAAGAAGAGAGACAGACAGGTAATTAAAAAGCTGTCTGACAGCCAAGAATAATTGCAGGTCCAAAAGGCTGGAATGTGGCGGGTGTGTGTAAGTATGTGAATGCACTGTATGACACGTGCACAAGGCAGTGCTAACATGTTCTCAGCACTTAACCTATGAGAGCATAAAAATTAAAAATATGCTCCCTTAAGAAGGATAATAGTCATACAGGCGCCAGTAATTCTGCTTCTTCTAAAATACTAAGCATTTGACTGGTAACAATCTTTTAACATGTTTTTGATGATATATTCTCATGAAGAACTGAAAGCAATGTGGTTTTCAATACACCCCATCACCTGTGTGACCCCAAAAAGTTCAATTCAAAACTGCAGTCAGTGAAACCAAAGTTACATTTAGTACTCCTTTCTTCATAATTTTTGCTAAATATAATTAACACAGAATCACAGAATGATTGAGGCTGGAAGGGACCACTGCAAGTCATCTTGTCCAAGACGCCTGCCCAAGCAGGGTCACCTAGAGCCAGTTGCCCAGGACAATGTCCAGATGACACAGCACTGCAAGATTTCTAAGGTAGTGCTCAACATCTACTTAGTCAATCACTGCATCAGACGTTTCTTAAATTGCCTTATTTTCTCATTATAGGCCTATATTTTGCAGTTGATTCTTTTGGTGGAGGAAAGGCACGCAACCATTATTTCAATGCCCTCAGAGACTTTAGGCTGCATCACTACAGAGAGAGGAGCAAATACCCTGCCTATAAAGATGAAGAAGAAAATTACTGCAGTAGAAAAAATGTGCATGCAAAGGACCAACTGACCTGATGTTGCATAAGGGAAAATAATATCTGGGGGAAAAAAGTACTCAGAATGAGATGTTGTTACATCTCTATAACTTTAAAACTTCCTCTTGTTACTCAAAAGCCCCCCAGAACCATTCCATTATGCACAATTATTTAAGGCCTTCTACAACTGACCAAACCCTTTACAAACTTGCCAAACAGGCAAAGCCAATTCACGGATTGACACAAATTCACCTCCCCACTGAGGCCATGAATCACCACATATATAAAACTAAAGAGAGACACTGATATGACTGAGGATAAACACACTCCTCGCCGTTTTTTTTCCAGTTGGAAATTGACCCACGTTTGGTTTGAATTAAAGATTCATCACACTGAAACAAATAACTAAATGGAAAGATACGAGTCCCTTTGAAGTGCGTGGAAATCAAATTTGGGTGATAATTAGCAGCAGACAATTGAAACCTACTGTTTATTTGCACAGAACCTGATGTTACTGAACTACCCCTTGAACAGACACACACACACACAGAGCTGAGTATTCTGCTTTCCACCCTCCTTTTTCTTTTTTTAAACCTTTTACAGAAGACCAAGTCAAGTCATCAATGCCAAAGCTCCTGAAGCCTTAAGTAAAGGAGGGGAAGCAAGCAAAAATCCTCATTTTTTGGCTGTTCTAAAAAACAACAGACCTTTAACAACTTATGTGTGCTCCTTCTCTTCCTCTCCATACACACAACAAAACTGGATTTCAAGTCAAATATTGCCTTTGGATTGCAGTACAAACAAACAGAACTATATTTGCCTATAACATTTTGAGGCTCCTTTAACCTGGTCTCACCATTTGTGGCATGGTTACCTCCAGCCTTCAGTCTCGCATTCTTTCCATGCCTGGACTCTGGTATTGAGAGTTGTAGCCATAAAACTGTTATTAGCACCTTCAGGTCTGAAAGAGCATGGCAGATTTAAAAAAAAAAAAAAAAAAAAAAAAAAAAAAAATCTAATTTCCAGTTTTCACTGTCACCAATAATCTTGCCCTGGTATCTAGATTAGTATTTCTACTAAGCTAGCCAGGTAAGAAAGAAAATACATTCACCTTGCTTGGAGTAGATGCTAAATACCTCTGCATGCAAATAGCAAAGGGGGTCTCTTAGCTAGAGTTTACATATTGAAGACACAAAACCAAATTCCCCCAAAAGTTATTGCATCTCATTTAAGGAAAATGGGAATACAGATAAAGAGTTATGATTATTTGTAGGATCCTGCTTGATCACAATGGCTCTGAAATAAACCAGGCAGTCTCTGACAGAACACTGCTGTAGAAACAGGTCAGAGTGACTTAAGGCTAGACGTATCTGAGAATGCTTATTTACTTAGGGGCTTCAAATATAATTGCCAAAGGATAAGACAACAACAAAAAATGAAGAGTGGGGTGGCACCTCTCTTTTGGCTTTGACAAATCAAATGTGGTGTAATTCAATTTTAAAAAAAGCATGTTTTCAACTCCTTGGGAAATAAGACTGGTTGTCACAGAATTAAAATTGCCAAGAGTAACACAATGCATTCTCATAAATTGAATACTAATTATTACAGGTGTCATAAAGTTGTATACGTTTTCACTAAAAACTCAAAATCTACTCTTTTCTATCAATGGGGAAAATTTAACCTCAGGAAAAAAAACAGCATAGTAGCAAATAGATTCCACACCTTCCTTACCTTTTGGTAAGGAATACATTGCCAATGATGCTCATTCAGTATCATGAAAACACTTCCCCAATTCCACAATATTTTGGAGTTTACTCACAATTTTTAGTAATGTTCTTCCTCAATTTAAAACCAGACCTTGCATATTAGCTATGTTCTTTCACAAGCAGCTTTAAAACTGTGTGTTGAGCCCATCCTTGCAACAGTAAGACATAGAAATCTATGGCCAAGCAGAATATTCACTATGTTGTTAAATTCATTCTTCACCCAGTATCATCCAGCTATTCTCGGGGGGGGGGGGGGGGAGCACGACACACAGTATTTTTTTTAAATGTTAATTATGTGATCTAATACAGAAATGGATACAATCCCCTTTTTAAAATCAAGTTTAGTCATTCAAATGTCAAAGGTCTCCACAAAATCCATCTCACACACACATCTACCTACCTTCCTGCTCATCCCTTCCAAACACTGGAGCCTCATCTCCTTTAGCTTCATCTGAATTTCCTTCTCCGTACCCAAAGGTTTCCAAGTCCCTGTTCCTGAGCACTCGGTATCCAACCCTTCACAGGCACAGCAGACTGGCCTGTTACTGGCCCCTGTTAATAGGGGTCTTCAGATCCCCTATTCCCCGATTAATTTTACCTCGAAAGCAAGGTGAAATTGAATTGTTCAATCTCAGTAATAGTAACCACATGCATTTTTATTCTGTTTGCCATTTATCGGCCTCAGGTACACCTAGCAATACCAGGCTGTGAAATGAACTACAGGAGGTTTCCAGCAGTGTTACTCTCTGCTGCTGCTCACTTAAAGGATATGCACTACACACGCATCAACCACAGTATGGCTAAAAAAAAGAGCCTAAAACATCTGTTAGATAATTGCGATATAGTTTCAGTGTATTATTGCACTTTGGAATGAGACTTTGGAAGGAGAAGTTCTAATCTGAGATTAAATCAGCTTCAAACTGAATTATAAGTGTTATTCAAATTCAGGAATAGCGCAGAAATATTGTTTGCATCACTTAAAAGTATTCTAGAGAGAACAAAATGCACATTTAGATACATATTTTGTCAGTCCTGGCCCAGTGGCAGAATGCTGCAGTGTAAGAAAAGCATCTAAATGCCTGTATTTATAATACTAGCCTCTTGACTTAAAACAACTATCACTGAAGCCAAGTTGGGCCAAATTGTCTTTAACCGTGCTCTTCTGTATACAAACAAGTACCCGCTGCATGTAGCGCTCTCAAAGCCCATTAGCTGCCTGACTTGTCAGCAAATGGAATTCACTCACAAAAATAATAGCATAATTTGTGATTACAGCTTTAGAAGTTATATGAAAAGCTCAAAAAACAAGCACCTTTTTCCAGTGTCTTTTATGTGCCATCTGATAATTTCAAAAAGTTGTCGGTTTTGAGTATCTCTGAAATAATTCCCAGAGCTGGAAGTCGATGAGAATCCAATTGCTGAGACACAGCTTAGGAAGGACATGCATTATTTTTATGATTTCAACCTTGTACTTCTCCAATTAAACGTCACAATTTGTAATTCCTGAATTTGATTTCAGCTGCTGAACTTTAACCACGACAGTCCAGACAGGATTTTAGCCTCATATAAACGTCAACTATTTTAGCTCACTTTTATAATTCCAGCCACTGTACCACTTACCTGACGTTAACTACTTGCATTAATTTCTCACCATGACTTGCACACGGTTTCACATCTCGGTATGAACATTTGGAGTCAAACTTCACGGGAGAGACTAATGCTTTGTATTTTCAGAACTGTGCAGTAATTATTAAAAGTGTATAAAGTTTAGAGGAAAAAATTAGCAGCCTGCCCATGTGAAAACATTTTATTCAATCACCACCCCAAGTAACACCATTAATTATATAATGCCACCTACCTAAGTGCTGAGACGGTCATCGCTGTAGAATCTGAGAGTCCTCGCATCGCCTTCCACCCATGGATACTGTATCAATTAAATTTCATGCTTTTTTTTAAATCTTTATTTTTTTAAAGAGAAGCATTACCACCATAATCCTTAATTGAAAATCATCTTTCCACTGATTCAACAGACTGTGCTTCAGGCCCTATGGGCCAGGTGTCTAGAAAGGAATGCCAGAGTTAGGTCTATGTTACTCCCACCTCAGTGGTGTGCAGAGACAGTGGAGGTCTATCAGGACAAGCCTGTTTTGGCAAATTAGAATGAAACATCACTATCTTCACAAGTTGTAATAAACATGTGACAGTAAGGAACTTGAATAGCCAAGAGTTCAGGATAATTTTGAGAATTTGGCCTCTGGTATGACTACACTATGTAACGAAAAGCTATGCAGACATAAAAGCTAACTGAAACATTAAAAGCTGTCTAGATGTATCAGTATGGACTAACTAACCTTGCTTCCCCTTCAAAGCACTGAATTCTAAAATTGCTGTCATCTCACTAATATAGTTGCAATAATTTACCTCAAATGAGAATACCTCATTTGCCTTGGTAGTGTTAGGTTAACGGTTGGACTTGATGATCTTAAGGGCCTTTCCAACCTAAATGATTCTATGATTTCAAGGGGGAAGGGGGGAAATCAAAAAAAATTGGAAGTAATTCCTCCAAAAAATCCTGCAGTGCAAAATCAGCAATGAAGACTGAGCACTACATTCCAGAAGGCTAATAATCTGCACAAACAATGGCACCCACCTGAACAAAAGCTAGCATATGAGGCCAAGCGAAGAGTATACTACAGAAGAGCCTTAAGTTCTGATTTAGCTTCTTCCTCCATTTGTAAAACATTTTTCCCCACAAAACTGTATGATATCAAGTCCAGAAAAAAATAAAGCAGGGTTTCATGCTCAGCACACAACCGGGCACCTTTAGAGGTTTTTGCTTTTGCACCAAAAATATTGGTTCAGCTGGACACTTTGTGTCCTTTTATCTTTTTCTTCCCTAGTACAGCAAGCTTGCTCAAGTTTGCTTGGCGTTTACCTATTGCAACTAGTTATTATGGATACTTTTTTTTCAATTTCCAGTACCATGACTAGTTGCAAGACTATTAGCACCAAAAGACAAATGCCGATCCATAAATTATAAAGAAACAATTCAGTATACCCACCACTACTGCAATCTGAAATCTGTGTACAGTGCATTGTATCTGTGCACCAGAGCTGCTGCTGTTCAGATCTTCACCGGAACTTATTTTCTGCAATAACTTTCTTTAACCAAAGTGACAGGTGACCCCCAAGTCACGAAGACAATTTCTGGCATTTCTTGAAGCTGTCTGACAAACACATCATTGTGAAAACTCCAAGAAAAAGTCTGTACAATTCTAAAGGAAAAATTCAAAGGCTCATAAAGAAAACACTTCCTGAAGAAGAGAGGAATTTCTCTAAGGTTTAAAATTACTTACGTACCTTTCCTTGTGCCAAGCTTGTTCTGGCAATGCTTTTTTCTTTGTACAGATCCTCAAAATGAAAGGTGTTCTGACTTTCTTAAATAAGCTACACATTAACATGCATGCCCAAATCTTCAGAAATTCTGCCCTGAATGTTGGAATAAACATAACAAACCCCACCATAAAAATGCTACTGAAAGGCAATTAAAAAAAGACACCATGTTCTTGTAACAAAAAGATGCTCTAAACTGAAGACAGGTGCACAGTAAACCATACATCAAATGTTTCCCAACCCAGAAAGTTTGCCTGGTAATTCTACAGGGGTATGATAAAAAACAATTCCAAGATGCTTAGCCATCCTAACCCAAACAGGGATTAAAATAACATGTAACTCGTTTTATTCATGTTGTTACTGTCTGAATCCACGTAAGACGCATTCAAAATGCACGTTTATTTTGTCTCATTGACAAAATAATGAATACTAACCATAAAGATTTATACCTTTCAACACTGTGGGCCCTACTCCAAGTTGAGAGGCAGTGCACTTCACCAATCCTTCATTTTCATAGCCTCCAAAAATAAAGTGTTGAATTTCCAAGCATAAGAGCTTTACTAGATCAGAATCTCAGCATACTTCTGAAAAATTCAATCACAGTAAGAAAAGGTTCATCACCCCTCTAAAAGTAGGAAGAAGCATTACATCACCAGCAATTGTAATATCTTCTCACAGCCAAAAGGAAGGAATGGGAAATACTGCAAACACAGGTATCTATAACCAAATACAAATGGCACAACTCAGAAACCTGCAGCCTGGGTGAGGTGGCCAGCTGAGTAACAAAATCCCTCTCTTTTCTTCTATCTCCCCGACATATCAGGAAGGTGATGCCTCTATCTTGTGAAAACATGCTGGAGAAGGAGAGTGTCTCAGCAACCTCACCACGGCAAGATTTCTAATGACAACAGAGCAGGGCTGTTGGCAATCTTGTTATTTGGAGATCGACGTTACTGTATGTAGTTATAATGCCACACGAACAAAGTCCTAATAGCGTATGTTCAGAAAGATTCATAAAGAGTAAGGGAAGTTGGCCTATTAAATATTTTATAGCAGGGCTGCATTATAAAAAGCACAGGAGTGAGAATATTTTGCAACCGTATTGCTTAAAACTGAGAACAATCTTCTTTTGGAAATGTAAATACTCAACTTGGTTAAATCAAGACAATCACAGATAGACATTTTTTCCCAAATCTTTGGCTGTATTGCAATGGTTGTTTCAATTTGTAATCTCCAACTAAACATTTCCTATCCATGGATTAACAATATATTTACTGACTTGTGTCTTTTAACAGTATTTATCCAACATAACAAAATAAACTGCAATTTGTTATACTTTTTTTTTACAAAACATTTTATAAATATTTTTACAAAATGTATACAAAGCAATTTCAAGTGAGACATACTTTACAAATGAAGGTATTTAAGCAAATAAAGTCCATACCACACTGACAATTAAGTGACACATCCTCTTTAAGTGAAGTCAGTCTGTAAGGCCTCCCTAATCTAACAGATAAATTATACTAAAATCTTCAAAACAAACATAGTTTTCTTAATTGCCAGTTTAAAATTTGTTTTAATATTAGGCAGTATTAAATAACATTGAAATCACAATGCTGATCCAGCAAAATAATGAAAACATGTTTAAAGTCATGCACATTCACAATACTTTGCTGGACTTGAGCCCATATGATTAATAAATTCATACTTTTTTTTTTTAAGCACAACAAAAATACAATTCTTTCATTTACTGCTTCACCACGTACCAGAAATCCTTTAGAACTGAATTCAAAGGAGTAAACAACAGAACATTAACAATCTAAGATTAATCTTGCTAGGATTGTTCAATGGGTTCCTCTCGTAAGTAGTTCAGAGAAATGTGTCTGACCAAATCAACCATGATTACTTATCGTCATTTGTCACTTTTTATACGCCATTGTCCCCCATCCCCAAATGAGATCCAATAGAAGACACAAAGCCTGATACTTCATTACGTATTTGCTGTAGAGAGGCTGGAAACCCCATACCCATTTTGAGGTGGTACAAAAAGCAAGTGGATCAATGAATGTGCAACTTTACTTTTTTTTCCCTAGAAAAGAAAAATTTAACTAGTTAACATACAGCTGTGTAACTTACTGTTTTCCTTCCTAGATAGTTCAGAACGGTTAAATTTCCAAAATGATAAAATAAAATATGCATTAGGATACACAGCCATGAGCATATTATTAAATCTAAAAAGGCAATAGGTGAAGACTATATTGTCAGTTTTGCCGATAAGAAAACAGCTAACTGCCTGAGAGTCTATTCTATGGACACCTAACTAAAAATTTAAAACTGGCAATACTTATTATTACCTTGAATATTTTATACAACACTTGGGAATGTTGGGTTTCTACAAACATGTACTTTAAAATTGGCACAATTTTTTTAAATGGCAATTAGTAACATACAAAACCAGCATTTCCATTCACATCGAAGGGGAAATGAATTTTCAGTAAGTTCATCTTTCTCACATTGCTTTCTAGATTTGGTTTCCTTTAGTGGTCAGACAGTGGACTGTAGCTCAACACCGAGCTGCACTGTCACCTTCTACTGTCACAAGGATCTAATTCTGCTTTCTTTTGAGCTATTCAGATGGACTGAATTACATGACAGCAAAACGTTCTGTTTTCTTTCCTGGCAATCTGACTGACAACCACAGCTTGTCACAATGAGCCTCTCTATTACGAAAACTGTAATCAGCAAGTCTGGAAAATGGATGGTAATTTTTCTAAGAAATTGTGGAGAAGGTCTGGGGGAGAACATGAGCATACCTTAGAAATCACAAAAGCTATATCCTCCTGAGCAGACATATGTACTACAGGCACGTGACAAATGTCAGCGTACTTATGTGCACAAAAGCACTCATGACCAAAGTAAACTAGGAAAAAGCAGCATGGGCAGCAAAAAAAAGGATGTCATAGATTAAAATAAATAAATAAAATAATAAGATTCTATCTTAACAACATGACAGTAAGCCAAATACAAACCATGCAATGGTTCCACTTGGCTCTACAATATGAATTAATAATTACACACTTTTCGATATGTTTAAACAATGGGATTGCTGATCAACTTTGGTCGGTACATATCTTGATAATTATGACTGCTACAGTGGATGATTTAACATTCTCTGACAGCAAAAAGCAAAAAAATCAAAAATAAACACTGGCCTTTAAATTTAATCAGAGTAAGGCTAATGTCCTCTTAAAATATAAGCTACAAATATCTTAACAGTTATCAAATAAAAGTGCTTTTGACACTTGGTCTAAAAAAACAAACAACAAATAAAAAAAAAACATTTATACCACTTCAGAAAGACTCAAGGCTGACTACATCCAATTATAAAATGCAAAGTCTTTTTCCTCAAGAGTTAACATATATATGTATTATATATATAAATTCATGGCTCTATCACGGCCTCATCCTGTACACTTTGCCATTTACTGGCTTCCATTCTACCTTCCTTAGTCAAGCATTTATTACTTCATATCATGCCACTGTGACTAAGATCATAAAATATCATCCCACAGACTAAAGTTACCCACTACAAATATATCATCAAGTACTAGTTTCTGCTCAGAAAGCAATAGAAAAGCACTTTAAGTTTAAATTATGAAGCCTTGTAAACACACTGATGATATCCTTCCAACTTAAGTATCCTAGAACACAGATTCATTAACAAAGCAAATAATCACTTCTGAATAGAGGTACAGTGGGTTTTCCAGAAGAACTAAAAATTTGATGATTTGTGGAAGAAAAGGGTAGGGGAGAATTGTTGCTTCCATCACTTTTTAAAAACATTTTCTTAATAAATATATCCTTTCAAATGACTGTGATTGTCAGTATATTACCATATTACATAGGGCCTAACGACCTGCAACCTTGTTATGTTGCAGTACTGCACAATTATCAAAAGCACTATCATAATAATACTTGAAATAGTAAGGCCCTAACAGACTGCATTCTAACAAGGATTAACTTTACTTGGATATCTCACTGTAACCACAATGAGTATTGCTCTCAAACACAGAACAGAATCTAGTTTAGAAAGGTTAACCTTAAATGCATGTCAGGCTGTACTTGTGGTGTCATTCACATTTGCTTCTGCTAAGAGAAACATAACTTGTCCATGGTACTGTAACTATTAACACTCTAAGATACTATTTACAGCTGCTTCTAAAATAGAGTCAGTTTCTATAACACCTTCACTGTGGTCTGGAATAAATTTTTCCAGGCAGTTTTCCTGTGAAGCAATAGGTGAAAAATTAGGAAATTCTAATTCAACTGAGCCACTACTTGTTGCCTCATTTTGTGGCTGTCTGCCAGCTTTTTTAAGTTCCAAGATGTTTTTAAATGTCGTTTCTAGACTCTTACTGAGCAGTAAGTCTTGCTGGGGTTCACCAGAGCCTTTCCTGTTATCAGGATGTAAAACCTCATTCTTTGGAGAGCTCCTCAGAGTTTTTTCTTGGAGGGAATTATTACACGTTACCTTTGCGAAAGACTGAATTGTGTTCCTTGATATTTTATTGTGTGTTCCGTGACCGCCTCTTGACACAGTTTTTGACAAGTCTTCAGAACTCGAAGAATTCTCAGTGGACTTGGCAAGATCTTTCCCAGCAATCTTTTCTTCAGAACGGGCCACGTATTGGCTCTCAGAAGAACAATTAGCTTTCTCTAACTTTAAAGCTTTAGTGAGGCTCTCCGATTTTTTAGTAGAAGCTATTCCTTCTTGCGGTGTCAGAATGCTGTTAGGCACTAGAGGAAGTTTACTGTGATTTGTGGACTCTGCTGAGCTGGATTTTGGTCGGTCTCTAGCTTGAGTTTTGGTAGTCTGACTTCGAGAAGGTAATGTTTTGCTAGACTGATGGTCACTTTTGCTGGACTGTGCTTCTTCAGCTGTTTTATCAAATTGTTTGGCAGAACAACAAAAATCGGCCTGATAACCATCTGAAAATTAAGTAACAACATTTAAGTTACCTATACATCAAAATAACAGACACACCAACATAGTTTCTAAGTATTAAAATTCAAATAACATCCACAGCCTAAAGATTCATGTCTTTAAGAGACGCACACATACTGAAGCGTTCTGCTGCGTCCAGCATAGGAGATTATCACCAAATTAATCAGCATATTATGCATGTATGTGCACTGTAAAACCAGACTAAGGGCACTTCCTAGCATCCTAAATATGCAAATATGGTTATCAGGAAGACTAATACCTTCTTCAATACATCCTCTGAATATCTTTTAAAATATGCAGAATATGTGGAACATTTAAACAAATAGTAACTGTTATCTTACACGAATAATGTGTTTCTAGTTGCTACATTCAACAACAGTCTGGTTAAAAATGCTGCCATTGAAGTGGCCATGACATTCCAAAAGCAACACTTCATTAAGATGAACAAGAATATTCATGCTTCATACAGCAGTGTTCTTTCTGACTGCCAGCAAACTCACAGATTCTTCCCTATTAGAATTGAGACTATGCAGGAGTCATGACTATTGTCAAAAGAAATTCTAAAATATTTCTCTTCCAAACAGGCCGAATATATTTTTTCCCCAAATAACTGTGTTCAACCTTATGGTGTCTCCAGATTCATGAATTTGGGAGTTATTGAAATTTAACTTGCAACTGCTTATTCAGTATTTCAGTTACTGGAATCCCTAGCACTCAGTGCCTCACCGTGGCCACAGCTATGTTTAAACGCTCTGTACTTTTCTAAGATTCAGAAATTAACCATTACTTACCAGGATCCACTAGTGCAAGACGCTTATCCCGGGTCAGGGATGCCCTTTCTTCCTGGTTAAACATCCTATCAATCATAACCATTTCTGCAGAGGGATTTATCCGCTGCAGGAAAAGGAAAAAAAACCAACCATCTCTGAGTCACTCATATGTTGGTACCAAATAAAAACATTTATAGCTTAGTTACTCTTCAGAGAAAAAGAATGTCTTTCATTAGATATTTGCGGACAATGTTCACAACTCCACAGCATTTTCAATGATCTTGACTGTGACCCCAACCACTACTGAAACTCAACCATAAAATATTATTCACATTTTATGGTACATTTTGTTTGTTAAAGATTTTAAAACAAATTTTTAAAAAATTACTATTCCAATTTTAAGAACTGTACCTTTTCAGGACTGAGTATGTTTACCACTGTACACCTCAATTTTTTACATCATACAGTATCTTTCTCATTTAGAGAAGAAAACAGCAAAAATCTTGCAATGGGACCACCCTACCATCTTGTTTGTTCCCTGCACTTCTCTCCCATCCTTCTAACTAGCTGGTGCCGAGTTGCACTTTGCTGACAATGTCTTCAAGCCAGGTGGATCCATCCATCACCGAAGAAAGTTCACTGGCTACTAAGTCACAACACAGGCGTCTAGTTCCAAACCTGAACACTGTATGAAATAACCTCTTCAAAATGACTGAATGGGATTTACCATACATATGAGATGCTAAAAGAACAGATTTTAACCTCCATCCCCGCTCTGCACCTGCAATTACTTGCAAATATTTGATGGTCAGTATCTTTTTTAATGGGACTGCTGGATTCCAAAACCATATTAATTCTAACACTTATATTACTTATTCCTGTCTCCAAAGCAGACTGATTTAATTATTATACTCAAATTCAAAACTTTTCCAGGCTTGAAAACTAGCATGTCTGAAGCCACAATGACATTTCCTGATCCTTGTAAAATACATTCTTAAAGTAACTTTGTCAGTTTTCTTTTTACCTCACGCCTGGGATTGTGAAAGCACTTAAATCAGAAGCATTTCTGATGAAAATGTGAGGCTCCACCTAGCTTCTAAGGAGAAGTAATGATTTCCTAAATTGTAGTATGATTTAGCTCCAATTATAATATGGCTGGAGGCTTCTGAATGGAGCTTTTCAACATTCTTTCAGGCTCTGTCACTCACGGAAATATACAGAAATCACGTGTTTGACTACCACAGCCTGTTCAGCGGAAGAGCAAAGTATAAGCAGAGAGCAGAAGTTCATGTCTCTTGGTGGGGGGACTAAAGAAGTCTTCCTGGAGAGACTGAGCTAACCAAATCTTCACGCTAACTTTAACTGTGCTTCTTTGCACCGGGTATGGGTCTCACTCTCCTGAAATCCTGTCCTCAGCAGAGCTTTGTACAGCCTTACACCCCCATGAACATCTCCCAGAGCACCTAACTGGGAACCGATGCAAAAAATCACCATCCAGATATTGTTGTCTTGTTTCTAGAAGCATGGAGTTGTGTTTAGCCTCAAAACATTTTACCTTTCTGTGGAGCTACTTGGGTCTGCTCCATACTGGTAACTCCTTACTCAATAAGCCAAGGGGAGCTAATGACCACCATCCTCCTGCCTGAAGCTGTTTCTGGGAGAGAAATCAAGCTTTGCCAGCATACATATCTCTAAACACTTCATATATGTATTTATCACCTTCATAAGGCAATAAATAGTATCATCAAAATAAACTGTAACGCTAGCTCTCACCTTCCTGCAGATGATTTTTTTTTTAACTAACTGAATCACATCCTATAAACATAAAATGTACCTGGATTATACACCTTACCATTGCATCTTCTATAAGCAAACATCTGTATTTGTTCAGCATAGCCTGTGTCCTCTTCAGAAGCTGTGTAGCTACAGATTCAAATTCACTGTCCACTAGAAAAAACAAGAGTATACTTTCAAATACTGTTCTTCAGTAACCAGAAGGTTCAGTAACCTGCACAAATTTAGAAATGTTCCCTTTCTTATATGCTCTAACTTACATAGAGAATTCTCCCGATACATTGATTACAAACGTATTGCCAATTTTTAAAAAGAAAAGTACCTTTTCTTAAGTCTTCCTCTGTTGGCAGTGATCCCTGGCACACATGGTATGAAAGGAGTCTCTGAACTGCATCATTTAATGATCTGAACCGACTTTTATCTGGTGTCACAGCATGCACTTGATCCTTCTGTAACTGCTGTAGAATACTACATGGAAAATTAATGATATATAATTAACACACACTCTAACAGAAGTTTATACATTAAAAAAACTAAAATGAAATGAACGTTAGAGGAAATATCTGCAACAAAATTACAAAAGAAGAATGACTTACAAAGCTCCTTTAGTTAACTGTTTAGCAGCAGGCCTTTTCTGTCCAACTAAATGACCATCCACCTAAGTTCAAAAGAAAAGACAAATTACAATATATCCCCTCCTTTGCAAAGCCTAAGTTTCAGCATTTATTTCTGCCAATTAAGTATATCACCAATACTAAGTGTAACCACCATATAAGCATAAACACTTTCAACTACCACCTATTTTCACAGGGCACTGTATCAATGAAATAGGGAAGTCACTTCTCTTACACAAACCAAAGGTCTGAAATGCTGTTTGTAGGCAAATTCCACTGTAGCGCATATACATGCTTCACTAGGAATAAGGGTGGTTATCAAATTTAGCAGGTGAAAAGAAGAAAAGGTACAACTAAAAACTTTTCCTAAGAAATCTGCTTTCAAGAACTGTCTCTGCATTTCTCAGCTGATGTCATCTTGCCTGATTTTGATGGATTAGAGTATCTGTCAGGAAAGCAGGCTAAAGCTGCATACGTAAATTCTCAAAAGCCGTGGTGGCTGGGTGGGGGGTGAAAGTGGTTCTAGGAATTCTGTTTCAGCGTCTATGCTATAGAAATACCCATCAGGTAGATCTACATAATCTTCTCCTTTCCTTAGACATTCATGAAGCCAAGGTTTTTCAAGGGAACACTGTCCTAAGATGTGAGGCTGTCGGAGGTAGTAAAGGCCTATGTTCCTACTGTACGAGAGGCATTACTGCAATCCAAGTATCCTCCCAAAGAAGGCATTCTGGATCAAAGTGTCTTTGGTTAATATGCAGTTGTTGGGTTTTTTTAGTCAACTAGTCTTACTAATGAAATTGGTCACAGAGCAAAAGTTACTTATCTTTTAAAAAAAGACTGCATGAAATCTCTTTTGAACTACAACATGGTTAGAAGGAACAAAAAAGCATGTGGTACGGAGCAACCTTCTTAGCAAAGTAGGAGCACATTGAAGCAGGCACACTGTAAAGGTACCTGCTGGCCAAAAAGCCTCTAGCATCAGAGCATAAGAAGTATTCACCACCACAGGAGAATGAACATTCTCACCAACAATTACAGAACCAGGCTGAACTCATAATGGAGCACTACTGTGAGTATCTTCTCCTCTACTTGTGTATCAGTAAAACAGGGAAAAACATTCATGTCATACTACATTGACAAATACGTTTACAGCAAGGAACAAAAATTGTAAGTCAGATCCTCCCTTGTTCTCTTCTGTGATTGTGTAGTTTAGTTCCACCCACAACGAAGCCCACACTTTCAAGCCTACTTCAAACCCCCGCTTCTTGCCCTCAGCTACTCAGTCCATGTAACAACCCTCTTCTCCCTCCAGAAGTTCTTGTATTCCCTCTCCAAAATAGCTGGCCTCCCCCTTCCAGCCCCAAACCCTGGACGCAGTGTTAAATGTCTGTACATAGTTGCAATATATAGGACAACCTTTGGTGTTTGTTTTTGTTTTGTTTTGTTTTAAAAAAAAGACACTGGGGAAGGAAGACAATGCAGTAAAGAATAAAACAGACAAAGACCAGATGGAATTTTTCTGCCACTTCTCACAAACCATCCTCTACCCATCAGCTAGAGAACAGCTGAGTTTGTAAGAAGTAATGATCTAACTTAACGTCCAACTCAATGAAGAACTGCTACGTCATATGAAATTATCTTCAGCGAACAGTACAGTCAGACTCCACTTACTGAATTAAATCTCAAAACAGCATTCAGAATATCAATTTGCAAAATACTCAACGTTTATTATGTCAAGGTAGAATGTGATAAGCTTGAGTGACTTCATATACTCTAAGAAAAGCTGCAAGGACTCCTAGGTTATCAATATGGAGTTGAAACATCCCGAACGTCACTAAAATTTTAAGGGAAAGGGAAACATATAAATGAAAGTATTCTTTACCTGTACACTCTGTTGAACTGATGATGATCCTATTACTTTTTCTTGTGGCTGTGCGGTTCCTAGAGATTGCTGTATGATTTTTCCTCCAGAGTCCTGTCCTGTAAAAAATATGTTAAGAAGACTGTAATCCTAAGCAAGAAGAGAAGAATTTCATGTACCTATCCTGATCATTTTAATTTAGTTTTTAGCTTTTAGGAGAAAAATATATGTTTCATATGCTTAAAAGCATTAGTGCAACTACCCTATGGAGAGACTGGCTCATAAAAATGAGAACAGGACTGACATTTTGTGCTGCAAACTACGAAAATCCTCAGATACAAATCATCTCCTATCATCGTACTGCAATGTAAGAAGAAATTCAAGTACCATAAGTATAGCGTCCCAACAATTTACTGAAAATCATACAGTACATTTTATCAAGCTTTTCAATTCTAACCCTCCCTTCAAGAATACAAATCCAATTTTTCTAGAGATCCTGAAAGTATTTAGACAGCAGACATCATAAAATTTTTTTTTTTCTAGATTTTCTAGATGGGCAGACTTCTTCCAAATGCCTTGCTCAGGAATTCAAACACCATCTTATCAGCCATGCTACATTACAACCAACATAAATAAGATTCCCGCCCCCCCCCCCAAAAAAAAAAACCATACTGTGCTGACTGCAGAGAACTGCCTGGACAGCTTGCACATAACAATACACAAGGGAAAAAAAAAAGGGCAGGTAGATTATGGAACCTTATTCAAAAGGGTTACTTATGTACAAAGAGAACATGAAAGTTACTGCATTTTTCTGGTTTTGAATATATTGGTTTTGTTCTTTCAGTAGCATGGTGCTGCTTGAAAAGCCCAGTATTCTGCCATGAACAATCCATTAACTATTCTAACGGAAAGTGACATATTAAAAAACAAATCGAGTGATGACAGCCTGCACGTAACCTTGTAATCGCTATTTTTCTTTCCTCTGTATCTGAAGCAGCCATCACAAGAGAGGGTCTAGAAGTTTCATAGAATTTTTAGCAGATGTCCATATTTTGAAAATGACTTATTTCTATTTTCCTAAGCTGAAAAAAAAATAAGAAAAATGAAAGAAGGTACAATTTTGGATTTTATAGAGGGGAGAAATAATTGCGTATTGTGGAGATTCAACTTTTCACTCTACAAAGTGAAGTGTCATGGTTGGGAAAAATAAAAGCACACATTCAATACCAAAAAATTTAGTTTGCATTCTTCTAAAAATAAAATTTTGATAACCTTTAGGACCCTATCAGCATGAGCCATCAATGCAAGTCCGACATATCAAAGAAAAATTAATTTCTGTTGCTGGAGAAAATTAAGAAAATGACTTTAAAAAGACCTTAGTTGACCTGATAGTGTGTTGCTCAGAAGACTTGTTAGCTGAGGCTGTCTCAAATTATCCTGTGTCTTCGAGGCAGAAACTGGTGATGTCTGGTTCATAGCTTTTTTCTGTGCCACATACATAAAAAAAAAAAAAAAGAGTCAAATATTTACTGAAAGCTTTAAGAAACAGCAAAAAAAGCAAAAAAGGCAACTAAAATTCAGCTCTACGCATCATTTTTCAACCCCAAACTCGTAAGTGGTGAAATTTCAGACATCTCAATTCAAGAAGTTAAATAATTTTATAAAGTAAATCAGAGAGGAATAGAAATTACACTAGTAGTACAAATATACACCAGTTACAGTCCAGAAGAACCATGATTTACCACTACAAGCGGCCCTCAGAAAGCTCAGCTTTTGAGAATCTCAAAACTGCAAGGGGACTAAATAAGCTGTCTCCACAACAAAAAAATACAGGGGATCAAACTGCCCAGTGTTTAGTGACTAAATGATACATGGTTTACAATACAGTACAATACTTAAAATGCAAGTACAAACAAACTAAAAAGATTCTAGCAAACAGCAAAATTTGTTCTCTGTAGTTTCCATTTTCAGCTCTGAAATTTCAGCACAAAACCAAAATGATCTTTTACAGCAATAAGAACTATTATGTTTTTATAACTGCTGAAACTCACTGACCCAGCACACATCTTACAAATAGGAAGATGTGGACACATGAAGAGACAGTCAGGCAGGCCTCAAATTACTCATCTGCAAACAAAATGTTACAACCTGTACTAGCAGTTTTGGCAAAGACTAATAATGTGGTTCTACAACATGTTTGCCCTTATTTTCTAAATACACATTATTTTCTAAGACGCATTATTTCATTGCCCATTTTGGTCTTGGTTAAAAAAAAAAATCCATTAGACCTTTGGGAAAAGAGAAAGATCTAAGATAATTAGTGCCAATACATTCTGAGATTATCAGTATTTTATAATGATCAAGGGGGAAAAAAAAAAAGGCAAAAAAAGTAAAGAAGCGGAATAATAGCTTGTTGCTAATTGCGTGACAAGTCACTGAGTTAAATATTGGCAGATTTTGGAAGTTCACTTATGAAAACTGACAAACTTGAGCTGAATATATACTGCAGCTGCATCGACAGAACAAAAAAAGACCAGTTCTCACCTTAAAAGTAAATTCAGGAACTTTTTAAAATTATTACTAAGTAGGCCTCTTCTTAGAGAAAGTATTTTTTAAATGTTACACTTACAAACTGCTTTAAAATGTATTTTCTCTTAAGGATTCTAAGAAACACCTCTTGCCTTAGTTTTCAAATTTGAAGCAAAGACAACTGCTCCAGACACACAAAACTACAGTGGACAAAATGCCAAAAAGGTTAAGTTTTAACAGATTAATTTTGTATGGTAAATAGAAAAGAGAAACCCAAGAAACCTTTTCATCTCTAATTTGAATAGGCCAAACCTTGAAAACACATGCATAGTTTTTAGTAAGGTCGAAAGAAAAAAAGTGCTAAGAATGTACCCGAGCCTTTACAGCTAGGTCTATGGTTAAGACTTTCAGGAGAGCTCATAGTTGTGTAATCTTACAATGCCCATTCCCTTAAATGGGAGCAGAAATAGATCAGTGCTAAGCAGTTTTGAAAATATTACTATAAATCACCAACAAAATCGTCTGAATTAATGAAAGTGACAGACTCATTCACTCAGTGATAGACTTTAGAAAATACTGAGTGAAATGATGTCTCTGGGTTACAGTAATTTTCAGCAGTTCCACAGTATTTGTAACAATACAAACTAGCAAAATTAGCGTTCGCTGTATTAACACCAACTTTAATACATTGCTAACCAGATTTTCACATAGCTTAGAAGCATTTCTTTGGCTACATTCTTAAGCAGCTTTCATACCTGACCAAAGGCGAACTGTTGCTGTGTTACTCCAACTGACGTGTGACTGAAGGTACTGACAGATTTGGAAGAGGATGCTGGAAGACGATGCGATGTACTGATGGGAACTTGAGTTCTGTTCTGCGTCAGCTGATCTCCAGTAAAGTTTCCTCCCGATGCGACAGACTGAACTGATGGTCCCAAGCTAGGATGTACTGAACCAGAAGAACTTGCAACAGCAAATCGATTAGAAGCTGACATGTTTGAGACTGTAGACTGCCCAGGTGACATCGTAGTAAAATTCGATCTACCTTGAGAAACATTAGCTTGACTGGGTGACAAATGTAACACCGTTGGCGACGCCTGCTGCAGTGGCACCTGTCCACCAACAATTTGTGAAGTTCCATGATTTACTATAACTTGGTTTCCAGGAGCTGTGAACGTCTGGCCCGAAACAAGCTGAACAGCTGTGTTCTGATTATTCAGCATCTGTCCTGAATACGACTGGTTGGCTCTTAGCATGTTTGTAGAGTTCCTGTTGAGCATTACATGCTCAGCAGACACTTGGCTAGGAACCAGCTGGGAAGGCTGAGTCTGAAGAAGTTGTCCATTTATGGCCTGGACGTGATGAACTGAATTAGAATTAACAGACAAACTTGTAGGTATGAGAAACTGGTTTTGAGGTGCATGAGGCTGTCCCATAGGAGAATGGATAACAATACTACCTCCAGCATTGCTAACTGTCTGAGGTGTAACTGATTTTCTTGTATTTTGCTGATTAACAATATTAACAGACATATGAGGACCAACTACTGAACTCTGAGGTGAGTTTGCAGAAGCAAATGGAATCCCTTGCTGTACGTGATGTTGCTGTATTCCCAAGTTATTCACATTGTAAGCAGTCTGCTGACCCATCTGGATAGGCTTTGGTTGGATATTAACGGGAACTTTGTTAGAGTTTGGTGCCAAACCCCTTTGAATGATGATATTATGGACAGGCAATGACGTCTGAAAATTTGTGCTGTTAAATGGAACGGTTACTGGTTGTGCTACTGGACTTGAATTTGAGTTACCAAACAGTGAGTTACCATTTGGAGTTTGTCTATGAACCAAGAGGCCACTACTCATGTTTGCAGGTGTTTGTTGACCATTGCCTTTCAGTATTATCTGAGATCCATCAAGGTTATTAATGGTCATCATGGAAGGTTGATTACTAAATGAACCAATTAGCTGTATCTGCCCAGAACCACTGATCTGGCTGCTGTTAGACAAATGCTGGCTGGGAACACTAATTCCGACATGTTGCATAAAGCCATGTTGCACACCGACTGTATTGCTTGCAAAAGATGCTCCAACAGGTTGCTGTACCACTTGAGTAACTCCTATAGGTTGCAACGTCTGACCTGAGTAATTAGAAACATTAGAAGCCTGAGTAAAGGATGCTGATGAAGAAGGATGAAGCTGAGCTTGTGCAAACTGTTGGCTAGAACCTACACTGGCATCCAAATATGCCTCTTCTGCCAAAGTCTGTTCAGTAATATTGGCCTCCTGCAAGGACTTCTGAAGAATATCAAAAGGCTGATCCTCAGTAAGATCAGGTAAAGGAGAAGACACAAGTTCATCTTCAAGAAACTGAAGGCTACTGGACAGCTGCAGTCCATCACTAGGCCCCTCTCCAAGCTGACCGCTTACACCTTTTACAGCCGACTTAGGATCAGTGTTCTGAAATGCAAAACAAGAAATACATCATTTTCACAAATTCCAAGCTCTACCTTGTTTCCCCATTAAGCTTTTTTTCATGCAAACAAACTTTCTTTACAAAATTATATTCTTTGCATAGTATCTATATAAGGTGACACTCATCCCATACAGTGGGCCAGCATAAACATGTGCGTCACTTACATCCCACTCATGCCCTCCTAACAGACTGCTGGAGACACTACTCTCCTTTCACTTCTCACATCTCCCAATTCCACAGCACTCAGCTCTGCAGCTGCACTGTTTCAAGAGGATGTGACATGCTCTTGAAGTACCATTTTCCCTTCCTCAAGCTGAGCACTGTATGGACAAAAGGATAAAAGAACGGAGGAGTGAAAAGACCTCCACTGCAACTCAATATGGGGCAAGGTTTCGGTAGCAACTGTAGTGGCAGAGAAAAGGCAGGAGAAAGCTGCTCCTTCACTGACTTCCTCTATCAAATGAGACCCATCTCCAAAATCCTTCCAATATTTCTATAGTGACACAGTGCAAACTAGTGACCATTTCATAAAGTTAAGGAATTACACTAATTCTTTGTTTAGAAAAATTTTAGAAACAAAGCAGTAAGGAAAAAAAGCTACAGACTTTGTGGTTTATACTAGTAAAAAGATTACGGAGAACTATAAACACTGAAACTACAGCAAATATTAAGTGGCACCTTGAACGAAAAAAATCCTTCAAATCTACATCCATAAATAATGTGACAAGGAAAATCAGAACCTACTTTACTCTGGCCTACTGTCAATAAAATTTTCCTAAAACAAAACTATTGTCCAGAAACTCTAGACAACACAAGTTATCAGGTTTCTACAGGTGGAATGACGAATTTAAATGCATAATAATACTTGCAATAGTTTTAAGTTAGACAGAGTACACCTTTCTAAATTGCCAAATCACATCTCAACTATTCAAAGACAACATCCCGTTTCTTTTTAGGTCAGGATAAATGCAAAATGTGGGTGTGAAATTATCAGCCACCTTCATACTCTGAGCCTTCACTCCTTGAAGGTCATAGACGCTTCTTTTCACCTCATATAAACAGCGTGAAGATGCTGCAAGCCGTAATTATCACATGCAATAATGTCCTCACCCTAACTTCAGTTTCTCAAGCATATTTATTCAGAATTTTACCCCAATCTGTTTCTGAATCAGCCTGTGTAGTTTATGAAACTTCCGTCATGTTTTAAAATATTAAGAGATTGTTCTTAAAATTCAGTAAAATATTTTCAAAATACCATTATAAAATTACAGTGAACTTTTTTACATTTAATGTTAACATAAGGAATTAAAGTAGCACTTAAATGTCTTGATGCCTGCATCTCATGAACACCTAAAATTACAGATCAGGTTCTCAACTGTACCTAGCTACCATCAGGCAGAGCAAAAAGGAATCACTAACTAGGGTGTTGTTAGGACTTACAACTGTCATGTTCTTGTGCAGAATTCCCTATTGCATCTCTAACTTGTCTCCAGTGACAATGACCAATCTGAGATCTTTCATGACTGTGTAACTTAGAGGGCTCCAGTTAATGCTATTCCAGTTAGCACTAACAATACAACTATTACTACTAATAATAATAGCAATAGTAATAATAAATAATATCACATGCAATCAGTATTAATAGCTTGAAACTCTCCCACTGGAATGAAGAATCCCAAGTTTCATTCCCTGCTCTCAGGACTGTTTAACATCCAAAAACAATTTCATGTGCTTAAACTGGAACCAGGGACCTTCCAAATTAACATCTGCATCAGTGTTGCCCAGATTCAGAAGAGCCATGCAGAATACCATACTAATTTCAACAAGAAATCAGTGCCTCCGCAACTTCTTGAATCTGCTTACCAACAAGAGTCTTATTCTCACTGGCTCCATGAGCATTCTGCTCTCTTAAGCTATTCTTCTCTACTATAATAGGAAGGTGGACGCAGTCACTGAGTACAACCCAGGTAGTAACACAATGGCTAAAGAAACCTCTCATGAGGGTTATAACAGAGACTGATGACCACCCAAGGAAACCAACCTGGAATCAGTAGAGGTGGTATGCAATCATTTAACTCGGGGGTGGGAGGGCAGGGTAGGGAGGGGGGAAGAGTGGTCACTGCTTTCTCATCCTTCAGTCAGCGGGAACTAAATCTTGTTTCTGTTAGGTGTTGGCTGGGCATGCTTACCAGCTGAGGCGCTGAACCCTTACACTAAATTTGTAAACTCTGCCACTGAAAGGCATGAGACGGGCATCAAGAGAGTCAATCCTACTTCATGGTAGCAATTCTAGACACATACAAATGTATATTCTGGATACAGAACTTTCAGTATCTGCAAAAATGTTAATGACTGAAAACTCAGAAGCCTTTAACTTTTCAGGTATCTTACATTATGAGCAGGGACTGTGAAACCATCTATTTCTATTCATCTTTCAGATACTCCTTGTTCCTTCACAATGCGCTGTAAGAATCTATCTTTGCAATCAAGTTGTTCTTTACTTAGGTCAGCAGAGGGCTCTCATGCGAGGGAGGGAAGAGAAGATGGCATTGGTACTCATTATGAAGATAGAAAAGGATGAGAACAGAGCACGAGAGGAACAAGTGCTGGAGAATGAAAAGGCAGTAAGCCATCCTAGGAACACACACTAGAAATCCCTGCTCCTCTGATCACCTACCTTCTAAATTACCTACCCCCCCAAACTCATACCCCAGAAAGCTCTTTTGGCTTTCACCAAGTATTTTTGTTTCTCCCAACTGCTACTCCCTATGCAACAATCCTGCCTTGCCCAGAATCTCCCACTCCCTCTCAAAATGACTCCAAAAACTCATTTTCTGAAAATACACCCCTGACTCCTGCCCACCTACTCATGCTTATCAGAATAATCTCCACAAAGAACAACTCGGAAGTCTAGGCTATGACAAATACATGTCATATATCAGCCTTTTTTCCCCATAACCTCATTTCTCTTAGGATGAGTCCTCAAAACCCTCCTCTGCCATGCTGCATAGAGGAAGCTGCTGTCCGATAATGGCTAGCCTGGTACCAAGTTGAAACCACTGTTCCTGATGAGCTGAAAATTAGGCACACCCTATTACTGTTGGTACCCCGCTTCCCCACCATTATCTCAACCAGCTTATCTGGAGAAAGAACTGTCACTCAACGTGTGTTTCTTCTACAATATTTAAGAATGATATTGAAAGGGTGTTGTGGTTTAACCCCAGCCACCAACTAAGCACCACATAGTTGCTTGCTCACTCCCCCCTCCCCAGTGGGACAGGGGAGAGAATGGGATGAGTGAGAAAAATCATGGGTTGACATAAGAACAGTTTAATAATTGAAATAAAGTAAAATAGTAGTAGTAGTACTACTAATAATAATATACAAAGCAAGTGATGCATGATGCAATTGCTCACCACTCGCCAACCAACGCCCACCCCATCCCCGGGCAGTGGTCCCCGCCCTGGCCGACTCCCCCCCAGTTTATATACCAAGCATGACATCATATGGTATGGAATGGCCCTTTGGCCAGTTCGGCTCAGCTGTCCTGGCTGTGTCCCCTCCCAGCTTCTTGTGCACCTAGCAGAGCATGGGAAGCTGAAAAGTCCTTGACTGGTGTAAGCACTACTTAACTAAAACATCAGTGTGCTATCAACATTATTCTCATACTAGATCCGAAACACAGCACTGCACCAGGTACTAGGAAGAAAATTAACTCTATCCCAGCCGAAAGAAGGGAAGGACAGGGCAAACACTTCACATCACACTACTGTGGCTACAGAAAAGTCACTAGTTCTCTACACATAGATAAAGAGTTTTCAGGATTTATTTATGCCAATTATTTAAGAGTCTCTACACACCTACAACCATATCCACATATCCGTTAGGAACATGGGACAAACAGACAGAGTCAAGACAACAGTACAACAGAAAGAGGAATTACCAAGGAAACCCTATTCTATGTGTTCAAATAACTGAATTGTGGGATGAAGAATTCATGCTTTTTAAAAAACACACCAATGAAATCAAAGAAACATGGGTCAGAAGGGATCTCTGGAAGACACCTAGTCCAACCTTCTACTCAAAGCAGGACTACTGCCAGCACTAGAGCAGATCAGCCTTGGCTTTATCTGCAAGGATGGGGATTCCACAACCTCATTGGGTAAAACTTGATCCAGGGCTTGCAATACACTCCTGGCAAAGAAAGAATACTGAAGACTACTTGCAACACTGAATGAATTTAAAGTGACTTCCCTAGCACTGAAGTTACAGGAAGGAAACATTCAAGCTAGCTATTCAGTCTAAAGAACAAAAAAAACCCATTCATTAATTTAAAAAAATTGCTAGCTCAGATTCTACTTAGAAATAAGAAACAAAACCATCCTACCATACACAGGAAATGTATGAATGACTAACTTTTAAGGTCTACATTTGAGTACTACTACACCTACAATCACTAAAATTACAAGTCCAGTTTACTGGAGCGAGTTACACCAGAGAATATTTTCACTGCTCAGCAAGCTGTTTTACATATTTATGAAATACGGCCCAACAGTGCAGTATCTCTTGATTAATTCCCCACTGAAAACCCAATGAAATACTTAAAATATTAACAGTACGAAGTGGTTCTATGTTAGCATTCAGAATTTTCATACGAAAAAGGTCAAAACCCGCATCTACTTCATTCAGTTTTATGAAAGCCAAGTAAAGCCACAACAGGAGCACGCAACCTCAATACAAATATAATTTATCTCCTGATCACTTACATTGGAGTTGGCGAAAATTGAATTTGAGTTGGCTACAGAATATTCTGCATTAGTCAAGTCTTCATTGCTCTGGTAAAAGACAAAAAACATGTTTAGAAATAATACACTCAATGAAGCTTACGTATGTCTAATACACAGGAATGCTACTTACAGATTTACTACTAGGTCCATGTAGAAAATAATTCAGCGCCTGTGGGTCCCTTAAGGGAGGAAAAAAAAAAGTTACCACTTTTTAGGAAGCTAATGAGGCTAATTTAACTAAGCTAGATACTGTATCCATGTAAATCAGGTTTATAGTTAAAACACATTTCTTTCACTGACTCCAATGCAAAGCTGAAAGTTTACACCATCTGAAGATCTGTGTTTCTGTATCAGCATAATTTTCAGATGTTGATCGTATTTGCTGTCATTGTACCAAGACATTTCAAGCAATAAACGACGTTAATCACAAAACTTTAGTTGCATTCTACTTTACTTCTCTTTGTGAGGGCATTACTCATATCCTCTTAAAACATACAGCATTTTACGACAGCACGTAGTACAAAACCTAAGGAAAATACTACCACCAAATAACATGAGAACCACAACAGGTACCGTCTCTTCTACAGAGATGAACTACAATGCCTGTTTAGCTACTGTCTAAGTCAATAGGGTATTTACAAACCTCAATCTTTAACATGTTTTCTGCCACCCTTAACATAAGTTAACAAAAACTTTTGCTTGCCAGAGTAACAGTCCCTTCACCTGGAGAAAAAAGCAGCACTTTTTCCAAGTAAAATCGACCATAGAAATAACTGATTAAATATTATGAAATACAACTTCAGTATATTTCATTAACTTAGCACTATCACTGAATAAAACTCGTATCAAAAATGTGGTCTGATAGAATGAGTATTGGGAAGTCAAACAAATCAAAAATACATTACTGTAACTGCACATACAGACCAAGCAAAAAACACTGAAAGGCTGCATTACATGGGATTACTTTAATACAACAATTATACAGCATTTCCCAACATGATTAGCACGAAGAGTAAAATGACATGGAGTTTTTTGATTTTAAAACATCTTTATTGATTAACAAGTAATAATAAAACATTTTTGAGAAGCCGGAGATTCTAATGTAAAAAAAAATTAATTCAAAACATATCTCCTCCTTTCTTGATCATCCTAGAAAATAAAGAGGGAACAGGTTAAAGATCTTTCAGGTTTACAACTAGTCTTCGAAAATCACAAATATACCTCTATTCCTCTTTTTTTTAATTTAAAAAACAAATCGCATTCATATGTTTACAAGAGACATGTTAAACAGACAGTATTTGGCAGGGACTTTATGGTACAGTTATGCTTACGACATAGAAGGTTACATATATTTTCAAATGAAAATGTCATTTTCATAGTAGATTACACTGAATTTCAAGAATTAAGGAGAACAGAGCTCATGATCTCATATAAGGCTCTATCCTGCTTATGAGTTTTCTTGATAAATAACCAAGCCATTTAATACTAATTACATTCGCTGGCTTTAAATCATGAAAAATGCAATTAAAAATGAAGAACACTTCATCACCTTAAATATTGTCTTTAGTAAGGAAGGAATTTTAGAAGGCACTTACCGAAATCAAAGATCAGATGGAAAAAAAAATGCTGTTTTCCATTCTTCTAGATGCTTAAGACAATAATTGCTGCCAGCAGCAAGAACACCACTAATTTTTCACACAAAACACTCATCTGTATAGAGAGCACTTCATTTTCTGGACCACCTGTGAACTTGTACCAGGATCCTCGTGATTCATGCTCATGACAGAGCACTTAATTGTCCCATGCAGTCAATTATCATCTTTATGTTTCAAGCAGGATGTGTTTTCATACGGCTACAATCAGTAATCTTGCACAGTATACTTCACAGAACCTAACTGTGAGCCATTACTGGCAATGCTTTCGCTATAGCATCCACAGAGTAACCCCCAAAGTACAGCAGCCACTGTGGTGATACTTTTGTTTTTTCTGAAGTTAAAGCTCTCACTGGTTTTACTGGAAGCTTTGAGTGTGTGAGAAAGGTAGAAGGCCTATTTGTTTACTACATTTAAGACAGTAAAAAACTCTTGCATGAAGCAGAGACTATCTTTTAGTAGCTGCTATGAGACTGATACCATACTAATTTCTGGCAGAGTTTGAACAAAGTATCGTATATGAAATGTTCAATTTTCTTCTTAGGTTTTAAAAGCATTATAGCATATTACCTGTTCTTGACTACTGACATGAGTATTAGCCAAAGGAAGGTAACTCGTCACACATACAATCCACAAAAGTCTTGCTCATGCTTCAGCTATCCTAATTATTTTTTGAGATTCCCATATGGAATTATGAACCTCCAAATTAATCTGTTATGGAAATAATGCCAAAAAAACCAAAACCAAAACAACAAAAAAAAACCCACCACACCCCACATTTAAAATCCCCAATTTTATTAAAATCAACTATCTTTGAGCAAAACGCTTATAAGTTCTTGTCTGTTGTGAATACTTAATAGTACTGTGTAGCAATTCTATTTTTCTAACATTTTTATGCAAATGCATGTTATTAGTAGAAATTAAGTATTTATAATTAAGAAAAGAATAACTTCACTTTTCCCTTTAAAATACAAGCATAGTGTTAACAAAGGATCTAGTTCTACTACTGAAAAAATTGAGATCTTTATTTTTTTTAATCCAGAAAAACAGTTCTTTGCAATGAAGTTTGTAACAACATCCCTAGTAACGTGCTTCAGCACTGACCTGGTATTACCACTAGCTGAGAAGAGAACCCAGACTCCACGCACACTCATTCCTCCACCTCTCTTGAGGAGAATGCCAGCAAGCGGACTGTCAGCTAGCATTCACGGGATTGAAGGCTTTGTGATACACACATCTCCACATGGAGGAAGTGAAGCATAGCTACTCCTTTCATTTGCAAGTCACCTCGTCTTGAGACAATACTGGCATAGAATCACCTTCTAGAAGACGATTTTGCAAAATTATTTTCCCAAATTTTCTGAAAGAATTGCTTAAGGAAAACTTACCCAATAAGATCAAGGAGACAGGATTCATCGTCGTCATCATCCATGACAACTAGAACAAAAAGGGAGAGGACGGATATTTGATAGGTGTCAGACAAAAGATTGTTTTCAACAATAAAACCAATTTAGAACATCTCAATATTTTTTATTAAACCATTTAGGAAATTGACAGATGTCTACTATTGACAAAGTTCTTAAATAAACCTGCACCTTCTACAGAGGTCCATTGATTTATCTCAAAATCAAATTCAGTCACATGTAATGATATAGAAAATCCCATGCAATGTTTTACCATTTAGGGGTTTTTTTTAGAATTTTAATGAAGAAAGACACATAATTAATCAAATTGATTAAACAGAACTTCTATGACTTAAAAAAAGTAGTGTAAAAAAAAAAAAATCAACACTGAATGCAATCTCAAGACTCCAATTAAAATGCTTCTACAGGAATTCACTCCCAGCTAATCCCAACAAGGGAATAACCAAACACTACAGAACCTACAACGACTGTTACAAATTAGTGGCTAAAATACCGACCAGCCAAAAAGGTAAACAAATTTAAGTCAGTATCATGATGGTGCTGTTATAGACTAGAACCAAAACCACAGCCAAGACATTACAAAGCATTAAAAAGAATGCTATTTTCTAGCAGATCTTTCTGAGCTAGTGACAATGTGGCCACTTCCAGTTTCCCCTCAACAATACTCACAAATGTACTTAAACAAATTTGTGATTAATAGTACAAAGTTCTGACAATCCTTTTAACAGCGGGTGGAGAATTCATTTGCATTAGCCATACTGAATGTAAGCATCCATTCATTGGGTGCAGAGCATTTTTAGCCTCACAATATCACGACCACCAACTCTCTTACGCGCTGCCTACTCGGTCAGGCACTGCCTGTACCAAACACATCCCATCACTCTTTCCTCCGATCACTGTTCCTTCGAAGCTTCTCTTTGCATATCGTGGTTCTCCTGTTCACCATAATTCTCAGAATGTCATCTGAGACTATACCTTCTCCCTTTTCCCTGTCAGTAACTTCCAGGACCACTTTATCCTCCCTTATTCTCTCTGTGAGGATCCCTTCTAATCCACCAGTTCAATTATCAACTGATGCTAGCATTTCCTAAACCTCTTGGTGCCCTGGCTTCCATTTAGTTATCCAATCTCATCTTCACAGTACCTTCAAATCACATCAAATTGATCACTGTGCATTCTGTGCTTGTTTTTTTCCTCAGCTTCCCTTAAAAAGTCTGCTATTATACTTATCACTCAGATTTATTAATATAGTTTCTCAAATTTATTAATATAGTTTTGGCTTTAATTCATTTTGCTCTCTCTCTTACTTCTTGCCAAATAGAAACTTACTGTCCCTGACCAGATCCACATGAATCATTCTTCAGGCTCTCCCTCATACAGATCTCCATAGTGATTAAGACAACGAAGGGACTGGAAGCATCTGTTACACATAAGGCTGAGAGCACCAGGACTGTCTGGGGAACAGAGGGCTATGGGAGAATCTTATCCATGTGTATAACGACCTGGTGGGAGGGTGTAAAGAAGACTGAGCCAAACTCTTCCAAGTGGTATCCAGTGAATGAACAAGACGCAAGGGGCACAAATTGAAAAAAAAAAAAAAAAACAAACAAAAAAGATTTAAACTTAAGAAAAACTTTTTTTTTTTTTTTTTTTTTTTTTTAAAATCTGAGGGTAGTCAAATACTGGCACAGGTTTTCCAGCAAGGTTATGGAGTCTTCATCCTTGGAGATACCCAGAACGCAGCTGGACCACAGCCCTGAGCAGCCTGCTCTGGCAGAGCCTGCTGTGAGCAGGACACTGGATGGTGATCTCCAGCCATCCCTTCCCACTGCAGCTGTCCTGTGATTCTGTAACCTCTTTCCTGACATTCTTCTATACCCCACCGATCCTGAAACTGGTTTATACTTTAGACTAGCAGAGGGCACTCTGTCCTCTATACTGCATAGCCTCATTCAGATTTTTTCTTCAATCTCCTGTGCTTTAGCTTACAGAGAGGGTGAAGCAGAAGCAGAGCATACATCACCATAAGGATCCTTCAGCATCACCTCTCGGGGAAAACAGAAGAACAAAGCACAGCTACAGAGAACTACCTCAAATGTGGACAAAAATCAGCATTCATGAGGTGATTATGCATCCTAAGAAAAATAATTTCTCCCATGATTCAGTATTACATCTGCTCACTGTTGTGTACAGCCACCAGCATGAGCATTGATCTGGCAAATTAATGCTAAGCAAGTAACATGACATTTTATGATGTCACCAAATTTAAATGTAAATGTGCATTAGTAAGAACCAATTAATAAGTAATTCGCATTAAGTGACTAGCATTCTGCTTTAACTGCACTCTTAGTACTACTTACAGAAAGCTGGTACTTCCTCTAACAGCTAAACAGAACATCCATCTCTCAAGAGCAAGGTTTCAAAGACTCCTAGCTAACCAAAGTAAAAATCAGCTCCATCGGAAGTCAACAGGATCTTTGCTTTCACACTG
Organism: Platalea leucorodia; assembly: GCF_965183815.1. Classification (NCBI taxonomy): domain Eukaryota; kingdom Metazoa; phylum Chordata; class Aves; order Pelecaniformes; family Threskiornithidae; genus Platalea; species Platalea leucorodia. The sequence continues at coordinate 27,753,440 of NC_138825.1, read as the reverse complement.
CACATCTACTTTTGAAAATCCCATCCCATACTGCATTGTTATTTAAATAAAATAAAATAAAATAAAATGTCTTTGCTTTATCAAACCAAATATTCACTGTGGCTATACTACAAAAAGGGTTCAACATTACGGAAAGTGACCACATAGAACTTTGTTCAATCAGTACTCCTGTGGGTATTAAAACTACTAACGCAAATTAGACAAATTTGGTAAGTTCACTAAACTCTTGAAAACCTGCATGTAACTATCAGAAGGAAAATAAATTGCATGAAAACGCCAATGAGAGAAAATCTTAATGGCAATACATACTCTTCACTATTCAGCCCTTCAGCTGAACATGCAGTTGGCTTTATTAGAAAAAATAATTTGTTGTTTATCCTCATTTCACAAATATGATACAAGAAACACCTACCCAACATGCTGTAAACTCCTACCAGTTTACAACAGACAATAAAACCCAAAGAAAACAGCCACATTTTTTATAAACACCAAGAATCTCAACCAGTCCCCTCCAGAAATGCATCTTCCTAACAAGCTTTAACAACATTCTTGTCATCCTAGTGGAATTCTATACACACATGAAAAAGAAATATTATGTCACCTTTTCTTTTTTAAATTTTGGTTTACCAAAGAGTTAATCTGTATAAAACCATTACCAAGTTTTTATACAGCTGATGAATGTACCATCACAAAGCCACGAACACACCTATCATGCACAGCTCTTGCTGTGTTCAGAAGTTGTTCTGATCAGCCTTCACAGCCTAAGGGGCTGCGTGCTCCTGCACCTTGAAAACTGCGAATAAAGCACAGACAGATCGCTCACATCTCAATATCCCCCCACGATGGCTAGGTAACACTACACTAACATGATGCTGCATGGCAGTGCTTTTGTGAAATACCAGAGGACGAACATGCAATTTAAACAGCACACACAGGGGTACGTGGTCTGTGAAAGAACAATCAAGACTGCAACCAAGCCACAATCCTACCTATTTAGACTAAATTCTGTTCATATTTCACCACACATACCCAAGATCTACATAACCACATAACTGCAGGCTTAAATCTTTTTAACTCATGCAGATTTTCAGGGAGGATTAGTGTCCTGTTAACTTCAGGACAGCAACAGAGGAGGTGCACAATCAGACCAAGTCTTGGCACACTCAAAAGCAACTGCTCGTTCAGTCTATTTAGAAAAGAGGGCAACTTTAGCAACATATGACCTTGATGCAGATGATCATTTAAACGTGTGTTACAAAACGCAAGCCTATCCTGTGAAATTCTCCTAACACGTTTTCTACAGCACAAACAGTAGAAAAGTTCGCTGCCATTCTTGCCGACTTTTCAGTTTTTCTATACATAAATTATGCAAATTCTGTCCTCCTCAGTGCTTGTTAACATATAGCAGGCCAAATCAATGATTGATGGATGAAATGGGTATAAACCGTATTAAGCCAAGACAGTTTGAAAATAAAACTCGACATAGTGAGTGGAATTAGAGGATTAGAGTTATGCAGCCTCGACCAGTGGTCTCCAAAGTAGGGTGTGTGCACAAGACAATCCACTGCGGTGTAAAAAGAATATATTAGAACTTTAGTAGTACATGCATGTAATTTGTAAATAAATATACATATATTGCAGGTGCATGCTCAAAAAACTCTTACCAATAGGGGCGTGCAATCAAAAACATTTGGAGACCACTGGCCTAGACTCTCAAAGACTGACTCGCTTCTGTTGACAGGGGCTTCAGCCGGTGGACAAAGGGTGTGGGCACAGGCTCCAGGTGAGGCTCGTCTGGGCCACCAGGGCCCATCAGTGCACCCAGGGTCTGACAAGAGCCCACACTAGAGACAGCTGGGGGAGAATACACATTGGGAAGATTTATACAACCTGCTGGAAAGCTGTTACAATGTAGCCTCACAAATAGCTAATTATCATCAACACTGTTCTGCAGCGTCTTAAAAAAAAAACAACAAACCACACACACACAAAAAAAATTAGTTTATCGTAAGTAGGCCAAACTCAGCCCTGCTGGTGCGTCCAACTAATTTACAAAGGGCAATCCTTACTAATTAGTCACAACCCAGCACAGATACTCCCTGTAACTTATTAGCAAAGCCTCTACTGTTTAATTTCATACCGCCGCTACTGCACTGGTGAACCCAGCATATACTTCAACTTGGGTCACAGGTACTTGTGGCAGCAGCACTGCCCATCCCTTTTGGGAAATAACCAGAGTGCCCTTTATCACATGCTCCCAGACAGACTATAAGAAAAGGTTAAAGTAATAAAACTGACAAGGAAATCCCAGCCACGCAGGCCAACCCTCTTGGGGACTGCTACAACTCAGCCTTAAAGGCCCTGCCTTCCTTTCAACACTCTCACCTACTACAGAGCGCAGGCCAACAAAAGAGGAAGAGAGCAGTCCTGCGCCCTCGCATCCACCTTCCCCGAGTCCGCTCAAGGCTTTGAACAGTCGCCTGGAACAGAAAATTGATCTGACAAAATACACTGATCCGTTTCAACTTGGGTTTAGCTTCTTGATTTGGTTCTGGCTTGCTTTGGGGCTACAAGGGCACTAATGCCAGCACACAAGAGCGAAAAGGAATGAGGGAGCTGGGTAGTTAAGTACAAGGGAAGGCAGCAGTGCTTCAGTCAGCTTAAAGCAATTGTCGGACTGTAGCCACACATGTACAGTTAGTACAGCCACCACTCTCATGTTAGCTGCAGTGCAGGCAGCAGGTCAACAAAAGCAATTACTCCCCTTTACTCAGCACTTGTGAGCTCCCATCTGAAATACTGTGTCCAGTTTTGCCACACGCCCTCCCCCCCCCCCCCCAAAAAAAAAAGAAATACAGAAAAACTTGAACAAGTCCAGCACAGTGCCCATAAAATCCTGCAGGCACATGACACGAAAAGTCTGAGGGAACTACATTTCTTCAGCCCAGACAACAGAAGGCTAACCGAGGCGCTACCTGCAGTCTGCCACTAGCTAAAAGCGGTCCTAAGACAAGTAGATCCAGCCTCTTCTCATCAATCTGCAGCAAGACACGAGGCAACAGCCAAAACATGCAACACAGAAAATCCCAACCAGATAAACTTTGCAAATTTTCAAAACTCAAATGGCCCTGACCAACCTGTCCTACCTTTAAAGCTAGTTTTGCTTACAGCAGACCAGATAACCTCCAGCAGTCCTTACCAGCCTAAATTTTTAGTCACCGTGCTACACAACCCACGGTATCATGCAACACATGCAGGGTCTACAACCTGCAGAGTCATTAAAACTGGATTTGTCCAGAAACAGTCCAACTATTCATACATGCTTCAGATACTGTACATGATTTTCATAACTTAAAAAAATGGGAGGATTCGAAACCACTGCAAATACTGGATTTTAAATTCCCTCAAATTATATTCAAGCTTGTCACAAAAGAATTATTTTCCTTTCTCAAAATCATTTGTAATTTCATACAACCTTAATACATAACTTCAGATACAAAGCAGTAAAACACTATTTTCACATTTCATAAAAAGCCTAAGAGAATGGCTAGTTTAGAAAAGCAACATTTAGAGCAGTAATTCCCAAAAGTGTGATACAATCAACATCAAAACTCGGTAAGCCACAAGTAAATAAATTTATCTGCGAAACTGTTGTAAAAATCTACAGCCTCATAACTTCCGTACAACTACACGGGATCAGTTCCCGACTGGCAGCATGCTGGCCCATGACTTCTGAGAGTGAACACTGACCTTTGGAAAACAATGCTTCAACGCAAGGGAATGACTGCTGCAGTTACAGCTTTATAGTGGGAGATAATCGAACTTGCATACAGTAACATATGCAGTACCTGAAGCAGCTACTGTTTGAGTTACGAGATCGGCCCCTAATCCTCACAAGTTCGTTAAGACTTTGTACACATCCAGTCAGCAGGAACTCTGATGACACCTCAGTCATGCTTTATAATGGATCCGAGCCATCAAATCTTCTGTGCCAGTCTGTTGCTCTACACCATGCTCCAGAATTTTACTCTACAATCCCAACATTCATAGTAATTTCACTATGGAATACCTGAAGAAATAAATTGGCACTATAACAATAATAATCAGAACAATAAAAATAGAAGAAATTGAAGTTAGTAACAGTGACTGTAATAGTCACTGTAGAAAATGGTACTGTAGTGAACTGAGTGTGCTACACCAAATTTACGACATTTCTACCCCTCATATCCTTTCTGAATACAGATGTAAGATAACTCTATTAACCCAGTACAAGCATCCATCCCTTGTTAATTACATCAAAGGATCACAGCAGTGTTAAGTGATTCCACACTGACTGCAGAGGAAAAACACCCAGAGTTTAAGTCCTTAGTCTTTCCCCCACACTAATTTCCATCACGACTCCCACTAACTTTCACAGTGCTAATATTTTGCTCAGTGTGCTTCTGAACCAGGGGGGGCGGGAGGGGGAGATGCCATTTTACCACATATTAGGTAACGCATATCATTTAAGCAGTATGCACTTCAGGTCACTAAGGTGCTGTAACTACTGCTTTACACACACCGCCAGTTACCTCTCAGGTTCCTAACAGTCTTGCATTCATTGAAGGAAACGCAGGAACAAAACCTCATTTGCATTCTCTGCAACACAGGAGTGTAAGAAAGGAGTATAAACTCAAACCCTTATTACCATATATTACCATATATTTTATTCTTACATTTCAAGTCCATGCTACTTTTGAACAATCTAATATCTTGCAAACTGGACTATTTCAGATTCTTGTAACTAACCAAGCATGTGTTTTATGATCAACTTAAGAGCTGCTCACCACATCAAGCCCTTTATTTTCAAGAAACTGATTTTTACCCAGATGGAATACAAGGACTATTATTAAGAGGTATTTCCACTTCCCCCCCCCATTACTGTAAAAAATGATGTACAGCAGAATAATGACACAGTATTCAGTGGAAAAGAGGTAAATACTGAAAAACTTGATTGCAAATTAAAATCTCACTCTCAGTTTTACTCAGGCAAAAATAAAGAAAGCATAATTATCAAAAAGTTGTCATTTCAGGACAACAGGAGTATGGAAGCAAAATTAATTATAAAAATGTATGTTGTAAAACACAAGGATTTAACTACTCACTTGTAAACCACGCTGTGCTTATATTCTACAATATGCAATGATTTCTTAGAAATATTTTCTTTTTCAGAATAATAAAAAAAAGCAACTACTACACTGTTGCAAAATCTACCTGGAATTGTGCTCTGAAAAAAAGCTAACAGAATAAGAAATTTGGGATTCTAACCTAGTAACACAGTGCAATACACAAGTGTGAACTTTCTATCTATATGAAAATGTGTTTTCATTCCAAGATCCTAATCTGAGTAGTACTTTTAAGATGAACTTACAGTGTTTGAAATTAGCTATGGAACTGAATTTCATCATCCATACTTCAAAGACATCTGTATGCAACAGAGTACAAGAAGAAATTTCTCATTTTAAATATTCAGAAGAATGATGCAAAACCTCTCTACGAAAAACTACTCCAAGAACGGGGACTATTCAGGAGTCAGATAAATAGCAATAAGAAAACACAAAAGTGCTACCTCTTGTGAATTGCTAGGCGTGACATTATGCATCTTCATGGTTTCTAAGATCTGGCAGGAGATGAACGCCTAGGAGGGCAGGCAGGGTCTTTACACAACTGTGAAGTACCAGCTCCACATACAGAAGGGTGAATAAAAAACACACCTTAAAGCACAGACAACCTACAATAGGTTATTTATCCAACTCTTAAATTTTATTTCCCTTTAGTATATCATTAAAAAAAAGATTCTCAATTTGAGTTTGGCAACTGTGGTAACTTATCAAGCTTCCAAAAATCAGTGATATTTTAATATATTAAGAAAAAAATGGAAACGTGCAGTTTGATTGTTAACCGCATGTATCATAGTAAAGGTTAATCCAGCCAGAGGCGAGCACACCAAGTACATCTGTGAACCCCCAGTGCAGCTGTCTAAAATCTGGTTTCCCTCAGACACACATGTTCAGCATGGAATTTCTAATTTATTCAATACAATTTTTTCCTAGTGCACCCAGAACTGCTCTTGGCAGCACCAAAATCTTGAAAAGACTTTCATCTGGAAATAGATTTTTTTTAAACCACATAGAGAAAATCCAGAGTAACTCGCAGCCTGGAGGTCAGGATGCTTACGCATCCCACGGGATTCACCAGGTTGAACACTCGGCTCAGCCCATTTCCCCAGCAGCGACTATCTGCTACGGCTTATTTTGGGCTCTGCCTTCTAAGCTGCTCCACCACATACACAATTCTTCAGGAATCTCACCACTCATAAAACGTTTTGAAAGGCCCTGGTTTCATCCCAAAAGAGGAAAAGAAGGAGGTGTAACCTCAACATTTCCTTAGGAAAGAAATGTTTGCCTGCCCCAAGGAAGTTAGATGCTCTTAAGTATTTCTAGAAACTACTGTATGCAATAATGCAGGCTATTAGCATACATTATTTGTATAATACAATACTTCAAGAAATGTCGAGTCAGTTCTTCAGATCTTTTCACCTTGTTTCTACTAGAGAATACCTGTGTATCATACTTCTCATTCCGTGCATATAATTTTCAAAGATTCTGAAAAAACACTTATGCAGTTCCAGAATGTAACTTCCTTATGAACTGATCGTTTCCCAATTAATTTATAAACCAATGCCCAGTTAATACCTTTTCATTGCCACTCTAGTCCATACTAGTTTAAAAAAAAAAAAAAAATGGTTACCTTGCCACAGGCATGGCTCACACAAGCTAGTATCAGCTAATTGTCAGTAATTAAAGCTGAATGGAGATTTATACTCCTTTCAGTTACGATGTTTGGGAAATCAACTGAAATTTTAATACGATGAACTGACAGATGTGTAACTAATTCAGCAGTGCAGTCCATATCAATGCCCGCAAAACCAGACTGAAAATCCCCCACACTGTCCATCTTGTCCTTGCTGAAGCCAATAGGGATTCTGCCACCTATTTCAGTGGGGCCAAGGTTATTTTCTGTAGTTGACACATCTCAATAAATTCAAGCTTCAACACCAGATCTTGAAATTCCACACTCCGATCAAGTTCACAGTAAAACTACTGCAAGCTCCACCTGAGACAAGGCATAAGATCAGCCCTTACAAAAATGATCAGTCTCTTGCAATGAAGCTAAAACTTTCTCTCTGGACCCCCCTCTCTTCACTTCACCACCCTTTCTCAGTACCTTCAATGAAAGAAAGACTATTGTATTACATTTCGACCATGATTTGCCCACTTTCTTTCTTTTCCTTTTGGTCTGTCTTTCTTTTCCTTTTGGTAAGCATTCCCTTACTCAAAGTAACATCAGGAGTAGCTCTAGAACATTTTAAAACCAGTGCAAGAAAATTAATTGAAGCAATAAAAAAACCTGATAGTCTATTTGTGCTAATCATGTTTATTTTGTCTAAAACCTCAGCAATTCTCAAATAAAGCAAAAATGATACAAACACAGTACTTGTTTTTTCAACAATGAATGCAGGGGCAAACAAACATTTGAAAATAAACCTATTCATTTAACTACCTGATGATCTTGAAAAAACATCCCTTCAGGCCAGTGTTTATGCATTCATGTTGGTGCAACAAGGGCTTTACCAGTACTGTTTATTCCAACTTTCAAACTAGAACAGTTGCATGTCACAATAGATGTTAGAACAGTTCATTAATCTTGCTGCTTTTCCTCTACTGTAAGAAAGCAAAACATGATTGTTTTTGTAGACAATCCCCACGTCTATGCTGGACCGGGTATGTCACCATAAAAAAAACCTTTCAAGCACAGATGCAGCTTATTCCAGCAGAACTACTAGAAGAAATTATGCCAACTCTCTGAACATAATGAACTACATTATCAAAAAGGCTCTTATGCCTGGACTGTGTCTATTACTTAGACAGGGATGACACACTTTCACGCTCTCAGTGCTACATCTACGCTAAAAAGCGCCAGCCATTAGACTTATCACAAGCCTAACGCAGCATGAAAAGGCATGATCATTGACCATTAGAGCCACATTATAAAACATAACTGCAGTTATGCAGATACAACTTCTCTGGAACCAATGTGGAAGTATACCAGCAGAACTCTGAAAATACAGCCAGTGCACAATGAATGCCCAAGTGGCATACCAACGCATCCATGCCTGCAAAGCTCTTCAACTCTAGACTATGGACTTACCTCTGATGCAAAACTTTATGGATACAGAAAAGGTCCTTGGAGGAAATTGGAAATGCAGCTTATACTAGTAGGACTTTGGTTTTTTTCTCTCAGTATAATGAAACTAAATATATAAGCTCTACTGGAAAGGGACACGGCGGGGGCAGGGGCAGGAAAACTGCACATCTATAAGGTGACATAAACATTTAGCTACGGTAGAACCATCTGTGTCAAGGGCACAACTAGGTAGCACTGACCTCAGCTAAGGCCACACATATACTGAGAGTATTATCAAGTCAAGAACACAGGTATAATAAACAAGGCAAGTGCTCAAAGTATGAACAAGATAAGAAAACACTTAAAATACATGAGTATCGTACTAGTGAATAAGCCAAGGTGCACCAATGAAAGCACAACTGGGCTAGTACATCAACATGGGGAGCTTCGGCACTCCTCCATCAATGTAAACAAGCTACGTAAAATACAAAGTACTACTTGCAACAACGACAAAAAGAAAAAACTTCTAAGCTCACACATGGCCAAATACATACATCTAAAAAGAACAGATCTAGTATATTTACATACTATCCGCCAAAGATCTCAACTCAAGATGAGAACACATTTTGCTTTAATGCAAGCAAGGTCAGAGTAGAGAGCATATGTAGTCATTTGGCAAGTATTTTGCTCTGAGAGAATATAAACTGGTCATTTTTATCCCATTTTTGTCATTTCTTCATTGTTTTCACAAATTAATGAAAAAATCCACACACAATCTGCCAGACATTAGTGCATAATAGAGAAATTTTATTGCATAGAAATACACTACCACTAAAAAAAAATTCACTATCTTGATCCCAAGACTACTGTTAACAAAAATGCAAAATAATCACTTCAAGAGAGAGTGACTTCCATGTAATAATAAGATTTCTGAAATATGTGAACAAATACTGTACTCCACACACAAAGTTTTACTAGCGGTATTGTTTAAAAACCTAAAATGTTAACAAGGTTGTCCCCATGAAAGTCTTTAGAAAAGAGAGTTTATATCCAATTTTTTAATATATTCCAAGCAATAAAAATGTGCATGTCACAAGAAATGTCATTTAAAACCTTTCAACACCAACAGGCAAAGAATTTAAACAGCCTTAAAATTAATCCCAAATTTAAAAAAATCTCCCACTTCCTTCAGGAATGAGCAAGAAGCACGGGGAAGCCCTCCTCTGATCTGTCAGAAAGCATAAAACGAAGCACTAAACGAGCATTCCACACTCCTTAGTGGGCGCAGCAGGAGTTGGGCTGGCAGCATACTTGCTGTTCCTGAATACAGATGTTGTTGGTGTTAAACTCAAGCCTCATGAGCATTGATCAGATTACACAGAAATGTAAAAAAAAAAAAAAAAAAAAAAAAAAAAAAGTTTTGATCAAAAAATAGACCATTTTCAACACCCTCCCCAAAAAACACCACCAAAACAAAACTTTAAAAGCGTATTAAAGTGGAGCTGCCAAATTTGAATCATTGGGAAAAAGCACTGCTTCCTGTGAGATATAAAGGAGTGACAGAAACTTGAAGATGCTAGACCCCCCCCTCAAAAAAATTACCAAGAGAGTAACAGCCACAACATGAGTTACCTACCCACCCACCAAAAAGTTACTTGCCCTTGTATTTTTGCAAGCACTTTTAAAGGTATTGAAGGCTCTTCAATGAAGATTACTTTGCCCTAGGTGCTACACTAGAGCATTTTTTAAAGGTGGATTTCTTTTTCAATGACGTGTTTTTTGGTCATCACTCAACGGGAGAGGATATTCTTTCAAATCTTCTTTCTTCATACACTCTGAATGCAGCTCGTTTCAAGAAACACATATTTTAGACATGGAAACAAGCTCTGAAGTGACGTTTACAGGCTTTAAGCGGGGAACACGGGCCCCTCTGAGCCAGGCCAGTTTCATGCCTCACAGGACTGTGACTCAGACGGTCAGGAGATGTGGGAAGCCTGAGAAGGCAGCGATTCAGAGCGGCAACTCTGACGGGGCCCTTCCCAAAAAGGCCCATGCCCAGAACAATCCACCCTTTCTGCTCCCCTGCACACACACAGCCAAGAATCCACCTCTCCTCTCCCCAAAGCACACACAGAGGAAACCCCTTACAGCAATTTCTTAAAGAAGGGGGGGGGGTAAGCAGCTGCTGGGATTTCGGGGAGAGGATCTCAAGGCCGAGACAGTAACGCTTCCGAGACAGAAAGAGAAATGACCCGAGCGGGGCGCGACGGCAACGCCCCACACGGCGCGGCGACAGCAGAAAGGACCTTAAAATGGCGCCCGTGGGGGAGGAGAGTCAGCGTGAAACTGCGCAACAAACGCTGGCAGGAAGCCAGGCAGCGCCATCTTCCCCACGCTCTCCCACTCCCCCTCGCACCGAGAGCTGCCCCGCAAAGGCTGGCCGCCGAGCCCGGGCACGGCCGGAGCCACCTCCGAGGAGCTCTCCCCTCTCCTTCAAACCCCGTTTCACTCCGTACCGCCGAGGAAGAGAGGAGCGGGGAGCAGAGAACCGGGGAAAAGCAAAGGCCTCCACATCTCTTTCCTCCCCCCAGTGATTATTTAGTAACAGTTCTAAGTAAATATAAACGCCCCCTCTATACATCGTTTAATTTTGCCCGTTTTTTAACATTACTACATCTGCTTTCTCCCATAATCTGTAAGTGAATTTTGCAATCAATAGCGAAAACAAATTTTAAGTACTGAAGCCCCCCACCCCACCCCAATAAATGTGAGCAGTGAGGATTTCAGAAAATCCCCTCCACAACCAACGACTGTTTTAAGCCACAAGTAAAAACTATTGATAAAACGTTGTTTCTTTCACGGAAAATAATCCCGGCAGCACAAAGGATCAGATTCACATCCACTCTACAGCCAAGCCAAGCGGGTTACTCCAGAAAGAGACGGTTTATTGTTGTTTTTTTTTTTTAAAAAAAAAAAGGCGTTACAGTTAAATATTCTCTCTCCAAAAGAAAAAAAAAAAAAAAAAAAAAAAAACAAACAAACACCACAACCCCACAGCAGAAAACTTGGTCCCGAAAAGGAGAAAAAAGCGCATTAGCCCAAACCTACCGCCCGAGCATTTCGCGCACCCACAAAAAGCAGCACCGTTCCCATTCCTCGGTTAAAAGCAGGAGGCACGGAGCAGTTCAGAGGAAATCGCAAATAAAGAACCAAACAAATCAAATCAAATCTACTGGCGACACCGAAAACGAGGAAACGAGTGAAAAATAAATCCCCAGAAGGCACAAATCTGAGACACAAGCTCAAAGAAATGACAAGATCAGGGTGGCGGCGAGTGGACGGGGGAAAGGAAAAAATCAAGCCAGGAGTGAAAAAGGAAAAAAGGAAAGAAAAATCCTTCCCAGCTCCACAGCCAGGAGAGAGACGAAGTGTCTCCATTTTCCCGACGAGGAGGAAGAAAGAGTGTTTCACAGACCACAGAGCTTTAGAGAAAAGCAAAGAAACGAGGGGGAAAAAAAAAGAGGGAGGAGATTTGAAAAGATTATTTTTCTTTCTCCCTCACACACTCTCTCTATCCCCCTCTCTCCCTCTCACTCTCTCTCTCACACTCACACACACACACACACTCTCTCCCTCCTCTCCTCTTTCCATCCCTCTCTTGATGGCCATCAAGGGGGCGGAAAATTAAAAAAAAAAAAAAAAAAAAGACAACAACAACAACTAATTTTAAACCGGCTCAATCAATGAGTCATTAAAAGAGATTTTTCTTCCCTCCTCTCCTGAATTTGCATGGCATCAGCAAGAAAAAAAAAAAAAACCCACCCCAAACCTCTCCCCTCTCTGCAGCTATCAGCCTGGACCTGAAACCTTATCTCTCCCTTCTACCCCCCCTCCCCGCCTTTATTTTAAGAAACAACTTTTTTTTTTTTTTAAGTGCCCTCAGCAGCCACCACCACCAGCCTCACGGAAAAAAAAAAAAAAAAATATATAGTTCATTTCCATGTGAATCCACATCTGCCCAAACAACAGCCACCCACAAAATATCCCTCTTCTTCCTCCTCGTCTCCCCTCTCGCTCGCTCTCTCTCTAGATATATATTTATATACATAGCCCCAGAGCCAATAGCTCTCTGGGCTGAAACCTAATATCCTGGTTTTGGCAACTCCTGGTTGTTAATTTGCTCCTCTTTCTTTTCTGTCTGTCTGGAGATAGATTTCCCCCCTCTCTTTTCCCTCCCCGAAGGAAGGGAGGAAGGAGGTTGTGTGTTTTTTTTTTTTTTCCTTGAAATTTTTATCACAAAATTATAATACACTCAAAGGGAAACTCACCGTCATGAAAAAGCAGTGCCTTGTCAACGGGGTTTCTTCGCCATCACATCAGGGGCTGGCAGTGTAAGAGAGAGAGAGGGAGAGCGAGAGAGCGAGGAGGGAGGGGGGAGAGCGAGCGAGCGAGCGAGCGAGAAAGAGAAAGAGAGCGCGAGCGAGCGAGCGAGGCGAGCGCCGCGCGGCACCGCACCGCACCGCGCGGCACCGCACCGCGCAGCGCGGCCGGGCGAGGCACCGCACCGCGCCGCGAGCCGCCGCGCCGCACCGCGCCGACAGGCGAGGCACCGCGCCGCACCGCGCCGCGCCGCACCGCGCCGGCGGGGCCCGGCCGCCCAGCTCCGCCGGGAGACGCTGCCGCAGACCGGCGCCCGGGCACACGCACCGCCGCCCTGACATGATGAGTCCCCAGCTCCAGCGCGCTCCTCGCTTCGCCTGTTGTGCAGTCAGTCCCTTTAAAAAGTTCAGCCGCCCCCTTTTCCCCCCCACCCCCCCTTTTTTTTTTTTCCTCTTTTTTAAGAAAGCCGTTGGTCTGGCAATCTGTACGCGCCTGAGCTGCCTACTTTCGCTTAAAAAGTTGGGGGGTGTGTTGGGTTGCGGAAAAGTAAAATACCCAAACGGTTTTCTCCCACTAACAAGAACATCCACAACGTGGTTGATTTCCGACGTGCTAAAGTTGTCAACCACTACACGCTTGGCATGGGCGGGGGGTCCCCACAAAAATAGACGCAAGGTCACCTTGAAAAAGATAAGATTTGATCCTCTTACAAGTTGCAATATTTTGAGTATTTTCAGCTACGTTCTTGTCACCCTTGGTGGGAACAAATGACGTGAATTTCAGCTGCTTGAAAAAAGTTTTGGGTAACCCAAAAATGCTAATTTGGAATCAAAGCTTATAGCACTGAGAGTTCATTCGTACAATTCCACAGTTTATTTCAGCTAAAAGCATTAATAATTTTGTTCAAAGCTTTTTGGTTATGCAAAACTAGTTCAACTTAAAATATTCACTTTATTCATTAAAAATGTAATTAAAAATTCTTTATTCAGATGGTTCAGAGAAGCCTAGTGTATTTAAAAGAAAAACATTTAGACCGAAAACAGAGTTAGATTCGTAGCATGTAGAGATATGTATGGTAACGCTTTTAAAACAAGAAATCTCTTCAAAGACCCTTTTTCTGCTAGTAATCGCAATTCCCAAGGACTTGCACCCAGCAACATTTTCCATTTTTTTCCTAAGAAAAAGTAACTTTGTTAAAACTCCCTAGAGACAAGGATTTGAAGACTTTATTTAGTAGCGCATTCTTCTTTATTAGCTTTACAGCTCAAAAACCACTTAAGTTTTTAGATTTTTAAACACAATGACATGAAAATGGTCGGGGGCAGTGTACTAAGTGGGCCCTCTCCAAAAAGCTGGCCAGGTTTTTTTATGTTTAAAAAAAAGTCCGTACCTCAGCATTCTTTTCAATTAGAATCTGGTTATATTATTTTTGAAGTAATCAACCACTTCATACGATAATATGGGAAACAAAGGTTAGGCCTGATTCCAAACCTTCGCCAAAGCCACGACTCACCTGCAATTCTTGTTTACGTGCATGTCCACAGTAGAAAATCGAGGTGAAGTTTCACATCACCCCCTAAAGGGAAAGGCCGGCCCCTAGCCAACAGGCCTTAGCATGAGGCCCACAGATCCTTTACACGGTCCAGACACACTGAACACGAGCATGCCGCTGCCTAGTCCATCGGCCAATATTATTAACTGCGCTTTTCATAACGTATGGGCCTGAAGAGCCAACAATATGGACGCAAACACCACCTGTCAAAGAGCTCAGCGTCCTAATTGCTCTTACAGCCTATACTCCAGACCCTAGCATTGGAAAATCGAAAAGGCCAAACTTCACGGTCCCTAACTTCAGCAAATGCTTCACGGGGCCAAATGCTGCCCTGAATTAAAGCCTGCTCAGCATCACTGGCTTTAGAGAAGGTTGCTCAAGTAAGAACTTGTGAGCTGGAGGGACACCACAAGCGTTCTTCTGATTTGGTTAACAGGAAGGAACTTTGCTTCAGAAGTTAGGAGGCAGAACATCTGATCGGTATGTTGTTATTCTCCCGGTCCTACAGAAACCACAAATAGGACGTAGGCAATACAAAGAAGGAATAGGAGGAAGGAGGATAAATGACTTTGAATAGATTCCCTTATCATAAGAAACACAAGGAAGCCTACGTAAATTGTCCACGATTGTACCATAATTTACCCTTGCTTTCCCTGAAGGATGTTTCAAAGCAGCGTTGGCAATAACCTTGCTAAGCAGGGACAGTACAGAAAGGGAAGGAGAGCTAACATCCATACAGTGAAGCACCCTGCAGTGACTAGATTTCTCCAGACGCACACAAGTCAGTGAGTTTACGAATGAAAACCCTTTATGTTGCCACTGAGTGGACAAAACCAAACCAGAACACACTGTACCCTCTGCAGAAGTAAATTTGCATATATTTCTATATTTGCTATATCTGCTCAGAAACAAAATTGGCTCAGGTAGAAACGGTTAATAAAGAAAAATCAAGAGTTGGATGAGACTTTATAGGTCAGATTGAAGTACGCACTTACAGCAAAATTAATGTTACCTTTAATACTAAGAAGTTTGAATGCAGTCTTCAGCTGCAGCGTCATCACTTTCTGGTGTACTACAAAATTTTCCAGACCATGTTTCTAAAGAAATACTGCTTTTTGCCGTGAGGTACTCACGCTTTTTTAAGAGGATCACATGGTATCTCTGAACTGAGTATCATTGCCCCAGGAGGTTTCCCCTCTTCTCACTGCCTTGCTGCATTAACACAACAGACCCCAATATGTCAAAATTCTTCTACCCCAAGGTCACCTGCCCAGAGCTGTCATCCTCAGAGTCCTAGTCTCCAAAACACATACAATGCACATCCAGTTGCTGTCTCTCCTTAGCTTCCTCAATCACATTCATTCATGTTCTCATTCATTTTCCTGTAGCAGCTTCAGAAGAAGTAAGGGGAAATAAGCATGAGAAGAAAGGCAAGACCAGTGTCAAAAAGGAATAGGAGAAGTCTTTAGAAGACAGACGTTGGCATAATAATTCTCAAGTACAGCTACCGGGAGCATCATGTGCACCCGTCACACAACATACTACTTGGCTATATTTTGACATCAGCTGTCAAACCGTGACCATGCTATTTAACAACTACTGCTCTCATAGGTGTGCAAAGACACCAAATGACATTTGGAGTGAGATGAGATACGTAGCCCTGAAATGACAGATTGCGCAGAAGTGAAAACTAGGCTTAGATATTGAGAGGGAGAAAACACGGGGGTACAAAACACCCTCCCCGTTCACTCTGTCTCCAGGTTCCTCCTAGATCAAGTCACTTCATTATTATTCAGCCCATTTTTCCATCACAAGCATCACGTGCATCACATGCATTCCAATTCCTGTGCAATCATAAATTAGTACCCCGAAAGAAGATCAAGCAGCAGCAGATTCATAAGAAGGAATTTCAGGACTAAGCTACTTGCATTAAAGGAATGAATTCCACAGTCATCCCAAGGTTCTTGCGTGAATAGTTGTTTTGTAACCTCAACTCGCCGCATCCTCTCTGAGGTATATTGGATGGAGAAGAATGCCACTTACTCCGCTGCAGCCTTCTTTCCTCACACTGAGTGCTTCAGCTCTACTGATGGCAGTGCTTCCTCCCACGCTTCTTTCTCTCTCCATCCCTTAACGTGTTTCTTGTGTCAGCTCACCAGACACACCATTTATCCAGCTACATACTGCTTTATTTATTCCTAATTTAGATAAGAATAAATAACTCTAAGCTTGAAGGCACAGAAACAAATAGGTCATCATGAGAAGGTACAAGCAATAGAAAGGTAGAGGTCACAACACTTGAAAAGTAGGGCACTCGGATACAGTGGGGCATGAAGGGAAACAAAGACTTTAACTTGGAATATAAATGCAACATAGCACATGAAAAATTCAGTTCGATATTCATATCAACCCCCAGATTTTGAATAGTTGCCACCAATACTTTGATGACCCACCAGTAAAAATTTCCTAAACATTATAAATTTCAGCTTGATACTGTGCCTTACTTACACTAAACAGCACTTACAAAACCAGGGTCACAATTGCACAATGTAACTTATAAAGCTGTATGACTCCAGTATCAATCATCATACCGAACACAGGATTATCTAACCAATACGTGTCTTAAGGGGTGATTGGTTAGGACGTAGGTAGTAAGAGGAGGTAATGAAGAGCGAGCCTCAGAACAAGAGATTTACACCACTACCAGAAGACAGACAGGTTTCTATCACTGGAGATTGTGTGAAGGCCAACAGGGCTGTTCTGTGATGAATCCAAAGAACAGATTTTGGAGAACTTGCTTCCCTGAGATGTGGATCTGACATATGGAAGACAATCAAGTAAAACCAGAGAAAATGTGGTGACTGGACCTCCCACTGAAACAAACGACAATGCAAAATTATTGCTGGAACAGATCAAGAGTAACTATATCATGTTCTAGGTTATTTAAATAGAGTCTCACATTCTTCAGCTTAGAGTACCTTAAAAAGGAGAATTAAGCTTCAAAGATTACTAGCTCTTACTTTCAATTTAGAATAATTTTAAGATACTCAGCCACTGAAATGTATTAGAAAAAAACCACCTCTGGAGACAGAACTTTACTACAGTATCTGGAGAAATAATCTTCAACAACTAATGCCACCAAAATCTACAGAAGAAATTTAAACTAAAAATGATGGCAGAAATTGGGAGAAGCTTCTGTAATGTTCATAGTTCATTTGGTTACCATAGATGAATGGGAAAAAAAATCAGGTAAGCAAGGATACAGAAATACATAGATGTATGTTAATGAGTAGATGGACACAAGGTTTAAAAAAAAAAATAGTAGTAATTAAATACAGCAGCCAGGCAATGAAGGTAACAATAGGGCCATTCCTAACACAACTGAGGTGCTATGCATGATTTAAAAAAAAAAAAAAGGCAAAAAATGGAGGCCTAAAACATGAAACCTCTCATTATAGGGATAACAGAAACACAGTGGAATAGTAAGTAATACCAAAAGCATTCATGTTCAGGAAAGAAACACAAACATGCTAAGCTATACTTGTACAAGGACAAGACAAAATAGAGGAACAGAAGGGACATTATGAATAAAGCATCATCTAAGTCAACTTTTGAGAAAAAATGGTTTTACTTGGGTATTTCTGGGACCTTACTAGAAATCAACTGGATAAGATTTGGATATGAATAAAGATTGCTATAAGATAAGTCTTAGTATTATCACTAGAAAGTGTATCAATATGAATGGAATTTATTCTCTCAGATTTAGACTGAAGAACAAATGCTAATAATAGGAGGCAGTCCTCCTTCAAAATGATAGCTGACGGATTTTTTCGTAAGATGAATAAAAGGCAAAAAGAATATAAGTTTAGTTTTGCTAACTAATGAATATACTACAGGAGAGCGAACAGAAAATCAGTAAACTTAGATACAATGACTTCAAGTTAATTCTATTTAAATTATTCAGAAAAATAAATGGAATATGTTTGCAATTAAGATTCACAATTCCAAAATGGAAAACTTTGCTATACTATTGAACCAAGGTGGCTCATTGAACTGGCTAGTCCAATAATCAAACATAGTTTTCTGAAATGCCTTAAAATTAAAAAAAAAAAAAAAAGTAAAAGCATCTGAATTCTAAAGTGAAGTACTAAAAAAAAATCTCTTAGGAACTCCAGAACTAACAGAATAACTACCTCAAATGGAGAGTCAATAAGACAGCATCTGTAGTTTACATATTTGGTCTTTGGAATTTAACTAATGTCAATTAGCAAGTTAGGATTCTAAATACCAGTTAGCAGCTAGGCCTGGACCAAACCTAAGCGCACCTCTGTTCTTGAGCTTTTGTGTTTAGCATATTTGGGCCTTGCTTTGTTACTCTTGAAGTGCCTCTTGTCATAAAATGTTATGCTTTGAAGTCTGTCACTGGTTTTGGAAGATAATTCATTTTTGTATAAATGAATTTGTTTCTCCACCTTTGGCATTGGGAAGGGACCAGCTCAGACTCGTTTCAAAGCAAGTGCACCTTGACTGGTCGGAATATAATTAGTATCTTAAGCATTCCCAAGGATTAAATTTCAAAGCTTTCGCATTACTCACAGCAATTAAGATTGCACCAAGTAAGTTTTATAGTGTTAGCTCTAACTCTCTAATTAGTGATTTAAAAACAGACATATTTTACATTGTCTTGCCTTTCCATATGGCCAAATATATAAAGCACAACATTTTAGTCCAAACAAAAGCTTTTTTACAAACAATCAGTATGCCAAATGTAATGTTAAAGGAACTTGTTATTTTTCTCCAAGAGAAGAACACGGAGATACAGTGACTCGACAGTCACTTTTACTGAAGCCCTATTCCACTGTGAAAACTGTACAGTCTACAGCATCTTAAATGAATCATAACATAGCTTACATCTTTAATGCCTGATCACAGTGCCAGAAGAGTTCAAAGAGCCCTTACTAAAACCAGCAGTAGAATACGATGGTTGCACAAGCCACCGAAGTACCTGCTTTGTAGCCAGAAGTAATTATGTTCATCTGCTAATCTCTTCTGGAGAAGCCCAGTCTAACAGGCAGAGATCACATCTATCAGATAAGAGCTCCATGCAAGACACAGGGGCTGCTGCTTTTCTTGAAAACACAGCTAAAAGACAAAATAGCATTTTTTGTCTGTGACGGTGCAACGTACATGCATTACACCCTTTGGAATAAAAAATGTCAGTGTTGGAAATGCATACCGAGGATAGGGAATAACTGTATTTACTTCCTTCCTCTGCTTCAGCGAGCGCAAATCTACATGTCGAGGTCACATCACAGCTATGAGGTTCTTGACTTTCACCAGCTCAGGAACCTCAGGTTTAAGAAACCATTATTATAAGGCCAGATAACCAGTTGCCTCTGTGGACCTTGCTTCTACTCCCCGCTCCTCTTAAAATAATGATGGAACGAGACAGGATCTTGAACCTTGACCTGAACTGTGCAATATGTCTTACTTCAAAAGGCTATGAGTTAATGCTGTTCAGCTAGTTTAAATCAGTACAAAGTATTTCAGGTAGATAGCATTCAAGAGCTATAACCACGTGATACGGATTTAAACCTGGAAGCATGCGTAATGGAGCTTTTCTTTTGGAATTTCACAGCACTAGATCCAAGCAAGCATGTGCAACCTGCAACTTCCCGTAAAACAAATAGCAGCAAGAGGTCTTACTGAAACAATTACTGTCTACTTTCAAACCAGAGAGGAAAAGCACATCCGGGGGGAAAAAAAAACAAGTAGGAAAAACACAGACAGAACTATGTACCTTACTCTTATCTAATATCCTCAAACGGCTAAACTGCTTGTTGCAGCTTACCAAAATGAGTCCCAGCCTGAGCTACAAGGCTTACATTTTATTCAGGTGGTTACCGTTTGGGAAGTTGTAAATATTCTGTTCTCTATGGCTTATAAGGGAGCACACTAAGCAGCCTTAAAACATAAAAGTTGCTGCCAGCAAAGTCAGGAAGAGAATTGTGAGTCTTTGTATTACCACAAAAAAAAAAAAAAAAAAAAAAAAAAAACCATATGCCATTATCAATTATACCAAAACCTCAAATTATAAGTGTGGAAAATAAATTTGGAACATCAAGATGAGATGGTTGGAAGAATTTTACTGCTCCCTTTTTAATTTTTCATTATGGTCACACACTTCACCTTCTTGTATCTGGGGTTACTTTGCTTCTAACCCAAAAATCATTTGTGCGCATTAGCAAGGTGAAAAGATTCCAGTCTCTCCCAGAAGCTCCTATTCACAAGTGTATTTGGTCCTCATTAATTTAAACCTCCAATCACCTCTAGAAAAAACGATTTAGAATACCTAGCTTTCTAAGTGCCCAAATGTAATAAAAAGTAATCATTATACCACAGCATAAAATACTTAACATTTATTTTGAGCTGTGTACACTACGTGTTTTCTTGTAATTTTTTCATATATAAGGTTGTTTTACCCACTCGGTTCATCTACCAGGTCACATCTGTGTAACAGTACCAAAGCCATACTCCAGTAACATCTGCGCATACTGAAAAACAGCAAAAGCCTTTTTCTGTCAATATTCTCATGTATGGGATAAGCACTTATATCACTATTACCATCTGTATTACCCACACTCATGGAAGCGTAAGGCAAAAAAGCCTGCTATGTAAAATGAAACACATCTTTCTTATGGAACAAGATGGGAATAAGGAATTTTTTTTTTTCTCACAGTGAATTAATTGCACCATATTCCTGCCTAATCTAACATTACTGCAATTACTGCAGGAGTGGATTTGACCATTTATTAGCAAAAATGCCTAAGACTTACTAAATGCATCGTTTGAACACATTGGCAGGAAAAAAAAAATTATGTGAGAATATTTCAAGATATCCTTCCATTTTCATAATTGAGCAGTCTCCCTTTCCACAAGGTAAGAGGTTTTAATTTTTAAGACTCAAAAATCCAATTTTTCAGAAACAAAATTCTGGACACACTAACATTGCAGTGTTGTGACAGTTAAGAGCTGTAATGCATTAACCACGATGTGACCCATCCTGCTGCCCCCCATCCAACCCGCTCCGAAGTGCTACTGTTATACAACGATCCCTTAAAATCCCCTGATTTTATATTGTAACAATGATAAGGAAAGAATATCCTCTATTTTAGTGCAAGTCCTTTATGCATTACAAGGATTAAAGGCATTTCACTGCCTTTCTTCTGTCATCCTAACTGGGCTGACATTATTACATATAAAGTTCAGGTACTCCCTACCCTCTAACGATGTTGTATCACATCTACCACAGAAATTAAACCGTATTTCTCAGGAAACAGCAATGGCTACTTTCAAGCTAAGGCTACCTTCAAATGCTAACCTTAAGCAGTGTAACAATCTATTATTTCCAAACAGGAACTTTAGACAAAAAAACTCATGGTATCACCAAATAGAGGACAGTAAATTCGGAACATCTACTGTGGGTTTACCACCTTTTTGTTTCAATGGATAGTTTTAGGTCCTATGTTAATTTATTATAGGTAACTTTGAAATGCCAAGGGAAGGGAGCTGGTATTTGCAGAACTGGACAGGAGTTAAATTTATTTTCGTATGTTTCTAAAAGAGTGCTTTGTGTTAACTTTCTTTGCAAAAATTAACATTCCATGAAATGGAGGAGCAGTTCTCAAAAGAATACATCACAATGGTGGTCACTTTTCTACTTCATAGCCAGCTGTACTACGTTTCTGGTTCCTGCTGCAACTTTACTTAAAACACATTTCCTAATTATAAAAAACTTAAACACGTGAAGAAAGTCCTCCTCGCTATGTTTCCACGTAGGCCTCTGTGGGTTCCTCCGAGGGACCCCTCCCTAGGGCACAGCACCCCACAGGCACCGCTCCCGCCTTTGCCCTCGGAACTGAACTCCTCTGGAAGAGAGCACTCAGGGAACCGGATCAGCGGCTAAGGAGAAGAACAGTCCCTGTGGCAGCACCTCTGCCGTGACCTGCAAGCACCGACAGCCTGTTCCGTACCTACGTCGCCGCAGAAGGGGCAGCGGCAGGGAGGGCGCATTAACGCACGGCGTTTGCGGAGCCTCCTGAGGGCACCGGCCCTGCCACCCGCGGCTCCGCGCCCCCCCGGCCCCGGGGCAGGCCACCGCCCCCCAGCACCACCCGCCCAGCTCGGAGCCGACTCGAGCAGCCGCCGCGGCCCGGCTCCATTTCCAGCGGCAGGTGGAGAGCTGCTGCTGCTGCCGGCGGCGGCGGCAGGCGGCGCGGCTGAGGCGGCCGCGGCCCTCGGCCGCCCTTCCCCGCCGCGCCCGGGCCCCGCCGCGGAGCCGCCCTCCCCCCCGAGCCCCGCGGCGGGGAGCAGACCACCCCGGCCCCGCTCCGGCTCTGCCGCCCGCGGAAGGGCCGCGGGCTGGGGGTGCCGGCGGCCGGGGCCGCCCCCCGCCCCCAGGGCCGCCGGGCCGCGGGCGCGGCCGGGGAGGAGGGAGGGGGTGGGGAAGAGGAAGGGGGGGAAGAAGCGGGCCCTTACGCGCGGGCGCGCGCGGGGGGAGGGCGGCGGGTTATTTACAGCCCGGCTGCTAATTGGGGAAGCGGGATAACGCGGCCCGCGGAGCGCGGCACCTGCCGCCAGCACTCACCCCATCCCGCGGCGCGGCGCCGGCCCCTTTAAAACCGCAGGAGACCCCTCCCTCCGGCCCTCCTCCCCTCCCGCCGGCAGCCCCCCCAGCCCGCCAATCGGCGGCGGCGGCGCAAGCGGGGCTGCCGGCAGCCAATCGGCGGGCCGCTTAGTGACCGGAGGGGAGGCGAGGAGGCAAGATGGCGGCGGCGGGCGAGGCGCCGGGCGCCTCCGTGGCTCCCTTGCAGCCGGAGGCGGCGGCCGCCGCCGTGGTGCTGCCGGAGCGGCTGCAGCGGCGGGAAGCGGAGCGGCAGCAGGGCGTGGAGCGGCAGCGGCAGAAGAAGGAGGCGCAGGTGGTGAAGGAGGAGCAGAGCGAGTTCTTCGTCGCCGCCTTCGCCCGGGAGCGAGAGGCCGTGGAGGCGCTGCTGGCGGCGGGGCCGCTGGAGGAGGCGGCCGCCCGCCTGCAGGGGCTGCAGAAGCTGCTGACCGAGAGCGTGCGGTTCCTGGCGCCCTACGAGGTGCGGCAGGGGCAGGAGGCCGTGGCCCGGCTCCAGGGGGACCTGGCGGCCCGGCGCCAGCAGCTGCAGCCCAAGAAGAAGTTCGCCTTCCGGGCCCTCAAGAAAGAAGCGGCTCCGGGCAGCGAGCCGCGCCCCGCCGAGCCCGCCCGGCCCGCGGCCGCCGCGCCGGACCCCGGCCCCGCCGAGGGGGAGCCGGGCGGGCCGCCGCTGTGCGGGTTCAGCGGCGCCGAGGACGAGGAGCTGGAGCTCGGCCCCGCCGAGCTGCTGCAGCGCGACGTGGTGCTGTGCGGGCTGCGCGGCTGCCGGGTGCGGCTCCGCGGCAACGCCAACACGCTGCGGGTGCGGGACTGCCGGGGCTGCACCGTCCTCTGCGGGCCCGTTTCCACCTCCGCCCTGGTGGATGGCTGCAGCGACTGTCTGCTGGTGCTGGCCTGCCAGCAGCTCCGCACCCATCGCACCCGCGACAGCCGGTTCTACGTGCAGGTGACCAGCCGGGCCGTAATCGAGGACTGCACCCGGGTCTCCTTCGCCCCCTACGCCTGGAGCTACCCTGGGATCGAGAGGGATTTCGAGTCGTCCGGGCTCGACAGGAGCAGAAACAACTGGAACCTGGTGGATGACTTCGACTGGCTGGCGACTGACAAGCCTTCGCCCAACTGGAGCCTGATCCCTGCAGAGGAAAGAATCACCTGCTGGGACTGACCGCGGAGGCAGCTCGGTGCTGAGCAACAAATCCTGGTGTAAACGCATTGATTCATAAACTGTGGGACTTCATCCCTGATATGCCATTAAATGATTCCATTTGGTATTTAAATTGTGAATTACAATGTACGGCTGGATTTTCTTTAACTGAAGAATACCAGTCAAATATAGTTTACTGTTCTTACACTAGTTGCTGCTACAGTCTTTATGTATCACTGTGGAATTTGCCAGCTATTGCTGTACCTCATTGCTGAATTTTTCTAATGAAGGTGGGGCAAGGGGCACTAATGCAGAAACAACAGTGAGCCTCTGTTAAAGCTGTTGTGCTGCTTTCACGCACAGGCAGAATCTGAATTAGCTGCAAGTAGTACATGCTGAACTGGAATGGAAAGAGCAAATACCAAATTTTTCATATTTTTGTGGTTTTCAAGAGGCAGGTGACAATGGTATACTATATCTTATGGGGAGTACAGGAGAGGACTTCCGTGAGGTAATGGGGAGCAATGAAAGCTGTAAGTTGTCTTTATTTAGGCTTTTATTTCAAGTGAGATAAGTCTAAAGGAAAAAAGTCTCCTAATGAATGCTTAATACTCTCCTAATATATTAATGATTGTTTGAAATTAACAAACTTATAGAGGCTATATAAATACTAAACCTTCACAATCTGAAGATATGTGAAAGAATGCTTCTTCTGTAAACAGTTTTAGCTTGAATAAAGTGTGTACTTTGAGTGTACTTTTGGGGGCATACAGTGAGTGGTACAGAAGCTAGGTAAACTGCTCTGCTGCAGTCTGAAACTTCAGGGAAGAGATGTTCAGGTATGTCCTACTAGTTGTGTCATCTGTCTGCCAGACAACACTAGGCTTTGTGGTGCTGTGATCTGAATTTACAGCACCCTGCTACCGCGGAAGTGCAGAGTTGACAGGGAGTCAGTAAAATAGGAAGATGAAGCACTGTGTTCCTGTTCCAAAATTGCATGTTATCTTGCATAAAGTGCACAGTAATATATGTCCCATTTCTTCACTCCTGCTAAATAAAAAAGTAGCAACATTATGGAATACACTGTTTTTACAGTACCTTCTTAGTGGTGGTAAAGTGACCACTATCCATACCTAAAGTGTACATAGTAGTTCTAGGTTTCCAAAGCTACTCCTTAACTTGTGACATTTTACAAGAAATCATTGTTTGTCTCACATAAGAATCAGGTTCGAGTTGTACTTTAAAACTGCAAAATATGTATGCTGCCTTGTTATCATATATGTGCCTCTAACAGAAAATTAATACTAGCTGAACTAACAAAGACTGCATCATTGCTGTAAGTACTTGAAACTTCACTTGAGTACTTGACTGGTTTTGAACAGAGAAACTTCTTACCCAGGTTGTTTTCAGCATATTTAATTTAAAAGGGGAGGGGGGGAAGGGAATTTCTATATAGTCTTCACAACTTTGTTTTGTTTACTTCTGTTAATGTATACTTTTTCACTGAATTGGGTTTCACATTTCAAATATATTTGGTTTGAATTGTTTCAGTTGTCCCTCTACTAATGATTCTTCTTTGCATTGACAGCATCATAAAATGATTTAAAGAAAACACCCTTAGTCTTGCTTTAATGTACTTAATTTTTAGTATCTGTTGTTAAAGGGGTGCGATCAGATGAGGATCTCAAGTATCTGAATTTTAACACATCCGTCTTAGTAGAGAACCTGATTTTGTAGTTAATCTTTCTTCCCCCCATACGCTGCTGATAGCGACAAATCAGTCCCCTTAACATCCTCTAGTCCTGGGATTGCAAGCTCTTCAGCCTGTAAAAAACTAGAGAAATGCCTTTGTTCTGCTGGCCGAAAGCTATGAACATTTAAGTTTACTTACTATGGTGATGGACACTGGCAAACCTAGAAACAGAGATACCGCTGCTAGGCTTTAGCGGGTATCGGAGATGCGCGCTTCTCAACACACTTCACACTGGCATGGAAGTGTATTCTGTGGTAGCTGTTGGTCCATAGCATGCCCGCTCCTGCCTGAATAAACAGAGCATGAGTCGAACCAAGGAAATTTAGACTTCATTTTCAGTCTGAAAATGCTTCCTTAGTGAGCTTTTTCAGAGGTCCGTTATTGACATCCTAGTTCCCAATGTTAGTGTGTCATCACACACACCCCCCCCCCAAGAATACTTAACTTTTATCAAACCAAAATTATCAGGTAATACTCTTCAGGAATATGACTTTAGAAGAGACCGATAAAGGTTTTCCAGACAATTACTTTTCCTTAAAGATTTATCATTACCTTTGTAATACAAAATAGGTAAGTGAATCTTGGTCTCAAGCGTGACATGACACAAGAAAATTCAATCTGAGAACAAGTCTGAAAAAGTTTGGTCAGGCAAATTTTTATGTGATTTATAGTTCTAAATATGTACCTTCATATATACACACACACACACACAGTTGCATGTTTCCACGCATCTTTTTAAAATGTTAATTTCCTAGGAGAAATTCAAAACTATTTTAAAACAGAAGTATGTTATGTTAATAGTAAGGTAGTATGTGAACACAAGTTATGCACTGGAAAAGGTTTGCTAGCATATTCATAGGCTCTGTCAGTATAGAAATTGCAGCTTTTTCAGGTCTGGAAGAAAGAAAAACACCTAAGCATTTCTATCTAATTAGTTATTTTAACAACACTATTGATAATATTTTTTTTATTAAAAATACATCTGGCAAAGGGAGTCACAATTAGCATAAGCACTAGCAGGCTGTCGCCTCTGTGCCCCAGAAGAAACAACTCCTCCTGACAGCAGCAGTGCAGACAGCTGACGGTGGCTCGCCTGTGCTGTAACCCCCAGCGTTCCGCAGGCCCGGCCAGGGAGGAAAAAAGGAAAATGCCACGCGAGTGAGAAAACACTGGCTGATATTCCATAAGTAGAGCCATTCATTTGAGAATCCATTTTCCAGTCAAATCTAGTGGAAAGTGGTAACTCAGATGTACTGGGAATTATATACTCGTTAAATTTTTACAAAAGTATTTAAAAGCATGGTAGGTATAAGTATGTGTGTGTGTATAGATATATAAAAAAATGTTTTACAGGGTAGTTATACGTATATTAATCTGCATTTTAAATTTCTCAGCTATTTCTTAAACTAATTTCTTAGCATCTATTTTCTTAGATGAAAAAAAAATTCTTTTTATGTTGACACAACGTTTTGGAAATAAGATGTTGGGGATACTTTGGCAGGTCTAGACTATGGAGTTGTCTAGATTATTTCATTGGAACTACTTACAGAGTGAATCCTAAACACAGAGAGACTAAAAGTCTAGTCCGCAGTGTTTGTAACTTCATCATATTTCTTTACCTTTTGCCTCAACTGACAAGGCATCAGAAAAAATGGCTTCCTGGCTGCAGGTAAGCCTTAAGCTGTTTGTTCAAGAGGTTGAAAACATATCTTACGTATGGAAGAGATGAAATAGGTTCACTGAGAGCGTCTGGTTTCGACAAGTGAGGAATTTTGTGCTATTTTGTCTCTAAATGACCTGGTGATGGAGCACCTCATACATCACACTGAAGCAACCCCCCTTCAAAGAGAGTAAGGAGTGCGTCATGCCATGCCCTGAGCTGCCAGCGGCAAGTGGCCGGGCTCCTGAATTCCTTCTGAAGCTTGCCACTGAGAAATACTCAGAGGGAAGGTTGGGCAGAGTTCGTGCCGCAGCTGGTTTGAGGAGATGTGCCAGGCTGCCACTGTTCTCCTGGGTCAAGGAGACTTGCGATGCCAGCCTGGTCAGAGCCGCTTTGTCTCTCTGCTAATCGCAGCTTGGAGAAAGGAGGGCAGCACATGCTCGGTTTCTTCCCTCGGAGCGATAAGCAATGCTGACATGAAGAAAACGCCTGGCAGCTGCTTCTGGGCCAGGAGCCAGGATTGCTTTGTGTCTAACCTGCTAGGGAGAGCTTGCAAAAATCCCCTTCCCCAGAGACCCATGGGGGAAGAGGTGCTTTGTTCAGGAGGCTTTGTGCAAGCTGAGCAAGGTTTCATGGCTGAGCGGGTAGCAGGTAACATCAGGCTCATAGTCGTGCCTCAGGGAGGGCAGAAGCAGTCAGGACTGCTGTGAAAACAAGCTGGTTTCAAGCTACCTCGCCTAGTAGCAAGATGGAGGACTAAAAGCATGATGCAAGGGAGAAAACTATTCAAAGGAGCCTGTTGAATGACCATGTTCAGGGACAGTAATTCCCCGACCGGTTAAGAGCCCCACCAGCCTCGCTTTGCCCCCTCCTGCAGCAGTTTGTCAGTGTGACCCCCGTGGTGGCTCGATTCACGTAAGCTGCATAACGCAAGACAAGCAAAGTCTCCTCAAGAACTCTAGCTTTGGTTTGCACCTCATTGTCACCCAAATAACCAAGGAACTTCTTTAAAAAAAAAAAAACACATACCCTAAAGAAATTAATAATGCTAGGCATCAGAAGGAGCCAAAAAACAAATGCCTGCCAGGGACATGGTTGTGAAGATGTTACAAGGATAACAGAAACATCAGCACCATAAACTACATGCAAATTGGTCCTGAACAGAGGGCTAACTGGAAGAAAGTTTATAAAAACAGTGCAGAGCATTGAGGTATGGAACCATTTTGCACAGGGAGTCACAAGAGCAAACTCTTGGTTTAACCATTTTCGAAAGACAGCCTGGTTGGACAGCCCTCCTCCAGCTGACAGCCTTACCGAAATCTTTAAAGCCAGTGAAACATCCTTAGTTCACCACAGCGCTGTTACTCAACTTTTTAAAGCTCATATGTGTCTGTGAATGAAATAAAATAGTTTGATGCAAAAATACACCACAGCAAACCCACAGAAGAAAACTGAGGCCATTCTTCAGCACCACACAGAGCTTTGAGCGTTAGCATTTGCGGAGGCTGTGAGAGGTAGCACGGACCACAGCTTGCCGCCAGAGAAGCAGCTGAGCGCCTTGCTGCTGCTGCTGCCAGCGAGGCCACCATCTCACCTGGAGGTCTGGCCCGAGAGGGGCCGACCCCCTCGGTTCCCGCTGGAGTCCGGACATTTCCCTCTGTCTGCACCTGCTTCTCTGAATACCAGGAAGAAAAATGAAGCTCTTTTTGCATTCGCTCTTTATCCAGCCTTGTTTCATTTGAATAGATTCTGGTGTCGGCTCTAGCAAAATTGTTGTGTGAAAAAACAGGTAAGAAATGCATGCATAAGACAATTTCTTGTACTGTTATGCAGTATATTTTTGAGGGATTTTTTTTTTTTAAGTTTCTTTCTATTTAAGCAATAGCTATATTTAGACAAAGATCAAATCTCAGTGGCTTTACCTGGAATTGCTTCAGGTGTTACAAAATACTTAGAATTTCTTCAGTGGAAGGAGTTTTTGTGAATAGATACAATCCTTCCCCCGCCCTTCATATACATTCTACTTCTGTCTTTCAAGTGGATTTCTCCCAGCATATGAGTGGGATCCGAGGGCACACTTGTTGGATTTGAGAACTGTATGCGGACAAGCACATTTCTTTACCTCCTTTATGCATCATTCTTTTGCTGCTCAGCTCTGCCCCCTTACCTCCTACTTTCCATCAGGCTCCCCCCACTTCTTGTGGCTATGGCTTTCTTTCGATGCAGCATTCCTATTACGGCAATCAGATCTGCACGAGAGAGCTCATAGCCTGTACTCTACTAAAAAGCCAATTTCATCATATAAAGGGAAAGAAATGAATAGCAAGAAAAAAAAAAAAAATCTGTGCGACTTGTGGAATTTCAGCATTCACATTGTGATCTGATTTATCTGACTTACTTGAGGATCCATCTGTTGTGCTGAGATGTTTTCCAGCAGTAATGACTATTGTGAGCCTTTTGTAAGCTTCTTTCAGTTCCCAACAGATTTCTTTCCTGTTTCTGCAAGTACAAACATTGATTTATAACTCTTATTCTTTCAGCGGTGAGCACTACACCCTAGGCACCACAGTAATACAAATAAATACTCATAATGAGCATCTCGGGGGTCAAAGAAAAAATGTGTTTTCTGAACACATTACCCATACCGTGGATAAGGATGGCTGAAACGCTGGCAACTACCCAGAGCAAAACCGTGCTTAAACCCCCACAGTACGTGCTGGTGTAGTTGAGGAGCCACGGGGTCCAGTGGATCAGATTGCCCTTCCCAGGGCAGGCAGCAGCCTCAGCAGTGAATTTAGCAACTTGCCTCTGTTTCCAGCCTCAGGACCTGCAGGTACCTCACATGCCACAACCACAGTAGCCTACCAAGTTACTTGTGTGCGTAAGTGGGGAAAAAGAGAGAGTCATAAATCAGAGTTTTCTCCACCTGTAACCATACGATGCAGTGCAGCCATTTTATCACGTTGTTCCTCAGGAGTGTCCCTGTACACACCACAGTTACAAATGCAAGCCAAACCATAAACTACAGTGCATAAACAAACCTCTTATCTCTACACAATAACTTCCCATCATAGGTAAAACCAGACACCTTCATCCTTGCTATGAAGCCTAACCACTTCTAAGGAAAGAACAGAAAAAAGAACCCAAGAAAGCCACATGTTTCATATCAGAGCAGCGTGAAAGAAAGATTGGGCCAGGAAATTATTTTTATTACCAACTAAGAGCACTTCCATAGTTTAGGCACATAGGATATACCTACATAAAGGGAAATCACCTTTTATATGTCATATTCCTGAAGACAAAAGGATCATAGCTGGTCCAGGACTGGGCAGCAGACTGTATAGCAAATACCATGTTTTTAACGTTTGCTTTAAAACCAACTTTTCCCTCCCTCCTAGCATTAACTGGTAAGTTTGTGGGTTATGTTTAGGTTAGCAGGCATAGCTTTTGGGAAAGGTATCAGTATTGTATCGTTATCCATAGAAATTATAATTTTTTAACAGTATTTTGACTTTGAACACATTCACGGTGAGTTCTAGCAGATCATGGCAGGGCGATTGGAACCGGGTGACCTTTAAGGTCCCTTCCAACCCAAACCATTCTATGAATATTTCATTCTACCATTTTTTCTCCAAAATGGCATATGAATTATATATTTGAGCTAACATGCAACCTCTGAGGAGACCATTAACTCAAACATCCTTGCTGCAATTAGCTTTTGTTTGCTATGGATCAGTTTCAATATTTTCTGTTCAAAGTAGAACACAGTAGTAAGTCTGCCCAATTAAAGGTGAATCCCAGCCAAGATAAAGATCTGTAAGAAAAGCAGATGCCAGGCAAAACCAGGTTTCTTTTTTGTACTGTCCATACCCCACAACACTTCTCGATGATTCCCCATACCCTTTTTCTTCCTTAGGTTGCTCTGCTTGAGACAGCCCTCGGCTGATCAGTTTGTGCTGAAGCTCGCCCAGGGCTTGTCAGCTCTCTGTCTGGGATAAGCGGGAAGCATTAACCCTCAACTTTTAAAAGCATTAACTTCTTTTTTTTTTTTTTGAAGGAAGCATCAGAGTATAGCAGAGTTAACTAGATAGGTGCATAGTTTTTGCCACTGGAAGTCCGCAGCTGGTACTGAACCATTGAAACTACTTAAATAAACAGCAGATTTCCAAATCTGGGTTGTTTTGGTTGTGTTGATTGCTCTCCGCAATGACTTTAAAGGTACCACCTGAAGTCTTGAAAGTGTAATTAGTACCTGAGTGTCCCTTCCTGAGCATCAGGTGAATCACTGATCATCTCCCAGAAAACACTATTTAGGAGTGATTTATTAGGACCCCTCCTGTTACCTTTGTTTAAGGAGCAGAGTAAATTTGGAGGAATCAATGAGCCCTGAAGCATATGCTGCATGTTCTATTTCACTATTTTTATTCCTAAATTAACAGGAAACACCCTAGTGTATACAACGACATGGTTTTGCTGCATCAGATTTATCATGGACATCTGAATGTTAAATTATTAAGGTAGCGGGTATTCAGACTGTCATCTGTGCTCCTGAATACAAACTTCCCTATATCTGGAGCAGCACCAGGCTTACATCTGCTGTGGGCAGGTTTACTATTTCTTGTCCTATGAATTGCACTGCAGAACATATTTCACTGTATATCCTCAGACCCACAGACCTGATAGAAAATTCTTTTTCACTTTAACTAGAGTTTCACTCTGTTATCACTGACAAGAAAGGAAATAGTTTCAAGTTCATTTATCTAAAATTAACTTCAGGCTGTGAGATAAATACACCCTCCAACCTGTCTCGTGTTTCCTAGCTGAGCCCTGGAGGAGTCAGTGAAATGTAGTAACATGCACTGCATGGTTATGGGATATTTTGCTGAGAAGCCAGGAGAGATGTTATTTCAGTGCTATGGCTTTTTGCACAAAAATATTTAACAGGCTCTCCCAAGAAACAGCACTTTTCAGCCACTTTGTGGCAAGCAGAGAAGAGCCCCTGATGGATAATTGCTTTCCTCCTTTCCTCTTACACACTCACCCTTCACCTGCAAGGGCAGCAGCAATGCTAACAACCAGGCCTGCTTTAAGAAAATCCCCATTACTAGCTGCTCTCCGGGTCACTGCAATAGCACCCAGATGGGCCAGGAAAGGTCCACCACAAAAACCTTGTACTTCATGCAGGAAAAAGGAGCAGCTTGATAGCCTCTGTCTTTACTGAAGAGACCCCCGGCATCCCGGGATCTCAAACAGTAACTGAGCTGCATTTGCAGTACCACACAGCAACAGACCACCAAAATGCTATTTTTCAGTGCATTTTTTTAAATTTATTGTTATTATTTTTCACACTTGCCTTCCTCCTGGGCAGGTCCCTTCACCGGCGGACGGGTGCACCATGCCGCTGGCAGCCACCAGAGGATGCCCCCAGGGCACTCGGGCAGCAGCAAACAGGCCAGGTTGGCTCAGGTCAGGTCAGGGCAGAGCCTCCTGGTCCCTCTCCTGGGGCTGCTCCTTTCTCACCTGTGGCGTTGGCACCCACACCCTCACACACCTGCAGGTTAATTTTGCATTGCTTGAGGTTGCCCGAGGTTAATTTTGCATTGCCCTGGCAGGTGGTGAGCCAGTGCAGGACTTTCCCAATAGTTCTGAACCTCTGTGGGGCAGGGGGGGAGCAGGAGGTGATATTTCAAAGCAAGTAAAACTCCTAAAGCACTGGAAAGAGCAAAAGCCCAGCATCCATGCTTGCCTGAAGCGGCTGTGCGGCATAAGGAGGAAGGCCACTGCTGAAGGAGGGGTTTCATCCCTCCTTTTCTGCCTGCTATCGCATGAAAGTGGAGCCGGGCTGCAGGTCCCTCGGCAGACCCTGAGGACCCCAGGAGTGCATCCCAGGCACTGGCTGGTGACAGCGGCCCAAGGGTCCTTCCCCAGCCGCTGGGTCAAATTCCTCCCTGGTGTAAGCTCGCGGGTCTCCTTGGGCAGCCCTGCTTCCCTCCCTGGCCCCGTGATTATCCAGTAAGCTGCTCATGTCAGCTCGCTTTTTACAAAAGCGTCTCTAGATTTCAGGCTGGGGTTTATTTATTGAGTTTCTCTGAACTTTTCCTTTCTCCTTCCCTCCTGCCAAGGCCTGGAGATGGTACAAGCCCTGGAAGTAAATAGAAAATGCCAAGCTTAGGTTTTTTAGATCACTGTAAACTACCCGCTTATCTGCTTCCAGAACACATAAGCCAGGGGATGTCATCTCGGGACAACACAGAAGGATAAGGACTAGAAAGGTGGTTTTGGCTGTAGATATCAATAAATCAGGATCACGTAGGGGAAGTATATTTTTGTATTCAAGCAGCCTTTTTTAATCTTGGAGCCATCTTCCTTTTTCCTCAAAGGATCCATATTCTTCTGGCAACAAAGATCTTTTTGTATCTCTGGGTTTTCACATTCTGCCCAGCAGCCTAAAGCACAAATCTACTAAATAGTAAAGTGAGGGATTATTTCCACTCATCTGTTGACAGACATTTCTCCAAATTGGATCAAATGATTAAAGGTATTAGAATGACGTCTTGCAGATCCAGATCAAATCATTCGAAACCTTGAGACTGTTTCTCCTTTGCTTGGAAGGAACCACCAGAAATAGTTGTAGGTGCTAATTACCCTTTATTCTCACTAATGTGAAATTGTTAATTTGGATCTTTGAATATTTTACTTGCTTGAATCCTAACCAGGGGAGCTTAAGATGGAAGGACCGTGCAGTGGCTCGCTTCCCGCCGTGCCGTTCGGGGTCTCTTCCAACGCCTGAATGGTTCTTCCTCGAGTCGCTTACGCCAAGAAGAGGGGTCCAGGTTGCGAAATCTTCCTACATCTCACATTACGAAGATGGCACTGCTGAAAGTCAAATTCAACCAGAAGAAACGAGTAAAACTAGCGCAGGGACTATGGCTCATGAACTGGTTTTCAGTGTTTGCTGGAATCCTTGTTTTTAGCATGGGGTTGTTCCTCAAAATTGAGCTCCGGAAGCGAAGCGAAGTGATGGACAATTCTGAAAGCCACTTTGTGCCCAATTCTTTGATATTGATGGGTATATTATCCTGCGCCTTCAATGGTTTTGCTGGCAAAATTTGTTACGATTCTCTGGATCCCGCTAAATTTGCCAAGTGGAAGCCTTTGCTGAAACCTTACCTGGCACTATGTTTCTTCTTTAACATACTCATTTTTTTCGTTGCTCTGATTTGCTTTCTCATGCGGGGCTCTCTGGAGAGCACGCTGGCCCAAGGGCTCAAGAACGGCATGAAGTTCTACCGGGACACAGACACCCCCGGAAGATGCTTCATGAAGAAGACCATCGACATGCTCCAAATTGAGTTCAAATGCTGTGGGAACAACGGCTTCAAAGATTGGTTTGAAATTCAGTGGATCAGCAACAGATATCTGGACTTCAGCTCCAAAGAAGTAAAAGAGTAAGTGACTTTGTGGGGTTTGTATCACATAGTATCGTTCTTTGATCAGTATTATATTAAAGAAATGTACATCACAACAGGCACTGTCTGGAGGGGGTTTTGTATTTTCTCTGCTCTTGCTTAATAAGCATCCCAAATGTTCAGCTAGATTGCTTCTTCCCCTGACAAATTCCTCTAACGTTTTCCAGAACATATAATATAAAGCACCAAAATACAAATCTCACTCTTACACAGTGTGATGTAAACAGACTTAAAATATTATTTTTTAATGCCTTTTACCTTTTATAAACCCATTATTACCCCACGCATACCTACTCCCAAAATCAGCAGGAAAGTATCAGAACTTCACTATTCCTAAAGCAGATTTCAATGATGTGACTTATTAAGTTCATAAAAAAAAAAAATCCCTGGGTATATACTGCTGACACCACTTTTAAAACTCCACTTTAGATATTGGCAATTAATCAGTCTCATGGAAACAAACAGAAACAGTAATGCTTTAGCAATAACTAACTCATGTGTTTTAAATTCTTAAGATTTAGAGTTTTATTTTTGTATTCACTCAATGGATTGCTTCAGCACTGTGACACTATTGAGCCATCGACACCCGCTGACATTCCTAGTGTCCCTTGTAGCCAAATGCATTTTATGTTCTCTCCTGTATAAAAACATGTTCACTGTATATACTTGTGCCTAATTTTTATAAACCTCACATGAAAACAGCACTAGTTTCCTCTATACAAGCCAGAACAGGTTGTTGACCAGAAACACTTTAATGGCTCTGATGTCAGTGCCCAAAGAGGCAGTAATCTCAAAATCAGGTTAGGCGCAATAAGCGCAAGTAAAAAATAAACATGAGAACAAATGAACTTTTGAAATAGAAAAATGAGCATTGAAAATAAATACCCACAATGTTTTAAAAAATTAAGCATCGCGGGAAGAGATTGTTATTCAGAGTTCTTTCTTTGGGAATGTCATTCATTACCGTTCATACTCTGTGGTTACACAAAGGGTCTTGTGAAATGGAAGCAATCTGCCTTTTAAATATACTGCCTATGTTAAAAATGTCTGAAGTAGTTTTCAAAAAGCTTTGTGTATCTCTTGGGATCCCTGCCTGACTGTGTAAATGGTATTTCACTCGTGTGTCTCTCTGCATATTGTTTTGACGTGTTGGGTGGTCTGGTTGTTTTTGCAATTCTGAACTAGGACTTTATAGTGAAAACTGTTACAGGCTTAACCTATTGCACTGCGGGGTTATAACAAATACATTCGCCATTTAATAAGGGAGTATTTGCATTGCGAAGGTATGCCCGTGGGTATAACTAACTACTTGGAAACATAGTAAGTTCACCTTGCCAGCATTATATGGAGATTTGCGAGCTGTAACTTAATCCAGCAGCAGTGGAAGGGCAAAGCACAAAGGGAAAACAAGGTTATGTTGTCCTTAATAAATGATGTCTCGTTTGGGACTGAGACTCAGGGCAATTTCTTTGTTCTACTGAGGCAGGAAATAGGGCATTAAAAATCCACAAATGGATGTTAATGAGCGAATTCAAAGCTTGAACTACGCGGTGGTGCACAATCTCTGCTCACATTCCTGGTGGGATATTCTGGCCCCTTTGAAGTCAATAGCAAAATTCTCCTTCATTCCAGGGAAGGTGGGAGTCCGTCCTCCGCAATGTGATTTTTATATTATTTGTAGAGCGAAGGCCTGATCCAATCTCTCTGAAACTGGTGGAGCATTTACACATCAATGGGAATTAGACCCAACTCAGAGCACACTTTACATCTAGAGACAAAACCTCAACTGCATTTGGCATTTAAATATATTTAGGTCATGACTGCAAAGTGGAATTTTGCTTCACCAGGCTGTTGCAATCACTTCTCTCTCTATGACACAACTTTAAAATATCCATATAGAAAGCTACAAGCACCTCTCAGAATTTTGCACCTTTCTAGATCACCGGGGCTCTCCATTCTGTCATTTTCTAAGCAAAATGGCATTTGTTAGAGTTGCAGTCCTCTTATTATAGTCTTTTTTTGCAGTGCCAGTGGAACTATTTGCCTTCTAAATATCTATCATCTAAATATCTCATAAGGCACCAGACTAAATGGGTGTTTATGGAGAGCAACCACAGTCGCAAGTGAATAATAGGTGGGGAGCTCCTGCAAGGACTTCAGAAATTTTTCAACATCCTGTTGCTGAAGCACATCATTGCATGTTTTAATTACTGGCTACCTTCCCAAGCCAAGAACAAATGCACAACCCCTTCCTGGAGCTATCATCATCAAAGAGAAGCTATTAGGTTTGCTGGATCAATGATCTAGCTGGATATGGTGGGTCCTAAGGCTGTTGTGGGTCCTTTTCCAAGCTCAGATCGCCTCCAACATCTCCTTTCCACCCTAACTATGCTGTGATCACTCTTTTCTGACTACCCCTCCTGACATTTCTCTCTGCCATTTGCTTTTCTTAAAAATTAATTTCTTTGAAGAAGTGACCTGAGAGGGCGCGTTTCCATCATGAAGAGTTAATTACAGATTCAGTGTAGCTTTGACATAGAAAAGGATTTCAGAGAGGAAAAACACCCAGAACAAACACTGCTATATAAACAGGGGATGAGGAGAAATGGCACGGCCAGGAGGCACGGTGGAAAATCTGGGTTGCCTTTGCTTTCCTTTCTCGTGCAATTTTGCTCTGGTGTGTCTTTATACGTGTGCGTGTGTATACTCATGCTCCCTTCTGCCCTTGCCCACAGTCGGATCAAAAGCAACGTGGACGGAAGGTACTTGGTGGACGGCGTCCCTTTCAGCTGCTGCAACCCCAGCTCCCCGAGACCCTGCATCCAGTACCAGGTCACCAACAACTCGGCTCACTACAGCTACGACTACCAAACGGAGGAGCTCAACCTCTGGCGTCGTGGCTGCCGTGAAGCCCTCCTGCATTACTACAGCAGCATGATGAGCTCTATGGGTGCCGTTGTCCTCCTCGTCTGGCTTTTTGAGGTAACCCTCTCCCCTCCGCCCCGCTTTTCTGAAGCACCAGCTCCAGAGGGACAGAGCATTTTTCAGCATGGACTTTCGAGTTAAAGGTCAGATCTATTTAAAATAAATCATCCGCCGCCATTCTTTGGCTGAGAAAACATCTAATAGTGAACGGTCGGTCTCTTCTCCCTAGTAACAAGCGATAGGACGAGAGGAAATGGCCTCAAGCTGCGCCAGGGGAGGTTTAGGTTGGATATGAGGAAAAACTTCTTCACCGAAAGGGCAGTCAGGCACTGGAACAGGCTGCCCAGGGAAGTGGTTGAGTCCCCATCCCTGGAGGTATTTAAGACAGGTAGATGTGGTGCTTAGGGACATGGTTTAGTGGTGGACTTGGCAGTGCTGGGTTAACAGTTGGACTCGATGATCTTAAGGGTCTTTTCCAACCTTAAGGATTCTATGATTCTATCTGTGTAACGCCTGAAAGATCCCAGGCTGGAGACACAGCTGGGCAGCATAGGGTGGGTGTTAGATTGCAGCCCCCCCCTTCAGAGCAAGGGGGCAGAGCCTCGAGCATCCGACAGCAGGAGGGAAAAAGGGACTGATTTTCTGCCAAATGCAGGGTGCTGAGCAGGGAAGAGCATGCGAGGGCTCAGCTATGCAGATGCATTAATTTTACGTGTGTCGCCATTAGTGGGGAACGAAAAGAACACAAAGCAGTGCATCAGAAAGAGACGGCAGTAATTTGTGGGACAGAAAGTGCAATTAAGGGGTTTATGTGCTGATGAAAATAAAACCTAGAGCCATGCACATTGTCCAGCTTCAGGGCAGCATTTGGTTTAAGGTCCTTCATCAGCTCCATCAATGGTTTTGGTCACAAGAAGTGGTTTAGGTGAAGCAGATGGATTAATTTTATTTTATTCTGCTTCCCAAAACCACCATGCATATGCAAATAGGTGCAGATACCGCCCAGTGCAGGTGTATGTGGGCACCATAACCTGAAGTGCAGCTTTCCTGCTAAAATACCGTTCATTCGATGCAAGGAACACATGTCCTTCTGCCTCTGGGAGATGGCCAATTTTCTAGCCGGGTTGTTTAATCAATGCTAATACGCAGGGAGCGTGGGCTGGCAGTGGCACGAGGGCCAGCGCGTGAGGTGCAGGATGCAGAGGCAGGGCAGGACGGGATGGCACACGGGGAGGGTGCAGCTCACCGCGACACGGAGTGCAGCAGACCCTTTCTAACCCCCGAAATGCTGCTGTAAATGGCATTGCCTATTTAAAAAAGCCAGCTTTTTTAAAACTTAGATCAACGCAACTTAAAAAAAGATGCATTATATTTTGATACAAGCACTGGGCAACACCCTTTCAGGAGTGAAGATGCTTTTTAGAAAATAAACACCCACCCAAATAATCTATGAACTGGAAAAATAATATCATAAAGTTACTTCGTGTTGTGTTATTTTAAAAGCAACTACTCTGCATGGCTGAGAAAGGTACTACCTCCTTGTAGCACTGTTATTCTGGTAAGAAAAGAAAGAGGAGCTCATGTCTCAGCCCAGATTCAAATGAGTTCTTGAAGAGAGGGGAATTTCAGCTCTATATGAAAATCAGAAGGAAATTCAAAAACTCAAGGGAAAAATGCCCAGAAATACTAAATGCCAGCTGTGAAAAATCACGACTAGGAACCCGTAACATACCTCTGCTCACTTGCAGGAGATTAATGACAGTGATACGTTAACATTAATAGCAGAGATGAAAATACAGTATTTTATTTCTAACTCTCCAAAGTACACCTGGGTAGTATTTTCAATCTGTGGCGTAATGAGAAATACGATCTTCTCTTTTTTTCTTCATCGTTTTCAAAATAAAAGGTGAGATTTTTCTCGGGTAATCAGAGGACTCTCAGGGCAAAGCTTTAAAGAAATATCACAATCCTGGGTTATATTAATTTGCCCTCCTGAATATTTATGACTTGCCTGATATTGTACCATAAAGGGTCCAGATTTGGGTCTCAAACTCCCTCCACTTTTAAGGCAAACTTTGAAGGGAGGAAGCAAGGCAGGAAGCAGAGATTCATTTAGTCTCCCTTGAAATAGAACCACTTTCTTTAAATTGCAGTCAGGGTAGGAAACAATTTTATACCGAGCAGGAGCACAGCAGAGGTCCCGACTGCTGGCCAAGGTAAGATTTCGGACAGGCCAGGGTGCGACCCGGCAGGGAGTCAGCGTGCTGGCTCAGCGCTTCTCGTTTGCCCTTGGACCGGCTTGCTGAGAAGTTACAGAAAAGCGCAAAAGCACAGGAGCGCCCTGGTTCGCTTCGCGCCTGGAGCCGCCGTAAACTCAAGCCAGCAGCACGGCCACGGCGCCTCCCAGCAAAGCCCTTCTGGGGGCCAGGGCCGGACTCTTCCAGCTGGGCTGCTGGTATTGACCTGGGGGAAGTGGGACAGAGCGCGGAGGGAAACACTAATCGCAGCTGGGACTTCGAGCTGTAGAAAAACGTAACGTGCCAAATTGGTGTAGGGACCTCAGGGAAGACCATTTAGGTTTAGCATTTCCATATCAGGTGCAAGGAAGAATGAACCTATTTTGAAGTATTAAAACTTCTATTTGAAAAAAATGCAGTGTGTCATATTTTCTGGAAATATATTATTATCCACATGCTGCTTTTACTAGCAAAAGCTGTAGGCTTCCCAGGAGTGACAACCAGTCAAGAGGGTGACAAAAAAAGATCACACCCTGCTCTAGCTAAGCCGCCTCAGGCTAAACCCAGGCAAACAGATGGGCTTCGCTGCAGAAGGTCAAGCAGAGCAAGCCTGGCTGTCTTCTTGACCTGCCTCAGCCAGCGAAGAGGAAATGGGGGGTTCAAGGGTGCCCTGAATAGGGCATTTCAGAAGGAAGGGAGGGCAGCAGCCAGTTCCCGAGATGCTCCAGATCCTTCACCTGTATAAACACGTG
This sequence comes from Platalea leucorodia, assembly GCF_965183815.1. Lineage (NCBI taxonomy): Eukaryota > Metazoa > Chordata > Aves > Pelecaniformes > Threskiornithidae > Platalea > Platalea leucorodia. Next base: position 27,712,662 of record NC_138825.1, on the reverse strand, counting down.
GCTCTCGATAGGTCACAGCTACTGCGATGGCTGAGACCCTGAGATTCGTCTCACATGTGGTGCCTCAGAGGGAGCCCAGCGCTGAGCTGCAGGAGGTGGGAACCCAGGAGAGTGACGAGACACGAGCGGGAGGTGCATTGCGCATCGTGCGCTGGAGAGCAGCCTCTCCGATGCATTCAACATTAGGAGTGAACTCCCGATAACCTTCAAAAGCAGCCCACAAGCAGCCGGGGAACAGGGACCCTGCAGAAAGGCACAGTTTGCTCTGCCAGCGCAGAGCGAGGGGCTGAGCATGCTGTGGTGCAGGGGGATGCACCAGCCCAGCCTGGCCATGCCCAGCCCCAGAGAAACACTGTGGCCTTGTTCTTCCTAACACTTCAAAGTTGCTGTAAAACGGCAAGAGGTTTCATCACAGTTTGTCCTTTGGGCAGGGGAAATCATCCCTCAGTGAGACTGGACTAGCTGTGGGACCCTGATGCCCAGGCCTTCTCTGCTGGATTGTGATTAAGCACGGGTCTACAACTCAGAGCCATAGACTGGTTGAGGTTGGAAGGGACTCTGGAGGTCATTCAGTCCAACCCCTCCTGCTCAAGCAGGGTCACATGGAGCCGGTTGCCCAAGACCATGTCCAGACAGCTTTCGAATACCTCCAAAGAGGGAGACTCCACCACTTCTCTGGGCAACCTGTGCCAGCACTCAGTCACCCTCACAGTGAAAAACTGATTCCTGATGTTCAAACAGCAGCTCCTATGTTTGTGCCCACGGCCTCTTGTCCTGTCACTGGGCACCACCGGAAAGAGCCTGGCTCCATCTTCTTTGTACTCTCCCTTCAGGTATTTGTACACGTTGATGAGATCGCCCTAAGCCTCCTCTTCTTCAGGCTGAGCAGTCCCACTTCTCTCAGCTTTTCATCATAGGAAAGGTGCTCCAGCCCCTTCATCATCTCAGTGGCCCTTCGTTGGACCCTCTCCAGTATGTCCATGTTTCTCTTGTACTGGGGAGCCCAGAACTGGACACAGCACTGCAACTGTGGCCTCACCAGTGCTGAGTAGAGAGGAAGGATCACCTCCCTCGACCTGCCAGCAATGCTTTGTCTAAAGCAGCCCAGGATACCATTAGCCTTCTTTGCCGCAAGGGCACATTGCTGGCTCACGTTCAACTTCGTGTCCACCAAGACCCCCGGGCCCTTTACTGCCAAGCTGCTTTCAGCTGGTCACCGCCCAGCTTGTACTGGTGCATGGGGTTGCTCCTTCCCCGGTGCAGGACTTTGCACTTCTGCTTGTTGAACTTCATGAGGCTCCTGTCAGTCCCTTTCTCTAGCCTGTCTAGGTCCCTCAAAGTATCTCTACAAAGCTGAAGCGTGCTGAGGCATTAACATACATTTTTGAGGCAGCAGACACATCCAGCTGCCTTCCATAATTTTCCTGATAATATGATTTATGTATTGCATGCAGCTCTAAGTGTCCTGACCAGGACTTGCATATGGAGAGATGGGGCTATTGGAAAGCTGCCTGCATTAAAGGGTCTGGATAAATAATTTACAACACAAATTACTTCAGCAAAACTGATAGTCCAAGGCTTTATGCTATCATATAGGAGATACAGACTAATTTGCCAGATGATAGTTGCCTTCAGCTTCCTGGACTCTTCTCATCCAGCAGAGAAGGCAGGCTCAGGTCAGAGGAGGCAAGGAGAGCCTTTACATTTTGCATTGCTTTTAACAAATCTCAACCCCAAGGACTCAAAATCTTTCCGAGCAAGATTTTTAAGAAAATGAGGTCTTAAACTGAGAGAAATTGTCACAGAATCTCATCTGAGGGCAGGTCAGCTGCTCCCTTCTGCACAGGCACCTTCCTTTTTTAAAGCACGACCATATTTAATGACACAGAGCCATCCAGGAAGCCTGTAAGTACGGCTAATTTTGCTATCAAATAGTGGGACTTAGTAAGTCAGTCACAAAAAAAAGCTCCTGCTGACATACAGTGAGGTAGCACAAGTAGAGAGCAACATGGAGGCCATCTTTTGTGTCTAGTCCTATTAATCTTTACCTGCAACAGCCATTAATAGGAAAGCTATTAGTCCTGTGACTGATAGCAGCAAAACTGGGGCTCAGATTGAAAGGAAGATGTAAAGGGCTTTAAATCCCAAGACTAGCGTAATGTGATTTGTCGCTTCTTGTAACCTTTATAGGATAGTGTTTCAACTGATTTAAGTCATCATAGTACTGGGTAGATCCACAACAAAATGAGACTATTTCCAGATTCAAGGCCATTAAAACTTCTTTGAGGACCAAGGTGCTGCAAGTCACATGCTCCTCTGTTGAACAGGATGAAAATTTGCTTTTGGATATGAAACATTTGATGAAGCTTGCTTGTTTGACCAATGTTTTTTGCTTTCTGGTCTTGAGTGAAGGCAAAGAAACATCAACATCTGAAAATTCTGAGGGTAACCAGTGGTTACCCGTTAGTCTTCCAAGAGTTTGGAGACACTGATCGTACACAAGCAGGATGACCAGGGTAGATGATAGGCTAATGAATGGTCCACAGAAGCCCATGCTTGGGCAGTCCCATGAGTCCAAAAGCCAGATGTGAATTTTGCAATTGACCATGCTACATCGCTGAATCCTAACTTCAAATCTGCCCAGCTGCCCAATGCTGTAATCCTGCATGACGGTTTGCAAGCTTGCTCCATCTCTAGTTCAAAAGCCCCAACAGAGAGCAGCACCTTGCAGGTCGGGGGCAGCTCTTCGTGGGCCTCAGCTGTGCCACCAGGTAAGCAACACACAGGGATGCCGACTTCTTTAACCATTAGGGTTTACGAAAACCAGAGGTAATCACTTCCTTGGGAATTTGGATAGGGTAGCAGAGGCATTGTATTTCCCTGACAGAACAAATACTATGAGGTCGTTAACAACAGTAAGTGGTCTTGATATTAGCTTTACCTAGCACATGAAAGACTAAACTAGTCTTTTGCTTCCCTATCCTGACCACCTGCTCTACCACCTCATCAAGCTGGCTCTTCTGGGCACTGCCTTTTCTTTCTTTCTTTCTCTACTTTGCAGATCAATCACTTTTCTTCATAAGCACCATAAGAGGTCAGATTGTTCTCAATGAAGTTAGAAGGCAGGAGACTGGCTAAAAACATTCTCTCTGGAGGCAGGTTTGGGGTGTTGCAGGTGTCAAGGGTGTTACACCAGCATAGTACAATATAAAGAGTCTCAGTCAGGGCTGCTGGGACTGGTAAATATTTTATCAGGAATAGAAATTTGTTTTAGATGGAACCAGTGAGAGATACAGATCACCATCTGCCTTGGCTTCCTTATTTGCACATACCTACATACAAACAAAACCAGAATTTGAAGCAGACAAGCTGATGGCTCAAATCCTAATGTTGCTCTGTTCTGCACAGACGCCAATTCATGAATATCTCCTTGATCAGATCAACGTACTTGCCAAACGTATTAAGGTCAATATGAAGTAAAAATATTGAGAGTTAAAATTAAGTTGATGGTGGCAGAGCACGTTGTTGCACATATAAACGGCTTTATATACATTAGTGCACAGGAGCAGAGGTTTCATTAAAATTGCTCAGGAGGTGCCCACCCTGCGACGGGGTCCGTGGAAAGCCCCCCCTGTGCACATGGCCGCTGAAAGCCACTGTTTCACAGCAGGCAGCATGTACGTCCTTCCCAAGTTGATGCATCCACTCACTGCTTATCCACTGTCACCGCACTCTGATTTCAGACCTCCGCCTTCTCCTTTCCTACTTGAGAAGAGACATTTTCCTCCTGCCAGCTCCCCCCCGCCCCGCTGGCCATCCAAGGGGAAGGCTGCTCAGGATCTCCTCTCCTTTGGAGGATTCCCGCAGCCCTTAAGCTATATCTGTTTGGTGCTTTTGGCATTTTGTTCATGCCACCAGCCCGGGCTGCTGATAGCAGAGGACGGTGGAGACGTGGACAAAGGTATAAAGGTTTGCCTGATGCTCTCTGTTTTTTCCATTGCATGGCACAGATGTCAGTGATGGTTGGCTTGCGTCTTCTGCACACCTCTCTGGAAAGCATCGCAAATCCTGAAGACCCCGAATGTGAAAGCGAAGGCTGGATCCTGGAGAACAGCCTGAAGGACACTATGAAGTCCATGCTGGAGCATTTGAAAAAGATTGGTAAGTTCAATCAGGTGGAAGCAGATGCCGAAGGGGCCGAAGGAGAGGAAGGTGGGAAGACTCCAGCCATCACAACGGTCAGTTGAGCTTCTAATTGATGTGGACTTTTTATCAGAGAGGAATAAAAAAACCTGATATTTGTGAATATCTAAGTTTTAAAGGCTATCTATCAACCATCAGACTACACATTTCTGCGCATGCTGTTTTTGGTATTATGGGAGTATACAACATAGTGCACCTTGGGATAATACCTTTATCCACAAAGCGAGTACACCATATTCATAACTTCTGGGGGAAATGACCCCATTAGGACTTGCAATATTCACATGTTCCCTTATCAGGGATAGTTACTTTAAAAAAAAAAAAAAAAATTGCTGGCATCACACGGCGATCCATTCCATCTTATTTTGAAATTAAAAGCGGGATTTGAAAAGTTAATATTTTTGCTCAGGTTGTTTTATCAGCATTATTTATGTACTTCAACTTTTAAAGACAAACAGATCTGTTTTCTGGAGAGTAACATGTTAGAAGTCAAAGGAAGAAGGATTTCCAGAATTGTATATAATTTAGTATACAGGTATTTTGACAAACTTCTCATATAATGTGATTTTTGTTAATGTGCTAAGCAATGGTATTTTCTGCTGTATTCTTAAGGTTACATAGAACAAAATGCAAACTTATGCTGAAAATTTATGTACTAAGCAAAAATTGTAATTTAAAGAAACAGCACAAGCATCATGAAAACAACATTAAGGTAAGATTTATGGGTTTTGTTTCTCAGGGTTTTTTTCAGCCTGTATAACTTGAATGAGTGTGTTGTAGACTTATGCTTCACCTTGTATTTAAACAAGCAGAAGCTTAGGAGATTCCTCTTGTAGTGGGTAGAATTAACGCTATGAGCATGTGCCAGTTATGGTTATTCTGGACATTTTAAAAAGTATGTAATCCCATAGCTCGCTCCAGAATATTCAAGCCCAACTATTTTTAAGACAAGAAAAAAACAAAAAAACCCAAAACAAAACAGACTGCTTAGAACTGACACTTTAAATGTTTTCCAGGGTCCTAGCAAATGGATACCATTCATCCGCAAATACATCAAGCCTCAAACTTTGAGGCCAGGGAGAAGTAAGTTTAAATCAATCCCCAGTGTGCAAATTTTGCAAGTTTTATTTTTCTTTATCAGTGATTGGGTACCCTTCATTATATCTTTTAAGTCAAAGTGAAGGCACGTTTTGCATATGCTGCGTCTCTCCAAACACGCTGTCATAGCTGCAGGACCCTGGTCGCATAGGCAAAGTTGGAATAAGAAATGGAGTGAGTTTGCTGTGGTGCATGGCCTCTAGTAAGGGAACAGGGCATCATCCTGAGTTTATCTGCAGCTGCCAGGCAAATTCAGCTAAAGGGAAAGAAACCCGAGAGAGAAAGAAACCCCCAAGCCCCTGCACAAACAATGGCAGACAGCTCAGTCCCTCAGCTACGAGCCAGGCACCACACTTATTCTTACCCCGGCTGTGCAAAACCTCTGCTTCTCTGGGGTGTACCTGGGAGAGTTTTCTCAGCGGGTCCCTTCCACCGGGCTGGTGGCCGGTCTTCAAATGAAGCCACGTTTGCAGCTGCCTGACCATTGCAGAGCCCGTTGGCTTTCATTTTTAATCACTTGTGCACTTGCCCCAGCAGCACTCAGCTCCTCCGGCTTTTGTTCAGACTCCCTCTAGGGTGGACAGACCAGTTCACAGCGGGACAGGTAGGGACGTGTCTGTACATCAGGCCGTATCTGTATCTCGGTGGCCAGGCTGTTTCAGGCCATCTGCATGCAAGGTTTGATTTTGATGGGTATTTGTGGCATCCTTTCACTTTTTCAAAGCTGGTCAAAGCTTTTAACTTTAGTTTCAATAATGAATTTAGTGACAATAATGAATTAAAACGTCAACTCCGTTCTTTTGTGCGTAAGACTGACTAGGAAAAGGGGAACTAATGTAAAAGCCAACTTGCTATTCACCACAGCCTATCGTCTATTGCTTTGCTGAGGGACACTCTGCATGGCAGAACTGTACAAACCAGACCAACTCCTTCCTTCTCATAAGACATGGCTACGACCGGCTGCTCCTCTCAGCCGGTCCCTTAGGGAAGAACAGGATTGTGGATGGCGCGCAACGTGGCCACGCATATCAGAGAAGAGCTTCTTGGAGGAGTCAAATACGCATAGGAGCTGCATTACAAGGATTAATTACAGTTTTTCCTTGTGAGGCCTCAGTGTGCTGTGATCTATACTGGTTACTTGACTAGACATCTGATTTTTCAAAGAGATCTAGATTTATTGCTGCCCTAGAAATCAGGCTTAGGCCATTGCTTTAGACAGGACTCTCCAATTATTTGTGGTCTCTATTTTTTTTTTTTCCAGTCTATTGCTAGAGCAACATAACAAATTGTCAAATTATTCTTTCAACACCACATTGGAGAAGCCAGTTCCCAGAGCAAGGGTTTCACGGTATTAGATAGGTAGAGAGACCATCTGAGAATGGTCTATTTATGAAGAACAGTACTGGAATCGGGGTTTCGTACAAATAAGAACAAATAGTGGATATGATAATGCTGTCTAAAATAAAGTCTCCTGGTTAATGAAGATCTTTGTAACATCTTATGATTACTACAGGATTGTAATATGACTGCTTTGTAAAATATTACATGTAATATATCATTCGTCCAATCTTAAATATACTTTCTTGTGACATCGCAAATGCTGTTCTAGATAAAGATATCTCTGCTGCCTGCAAGTGTAAATCTAGGTATTAAAAATTACATTGCAAGTAAAGACCTCTTTAAAGAAAATGTTTAAATATATACGATTTAATACAGATTTCTTTAATTTGCATTACTGCTGACTTTTTGCTTCTGAATTCATTTTTTGGACCCATTTTATGCGTTCCTATAGATGGGAAGCTTTTTCCCCCTCTATGTAATGCTCTGAGAGAAAGGAACCCTTCCTCTTCTCCTGTGCCCAGCTAAGCTCAGGATTTGCAAACAGACCCCCAAATCACTTTCCTTTTCCTAGAAACAGAATTTGCTGGACCATTTTAGTAGTATCCTCTTGTAGCACATAGGAATTGCAACATCTTCATAGGCCTTAGCTTCCAGAAGTGCTCAACAAGTGAAACCACCAGCATCCTCAGGATCTTTGGCGATCAGCTAAACTGTGTGTATAACCTCTTTTTTCCCCACTGAAATCTAACTTGCAACAGACATTCAAAAGAAAGCATTGTTGTTATTTTAAATTTAAGTAGTACAGCTCACGTAGTCAAAGCTGCCTGCAGCAATCCAACAACTCCCAGAGCTGTGCCCTGATTTTCAAACTAATAAACTTCAGAAGGATGGGAGCTTAATTCATACAAACCAGGCCACTTCTTTTTAGGTAACTCCATATGGATTACTGGCTTAAATCCAAGTACACAGATCTGAGAGCCAGCCCAAAGCCTTGAAGTGCCAACTTTTAAGAAATATAGTTTGGTTTTTTTAAAAGAAATGACAGAAAGTGCACTATTTTACTGGTGACATTTATTTGAAGGGGCACAGAACATTCACTAAAGTGCTTTAAAGGAGGAAATATAAACAGGTCCCTTAAAGCTATTAATTCCTAAGTAGCCTTAATACAATTGATAAGATTAGCCTCCATGCATTACATGAGCTTGGACATTTTATAATACCAGCCAAATGCATGTGTGCAGCTTAGCAAAGGGCAAGGGAATGCTATATCGGGCTTGTAGGCACCACGCACTAACTAATGGTCAGGGAAGGTTTTCAAGGCTGATATAGAGAAAAAAGGGTCCCAGCAAAACACTTACTTATTTCCACTTGACTTGTTTGTTATGGAAAAAACCAAACACTGCTCTTGCCATAATCAACATAAAATGGGGACGGATCACAAATGCTTATTAAAAAAAAAAAAATAAAGAGCATTATTAGAGATTAGTTAATTAAGAGATAAGGCCAGAAAAATAGAATGGTGCCATGTGATAACAGCCCCCTGCGGGGAGACGAAGGCTTAGGCAAATTTATTTCTGGTAACAGGAGTGCAGCTATCTCAATGAAATCTGAAGTAATGCGTACGTGTAACTTTTTTTTTTTTTTAAATTATATCAGACCTATAGTGTTCACTGACTGACTGAAACACTGAAGTAGTAAAATACCTCTCTCAAAGCACCCACGTTTGCTGATCCTGCGTCATTTTACAGGTATTACTGAATTTTGACCCAAAGCACATTTGTGAGGTGGGAAAGCTGGAGGAAACCCTGGCCTGGAGCTCAGCTTTGTGGGCACCACCTCTGCAGCACCCTTCCCCGGGGAACGCACCCCCGTTTCGCAGCCTCCCCCTCGGGCGCGGTGCTGGAGGCAGGGCTGAGCCGGGCTCCCACCTCCCACCCCACCGGCCCCTTCCAAAGCAACGCACACAGAACAAGTCTTGCCTGATTAACCTGTTTCTGCTAAAAAAGAAGGATAGTGAGTCAACTACTAAGGTGCATTTCCATAGTTTGTTCTCAAAGCCAATTTTTCCAGAGCAAAGGGTGGTGCAGGAATCAGAGGGGCCAGGGAAACTCGGCAAAACAAGGACCAAAGGGCAGGTCTGCAGCCTGTCATCTGGTGAAGTCACATCGCTTCACGAGGCAAGCAAGCCTCCACGCGTTTTACATCACATTCCCAGGCAAAACAGGGTCAAACATCACAAATCAGAAATGGGGAGACCTGGGCACGTGAAAATCGGTAAGGCACAACACCAGCTGGGGTGGGGGGGCAATGAAAGGAGGAGACCAAAGCGTTGGCTTCCAAGCAGCGAAGTAGAAAGCATTAAGTTTTAGGCGGACAATTCCCCAGACTGACAGTCTTGTTAAGAGGGTGAAAGTGAAGTTTAATTCTTGAAAAAAGACCATAGAAATCCCTTTGAAATACGTGACGATACAGAATTTACCAGCAGCATCAAAGAACCACCATCCCTCCCAGCTGTGCCCCCCTCCCAGCTGGAGCCACACCAACCCGCTCTCCGGCCGGGCAGTAACATCAGCACACGCAAACTGGAAGAAGATCGCTGGCTGCACACATCTGTTCCAAGCCACACATCGTCCCCAAATGCAGGGTTTTCCTTTTAAGAATGGCTTTTTGCCCTCCCGACCGCCCAAGTAACCTGTTCGGAGGGTAGCACTGCCTTAGACACACGCTTTTTCAAATGGGTTTGAGTTTTCCATCTACACACGTGTTTTCTCTGACACGAATAAACTAAGGTTAAAGATGAAGAAAACCACAGGCGGAAAATACAAACAAGGACAAGGTGAATTCACAAGTTCTTATGAATGAATCTTTCATTAATTATAAAAATTAATCAAGAGCAGAAGTAACATTGATTCTGTAATATTGCTGTAGGCATATGTTAAGTAAATTATGACAGCATTTCTTATTTTCATCCCAGAATTTTAAGTGTAATTAGGTCCTAAATTTTACATTTATTCTCTACTTGTCTAAGTTTGTTTTTTTTTAAAAATTTTAGAGTAATATAGAATATTCTTGAGATTAGGTATTGTTAAAAATGGATTAAAATCATTTCAGGAAGCATTTTATTGAGGAATAAACTCACAATGCTGTATCTAGATTTCAAATAGTTACTACCGCAACACGTCCCCAACTCCAGCGGGACAAAATGACTTTCTGTCCCCTTCCTCTTTGCAAGCTGGTGCTCAGCCAGACATGCTGCTCACGCAGGTACGCATTCCCAGTGCCACAAACCCTGCTCAAATATTTCACAGCTAGGTCTCTGCCACTGGTGAAGACTTACAAGTGGGTCCTGAAGCTCTGAGAGCAGGGAACAACCCCATCCTTCTTCCACTACAATCGCTACCACTGCAGCCCTGCCAAACGGCGCGCGCCTCGCTAGTCGTGCCTGGAGCAGGGCTTCCCACCCTGAGCACGCGTTACGCTCCAGTGCAATGAAGCAACCATGTTTGTTCTTGGGTTTGCTGCCTTAGACGGATGCAACACCTTTCGACACCTGCATAACTTTCATTCCACATCAGCCCAACCATTTGAAATGCTACCTGCACTGAAGTGTTTTATTTAAATATCTTGCATATGTCGATATTAACAGTGGTTACGCCCTGGCCTCCCAGCTGAACGCTGTCTGCTTCTGCATGCTCCAAGTGCCACACATGCTGCTATCACATAGCATTTATCTCTCCATTAAATAAAAAAAAACACTCAAAATTTCTTATTTTCAGCTCCATCCTGTTCAAGCTGATAGTAGAGATAGAGGGGAGCTTAAAGCCTGCATTGAGTATACAGAAAAAGAAAATGCAATGCAAAGTACTTTGTTTCAGAGTTCATGCAACCTTCTGAGCATTCAGCTCCTACAGCATTTTATGAATTACCAAAACTTGACATGGAAAGATTTAAAACGCACAGATAAGATGCCTGACTAGTTCAACAGCATTAAATGGATGCCCAACAATGACTGCAAATTTTTTATTCTTCTTCCCAGTGTACTTTGTGCCAAATTGCACATTTGTTTCAAAAGACTCTGATGCAATCATTGCAAGAAAACACAGGCTCTTTAGAGCTGTCTTTATGGGGAACAAATGCTTCCCCTCTATGCAGGCATCTCTGGTTAGAAGACATCAGTGAATTACATCAGTGAACATATTGCTGATCTCCTTGCCTTTGTTATTTTTATATAACCTTTTCTCCAATTTATTAAAACGCTTTAGCATCCTCCATGTTTAAAGTACTGCAAGTGCAGAAATATGTTCCACACATTATTCCTCAAATACGGGGTTGATTTCAAATCAACACCTTGGTTTTATAAGTCACTGAAACGTCTCGCAGGTGTCTACACAGATGCCATCGCTAACCTGAGCTCAGCTGTCCCACCCTGCCCGGGGCTGTCTAGCCAGTCTGCCTTTCCTTCCAGGATCCTACGCAAAGAACAAGCTGGAAAACTTACCACCTCCGAGCTCATGCTGTCTGGAAAGAGACTGCGAAATATATATTCAGAAACTGATGAAAAAGTAACATTTAATCATTGCTGTCATGGAGACGAAGATCAGTACTTGCCATTTCTTAGCTCCTACACCTGGCGCGCTGCAGAAACTCCTCATGCTCTCCCTCTCCTTTTTTCTCTCCAAGAGAAGAGTGTTTGACAAATCTCTCCATCAAGACATAAAGATATAATATTTGGGCATCTAATGTTTGCATGCCAGGAGAGGCGGAAAGGTGGCAGAACCAGCAGGATACTCAGACAAAACATGACACCACCACAGTTAGTGCTGCATCCCCGTGGGTATAAAAAAACCTTTCCAAAAGCCGGTTTGCCATCACCAACCAAGGGGTACATAGGGAGGAGGTGGCAGCCACTGCTCCTGTCCTCTGTGGCGCATAGTCCTGGCCAGATCACTTGGACACACACGTCCCGGTGCCTGTGGGTGTAAGTGTGCAGGTGGATACTATGAACTTAGAAAGTTAAATAAGATCAAATCACCTTCCATAAGGTCTCAAGCTGAAGCAATAAGATATTTAATATGAGGCTTCTACCCATAAATACCTGGGCACTTCTTAGGGCCAGCCGGTGATAAGGTGTACTGAACAGCATCGAAACATTCCCTACGTGATCAGAGGGTTACAACACAGATTCAATGCCTCACATCCACAAGCCCCTGCTTTGTAAACATCTGAACTACTTTACTGTAGCTTATGTTCTTGTCTCAGCCTGTAACATGTTTAACAAAATAAGTATTGATCAGTAGAAGGTAAAAATAATAGTATTGACAAAACTAGCTCAATACCATTACACAAGAGTCACACCTGCATTTGCAATTGGGCACTGAGCTGACCCTCCCAGAACAGAACCAGGAATTGCTGTTTCTCCTGACCATTATGAGCCTTGGAATAAAAGAAAGATAATAATAAAACCCCTCCTCCCTCGTACTGGAAAAAGCTGCCTATCAGTCTGAAGAGTACAGCTCTGTGGGACTTTCAGCCAGGCCTCGGAGAGCTTTCCAGTGGCTGAACTCCCAGAGCCTGGTCTGGGGGCAAGCACTGGCTGGTCAAGAGCCTGAGTCAAGCCTGGGACCCCCAGCCATCCACGTGGCGCGGAGGTCTTCGCTGTCCCTTCCCCAGCGGTTCAAACTGCCACTACAGCAAACCCCCAGACTGCGCGGGCACTGCTGGCTGGCAGCAAGGAGAGGCAGGGAGGCTCCCGCTCCTTCTGGGCATGCCTCCGCGCTCTAGGGCTGCCTGCCGCCTGCGCTCTCACCGCGGTCCCACCAGCCAAGCAGGCAACGCCACTTAGTTATCCCGGGCTGATGGCAATGCCCTTCAGTCAGGCACTGCTGGTTCCCCAAATGAAGAAACAACACTCCAAGCTGAAGACACTTCCTGGTAACTAGAAGTTATCAGCAACTGGAAATTAAGATGTGCTGTCCTCACACACTTGACTTTCATCAGGCACTAAAATGACAGAGACTTTCTTGCCTCAGCAATACCTGTTTGCAATGTTCTTACTGTGGGACTCTTCCCACCTTTGCTTGAACACAGCCCAAAAGGAGAAGCCAACTCTACTCCTTCCCATTCTTCTAAACATTCAAATCCCATAACAAAAAACAAACAAAAAAAAAGGAATTCATGGTAAGGAGGGACATTTCCCTAAAGACAACTTGTCTGTAAGACACCCGATCACTGGTAAGCAACCTTTCCGTGTGCCTGTCCCTATGCCTACGCTGAGGATATGTTGAAGCAGTACCATCTAACCTGAACCAGTTAACCAGAGAAAGCGGACAGTCAGATGGCAACGTGTTAGCTACGTACAGAGGAGCGGTTCGCAGGCTCCCTGGCTGTTGTCACTCCTTGAGCACCTGGAAGCATTCCTGCAGAAGGCAAGCCTTGATTAATAACTGCATCCAGCATTGTTCCCGTGAAGTCTCCAACCTTCTCCACGCGGGGTCAAGCAGGACTCTGGGACACCCACTATAAGGAGCCGAGGAACTGAACAGCTAATGGTAGAGAAGTGGATGCCTCCCTAAGAAAGTGTTGCTTTAATGCCAGTTAAGATACGAAGAGCACCATCCCATTCCCACCAAGACGCAGGATTGGCCAGGTAACCGTCCTGGCTCACCAAAAGCAGAGCAGATTGCAATACAAAAATATGAAGATCAGAAGACCCATAGAAGCCCCACAAAGATCAACGCCATATCTCTTGCTATTATCAGAGATAGCCTCCCTATCCTGGTCATAGACAAAACCAACAACCGTTGCGTTAGTTTAAAGGCCTGTTCCTCTTTTGCTTCTTCGTAAATGAAAGTTGCTGTAAAACCACTTTCTCTGTACAGTAGATGTCTTACTTTAGAAAAACTTTCCATACGATTTCAGACAACATCCTCGTAACCAGTTTGGGGAGATGTAGACTAGACTGCAAGGTGGATAGAAACCTGGCTGGATTTTCAGGCTCAGAGGGCAGCAGTGAACAGTTGCACACCAATGGGTTACAACTGGCATTCCCCAGGGGCTCATATTCCAGCCAAAACTGTTGAATACTGTCATATTTAACTCGACAATCAATAATCTCAACAGTGGGATGGAAATACAGAGCCACTACTTCTTGCCAAAGGCAATTCCTAGAAAGCAGCAGAGAAAGAGAGTCCACGGCAGAAGGGAGGCAGACTGCATACGCAGTTGGATCATAACAGGACTCAACTCTGAAGAGATTCGAGATGCAACTCCCCTTGTGCAATTTAATCTTCCAGAAAGGAAAACAGCTGGGATTTTGTGCTGAAGGTACTTTCGCAGTAAGTCGAGCATCCAGCTTCTCCTTTACACATTCAGGTCACAGAGAAAACGATCATAGTGATGTAGCTTCTAAACAAAACACCAAGTCATTCAGCATAAAATAAAATGCACTTAAATGAGATGCCAGAGCTGGAGCCCGGGAGCTGGTAAGGCTTCACATCAAAAGCAAAAGAACAGAAGGTCTGCGTGGCCACACTTGTAGAGTAAGAAAGAGAGCCTCCTATGGCAGACTGGGGAGAGTAAAGTGTTATCTTGAAGTACAAACAGAGCAAAAAACATTACTGATGTGAACCTCAACCCTCGTCCCTTTATAAAATATAATTTACAATCCTTTAAAAGGACGATTAGACTTTTTGGTAGAGGTCAAGAAAGGTCTAGCTGACTGAAGCAAATGACACTAATAATATAATCATCTTACATTAGCCAGGGAATTGCAGATGTTGCATATCCAGGTATTTGTTAGCTTGTGATTAACAAGGTGACACACTTGAAGGAACAAGCTCAGCAAAATTCTAAAGACAACATTTAAAAAGTACTTACTTAATGTCAACACCAAAAGCAATTACTTGATGCCTTCAGCTTTGTTCTGTTTTCTGTTGTGATGGTTTCTGGTTTGGGGATTTTGTGGGGTTTTGTTGTCATTTTTTTCTCCCCCCCAAACACATAATACATTGTAGATTCTACACGTAATCCGCAAATATTAAAGTTATAGCCAATTTATTACAGATATTATTTCCCTGATACTGAAACAATGTTTTATATATATATATATATATAAATATTTCTACATTAATATAAATACATGCAAACCAAATCAGAAAATAGCAGTCTTGAGTAAAGAATGACTAAACTTGCAAAAAGGATAAGTTGTGTTCTTTGCAATTATTCGTGGTCATAATTTTACCAACCTATTCCAACTCTGATCCCAGAGAAAAATCCTTCTGGCTGTCAATATTTTGCTTTCCACAGAAAAATCTGGCAGTATCGTCAATTATCTTTTTAATATTATTCTTACAGGAAAAGAGAGTTTTTCAGTGCAGTTACACATTATTCGAAACTGTGGCACACAGCTTAAGAAGCAAGACTCTCTGCAAAGGAATAGTAACATCACCAAAAAAGCATGATTTTTAAGTACCATGCACAGAAAACTGTTGATATATCAACCACTTAAGTAGGGGAAGGCAGAGATGAAGCATTAATGTCATTTTTTCCTGCAGCTTCTGTATGTCTCTTTGTAAAAAGTGACAGCAATATATAAATGATTAGAACTATGACAGGTAGTAGAGACAAGAGTAGCCTGTACTGTTTTTAAGAAAAGGAAATCAACGTTGGCCAAGTTTCTTTATTTCATATTTCACATCTTCACTCAATACTGTTACTGAATGTTTGAAAAATTGTCCTGTACACCATGAATATACAAAATTTATCTGAAGCATTAAATCTGTAAAAATAGAAACAATTCAGTCAGACCAAGTGTAACTGAAGACACGGCAGACAGTAAAGGGATTGCTTATCTGGGCTGAAGACGTAGTCAGAAAGTAAGACTTAACTAAAAGAACCACAGATTATTAAGGAGATAGAACTATGTAAATTAAGATTTTGCTAATTTGTCAGAAGATAGGAGAGATAAAGGTAATGGATTTTATTTTAAATCAATAAGCGTAATGTCACTTTTTAGAGACACCTTGGCGGTCTAATTACACACAGCTAGAAAACTCCACTGCCTTCAGGCACCCTCATATCAAGTGCAAATCTGCGCAGTTATAGAATATATTTATAAAATATACTATATGCAAACATCTTTACAGAGCTTTAAATCAAGCCAAAAAGTAAATATACTTGATGGGACAACAGAAAAAAAAAAAAGAAACGATGCAAAAATGTGGGCAGTGTGACTGTGGCCCTTCAAAGCCAGAGGAAAGAATTCAGTTTGTCTGCAACAAAAAGGAGATGGGATTTGCACCTTAAAAGTTTACTGTTAACAAAAATGAAGAAAATATCCTCTGTGCTTCTGCAAATTAACAGAAAATTAGCTTTCATGACATTTTACGTATTGTCGTTATCTTAAAATATCTTCTAAAGCACAATGTCAACCCTTGAATACCAATAACCAATCACATAATTGAAAGTGAAAGGGTTTCCCAGCTAAATTCAAATTACAAACTACATAATTCTAAGGAGTGCAATGCTCTGGAAAAAGCTTTAAATTAAATTATTTTACTTGTAAAGCTAGTGTTAGGGTTTTTTTAGTTAAAAACAACTGGAAGCAAGAAAGCTGCAAGAGTACGAAGGACAAAATTGGTTTTAGATACACCAAGTGAAAGAGTGAATTATCCACTGATGCAGACTGAAACACCCATTTGCTACATTATTCGCTTCCTTATTTCATTCCATTGCAGGTACACACAGCTTAAGTATTAAAATGCAGAATAATAAATAAAACGGCTCAGATTACTAGCAAGGGGCAAAACACAATCCGTAATTGTGCTCTATCTAGTTTCTGTTTCAGCAGTCTTTTTCTCTTGCAGTTTATAAGAAAAATCATAGACAGACTTCCAAAAAGAGTCATTCTTTTTTATCAGAAACTCAAGTTCATTTGCCCAGGTTTATAACCCAAGACATTTCTGTGAAGGAAGCACAGTGCAAATTATATGACTAATAAAACTTGCTTACATAGAAAGAAGTTTACTTGATTAATGTTAACTGGTATCTTTATGAAATACATTGTAAAACAAAGATTAAATAACAGGACTGGGTTTGGTTTTTTTCCCCCCTCAGACTTTTTCTCCTAATCCCTCCTTTGAAAAGCTTACTGAGTTACAAAAATCTTAATAAAGTTCCAGTCTTCAGCAGATAACTATTATAAATGCTGCCAATCGATGCCAACTAGTGTTTGATTTGCTTCTTGTGCGTGTCCAATTTCCTCTGTGATACTGTGCTGCTGCCAGAGTTTTTGAATCTTTTTAAATCGTTCTTTGCACAGATGTAAGGGATTCCCACGTCTGAAAAGGAGATAATACATATCAGGGATGATAAAACACTGCAAACTAAGCACAAACACTCAGGTGCGACATACTAAATATTAGACAGCCCTTATTAAAATATGTTAATATTTAGATAACCCTTTAAGATTATTCTCTTGTCAGAACAAATCAACAGATATTCTCATCGGTAAACTGGAGTGCTACCTTGTCTGGTCCCCCGCCCTTACTGCTCAACAGTTCCCTCCTCCAGCCCTTGGGAATCTCATGTACGTCCACCAAAGTCTGAACGTAGGTTTTCAGCACTCTTTCCATGCTGAATCAGCCCATATTCTATGATTTTGACCAGTTTCAGAAGTAGCAAGCATTAAGAATATCAAGTCCCCAAACTATTCTCACAGGAAGCAGTGACAGGAATTAAGACAAAGAATTACCACATTAAATAAAATCATGTCTTAGTATTTTCACTTGGTATTAAATTAACACAGATTATACAAATAAATACACTATATGCAAATAAAATTTTCAGCCTTAGTTTCTAGGCAACTTCACAGATGCTAAAAAGATTTAAGTTTTTACACCTCAAGACAACTGTTTATAACCTGGGAAAGACCTTCCATTAAATATTTTGAACCTAAAAACACATATTAGCATTAAAATGTTTGAAGATACTAGATGCAACAGCAATGACAAAATATATTACCTATATAATTAAAATAAAAAGGTAACATAGAAAGTGTATTTTACAAACCAGATAGTTTTAAAATTCCTGTCTTTAAAAGATACATTTTTTTAAAATATTTACCTGAGTCCCTGGTCTGTCTCTCCATAGTCATCGAGATAAGGAGGAGGATAAAAGCAGCCCTTTGTTTTCCCAGCTAAAAATAGCACCTGACATTCTCGTACTCTAGAGAGAAAGACAGAGAAGATTTTAGGTATTGATTTTTAGGTGAATAGTTTCTCATATTTTCATAGACACCACTTTTCCAATTCTCACCTACTTTCATTCTGTATAATCTGCATGTACAGATTTTTAAAGGTACTTTTATTTTTTAAAACTGAAGACCTTATTCTCTTCCTGTTATAACTCCTCGGTAGCAGTTAAAAAACAATGTAGTTTTGTGTCGTATTATTTGCAGTCTTTGTAAAATACTCGACACAACCACAACAAGAAAATAAAACAATTTCACTTCTCACTAATCTTTGCCAAAATGAATACAGACATTATCAAGGTATTCACCCTCATTGTTTTGTAATACTTGAGTAGAAATAAACACACAGAGAAAACAAATTCACTTTAAAATTAAATTCAAATTTTGTATGATACCTTATCTTCAAGGCAACAACCTCTGAACCTTACACCAAAGTATAAGGAAGATGAATACACTCTAGTTTTTAGGCAACCCTGTTATTAACAAACCACTGCCTTACAAACCACCCTACAATCACATTTATAGAACTATTCATTTCATGTCCACACACCCCATCTAACCTAACGATGTAAGTAGAGGTGTTCAGTTCCTTACCTAAGGAATATGCCCACTCCAGAACCACAAGTGTATGTATGTGCAGTACAGGCTCCAACATCTTCTCCTTCTAATTCAGTTTGACAACAGTAACTCTGAGAACATAGCATGGTCCCACACACAAGGCACAATGTTGGGGCTCTGCTTTTATCACCACCCGATTTCGGACACCTTTTGTTAAGAAAAAAAAAAACCAACATTGTATCTATTAACTCTAGATGGTAAAAAAGATTCAAAAGTACTTTTGAACATTTATACAGTTAACAGTCATACTGTTGTCGTTCAGTGCAATTTCTATTGCACTGAAATACACGGCAGTTTTGCTGGAAGAGATGACAATCAATACATGCCATTAACTTTATGATTCTACAAACATCTTTCTGAGGCTTTCAGGTTTCCCAGTTCATCAAAAGGAGAAGACGACTTTAGGGGTCCTCACTATAATTGCATACAACTTACGAGAAATTGGATGCTTGGTTAATGAGGCAGCTGTAGTCGTCCGGAAGGTCTATTAATTTGTTGGATTCTCTTGCATAGCTAGAATAAAACAATCAAATTAACCACTCATATTTCAATGAATAATACACAGTGATTTCAAACTCAATCATGTTTTCCTGACTCATCTAAACAGTATCTGGAATAATTAAATTTTTAAAGTTTTCCTCTTCTTTGCCATTCATAGAGTAAAATGGCAGCACATAAAAAAGGAACCCCCAATATCTCTTGGCTAGACCATCTCCAGTTTTCTTAGTTACATTTTTTATGAATTTGAGAAAACACACAGGCAGAAAGTCAGAAAAATGCATGTTACATATATGCTTTTAGCAAAGCCTCATGATGAGGTTACTACAGGTTTAACTGAATATTTGTTCTGCTCCCTTATCAGTTTGCTTTGTATTTTCCTTCTGTCACTAATATTGACTGGAAAACAGTCTGATACAAGTTCAGAAAACTTGTATCCTGAAAAGAATGAAATATTGACACAATGAAGAGGACCTATTTAATAGCAAATATTTATATCTTTAGAAACAACAGTTAAAAGTTAATTTTTTTGCAGATGCTGGACACTAAATTTTAATAATCTTCAGCTCTAGGAATAATACAAATTAGACTGAAATGTAAATGGAGGTTTGTAACAGAAGCAATGTACAAGTACAAGCTGAGAGAAAAAAAATCACTGTTAAGTTAAACAATCTTGGGAAGAGCAGTTAAGAATCAGCAAAAGGAACACATGCAAAAAAATCCCAACAATCTCACATAACAGGAAATCAATTATGCAATCAGAGTACTCTTACTGTATAAGATATTCTGTTAATAGCCTGGTATTTAACAGATGAAGTGATTAATTTTTATTTTTGTCACTTAGCCTTATTGTATGTATGTACAATGTTGAAAGATTGACTTTATGTATTTAGCACAGGAGATTAAAATGCAGGGATATATTTTTAATGACAGCACGGTGAACCTCATGTTCATTTATAATTATCTGGATAATTGATAACCACTATTTTTACCCAACCTTCATAAAGAAAAACACCCCAAACACTTTTCTATGCCCACTAAGCATTAAATGCTTTCTGAATGCAAAATAATTGCTTAGCAAGTAGAAATGTATGAAAAGCAAATTTTATTTTTAGCAACTGCCTCCGTGATGATTTCACTGAAGAATCTGGATTCTTTACAAAGCTCTTCAATGTCTGGTATTTTTAAACAAAGGTCATATATGTCTTTTAGCAACAGCACACCTTTTGAAGCAGAAGGTACAAATCTACTATAGGAAACGTGAGAAGAAATATTATGGCCTCTGATTACTGCAGAGCAGTCTGAAGAAAACTGTAATATTTAACTTTCCCTTTAAAAATCTACTAATTTAAGCAATATTTCACTTTTCTTACAAAATTCAAAAAAACCTCTTTGCTTATGCCCTGACATCGTTGTAATTCAATAAAGCAGAATTGATACTATGTTATTATAAACACCCTTTAGAAAAAAAATATTCGGAGAAAACTGCAACATTAAAGCTTCTCCCCTGTCTCTGCTTAAAATTTCTCCATGTTTACCTGATAGCATGTCTCTTGCCTTCGAGATATCTTTTTACTTCATTGTTACTACACCAACTACAAGAAAGAAAAAAAATGGCTTTTAACTTCAATGGATGATACTTTCAAAAAACAATTAAGCAAAAATTCCAAAGTACATCTATTCAATAATCTCTAAAACCAAAATTATTTCTTTCAAAACACTTGTTTCACAAATGCTTTTCAAAGTCTATTATTCATTCCTATATATGCACTCCTGGGAGAATACTTATATTACTATCTTGTGCAGAATTCCTCATTCTATTTAAACTAAGCATAAAAACATGACTTACCTTTCTATTAACGTGTTCAGAATCTCACTATTTTCTTGAAAAAGGCAAGTGAGGTTGTTTGGCAAGGAAAGATAGCTACATAAGTGTTCAAACTGGTTTGTGCCATTTACTGTAAAAAAAAAAGTATAATTCTCAGAATTGCATTTTTTTAAATGACATTAACTATGATAAATGAAATACAGCCCTACATGGGACAGCTATTTTTCTTTTTTAAACTGTATTCCCCCACACGCAAAACGTGGTATGAAGTATGAAAGTGTTAGTAAAGGCACCAGACAGCTATATTGGAAAACTGCCAGTAATAAGAAGCGCCTTTCCTCAAACTTCCCCCTCTAAGCAAGTTTCAAGCCTGGTCACATAAGAACCACAACAGAGAGTTCAATGGTCTTTACAACTTAGTATGTCTTCATTTTAATATCATCCATTAAATGGCTACTTTGTGCTCCTTGTAGTCCGTGACACAAACTGAGGCAGGTGATCAGTGACAGCATACTAGTGAAGTATACCACAGCCTCAGAAACGCAGAAATTCCAAATGTCTGTAATGCTAAACTCATCAAAAATATTATGTAAGACACAACTGCTACGCTGCCATATTCACGATACTAGTCTATTGGTTTGAGTCGCTAGGCCTCTGCTCTCCCAACTTTCAGGACAAAGAGTGCCAGTACCTCTTCCGTGGCATGGCCTCTTTTGCTCCTGAATGAAGGAGTGAAGAAAATTAAAATGAAAGCTGTGCTCACTTCCCTCTCATGGCTAAGTGATTCCCATTTCGCAACTCCCAGTAAAATACTAGAGAAGAGCTCTGTGGGATCAGTGGGTCTTGGGGCCAGGGATTGGGTAGGGAAAGCAAAACACCCAGTGCTACAGCCACCATCAGGACATCCCTCGGTGACGGGGACCTGCGGTGCCATCCAAGCACCTGGGACTTGAGGATTGTAACAAAGTGAAGCAAAGCCGCCTTCTTCCCCGCTCCTTCAACCAACTCTCTAAAGGCCCATGGACCTACTGTCTGGAAGTACAGCTGCACTTCGTACCTCATCTTTAGAGTATCTGTAACAAAGAACTCAAGTGGTCACCACTGGTCCAGACTATGAATTTGAGAAAACTTGTTACAGAAAGTCGAAGTTCAGAAACAGAGGTTTCTTTTTTTTTTTTTTTTTTTTGACCCAAATGCTTAAGAACTGCTACTGTAAAATGAAAATAATATACATTTTAAACACAATTTGTCAAGAAGCTATGTATCAAGGAAACATTCCACAAGTTCTGTAGCTGTTCTCATGTCAGCTCAGCACCACATATACTTTGTTTTAAACATGGGAATCCTGAAGCAGTGTGAACCTACTTAGCATCATTATAAATAATATCTTCAGATTTACATTCAGTCCCCACATACACAATATGTGAAGGACAGTAGAGTATGTAATAACATTGACTATTTAGGGTGTAATGTAACATCAGTTTATTTGGAGATTTTAATTATTAGTGGATGCTGATTCGAATGAAATCAATGCAAGGAAAAGCAGGTCTCATTTGAAAACAGTAATCAATAGATTTGAAATAATATTTCACTTTTTAACAGAAGAGCATCAGTTTCTGTTTTAGGTAATGTAGAATGGCATTGGACTTGGTATTAAAAAATACAGCTTTAAAAAGGAAACAATTTTTTTTTTTCTTTTTTCATTACGCAGATATGATTCTGCACTGGTAACAAACCCACATTCATTCAATCAGCTTCTTCAGAAAAGAGAGTTCAAATGTAATTTATTTTGTCCATAAACATTTGTATCTTTTGAAAAGCTGATTTAGTACAAGGAAGACAGTACCTTGAATTTCTGGGGGTGCTGGGACTCCATTTAAGTAATGGAAGAACAAAGCAGAACATCTCAGGAAAGGCATGATTCCAGCTTTTAGATTCCTCCACAGGTGCCAGCCTGAGGAAATTTCTTTCAAGGCACTTAAGAGAACACAATAAAAAAGTTTGCTTTTATTTAATCATTTCAGTCAGAGCGCTATATTTAGTAAGTCTTCAGT
Organism: Platalea leucorodia; assembly: GCF_965183815.1. Classification (NCBI taxonomy): domain Eukaryota; kingdom Metazoa; phylum Chordata; class Aves; order Pelecaniformes; family Threskiornithidae; genus Platalea; species Platalea leucorodia. The sequence goes on along the minus strand of NC_138825.1, from coordinate 27,689,774 downwards.
CATACTTCATATTAAATTACTGACTACAGTTGAAACAAGCATTATGCAAAGTGTTTATTTCAAAGCTAATTCCAAGAAAAACGACTAAATAGAGAATAATAAAAATGTAACCAACTGGGATAGTAAATTAAGGAAAATTTTGCATAGACATTTCAGATCCTAACAAGTTTTCTGTACTCAGACATTGCCAATTCCAGATTCTACACATCTGCAAACTATAAACATTGTTCCAGAGCATAATCTTCACGAGCAGGTACCTTCATGAGCACAGAGGAATTTATAGGAATAGTTATTTGAAAATTGTATCTAGAAGTAGTGGATAACAAACAAGATGCAAGAGTTCCCAAGTTAAAAGCCTCATCTTTGACAGCATTAGTATGTAGAATCTAGTCAGCAGTTGAGTCCAGGAGGGAGAAAATATTATAAATTTTATCAAAAGATCTTCCTTTTACCTTCCTGTACACTGGCAAAGAAATTTATACAGTGTAAGCACAGCTACTTCCTCTTCACTGTTAGTGTTTTCTTGATCCATGCCATTCTCTTCTGAAGAAGAACAAAATAAAAAGCAAGTTACTTCATATATACATGTTTACACAGCGAGAATGTAATTTCTCAAGTTTTGAGAAAAAGGCCAAAACTAAGTGAAACATTCCACTGTACTACAATATGATGTATTGGAAAAAAGTTTTCTGCTGCACATCTTATGTTTTAAGTTTATGCTATTGTCAACTCCGGTGAGCTGTTGGTTTACTTCTTCAATTGATTGGGTTTCTTAATATACTTGCTTGGAGTTCTTTCATTTTGGCATACTATACCTTATCCAGTTCCTCTTGCCAGAAGATACACTGATTCCTTACTTTGCTAACTGCAACTTATTCATCATGCAATGCCTAAGCCAAGTCTCTGCAATAAACACTTCTAGGCACTGTTACGTTAGCTGGAAAGCTAAGGATTCACGACTAGCTATGCTCCAAAAAACCTCCAGCGCTAAGCAATAAAGACGAAAGACTGAACTTTGATGAGTACAATTTATCAGTACTTTCTATGGGCTGAAAGAGAGCACCAGCAATTTTATTTTGCAACTGAAAACTGCATACATTTACCGATAGCACCTTAGTGTTTTCCAAGTGTACATTTGAGGAATCATTTCAACAGAAGTTGAAAGAAAGTGGCTTACCTGTTGATGAGGTAAGTAAAATTTGTATTATGTGTGCCATAGTGACAAGATGAAACAGGTGAAGATCTCCAGTGCCAAGACTAACCCCTGAAAAATCCTGACAATGTATGGCAGGGAAAGAGAGCACCAAGCTTACCTGTAAAAGAAAACAAGAAAGCTGGTATATTTCTTTTCTTTTTGAATCTTCCCATTTTCTCTGCTCATGCTGCAACTATACCCTTTGAAGGCAGCATACCTCATAAGGCTAATTTTGAAGCTAATTAGCCAAATGATTAACTATCAGGAGTTTTTTTGGGTCTGTTTGTTTAGATTTTTTTTTTTTTTTTTGCTATTTTTTGTTTGTGATTTGTTGGGGGGTTGTTTTGGGGGTTTTGTTTTGTTTTTTAACATCCAAAGAGTATACATCCCACCTCACTTTACCCCTTTTTTATTTATAGATAAGAATACTTGAAATGAAAAAAAGGTCTTTAAATTGTATTAAGTAGTGAAAAAATACTAAAAACCTGAGCATTTTGAAAGGTTCCTAACCCAGAGTAAACAGAAAGCTTCCAATGAAGTTTTGACATAGTGCCTACTGGATCAAAACATTATTAATATGTATTATGGAATACTTACCAATAAATGAAACATGTCAATATCAAGTATGCAAGGAAGATTTCCACTTTTTTCATTAGGCACCAGTGCTGAGTATTTTAGAGAGAAAAACAAATTTATTAATTGAACATGAAAAGATTTTAGTGTATTTCAGTTACAAGATGAGAGCCATCTCCTTGGTTTATATGCTTTAAAAGTACTTAAAATACAAATGTACATGTTTTGGCCGGAAAAATGTGAATTCAAGAGTTGGTTAACATTATTGGAAAAGACTCTTGCCTACTTGACTATACTGTATTGAAATGAAACACACCCAAAGTAACTATAACAAAGTAAGTGCTGCCATTCACTACTCCCACAGTGACCTTTTTCTATTTGTTAGGTTTCCAGTGGGAGAAATAAGCTCAAACACCAGTGACTAAACAGAAACACTGATTGTTGTCTGTTGGACAGCTGTTGAAAGGAAACTTTTGCAATCCACTTAACTTTACAAGGTTCCCTAAATTTGCCTCGCATAACTCATTTGCCTTACAGCCTCAAAATGCATTGCTAAAGTGTCTTAAATTCATTATTTTATCTCTAATTAAGAAAGAGCTAGGTATTGGTCTCTCCATCTCTGTAGTATCCACATTCACAGTAACCACAAAGTACTAACTAAAGCACTCCCGCTGACAACAGAAATTCACACACTTAATAAATCCCAAGTAATAGAGTAAACTCCGTCTAAAACCAAACACAAATAAAGTGTCTTGAAAATGTTACAATGTATTTAAAACAACAATCAAGGAACAGTTACAAACTTCTTTACATCAAGCAGTAAAATCTAACTCACAATAAAAGAGTTCAAACTGCAGCTATGAGAATAGTTTTACAATGTAGCCATAAGCATTAAGCTGCCAAGTTTAAAAACGCTACTAAAGTGAAAAATAGCTCATCATAATAACTTAAAAATACTTCAGTTGAAGACTGCTGCCTTGCGGGCCAGAAAATTAACAGCTGAAGATCTGTGACATTTTTGAAGCTATTTCTATTAGCAAACATTTCACCACCACTCAGATTTCAAATGCTTTTACTTTTGTAAGCATATAGCCACACAACTCAACCCAAAAGTCTAAAAAAATGCTTCCATCAAAAATGTGACCAGAGCAAGGGACTTCCAAAACCAAACTTTTATTCGATAAGTTATCTTTATATATAAATAGTTCATAGAATACTGACGGATCAAAGGCTAATAATTTCCTTAGTCCTAGACTTGAAAAATAAGATAACCAACACTTTTCCTTCATAAAAATAGAAGCAGTACAGTTGCTTCTGTCAGCTGGAGGGAAGAAGAGCTCTGAAGAAACACAGGTTCAATTTCAAGAAAACCCAAACCATGCAGAACATCATATACTACAAAGTTCCAGTCAAACATCTAGCAACATTTTCTCTTTTGCTTGACATAGAAAATGGCTCAGTCATTACTGCTACAAACTGATGTCAACTAAATTCTTCCCCATAAAGCTGCCAACTGTTTGCTGAAGTAGGTGGTATCAATTCTACTAGTAATTTCAGTATATGAATACATTTTACAAGTATCCCTGCTCTACTGACTGTAAACATTAAAATGACCCCATTTTATAATACCCTTTCAGAATAGTCCTCTCATGTAATTATTGCATTACGCTGAACTTCAGTCTTTTCACCTGTATCTGCAAATGCTTCAACCTTGGAACATTCTGGCTGTTCTCATTAAAATTCTCAATTAATATATTACATAATAAGTCCTGTCTTATCACAGATCCTACTTCTCAAATGCGGAGAAGTTTGCAGATATATTACAGACCTCTGCAAATATCCTATTTCCTTTCAATACTACATTTATCTTTATTTCCTCCTCTTTAAAGTTCCAGCGTATCACTTTTCTTTTGTGAAGGCCCATGCTTCCTTCTCCTATGCTCTAGCTACCTTTCTAAAAGCAGCAATATAAATGCTGGGAAGAATCAACAGAACTCCTTCACAGCAAAATATCCATGCTTCTCTTGAAACGTATCTTGGAACTGCAGACCAAAAGAAATGTCTTTTTTTTCCCCACGGTATGATGAAATATGTATAGGTACACATGTGAAAATACCAGCTCTTGGTCTATTACTTAAAACCACTATACAAAACAATCTTCTTGTAGTCAAGACTAACAATCATTCTGTAAGCACCCTTCTATATCTGTATCTTTGTAAAAAACAGAATAAGGTGGTAAACTTACCTGCTAAGAGAGTACAAAAGTGACCCTGTACTGCCGAAAGAGATGAAACTGTCCAGTGAGCTGCTGCAAATCTTGTTAATGATGTAAGGCAGTCATCCTTTAAAAACAAAGAAAAAGAGACACCGCCAGTTAACGAAGTTCCTCAACATGAAAAGGTCTTTTAACTTACAGCATTCTTTTCAGGCCCCTCAGCTGCAGTTTATGGGAGCAGTTTCAGTGTCTAAGCACATGACAAAGATATTTATGTTTATGCAAATATACAAGTTCCCTTCAGTATTCTTATTTTGACTGTTACCATGAGAAACCCTGGCCTTACTAAACTATGTATTTATAGGAAAAAAACATAATAGTTTTGCTAGAGATGAGTTTTACATAGATAAATACTCGGATGCTGATTGACTAAACAGTGGGATCCAACAAATAAAACTACCAAATAACCGTTAACTTAAAATTTAGGTATTTTGCATTAAAGAAGCACAATTCCCTCTTTTTCCACTGATTCAGAGAGGAATTGCTACTTGATCCTTACCTGTCGACAAGGTAAATGACCAAATAATGGTTTATCTTCATCAGCTAAAATTCGTTCTGGAAAAAAAACAAAACCCCAAAATATTTCAATGCTCTGAATTTAACTAAATTCTGAAATTCACATATAAAGGAGCAAAATGAATACATTAGTACCTATAGTCTGTATCGTGTAAGCACAGCTTCCCCAGCACATTATAGGTACACGCGGATCTTCTTCATTTGGATGAACCTTCAAGCCTACTTTGTATGTTGCCGTACCAAAAGTTGTCAACATTTCTTTTATGCTCTCAGAATAAGGATTCCTGAAACAAAGAAAACAGTATTACTAATTCACTTTTTCTCCACCAGCAGTATAGTACTTTTAATGATGAGCATTCACCCCAAAGCTGAACACCTGGATTTTTAAAATTTAAGTGAGAACTCCAGTGTCTTTCTTTGGATCTGGCGTTCTGTAACATCTTTTCTGTGAAAGATACGCTCCCAATTATTTTTTGATTATTTGATTGGAGCCAATCTCATTTTTTAGCATTAAGAATATCCAGTCTTCAAAGGTAATATAGTTAAGACTAAATTAAAAGAACTGCGTATGACTGATGGCAAAATCTGTCATCAGCTGGGATAGGTGTCTTGCATTTTTGTGTGCAGCTGGCAGATAAATGTCTGCACCATGTAATGAATTTCATTACTTTCTCCCCAGGTGAAGAAGGGGTAGACTCAAATACAAACATACCATCGTAGCTGAAATTACATATTAACATACTCGCCATTTCATAGTCTTTCTTGATGTTTTACTTGTGGTGCTGAGCTATAATGACGAGTCCTTCATCCAGTTACAAGCAATAGGGAAAGACAGCTTAATCCTGACGTTCAAATTTATACAACAGCAGCGTCTTCTCTACACATCCACACATCACATCCGCCTCTGAAATTCTACTGCATTATTTACTACTTGTGGGTTGGACTTCAATACCATCATAATAATAGGATCAACTTTTCTAATGAAGGCAAAATTCATATTTTTGCCTTAATTAGTGAGACCTTATAGCACAGAAGTCACATTCTATTTTCATGTTACCATTTCATGATGAAGTTTTAATGATTTATTAAGATGTAAATACATACTTCGGCTTGAAATCTGGTCTAAATCCTTCAGGTAATTGTAGCTGATGCATTTTTTCTGAATTACCAGAATTGCCTGTACAAACAAGAAATAATAAAACACCAGTAATTCACATATACATAATTTTTACATTATAAAAAGGTGCAGGAGCACATCACCAGAAACTGAAAATCCAAGCTTCTCTTGCCACTTTTGCCACCATCTGTCAATGCTACTGTGGTAGAACCATAATACTTCGTCTTTTTCCTGAACTGGGTGGTTTAGTTTGGAGAAGAGGAGGCTGAGGGGAGACCTTATCGCTCTCTACAACTACCTGAAAGGGGGTTGTAGCGAGGTGGGGGTCGGTCTCTTCTCCCTAGTAACAAGTGATAGGACGAGAGGAAACGGCCTCAAGCTGCGCCAAGGGAAGTTTAGGTTGGATATGAGGAAAAACTTTTTCACTGAAAGGGTGGTCAGGCACTGGAACAGGCTGCCCAGGGAAGTGGTTGAGTCTCCATCCCTGGAGGTATTTCAAAGACGGGTAGACGTGGCACTTAGGGACATGGTTTAGTGGTGGACTTGGCAGTGCTAGGTTAACGGTTGGACTCGGTGATCTTAAGGGTCTTTTCCAACCTTAACGATTCTGATTTTCACATACAAATATACACGTTTCTTCAGACTTACTTGCAGAGTCTTCGTCTCGAAGTAAATACAGTGCTTTTATCTGCTGAGATATTGTTTTGATCCACTGAGATAGGTTTGGTTGGCCTGAAAAGTCTAACCTGTCCAAAAATATACATAAACAGAATACACACATCAGTTAAGAACAAACTATATACAGAATTAGTATTTCATAGGCATTCCATGTTCTTCTGTTTCTCAACAGGCTCCTTCTCTGTTGCCCACATATTTCTCTATCTTCAGTTCTTTTCCTGCAGGTCCTTCACTGTCCTTTCATACTCTAAATTCCATACTATATGATAACCAAGGAAGGTCCATAAACCAAAATAGGCAGGCAGGCAATCCATTTGAGATTATCAAAACAGAAGATAATAAATATTTTGAAAGGGGTTTTTGGGGTGTGGCTTATTTGGGATTTTGTTTTTACATTTATCAAGGACATTTATAAAGCAAACAGACCTGTTAAACAAAACTCTTGATGGAGGAAGCAGAGGAATAACAGTGTTGCTTAAACATTCACAAAGTGGACAAAGGAATTCACCATTTTCTACATCGTAACTTGTGTGTACTCGTAATCTTTGTTGTCTTCGTTGCTCTTTCGCTTGGACAGCATCAAAATACCTTTAGAAAAGAGCGAGATATTAATGACAAATTATTAAAACATTACTTTAACATATAAATTAATGAATTATCATGAAGATGCTGTTTTGCCTTTTCCCAGATATATGTAAGAGTACTATCTGAAGGAAAAAGCTCTACCCTCTGACTGATGAAGTATTACTAACTGCAGGCTATCCCCATTTTTTTGCAGCCAAAATACCCCAAAAATGCTGAAGTTCATGGAGCTGTCAAAATCACATTTAAGTCTGAACTTTAGCAATTTCCATCTAGGAAAAAAAAGCTGAGGGGGAAAGGTAGACAGAATATTGAAGGATTAAAAAAAAAAATTCTTCAGTTTTTACATAAAATTTTAAGGGAGGTGCCATGAGCATTATCCATGTGCATATTCCATTACAGGCCACAACAGAGCAGCCACTGGAAAAACTGGTGGCTGATCTCCGAATCCTATATGATAAGGAACTGAATTCACTGCGTTGCTAAACATAACTGCTACACCAGAAACCTCTGGGATGGTTTAGAGCGTGCCCGATGACCCAAAAATGGTCTGAATACAGGCTTCTAAGGACATTTCCAGGAGTTAATGGCAACCACACTGGACTGTACATGAGCTACACAAGAAGATGAAGAACACATCTTCAGTGAGCAGTGATATCAAAGACCACAAATGAAACCTGCATGAGGATCATTGCGTGGCTATGGCCACAGAATCTCTGGGAGTTCCTAACAGCCTTCACACACAAGGCAGAATCTGAAACCAGGCACTTCAGGAGCCATGCCAAGGACCAACGCAAGGGCCTAATCAAAAGTCAGAGGCTTGAATTGTTTGCCTTCGTCACACCATTGGCACCACATAGCACTAAGCACGTTTACCCCCCTCCAAAAATCAAAGAATAAAAATAAATGAGAAATGTTATATAAAAAACCTAAGAAGAAGGGATAAAATTGAGTGCATGTTGAAGATGAACTCGAAGTAGGTTGCAGATGTTTCTACTTTAAGTTTACATGATGGAAGAATTAAGAGTGCAAGGAATGCACCGTCATTTAAGACTTCAGTAGAGAGCACAAGAAGCAGCAGGAATATGTCTATTACTAAACTGTAAAAAAAAAAAAAAAACCCAACCAAAAAAACCCAACAAAAACAAAAATCTGAGCTTCAGTGTTCAGATATATGTGCGCCACAGAGGATTATGCATAGGGATAAACAACTAAAGCGAAATGAAAGCTGCCATGTGTGGCTTTGGATTCTTCTTTACCAAGATGACAGATAGTAAATGAAAATTATTTTGCACATGTTTCCAGTAGTTATCATAATGATTTCTACCTTTTGTTCCCCCCAACAGAAAGCTGTTTTAATCGCTTCATGACATTTCTTTTTTAGTTTACTACGTGGTAGTATTTTTGCCATTAAAATTAGTGCCATTAGGCAAACTGATGGCATGACATGTTATTTGGACTAAAAACTTAAATATAGCTTTTTACCTTTGCCAACAATGAGCGTGCATAATATGTCCACAACTACCCGTGTGTGTTCCACATGACAGATCTGGGTGCATGAATAATGGGTCATACTTTTCTGTATTTAAAATAAAACAAAACAACTTTGAAATAAACATTTATCAAAAGACTTAACTGCAGATAAATGTTACCACATTTGTGGTGTTATTAAACTCTATTACAAAAGTATAACTCATTTGATGAAGCATAAAACGTATTGCTAATCCACAACAACTTAAACTGTTTAGATCATTTACAAGTATCATGTCATTTTGTTTTGAGTGTATATACTGTACGTAGACTTCAAACCAAGCTTTCTGAGGTGTTGGGCCCTGGTAAAAGTCCCCAAGATCTACCTGCAGTTTTGGTGGTTCAGTACCATTAAACAATGAGTCTAAGAACATTAATCTTCAGAGTGAGAGTGCAAAATGATTCAGTGTAGAAATTTTCTATGTGTTTACATATACAGAATCCAGAGAAACCTTTGTAGCAATGCCACTGATCACTGTGATCTGTTTCACAAAGTTACCTAAATCCAAGCATGTTTTATTATTGCTAAGAGGCATTTCAGGTCATATAACCTAGAGGAAGGAAATGAGTATCTTGTGCTTTTACAGCACTACATCAACACCTCCTCTCTCTCTAATGTTACGGGCATAGGTTAAGAACAAACACTTCTGATTTTAAAGAGGTTTTAATATTTACAAATAATTTGTCATCAGTGGCTGGCAGAACATTTAGATAATGCTTTGCAGAGATTTTACATTATTTAGAGCACACATTTCTACCTCACGAAAAATATGGGAGTTTTGCCACTGATTACAATGAAGTCTTTCACAGTTAACATAAAAAAAGTGATGCTACTGTCTCAAAAGAAAGCATGCAGTTGTTACAGTGACTCCAACATTCATTAATATTAAAGACAACTACGAAATTTACTTACCAGGGTCTGGAATAATTTTGTTTCTATTTTTAGACAACACAGTTGATCGCTGAATAAATGCTGCCAAGACCATAGCCCTGCTGTCCACTTTAACTTCTTGCTCCTCCTGACACAATATACACATAACAACCTGTCTGTGTTCAGCTACTCTAGTTTGCTCTGGTCCCAAGGCTGTGAGTTTTGCATCTGAAATTACAGGGCTAGAATATTCAAAGAACACCAGTGAGCAAATTATTTGAAAAAAAACCATTACAAATCAGATCATGATTTAAGTGTGATTAATGAGCTTTCTAGCTTTATGACAAATGCTCTCCGACAAAAAATAGTTTTGGCATTTATACAACAATTCCTATGTCCCCAGAAATAGAACATATTTTACAGGAAAAATTCATGCCCTCCCAATAGTATTACCCACTCCAGTTTAACATAGAAACTGTATCTGCAACTCTCCATCACCACCATCCCTTAAGTGCCTGACATAAATTCTGAAAACGCTCTCCACTTCCCCACAAAATCATTAGCATGCTTCAATTTGTATTTCCAGCTACAAGCAGATTTTCTTCCAGATCCTCAACAGACACATAATTAGCTTTTTCCAATTTACTATGGTTAATAGCATAGTCTCTTCCATATTATTAACAATTTACTGGATGATTTTATACAAAAAATTATTTGTCTGTTTATGTTGAGCACTAAGAGGATGGGACAAGGGAGGAATCAATATTTATCCCATCATCTGGACAGAAAGGGGGAGGAAAGCATTCCATTTACTGCTGCTTTTTTGGTCTCAAAAAAAAAAAACTTATGAATAGTTTTCCATCAAGACTAAAAAAAGCACTTCTTTAAGCGGTAACAACAGTGCAATCTGATGTAAAAGTTAAAGGGAAAAAAATTAAATTATATTCCTTTACCTATTTGCATGTAGTCCGGAAGTCGAAGTATCTAGCTCCTCCAAAGTTTGCTGAAACAGTTCTTTGTTTTCATTAATGAAATGCCGTTGCATCTCAGACATCTGGGCCATGATCTTCTCCCTGCGCAGTCTGGCAATCTCAGCTTTTCGCTTCCTTTCAGCTTTGTCTTTATCACGTGAACTCTGAAATTGTATTGTTTGCTCAGTCATATTTAAAATCTTGTTACATCGGACAATGTATTTTAGCTACTGCTATGTGTAACATGTACTAACCTCCAAACAATGAAAATCTCATAAAAAGACAAAAGAAAAGTCTACCAAAAAGTTATTTTGTGCCCTTTTTTTGTCAGTTCATGTTCAGTGCAGATCCAGAAGGGTACCTCTCCCCCTCAACCTTTAACTGTATTTTGTATTTCTCTTCCCTTTGAGCATTCATAAGATAAAAAGGTAAGTGAGTGACAGGTCTCATCTCTAGTGCTGCTCTTCCTCCAAACTAGCTGTATTCCTAAATGCACCACAGTGCTCCAAGGTCTTTGTGTAGTACCTCGAATGTCATGTTGAGCTACACCAATCAGCAGAGCTTATCTGGAATGACCTGCACAGTAAAAATACATAGATACCATTTCTTTTAACAACTTTCCAAGGAGTCTGAAATTATGGGATGAGAAGAATCATTAAACGCTGTGATCAGTACTACAAACAGTTCTAGGGAATGAACTTGCAAAAGATTTGGAGACTACAATATATAAAGCAAAGAAAAATAGTCCAGGGACTCTCCCAATCAGTCTTTCAAACAAATGGGTTTGATCTATAAGCTGTGAGACAGAACTTCAGAAATCACTGATGTTTCCCATCTTTGATTTAGAGCTGCAATTAGAAATATAGCCTTTTGCTAGTCACAACCCAGACCTGTTCCAGATCAGCTAACTGTTATAGCTTGCTTTTACCTCCTCCATAATATTTCCCTCTGTCTCGGCCACAGGACTTGTAGAAGAGCTTTCTCTTAGTTTCTTAATAGTATTAAAAGTCTGAAAGAAAAAAAACAACAATTTGTTTGTGACATGTGAATATAACTGTGTATACTATAATGCTGGCCAGCTAATGCATAATGTTGGATTCCAGAAGAAAAAAAAAGTAGGTACAACAAATCAACATGGGAAATAGGGAAATCATCACAATATAATTAGGAAAGTTTCAAAAATCTTTCTGTGATTTTCAGCAGTTACATAAAATAGATTTACCTTCAATATCCATCTGATCATGTCCTTGTGCACTTCCAGATGAGGTGCATTTTGCAGCGTTTCTAGCATAGCTAGTATACTAGGGGAATTATTGGGTGCATCTCCTGGTCCTGAGGAAAAAAAAAAAATGTGATGACAATCGATTGTACTGTTACCTGACAAACTAATCATTCACTAACATTAAAAACAACACAAAACAAAACCCAACACTCATATGTTCAGCAGCTGAAGAATTCCTTCAACAAATAGGCACAACATGTAACTTTGATTCCCCCCTCCGCAAACATTTTCACAAATACCCTCTAAATCCTGAAAAGTTAGAGGAAATAGTCTTAAAAGTCTTGCTCACTGACTATATTTTCTTACAAGATAAATGCACTGTATGTGCTCCCTGGTTGTTTTCATCTTGGGAGCTGCCATGTAGAACTTCCAATATTCTAAATGGAAGAGTCTTAGCAACTTTCATGTCTTAGCAAAACTAGAGGCACTAGTCAGAAGATGCAAAGAAGAGTCAAGATTAAAAGACCATTTAAGACGTCAACTGCAGTTTTTGCAATTATAGCATCTGATCTTATACAGCATGTTGAGATGCTACGTAAAGATTATTAATAATCAGATTTACTGGGAATTATTCTACTTCTGGATTTCTGCTCTAGAAAAAGTCTTTACTATTGCTACTATCATAGAATCTACACATACGTAAAGCACACACATATAGGCAACGTGGTAAAACGTTGATGGATAAACAAATACACTCTTCTGCTAAATACTGTTTCAGAAGAATGAAATATGGGCTACTGGCATTTTCCGTTATTTAAAGTTTGCTATACATTTGAAAAGAAAGGCATACTTGATATTTTCTGAGTGAAGGTAAATGTTACAACATTCTCCTCACTGAGATTCTCCAGATGTTGTTTTTCTTCTTGTAGTGCCATTCCAAGCAAATGCAAAACCTAGGTAAAATAATTCATATAACCTCTTTATATAGTTTGGGTAATTCATTAAGAGACAAGGAAGTCATACAATAAAATTATATAATAAGAATATATTTTAAGTTATTTCTATATATGTAATTCCAAAGCTACATTACACAGGAGTAACAATGTTTGTTTACAAATTCTTGAAACTTTGCCAGATAAAAAACGCATTATACCACTTGTATCTTTTTGTTTGCTGTCCTGTCTAGTGAGCGAGAGGTCAGCGCTTCTTAGCTTTCTCCCTAGCAATTGCATGTTATTATCACAAATCTTTGGACAGAAGCATGATGTGCACTTTAAATCCTTTTTACATACAAAATTTAACTGACAAAAAGTTAGAATTATTAAACTAAATTTATTTTAACACTCTAGAAACACATTTTAAAATAACGTTAACTTTTAGGTCAGTAAAAAGCTGTAATTTCCTTGAATTTAAAAATTGAAATTACCCTATTTGGCACTAAAATAGTGCATGGCATTTTAAACCTGAAATATTTCAGTCTTGGTGGTGAATTCTGTCATGCTGAATCAATCACTTTTGCCACCTCATACAAATTGCCAGGATGCTCTAGACAAAAAGCATTACTGAACGCCTGGAATCAACACTGAAACGTGTGTAAGGAAAGGATAATCACCAGAAAAATCTGTAGCAGAACTGGAATGCAACAGTCTAAGATAACTAAAGTATCTATAGAAAAAGTGGTAAAACCTCATTTAAGTCTCGAAGGTTTTTATATTTGTTTTAATAAGTAAGTTGATTTTTCCTCAGCCTATCACATCTACCTAACCAGGTCTTATCAGGTATAGGCCACCTCTTCCAGATGCCTCATATCAACCTTTACGTGGTGTTTCCAAGACGAGAACGGTTAACTTGGGAAAGATGCAGTCCAACTGCATGGCACCAGTGAACACAAAGCACTGTTTCTGAGCAAGAGATAGGTCCCTAATGAATCTCACGTTTTGGAGAACACCACAGAGGTACTCATACAGCTGAGCGTGCTTTAGTTCTATTTCAAAAAAATAAAAATAAAATCTTATTCTACATAGTTATTCCAAAGTCTAGCATTCTCACATTACCTAAACGTAGCTACATTCTTCAACTTTTGTTGTGATTTATAATACTGATATATTGTTCAATTTTCAACTTTTTTTTGTGTTATACAGAATTGCTTATGTTAAACTTAGCTATAAAAGGTAATACACACTCAGTAAGACTGAATGTCAAAAAAAAAAATCAATACTCTGTTTCAGAGCTGGGGTTTTATTTCAAAATGTTATCTAAAAATCCATCAATATTTTTAAAAAGTTTGGGTTTGGACACTAAACCAACAGCCCTGACCAATACGAATAGCCTTTTGATGGCAGTTCAGCACTTATCTCTGCACACCCCACAAAACTACCATCATGGACAACAAAATCTACAGTAACCCTCCAGGTTTCTAAAGATCATTATAAATAGTGAGGAACAAACAGCTCGGTTGAGTTTCCCAAAGCTGATACATTTTCAAGTCAGAAAATTCTTTTCTGTACTTTTATGATTTTTACTGAAGTTATTTAACCTGAACTGAAAATAAGCAAAAGGAACATCAAGAAAAAGTAAACGTGCTTTACCTAATATGCAACAACTCAGATAAACTGGTTCTCTACCACAATAAACACTAGTGATTTCAACTGATTCAAGCAGAATTCTTCCCTCTCATGTGCATCCCATTAGAAATTTACCTCTGCCTTCCATTCACTTTTAAAAATAAATTGCATCGGAGGCAGAGCGGTTTCCCTAGTCTTGTATACTGGAAAACACCATTTGTTTCTCAGAGTATTCTGGATATATTAGATATGAAGTAAACAACCCAAATCTATAAACTCATGTTAAAATGCTAAAATATATATTCCTTCCTGTAGCATAAGCATAATTTTAACATACCCTTTGCAGCATGGACTCCGACCAGGCATAGCCATTGTGTTCTACTGCCCACTGCAGTATAGTTCCCATAATGCACAGCATGACATCAGACTGCAGAATATTAACCAGACTTGCAAAAAGTGGGCAGAAAGGAGGAAGAGCTGGTGGTGGAAGTGCTGAAAGGGAAATTTGTGTGTTTGACATGTCAGCATCCCTAAAATTTGCAACACCCATATAAAATGCTTGATTTTCAAACAGCTGAACAGTAAGCCAGGACAGTACACAGTTGCTTGATAAACAGTATTACAGGGAACGGGTTGTAACATTCAACATGGCTTGCGTGTAACAGAAAAGCCAAAGGAATAAGCCTTTCAGAAGGCTGGTCCCATGATGGATCAGATTCCTGTCTATAACCAGGGAGACATATGGGAAACTGCTACATTTTCACCAATTTCTGGCTAGCCCAACAGCAGGATGTTAGTCTAAGTGTCAGGGCAATACAGTTTGATAGGCTCTTCCCTCTTCTCCCATCTTCTCTCAAAGAGAAATACCTGTATCTTCTCTGTTCTGTCTTTTCAGCTTTCTTTGTGCTTCCTCTGCCTGAAATAGAAGACAGATGCCAACATTACTCAAAACCTGTACAAATATAAAACTCAAAAAAGCATTCATACTTTTTATTACACTGTTTCTGTTTTTTCCCCCCTTTTTCCCAGCCTTAAATAAAACAAGAAAGCTTCCACGTCTTTTCAGTTTGTCTTACATTCTACTTGTAAAGTAGGGCCTGCATCTTCAAAATGAATCTTTCAACTTGAGCCAGCCTGGATTCTTTTTCTAGCATAAAACTGTAAGACAAGTCTGAGCTAAAATGGTAATTTCCATAAAGGTAAGTGAAAATACAGACTGTTCAAATACTTTCACTAAAATAAGACCTAACAGAACCCACAGACAAGCTTCTGAAGCCCCACTGATTTCCACAGCTCCGTATAGGGCACAGGATCCCGTGGCACAGAAATCACTGCAAAATCTTAGGCAAATTTTGTCAACATTCTCAAATCAGTTAACTTTTAAAAGTTAACTTCTAACCAGCTGATAATACTTCTTCACAGAGTAAAGCTTTGGAAAAAAATAAACCAAAAAAGACACAAAATAAAAAACAGAAAGTTAAGTTACTAGTTACCTTTGATTGCTCTGCCCTTGAAAAGTGATAGAAATACAGATTGAAGTTCTTGGCACATTCTGGTTTTAGTTCATAGAGCCCTCTGCCTGTTAATCCAGGTTTCCTACAAAAAAAGAAAAATATATAAAAACTTATGTTCATTGGTTATTAACATCTGAGCATAAATGGTTAACTAGAACAGCATTCTAGAAATCAAATAAGTAACAAAATAAAGCCATAGGAAAACACCATGACCCAGCCCCCTTTCTTCTATTCTCTCATTTTCACTAATTTAGATATTCCATTTGTAAAGTTGACATGTTAAAATAAAGGGAAACATACTTGAAGCAGGCTACTTCTTCAATCACACTTTCCATTCCTGTCTCTCTGTTCTCCTATGTTGAGTGAAAAGGCAAGACAGTGTGTTACTGTAGTTCTTGGATTAAACACATTCGAATATCATACAATACTAGATAAGCATGCAAAAAAAATGTAGTACAAAGTAATTTTTCCGGCTCTCAAGAGAACGCTGAAGCACATAACATGAAAATACATTCAAGAATACCATGTCTGCAAGAAGTATTTTTAAAAAATCATGCCATTTTAAGTGCTTAATTTTTACTGTTTTTCCTTATCATAATCAACTTGGATGTAACAGTAACAGAAGAAAACTCTAAGTTAGCTTACTCAGCCTATCTTAGGAATATACAGTCAGTATTTCTGGTTTCTAGGCCTTTAAAATGAAATAAATATAGCAAAGCTAAAAAGACAAGTCACTGAAAAAAGGTAAAACAACCACAAAATGGAGCAGAAGAAATCAACTCAAATATGTAACACTACTTCATACACAAATTACCTTTTAACATTCCCATCCCCTTCCTGCAATACATATTCACAGCAGTTAAAAGGCCAGGGAAAATGTATTTAAGACTGACATGACAATTTAGAACTCTAGCTTAAATCCTAGTTTGCTCTTTCACCCAACCCTAAAATATTTTGTAAAAAATTACAATGCTACGCTAAAATTTGATTTTTAAATTGTTTAAGTTTAAAATACTTAGAACAATGAAAAATATTTCAGAATTTATCATTAAAAATACTACCAATATAGTAAAAGATTAACTTCTGAATTTTGACTGCCTTCAGAAATCATGTTTAAAAGATTACTTCAAAAATATTCTAAAAAAAAAAAAAAAACTTAAGATTTGCTATCCTACAAAACCACTCATACCAGAATTCAGATAAATACTTCTGTCCATGCAAATGAAGCATTTATGTTACACAAGTCATTATACTGTGTCTGATTCCATGTCTTTTCAATTATTGTTAGGCTTTAAAATATAACAGCTCATATTTCTGGATAGCTCTGACAACCCACTTCGATATGTCTATTCAGGGTTTACAAGCAGACTGCAGAGACCGCTGGCCAGATGGCCTGATAAGAAACAGTATTAAAAAGAGAAAAAAGCTGAAGAAGCTCTCAGGCCCCTGCCTCTTTCATATGTTGTTTCTTCTTCTATAGCTCTTTCCTACCTTCTCCATGACAACTATTAATCTGTACTCATGCTAACCTTACTCTTAGCATAATCATGCTGCTCCCATTCCATATTAAGTGGCAGAAACTTGCATAAGAAAAATTTTCAGCAATCAGCCTTATAAAGTTGAAGTTGCCTTTTTTTTTTTTTCCTTCCAAGTTACTTACATCTTCAGGTAATGCCTTTACCAATTCACTGTGAGCCATTGGCCTGATGCTCAACTGATGGATGATCTCTCGTTTGATTTCATCTGTTGCATTTACCTGTCCTATTCCAGGAGTGAATCTTTCGCCTGTAAAAATGAAATATAACTTTTTTTTTTTTAGGATTCTAAACATGTCTGTCTTCTTTTGTAACTTAAAGCAAACGACTGGAAAATAAGTCTCTTCTGTGAAATCTTGTGTTCACCCACCAGTGTTCAAAAATTCATTATGTTAATTTAAGCTAGTTTCAAGGCCTTTCTCCTACGTTTCTCCTAGGAAAGAAGTCATATCTACAGGAAGTTCAAAATAGAACTGAACTTGAGATGATAATGAAAAATGCTCATTCCAGACCATTAAATAGACTAAATTTTAAAATTAAGCAAATGTATTTTGAACTTACCAACAATCATTATAATGAGGTACAGCATCTCTTCTATAAGAGTGTTATTTTGTTGAACAACATCCTGAATTAAAATAAACAAACAAAAAAAGAATTTACATTTTTCAATTAAGGGTAAAAAAATTATTCCATATGCTGAAAATATTTTTTTGATGCTTCAAAACATTGCCTGTTTTCACCCTTAGCACTCCCAAATTAAGCTATGCTGAAATGCAATCACAACTGCCTTAAACTCTTAAACAATGCAAAAATTATGCATCAGTTTCTGACATTTACCAGTTTGACAGGTAAAAATATTTATGCATATTTCAAACTGGTCAAACTAAATTAAAATAGGATAGGTTTTGGTTTTTTATCAACAAATTGCACAGTGTTGGCACAACAGCATCTGGTACACTTTTGAAAACAAAATTGCAGATTTTCTATTGCAGTAGTACATAAAATACCTTGTTAGTATTTTCTGTGCTAAATCTTTTGCCATAGTCTGGAGTACTAAATATCTGGTAAAGTTCAAAGCGACTCAGCATTATCATCAAGAAGTGATTTGGATCCATCATAGACACACCTGTCTATTAAAGAAAAAAATTATAAACAGAAAATAGATTGGGTGTTATTACAGCATGTGTGCGTATTTATATACCATGTTCACAGTACATTCTTTATGAAATCCATTCCTCTTTCTATCCTGGGCATGAAGATTTAATTACTTAAGTTTACTCTCTTAGGACTCCTACAACACAAGTGACAGCACGTTTGAAAAGCAGGATCCTATGTTTTATCAATAATTTCTAATGCCCTTTTAAGTGTAAAATATTCTGGGTTATTCCTTCTATCTCAAATAGTCTAAATAAAATTCAATTAAAGACTTTTGGTTGGTTGGTTTTGTCTTTACAATCCTGTTCCTGCTGGTGCACCTTTTAGAAGGCATAATATCACTTAGTATATAGCGCATAAAGATTTTAAAAACAAATTCCAATCCTCAAAACTGAAGACTTCAGCAAGACTTCCCAAACCTTCTGGGAAAGAACAGTACTAATGTTTCAATGTAGCCACAAACATTTACTTCCATTTCTGAAAACTACCACACAAAGTTTTTTCTGTTTATTAAACAACGTATCTAAGTCAGCCAATTATAAATATTTGTTGTTGGCTTACTATTGCTAATGGGACCATCTTTAAGACAGAATAATTTCCAACAAAACTGAAGGATATCTATCCGAATGGGCAGCTGTAGGTGATCATTAAAAATTAGGGGCAGATCAAGCCTCAAGGAAATATGTCTGAAAACAGAACTCAGGACATATGCGTCATATTGGGTATTGCTAACTCTAGGTAAGATTTGAGGGAATTTCCAAGAAAAGATTTTGCTGTCTAGGTGACCTACACATGCAGAGCTGCAAATTTTAGCTTTCGTCACTCTCAGCGTAGAAGCAATGCATCAGACCTCTCTATGTCAAAGCTAAGTAGACTGCCAGATTTGTAAAATCTCTTCTGAAGGAAAAAAAAAAAATCACAAACTAGTTCCACTTTCTAGCCAGCATTTTAGATGCCAGCTTTGAAGGGAGGGAGAAGAGGCAACACACACATTGAGTACATTACTGAAGACCTGCAGACTCACACAACTGCCAGTATGGCACAATCCATTAGTTAAAATATTACATTCTTGAAGATGTAGCATTACGTATGTGTTACACAGAAACTCCTGCACTTTCCACAGTATATTTAAAAAACAAGGATTACAACAGTATTTCCTTTACAAACTATCCCATAAAGACAGAGATACAATAAAAATATATATATATATATATATATATATATATATATATATATAAAGTCCTTCCACCAAAAAATTACTTTTTTCCTTGCCATTTAAAGGTTCTGATGGAGCTAAGAACAAAAGCACATATATCCTGAAAATGCTTGATAAAAATGCAGACTGATACATGTGGTTACCTGAAGCATTACTATGTCCTTGTCAAACATCTCCCTCCTGCACTTCACATTATGATAGTAATAAATCTGAAACAAAAAAACAAACCACAATAATTAACAAACACCGTATTTAGTCTAACTTATTATTTTCATTTTGGAAAAGTAAACTTTGTTATACAGTATTAGTAAACAAAAAATGAATCCGTGATTTGAAAAAATATACAAATACAGTTGTATGCAAAAAGCATTTTCATAAACCACAAAACAAGCATAGTTGCTGGCTGGGGTGTATTGATCTAACGTCTAGATTGCATATACTTAAAAGGAAAAATATTTTGGACCTCTTTGGGCTACATTTTAATATATCTACTTGTTTAGCCATTAACTGTTTGAAATTCACAGGAGAGAAAGCCTTTGCAGTTGGAGAAATGTTCTTTCTTTGCTGCATGAATTGCTTTGAATTATTTGAGATATAATCTTTCAGGAATTGCCAGTCTCAGAAAAATGTTAATATTGTGACAGAACCATACTTAACCCAAACCCATCCTGGGAGTGAACTCAACAGTACTGCACCCAGCAGCAGCAACGCCACAATCACTGCATGGCATTGACATGTGGGAAAGGTTGATTCTACCACAATTAAGGGAAAATAAAGAGGGTTATCAAGTTTCTACATAGGATTGGGAACAATCTTCAGCATGCTAAACTTTCCTCTAGAGACATACCATTTCTCACCAGAATTACATGGAAGGGAGCTAGGCATGCCTTCCCTCTCTTCCCCATACTAATAATCCCCATAGATGCCCATTCCTATCTTCTGGGAAAATATCCAAAAGGATCTGGCTGAACATGAGCTCTCCATAGCCAAACGGAAGAGAAAGGACTTCCAGACTGTGGCAGCCATATTTCCTAAACTAAACCAGGCTCAACTTCAAGATGCTGACAACCAGGGGAAATTAACACAGAGACTTAGTTCTCCATCAAAAGCTATGCTGATATTTCAGATCTGATGTGTATCTACAGTAATATGGACACTGCTATAACTGTACATAAGTAAAGCTCCTTTGGCTTTAATAATAACAATAAAGGACATCACCTTATAAAGATCCTTTAGGTTAAGAGGCAAGAAGTGTCAGAACATAATATGTTTGAGCAGCTTAATTCAGCCTCCTAGTACACATGCACTGCAATTTTCTAGTGAAGATGGGGGCTTGCAGGAGGGAAAGAAGTTTCTTGCAAATAAATCAGGTTAACACCTCACAGAACTAAATCCTATTTCTGTTGTAATCTATGTCTTGCTGAGAAAATCACTTTAGACGATCACCCTGGTAGGTGGCACTGACACTACAGTACCCGTTTTATAGTTGTTATGCTTGAAACACCTAAAACCTAATTCGTACAACAGAAAGAACATAAGTTTAGAGATGGATGGAGCTAGTCGCCAGAAGTATCAAAGAACTATGCAAGGTAAAACCCAAGAAACACTCAGTTCTAATGCTCCTGTGTGGTCTTCGGATTTCAATTACTTCACAAACATAAATAGTAATAGTACTTCATAAACAGTAATAGTATCTTAATGGTGCATATTTTTATATTT
Source organism: Platalea leucorodia (assembly GCF_965183815.1). Lineage (NCBI taxonomy): Eukaryota > Metazoa > Chordata > Aves > Pelecaniformes > Threskiornithidae > Platalea > Platalea leucorodia. Next base: position 27,668,541 of record NC_138825.1, on the reverse strand, counting down.
GAGACACTTTTACGTGAAGGTGATGAATGCATTAGCAAAGATGCACAGACCTAATCCTGCACTTCATGCTGCTGTTGGACAGTACACAGTAAAAAGGCTAAGAGTCATTAACTGCATTATACTAAAACTTCTTTACGCACAGAGCACTAAGTTCACTGAGCATTGCAGCAGTCCTGAAACAAAAAAGCAACTTCTGACTAAGAAATCAAAGACCAGTTTAAAAACACAAATATTCAAATTACGTGAGTGCTGATATAAATGCCTACCTTGAATTGCCTTCCATAAGATTTACGTAAGTGAAATTTGAAATCAATACAGAAAGAGGAGGTTTTGTGGTCTGAAATTATCTTGGGGGAGTTAATCAGAAAACAGTGATTCTACAGCTACTATGTACTTACCTGATTAACAAGAGAGAACCCATTTCTTCTCCACATCCCTGCATGCACTTGGGCACATAGGACTAGGCATCGTAGAGGATGTTCTATTAACATAGGCGGGCTTAGTTCACTCTGCATTAAGAAAATGCAATATTTTTATGTATACAGAGAAAATAAAAGAAAATGGGACTGAAATGAAGGAGGATGATATTTGTGATCATTAAAATATTTTGGGAATACAAAAGAGAAGCAAATCCAACACACACATTACAAAAGTCTGATGACCCTATTCACAATCTATCCGATCGTTACCAACCTTACATTCTGTCTTTGCTCCAGAAGTAGTCCACAAGGGCTTTAGTTTATTCTTAAAGACAGGGGGGGTTGTGTTTTAAAACATCAACACTATCAATTTAATAACATTGTAATTTGCTTCCTTTCATTCAAAGGTTAAGTACTACTTCTTCCAAAAGACACTGAGATTTCTTCTCCCAGTTATGCTTTCTCCTCTTTTAACTTATCTTGTTCTTTTTAAATTTCCCTTAAAGAAAGAGCATATCAATAAGACCGTGCAGGAAGCAAGAAACAGCTGGGGAAGAAAATTAGAACCTAGGCCAAGGAGAAGGAATCGGATCCTGCCAGGAGTTCCTAAAACCAGTTTCTACTACAAAAAGAAGGTAATGCATGAAGAACAAACTACAAACCTTAAACCTGAGTCTTACGTTATTTAAGAGAGTGATTGCTTATGCTCCAGTCATGAGTATCTAGGTATTAATCTTTTAAGAGGTAGTTTTATCTACTAAAGACAGTCTCTCTGAACAGAGTTCATAGCAAAAAGGTCCTTTGTTTTATTTAATAATTTCCTACACTTACATGACCAATTTCATATTCAGCATTAATTATATTTAATGAATATGCTACATTTAATTACATACCAGGGGCAGCAGCTCTGGAAACTTATATGCCACTTCAGTTTTACTCAGCAAAACATGCAAGCCTACATAAATACATGAAACAAATACATACATAATATTACACACAGTATTTTATATAATTCAAATAGGACAAAAAAGGTCATCTAATTTACTACTGGACCATTTCCTAGACACAGCTACAACTAAGACTGCAGATTTATCATCCTGGAGCTACACAGCTATCTCCTGAAGACACATATTACAAAGCATACATTTTAGGAGAATTAAAGTTTTCCCATTGTATCTGTATAAAACTTGCAGTACAAGTGAGACTATTGCCTTTCTTTTGACTCTGCCATGTCTCCTCAGCGACAGTCAAGAGTCCTTGGTCTATCAGGACAAGTTATCAACAACAGATACCTCATCCTTTCTATCAGTCCTTAGAGGTTTATAAAATACCTCAGGAACTATAATGAGGCCCCTACAAAATACGTAAGGGTTTTCTGGATTACTTTGTTTTAAAGCTACAAGGATTCAAACACTCAAAGTTATTAACGCTGAGCTGCATAGTATTTTACCTAAGAATTACCTTTTTCACTTCATTACCCATGAATTTATTTTTATCGTGAGACTTTCTGATTCTGTAAACTAAAATTCATCAACCTTTTCGACACAACTGTTGAACAAGATAAGCACAATACAAAGACATAGCTTAATTTTCCAGTGACACATCTGTTTGATAAATCTGTTCTCTAACAGAATGTTGATTAGTTTATTCAATCTGACAGCTAAACATATTTCAAAACAGTAAACTACAGTCCATATTTTATTGCGTTTCTTTTGCATCACTCAAGTGGAAAAAGCAGCAGTAACTACCTACAACACACCCCACTGGCAAATCCAGAGGCATGGGACAATCTCCCCCAGGCCTGAAACGATAACTTCTCCAATACTCGGGAACATTTTGCCTAGATGCTATCAAAGAGCTAGAAAATAGTCAAAATGCATCCTATTCAGGCTTTAAACAACTGTTGTGTGGTTCCTTATGTACACACAAATACAAATCACTTTTATACAACATTTTTCATTTCCTGAAATATTTTTAAACTAGTTCATACCTGCAAGTAAACGAGAAACTGGGAGATGAATGCTAACTTTTTCCTGAGAAACACAGTATCTGATGGTCTCAACTGAATGTCCACACATACTGAGAACAATAGGCTGTTCTCCATCAGTAAAGCCACTATGACACTGCATCAACACGGTCAGGCATTTCTTGTAAGCTTCAATTAACACTTTTTCCTAAAAGAAAGATCACAGTTTACAGAGATTATGAAAAAAGAGAGCTCTGCAAAATAATACAGCCAATGTAAAAAAGTCTGACAGGTTTGGGGTTTTTACCTTTATTAACAGTCCTGCAAAATTAACATAAGGAATCCAACAAAAGGAGCTGAATTAAGGGGGACACAGATTGCGAAATTCATACAGGTATGTCTGATTAGAAAAACACCCACTAGTTGGGTTTGGTGTTTGGTTTTTTTTTGGTAACTTATATTATGGGAACTCTCTGAGCAATGATTATGCTAGGCTAGTAAAACCTGCACATTAACTAACAGTGACAGATTAAAGCCAGCTTGAATGTTCAAATATTCTAGGATCACTTGTTCCACAGCCATATTTTACCATGCTGAAGTTCTGTACTCCTAAAACTTGAAACACTTACGGAGTAGAAACCTGATTTATAATCAGGCAGAGAATCTGGTAGATCCAGGGCCTACTCCTCTATTCCCTCTTCTCTGAAAATTATAACCTGATAGTGTTGTGATGATCACAACTTTCAGATGCATGACAGAACTCTCTGCAATATTTTTTAAAAGGCTTAACCACATTCTTATGACTTGGTCAGTTCAAGCCATAAAAGATGTGTCTAAACACAGAAAAGATTTGCACTTGCTCAGAGAAGATGATCTTGGCTAATGGTGCAGTTATGTGTCTTGCTCAATTGTTACACATTTGTTTGGGTTTTTTTTCCCCCCTTCACATATTCACATGGAAAAACAATTCAGAAGGAACTTACATCTAAAGCACACCAGTCCTGCATCATTGAAATAACAAGTGTTAATTTCATCTGCAGTGTAAATGCTGCTTCCCATTCCGGTTCCATTTCTATGTGTTGTCCTACTTGACGAGTTATTGGATCCATACCCTAGAGCAAAAAGAATTACGTATTTCAACAATATGTAATTGAAATACGTTGACAACATTCGCATAAGTGTGAGACAGTAGCTACCTGTCCTTATAAATATATTGTTACTACAACAGGAAAAAATAAGCTTGGGACCATCTGAAAAGGAATTACACACATCAAAATAACGAGAAAATGAAACAGAAATTGGAAGAGAAGAATACAGGGACAAGAAAGGTTTTGGATATGAGCTCTATTTATTATTAACACCTGCAGAGATTTCAGTATTATGAGCAGTACAACAATGTTTGCATACATACATTATCTGACATACACATTTCGATTTTTAATGTGTTTTCTAAGGATGTACTATTAAATGCAGTTAAGTACTAACTAAAGACTGGGTACTATAGTACCTAATCAGCTTTTGGCATAAGAAGAAAAAAAACCACCATCATCTGAAGATTACAATATACTCAAGAGACTATCATGAGCAGACTAATGAAAGCTAAGTACCGAGAAAGGTATGCTACTGAGGTACTGAAACGTAGGAGTGATTCTGACTTATACCTTACTGATCATACAGTCAATTTGCCCTTGTAAAAGCTGCACCACTTTTAAAACACTCCTCTTAACATAGCACACGAAAAGGCTGGGGAAAAAAAACACAGTTAAGAGGTCTGTTTGTATGTCTATATATTCCTCAATACAAGGAGGAACTCTGCTGACGCTTAAGCAGTTACTGGAGCTCTCGCTATGAGGGAAAGTTGGTTAAGATGGACCAGATTTTGCTCACACGATTAGTTGTGTCTTGTCTGCCTGTATAGCTGCAAAATATGCCCAAAATGACATTTTTCTTTTTGAACCATTCTTCCTTTTTACTGCCCTCTACGACAAACTAAGTAAAAAAAGTTAAGTCAGATGTTATGTTTCAGGAAATATGATGACTCCAAAAGTTATACTGCACAGAGGTGAGTACATTTCCTCCATTTTTATATCATGATAGCTAACTTCCTGCTTTAATACAGTGCAAATTTTGTAATTCACAGATTTACATACCTGCATACATTTGAGTAATTCTAAGAAGGCATCAAAACCCTCTAGGAACTTGTGCCTCAAGTCATCCGACCACTCAGTTGGCTTACTTATCAACACATACCTGGGTACATTAGAAAGATACAAGTGTTAATTTTATGGTTTTTTTTCCTCCCCAATTGATCAAATCAGCACATAATTAATATACTTACTTGAGATCCAAAATAAGGCTCTGAACACGCCTGAATTTGAAAGCCTGCAGAGCAGTGTAACGTTCAAACTGAAACCTGCCTTGGATGTCACGGTGTCTTAAGTGGTCCATAAAAGTTTTGATGATAGTGGTCATGAGATTTTCTTCCGTTATTAGCATTCGAGCCTATGCCAAAGTACATTGAAATTTGCTGTAATTAACAGACACAGCTAACAAGAGTTTCATAATGTGCCACGAAGTTCATAAAATACAGGAATTTTTATCCAAAATAGTTACATCAATAATTAAAATAAAAGCATATTGAAAGCCAATCTTCCAGACATTCACAGAAGAAATAAAAAGTAATCCAGCCAGAAATTATCACAATCCAGATCTCTCTCCAGACCCCTTCTCTACAGAAGTTTGACTACGGTTAGGCTCCTGCTAACCTATATAATTATGACACAAGACGTGTGTTATTATGTATTGTATAATTACTTGTATCTCCCTTTAAGTATGTGTTGTCTTCTCTCATATAATTTAAGTATGAGCCCTTTAGGGCAGTAACAGCTTTTCTGCCTTCTGTTTACAAACTGTGAAGCACTGTGGCGAACGGCGCGTCTTCTGAACTGCTAAGGAACTTCAGAGTGCAAGTTCCACATGGAAATTATGTGAAATGACTTATGATTCCCCTGAAGGGCTACTGCATATATCCATGTGTTGTAGGAAACAAATCAGGAGGCATCGCGAAGTCTGACGAAGATCATCTTCCACACCCAACCTAACCTAACCCAACCCAACCCCACAACAGAGTAGGTGGCACTAAGAAGTTACTGCCATCTCCTACTTGTGAGCTCTTCCAGAACTCCCCCGTTCTGTTGGTTCTCCAAGGTAAATGGGATGAGTCTTGCAGTTTTCGGATCCCCTGAGGATTTTATTAGGTGGCTGGTAGATTCAAAAAGATTGGCTACTCTGATCTACCTCAACAACACTGTGGTTGTTGACTAGAGCTTCTGGGTTCTACAGTTGCTAATGATACTCCAAAATACAGTTTCTAAAATGCTACTGCAGGGGAGAAAAAGAAAAAATATCTAATGGTTAACATTTTCCCCCAGAAAATCACCATCAACACAACCACCCATCCTCCCTCAAACCAAAAAACCTCAGTTACTTGAGAGCTCAAACTCTTAAATTACGGAGATCAGTTTGAAAATGCTACTCGAGGGCAGTGGGGTGGTTTTACATTCTTCAGCTTATTCATTCAGTTAAGAATGAATCCAAATGGCTCTAAATATACAAAAAAATTTTCTTATTTCATATGGGAGGAGCTTATCATAATTACTTTCATGTCATGTCTATTCTATACTGCTACAAAACAGTTTATAAATTTTGTTTTAATTTTTTGTAGGCTTTTGAAATAGAAAATGTGTAAAAGGGACACTGCAATTACTTTCCTCTAAGGAAATGTTTGAAATCCCTTTTAAAGAAAAAACAAAACAAAAAAGGTATTAATACACATATTCCACCACCCCATCTGCCAAAGGAAAAAATAATACCATAGCCATTTGAATAATACCAGTTGGTTAAGTCTAACTGTAAATCTGAATACTGGCAACATTCTTATTGACAGCATCAAAATTAAAAGAAGTAACACAACATCGCCCTGAACCATGGAAACAAAATCCTGAGGTCCTGTTGAATTTCCGCGAATAACATCCATCCCTAAGAAACTGAAAAACAGCTTCGCTCAGCATCGTAACTGCCATGCTACTATTGAATTTTAGAGCTTGATTAAGTAGATTAAATTTGGAAGGATTCAGAAGCATTCATTTTTTTAAAACAATTCTGGCTATGAAAATCAGACTTTTATTTCCCATACAGCTCTAAAGTTTAATTTGTCTAGTTCATAGTGCAAGCAAAGACAGACTTATTTGGAGACTAGAGCAAAAAAAGACATTTCCCAAACAAGCATAAGCTGGTGAAAGACCAGCAGAGTTAGTGAGCTGGGAGAAGTAAGTGCCTGAAGCATTGTAATGAAAATTAACTGGAAGCCTGAAAGAAGGCATCATCTGAGTCTAGAAGTACCAAAGCAAGTAGGGAATATCATGAGACAATTCTTGCTTGCACTTGTGTTGATTGGAAAATTAACATAAAGTGGATCATTTATAAAACTGCACCAGAATGGTATGCTCTGAAACTGTGATATGCAAACCATAATGTAGATTTCTACAAAGAGTAACTGTGGCTCAGTATGAAGAGGAATTTAAATGTTATGTGTGTGTCTCTAAATAAACATTTAAGTACCTTTCTAAAAAAAGTAAAAGAAAAACGTAACAGGAAAAACCAAAAATACCCAGCCCACTCAGGGAAGCCAGACTCAAACTTTGCAATGCTGAACACTTTACCTTCTAAACTCACAGCAATGTATGTAAACTGTCTGACTGCTGTGCAGCAGCAGTGCCATGCATTTCCACAGTAATGTTAAAAGAAATCTGCAGTCTTGATTCAAGAACCTCAAGTTGCTTTTAACAAATAAAGATTTCCTTTTTTGGTCTTTTAGTACTTACAAGAGAAGGCACTGTGAATATCTGTATCGAGAGGTCAGCAATTGAGAACTCTCTGTCGTGGTCATCTTTCATAAAATCACTCTGCAATCGCTCATAGTTCTATTAAGAAGGAGGCAAAAAAAGGCAAGGAGTGCCAACTATCAGTTTTTAAAAGAAAGACAGGCACTACTCACCAGAGTAGGTACAGTGAAGAGTTGGACAGACAGAGCAGCCACCGATACTGCCCGCTCGTGATCATCCTCCATATAATCTCTCTGCAACTGCCGGTAATTCTAAACAACAAGGGGAAATTCACCTCTAATCCACACTGACCTGATTTTTTTTATTTAAACGTCTGCTCTGGGAAACTTTAATGCCATGATAAAGGGAAGAGTAGCTCTTATGGATTATTATATAGATATTTTGTACAAAGAACATGACAACTTAATCTGCTCACACATGAGCTCTGCTCACTCTCATTTTCACAATAAAGGCTAATATTTTATTTTCTACTCAAAAAAGTTATTTGTCTTCAGCAGAGTGAGCAGAATTTTGGAGTCCTGATTTAAAGCATTTCAAATAACTAGTTACTGCAGAAATACTAATCAGCATAACTGAATTTCAGCACTATTTCTGAGTAGTGCTGTAACAGCTTACACCTCAATAATGAGAAGCGATTAGGTCTTAAGAAGTCATAGCCTGCATAGTTGACGGTGAAGACAAAAACATCTGAACTGCTTTAGTTCTGGGGAGCCTGGAAAGCCCATTTTCTTCCCAGGAGATGAGAGGCCATTATAACTAATATTTTGAAGACAGAAATAAAGTAGTCAGCATTTCATTTCAACTTTTCACTTCCAAAAAAAGGAAAAAAATTCTGAATAACAGTTCATTTGAAGCACGGTATACTAACTAAACTCTCTTCGCTAGACAGTTTAAGCATTTAATGGCTCTTTGTAAGAAAGATACTTACTCTTGCAAAGCGGATAGCAAAAAGTTTCTTGCATTTCAAATCCATAAGTAGACTGCTCATGAATAACTGGTGATACACATTTCTAGCTCCTGTCAAGAAAAATGAATGAAATATTGCATGTCACTATTTTCTATCAACATATTATGGAAACATTTAGAAAAATAAACTTTTACAGAATGAGGTAAACGTGCATTTCAGAGGAGAAGCTGCTTTGATTAAGTCTGTCAGGTGGCAACAAAGGACAAAGAAGCATACATAAACCAAAATACTTCAAGTGGCGTTATTTATTACTCCTGTATAAGATAACACTGAGCTGTTGGATGGGAACATAAACCTTCAATATAAGGCAAGTCAGGCAAACAAGAACGGAACTCTGTTCCTCCTCAGGATAAACAGAGGATTTGGATGGCCCAGGGAAAAAAAGAGCACGCTATTATGAGCAGTCTTGGGAACTGCAATAAATTTTGTTAGTTGTGAGCAACTCCGCAAAATAATTAGCTTAGCTATCTCTGAATTTCTAGTCTGTCTGAGCAGCATCCCAGATAATATTATCAATACAAATGAGAAGTGACTGTATGTAGCTTGGAAATACATGCATGTATGTACCATTTCTTTCTGTAGGTCACTTTTGAGTCAAAAGCCATTACACTATTTCCTTAATGCAGAGTAACTATGAAATACATGAAAAAGTAGAGAAATATTGATGTTGAAATAGAAATGCAAAAGTTACTCCTTGCTAACATGAAGGACATTATCCAAACAAAACCTGTATTAAAAATGCTGTAATGGTCCACAAATGTAGTACCCTTCAGATCAAAAACTTTAAAAAAAAAAAAAAAACTTAAAAAAAAAAAAATCTGAGTGCCAGGAATTCATTCACACAAGACAAAGCTATTAGATAAACAAAACCTATAAGAATCATTTTGTCCATACTACATCCACTTTCCACCTTACTTCTTACTACTTTTATTGCTGCTCCAAGAAGTTCCCAAGATAGACCACAGAGAGATGTTACTACTCTCTAGGATATCTGTACCTCAGAATGGAAGAACAACAAAAAATACTGGGAGGAGGGTAGCAATCTTCAAAATACTATATTCGTGTTTAAATAAGGAAAGGACAGATATATTGCATCATTCTCTGCCTTCTCTTTTTGCTTCTCTTTCTTACACCTGGCCTTACATGCCCTTTCAAGGTATCAAATCAGACACAGAATCCATGATGGAAAAGAAATTAACTATCTCCACTTCCTCAAAATACAACTTTCTAACCAATCCCATTATATCAACCAGGCTTTTAAAATTCTAAGGGCTCTAAAATAGCAGAACAGTAGTTTTCAGTGAATATTCTCAGAACACTTAAGAATACCTCATGAACACAAAACCAAGTCAAAGTAGAAAACCTCTGTCCTATCCCTTAAAAAGAGGGACTTTGGCAGATATGATATACATGCTGAGATCCTATAAAGCACACAAACCTCAAATCACTCTATTATTTACTCAGTTTCCTTTAACTATCACTGTCATCCATGTATTCAAGTCAGCCTTAATTTCAGACTACTTTGAAAAATTAGATCTAACACCAACCCCATCTCCAGATGGTCTCCTTATGATCTTGTCTTCAACACAGCTGGAGTGCATCATGAATCATAGAACGGTTTGGGCTGGAAGGGACCTTAAAGATCATCTGGTTCCAACCCCCCTGCCATGGGCAGAGACGCCTTTCAATAGAACAGGTTGCTCAAGGCCCCATCCAATCTGGCCTTGAACACTTGCAGGGACGGGACAGATTATCACAAATCAGGCAATTCTATCTCTAATACACCACAGTGAAAATGACTGAACATTAGCAGATACAGTGAAGGGAAAATTATATGCGTAGCATTGTTTAGTATTTTCCAGAAGTTTGAGGAAACTCACCTTTCCACAATTTAGAATCATACAGCATCAACTTATCTACAAGAGAAGAATTTTCACCATCTGGCCCCTCCTGTAAGCCAACTTGACACAATATTCGACGAAGGCCATCTTAATGAAGAAAAATGATGTAAGTTAGTTATAGCTTAAACACAAACTTGTACATTATTTTTACACACTGGAATTTTCATAAGACAATAGAAGCCATAGGGACCTCTTTTCCTTGACAAGTAACACTGCTCATATTTTGCCAATAGAAACACAAATATTTTATACCTTGGAATTTCACACTAACCTTAGGGAACATTAGGAACCTTGTTAAAATTGCCAAACACAATCATTTGTTTCAAAGTTATCAAATAAAAACGTGCTCTCTTAAAAGTGCTGCTGGCTTACGAATATAAGAAATAATTATACAGCAGGCTAATTTTCTAGGTTATATTTTTCTTGCTTAGAGTCCTATCAAAAGGAAAATATAATTCATATATGAAATGACTCATATACACATATGAGTTTTTTGTTTACACTTACTAGCTGCTATTATTTTAAAGCTTCTCCACGTATTTTTTTCCTAATGGAAAGCAGTAATAATTGTTATATGAACATGTAAGTTATTATATGCTTGCAGACAAGCCTGCATCTGCAACAGAACACAACACAGACACGCTCATATTAACAATGTTCAACCTAGTTTTGCACTGCAGGTAATGCATATTCACTAACACAACTACATGACTTAAACGCATTAGCCCTTATGTCTGCACGCTACTTAGCCATCTTAGCTTCTTAGGTAGAGTTGGCAGTGGCTTAGTGCCACGTATACCATACCATGTGCTGCAAGGTGCAGTTCTATACAGTCTGTGAACCCCTATAGCAGTTGGGGGGGGGGGGGGGGTGTGCCTTGCAGAGTTCAATTCCAACTACTGTTATGAAGGGTAACAAATTAATGGCAACTATTGCGTTGTTTAACAAACAGCAAACAGATGCTTATTCCTGAAGAACTGACATTTGTTAGGAAGGATGTGGTAGTCAAGCTTGTGACAAAGTTCCACAGTAAGGTTTTTCCCTTTAGTCGCTGACAAGAGTTTGACACTCATTTCACAGCAATCATCAAACCTAATTTTGCGGCAGAGAAGACCCCTCCACCTGCCAGTCTCCCTTTGGTCAGGGATATTTAGGTGTAACTACCCAAGCAGTGCAATTCTATCACTCCATATTACAGATGAACGGTAACAGGCTGTTTAAAAGATTGAGCAGAATCTAGATGTTTGGGTTTGTTTGTTACAAAGCTAAGGGAAACCAACTTTTTCAAAAGTGCATTTCACAAAACCAGACTCCAGAGTACATTGCAAGACTGCATCCCAAGGTGTGTAAGGCATTTCAAGTAGTTGAGCACGTAGGTCACAGACAAAACCTATGCATATTGCTTACCATCAAACATTATTTTTGCCCTTCTGAATCATAAAGGACACTGCATTTAATGAAGTGAACTCTGCAGAATTTCAGAAACACCACACACAAATAAAACTATGAATTCAATGCTTTTATCTGTAATTTGATGCTCCATTAACATACCGAAGTTACTTTTTTGCAACTGTAATTTAGTGCTGAAAATTAGTGACATCGGTACCTGGCACAAATGACATGGCACAAAACTGGGCTCAAGGAATATGAGAAAGACAGTGCCTGCCTACATGTTACACTGAAAAGAAAATTTATCTCAGAAATTAAATATCTTCATGTCTCTCCTTTCTATTAATACCTATTATTTGCCAGCAACGCTGGTAAATAGTTGAACAAACTGCCACCATAACTTTTGAAAAGCTTGATTGATGTATCTTTAAAAATTAACTTATACAAACATAAACTACTTATCTTTCAAAAAACATAACATGATATACGGATCTTGCGCCTGAAATCTTAGCTAGTTTTTCAACTGTCTAATAAAACATGCAATCTCTGAAGAAATCTTGCACCTACACAGAACATATATGCAACATTACAGTTGAGAGTGCTTTGCTAATAATTCTTGTTAACATTTACAGATGCATAGAACACAGAAAGTGCATTGGAGACTATATCTACATTTCTACACATCAGCAGTTTGACACATTTTCCTTTTATTTCCCTTCATGCTCCACATCTTCAGAACCTTGTGATTCATCAGGACAAAGGAGGAACCAAGCCAAAATAAACACAGAGCCTTCCCATAAAAATGATACTGTGCATCTTGATTCCTTTGAAGAAACTTCTTTCTAAATATCTGATTAATACTTTGGTCGTTTCTATACTTACCCAAAAACCTCCACACATCCTTGCATTTTCTCTGTTCTACTTAGCAAAAAATCTGAAGCAATCACTTTCATCATCATTCATCAAATTACTTCTGAATAATTTTGTTTTATCAGACAGGTTATTTTCAGCTTACTGCATTCATTTAAAAAGAACTGGGGACTGAAAAATATAGCTTGTTGGCATACAGCATTTGACAGTGATTCTCAGCTTCTGTTCAATAGCAACTCAAAAGAAAACAGTATTCGAAAAGACTAAGTAAGACTGTTAGCACTTTCATAGGGAAGTTAGAACTCAGAACAGCACTCCAATAAGAGAAAACAGAATGAAGTCTGACAACTTATTAACAGCTTTGCCTTATATATCACATATCTGAAATAAGTAGACAATATTGCTTCAGGAATTCAGCTTGCCTCACAAATATTCTCTAACTTATCCCAAAAAAGTTCAAGTTTGCCCACCTGAATATCCAATAACACTGCCAAGCCAAGTTAGGAGCTTCAGACCAAAGCTCTGATGGGCAACAATAGATGAATGCATAACTTGTACTTTCAATGGCTTTGTCTGACGACTGGTATTTCTCTTAAAAAGAAAAGGAAGAAGGAGGTAATGCATATTTAAGTGAGGACTAGCATATATTTCTGTACAGAAACACAACATTCCTGTGATTAACTTCAATAGTTTGTAATATTAATACATATTCTAACACCTACATAGGGAAGAAAAAAAACCCAAAGAAGACTGAACTTTGTTTACCCTGTTAATATTTGAAGGACCTTATTATGCAATATCAACATATTTAGGCCAATCCATTTTCCACTCTTGGCCTCTTACCAATGTACACACCGATCTGCTGCATTTTACTAATAAGCAGTTCCACGCACAACCTAAGACAGCCACGCACATTTGTTCCTCACAACATGACATCTAAGTCACACAGCAGCCCACCAAGGAAAGAAACTGTCCACAGACTATTTTCAATAATACAAATTGAACACACAGAGTTAAAACAAGAAAGAAAGTATTTCTCCTTATCTCTGTGTTAATAACCTTAATAGTTAGACATTACACATAAAACCCATTTGTTCTTTGACTGCATAGGTAGCAAGTTAAAGATATTGTACAACTTTATCTTTAAAGATACATTAATGTTTTCAAAATACCCTAAATAGTTTAAGGCCAGTAACTCTAGTTACAGTATTTGTTTTTCAGTGGTAGCAGTATTATACATAAACTATTTATTTCATGTGATTAAGTACTGCACTGCAGCAGTTAAAGAAAAATTAAATAGAAAATATTATTCCCATGTTCTTACATGGAAGAACCCTGTAATATATAGATATTATGACTATATATATATATAAACATACACACGCAAAATGAAAGTTATTTGTAGTTTCACACTTGGATTCAACCAGTAACAATTTCCATTGCTGTGGCTGTGAAAGGGGCAAACAACTTCATACTACAGGAGAAAAACTAAAATAGTTTAACTTCACTGATCTGAACTGACATGTAATTCTAACAGATTAGATCTGAAGTTCCGGATCAAACTCAGCTTTCTGAATGGAAAAGTTGTCTGGGAACTTCTTTTTAGGAAATGATTTTGGGTGCAAGGTACACCATTGTAGAAAAAACAAACAAACAAAAACAGAGCATAAACCTGTATTTTGATACCTCTACTGTGCGTATTGTAAATAGTATCTCCAACACTTTGTATTATTGAAGAGTCTTTACAGTAACAATATCCCAAAACCGTGTAGCAAAGCCTCTTTTTGCTTAAGATGAGGCAAATAACTACATAATATTACTTACCACTATTACTGATTTTGCTTGATCGCAGTACTGGAAGTCTCCATATCGAACAGACCTACGTCCCTTTAAATTTGTAAAGAAGTAACATTACCACCAGCTTCTAAATAAGAACTTCAAATGCTGTGTTTTACGTTAGCATAAAAGCTACAGTAAAAGTTTCAGACGCACGTTAACTACTCTTGCTTTCATGCTATTTTCATTGTTTTAAATGACTGCATATAGTTACATACTTGAATTCCCAAAATGCACCCTGTACTTTTTAAAAGAAAATAAAATTATACCATATATGCAGTTACCTGTTACACTAAATTTTCTGTGTATAATATTGTTTTTAAGATGTAATCATCACACTTCTTTTATTTAAAATACCAAAACGTTATCTTTCATACTAATGCATCACTCATTAGTTTCACACATTTCAATGCCTTTTAAAAAAGTAGATATGAAAGCTAATTGGTCTTAAACATACAACTAAAGCACTTGGTTTATTTCAAACCTGGAAGGTTTCCATATTATATAAGTCTTCTATACTGTCAATACATACATTAAAATAGATAGTTATTCAATTTATAGTGCATTATAGACAGAATAGCTTATTGAGATTTTAGATCTGGTCTGATGCCAGATCAGTGTTTCAGGCATAACCTTCTCATTTGTTTTACATACATACACACGTGCACATGTATATATGCGTTCATGTGTCTATTTAGAAGTAGGACAGGGATCCACAGTAGGAAAAAATCTCCACAGTAGAAAAAAATCTCCACAGTGCATCCTATAATACACAGCATGTGCTCAGGTCAGCACACATTCAGGGATTAGACAGGAATCTTTTGGTTACTGATATCACAAAAATAGAGTAGTAATAGTAGAAAACCAAAATCTAGTGCAGTATTAAGTAATATGAAGTGGTTGTATTTCCTTTTCCACTGACCTTCTTGAACTACTTTAACAACCCAAACAACACTTTCATTGCCATTTTGGAAGAGACTTTCCTCCCCGATGCCAGCCCCCCCCAAAAAAAGCTGCCCAGGGAAGTGGTTGAGTCCCCATCCCTGGAGGTATTTAAAAGATGCGTAGATGTGGTGCTTAGGGAGATGGTTTAGTGGTGGACTTGGCAGCGTTAGGTTAACGCTTGGACTCGATGACCTCAAAGGTCTTTTCCAACATAAACAATTCTATGAAAACAACATAAAAGGACACTCACTTTCACAGCAACTGCTTACAGGCTCATGGCACAAATAAGATGCAGTTGTCCCTAGAAAGTTTCCCTTTCTAAAAAAAATGCACACAGCCAGAACACAAACACAGCTGGCACAATGCTTCTGAGACCAACATACTAGTTAAAATTATAGTCAGCATATAGTAATTCTGAACTCATTGTTCTATCTAAATGCTGTATGAAATGTTTTACCTCTTCCTGCCATTATCATCTGACAATTATGAAAAAGAAAAGTAAATTAAAAAAAAAAAAACACAAATAGTTCCACAAGCACCGGAACAAAAGCAGCCAATTACAGGTTTTATCCCTCACAGTTGACTGGTGTTACTCGGAGAAGCATTTCCCATGCTCAGAGCACTTTCAGTGGGGCTCTTTCAGTGTCAGCTCCCTGGTGTACAGTAAGGGATGAGATAAAGCTGCTGCCTGCCCTTGACAGAGGAGTGAGAGACATCCTGCTAGCCACACATTCTACCGGAATACAGTTACACTGAAAAGTATATTCAATATTAGGTCTGGTTTGGATTGGCCAATGAGTTAAGTCATTTTAGGGTGGCCTGCCACACAGGGCTCAATCACATTAACCACACTCTTTGGGAAAACAAACTAAGTGAGTGTAGTCATATAAAATAAGCATTAGGGTAAGTATAATTAAAAGTGCTAGCAATTAATTTACTTACATCTCTATCTACTGTTGTAGCAAAACCAATAGCTTCCTTCTGCGTACAGTTGACAGCCTTCTGAAGAGTATAAATGACTTGTTCATAGGTATGGACTTCATCATTAAACAGCATGCAGTAGTAAGTGTCACTCTTCTCACTTCAAAGCAAGGATTGAATTTATATAATTCAAAGTAATGTAATTATGTAATTTAAAAAAAAAAAATCAACTTCTGGTTTAATAAAGTTTTCCACCAAGCAGACAACCCAAGCCTGGGCTTCTTCTCCTATACCGGAACATACCTCAACAATTTATTTGAAAAGGACTGACCACCCCTAACTTCTATAGGAACGTGCATCCTTCCTGCAGAATTAAGTCCAAAATGAACAAAATTTTAAGACAGTACTTAAGTCTGAGTATTGTTTTTGAATATTTATTGATTATGAATTTATAGTTTCCTACTAAGGAAAATACATTTCCTTCCATTGCAGCTGTGCTCAATACATTCCCTCATAGCTTCTTAGAGATTTCACCGGTCTTGGCATTATTTTGCCACACCTGTTTCCCCAACACTGCATAAAGGTTCATTAGACAACAAAAACTTGGCAGTCTCTTAAAAAGCCCAAACTCCACAATCCTCAAAACCACAACTTAAGCTTACATAGATTCAGTGCAACCTTTTGATTCCCATCGTTTATTTACACAGCATTCTTACTCACACAACACAAAGCAAGTTACTAACAAGATGTCACAAATGAATCCATGATAACTATGATGCTACAATACGCTTAAATATTCTGTAATGCTTCAAAATTTGTAGTAAGTGCATGACCAAAATACTTTTGCCATCAGAATTTCAGTAACTTTGATCATAAGAAATTAACCCGCCACTTGTTTTAGGGTATTGTCTTTTGCTAATACTTCCTTTTCAATATTAAGAAAATGAACATGTCACAAAGACATTGTTTCATCACTGCTTTGAAGAGAAATGGGCTGTATAATCACAGAAGTAAAAAATATGAGAAAAAACAAATGTAAAAATTATTTTAGTCCATTGTCTACAAAATATTCCTGACAATTTTAGGAAAGGCAGAAAACATACTTAAAATCAGGATTTGCATTTTCTGTTGTAAATATCTGCAAACCTTTAAAAGGCAGAAGACAAATACTATACTTACATCATTTCTAGGCCAGGCAATTCATTTTCCTTTTCCCATGTTAATATATCTACTGCATATTTAAATGTGATGGCAAAAATATTGTAAGCTCTTGCTACCATATCTTCTGGTAACTGCACAAGAGGATCCTGAAAAATAAATATAAATAGCAATTGAGAAATTAAATGACATTCAAAATAGAAATTGTCAAATTTGCACCTCTCTTTGTCAAAGATTATGTAAGCATCTTTAATGATGTCTTTCCTAAATGACTTTACATTTGAAAGGAATAGAGTCAATAATCATCCTGTTTTCTTTTTCCAGTTCTTCACTAACAATCACCAAAGCAATAATCTAACATTCAATACCTAAATGTTAACTTGCCTCTGATCATTTTCACTTTCACTGTTCCCACTTCTGCACACCTTCTAAGATAGTTCTTCTGAAGAACTTTTAACCTCAGCTGTATTAAAATCTGCTTTTTCCTCAATGCCTTCAAAAACATAATTTGAAATCACTGTATCTTTTGTTCCACTTACCAATATTAGTAAACTGGAGAATACAAACAACTATGCATCTATTGCCTTGTTTTATACATAGCACACATTTAGAGACAGAAGTCTTTTCTATCCAAGCTATCTATACAACATCCAGCACAGCGGGATCGTGATTTATGACGCACGTCTCTTACATGCTGTGGCATATAAATAGTTAAATGCTTAAACGTAACTAGGTATTTCATAACGATCTGCCCATATCTCAGTCTTGTTCAGACAGCTGTTCCCTTTTTCTGTGTGGGCCATGCACCCACTTGTGCCCACTCTGCACTCTCCAGGGTGCCCTCCATTTGACATTTGCAGCAGCCACTATAAACTCATCCTCTTCTCTCTGCCAGAGCAGAATGGTTGCTGCTGCAGGTGGTGGAACTGAAATGAGCAGGGGAAGAAAGAAGAGTACTGCCTCAGTCTGCAAAGTCAAAGGGACTACTTTTTGGAGCAGCAAAGGAGAACCACTGCGAACTCTTAATCAGGTAGTACAGGTACCACTGCCATTTCCTTCCAATCCATTTCAAGGGATTTGTGTGTGAATAGAAAACATTGAAAACCTCTTCTCTGAAAGGATTCTTCTTGTACTATTTCAAGTTTTTGATGTTTGGAAGAACTGGTCCCTCTTCTACAAAGCTGGAAAGGGAACATTGCATTCCCTGCAGGTCACCTGCACATGTACTATACATTGGGTCACCGACTCAATTCATCATTTTATATTTTGAAGTACGTGTAATTGTTCGCCAATTAAAAATTTAACAGTAGCCCAATTTCTGTTTTGGGATTACCTAATATCAAATTCTGTGTTTCACTACATTTTATGTTGTATAAAAATGGCCACAATAATCTTTTCGGAACTTAAGTCTGCATTATCTGCAGGAGGCCCTTGACAGTAAGCAATTCGCCTGTACGACTAAAGTTTACTCACCCACCCCAAGATTCTTTTGGAATATTTGGAAGCTTTACAGGAGCATTAATAATTGCCATTTCTCTTTTTTTGCTTCATTTAAAATTTACCTAGAGTATGGAGAACTATCAGTCACCAAAACCAAAGGCAAATCTCAAGCAGCAGCACTGCCTCCGTTCCCAGCACTTTCAACAAAGACACGTATGTGGGCAAGGCAGAAAACAGACTCCAATAATGCTCAACAAATGATCCTTGATCTACCTCGAACACAACATTGCATAACATAGGAGATCTCAAACCCCACCACTCACAGGGAACAAACACAAAGCCTGCCCAGCACCTTAATTCTTCTATCACTCACACTCGCTGTGTGAGTATCTTTGGACACAGAAGTAGCAGTCCACCCAAGATTTCAGAACGACAGTTTTCTAAGGCTGCCCACTAACGTAAACTGGCATGTAGATCAAGTGGTGAGTCCATGCAGCAGTGCTAGAGTCTTAGGGTTGCATCAGTGATAACAGATTTTAGAAGGACCGCTGTCACTGCAAATACAGTTCCAGTTGCTTCACTTAAACCATCAGATCAGCAAAATTACTACAAAAATTTGCCTTATATTTTCCCTTCAAAAAATCTCACAGAGATTATATTACATAAGAACAGATGCGAGTGGCTAGACCAGAAGTCCAACTAGCCACTTTCATTCCTGAGATCTAATAACAGATACTAAGGGGAGAGCATAAGAAAACGGCAGAATGCTCCTCTGGTCTCCAATAACTTAAGACACTAATATTTTCCCACACCAAAGATGGTATCTGCAATTTTTAAATGGCCATTGATCATTTTTTCACTCCACAAACATGTTAAATTTCCTTTTGAACACATATAAACTTTTATTAACAATGGTGTTTTCTAACAGTTAGTCCAACAGCTTGAATTCATACTGTAAGAAGTAGCATGTCTTTTTGCATTTAATATGTCCAAGTTGTTATGCTATGAGAAATAGTGAAGATATGTTCTCTATTTACCTTCTCCATACCAAACAAGCTTTTACAGACCTCTATCTTATAGCTCCATTATGGTTGTCCTGTAACAGCAAGTTATTTTGATTTAAAAAATCTGTGCACTTTACTTTGGTAAGAATCAGAACATATGTTGCACAGACAGCTTAATTTGGCTTCTTCATGCACATGATTACATACAGATTTTTTTTCATGTGGCAGACTCCCTTCACTTTTCAGAATAAGATGGAAAAACAAAGAAACAGAACTAAAGCTGCAGAGGCGATCAAGAACATATAAAGCAAAGCCTTCAAGGAGAAAATGTCGTTCTAAATAACTCCTTAAGTTAGACAAGACATTAATTTTATTTAACACAGAGTGTGGTTCAAATATTACTATTAAATTTCCTCCCATTTCTCATGCCTGGTATACAAGACTAAAAATAACAATTGAGGTATCATGTTTCAAAACATTGTTAACTGTGTATATATGTGTGTGTATATATATCTTATTCATATGAGGTTATTACCTCTTCTTCTGAAGTCTCTGAAGTGTTAAGTTCATGCTTTTGACAGTAAGGACCTTCTTTCCAAGCTTCTGTATCACCACAGTCACAGAAACCTCCACCACCTGATGTTGTCATCTAAAATTATTTAAAAACAAAACAGTTCATGTGAATATGCATATACACACATGCACATGAAGAAATGAGTACTCATAGCTAAACTACAAAAGCACTGTCACAACACCTGACAGCTTTAGCCAGTACTCTGTTAAAAAAGCACAGTGAAACCATGCCCGTTTCTAGGATGGCTGAAAGCTTATCTACTTCATCAGTCTGCCTATGCCAAAATAAAATAAAATAAAATAAAATAAAAAACCAAAAACAAACAACAAAAAAACCCAACAAAACCTTCAAACACCCCCATTCTGCCCCATCTGAAGGCTGTGGGTTTTTTCTAGTTTTCAGTTTTTCAGAATCTATTACTTGCAATGCCATCTGTACTATTTCAGATTCTCACCTTTTTAATCTGAACAAAGCTAAATCGCTTCATACAGCACTATTACACAGTGAGTAAAAGATATGCTGTTTGCAGAAAAAACTTACAAATTGTCCACATAAGTCTTAATAAGCATAGAAAAAAGTATCTGAAAACTGTAATGATATATTTACACTGTTTTAATAAAATGAATTTTAAAGCTAAGATCACCTCTAATTAGTAAGTGTAATAATACTCTTTTTGAACCACAACTATTAACTGATTCATAGAAAAATTCTTCTTTCACCTATTTTTGGCACACAGCTACATTCTGTACATACAGATACATCCTACAGTATCAACAAAATTAGATGGACATTTGAAACAACAGTTGCTTACACTTTTGGATGTCGCCTAGACTTGTTAATTCACTAAGCTTGCAAACTAAAAGCCTACATACAAGAAGTATGCTGATATCAGCAAATTGGGTTGGGTTTCTTGGGGTAAGTTGTTGTGTTTGGGGTTTTTTTTCCTAAATCCTAGTGCTCAGTGTAACCATGCAGTGATTGGATTTATATTAACAGAAGTGCAGTATTGTCAAAAACAGATTTACAGAAAGGCTGCACTGGTAGTTTTCACCTAGCTTCTTAGTTTAAAAACACACCAAGGCATTCTTGGTTTTGTTTGTAGGTTTTTTTGAACTAATCTGTACTACTAATAGCAATAGATTACTAAAATAAACAGCATCTACAGTTTTAGTCTGCTATTTTAACTTTAGGTTTAAAAACGAACAAAAATCCTCCTATTGTACAGAATTTAACAATTCAGATGTTTAAAAGAAATAAGTTTTAAATAGAAGTGGTTTCTTAATAAAGGTTTTTCATTACCTTTTAAAAATAGTCAAACATCAATGTCAAAGCAAGCCAAAAACAACTCTAATGCTGTAAAATTCACTAAAGGACACATGTTAAAAATAATACACATTTGTAAACTTAACTGTTGTGCATAAAATTTAATTGTTCAATATTTTAAAGCGTTAACTTTCAGAACTTACACTCAGATCAAAACACTCAAGTTCTTGTAAGATTACTGCAGGTGTAATTCCAAATTTTGTGTTCATCCAACATTTTGAAATTATGTATACATTCTTAAAACTTTAAACAAGGAGTTTCATACACATAAAAAATTCTTAATGACTACATCATGTATTCCAGCAGTATTACTAACCCTGTACCGGTGCTCTCTATGAATACTTCCAAGAAAGCACTCCATGCATAACACACAAGTTGGGTCAACTGCACAGTCTCTGAAAACAGCAAAAAAAAACAGGGGCAAGGGGAGGAAGGGAAGGCAGCATTAATCAAATGTTTTTGCCTTTAATTACACATTTTACAACAGGTAATTTTCAAATATCACCCATATGAACCTTCTGACTAATTTATATATATTCTGAAAGAGGAAAGGAATGGCTTCCAAGGAGGGGGAAACAAATGAAGGAGGAAAAAAAAAAACTGTTCTCATAACAGAAGAGGCTTTAAAATATTGTCTGGGTAGCATGTGGATTTCGGCAATATAGCCATTGCCTTCAAGAGGTGAGACAAGTATATAAGCAAGTAAACAGATGAATAACAGAACACAGTACAGACAGGTAAACAGTATAAACCCAAGCAAGTTCTCTCAAGTACAGAGTACAAGCATTAACAAACTCCAGCAATCAGAAAAGACATTTTTTCACTGAACATTGGAAAGAAAGATAGCGCGCAACAGATCAGATCAAACCTCTGCTCCTAAGTTTAGCCCTACGAACTCACTGAAGAGGTCTGAGAACACAATTTCCTCAACCAAGAGATCAGAGACCATAGTAAGGTCCTGTCTACAAGCACTGCTATATTAGAAGTAATGTTTCTAGCAAAAGGGGCTAAACAAATGAATGAGACAATTATGCATTACATTTAAGTGTCTCCCTGAGAAACACTGAAAATGCATGAACCTATGCAATGCAACTGACTTCAAGGCACCTCGAGATTAAGGGAGGCAAGTTTTGCAATGTAAAAATAACTACCAAGAGAATTAATGTCTTATCGTGGTTATTATTAAAATAAGACTTCAGAGAAACAACTTATTTTCTTCAAAAGAAAACACCAGAAATGTTATTACCAAGAATTCTCTTAATTTCATTTCACCAAATAAATTAAACCAGGTAATCACTGAAAGATGATCAGGCAACCATGACTTACTATGCATAAAGTATCATTTTTGCATTAGTTTTCTCCAGAGGAGCCACTAAAGGTGAAAATGTCAAAGAAAAATTATACGAAGCTCTTCTGTTTTAGAATAATTTATGTTCATGGCTTTTTTTAATTTAAAAAATAAAAAATACTTATTGCAACAATATGCCTTCAGTATTGTGTAGATTAGTTGTACAATATTGGGCATCGATTCTTCAGAGCCTTAAACTTGTGGCAATATACTTAGAAACTCAGAAACATTTGCCAAGTAATTTCCCGAACAAATAAGGGTGCTTACACCCAAAGTAGAGGCAGACCTATAAGCTCCACAATTGGACAGAAAAGCCACAGCTTTTAATGTATTTCATGGACTCATAAAACAATTCTTTTCCGTATCCCGCTAAAGTTTAAATTAAACTGTTCTTCATTACCAAAGAAAATTAGGCAAAGAAAATTATGAACGCACAACAGGAAACATTAACAGTTTTTTAATCAAAAGAAGATGAGACTTCATCTTGATAGCAGCAAGAGCAAAAGCATTCCGTATTCACTGCTGACCCTGACTTGAGCAGAAGATCGGACAAGATGGCCTACCAAGACATCCTTTCTAACCTGAATGATATTATGATTCCATTGCTGTATTTAAATCATTTTTCTACTGAAACAAAGACCCTGAGTATGAACAGTACACTCACTCATTCTCTAAATCCTACACCAATGGACTGCATTATTTTATGTTTCCATCGTACTTGACAGTATTCTCAAGGATATACTTACATATTGAGTTGCTAGTCTCAAAAAAACAAGTGTTTAGCAGAAATTTACAGAACTCCCACAGTTTTTATTAGTCCGTATGAAGAGTATTTGATCATCAACATATTACTTATAGGCTGCAATGCAATTTGACTGGAATTAAAATACTAGTTCTGAGGTTTGGTTTTATAGCTCTTTGGGACCAGATTGCATGAAAAGGTACTGAAGAAACTGTGGAAATTCTTTTTATAGCCTCTGATAGTCCTCAGCCTCCCACATTCTAATTCTCTACCCAGATCTCTCCACTTTTTCACAGGTGTGAAGGAAGAACCTAAGAACACCTGAGAGGAGATGGAGTTCTCTTAGTGGCTGAAAGGATCTAAAGTACTCACCAGTTTAATCTCATCCATCTCAAGATAAGAGGTCTCAAAATATTTTCAGAACTGCCTATTCTAACTGATTGTTGAAACAGAAATGCAGAAGAGGCAGCTTGCTGAGTTAAGTATCTCAAGTCCACCCTGAATCAGAACTTCAGCGAGTAAGACCAATAAGGCATCAAGTTTCTAGAAAAGGAGAGCACTAGAGAGTAAAATTCCTCTACAGTCATTCTCTCCTTGTAAATGAAGGGGGTGGAAACCCAGAAAAATAAATCCTCCAAATGAGACAGACATTACCTCCCTCTGTCACCCCGCCAAGTGGGGGTTACGCCTGTTTTAGCATCCAATATATTGGTTTAACAGGTCATGGAAAGGTCTAAAAATACAGGATCAACAGCTGATATTAAACACCTGAATTACATGCACATACACCTGCCCACTTACTTCTGATTAATGCCCTTAAATCACACTGACAGTTCACCCCAACCACTTTCTTAGAATCTTGCATTTCTTTTGCACAGAAAACAATCTACATTATGCTGATTAATATTTTTCCATTTACAAACCGGCAGCGTGTTAATTTTGCCCTAGTCCCACCCCTCATGAAACACTGCAATGTTACTTTAAAAATAAATTTGGGGTATTAACTTTTCATTAGGACAGTACATTCTTATTGAAAAATGTTCCATGACTTCACAAATTATAAATACTTCACAATGCTAAGTTGAACTACCTGCAAGAATACGTAGGCTCTCCCACTTTAAAAACACGGCCACAAAGATGGGAAGGTTTGTTCGCTTGCTCAAGCTTTGGAAAACCAAATGCAGGATCTTCACCACAAAGATACCATTCCATTGGTCCCAGCAAAACGTGTTGTGCCAGCATGTCTTCTCTTTGTGGGGCAGGGTTAGGACCCCTGCAGTAAATTTTTGGTACATAATAGGCCAGATGCTGGTATACTTCTTTCTGAAGGTCATTTGCTTGCAGCCATTTCTTTTAAATTAAAAGGAAAGAGAACACAAATCGTTCATTAATAAAAATACCAAACATAGTTCTATCCATCAAGGTGACTTTTTTTATTTCTAAATCAAAAATCTAAAATGGCATTGAAAAACTAGAAAGCCATGCTTCCTTCTAAGTGCTAAATCTAGATGATCACAGAAGACAGACGTTAGGAAAGGAATAATTTGTTTCCCTGCTTGCAGATTTTATCCTTTTGACATACAAACTTCTTTTAAAAAACACAAGATTTGAGAGACCAAATTCTTAAAAATTTTCCTCTGGGATGCATGACCAGTAGAACATCCCAACATTAGCAGTAATTTTTAGGATAAGGCCCAAACTGTGCTGGTTGCATTTCTTTGGAGTGCAGACTGATGCTGCCAGCTGGGGACACAGAGGAGCAGTGGAAGCCTGGAGTTGGCAAGGAACAGGCAAAGACAAAAAGTACAAGGAGAATGGCAAGTGCAGCATTAGGTAACAGTCCCTCTCATTTAATTTCAACAAATGACCTACAAAAATGAGTGGGTTTTGGTTTCTCCTACCACCAAAATAACTTATCTGAATTACTACTTCAAGTGTGATGTTAGATCCATTAATTCTCTTAGTCAATCAATTGTAAAAAACGATGTTGACAGAGTTTTTAAAAGCCATCAAACTACTGTACCTGCTATAAGCCACTGAAAAACTCGCAGCTCTTTCTAGTTGTTTTTTTTTTTTTCCTTGCATAGACACACAGAGTAAAAAAATCCTCTAGGACAGCATTTGTTTTATTTCTGCCTTGTGGATTACAATTTTATAAAGGTTTAAACTGTAAATTAAGGCTGCAAGGTTTTTATAATAAACAAATAGGAGCAAGCACATACTGCAAGTGTGCACTGATTAAATCCTGTGTTACATAAACAGCCTTAGTATGCCATTTCTCACTGTAAATACGACAACCAGATACCCCCTGGCAACTTCAGCAAAAGAATTCAGAATCAACCTAGAACTGTACATGAAAACCAAGAATTAATTATACCAAAATAAATGGGTTTGGTAAGCAAATGTTACAGCTTGATTTACTCTGAATTATTTATGACTTACTCTTAAGAACTTATGTTTGAGACAACACAGTTGTAGTAAGTTCTTCAGGATACAGACATGTAGAATCAGCAGACCACTTCTGCCATTTAAGAATGGCTGCATTTTTGCTTTTCTTTTTTTTTTTAATATATTTTAGTATTTTTATTTACTAGACTATGTTTTCTAAAGCAGAACTTCATATTAAAAAAAACTTTATTTGTCAGTACAGCTCTTAATAGAATAATATGCATTCCTCACTTCTCTTTCCTTCAGTTTGACTTCTTAAAAATCATCATCAATCTACTAAATCTTTCTGTATTGATCTAGCTTTGGTGGTCAAAGCCCAGATTTTTTTCCAAGGAAGTCCATGGAAAAAACGTTGCCAAAAAGCTGTATGCAACAATTTAGAAGTTTACAGATAACCTCACCATTCCCACCAGGATTCAGAGAATACCACAGAAAAATGAAAAAAAGTAAAGTTTTCATTACTAAAAATTTGATCGTGTTTTTTTTTTTTTTTTTCCTAGCTCATTAGTCTTTTCCTCTCCTTTCATCATTTGTGCCAAATATCTACTACCACCAGGAACTGACCCAATCACAGTGAAACTGACTTAGTCTCTTCCATGATTTCCATTTAATAAGATCATTTTTAGACTATTTTCCAGGGCATATATTCATTATTACGCTTGCATTTTTCTCAGCAAAATACCCTTAATTTCAGCCTTTTAATTCAGCAGTACATTACTAATTTCTATCTAGAAAATACAGAGTGCATATTAGCTACACTACAAGCTCAGACAAATACCTAGCCAGAGAAAATTCTTGTTCCTCGAGTAAATGGCTTTCCCATCCCAAAAACTCTGGGAGCAGTTGCCTGAAAGTTAGGTGTGGCAACACCGATTGTCATCACACCTAAATCTCTTTGTGGAGCCAGTTCTGTATGTGTAACTGTGCATACAGTTTTAAAAATCAGATCCCGGCTAAAAGAATATCAGAAGGAAGTACAGGCTACTAGGACAAGGAAACAGATGTCACTCCAAGAGCTACTAGGAAGGCAACTCAAAATACTTGCTGTGCATCTAAAATTGTTTACTAGAAATATATGCATACATATGTTGCGCTGCCTCTCTAAATCGCTACCTGGGAGGCACCAATCTCCAGTAAAACTACTCAAAACTTGGGGATTTAACAAAAAAATTATTTGGTCCTTTAACAATAATACGTTGTATTTAGGCAAGTTTCCAGTTAGTATTTGCCTGTCTTCTATCCTGAAGTCACACGTAAGAGAACCTAACGTTCTACTCTCCCAAGAGACGTTTTTTATTAAAAGAGAGAAGTATATTCCTCTTCACTTCCCCCTCCCTCAGACTTACTCTCCTGCAGCAATTTTTGACTGCCTTGAGGAAAAAACAAAAAACCAAACAACAAAACAACTCAAAAGCACTGATCAAATAACATCTTATGTAAGTAAATACCCAATGGTCCATCAGGGTTTCTATTAAATCCACATCTAAGTAAGAGACACTAGATGAACAAAACATGTAATACGAATAAGCCACAAAACAACTCCGTTTACTGTTTCAAAAGCTAAAAGATACAATTTATGTTTTTCTTAGCTATACAAACAAATATTTCAATGTAAGCTCATGTTCTGTTACAGAGAATTTATTATTTTGATTGTTGTTCTTTGGAAGTTGTTGCAATGAGAAATTGAAGTGTGAAGTGCTGCAACTATTGCTTTGGGCTGGCATTTATTTTGTTAATACTGGGCTATCAGCAAAGTAATGCTATCAGCAAAGGAGGGAGAAAAACAATGTTAAAACCCAAGTAGGTTGTTTACTTATACAATCAGGCAGTGCCAGCAGCATTTAGCTGCTAGCATGTTGCAGATCTGAGAGTGATAGATCTCAGAATTGTAGCTTGTGCTGGTGATCACAGAGAATAAAAACAAAAAAAGAACTGACTAAGCTGGCACCTGTACCTATAGCAAATTCCTAAACGTGTTCCACTTGGTGCACCATTGCCTTTGGTTTAACTACAGTGTGGCTCAAAAAAAGCATCTGCTACCGACACAAACAAGGTAGTTTGGGCTCGGTATGGGCTACTATATGAAGTGTTTGATGGAATTATTGGGTTTTCTGTTGAGGGGAAGGAAGACTAATCCTGGAGCTAAACTAGCTAGGATATAGCTAACTATGCACATTTGCCCATCTAATCATACCTTTGTCTGCACTGTAGATCCACCACCATAATCTGAGGATAATCTGAATTATAACACTGTCTTTTATTTTCTTTTGGAAAGCAGCCAATGTAATTCTCATTGACATACACACAGACAGCTCTTCGAGGTCTTATCCTACAGACATGCACATCAGCGGTCCCAATATTTTCAACATATATATCCAGTTCCTCAAATGCACGAGTGCCTATAAGATCTGGCACCTACGCCAGAAACGAAAGTTTCTCTGAAAACTTTACCGTCAAGGCTTCACTCCTCTTCCCTTTCAACCACTCTCCATAAAAGCAGGGAAAGTGTATAAACAAGGGTGGGTTACTTCAAATATTACACTGATTTTTACTAATATTTCCTCTACAAGCGCCCCATTCTAATAGCCCGAAGTTTAACTACTGGAAGTTTTTGCCAGAACCGCATCTTAAATACTGGGGTGGAGGGGAAGAATCCCGTAAGGAACCTTCAACACTACAAAGCATGTACGGGGTCAGACATCCACCTACATTAATGAGGGGAGGGGGATCTTCTCACATCGAGGCGTGAGTGCCGGTGGAGAGATGCAAAAAGGCAGCAAACTATGCAGGAGAACTAAACTTCTCAGCCGCTTGGAGAAGGCGAGGAGGCCGCAGGTGAAGGAGGGAGACACGGAGCAGCGGCCCCGCTCCCAGCGCCGGCGCCCGCCCCCGCCAAGCCCCACGAGCGGCGGGGAACGGCGGCCGCCCCCGGCCGGGGGTGACGGCGTCCCGGCGGCCTGCCGGGGAGCCAGCACAACAGGAAAAGCTGGCCGCTCGCTGCCGGTGACTTCGGCTACCGCAACAGCGACGCTGGCGACAAGAGCAGGCTGCGGCCCGAAAGAGGGGCCGCTGCCAGCCCGGGCGGCCCTCATAAGCAGCCCAGGCAGCGACACCCCCTCACGGAGAGCCTGCTCGCCCCCCGCCCCCGGCCACGGCCTCGCCCCGGCCGCAGGAACGGCCCCCGGCCCTCACGGCCCCACCGCCGGCCGGGGAGGCCGGTGCCGCCCGCCGGCCTCGCCAGCCCCCGCTCCTTCCCCCCCCGCCCCAAGCACTTCTCGCCCTTCCGCCCCGGGCCCGCCGCCTCACCACGGCGATCTCCTCGGCGGAGCACTCCAGCAGGCTCTTGTCAATGGCCTGCACCTCCGCCTCCAAGTCCGCCGCCATCTTCTCTCCCCCCCCGCCGCGCCGTCGCCGCCGCCAAGGCACGGACACCCGGAACCGGGCCCAGCCGGCCGCTCTGCCCGGGGAACCCACTTCCGCCCCGCCTCCGCCCGGCACGTCACCGCCCGCCGCGCCGCGCCGCCCGCGGGGCATTCTGGGAGTTGTAGTCTTTCCCCGGCACCTGTCCCGTCCCCTCCCCAGTCTCCCGGGAAACGGCGCCCAGAGCCCGGGGCCGTGCTGCGGGACTCCGCCAGGGCCCAGCCCGGCGGCGGGGAGGGCCGGCGGCTCGGCACCGCGCGCCACGGCCTTCTTCACGCCGTCCTTTTTCCTTCTCCTCTCCTCCAACGCGAAGCGATGCCCAGGACGGGGGGCGTCTTCGGTCTGGCTGGCAAAGCCAGTGGGGTGGCCCCCACGGCTGAAGCCCGCTCGTCCTCACAGGCCCAGCCTGTCAGCGCGGCCCGCGGGCGAGGGGACGGCGAGGGCTCCCCGGGAGGCCCCCCGGCACCCCGCGTGGGTGAAAAGAGAAAAGATCAGTAAATTAGGTGAATCTGGCAAGTACGGCTTTGAGACAAATGTTACTGAATTGCAGAAGCTGTAAACCCTGGCTCCCAGAGGGGCCGCCCACCACCCGAGCTGTAGCGCCGTAGCTCAGCCCCGCTCATTCAGGTAGAGCTCCAGGTCTGCAACTTAAAAAAAAGTCACCACCAACAAAACCAGCAAACAATCATCCCCTGTAACTCTATTTCATTTTACTTATTACAGGCTCTGCTTCTTACGAGGTCTCTCCGAAAACCTGTCGTACCACTGCTGTACCCACGGGCTTGCCTGCGTGTCGGTGCTGCACCACTGTAATTACAGCCTGGCCGAAAACCGAGCAGACGTGTCTAACTTTGTGTGTACGGCCACACGGCACCTGAGCGACTGCGTGAGCCATGCCGAGGGCTTCACACCACACCTTCCTTCGCTTGCTGCGAATTTCTGCGTGGACCTAAGTGTCGTACACAAACTAAGTATTATTTCCACCTCGCACCCTCTGTCAGCCTTCACGGAGATGAGGACCCACCCTGCAGGAACCTACATGAACAAATCCTGCTGAGGAAGTCTTTGCTTCAGACAACTTACACTCCTAAATTTAGACAATGCACAGGAGGGGAATAAACAGGCAGGAAAGACAAACCGAGTTATAATTGCCTGAAATACTAGCTGAAGATGGCCATAAATGTTACCTTTGCCAAACACTACTAACTTACAACAACACTGTGCATTAAAAGTGAATTCCAGTTCACTGCTTATATTCCTTGACAATTTGTAAGCATTCTCATAGTGCATATGCATAGTTGGTTTTTCCCTTTTTTGTCTCATTTCTTTCTTCTCCCTTCCCCTCATTCTCCTCTCAACTAATAATTTAAATATTGAGTTACCCAAGGGAGAAACATTATCTTACATCTGTCCAAGCAGTAACAAATACATCTATGGCCATATGTTAATATAAGAAACAAGGTGGTCTGCGTGCCATTGCCTGGCTACTCTCAAAGAGATTTAACGTTCCCTGCATCAGGGGGCAGCAGCGCACGCTCACATATTAGTCATACTATGTAAGCACTTGTTTCTGAAACCTCAAGGATTTATAAATCATCGCATTTACTTACATACTGTGTTTGGGAGTTCTGGGGAATTGTGAGATGAAGGGAACATACATGTCTGGAAAGACTGATTGCAAGAACTAAAAAAGATGGGTTTATCCAGTGCTGTGAGGGAATCGTAAAAGGATGACCTGTAGAATATTAATTTCACCTCCTAATATTCTAAGAATAAGCTGAATTTCCCTTTGTCTGATTGTACCATTACTATATGCATGGTACATCTTTTTACTGCATTTATTTTTATACCGTTTGCCGCTTTTTGAATAATTGTTCTTAGAACACAGACAATAATTATATATTCCTTAGAAGATCAGTAAAGCCTACGCTGTTTCTCATTCATGCGCTGTTGATGCCTAAGGAATACAGAACATGACGCTTCTTTGGAAGAAGGCAGAGGGTGAAAGAAAGCTGTATGTTTTGATTGTCTCTCCTTCTGGGATGCATGAAGAAAATGTTAGAAAAATCCTGGGGTTTAGTAATGTGAAAGGCATCTTATTTTACCTAGAAAGGTGGGCAACCCAAACAGAAATTAGACTGCAAAGCCATTATTTCAATATGAGCATAACAGCTTCCTGGGTATCATTTTTTACATCTTTGGGTAGAATTTTCCATAACTTTTAGCCTGTGCCATTAACTTCATAAGCAAAGATATTATTCAAATTCAGGAACAATAATTAAGGTTGAGGAGACTGCCTTTATCTTCTGCCAAAAAGCCTAACTCTTCCCAAGTCTATTATCAGATAGAAATTGAAGAAAAGAAATCTAGAGAATTTAATGTTTTAACAGGGTTAATAGTAAACCCTCACTGCATTCCCCGCTCTAGCTGATATATTTCTGGGTCTCACCTTGCTGTCAACACAAAAGATAGCCCGCAGAATGCTACAGACTATGGTTATAAAAGATGCAGATATCATCTATATCTCTCTCACCTCCTGACCTGTCTGTTTAAGCACTGCTTGCCTCTGCCATTAAAAAAAAAAAAAAAAAAAAAAGGCACAAAAAACCCAACCAAACCAAAAACTAAATGGTACTTTGACTGGGGGTCAATTAACAATTAGGTTCCAGTATTTTTAATAACTGCTGCATCCATTAAAAACACAATGTAAATAGGCATAATTGAGCAAATATTAATTATGACAGTGGAGACTGATGGTTCCTTTCTAAAAACTGTTTTAGAAGCTACTAATGAAACGGGATCTTCCACACTAGAAGACTGCCTCTCGATGCAAGTCCAACAGAAGTCACCAGCGGCAGCCAAGCTGAAGCCTAGCTATTTTGAAGGAGAAAGGGCCTCCAGTAAAGCATGCTCCCAAGAGGTGCTCTGCTTGCAGAAATTATTGTCATCTTGGCTGAGTACTGCTTGAATGTGATCACCTTCAGGGCCTGTTGCATTTGTGACTAGGAATGGATGAAATCATAAGGATTGGAGGGAATTTTTAAGTAGCTGGCTTGCTGGCATGTTCGTTGCACCTTAAATGCAGTCAATTTAATATCACTGTATTAATTTGAATGTAAATAGAAAAATATTGCATATCTAGATTACAGGGGTAGATGATGTCTTCTTCATAGACTCAGAAAAATAAAACGCTATGTAATTTTCCCCACATCAATGACGTTTTCTGGCAATCATTATGAAAGTCAAGTCTTGTGAGAAGGATTCAGAAATGTGTTCTATTCTCTGTGAAAGGTTCATCTCCTCGTACAGTTGAAAAAAAATTTAAAAGCATTTATTTCCTTGTCTGCTCTCTAAAACAACGCTACAGTTGTAACTTAATTTCAAAGTTTAACTATTAGAGCAAATGATCAGCATTTTGCTTCATTAAGTTGATATTACGTACCTATATCTAAGATCATCACCTTGCAAAGACATTTGTATCTCTTTAATCTTCCCTAAGTCAGCAACCCTTTCCACCAAATAAAGCATGTGTCTAAGTGTAAGATTCAGGTTTATACTTTCAATAACAGTAATTTTGATAAAACGGTTTGCTTAGCAGATACTGAATGACCAAAGTAGTGATTTTTACATTGCAAATATAATTTTTAAAGCCATTATCATTTACATGGTTTCCTTCCTTTCCTCTTCAGTGCCGGATGAGGTAGGTTTGTAGTCACCATCTTCTACATCGTCTTCAGATAAATTCAGATGGTAATTCTTTTATTTCTGTCCTGCCAATTCCAATGACAAATTATGCTGACCAAAATAGAATTTTGCCTGTGATAATGTTAATTAAAAGATGAATTGTGAATGAGGTGAACAATGACACCCAGTACTTGGTGGATTGATAAGACATAGTTCACTAAGCAAGATATTATTCAGAACAAAAGAGCACACGGTAATCTGCAAACACAGGTTATTTTAGGATTTTGGTTCAGAATTAGAGTATTAAAAATACTATCTGACAAACTGTAGGCGATTCTTTGTTCCTTGGAGGCACTAATGCTATAATATCAGCCCTTTTAGCAATAAATCAGAATAAGCTGATTTCTTTTCCTTGCTTTTTCTTTGCATGATCTTTCTTAGATTATAGGTGTATAACATTCTAAACATGATGTCAAGAAAAAGGATTAAAAAAAGATACTGAAAGCAGAGCATATTGCATAGTAGCAGTGAACAGGAGACATAATGGAAAGCATAAAGATACTGTGGCCATATTCCTGTCTGGTGAATGCTCTCCGCGAGTCTAGCAAAGGCAGTTACATAACTGATTTTTATTGCATTAGGCAACAGCAATATTGCTAAGCAAACCGATCTGCAGAATTAGAAAGCTCCTTCCACAGTGGAAATGAAGAAAAAAGTCGGAGGAAGGGTTCTCACTTAACCCCGTAACAGGGCAGGGCAAGAGGGTGTGCATCTTCATTAATGGATCATGTCAGGGTGACAACATGATTTATTCTCATCACGCAGCATCTTAGAAAAAATACAGTGCAAACTCCATCCGTGATAATTTTGTTGCTTTCTGCAGTGTAACGTGTCAGCAGTCTAGAGCTCAAGCTGGTAAGTTAAAATGCCAGCCTCTGAAAGAGATTTAACGGGAGCTAAGATAATAGCCAGTAATGAGTTGTACAGGGGGAAAAAAATTAACAAGGGACCAGAGGGAAAAAAATACACACAGAGAAAAGTGCCTGACCTCATCTGTTTTCACTGTAAATTCAGAACACTGCTAGTGTATATTTAGGCATAGCGGTTAATACAGAGAGGTCTATGAGCTGGTACCAAGAAAGCCTATGTTTGTGGCGCATGGGTGGTCAGCTTTGACACCTAGGAAGGTGCAGGCACCGCTTGAAACTTTTGCTGTAGCTAACGCCCTTCCCCCCTGCTTATTCACTGATGCCGATGAACGTACAGGCTGATGTTGCAACCTTCCCCTTAGCAGGCCTTGCTTTCGTGTGGTTGACTATTTTTCAAGCTTGAACAAACGTACTTAATTATCCTTGAGGCTTCTGCCTCTGGTGTTTGCGTGCCAAACGAAGGGATAGGAAGGAGGGTATACAAACAGATAGCCGCCCATACGAAGTATAATTGTATACGCTATGCTGCCGTAGGACCAGACTTTTAAAACCCCTGTGTGAAAAAAGAGCAGTCATGGTATTTAGCATCAACTGCAGCGCAAGAAAGTGCATTGTCAAAGTTCAGAGACCTAAACCTGTCATAATGGGTGTAGGATATGGCGAAGTAGGTAGGCTAAGAAGTGCTGCTGCGGCAGAAGAGGACCTACTGAGCCACGACCACTTCGGTGGCTGGGTTGCGGGAGTCCGGGTCTTGAGGAGAAGGAGAGATCTTGCTTTTCCATATTCGCAGCACTAGGTGGCAATACGCTGCACAGGCATGGCAGTGCAGAAGTCCTCTGCTGCTGCTTCCACTCCAGGCCCTCGCCAGCTCCCACTCGCTCCAGTCTGCAACCGGAAGGGTGTGGGCGGTGGGACTGGAGGAGCCATGCGACTTCAGATTTTTTTTTTCTCTCAAATCAGCCTTTAACTGCTTAGTGACTGGTACTTAGGAAAATCCAAGACATTTTTTGAATGAGTCAGGTGTTAGAAGATGAGAAATGTGCTGTGAAATGCGTGGGGGCCATGGATAGGGCCTTGGGTGGTAGGAGAGGCAGGAGAGGGAGAGAAGCAGGAGTGGCCAAGGAGTCGCCGCAGAGGTGGACAGCAGGAGGAGCGCAGCTACAGTCATCCTTTGGCAGAAGAAACTGGAGCAACCTCCTCTAGCAAGGCCCCTGCCTACAGCACCGCAGAGGAGCTTCTGGGTGTCATGAACAGCTGGACGCCATGATGGTGACGCTCAGCAATGTTGCTTGTTCTCGGCTGATAGAGATGAGAACTGATACTGAACCTCTGGAGGAAGAGTTCTTGGTCCCGTCTGAAACCACGTTCATGTGCAGTTACGCAGGGGATGCACAGAGGAAATGGGAACGTACAGCCCACAAGCAAAGGCAGGGTGGATGAAAGATTTATCTGGGAATATGAAAATGCTTTGAACAAGTGAACTAACTCTTCTTCTTTTCCCCTTCACTCGCACGACGGAGCAATTTTAAATTAGAACAGGTTGTAACAGATTTAATTTAGATCACCATGGTGCCTAGTGTAATGGTACAGCGTTTTCTAGTTTATCTTTGTCCCTGATTTTAAAGGGCTAAACAGTTTTTGAATTGTGAATTTGTTATAGAATGTATGCTGCTAGACAGCCCTAACCAATTAGAAATTTTTTTACTGCATTATGATTAATTTTGTTAGGTAAAACTACTGAAATACAACTGAAGGTAGGAATAAAAAGCATTTAAGTGCTGTACAGCCATGATTTACTCTTCAGAGATGCATTTAACGCTGTCTCCAGCAGAACAGCTTCATCCATTTTCCAAACATTCATTTGTTTATTTCAAGATTAGTCTCAGTTATAAACAGACATTAAATCACCTCCAGGCCCTAATACATTGTAATGAAGTATTGTAAACCATGTAGTATGTTGGTTTAAACAATGTAATCAGAGAGCAACAAAACCATTTTCTCCTGGTTCTTGCTGGCTCCCTGACTTCTTCTGTCTGTTCAAAGAAAAGTTCTTTCTAGTCTGTAAATGTCAAGGTCATTCAGAGGTCAAGTTTGTCCTTTTGAGCCGTGGTTCCTTTCAGGTTATTGGCTTTGTTTTATTACTGAAAGGAACCATCCATTTTGGCATATAGAGCAAAGAAGTCATGTAATCCTATTAAATACAAAACCAACATGTACAAATAATGGTGAGGGTTTGACAATCGCACAAAAGCCCCCTTTTTCTGCCCACGGTTAAGCCTGCGCTGAGTAATTAATGGTCCTTCTATGAGCCTGTCTACACTGGGAAAACTGCCTAACTAGTTTTCAAAACACTTGCTCGAAAACTGGTTACAAGCACAGCCGAGAGCCCCTTTTAGGCAAGCTGGCGTCTTTCTACTCCGATGCTCAGGAATGGGAGGGGGACGGAAGCGGCTACCTGTCGCCTTCCATCTCGGAGCAGAAAACGGCACAGAAGGAGACAGACACAATCCTAGGCAGAGGATCCTTGGAAGCAGAGAGACCTGAATTAACAAGTTAGAAGGAGGGAAGCATCTGTAGAGAGTTAAGGATAAAAGGAGGTACTTTAAGTTATTAGGAAATAAACTTGCTTTGTTGGCAGTAGAGAGAAGAAGTGGAAAGCTGGGCACGAAATCTAGCTCATAAAAAATTAACTACAAGTATCTCACCCATTTCCTTACGAAGAATGTTTATGCATAGCGCAAGGTCAGTAGAAGCAAAAATTAGGAAGAGGAAAGAAGGTATAATCAGAGGTTAAAATGGAGCAAAGAAAGTGTAGGATAACTTAAAGGAAACTGTCCTCACAGTGGTATCTACACAGAGGTAACTGAGGGAAAATGCTGAGGATTTTCGTGTTCAATTAATTATGATCAGATGTAAACTATGGGCTTGCAGCGCTGTCAGTTCTACTTGTCACTTTTTTGAGGACAGTCAACTACAGTACGTGAAAACTACTGAAGCTGTGCAAAACCCAGTTTTCATAAACAACATTCATAACATGATTTTCACATCCCTCAGACAAGCATATAGGTTATCACAATCTTAAAATCTCTGTCTGCTGGCAAGGCAAGACATTACCATCCCAGAGTGTATGCAAGCATATGAACCAACTGGATCTATTACTAATAAAAAGAGATGAGCTGATTGAGAGTGCAGATAGCGATTGCAGATAAGATGGAGAACTGCATGAAACGTAGGCAGAAACTGCAGAAGTGAACACCAAACCAGACATACAATTGAAAATAATAAACATTACAGAAGTGGAAATGGGAAGCAGAGAAATCTACATTACCCAGATTGTAAAACAAGCCTTACAGAAAGCCAGACAGTAAAAGTTTCCAGCCTATCATATTGCAAGGTCAGATAGACAACAAAGATGCTCGGAGTTTAATTGTGGAACAGGTCCAAGATCTTCAGATAGCCTTGTAATAGGAAGGGAAAAACACTGGCACACCGCTAGGGAAGGACCTCCACGCAGGACTGATCCTTAAACACAGACTCAAGAGGTTTTTGGCAGACACTTCAGTGAGAACGGCCTCTAATGGTGCAGTCTTAAAACAAGTCTGGAAGAAGCCTCGCTCAACATTGGGTTCGCTCCCTGGGTTGAGCATATTTTAAGAAGGCCACAGGTTCAGTATGAATAATTAGGGCTGAATTTATTTTTTTTGTCCTCCTTTGTTCCCAGCGCATTGCTCAAGTAGTGCAAAGAAAGTGAAATACACCCACAACTCCCCATCTGGGGATTTCCTCAACTGATACACGATCGATGTATAATTAGCTCCTTTGCCTCTCTCTGGGGTGCAGAGGAATTATCAGTGTCTCAATCTTCAGCTATCACTAGCTGCTAGATTAGTCAGCTGGTGTGAGACTCAAAACAAAAAGCCATGGAGCTGTACCTGTCCTCCCGAGGGGGTTTAGAAGAGATGTTTGCACGATAAGAGGGCATATACTCTGTAAAATATATACCCAGAGAAACACAAATGTATGCCTTGTCATTGTTAGAATTTCTGAATAAAATGAAATGGATTCTGCAGACCAACACATCAACTAAAGAAAAAGTCGACTTGAGAAACATCTTTTCCCTCCCTAGATGTGACTCCTCGTATTTCTTCAAGCTTTTCTAGCAAGCTGGTAATGCCGTGGGTACCACAGACTAAGAGATGAACCTTCCAGTCCCTGGGTTATCCAGTCATCACTGGTGGGTTCCCAGGGAGCTCTCAGGTACGGGAGGACAAGTTGGTACTACACATGGCTAGAAGAAAACTTTGGAGGCTTCTATAGGAAAATTTCACACTTTAGTGACCCAGAAGAGAGTCTTTTTTCCCCCCCTCTGAAAATAATCTCATTCCCACTTTGCACTATTAGCGTTTTTCTCAACAGAATGGACCCAAAAGTCTGAGACCTTCAGTCTCACAGACCTAAGCTTGTGTCTGGAGCACCACACAGAGATTGTTTTGGGGACCCTCTGTTTAATTTCCCAACTCCCCTATCTGTTTGGAGAGTCACAGGACATTTAAATGGAATGGAAGTAGTTTCTTCATCTTTAGAAGCAAAATTTGTCCATCAGAAAGCATACTAAAAGACTTCACGTATTTACATATCCCTGGATTTGCTTCTCATCTGCTGCCCTTCAGCTGCTGTTGGCAAAACTGCCACAGCTGTAGAGCAAATTGTTTTTCTCTACTATTAATTTTGTTAACCTGCTTTATAGGGGTCCCTTGCAGTTCCCTGTCTCACTGCAGCTGTACAGTAATTCCATCGCATTTTCTGCTTTCTGTTTTTCAGTGCAGCTCTCACCTTCTCAAGTGTTTTGGGGCCACCAAACAAAAACACTGACACAGAAATGTAAATGTGCTTGTCTTCTACTGTAAGTGCATTTCCATCCCTATAAAAATGTGAAACAATACAGCTTATTTCAATTTGACGATATAAAGTGCCTTACATCACAGTAAACAGAATATACTATATATATAGGATATATAATATGAGTCTAGCCATGTTAGTTAATAGTATTTTTTAAATCATGACAGCTGTATCCTTACAGCTTAAAGGCATATCTGCCCACTGTCACATATGTGAGAAACAAATAAGTAAGACACAGCGAGACCTAGAAGTGACTGGTGTATATGACTACAAAAGACTTGTATAAAAATTCAGGTTACATTTCTGAATGGGAAAGTTCAGAGCAGAAGATGTGGATGGTTGTTTTCTTTTAAACTCCTTCAACAAACCCTACACAGAGTACATTCAACTCTGCATAAAATCAGCAAAATCATTTGCTTCTGTGCTGAGGAATATGAAATAGAAGACTGAGAAACTGCTGAAAGAAGGGTGATACGATGACTGGGATAGGTCTGATCAGAGATGGCCGCCTGAGCAATTTCCACACAGTATGTGGTGTGCTATTGCCAATATCATATCCACTTCTGACGGACAAAATCCTGAAAAAATAATACTGCTGCCATTGCACTGAAATTCACTACATACACTGGAAAACTTTAATCTTGATTTCAGTCACCAGTGTGGACTTGGACGTGTTACACATTGTGGTAGGGAACCACACTGACTTAATCATATCTGTATTTAGATATTGTCCTTCCGTTACAGAAAATTATTTAGATTAACTGCAACTTAAAGTTAAGATGCCAGGCTTCCTTCTACTCTCATCGCACATCTTTTCTATAACTGTTTACCTTTTACCTTTAGAACATTTTTGTATACAGTCAGCTCCATTTTTCCTTTCTGTACGCAAAAGCATGGTTTCTCTCATTCAGCAAACACCTTAGAAATTAGGACATCTCTGTGTAACAAGCCATCCTAAAGCGTCTTTTTGTATATGTCAATTTTACCACGTAACAGATTTTTAAAGCCAAGATAAAACAATTCACAAAGGTTGGTGGGGGCATTCAACAGAAGTCGTAGGAGACGCTACCTTAAATCTGTCACTGTGTTTCACTGGATTTCAAGTTGATGGTGTCTCTGTAAAGGCAGTTTCCATTCAATACTGTAATTGAATTGAATCTTTGTCTGCAAACAGGACTGTGTATTTCTTTGCGGTAGTACAACAGCAGGACATTTAGAATAAGGTGTGTTTCTTCATACAGCAGTTTTCAGCTGTTACCACCGGGAGTGCATACAAAACCAGGAGGATAAAACTTCTTGCATGTCAGTCAAAGCTCCAAACATTTCGAGCTGGGCATAAGACTTACTTGAAAAATACCGGCCTGTCTTTAAGACATAACAAAGTGCAAAGACTTGGGAGACTTGGTTTCATACTTTACCTCTGCAGCTACTTTCCTGGATGATGTTGGACCACCTCTGTTCCCTACTTTAGCCATCT
Source organism: Platalea leucorodia (assembly GCF_965183815.1). Classification (NCBI taxonomy): domain Eukaryota; kingdom Metazoa; phylum Chordata; class Aves; order Pelecaniformes; family Threskiornithidae; genus Platalea; species Platalea leucorodia. The sequence continues at coordinate 27,627,977 of NC_138825.1, read as the reverse complement.
GTAAAATGGGGACAGCATCACTGGCCCCTGATTGCAAGACCCTCTCAGATCTACATATACAAAAAGCTGTAACAGAGTGAGTGGTTTTAAAGTTTAAAATAGCTCAAACCACACCATCAACTTAAAAATCTGGAAATTATTCAAAACATAAAAAGATGAGATTTTCACTGATGTTCATTTTATAAAGATACATGAGTTTTATATGTTTATTCATTCATAATTTATGAACGGATGTAATATAATTTATATAATATCTATAAATTATGCACATTTGTAAATTTATAAATACATATGTCAGTGTATTTTATAAAAACATTTCCTCTTCTCCAGCATGTGAAAAAGCCACACAAACTGGAGCGTTGCTCACTAGGACGTGATCCCACAAGATGGTCCGTGTCACTGTAGCTCTTGCGCACACATGTACATGCCCACAGATTATTCCTGACAGCACGATAGAATAAGCGACTCTTCCAAGAGGAACGGGAACTGACACGAACCAAATGAAGCAAGAACGTCCCCTTTAAAACTCCCAATGTCTCTAGTTCATTTTCCTCTCTAGGGCTCGCACACGGTTGCAAAACAGTAATAGTGTCATTGAAAAAAAATCTCCGAGTCATCACTATTTCTAACTTGCCTATCTGTAACTTCTTTACCAAAACATTCCTAAGGACTTTACAGGCTTTAATTTGTTTCAGAGCATCCCTGCGAAGCGGCATCATATCTCCTGTGTGCCCAATGGCAGGGAGACGCAGGAAGGTCAAGGCCGGGTCCTGCCGAGAGCTGCCCCGAGGAGCCCCCATCCAGCAGCGCCCAGCTCCATCAGTACCAGGCCGGAGCCCCAGGGGCTCGGCAGCTCCCGCAGGCTGTGCCGGAGGAGCCGCTCAGCAACTGACTCATAGACGGGCGGCTCTAAGCTTTGTTAAGAAGTTCCCGAGGTTCAAGTTGAGAGAAAACTACTGCTTGTGGACTTCCAGAGCTGACTGTGGTGCAAACAGCTGTGCAGGTTCACTTTTCCTTTTTTTTTGGTCCACTGCCTGGACCGACCTTCTTAAAGAGCATCTTATCTGCTAGGTGAGATAGCAGCCATGGCTTCGTGACAATTAAAGGCAATTTAAACTGGTACGGCTCCAAATCCCGCTCTTGGGCACACAACCCTGCCTCCTTTTCTGCTACTCATCTGGCTGACTCAGTGAAGCAATTCAGGGGAAAAATTACACAGGGTTTCTGCCAGCACTGGGAGGTGATCTGGCTCACCGGGGAAGCGGTGAGTGTCAGCGATGGGTGCAAACAGGAGGCAAAACCAAGCAGCTGGAGGCAGCAACTTGCAGAGGGGACAGCAGGACCTTAGCCATCGCAATTTACTTTGGTTTTAGCCTTCATGGAAAGAGACCCAGCAGGCAGGGCTTTCACCAGCAGTCTGAGTGACAGCAGCATGCTTTCATACTCTTCTTTCCTCAGCACGTTTTCTGCACCATTCCTTATGCTGTGCAATCAGCAAACCGATCTGGCTGAAAGTGAAGAAGAAAAAAAAAATTACTTCCAGTATTAGTTTTCAAATGGCGGCAGCGCAGTCTGAGATCAGATTAGGCTGCCGGTGAAATCCGTGACTTCAGCTCACGTCTGGGATCAGAGCAGCCGCTTCACTGGACAAGAGGCAACTGGGACCAGCAAGGCTGGGATGCTGCTTGTCTGCCGCAGGCCTGCGCTTCACCCGGGCGGCAGAAGCGGCCAAAGGAAAGTACACAGGAGTTCGCAGTAGCTGGGGTCCTGATGCATTTCGACTAAAAATTATCCAGCTCCATTTCAACCTTGGCCATTTTTCCTAACTTGCAACAGATGAGGTAAGAAGTGACACCAAAGAGCGCAAGCTGTTTTATCCTGGAAGCTCTCGATGTCCTGAGCTTCCCGGGGAGAGGACCTAAGAGGGAGAAACACCATACTTGAACATACATGAAGGCAAGGAGCACCAAGGCGAGAGCGGGGTTGCTAACATTACCTTCAAACAAAGCAGCGATAGAGTTTCTTGAGCACAGGGATAGCCGGATCAATCTCTGAGCAAGCCCATCGCCAACCGTCATTGATTTTTCCTGTGTTCAGGTATGTGGGATGCTGTGGCTACTTCCCTGATGATGCACAGGGAATGTGATCCCAGAAAACACACGTTTGGCTTTTTAAACTTTTCTGACCCTCCTAGTGTCGCTCCTGTAAGGCCCCAGTGTTTCTTATTTATCTAACAGGAAGGAGACAAAAGTAAATGACTGACTAAATCCAAGGGATTCAGATGATACCAAACTAATTTAGAAGGGAAAGAACCAGCAATGTCATGCTGGAAAACTCACAAATGGAAATGAAAAATCAAGTTCACACATTTAACTGGGAGGTGATCAGTAATTACTCCAGAACAACTGATAGCAGAGGGCATATTTGCCATTTCTTGAAATCTCCATAATGACTTTTTTTTTTCCTGGAAAACAAACTTTAGCTAAGCAGATTGTAATCTCAATTACCAATACTATGATCCACATTATGCAGGATGTCAGATTCTGAGACCGAACTAGCTTTTAATCCTAAATCCTATATCAGTACACTATACGGCTCAAAACCTCCATATTAAAGCAAAACTTAGCCTGTCATTGGTTTTGTCCAACCAGCTTGGATAATTAAGGTCTGTTTACTGTTTTTTTTTTTTTAAGATAACATCCACAATTCAAAATTCAATCTGGAAACAGGCATCCAAAACTGAGAAACTGGATGGACATCCGTATTTTGGCTGCTGTGACTTTGACCAGTAAGATACTTGCATAAACGCGATTCATTAAGGAGTCTGAAGGGGGTTTACTTTAATGACTCCAGCTGTTGAACAAAGGTATGTTGCCTTCTACCACAGTCATACTATGTTTGCTTCAGCGTCGTCTTTCTTGGAAAGCCCACAAATTCAAGGCAAAGCCTCCTAATAAAAACGAAGGCGTTTGGGAAGATAATGACACAGCAATCCTGTGTGGGAAAGGAACGAACCAGGAGGATGATCACAGACCTCTGTCACTTCTAAACTTCTCTAATTCTTTCATTTCTAAAGCAGCCCCGCTTAGAAAAAATTAAAATTCATTAATCTCTATCCAAAATCTGACAGAGCGATGGCAGGTACCATAAGACGTTTGCTGCTTGTCGGTTGTTTGCAAGTGGTGGGAGGTTTGGGGAGGCAGCTGAGCCACCCCGCCAGCTTGCTGCTGCTGGCAGCGGGCCCTTCCCGGCCCCGCAGCTCCCCTTGTGCTGCCCCTGGCACCCAGCTGACCTCTCCGGGAGCTCACCAAAATGGCAGGAGATTAACACAGAGAGAGAGGGAACGGTCTTCTGGCTCGGTGAGCTGACCCAGCCCGGCGGGGCAAGCCAGCGGACAGGGAAGAGAGAACAAGGCCTCCCTCTCCCGACAGCAGCCAGCGGGCGGCTGGGCTGGCCAGGACCTCACCCCAGCTCCAGGGCTCCCAGCACTCCCCCACTTGCCAGTTATCACTGCCGAAATGTTGTTCAGCAAAATCATGACAAGCCCGTAGAATTATTCTGAGGTTGAATACTGTAAATAGTAATATGATTTGTTATTCAAAACCGGGAAGCTTGATACTCAAATCCTTGAAGATTAGAAGAAGGATCAGGAAAACTGAGAACATAAACGAAGGCTTCATGCTTTTGATGGAGACCAATTCATAAATGGCAGGATAAGTACAAAGAATGCAGTCTGGCTGTAGCCAGCCCCCCCCAGTTTTCTTGAAATGTTGTCCAAAGCTAATAAATTAGTTTACTTCATTCAGAAGAGCGTTGCGTAGCTAAACTCATTACGGCAGAGTAAGACGGGTCAAGTTTATAGTATGTCAGAAGGCTGCTCGATAATGATTCTTTGTTCAAATTCAAATTATACATTTACTTCTATTTCGAGAGTTACAGCACAAACCTCCACGTTTCGGGTAAATGAAGTAGCACCTAGCCGATTCAATATAGATTTGTTTGTATTGATTCGTTGAACAAGTTGAGACGCCGAGACAAACCTAGAAAGACTGTGTTAAATTCCATTGCTTATTTTCAAAGGTCATTTTGGAAATCACAAGTAATAGGGGCTATTCTGGGTTTCAGACTAGACACAAAAAACAAACAGAGGCAAGGCACATGTTGAGTTGTGGTTTTAATTCTATTTTCAACATAGTTTATATGACTTAGGACTCCAGCAAGCAAACAAGCCAACCATTGAATCCAAAACTCAGCATAGATTTTGCATAGCTCAGCACAGAGAAGTTACAATATCTGAATGGTATTTTTCACTTAAGTAAAAATAAAATTAGAAAATGACTAGCTGGCTGGGGGAAAAAAAAAAAAAAGAACATTTCTCTCAACATTTTAAACAACTGAGACCTTTGCGTATAGTACAAAGGAGTTTAATAGCCAATGGGTGATATCATACTTTTTCACTCTTGCTCTAATCTACACGGTAAATCAAAACAATCTCATAAAAGGCTAAATTATTAAGAACAGTGGTCCAATGGAAGTGTCATGCAACCAGGAAACCAGGATGACCATAAAAAGAAAATGAGGCTGCTGGTAACCATTATAATGTAAGGCTGAATCACAAACGCTAACACCAAAGACCTTTCTCTGTTCCAGTATAAACCTTGAGAGTTCTCTCTTTCTTTCCTCTCTGAAGGCAGAAGTAGGCCCTATAACCACCCCCGTTTCAGTTTCTCTCTTCCCAGCTACGGTTTCTTACAGTAACTTGTCCGTCATTGTCCAGGAGCTTAAACAGAGCACTGCATAAGCCGTATGCATCACATATCTGTCCCTAAGATGCAAAATCCTTCCCTGCAAGGGAACGTTTTGGTGCAATCTAATGCAAATCCTGAGCTCAAGGGAGGCAGGACCAATGAGGTATTTCACGAAAACATTTCTGCAGGATTTAAAAAAAAGAAAAAAAAATTATAATTTAAGACTAGCAGCGTCAAAGATCAGTGACCACAGGAGCAAATTCCTACAAGGCTCGCTGTATCAGAGAATTAACTTCCAAATCAGCCCAAAGCGCAGGAGCCTCCCTGGGGCCGGAGGCACCTTCCCCGCAGAGGGCAGAGCTCCCCGGTGAGAGAGCGCCTCCACCCCCCGCCACCTTCCTCCGCCGCCGCCCCGGCGCTGGGGGAGGCCCGGCCGCGGCCCCCGATCCCCCCCGGCCCGTCCCCGACACGGCTGCCCGGCCCCGCAGGACACCCCCCGGCGGCGGGGGAGACCCCCCTCCTGCCCTCCCTCAGCCCCACGGCGCCAGGGAGACTCCCCCCCCCCAGCCCCCCGGCGGCGGGGAGACCCCCCCTCCTTCCCTCCCTCAGCTCCGCGGCGGCGGGGAGACCCCCCGGCGGCGGGACCCCCCAGCCCCAGGGCTGGCGCGGTGCCGGCCCGCGGCGCCGCTGTCACCCCCCGGCGCCGCCGCCCGGGCGGGAGCGGGAGCGGGAGCCGGCCCCGGCCCCACCGCCCTGCGGCATGCGGCGGCGGCGGCGGGAGCCCGCGGCACCCCCTCGCCCGCCGACCCGCGGGCCCCGGCCGCGCCGCGCCGCGCCGGCGGGAGCCGCTGACAGGTCGCCGCCGGTGGCCCCGGCACCTGCGCTGCGCTCGCCGCCCTGAGAGGAGGGGCTGCCGGCCAGCCCGCGGCGCGGCGGGGCGGCAGGCGGGAGGCGGCGGCGGCGCACGGCCGGCGGCGGGCCCCCGGGGGCGGCGGGCGCCCCTCGCCCTCGCCCCGCCGCGGGGCCGGGCGGCCGCGGCCGCGGCGCCGCCGACACCTTACTTCCTGCTTCGCTACCCAGGGCCAGACCCATCGCGGCGGAGGGATCCCGCCGCCTCCCGCAGCCTCCTCCCCCTTCTGCTTCTGCTTTCCCCCCCGCTCCCTCTCCCCCGCTCCCCTCTCCCTTCTGCAAGAGAATAATTTGACAGCGATTTGCTGACACCGGGATTTTCTTTTTTTCTCTCTCTCTCTCTTTTTTTTTTTTTTTTTTTTTGCATCACGGACTCGGCACAAGGCAGCGCGGCGGGCGGGGGAGGCCGTGCCGGAGGTAAGTGCCGGTGCCCGGAGCCTCCCCCGGCGCGGGGCGGGGGGGCGCGGCGGCCCCCGCCCCGCTCCGCTCCATGTGCCGCCGCCGGGGTGGGTGCCCGCCAGCGGGGCCGGGGCCGGGCCGGGGGGAGTATGTTTCCTGGCGGAGCGATATTTGTTTACAGGATGAGCGCCGTACTGTAAGTGAAGTAGGACCGAGCCCGGGCAGCTCTGTAATAAATTAATATCGCAATTGCTCCCTCCTCGCCGACAGCGACGCGAGCCCCGCGCCCGGCCCCGCCGCTCCCCGCGCCCGGCCCCCGCGCCTGCACTTGTTGCAGACTTCACGCCAGGTAGGCGAATGCTTCGCAAGTTTCATTTTTGCACGAGCTGGGGCTGCGCTGGGGGGGGGGGGGGGGGGGGGAAGGAAGGGAAAAAAAAAAAAAAGTTTGCAGTTTGCAGTTCGCTTTCGCTCTGCAGCGCCGAGTAGGCGAGGCCCTGCCTGCTGCCTCCTCCTCCTCCTCCTCACCGATCGCCGCTCCCCGCCGGCCGCGGGCAGGGCGGGGGGCGCCCGGGGCGGCGGGAGCGGGCGGGGGGCGGGCGCGGCGGCGGGGCGCTGCCCCGTACCTGCCCGGCGCGGGGGGGAGCGGGCCGGTCCCGGGGCGCCCTGCCCTGCCCGGCCGTGCCGTGCCGTGCCGTGCCGTGCCGGCGCGGCGAGGGGAGGGGAGGCGGGGGAGGCCGCGGAAGTTGTCCCAGCGGCGGCAGCCCGCACGGCCCACCAACACGCGTGGCCGGCCCACCCGCGACCCCCCGCCCTCGGCGCCGCCCGGGTATCAGCCGTGGCGACGAGGCGGTGCGGGGCTGGGCGCTGGCGCCCTTGGCCGCGGCCGGGTGGCAGCGCCGGGTGCGAACAACTTCTGCAGAAACGTGGATTGGTGCCGCTTTTCCGCGGGCGAGGAATGCGCGGCGGGTCGGGCGCTGCCGGGCGCAGAGGCGCTTCGTTTTTCCGGCCCCTCAAAATGGGGGGGGGGGGGGGGGGGGGGGGGGAACGAACAAAAACTCTTCGCCAGATGTTTAAATACCAGAGAGGTGATTTGCAAGTAAAATTAATTGGCAGTTAACCAGTTAATAAATGGATAATGCCTACTCATCCTTCTGCTGACTTTACAGAGCGGTTTTCGCATCTGCCAGTCAACTAGCCGGGCTTGACTATTCGAGATGTCAGCTTAGCGGGGTTACTGCCTTTGCCCAGTAAAACGTGACCTGGACTTGCTGTCCCAGTGCGTCAGCACTGGTCGTGATTCCAGTAGTTACTGGTGAGGTTCATAGATTTTTACGGAGTAATATGATAGCAGCAAAATAAATATGATGACCCATAACTAAACTATTGTATGGAAAGCGTTGCAAAGCGCTTAACTGCATGATTAATGATTTAAGCAGGTAATCTCACTAGGGCTGAAGTTTTACATCGTTGACAGCTGTAATTTTGCTGTAAGTGTCTAATGGGAAGAGGGGAGAGTTCACCTGGCAGGCTGGGGCCTGGCCTGCCGGGCTGCCCGCCGGGGCCACCCTGCTGCCTGCACCCGTCCTGCCTGCGGCACCGGCCGGCGAGCTCCCGCGGACCTGCCCCTGCCCTTGCCCAGGGTGCAGCGCCGCGACGAAGTCACCCGTCCCTATAATGTCGGCGTATGCATGAACCGTTCCTGCGTGGGGTATATGCGGCTGTTTGCCGTGATCGCTCATCTACTTGGTGGTCTCGTTTGGATGTTACATTGGATCAGACTGGAGCCATTTCCTTAATAAGACGCATCTGTCTAGAAATAACCCATTTCACTTTGTTACCCGCTGAAGTGATGGGGCGTGATGTTCCCTGCTTGGTTGGTATGTTACCTCTTTTTTCTAAGGCTTGTCCAAGGCACATATTTAACAACAAAAATGCTGCTTCATCGATGCTCCGTGCATGCATATGCAGCATGGCAGTTAAGCTATGCAGCTTTGCTTAAAACAAATAAATATATTTGTTTAGAATTTCAATAAGTGATTTTTCATATGAAGGCACATGCAAATAACCACGTGGGAGACGACCGCTTGAATTCGAATTGCATGGCAGGCCAAAGAGACAGCTGGAGTATCAGCGCTCCTGCATATGAAGAAAATGTGTTGTACGCGTTTTTCTTCTACAACCAATAGTCTGATACACTTTGGAAAAATTAAAGGCTTAGATATACCCTACTCAAAAGTTTTGGTGCAAATAAACGCTCTTATGATCTGTTGTGCTACCATTGATAAGCAGCTTGTGTTTCTGAAGTTGGGAGTCTCCAACGAGGAACCGAGCAGCGTTGCCGGTGTGGCAGTCAAACCAGTGTATCTTGAAAAGCCAAAAAAGCTCAAATACAAGTAATGCGCTTCGCTGTGGAAGTCGTCCTGAGTGAAGAGCGGAGAATCAGCCTCTCGGTGAAACGATAAGGCCAGAGCTTAATCACTCTGCTATCAACGTATGTCCTGCCATTGGCATCCCTCCCCGGCGGGGAGGGATGGGGCCAGAGGGTAGCTAGGTAGGCAGTCCTGCCTCCGCTGTTTACATCACTCCCGCAAGGGCCAACATGAGCGTAAATAAACCGCAGCGTGACTAACCTCTCTACCTAACGTTGACTCATGTTGTATTTGGATAGGCTGAAAACATCTCCATGTCTTATCCATTTAATGTGCTCAACCTCGACTGCTGATCACGTCTCAGAGGATACACCGGTATGCATTTAAGACCATAAAGCGAGTCCTTGTTTCAGGTCTGTTTCGCTTTTGGATAGTGCTCAAGTAGACTAAGTAGAAAAAAGGAATTCCTAGATTTTAAACTCAAAACTCCGTTAGTTCTGGCCATTTTAGTATTTCCAGTGATATAGTGAGGCTTGCCATTATAAATTGAGCTTGTAACTTGACATCTGTCAGGGAGTATGAGAAAAGCATAAGAGTGGTCTTGTAATGTACTCTAGGTTTCCTAAAGCAGTACGATAATATTTTGCTTGAATATTTTAATCTTATTTTAGTTTTTTGTTTCTTCTAATCAAGTGGGGAATATTGCTTAAAAACTTAGTCAGCAAAGTGTTCGAGAAGTTCCCAATTCTGTAATGGGACAGTAATAAACTAAAGAAGGGCTCTGGGATCTGTAATGTCATCAGGAGCTTCTGGTGCTGGAAGGTTGTGTCTCCTTATGATGTGTCAGAATAACTTTAGAGATAAGGCAGTTTCATTTCAGCTTCCTTAGAAATACATTTTTGTTGTTTTTGTTTTTTTTTTCTCTAAAAAAAGGCAAGTAGTGTTTGATAGATACAAAATAATTGTTGATATGGAAACAATTTGTTTCCTCCCCTTGCGTTTTTTTGGGGGCTGCATAGCTTCCAATGAAAAATTACAATCAAAATTACGTTTTTTCTGTCCCTAAAATTGACGGATCCTTTTGCCTCTCCACCTGTAAGATGTAGGTAGAAGCATCTCTAAATGCGTGTATGAATTCTGCCTGGCGTGGCTGCCAAGTGCTTGGTTATTTGAGTAAGGTGAGCAGCACGAGTGGTCACGCCGACTTCCATGGCACTGCTTAGAAGAGCAGAGTTACCGCGCCTGTGAGTATCATCTGTAGGGCGGCGGGTGAGGGGGCTGCACTCGAAACTAAAAAAGTGAAGGCAGCAAATTCCGTAAGTTTTGCTGCATATGAAGTTATAAAACCTCTTCTTAACTTGTCCAGCTCTGAGAAACCTATTATTGTAATCAATTGCGGGGCTGTGAGGGGAAATCAGACCTTCTAAGATAAAGATAAAAATAGCACATTCAAATATATTTTAAGAAAGGCGGCTCTTCCTTCAAAGAGTAGGTCTGAGTGTGGTTCAAAGAAAGGTAGCAACAATTTTATCAGTTTTCGTTTGGTCTTTAACTCTTTGCTTGAAACCAAACAGATGTAAGAGATCCATTGAATTTGCTTTTGAGCAGCGTGCATTTGTGCGCCAAGTTCTCTTGTAGAGCTTGGAGGAGTATTTCCCCTTAGATCTGGAGATGCCGAGAACGGCTCTTGCACCATCATCTCCTTGCTGCTGCCTTTGCCTGTGTGTCTCTAGGTAGCGCGCGGTCCAGCCCGGCCGGGAGGACGAAGTAGGTAACACGGACGGTCAGCGAGTTGTATTGCTGCTGGTTCTTGTTGGATATTGGTTTCTGCGGGCAGAAGGAAGAGTATTTTTGACAGTGGTTTATTTTCTCTCTTTCTGGCTTGGCTGTGTCGGTCCCTGGTGGTGGTGGGTGCAGGCTCACCTGGTCCTGCTTGAAACAGCAGCAGAAAGAAAAAAGACATTGATTTGTGTGGGGAAAAACTGGAAAATGTGCTCAGGTTACAACCTGCTGCCGCAGAAACTAGAAGGTAAATACATCATTTACGTTACTTTCTTCTCGAGAGGATAATGGTTTGGGGAACCCGGGGCATGCTTTTAATGTATGCCCTATTACCATTTAATAGGGATTTTTCTTTTTTTTTAAAGTTTAAACTGGCTATATTACAGTGGGGATGTTGCAGAGTTTTGGAGGAGTTGTGTAGCGTTGGGTATATTTTGAGGTTCTGAGTGAAATGAGTCTTGTGGTTTCAGCTTACTCTGTAACAAAGAGTAATATGTCTCACACAAACAGCCCACCTAAGTTTTCATAGTTGACTGATGATTTGCTCTGGAAAGACCCAAGATGCCGATATGATGCAGACTCAAAAGGTAGTTGATTTTTTAAAAATTTTCTTTTTGGTTTGTCTTTCTCCAATTTACAGTTCAAATTTTGTTAGAATTTCATGTGAATTGCTGATCTTCAGCTTCCCATCCGCCAGTCAGCTGGGCTGGTGTGGGTAGCTTTCCAGGCCCGTGGCCACAAGTGCTGAGTTTCCCTACCCCACCAATTCGACCTTTCTAAAGCAGCCATCCTGTGCCTTATCACAAATTTTCCCCTGTCTTCTTAGTTCAGCAAGAAAATGGTTGCTGTCTTTCCCCTCCCTCCGCTCATCGGCTGCTCATGGTAAGATTTTTGATAGAGCCTGCATTGTGATATGTCCTTGAAGTGCAGTGCTGCAAGGTTTTGTTTTGCTTTGTCTTTTTTTTTTTTTCTCTTCATGTGTACACTTCATTGTATCTATAGCAAAGCAAAATTGCTGTAGATGGTCTTTTTTGATATTCCTTCTTTTTTTTTTTTTCCCTCCATTTGTCAAAAATCTCATGTTCAGTAATGAGGAAAAGCTCAGACTCAGGTACTAAAACCTCCAGCTAACCCTGGAGTGTAAAGACTGCAAACATATGGATTGGGGAAGGATTGCCCCAGCAAAACAGGTGTAAGTTAAATGTTAAATTATCAGCAGCTCTTTTTTAAAAGGTTCCTGATGGTCAGAGGGTTTTGTTCACACTGTCTGGCTAGAACAAGGCTTACCAGGGCTCTTAAAGAACAGGGTCCATTTGAGGTGCAGAATTTATATCGGGTACCTTCTCTTTAAGTGAATATCAAATCCTAAATAACTTCAGCATGGGACTGTGAAAAAAAGTACCCAACCCTGTGAAGCAAGTGGCTATTAAGTTTAAAATTTGACAATGGCTGAAGTTCCCTGTCTCAAAAAAAAAAAGTCATTTGACTCAGTTGGCCATAAAAGATGCTGTACAGATCCATTTTTGTCTTTGTTCTCCACTCCCCCCCTCACCCCATACACTATTTTCATTGATGGGGAAGTTTCATTTCCTTTATTTATATATTTTTAGTGTATGTGTGTTTGGGGTGGTGTGGGGGAGGATAGGAGGGAAGTCTGGGTTCTAGTTTTTATATTTAAAAGAAAAAAAAATAGCTAATGCTGGTATGTTTAGAAATGACCTTAAATACATTCTCCCCTTTAAACCAAAAATTCTGCTGATAAAATAGTGCATATTAAGGAATTGAGGGGTTTTGCAACACTTTTGTGTGGGTAAGAGTCCCGTCTAAGTTCCCGTTGTACTAGCAGAAAAGTGTTTTTCCCAGTATTGTCATGTTTCACATGCCAAATCAGAACTAGAAATGCCTTTTCCTGGAAGGATCTCTATTTACACTTGGAGGGTTATGCCAATTACAGCTATATTAGTAGGGCTTTTTTTTTTTTTTTTTTTTTTTAATGTTACACTTGACCTAAATAGCAACTTCCTTCATTTTCTTAGCAGAACACACACTCCAGTCCTGGCATGTAGTTTTGGACTGGTCAGTAGGGTAAACCCTGCTGTCCTATGGCACAAACGCATATGGGCACTCTTGCAAGAGTATTATCTTAAGTGGGTCCTAATGAAATGAATGCTCTTAGAGCTTTGCATAAGTTGAAACAGCCCTCTGCTCTGCATGCAGAATTGAATACAATTTGTTGGTGAGCAGGAAATATGTTATGAAGTATGCTATTCATATGTCGTAATATTTTTTCCTCAAAGAGATCCCACGTACTTTAATTTTGAATAGAGTTTTTGAATCCTGCAGATTAGGAAATACTGCATTATAAATTTGTGAAAGTTTGGAGGCATAAGATAAGATGCTGTTAATACTCGTTTTGATCAGAGACCAAAGATTATTTACTCCTCTGGACAGTGCAGCGGTGCATGAAGAAGGAGCAGGTAAATGGGGCTTCTTTGGCAAGAGTCTGTAGCTGCTGGCTGTTGGAGTAGGACTGCTGCCGGCAGTGCTGCCTGCTGGACTTGTATCGCCAGCGCTTCGTCTCTGCTGCTACCCTGCGCTCTCTCTGCTGGTGGAGGAGGTGTCCTGGTGGAAGACCCTGTTTGTACGAGAAAAAAAACCCAACCTGACTAGTAAATAGCATCTTGTGTTATTTCAGGAGCAAATTTGCTAGTTATTTGCTCTTTTTATGATGTTAAGGTTTGCATTGTTAGCAACAATAGCAGTGTAGTAAATAAAAAATGGATGCTGACCAGTTTTTAAATGGTTCACATCTGCCACAAGTATGAATACTTAGAAGACCCTACATAGCTAAACTGAGCTTTCTTTTCCCCAAAACGTAGGCTGCCAAAGCCCTGAAATATTTAAGATATTGACTAAGAGTTCTGTAAATATCTTCCCAGTTGCTTCTTTTTGGCCTACCTCTTTTTGTTTTGTTTTGTCCTGAGCATCAAAGCTGGGCTTACCTCGCAGAGGTGGTCTTTGAGTTGGCTACCCCTACTTTGAGCAGGGAGAGGGCTGCCTGTTGCACTGTCTCTGGGGGCTGAAAGCATCACCTTTGCAATGGCTCCTAGGTCGCAGTGGGACTTTAAATAACCATGAGCTCTGTGGCTGTTACCAAAGCTGTGTCTGTTGAGCGCAGGAGGCTGTATTCACCTGAACCGCAAGCTTACGTCATGTGTACCTCAGTGTTGAGCACAGCAGTTTTGTTGCTGCTTGTGTCCCTAATATATTGGGGAGAAAGGGGCGGAAGCAGTTCAGATGTGAACTCGCTGGCTTGCTTTTTGGGATTTTTTGGTTCCTTTTCAAAAGCTTATATTCAATGTTGCGAAGAAACCCCAACGTATTTTGATAAAACAAAAGAAATGGTTAATATTAAGCTACATTGAACAGTGCAGTTCTGCAGGAGCGTTGATACTCCGGCTGTCTCTTTGGCCTGCCGTGCAATTCGAATTCAAGTGAAGGTCTCCCACATGGTTATTTGCATGTGTCCTCCTATCTCTGTTTTGTATCGGCAATTTCAGTATGTGCTTCCAGAATTATTTTTGTTCATTTCCAATCATTCTTCAAAGATAACTGGCAAAAACCAACAGGCTGGTTGTGATTTTACAGCAGTAGAAGGTAGACAACTTTGATCTTCTTGTTAAATGATCTTCTTGTTAAATGAATTTTCATCATGTGTGGGCTGGGCGTGTAGTGTGTTGATTTAGTTTTTATTGATCAGTGTAAAAACGTGAATTCAGCATCACAGCAATGATAATAAACAAGTACTTGCAGTGATATTCTAATGAGTTCCTGGCAAAAATAGGGCAGAAAACCATCTCAGAGATTGACGTGCTTTAGTGGTGAGATGCTGAACCAGGATACTTTATATAAAAGGATTGAGTAAAGCTGTTTGAAGTTCTAACTTTCTTTGGCAACACAATTGCTGCGAGCAGTAGCATGCCAAGCAGGGCAGGATGCAGTCTTTTCTGTAGGCATTTGAGTGTCAGAAATGGCATTCTGGCCTCTGTCCCTCCTGATCACGCCAAGATAACACAGGTTGTAGGAACCAGGCTGTCTCTGAACCCAAGCAGTGAAGCACTAATTACCTTTCAGTCCTCATCCGCAGGAATGCCCTGCGAACCATCCCCATGTGTTTCAATAAGCCTGCATGGCAAAGCATCAGGTACAGAGCGGGGGGAGTGGAGGGAGCTTTCTAAATTAACAGACAATTTTTGTCTGGAAAAGTGAGATTCATATTCATAACTACATTAAACCCGTATTTCTGAGGATGGTGAGGACATACCTCCATTTAAGATGGCAATAATTCCTCTAAGCCAAAATGTTTGCAGAAGCGCAGGCAGGCAGCTTCTCCCTCTTTTTTCCATTGATGCTGTGTGTTTCCAAGACTGGAAGAGGCTTCTCGGTGGTGGTGATGAACAGTAATTCTCTGTATTTTTTCATCAGATAAGCTTGTTTTATGCTGTCAGAGTTCAGTAAATTGGTATCTGAGCTGCATGGCTCATGATGAAAAGTATTGCTGCTGCCTGCATGTGTTTGATAAAAGTAGAAAATGAGAAGCAAAATTTTTCTGAAGTGAGGAAAAGTGGTTTTTTTAGGACTATGAAGTTTTGAAAGAGCTGGTTCATAATGAACTTTAATACTTTTCTAAAGTTGTTGCTATTATAATGAAAAAGTATGAATAAGAGAATATGCCTTGCAGGTAAAACAAAAAAAGGCTTTGCCACTTATATGCTTGAAAACCAAAGATGCATTGCAGAGGATGAATTTTACCCTTCATTTTGCTTGTAGTAAAAAATAAGTCTTTGAAGTTAAAAACAGCTTTAGAGTTAAAGAAATAATACACCTGAAAAGGGAGGTGCACAGAAAAAGACATTGGGTTAAGTGCTGTTTTGTTAATGAAAGGAACATAAGTTAAGCCAAATGTGGCTGCCTGCATAGTAAGGTACTGCTTAACATGAGCGGGGATGATAAAATAATGTCTTAGCAGACTTTTATTTCAACTATTTCCAACTTTCAGAAGAAATTTTAATCTGGATGTTGAATGCACATATATAAACGGTAGACTAATACCACAGAATTATGATAATTTATGAAAGGAGTGATACTTTCATGCTGGAAGTCTGTCAGCATACGATCCCTAGGCTAACTACTTGATCGTTAGTTAAAGTAGGGGTTCATTAAAATAACATGGGCTCATCTGGTTTTAAAGACTAGCTCTCAGCCAGTAGGCGATCGTCCAAAACTAATAAGGTTGCAGCGCAGACGTTATGGCAATGGCAGATAGATTACTACATAAAGCTGGTTGATGGAAAGGCTTCCGTTGGATTAAGTGTGCTCAGTATTGGGCCAAATTTTTCAATTTTTAGTCATCTGTAGCAACGCCTGCTCATATTGTAGTCAGTTGAACTACCTGGGTGACTGTTTGAAAGAAGGTGCAAGGTTGGGTCTGTATATGAATGCGGCTCTTTGCTGTAATTATTTTACTCTGTAATGATTGTATTCTTCTAGTTGAAGAATCGTAATTACAAAGTGGTTGATAGGCTTCAATTAGGTAAAGAAAATCCTTACGTTTAAGCCTCATGCTGTCCTGAGCATAAACAGCTTTTTTTTTCAGGTAGAACTTTTACTTGCAGGTTATTTCTGGAAAATCCATACTGCTAATTATGTAAATTGCAAGAAACGAAAAAAGAGAACAAAAGAGCGGGGCATCTTATTTTAGGCTTCAGCAAATGCAAAGTCATATGTGGCCATTCCAGCTATCTGCATTATGTGCCTGTGTTGTTCTGCTACTGCTTACCAGTAAACCAGATCACTTAAACTGGGCATTTCTCGCAGGTTTTGTACGATCAGATTGCCAAATGTTGGAGCTGGGAAGTTTTTCCAGTAGCAGGGTCAGTTTATGCCCCGTAGAGAGTCCCTTCCTGCAGGGCTCCTTCCTTGCATACACAGAAGTTTCTTGCTGAAAGAAAATGTAGGGATTTTTTTTTTTTTTGGTGTGTTTGTTTTTATGCTGCTGTGTAGGCAAGTCCGTGTTTTTTAGGTCAATCTTGTACAATAGCAGTAAGTTTTTGTACCTGCGCCTATTGCCTATTAAGGCAATAAGAAGCTCTCCTTGAATGAAGGGAAGGCAGATTTCAGCTCTGTCTGCAGATCAGAGAGAGAGGAGAATGGAAGAAGTGGTGTTCGAGTGAATGAACGAACTTTCAAGCTGACTCAGTGATACACGTACAGTATACGCTGTAAAGATTAGTCATCGCTTACTGTAAATCTTTCTTTATGGTGCTTGGCGGGCATGTGCCTCTATCAGGCTGCAGTTAGCGAGCTCTGTAGACTGGGAATGCAGGTAAATGTTATTTCCACAGTATTTTCCCATTGAACAACAACAACAAAACCCAAAGAAACCTGAAGACTTGTAAATTACTGAGCTAAAGGCAAAAGAAATTTTTTAGTTATTTCATGGCGCTGCTATCTTAATCTGTGAAACTAGTAGGAAAGTGAATAAATTATGCAACAACTTTTTTTGTTTTATTATTTAGAAACCTGTACTTACATGTTATTAGTGCTGTTCTGCCCTGTCCTGTGCAGGATGATTTGAATTTTGGGTGGTTTTTTTTTTTCATTAGGTAGGTTTCAAGCTGCATTTGTGTAAAACACCAATTTACATGATGGTAACAGAATAACAATTACAGGGAAGGATATTCATCTGTTGAAAACACTATTTTCGTTTGCCAGGCAGAAACTTCAGGAAAATTACCCTCCAGCTTGAATTTTCTCATACATGTTCTTAAGTTCTAAAATTATTTACTGGCATAATAGGTATGCGTAGCACTTAAAACAAAGTTTGTATTAAGGAGTTACTTTTGGGGAGAAAAAGTGTTTTTTTAATTAAAAAAAAAGTTAATGTTTTTTAAAAATGGTAAAATTATTCTGCAGCCTCTTCTGAGTTACCCAAATTCAGTAGATTTATTTTCTTTTTTGTACTTTCAGACTTTTCTTTCAGTGGTTTCTTCTCTGTTTGACTGAAGTTTATTTTTTTGTTATTTTAGCTGGGCATCTTTTATAATTCTTAGATGCCCTTTCTCTCTGATATTCACCTATTTTGCTTGGCTTGTTTAATCTGTCCTTAGAGAATTGTTAATTTCAGCCATAATCGTACCAAAAAAATCCTTTAGAGTTGTTACAGCAAGATTTTTTTTTTTTTTATAGTTTGTTTAAAATTACTTCCTCCAAAATAAAAAAAAACCCCAAACATCTTGTTGAAGAGTGAGAACCAGACTCTCCTGGCACTGCTGGGTGGGACGGCGCTGAGGCTGCGTGCCTCTACAAGTGGTTTGGCTCGCTGCTCTCCCCGCGATCTGATCCTGTCGTAGGCTTCGAGTCCTCTAAAGAGCAGGAATGAAGGCTGAAAGCTTTATTAAGTTTTTGGGTTATCTCACAGTGTTTATTTGAAATGGAGGCCAAGCAATTTACATATCTCTGTATCTTGGATCTGAAAAAAAGATTATTTTTTTTTTGTTTTCACTAGCCTTTGTGTGGAAATGACATCACAGCTTATGTCAGCCATGCTGAATTCAAAGGTTTTTCTCCTCCCCGTTGGGTTATTAACTGAGTATTAGCTCTACGCTGTGAGTCTTCCCTTGCTGATTATGACACATTGATAACTCCATCGTAAATGCTCTGAATTTTGTATGATGAAGAGAAATAAAGACCTAGTCTAAAGCCTTTCAGAATCGACGGGAACGTAACTTATTTCATTGCTGTGCGTGCGACTGGACCGGGTGACCCCCGAACGCCGTGTTGTTCCCGGGATTGCTGGTGCAGCGTAAGCAAGCGAGGGATGGCGTGTTGCCTTTCTGCAGATCTGGTGAGCAGGTCGGGAGTTTGCGGTGGCACATCGTCGCACGGGTACATCCCCTCGAGCCCTGCAGGTTAAAACCTCCTGCCCTTGTGAGATTGAGTAGGTTTGTGAACTAAAGCTCTTTTAGGTTGTGCCTGTGTGTCCCATGTGCAAAGCTGAGCTCCGTGGCGAGGGCTTTGAGAATGCCTTATCTCCACCAGAAACACCAAGGTTTTGGGGCTGCTCTTCTGGGCTTGAAGCTAGGGCTGCAGCTGTGGCAAAGTGTGAAATGGAGGCCTGGGGGTTTCCTGTGAGAGCCTGAGGAGCTGGGAGGAGGGAAACAGAAATAAAATTAAAGTTGACATTTTGAAAAGTTGGTTGCTGCCTTTTTTAATCATAAAGCAATTTTTAAAGTAAGTCACTTCCCAGAGGAAAAATACATACATTAAGAAGAGAAAAGGGGGAAATGTGATGTAGAATTTATGCATTTGAATGTAGCAGACTTGGTACTGTGATGGTGGTGGTACCAAATGTGCACAGAAACAAAGCAAAAGGATAATGATTGTCCTGACTTTCCTCTTGCTAAATTTCCAGCCATAATGTCCTATAAGCAGAATGTTTTTATTTATCTTTACTATTTTGGGAGGTCTGAGGCAGTGGGGAAGGGACTAATCCCAGTTACTTTAAAAAAAAAAATACAGCGAAACAAACCCTCCCATCGCCACAATGGATGTGGAGAGATTTCCCTTCTCCTCTTGCTGCTCGTCAGCCGTGCTCTGCCCTGGGAGGAAGGCGAGGAGGCCTCCGGGCGCCTTCAGCGGGAAGGCTTGCAGGAACAGCTTTGGATCGGGCTCTTGGCATGCGAAAGCTATGGATATCCATTCACACGCTTTGTATCTTTTTTTTTTTTTTTTTTTTTTTTTTAATCTCTCTTCTGGCTGGGCTCTGTTTCTGTAGCAGTTGTGAAGGAGGGAATGGAAGGGGAGGTGCTGAGGGGTGCCCTGGGAGGGCACGTGTTGGTGTTACCCCGTGTGCATGTGTTTGAGCGGTAGGTGCTCACACACACCCTGGAGGTGGCCTGCTGAAGAACTGGTGAAATTACTTGTCCCTCTTAGAGCTTGCGAGGAGCACTTCATTGCTGTAGTTACTTGTATAGCCATATGCTATTCTTTTTTCTTACATATGTTCTCTGGTAATTGTCAGTAGCGGGTGCCTGCGAGCTCAGGCGGAGTGGTATTTAAAAATCAGACGTGTGATGGGGATAAAGAATTGTGTGAGTTTAGTGCCAGCAAAAAGGCCAGGTTGAAACCATTGGTCTCCAAAGGTCGTGTTCCTCGCAGAGCAACAGCGCGGTTAGTAGCAGTGCTGGTCCTTCAGCTCCACAGTTGACCTGCAGAGGTGTGACCTTCAAGAAGGAGTCAGGAGGTCTGGTTTTGGGTCTGTATATCTGGTTTGGCTGAATCGAGGAAAAAGCACCATCCCTTCTGATGTGCGCACCAGCCTACAGGAGCTATGTTGGACATGTGTTGCACCCCTGCTTGGTGACTTAGGTGGTATGGGCTGGTGGGAGATGTGGCATGAAATCTCTAGTTTGGTAGTCTTCCACTCTTTGACTCCACTTTTCCCTGTATGTTTGTTGAGCATCCTGAGCTGTTCTGGTTGTATAACTGGTTGCCATTGCATTGCATGCATATGTATGAGGTCCCCATTCGTTACTACTGCAATAGTTATTGTTGATCTTGCGTCTCCTTCCATCATCTGAAGAACAACCGCTGAGAGGAAGATGTGGGATACTTGTAGTTGCTCTGGACTTGGAATGATGCAACTGTGTCCACTGAAAATAGTTTTGGGGCGTTGCATGGCCAGAATCCCCCACTATCCCTGATACTGCTGTCTCCTCATCTTCACATCCCCACAAATAGCTCTCTGAATTGCCATTCCTTCTGCCAGTCATTTGGGGAACTTATAGCCGGGTGTAAAAGATTTCTAGGAGACCGACAATTCAGAAGTATCTTATATTTCAAAGTGTCAGGGAAGACATAATGCCCCTACTGTTCTTTTCGTGTGGGGTTTGTTAGGGTGGGTTTTTTTTTTTTTTTTTTCATTTCTGGTAAAGAACTAGTAAAATATAGAGCACATATGGAAATGGCAGACGTTGTTGTTGGGTTTTTGAATTTTTTTTTGTTGTCCTTGTTTCTAAAATTAAGCATACGGGAGTTTGTAAGATCCTGCAAGGAATTCAAACGATATTGCACAGTCATGTGTTCAAGGAATCTTTTTAATCTAGTCACATATACAGTGAACAGATCCAGATTTAAAAAAATATGTTGCAGTAAGGAGAGATGAACTAAATGGGATAAAGACAAAAGACTGCTAAATATCTGTGATTGTACTTACTAAGTTTAGGTTTTGCTGCCGGCATTCTGTTGTGTTTCCTTTTTTTCTGGTTGTCCTTCATGTTCTTCCCTATGTAAGAAAGTAACCTGTGGTATCAGCTGCTCTGCTCTATCCCTTGCAAAATGTTGGTAATTGAAAATTGGATCACGCGACCAAAGTAGGTCCCTCTCTGTGTCAGAAAACTAACAGTCTCTTTTTCATGTGGGTGGGTTATGAATCCATTACACTTGCATCCATGCACATGGGTAGTAAGTTGTTATTCTGCCACTGTGTGTTTCTGTAGTATGTTTCTGAGCTGGGTTGCCGGAGGAGTAGTGATCTCACAGCTTGACCACAAATGTTCTTGGTGATGTTCACAGGGGCAGAGCTGGTTACAGAATTTGGGTCAGCAGGACAGTATCCTGATGAGCTGTCTGGCACAGGACCCTGTAAGACCAGCTAACTGCATTAACTTATGCTAGCTCTTGCTATATATACCATAAAAAAACCCTTTCTTTTTACTTCTGCATCTCCAGAAACTAGACCTTGAACTACTACAAAACTTTTTGAGCTAATTTTGATGGCATGTCCTATACCTTCAGAGCAAGGGCCACTCAAGTCAGACAGACACTGAAGTCAAGTTTACGCTTTGTAACTGAAAAAGATGTACAGCACGTGATATAACTGTATATGATATTCTTTTAATTGTTTCTGACAGTAAATTTAATAAAGAGGTCTTGAGATATATGTATGTATATATACACACACACACACAGAGTGCAGATCTGAAAAGCAACGAACACAGGCATATATGCATTATATTGCAATTGTTTTCCCCTGGGGGTTTTGTTATTGTCGTCCCTTTCACAAACTGTGAACCTGTAATTTTTCATGTGCTGTTCTTTGGCCCTCTCTGCCAGAGAGGCTCAATCTATCATGTTAAAAAAATCAATAAAAAGTCTAGAGGTTTATTTATAAAGTAGAGCATAGAGAGAGGGTGCAAAAATTCCATTAAAATGGCAGTTTAGCGCTAGCTACATCTCTTTGGGACTAAGCTCCAATATTTTAAACTATTAAAATTGTTACAAGAGCGCTTTTAAAGTACCACAAATCACCGTAAAGCTTTCTAGTTGAAACTTGCCTTTATATAGTGCACTAGAATTCAGCTTATATATGTTTTCGGAGTGTCTGATGGTGCCCTGAAACATCATTTTAGCATCCATTTTAGAGCTTTATTATAGTTAATAATCTTACAGGTTTATGCTCAAGTGAAAATGCGTGGATGTAAGAAGTCAAAATTTCTTTTCCTTCAGAAGTGTGAGTGTATGTATGTCTTTGTGCAGATGCAGCTCTGAGCAAATGAATTATTTCTGAGAAGTTTATAGGCTTCTAATGTAATTCATCAGGATTGCCTGGCTTGGCACGTGCTGCTTCATTAGAGGAACTTATGAATTCAGGTGGCTGTGGGTTATTTTATGACATAGCAGTTTTCACCAATGATGTGATGGTCACCTACTCCATATTTCCTATCCAAAGAAATAAATGTGTCCCTCTGCTCATAAATGTGATGCTGAAGAGTTTATGAGATAGTATCTGTATTAAACCTCTCAAATATCAGAAGCAGTGTCTCTGAAGTGTAAGCTTTGCCTCCCCCCAGCATCTTTTTCATTTGTTTTAATAGCTGAAGAAGACTGATTTTGAAACTGTTGAGTTTTAAATACAAATGGCATTGTATGGTTTTGTGTTGTATCATCTTCTATCCTGGGATGATAAGAATTGTTTCTAGTGGAAATGCCCTTTATTTACTTCCAAAATGCCCAGAAGAAAATGGTGAACTCTTATTTGGGCCAAAAGCAGGCTTTTCCATCTCCAGGAGACGGCACGAACAGCCTACATAAATGAACATGATAGAAGGCAAAAGAGAAACTCCAACTCACCAAACATTTGTGTATGGTATAACTATGCGCCCTGTCACAGAATCATATTCATGCATACAACTCAATAACCCAATACATCACTCCCACATTATTCATCCATCAATTTTTCCTTTTCTTACTAATCCACAGCCTAGTTCTAGCTTACTTCTTGCCGTCGCTGCTTGCGTACATTTTCCTCTTTCCTGGCTGTATGAAGTTGGAGTAATGATCCCAGCAAGCTTAAAAAAAGCAAAGCTATTAACATGGCCCTGTCACTGTTAATTAACATTTGAAGTTTCAGAGAAAGGGATCTAGCCTCTGTAATTACTGTGTGGTTAAAAATCTGTGGAAAATTCATACTGGTGCTTGGAAAGTGGAGATGTTAAAGGGAGACCATTAAAGCTTTTCTGTCCATTTTTCTAATCAAAGACAACTAAAATCTATTCTGTAGGCTGCTTCTCAGTGTGAAAAGGAAAGACTTCAGTTGTGTTATACAGGTCTGAGGAGAAATGATAGTTAGCTTCCCTGCTTTTGAAAAAATAAGCAAGTAATGTTAATGAGGATAAAGGAGAAGAGCATTTTTCAGGAAAATGGAGTTTCCTGTGAAGCCCATACAGCTTGGAGTCACCAGCCCATCAGAAGCTGGTGGTTGCAGGTGGGTTAGTTGGGCTTGGCCAAATTGTGATTGCTGCCAGCTGCGGTTGGCTTCCCTGCCCGGCTCTTCTGCCTGCAGCCCCTCCTTCTTCCTGCTCTTCTTCCTCCTCCTGGGCTTGCTGTGGCTTGGGAAGGAGCAAGTTGGCTCCCTCATCTCTTGGTGCTGTGCTGTGCAGTGCTGCTGTGCCCAGACCCATACAAAAAGCTACAAGGTAGGGAGGGAAGCTAGGAGGTGTGGGAAGAGGCAAAGGAGGGAAAGCGACATAGGCCAAAGCATTAGGCTGAGGCCTTTGGAAGACATTTGCTAGGTCAGTGGTGTGGACCAAGATCATTTAGGAAGGGTGATGCCCTTGAAGAGAAACTTGGGTCTCCTCCTCTGGCTATCCCACAGCCCTTGGAGCACTGTGAAAGTTACTCCCTGGCTACACCTCCGTTGGTAGAGCAGCCGTCCACCAAGCTTTTAACGCCCTGTGGTTCAGTCCACTGGTTTCCATCTCTCCCCCTGCTGTCAGCGGTGGGCATGTTCTCGGTCTAGCAGGAGGCCTTTCTGCAGGGTTCTCCCTTGGTTTCTCAGGGGGTCTTTTTGTTCCTTTGTCATCTTATGTGTGTGATGTGGAAGTGTGGGGAAAAGTAGTTTTTTATTAAACACTTCCACTAGCATAGGACTGCTGGGCCCTGCGTATGGCATCCTGTGGTGTGCTGCTGCTCTGAGGGTGTGCTAGGAACGAGTCCTCTCTCGGTAAGAGCTGCTCCTTTGCCCAGCTCCCCATCTTGCAGCAGGCAGGGCTAGATCCTGGGTTGCTGTCACTCCTCGTTTTCCTTCCGTGCCTGCGTTGGTAGCATCTCTGCTCTTGCTGGCAGGACACATGGTGGAGAATGCGGGCGTGTTGGCTGCAGAGAGGCTCGGCAGCGTTGGAGGCCCAAAAACCCACCATCTGTAAGGTACAGTCGTGTTGGAAAGCTGGATGGGTCTGGCAGGGTGCTCAGACAAGCAAAATAGCGTCTTGAGGAAAACCTGATGCTTGTTTCCTTGCCTGCAACATTGATCTTTTGCAGGTAGTGGTAATTTTTTTTCTTTTTTTTTTTTTTGTTGAGCATTGACTGGTTTTGGTGCTGTCCTTGAGGACAGCAGATTTGCAAGGTGTACCAAGCTGGCACTGTGAACAGCCGGCACCTACTTTGTGTAACAGGTAAAATCTGTTGGATTAGAGCTGAACAGCTCTGACTTGGCTCTGGATCATACCCAAAGTAAAGCTGCTCAGGTTTGTCGAAGGGGTAGTTGCTGATTGCTTCAGCTTCTAAAATTTCTTTGGGAAGAGTGCTGCCTTTTGCTGGCTGCCTGCAGGGTTAGTCTGGTCAGACACTTACATTTCACTGCATAGTCTTTGTGTTGGGGTTGGGGCATGGACCAGCTCTTAAAGAAATTGCCCATTCCACCCAGCGAGCGTTTCCTATTACGGTGATTTGGGGCATGGTGGTGTACTCCTTTCCTCGGGGGGGGGGGAGCCTTTTTTGTGGGTTTGCCGTAGGGAGGAGGTGGTGTGTTTTTGATGACCCTCCTGAGATAAACAGGTACCATGTAGCTGCTGGTGGCTGGAAAGGACTATCCTTCTGGAGGTCCGATCCCTTACAGGTTTGTGGTCTTATTTCTGTAATAACTGCTCTCCGAGATGCTTCAAGAAATCACTGTTTAACCTAACTGGTGAAACCATGTGTTTTTGGCTTTAAGGAATTTCCCCACCAAATCTGTTGGTCTTGCCCCTCCTCTGGGTTGTGCATGAACGCCAGCATTGGCCCTCTCCTGCGCCTGGGGTCGAGCCCACAGTAAGCGAGGAAAGGACTCTCTTGCCTCTTCTAATTTTTTTTGGCAGAAGGGAGGAAGTGGTAGATACCAATCTTCCTCTCTCGCACATCCTTCCACTTGCATCTTGCTGGTGGTCACCCAAACTGTCCCCTAGAGATGCTACTCTACCATGACTAATTTCCTGGTGTTTATTTTGAAAATGCAGTCATCAAAGTTGCGCAGATCAGCTGGGCCAAGTTCCAGCCCCTTTTGTATATGAAAACCTAGAAAGCATGCTTCTGGGAAGAGGTGTTTCTTGTGATTTGAAGACAGGGAGGGCAGTAGTGAATGTTGAGGATTTTAATAATTTAATTGGTGTGCCTTGATTTCAAAATCAAGACTTAAGTGCATTGGAAGTAGTAGATGCAAACTCTGCCAGGTACGAAGACTAACCAAGGCTGTAATTGTTAAAAATTTATACTGTTAATTATAATGCCATAAAAGCTCCAAGTCTGATTGGCGAGATGATCCACCTGTGTAATAAACATTACCATGTCTTTCCTCTGCCAGTTATACAAATATTTTTGTTGGTAGTATTTTGTGGACAGCACTACTTATGTGACCGTGTGTGTTAGACATAACTGTTGATTAAACTTCCTTGAAGAAATATTTTAACTAATAGATGTACAAGCATGTGAATTTAGCCAGTTCTTTATGCATTGTTTTCCCAGCTATAAAAATGTTCCAGTTAAGGAAAATATTAACTTTTCTCAGCAAGTAAATACTATTCTAGGGAGACGATTTTGTGTTTTCTGGTGTTGTGTGGTTTTTCTTTGGGGGGTGGGTGTGTGTTTTAAAGAAGAATGCTAACTGAATAAAAAGCCTTGCTTGAAGTATTGGTGATTTGGTAATGTAAGGTCAAATATTTATATTACTCATATTTATTGTGTGCCACTTGTTTGAAAACAAACAAATTCTAATATGCATTTTGTGTATATATACAACTGCAGATGTTGTAAAATACAAAGCACAGACTAGAACGACAAAAGTAAGCTTTAATTGTAGTAGATGCACTGAATTAACTGAGATGCCTGGGGAAGCGAATTTAGAGTCAGGAATTAAGACAGGTCCCTCCTTTATCTGAGCAATTCAAAAGTCAGAAGCCAGCTAGAATTACATTTTTAAGGCTAGTACAGTTTCAATATCTGAAAACCATTTTTGCCAGATTTTGCATTTATTGGCGGAGCTATAAATAAATGCAGAATAATTTTACTGAACTCCATGGAGTTTCTGCAGATCGGCGTCAGCCCAATGGCTCTTGGAGTCTGCCCTCACTTCTTCCTCGGCTGGAAAAGCCAACCTAGTTCTTAAAAACTGTGGGGAAACTGGCTGGGCATTAATTTTGGATAACTGGGTTCTCAGGGGTTTTTTTTGGGGGGGGGAGGGGGTCGTGGTGGTGATTTGTTTTAATTAAAAAAATTTTTTTCAGACAGATGGTTTCCTAGGAGTGCTGGGAGAAATGGTTAACTAAGGAGTTTCCTGTTACCAGTCTTAGTCCCAGCATTTGACTCCATAAAACCAAAATACAGACACCCCCCAGCCTCTCGGAAGCCCACCTGAGCCCTGCAGACAGCCTCCACGCTCCTGAGGCCACCCCAGCCTGAGCATCCCTGAGGGGAGTCTGGAGCACAGAAAACTTCGAGGTTTGGTAAACGAAGTAAGGGGGAAAGTAAAGTTCCCACTGTTTCTGTGTGGGAACTGAGAGAGAAGCGATAGGGCTGGTTGTATGTTAGTCTGAAAAGAGGGTTAGGAAGTTCCTTGGATGGTATGAACCCAGCTTTTTTGCAGGGAACTGCTTTTAGATTGCTTAGCTCTTTAGGAATGGGTTGATGCCGTTTAATCTCAGGGAATAGTGAGTCAGTCAGTTACCCAAAATAACATTTTTGTTAAAGGCTTGCCCCGGTGTAAAATATTTGAAGTTTTTTAAAAAAAAAACCCAAACGAACACCACCTTTTTCTTTTTTTTCCTTCTTTAAAATTGTCTCAAAGATCTGACAGCAAGCTGTGAAATGGTTGTGACACTCACTATCTTGACTTAAGCCTGTATCAAGACTCCACTCCAGGGAGTGCAATCATGCGATAAGCAGACTAGTCAAACACATCTTAATTGCTGCGTTTAGGCACTTCTGGGGCCTTCTCCTAGCAGAGTTTTGCAGGATCGGGACCATGAATTAGCGTCTCCATACACTGCCATTGACCCCTGTCTGAACAGGGTAAAGAAAAAAAAAAAAAAGCATGCTCATAGAGACATAGCAAATAAGAGGGCAGTTCACCTTTTATTTTAACTCCTGGCAGTGCAGGTTTTATTGAATTGCTGTAAAAGAGACTTCGTAAGATGTAAAACGGACTTGTCCCAGCGTCCTCTGATGCTCACAGCACCGAAGTGCTGCGGTGCTTGTCCTGTGTTTCTTGGGTTAAGTAGAGCGGGACAGCAGGAAGCGAGGATGTAAACTGTGCTTACTTCTCAGAAGCAGCAGGAAAATAATGACATCACTGTTTTTTCAAACTTTGAGCAATCTTAAATTTATGTAGCTGTTTTCATCCTATCTATTTCATGAAGAAAAATGTATATATTCCGTAGTGCTTGATGTGGTCGTACTCTTAACTTTTTAACAGTGGTGCTTCATCCAGACATAGTAACTGCTTTGAAATGGTGTTTGTTTTATTGCAGACCTGATTAGTTGGGAGGGAATGGGAATTACAAATTTTAATAACAACAAGTACTGGCAGTGTTTTTTCCCCCTATCTATTTAAACATCTTCTCCTTTCTTTTATTTCTTTTTATGTGAAGTTTGTGCATGTTATCCACTGAAATAGTAGTATATGAGACAGTTGTAATTCAGCATTTTGTGTAGTAATCCATTTCAGCAGATAAAGGGCTGTGAAACTTTTAATAAAAAGTTTAAAAAAAAAAAAAGTTCTAAAAGTTCTGGCTCTGGAATCCCATTTTTTTTTCTTCTGAAATTTTTACTTGTTGGTGTAATTCTTTTCAAGAGGTTCTGCTGCTTTCAGAAAAAAACGATGCTCAATGAATATCATGGGATAATCCAGAAGCCTTTGTAGGATGTGCGCTGACCTACCTAAGAAGCCCAAGAGGGATAATTACAACCTTTCTTAGTCTACGTGTAAATGCACTTTGCAAACGTTTTTCCATGCAAAGAATGTGAACCAGTTACATTTTTGAATCTATACCTATATGGAAAATGGACTGTAAGAGAGATGCCTATTTCAGGCGATTTTTGACAAGTTCCAGATTAAAAAAAAAAATATAGCAAATTATTAGGCATCTTTACTAGGGTGTAAGGAAGATTTATGCTGTAATGAAATATTGCTGCAACCCGATTTAGAACTTGACAAATCTGGTTTTATAGGGCTGAATTATAAGGGATACCTCATTATTTGAGGGGAAAACTTTTTTATTGTTATTTTTGGCACCCTGGTCTCCTCTTTGGTTGGGCTGTGCTCTGTAGGAGCTGCTTTGGGCAAGATGTCTTGGCGGATCCTTTTTCAAGGGAGCTGTGCAGGATGAAGTTGTAATTAAGGATCACATCCTGGCAAGCTTTTCTTACCACATGTGGTCACTGATTTCAAGTTAAATGCCTGCAGTCCTCATTGCTCCTCTGGGTCAGAAATGTAGGTCTTAAGAGCACAGACTTCTGCTTTATTGTCAGATATTCCTTACTGATAGTACATGTCAGATACTGCCTACTGATACTGTA
The DNA here is from genome assembly GCF_965183815.1 of Platalea leucorodia. Classification (NCBI taxonomy): domain Eukaryota; kingdom Metazoa; phylum Chordata; class Aves; order Pelecaniformes; family Threskiornithidae; genus Platalea; species Platalea leucorodia. Next base: position 27,599,383 of record NC_138825.1, on the reverse strand, counting down.
TATCAGATACTGTATATATAGTATCAGTAGCTATACAGAATTTAGCTACACCAAAATTACATGTATACAGCTTGCCTTTTTTTTTTTTTTTTTTAATTCCTCTATTTCTTCCTTCTGCATACAGACCTCTTGATTGCCTCTCGCTTTAAACTCAAAGCATGCCCTTGTGCAATGCATTCGGAGGATGACCTGGCATTATGGCTTGCAGCAGACAATAAGCAACATCACAAAAAAACCCATAATTTGCTCAATTTAGGAAGTCTACCCAAAATTTTGGGTAGCAAATACCTCTCTGACCATCTTTTGAGACTGCTTGTGGTATTCTTATGTTGCTGTTCACAGGTTTTCAGTTGAGAAACAAAACTGGAAACAAACTAAGTTTGTGCATTTGGCTAAACTGAAGAGCAAATTTTAGCTGGAAATGGTATTTCTTTATGGGGTAATGAGATTCTTGTGTGCAGGGTTTCTGTTTCCCCCTCTGCCCTGGCATGCAAAGTGATTGATCTTAAGCAAATTACATACACTTGTAACTACAACCATATATGTGCACATATGGGAGCATGTGACGAAGGAAAACAAAAATGCAGGGTTTGAGCTCAGCTGGTAAATCTTTCAGGAACCTTTTCTCCTTGTTCCTGGGAGAGAGACATCTCAACTTCTCCCGATGCCGTCTGTGTGTTACCTGGCCCCGTGGCTCCACAAGTGCTCTTTCTGATGTGCTGTGCCTACCACATCAGAGGAGTAAGGCATTGCCGAATGGCTTAGGTGGTCAGGTATAAGTAACAGATGGAGTGTTTACATTTAGGAGAATCGTACGCTGAATACTTAAAATGACTTACTGCTAAGCACAGCTTTAAAAGTTTAAGAAGCAGTTTGGTGTGAGTTGAATGTGCACTATGTTATGCACTTAGCTTCAACTATAAACCATTTGCTGAGTTTTAGTGACTCTGATGTTTAGTCTTTGCCCCCCCCTGTTTAGACATCAGTGGCCAAGTGTTTTGCCTCTGTATGTAGCCTCAAGTTGCACTTTTTTCTGGTGTAGTCATCAGATCAAATTATTTATAAAATGAGGACATCCTTTTGGACTACATGTGTAAACAGTCTTAAATATGTGCACAGGCAGATTCTTGTCTGTTTATCCACAGTTGAAGCCTAAATATTAATAAATACTAATATTAAATAGTGGGGATTTTCCCCCCACCCCTCAATCTTCATTTAAGTTTTCCCTTTACGGCTCAAATTTCTTCTGTAGATTACCCAAAGAAAAACTTTCACCTTGCCCTTGATCAAGTTGCTAGTTGCAGTATGTCTCTGCTACTGTGATTTATCATGAGTTAGGGTAAGCAAGGGAACTCTTTCAGAGTGGTTCCTACTGGGCAGGTATTCGTGTAATCGAACCCATGGCCGCAATTGCTGGCGCATGCATTTGAGGGTAGGATCTGTCATCTTCAGGCAATATGGTGATTCCAAGTCTGTTAAATTTTGGAGTTAATGGCGAGAGCTGGAAGCCTGCAGCCAGTCCACCAAGCTGCCACTTAAAATTTCCTTTGAGCCAAGTTAGTGTTGGACTTTGCTTATTTGTAAGACATCTCGACAGGCAACGAAGTGCACCTCTTGTAGTAGGGATTTGGGGGCGGTGGGGAGGGACTCTCAAGATCAGAGGTGGCTGGTGTTGCTCAGGTCCCTGCAGCAGGGAGATGCTCTTTTTGCTCTCTCTGCTGCATCTTTTTGCACGTGCTGTGCTGGAGACCTGGGAGGTGCCCATCAGAGCCGCTGCCTTCAGCTGGAAGGGGAGATGGGAAAGCAAGAAGCAAGATACTGTAAAACAAGGGCTGAGAAAGGTGCATCTTAGATAGGTTTTAAAGGTACTGACTGCTGCCAGGGCAACTTAATTTGTGTGTTTGTTTTAGCTTTCTGGCTTCTTTTTTGGGCTCTTTTTAACAAAACTTCAAACATCCTCTTAGCCAATGACAGCAAGGTTTGCAAATCAAAACCAAATCTGAGCATAGCACTACACTTGAGTGAGCTGTGCTAATCTAAGACGAGCTTCTGTTTCCTGCTTAGAGCTTCTCCCCCGTGCTCTCGTTTGGCGCATGTTACAGTACTGCGTGCTGACAGACACCTTTCAGACAAAAATCAGTTGAAGTGTGTGTGGTGGCGACTGCTCCAACCTAGGTATTTCATGTGCTTATTGGCTACCTACTCACGGTTAGGAAGTAGCTGTTTAGAGCCAGGTACACTACAGAGGAGTCCTACGTTTGTGAATTAACATCCAGAATGGAGTGGTCTTGGGTCCTTTTTGTGTGTTCCTATGTATGATCAGGCAAAAAATGTAATCTGCTAATAAAAATAATGCCCGTAAGAAGTCATACAGTTCAAGCAGTGTGTGAGCAGAGTGTTTTAGGTAGTGAATATGTTGAACTGATACAATCCTGAGTAGTCCAGCTCTGCGGTTTGCGTAAAAGCAGCCCCTTAAAGACCCTGTGGTCTTGTCTTCCACCAGCGACTCAATGACTGACTTTCACTTTCCTTACAGTAAGAGAATCGATAGAGAAGAGAATTTGCCATTAGTTCTCTCTCTCTCTCTCTCTACATTTTTCCAGACAGTTTGGCCTCCACAAATTGTACAGCCTCCCTTTTCTCTGCGTGGGAGAGTACAGACTGCTGCTGGAGGCAAGGAGGAGAGATTAACATTCATCTGTTCTCTCCTCACTCTTTTTTCCATCCCGTGGGCATGGGAGACTTATGAATGTGCCGCTTCTTTGGGGAGCGTTTCTACTCATTGCTCTGAGAAGACCACAGAGACACCGGTAAGGTGGTGCGAGTTTCACGTTACTGATTAAATAGGCACATGAAAAAGCCAAGTGCAGTGGTTCCCTGAAGAGGTCAGAGAGGAAGATGGAAGGACTGGCATAAGCCTTAGGTCGCTCACTTGCTCAGCAATCTTCTTTTTCCAGAGTCTATGTGCATTGAGGGCTTAATGCAAAGTCTGCCTTCTCACTTGGGTCTGTCTTGAAAAGTGGTATGAGTTTATTTTGCAAGCGCTCTGTTTTGAGTAGAGATATATAGTATTTTGATTCTTACTCTGTGTTTAATGTTGCGTGTATAGCCAGGAAATCTGATGGGGAATATGGGGAAACAAACGTTTTCGGGGGGGGGGAAGTCTTTGCTCGTGTGGAAGCTAAAGCTGATATTGTACCTGCGTGTACAATCATAGCAGTGGTTGATAAGACTCAAATGCAGGATCAGGAGATTTAGTTTCACTTTGTGGTATCAGCAGGGACAGGAAAGGTCGTGCAAACACACGTTTCCGAATCACCCTGCCGCAAGGGGAGCTCTCAACTGGTGTTGCCCTTCGGTATCCGTTTACCCTTCACAGGAGACAGGTACCGAGGTGGGTGGATGCCATAAGGAGGTGATGTATCTTCTGATATCTGTTTCCTTCTGCGTGAGCACCAGCCTCAGGCTGCCTGTGCGGAACCAGCAATCGCCTCGTTGTCCCAGTGTCTCCTGCTGCTACCAAATTGGAGGATCTCTCTCATTTAACAGCCAGGCATTCTTTCTCCCCATTGCCCCCCATGCTAATGGGGAGTGGTTGATAGTTAGCATTTACTATTTGATGGCTGTGGAAGGTTTGTTCTCAATGAACTGCAATCAGGAGGTCTTGCTCCTTTGGTTAGTGGCCCCTGCAGGAAAGAGGGCAGTAGGCCCCTTCCCATCCTTTCCAGCGCTAGCCACTGCCCAGTGGGGTGTGACAACCCAAGTGCCACCACCATGGTGGCCTGGAGGTGACGGAGCTGCTGGTGCGCATGGTGATTGCGAGGATCGCAGAATCTGAGAAGTCTTCTGGGTGTGCAACCAACATCTTGCGTGAGGCGATGAAGAAGTACAAGTGCAGTATTTTTGGAAGGATATAGTGAGGATTTTACCCAGGGTAGCATGCATATTGCTGAGAGTGGCAGGGAATTTCTATGGAGCTGCTTGTTGAACTTGGGGAAGGATGTTGCTAACAGGCATCAAGTGTGGTGAGGTCAATACAAGAGGAACAAAACCTCCTATTTAGATAAAGGCAGGGGAAGGGGAACAGGGCCACATGTGGGACTGGTTCAGGCTCAACTGGTCTGTGCAGTAGTTTCTGCAGCTCTTCAGAAACATACTATGGGGCTGAGCTTCCTAGCTCAGCCAGGTCTATGGTCATGTTCCAGTCAGGCTTTGGGAAAGCAGGAACAGCACCATCTGTGTCCCTCTTCATTTGAAAAATAAAATAAAATAAAAAAAAAAATCTTGAATGCCAGCCATCTGCCAATATTGCATCCAAACTCTATCCCAGTATCTAGGGGCAGAAGAGGGAGATGGTTTCTGTGGGGAGAGGTGCTGTTCAGAGTGGAAGAGCTGCCTGCACCTGGGGGTGCTGCTGGATCCAGAAACCACCAGAGGAGCACGTGCAGGATGGCTTGGAATCTGTCCAGCCGCTTTCTGTAGTACAACACCAGTCCTGCCCAGAGAGAGGGAATCTGGGTGCCATCCTGCTGACAGAGCCCACAACGCTTGGTTTATGGATCATGAAGAGGAGATTGGAGCGTTTCTGTGAAGTGGATGCAGAGGGATGGGGTGGTTAGGAGCCACCGTATTGATGGCTGAGGCAAAAAGATAGTCATGGCTTTTTCCTTGTAGCCTGGTCATTGGGCGTAATGTTTTGGAAACAGATTACGTTGTGGTTTTCTACAGGCTGGCTATTAAAATAGACGTGCTATCTCGATGGGAACTAACACGAGCCCTCAGCCGGACACAGGAAATGAGCAGGCTCGTTTTTCTTTAATTCTTTTCTTGCACATCTCCCCCAGCAAATGCCCAGCGAGTTTTGATTTGCTTATGAAGCTGCTTTTTCTGAAGTCAACGTGTCATTTTCTCTCTTCCTCTCTATTATAGAAGTTGAGTGCTGCTTCTGTCCTGGTAGCTCTATGTGAATGTGAACACCAGTAAGGCAGTAGAGAGTTAAAAAAAAAAAATCCATTAATTAAAATATTTACATTGGAAGCTGCAAAACATTTACTCTTTGAGTAAAACAAACTTCCCCATTGTTCTTGTATGATTGCTGCAGTTTCTCTGAAAGTAGCCAGGAAGAGGTTGTGCTCTGAGGAATTTTACTGGGTTTGCAGGGGAATAGGAGGGTAGGGATATTCAAGTGGGCTCTTGGTCAGTGGCTCTCTTTTGTTCAAATCTTTCTGTCACATGGACAAAAGATCTCTTCTTCACAGGAAAAAAAAAAAAAAAAAAAAAACCAACAACAAAGAAGAATTAAAAAAACCCCCATAGTGGTGGAAGTATGTTGTCGTATTATTCTGGTAATGCCAAAAATTAAATGATCATCAGTAGAAGATGAGAAAAATGGTATTCACTAGATGAAAGGTTTATTTTTAGCACTTAAAGTGTATGCTAATGTACACTTAAAGAAAGGGGGGAAAAAAGAAGCATCCCAGAGAAGGCAGTTTGGACCCTGGCTCCCAGGCAGCCCTTCTGGCTGGGGACCCCTGTGCTGCTGTCCCCATTTTGCTGGCGGGGAAATGGCAGCGCAGCACGGTGAAGCACCTGTGGTTCCTGCTGGAGTCTGTTGGTATGGCTCGCCACCAAGGAAAACGAAGTGAGGGTGCAAATCAGGGACATCAGACCATTAAAACACCATGTTTTCTTTGCATCTAGTTTTGTAATTTAGGTACAAGGCCATTCTTGGCAGCATCACTACAGGAAAAGTAAGCAAACGTGAAAACTATTTGCTTCAAATCCTTCTATTCCTGCCATATCTCCCCCCAGATAACTAGATTGAAAAATTAAGGGTGGTTTGGTTGGTTTGGTTTGGTTTTTTTTTTTAATAGTATTCTCTCATACAGGGTGCCATTTCACTTTTACACATTTCTGGCCTTTTCCAGTCTGGCACTGGACTAACAGGCTTCTAGGGCTTGTGGGCAGGACGCTGAAAAGGCTAGAAGGGTGTGTGGAGGGGTTGGTTTGTTTGGTTTTTTAGATCCTTGTTTCACATTTTTCACTCTAGGCAGACTCTTAGGCTTTTCACAGTTGCCAGACGGGAGGTCTCTCTTCTGCCCTAGTGACTTGCAGACTGGCTGGATTGCAGGTCATGTCTCCTTTTCTTAACAGTGCCACAGAAAAGTGTTTGTTCAAGCCCGAGTCTATCATGACTGTAAATTTTATTGACCATTCCAAGGTTGCAGCTTTGCTGGTTAGGTGCACGGTACTCCTTCCTCTGATCCCAGGTATGCCAGACTGTGTCATGTTTACCTATATTATAAAAACATCTTTGTTGCATTGAAAGGTTGGTTTGTAAAGGTGTTAAGAAATTAAATGTACTTGTTCAGGGTAGGTGTCATTTAAACTCGTGCGTGAGAGCTTTGTTCCATCCGTTTCTTGCATGCTTCACTATATTTAAGAAAGGCTGACAGTTTCTTGGCCTGGAGAAAAAAGGTGCTGCATACCCAGGTTTGATACACTGATGGAAAATTGTCTCCACGATGTATAACACCGCTGTGATTATTTCTAGCCATTACCATGGTCTCATTTTACAACCATTCACATTATGTAATTTGATGCTCATTTAATTTAATGAGAGGATGCTGCAGACTTATTTATGACTCGGCAGGGCAACCTGTACACTTTGGCCACCTCTGTTATCCTTGCCGAAGGAGGAAGAACGTGTTTCTTACAGAACATGTTACAACATCTTTAATACCTTTATATTCAGGTTTCCCAGATTGCTGCAGATGGGAGGGCGACTTGCCTGGGGTGTAGATTATACTGGAATGGCAGCAGAAGTTTAACTTTTTTTTTTTTTTTTCCCCCCTTGAACTGCTTATTAGCCTTTTGTTGTCAAGTTATCAGGAGGTATTAATGGACTTTTCCTTTTGTTACAGATGGAATTTTATGACTTGCTGGATTCTGAATAGGACGAGATGTGTCTGATAAGGTAAGAGAGGGGGTAAGATAAATATGCTCCTACACAAAACAGTCTCACTGGTTGCTTGTTCGGGTTGAAGACAACTGTTTCTTTCCCTGATAGAACCCTGCAAATAACTGATGTATTTATTTTTAAGTTACATCTGCTTCTGACCCTCCGAGCAGAGACCATCTCTGTTCTGTGCAGCTTCTGTCCTAGTCCTTTCTCCTGGTGAACTGATGTACAAAGTCCAGAAGACAAAAATTGTATGCCTTTCCAGGCATGGGGGTTAGCAAGACAGGTCATACTTATCCTACTATTTTAGCGCTTTTTATAGAGTAACAGGTGAGGTAGAAGAGTTTTTGTTCGGTTTTGAGAGATTGCCTCCCCCCGCCCTGGACATTTGAAAGGTAAAAAGATCTTTGAGGTGTTTTAACTTCTACTCTTTAAAACTTGTTTTTCCTGTTGCAGTATTTTTGAATTTGGGCTGGTTTTATTAGGACAAAGTGTATATGAGTAGAAAACGTCTAGGTTTGAGTTTGAAATGAGTATTTGCTGTCACTAATGTGCTGAAGGAAGCTGTAGGTTTGCTGATGTTTGGTTTTTTTTCAGTAGCAGCATTTTTAAAAGACAGTGTTTAGATAGATACTTTTTTCATTTGGTTTCTGGTTCAGAGGCTTCCACTGGCAGAGAGGAGTAGATGTCTTTTAAAACTTTTAGGTGTTAGGATAACCTTATTCAAACAACAAACAGCCAAACACAATAGTAGTATTACACAGGGATTGTCATTGTCTCTGAACTTATGATCCACCCTGCATCTATCTAGCTCTATCACTTATGTGTTTCATTTTGTCTCCTCTGTCTTCCTGAGTTCTGTCCTGTTTACAGGCCTCGAAAATCCCTATTGTTCTTTTTGTCTGTTGGTTGGAAAATGTAGTGGAAACAGATAAATGATGTCATTGCATGAGGACCAGGACTAAATGACTTTTTACTTGGATTCAGAGATTTAGCTCTTGTAGACACTCTTGAGGTTTTGGTTTTGTTTTGGTTTTTTTTCCATTTCAGTTTTGTTTGCTAAGCAGAGTTACCCTTTGCAGGGTGGCTGCCCAAGCAAGAACCAAAAACTTTGAATGGCTCTTGGCACTGTGTGGAGTATGCAAGAATCAAAGACTTGCTTGCTGCTTAGGTTTTTTTGCAAGTGTTAGGCATTTTGTCCATTCAGACTACCCTCTTTCATGCCACTGTTGAATTGTGTGATGAGTATTTTATTTAATGGCTTACTCTCTACCCAAAGGTGGTCTTGTATGTGTATAGTTGGTAAAAACCAGCTCTTCAGGTGAGAGGTCTTGCAGTGTGCATCGCTGTTACACAAAGCACCTCACATGCATACCTCACTTGTTATGTAAACGAGCTTCTTCACTTGCACGTGTTCAAACCGGTCTACCTATGCTCCAAGAACGGGTAATTAAAATTGCTTTCAGGACTTCTTAGAGCGTGTGCAGCCCGACCTGTGCCGGCGCCCTTCCATGTGCAGGCGGTTCGGCTGCCGTCCCATCATGTGCCCGCCACTGGCATTGCTGCGGCTGGAGGCCATGTGGTGCCCACCACGGCATAACCGCTGGCATGCATATGCTCTCATCGAAAAGCAGCATGGCCAGGATGGGATAGGTGGAAATGCTGGCGTTCAGGCTGGTTTGGTCTAGCGGATTCAGTCAACTGAGGAGAAGTTTATTTGTCTGGTGTCAGTGCAATGCTGGGGACTTCTTTGGCATGCACATGGAACAGCACCTTAGTCATACTCGCTCAACTGCTAGTGTTTTCCTAAGATGTTACTCCTCATGTATTATATAGTATATATATTATATAGTTTAATTTTAAGTACTGTTCTTTTCTGCAGAGTGGATATTGATATACCCGTGTACTGTAACATGGGCAGCTCTTGTGGCACAGCAGCTGGCTGCTGTTGTACCATCTCTCCCAGGGCAAGCTCGCTCTCACCTTTCCTCATAAAACAACCACCAAGCAGGCTCTGTCTCTAGCAAGTTCTGCAGCTTGAGGCCACGACACCTTCTCTCGCCGCGGCTTTATTGCCAGCCCCAGGCACGTACAAATCGTGCGCCAGATCCCCAGCAATCACAGGACTGGCTTTAAAATGAGATACTGGGAGGAAGAAGTAGCACTTTCCACTGGCTCTCGTCGTTCACCTTTAGAAGAAAATATGCTGCCCTTGTTTTGTGTGATGCCTTCTCAGGGTTGAAATTAATCCTGAGCTATGAATGTGTGTATCGCTCTCCTTTCTCTGAGAGGGCTTCGTTTGTCCCTTCCCCAGCATCCTGGGCTGGAGAAGTGCCACTGTCCCACTCCTTGTCCTCCTGTGTTGGAAGAAACGGCTGTCCTGGTCATGCTCCTTCTCAAGGCCACAGTTTTCAGGTGTCCCTTGTTCTTACAACTAGGCCTTACTGTCTTGGCATCAGTATTATTTTATTTATTTGTTTTTAACCTTAAGCTCCCTTTCTGCCTTCTCTCTCCCCATTTACACCTGGGTTTCCATCCTTCCAAGACAGGCATCTTGGATCCTGCCCCAAGCATGCCCTAAGGTCCTGTCTGTGCCTCCTGTCCATGTTTTTCCCTTGGTTGCTTATGGTTTTCATGGATAGTTCCTGACTCATTCCCTGCTGTTTCTTCTTCTTGGGGAGTACTTCGGAAGCACTCGCATGTTTCTTGCTGCTGTTGCAATTAAAGGGGTTGTTATCTTGTGGTCCCATTTAAAGCAACGAGAGATGGTCCAGTCTCTGCAGGGAGTAGTCTTGGTTTAATCCTAGCCATGGTGACTTCCTTGTAATGGCTGGCTTTTGGCACCCATCCTATTGATTATGTGATGGGGTCAAATAAAAAAAATGAATAATAGCTCTTTTAATATGCCTGAAGCCTAATGATGAAATTATGAGACTTGGAGAGTTTGCAGTGATGTTGATAGGTGTCAGACCCCTCGCCCAATATTTTCTTTTCCTTCCCCCATATTTCCCTCTGCGTTTATCTTATTTCCTTCCAAGGAATCTGGGGCCCTTGTGAACTGCAAGGCAAGTTCCACATGAGGTCTGCCCGATAGCTCAGATCATGAATATAAAATTGTTCTATGAGGCCTAATCTATTTTCAGAGGTACGTTTATGAGTTAAAAATTACTTTGATCACTGAAATGGCATTGTGTCATTTTTGGAAGGAAATGACAAGGAAGTAACTGTTATCGGGCCTTTTTTCACCCACTGTTAGCTTAGACCTGATGAATTTCAGCTCCAAGGTCACTTGCCTTAACAGTTCCAAACTAGGTTGCCAATTAATATTGATTATCTGAAAAACAGTAGGTTGATGTATATTCTATTATTAATAGCTGTTAATGCACTTTATAATAGCAATCTGTTTTGCAAACGCTTTCTGGTTGTTCTTTTTTAATGAGTCTTGGCAGTGAAAACCCCAGTTTAACACATGCAGAACTACGGTAACTCCTTCAAGTATTTGTGGTTTTTTTGCATTTTGGGTGTGTTTTTGTTGTTTTTTACTGGAAATAACACTTGATTTTGGGACCAAATTGAGACAAAGTCAGAGAATGATTTCTGTCTAAACTGGTGCATTGTGGTTTCTTCTTGTGTTAGTGCATGTCAGTGCAAAATTCTTGCATCACTGCTAGATGAGTTTTAATAACTTCCTTTGACATTGCCTATGAATATTTTTGTCTCCACAGAAGCCATCTTAGAAAAATCTTTCAAAATAAGAAAGCTAATTTGAATAAAACAGTAACAGGTAATTTGAGTTCCTTTTCTTGTGCTGTTTAGCTGTTTTGTCACAATATGTGGAAAGTACCTGGAACACACAGGGAGAAAAATGGGAAATCTCTCATGCATAAGGAAAAGCCTCTAGACAACAAGGGGGGGGGGGGGAGAAAATATCTACGTAAATGTAGACATCAAGGTAATGCTTCTTCCTTTTCTTTTTCTTCCAGAAAATTTGAATATTTGCACAATCTGATGTTGCAAGTTGTAAATGCTTAATTCTTCTAAAAGAATAAATTACTTCAGTGCCTGAATGTGTAGATAACTGTCAGCTTCAAAGGATCAAGTGAGTTGGAAGGAATGTCTGGAGAACTCGGTATAGGCAGATACCAGGTGGAATATAGAAAGCAGGGGAATGAATACATTCAACTAATATAACAGAGGCTTAGATGTAAGTTTATATATAAATTAAGACTAATCATGTTACGAAAAGTGAATTTCTGTGGTTCTGCTTTTAATGTAAAGGTGGAATACTCACTTCCCTCTCCCCATCTCTGTCACCCTGGGTTTCCCAAGCTGCTTGTTATAAGGGCTGCTTATATAAAAATTGAGATGGAAAATTACCCTATTTAATACTTTTCAAACTACCCTTACAAAAAAAGGCCACCTTTTGCTGTGGAATATCCTCCTTGTGAACTGGCTGGTTCTGTAAGATGTATGTAACTTTGCACTCTTGACTAAGCAATTAAGAGAAACTGAAATCGGTACTGTAAAATGTACATTAAAGCTATAGGGCTAAGATGGAAAGAGCCATTTCAGCTTTTGCTTGAGAAGTGAACTGATCTGAAGTTCCCCTCGGAGTACGTAAAGCACAAACAACAAGATGGGGTGTAGTTTAGCACTGCAGTCTCTGGGGTGCATGTTGCCCGTCTTTCAACCCACCCCAGTCAGTGAGCCAATGCAGGGTACTAAACCTGGCAAAACTACTAGCTCTGACTTCACCTTAGGTTTATTTTTCTGACCCAGGTTCTCTGGCCTCCAATGGACACACAGGCGCAAGGGGGGTGTCAGGGCAGACCCTGGGGGTTGCAGCTGCCCCTTTCAGGTGGGCGCCTGCCAGAGCAGGTCAGCAGGGAGACGTGGGCATGGCTGCTGCTCATCACTGAGCCTACCGCCCTGGCTGGACGCACCCTTCTTTCTTCCTTCTCTGATGTTGGTGGTGTGACTGGAGCTCAGAGGCATGGTGTGGGGAGCAGGTGACTCTCTACCTGGTGAGCGTGCAGGGTACCAGCTCTGCGGCTGCGGGGCGGCCGCCAATTTCAGTGCTTGAAAATAGCGCTGGCAGCCAGGAACTTCTAACTGCAGCTCTGCTAATGACTAGTGTTGTGGTTTTGGGCAACTCCCTTGGTCGCCTTTGAGTCAGCTCCCCTGTCAGTAAAAAGGGGATGATGCTCCTTGGTAACTTACTGTTGCAATGATTAATTATTGTGCTTCAGATGTCAAGGTCCTGCCATGTATTGTTACCATTGGTATGGAGAGGCCTCTCAGCTTTTGTTGAGAAACCCTGGCTCCAAGAACACAGGTGATGGGGGCTGTTTTGTTTTTTTTTCCTGTTAACTTATGAAACAGATCAGATTGACTCTCAGTACCAAAGTGCTAACCACCACTACCAACCATTTGAGTCTTGCCCCCCTCTCCTCCCCTTTTCTTTCCTCTCTGCAACTCCCTTCTTCACTGTCCACTCTTCATATCAAACCTTTCCTAAATGAATTAAAGACAGGGTGCCATATAGAGTTAAAAGGGAAATTTTAGTTGAGGCTGTAGGTGAAATCCTAGCAGTGAGGCTAAGGGTTTGCCGCTGGTGTAGCGAGATAGAGAAATGTTCTGCTTTTTTCTCTGAAACCCATTCCGCATGGAGGCTGTGCAGTTTTCAGGCTGTGGCTTGGTTGCCAACCTGAGACATGCCAGTAACTTGTTGTTTTTGTTTTGTTTTGTTTTTTAAAAATGTAGTCTAAAAATAATGTTGGGGAGAGCCCAGTGAGTGAAAAGTTGCAAAATTCACATATGAGATTAAACTTGACTTAAAACCCCCTAGATGATTTAAATCAAAGGCAGATATTAGTTAAGGTACCCAGACAGAGCTCTGAGAACAGCAGAAGCTTGTTTGCTGTTCGTCTCCCTCAAAAAATGTGCTCTCTGGGTTCATGATTGACTCCCAGCTTGCAAGTGGTAATGTCCTCCTCCTCTTGAAAGAGCTGATGTGTTAAGGAGCTGAGGGCCCTCCCTAGTCCATCCGTTTGGGTGGTGGGGTTGTATGGGGCAGGCAGCTGTCACTGTTCCTGCTGGGTGGGTGCCCATCTGCAGCCCAAGCAGCAAAGTCAACTGTGAGTCTTGTTTACTCTCTGGTTGTCCTCTTGATGCTCAGCCAGTGCGCCTTGAAATTACAGGGGCTACTCATGACTTGTAGACTTCATAAACTCCAAGAAATGGGCTTTAGTATTAGAAAACATATTCTGTGAAATACATTCATAGACTTCTGTCCCCAGAATGAGCCTCTGGTATCTGTTCATCCTGTCTTACTAGCGCAGGTCATGAACTCTCACTTGGTAATTTCTACAGTGAGTCCATAACTTCTGTTGTTACTTTACAGAGAGCCCGCTCCTGGCTATAAATGACAGAAGGAGACATGTCCCAGTTGTAAATTACAATAATTTTCCTCCGGAAGAATTTTAGTCAATTCTGTTCTCTACTATAGAAAATCTTATGTGTTTTGTTCACAGTTGCACTAGTAGTATGGAGAACTTTTTTGTTTCTCCTTATCCATGGTGGGATGTAATGTAGTGCATTGCCCGGGTGTTTTTGTTTAATACAAGTTGCTATGAGTTAAAAAGTAGAGAGAGGAAGATCTGGGTATCATAAGCTTTGGTCCTCAGATCTGCCATGAGTGATTCTACTTGGAAGTCACTTCATGTTCCTCATTTAGCCACACAAAAATTTGTGTCTCCAGCACCAATTAACAGTAGCTAGAGCAGCAGAACGGTGCATCGCAGTCTGCCCTGGAACTCTGGGAAAAGCCTTGAATACCCTGAACTGAGGCTGTGGAGCACTTTGAAGACAAATGAACTTTGACTTTAATATTCTGAGGGTGCGTAGGGAGCAGCTGGTGCTTCTGAAGAGATGTGATCCAAGAGCCGTACTGGTTGGGGTTACCTAAATGCAGAGGTCTGTATTTCTGAATGGATAGCATTGCTGCAAAGGGGGGGGGAGGTAGATGCCAGAGGAATTGTACAGGGTTTTAGTCAGCTGGGTAAGACAGAAAGTGGTTCTTGTGGACACTGCATTTTGCAAGCGTGCTGTCGATGAGTTTCTGAGCGTACTACACATCATATCAATCAACTGTAATTAGGTATAGTCAGGCAGAGGAGATTAATACTGAACTCTTCAAAACTTTTTCCTCTGCCTGGCAGCATCTTTTTGGGGCCTAGTTTTGGCTAATGGATTCTTTATCTTGGTAGAGACATTTAGCCATTTTGTCAGTAAGTCACTGATAACCATTATCCTCTTTGATAAGCCAAATATGCAGACTTCTAAAACTCTCAATATAAGATCTATTTTTCTGAATCTTTAGTTGTTATTGTGGTATTTTCTTTTCTGAAGTGAATAGACCAGAAAAGCATGTTGGCCTTGCCGTTATTGTTCTTTAGATACAAAATAATGTTCTTATCCGTCCAGAGGCTATGTTTCCTTGCTTAGCTGCAGATTTGTGCAGGAAGTTTAGCGTCTAGATTGTGTCTGCCGTGACCCCCAGTCTTTTTTACAGGATCATTGCCTTCCCGAATGCAATTCCCCAAGGGTAACTCTCATAGTTCTTTTTTTATTCCTAGGAGTTTGTAACTTTGTGTTATTGCTGTATTAAAACCAGCTGTTGTGCAGATAAACTATACCTAGCAAAAAATATACTTTACCAGAAAGTAACCTGATGCGGTTTTTGCTTACCGTTGCTCCAGGTTTCATGTTCTGTGCAGATGACAAGAAGTGATTTCATATTTTCTTTCAAATCCCTGGTAATGGCAATGGACAGCATCCCATCAGGCCCCCAAAATACCAAAGAAAAAAATATGAGAGGAAGTGGGGTACGTGGTGTCATTAGAGATAACACAGGATTTTGAATCCCTAAGTTGAACTTCTTGTACTTTGCAATTTGGGTTTGTGTGAACATAATTACAGCTTTGAATTCTTTCTTTTAAGTATTGAATGTATGTGGGGGAGTAGTTGTTTTGTTTTTGCTAAGTAACATTTTTCTAGAGAATTGTATTCATACCACTTGTGTTTTTTTTTTGAAGGTAAAATTTAATGTTGATACTTTTTTTGGTCTAGTTCTTATATGAGATTAAGTACCAGACAGTCGCACATTTACCATCAACTAATAGTCAAAAGGTACAGTCTCGCAAAGACTTGGCTAAAACTAAACGAATAGCTCTCGATTTCCTGTGGGTGGGTTTTTTTGCGTGTGTGCACTGCTTACCAATAAGGAATACAGCAGCTTTCCTATTCTGAGGTAGCTATGTTGCCAACTTTTGTACTGTTGAAGTAATTTTGTTAAACAGGAGGAGGAAAGAAAGTTCATAAATTGTCAAAAGGAATTTGTCTACAAAGTGTGCCAACAGGGTTGGGTCTGTTTTTCCTCCTCCATTTTATCAGGAGGGAAAAAAGCTTGTTGCTTTAGTACTTCATTAGCCTTTTGCTTTCAGATGCTGAGCCTTAACAGTATGCTGCTTTGATGATTTATTATAGCAGTTGCCTGTGAGTATAGTATTTGAACATACCTCTCGGAGATTAAAAAGGTCAAGACCTTTACTTCTGTAGGGGTGTTGTACACACCCTCATTTTATGTGTCTCACTCTGCCCATTTCTGAAGTGACTCGAGTAATCTGCTTAGGGCAGCGTGGGAAGCCTGTGGGAACTGGAGTAATGGTACCCTCCCACCAAAGCCATCTTCAGATGGTCAGGGAATACTCTACGTTTGGTCTGTCGTAAGTTCAGATGAATTTTAACTCTAATAAATAGTAGTGGTGTCACTTTGATCCTGTGCATTGCTAGTTTGAAAACTTGAGTGTTTTTCGAACGATTGTATGCTTTTTCTTAAGCAAAGGAAAAGTGTACGCTCTCTGGCCCTTCTCCTAGTCTGTGCTATTAAAAACAGAGAGGCAAATGAGTAGACTTGACTGTGTCCCACTTAAACTTCCTCTGGATTTCTTGAATAGACAACTTGGAAGAAAAAATTATCTCCTATCCTTTTCCTCTCTGCTTTCTTCTGCTGGCTTTCAGCTTAAAATATCATCACCTTTTGTAGCCTTAAGAGGGGGTGATGACGAAGTCTCCACTAGAAGTGTTCTCTGAAGTTGAACTAGTTACACCATCAGTCCCACTAACAAAACTCCATTGAAGCAGAGCTTTTTGACACAGTGCTAGGAAGATATCCAACAAGCTTTTACTGATTGAAAAACATGAAAAATGTGCTTGGGATGTAGCTGTGCAGCTTGCTGTGGAACTTTTTTCTTTGATCTTTTGAATGGACCATGCTGCCTAGAAAACTTCCTATTTCTACCAAGAGAGGCTGTTGGCGAGCCATCGAGGGGTGCCTGCATTATCTCTCTAGCAATTGATAAATGTGTGCTCCATGTGTCACTTACTTGGAGAGACCAGCTGTTCCTCAGTTCTGGTCGGAGCCAGATGAGGGTGTGTTCTTATTTCTTCAGTTTCCAGACATGGTGTGAGGGAACGAAAGGGATGAGATGGCATGTTCCGAGTACCCTAGTGGAGTCTTGAGATGCTTTGTGGCTCTGACTACTTGAGACACAAAAGGAGGTAAAAACTGTTGTTTAATTTAGATTTCAGCAGGTCCTTAACGGTCATCTGTAGGATAATCTGAAGTTTGTTCAGTGGTTTCTGGTGAGACCTGTTATTGCATGAGGTTTGAGTAAAAGTAGCAATGGCCACTGTTCAGCAAAACCATAGCTGACAGTGGTTAATGACAAGGTATTCTCTTGCATTGTTAAAGTACCTGTATTAAAACAAGAAAGAGGGCTGTGTTGTGTCCAGATGTCGTGTTGATGGATCCTGGTGCAAGAATCAAAACAAGTAATGCTCTTTAAGCACTAGTGAGTCGCATACAGTTAGGAGCTCCTGTGCTGTCCGTCATGCAAGGCAAGTTCACATTTGCTTAGCCTGCCTTCTTTTCATACATGATTTTGGTTTTCACTGCTGATTAAATTTGAGGTTATTATTTCCTTATTTTTTCAGATGTTGCTGTAATATTAAAGTGTTAATCCTTTTCTGGTTGCTTGTTCTGTTTCATATATGCTTATATTTACTTCTTATTAAAGAAATACTATTATACAATTACATAAAAGTGTATCTGAAGAATGGTTGAAAGAGAGAGACTGACCTTCTTTGTTCTTTTTCTCCTGTTTAAAACAAATTGAGACTGATGCGATATTTTACTAGCAGTCTCTTATTTATCCAGGGAAATTAGTTTTAAAGACCAGACCCTGAGAGTATTCTTTTCATTTGGAAGGGGTTAATATCAGCGTTTCACGTTCAGCCAGTGTGGCTGGTGTCTGGGACACAGAGGCGCAGCCATACAGGTTGCTGTTGGTGGGAATGTTGTTTGTGTAAGTAGTTTCCCTAGCAGGTGACGAACTTCTTCCGTAATGATTTAATTACTTAATCTCAGGAAATCCTTGGGGGGGGAAAAAAGGTGTCTGGGAAGTTCTGCCAGAGACTGACATAGGTGTGGTAATAGGGGAGGGAAGGGATGACTTCTTCTGAAGTTAGATGCGGGGCAGGAAGTGCTGGAGCAAGCGTTGGCCAGAAATGCTGAAATACAGAATGAATTTGGGGAGGCGGGACATGAGTTCTTCTGGTGGTTAGCCCAACAGCAAGTTACTTTAGCCTGAGCGTGCCTCTGAGTTTCCACCTGTGTGAGATGAATTATAATATGTGCCTCAGAAGTACTGTGAAGGTGCTAAATTAATGCTTTCAGTGGAAGATCACAGGATGCTTTGAATAAAGCTTTACAAAGTGCACAGTGTTCTTACACACAAACTATTTGGTATTAATAGTATCTCTTAAATGACAAGGAAAATGCAATGTGCCAGATTTGTGAAGCTGGAGAAATGTTTGCTCGTTATTTTGAAAGAGCTGGAAAGTGCAGATGGAGAAGGAAGGATTGAAATGTAGGTATGGAGGAAAAAAATTCCATAGACTGTCATCGTGGATGTGGTTTTGAAATCCTTCATCTTGTTGCCTCGTGTCTGTAAATCAGCTTTGTAGGTGGCTGAGCGTTTCTGAGCAGGGTGAGAGGCAAGAGAGTGTTCACCAATGCAGAGCAATGCACGGCGGAGGAAGCTGCTGCTCAGACTCTTGAGTTGAAGAAAATGTGACAAACCAGGAACTGCTATAGTCCTTTTCTTAAATAGGAAATACATGCAACCACAAAAGACAAGTGCAGAGCTAAGTGACTGGCTGGAACCTATATTAGAAATCTGAAGTTACAAGAAACGGTCTCTCGGCCTACTTTGCCGTTTGGATCATACTTCAAAATCTGAAACAAAGGCCAATATGCAACCTGCCAGCAGAATAACAATAAGCGGCATTTTAAGCTGCGTGCCCACAGTAGGGTTGTCCTTTTCAAGTGATGCCTTTATCTTCTCCACTCGGTGTCACCGAGACGCAGGCGCTCTTCGTAGTTGGGGGGGATCTTTGCTGTCCTGTCTGAGCTGTCCCCAGCTTCGGAGTGTCTCTGTCTCCCTTGCCCAAGCTCCGCTTCTCCTCTGCCACAGGCTTGATGTGGGCTTACAAAAATCGCTTGGTTCGCTTGAAGCCAGCTCACAGAGGATGGGAAAGATTCACGTCGTCTCGGATGGCTGGAGCTTCTTGCTGTATTTCGGTTATTTTAGTTGGTAACAGTGAGGTGTGAACTTCCTGTGGGCAGGTGAGAAGTGAAAGCCCTGCCTCTCCCTTGCCTGGGATACTAGCACGCTCAGAAATGAGGAAACTGCTACCCTTTAACTTCGTGATGGAGGTCAAAACACCCAAAAAAGACTCCAAACCCCTCTTATTCAGAGAAGCGAGTCCTCAGCTTGGCTATTTTAGAAATGGCTACAGGATGATCGGGGTGTTCTTCTGATGGGCAAGTTGTCTGTCCTTTGTTAGTTCTGACCAGTGAAACATCTTACTTTTAAATGAGCTCTGGTAGATATGTTCTTAGCTAATCAGTTAAATATTCTAGGGAAGGCTTTGTGGCTAGTAATTAATTCTGGTAATTAATTCTGCTGTTGAACTAGGGTTCCACAAATGGCTGCACTGGTTTTACTTAAGCAATGCTAACCTGAGGAGATGTGTTGAAACTTTTTTGACCTTTGTTAAAGAGTTAAAGCTCTATTAAACTTTAGCCTAGGAAAAGAACACCTTTAGGTCTACATTATGGTGTTTCCATCCCCTAAATAAATCCACATCGGCAAAGCACCACTAGCTACTTGGGTCTGGCGTCCGACCCCTGCTTTTTAAGGGAATCCTCTCATACAGGCTGTGGCATCCACTGACATGCAGCTCTGTTGTGACGATGGGTTTGGACTCTTCTGCCCCTGCTCCTCTTTATGCGTGCTACTTTTCCAGCACACCATTGCAGTGTTGGTGTCATTTGCCTAAAAGATAAAGTTATCTTACTCTAGCAAAGTAAAGTAATACAACTAAATTGGTACTTTTGTCTATAAATATTACTGCTATTTAATAATGATAGGAATTCTCCTTTTGAGCTGAAAGCACAAGAAGCACTATGTTCTGACAAGTTGTTCTGACTCAACTTAGACCATAGTTTTTTTTAATAGTCATTAAATGCTTTATTGCATATAAAAAAACAAAAACATTTTTGTATTGGAAGAATGAGTATCTGATATGACAGCACAGAGCAAAAGTTTATTATGCATATGCAGTTGAAATAAGTTAACTTGTTTAAACTGTATTGTAGACACAGTGCTCCTGCATTTGAAAAAGTTTCATGACTCCATATAACCATATCAACATGTTTCCATAGTTAATTTCCAGCCTACAATTGTATTATCTTTTGTCTAATGGAACATCATCATATTAAGTAAACTAATAACCATAATGTTAATGTTGCTGATGCTTTATTAGATACTACATTAAAAAAAAAAAAAGAAAACAACAAACTGCAATCCTGCATTCACTTAACCAGGATATGTTTTTAACTCATGAAGCTTTTCTGTGAGGGGAAAGGGAAGGTTACATTTAAAAATACGGTATCCAATGCTCAAAATGGACCATATACAACAGTACGCCATAGCATTGCTTGTGAGGGCATTAAATATACACCCAGTGCTCTTCAGCACTTTTCTGCAAAGAGGAACACATTTTATACCGGAACTTCTGTCGCATTTATATATGTCTACGTGTATGAAACAAATAGAGAAATAATGGCAGTGAG
Organism: Platalea leucorodia; assembly: GCF_965183815.1. NCBI lineage: Eukaryota > Metazoa > Chordata > Aves > Pelecaniformes > Threskiornithidae > Platalea > Platalea leucorodia. The sequence goes on along the minus strand of NC_138825.1, from coordinate 27,579,161 downwards.
TATAAATGGGTGATGAGGCAATGTGATTATTTGGAAAGGAAAGGGAGAAGTAACTACAAGCCTTTAGTTGGTAGAACTGAGAAAACTTTATTTCAAGATCACTGATAACTATACTGACAAAGTTATTTCTTCTTAAATTTGAAAGTGCCACCAAAAATGAGGAGTATGGCAAATAATGACATGTCCTTTGTCACACGGGGGATTAATTTCCTTTTAGTATGGACTTGCTTGAGTTGTATGAATGTTAGCCCAGACCAGTCCATTGCTGTACGTTATGCAGAGGGCAGGGCTTGCTACATCCTGGAGAGCAGTCTACATTGGAAGGGACCTGGGGTGATGGTAAAAAGCTAACAAAATACAGAGTCCTTGCACCGCTGCTGAAAGAATGGATACGGTCTTCGGATGCAAAAGCCAAACGTGTCCTGTGGGCGTATATAGTATTTTATCAGTGTGTGGTGGCACAGGATCATTACTGGAGTACGGAGTCCAGTGCTTACGTGCCTGCTTTAGGAAAAAAATGCTTTAAAAAGGAAAAAAAGGCTTTAGAGAGCTGAGAGATCAATTACAGTTGGAAAACCTGTTTTACCATTAGATTTTATTTATTTATTTAAATAAAAAGCCTAGCATGCTTACTTTAAGTGAAGTGGCTGAGTTGTATTTTGCAAATATCTGTGGAGGAAAGAAAATACAAAGCTCTTCAGTTTAGTAGGAGGAGGTGTAATGAAATTGAATGGCTGAAAGGTGAAACCAGATGAATCTAGGCTAGTTGTAACACACAAATTATTAAATAGGATAAATGACTCACTGAAGTGACTCCCTTTGGATGTGATGGATTCTTGATCACTTGCTTGTGAGTTAGAACTACATGTTTTTAGCAAGGGAGACTATTGCTGATATGTATATGTTCTGGACTTTCACAGGTACTATATCTGCACGTAGGTCTGTGGCACACCATGGACAGGTGATTGCAATGATCTGTTCTGCTTTCTGGGACTCAGAGGTGGATAGAGACCACCTGATGCTGTGAAATGATGTACCAGCTAAGTCTGGCGTTTGTGCTCGTATTTATTCTCGGTACCATCTCTAGTAGGCTGGTGAGGTTTTCTGTTTTGTTGTTTCTTTTCTCTCTTTGACAAATCTGCTGGGTTTTGATTCATGACTCAAAAGGGAGAAAACAGAATTTAAGTCCTGCCTACCCATCCATGTGGAGGGGGGCATCTGTAGTTAGAGCAGGGAGAGTTCTGAGGGGCTTTTGTTTGGGGTTTTTTCAGTAGTTGGGGGTTGGTTGGGTTTGGTTTGGTTGGTTGTGGTTTTTTTTTTTTTTTAGTTTTTTTGTTTGTTTGTTTTTGTTTTTTGGTTTTTAGGAAGATGAAAGGAGTCAGACAAATGAAGTTTTGCATCCATGCAGGTATCCTGCTGGAGTAAAGAACAGTACAAGTAGAATAGAGAGGAAAATGAACTTATGATCAAGGGTTTTATGCAATTTTTCCTTGGTCTTTTGGGGAAATAGGTGAATTTGCATGGGTCATGGAGAATGAAAAGCTAATGCACTAGGGACCCTCCGCTGTTAGGTATGTTTTCCAGATTCATTCCATATCAGTAGCAACTGGATTATTTTTTTTTTTTTGTCTGGTGACTGTTTGTTTACCCATATAAAATAAAGTTTGTCTTAATCTAATTTCAAATAGAGGCATGTTTCCATCACCGTGTCAAACTTCTGGCACACTTTTTGCAGTATGCGTTGTGCTGCGTTTCCACAGAGAGGCAGAGGTCACATTAGTTGAGTTGCTTGCCTGCCTCTGGATTTGCCTCTTTGGGTCGGAGCAGGGGACGCAAGGTAGAGCTGTGCAACGCTGCTGCACCTGGGCAGTGGACCCAAGTTGGCAATTTGATATTATTTACAGGGGTGAAAATAAAATTCATATGTGCAATTTAATGACTTAAAAACAAATGAATTGCACTTCTACACAAGCATTGCCACTGTGGGGACAAGTCTCTATCTAAATTGTGTTGGCCGGGAGACCTTTTGTGGAGAACGAAGTGTTGTGTTTTAATAAAAATTCAGTGTACTTGTTGCATTTGCGATGTTATGGCAGAGCTCTGTTTCACTGAGTATGGGGAGTTCTGTGAGGATGGCGGAGAAAATGCCACTGCCTTTGCTTCTGACACGTATTGAGCCTGAATTATTTATGGTACTTCATTGCAAATGGAGTGTTCTGTAGTATATTTGTAAATAATGAATTCTTTATGACAGGACATCTGTGTCTGCGGATCCTGTGTCACAGAACTGGTTTTCTAAATACACTTTATGATAAGCCCTTTTCCCAGGCTGCCCTGTAATAAAGTACTTTTATATTCCTGCTATATCTGTTATCCATTTTGACTCTGACTCGTAAATGATATATAGATAGATACGCATGTAAAAGCTTGTGCTGTTTGTTCTGAGTTGATACTGTGTTAAGTTCATTTTATAAGAAGAAGTAGGCAACTTTATATATAAAGCATTATGATTTTCGCACTGTGTAAAATCAGGTTAGTGGAAGATTTATGTGCCATATAAATTAAGTTTGCTTCTTGTAACTTTCCTGAAGAATACATATTTTTGTAAGATGGTAGGGCTGGGTTTTTTGTTTCGTGTGGTGTTTTTTTTTTATTTTATTTTTTTTTATTTTTTAAGTAATAAGAACTAGTTTCTCGTTATGCCACTGGTTTGTGGAGGTAATGAAAATGCTAAGTGCAGTGTGCAATTCAGAATGGCCATACAAGAAATGGGGGATGATTCCCTGTTTGGCCCAGTACATGACTTTGGGGCTAACCTCTTCTCTTGCTTGTCTGTGCAGTTTGAGTAGGACTCACTTGAAGGCTTGGTTTGTGTAGGACCCTCCTACAGTGCAGGACACTTAGAGAGCCAGAGAAGTTTCACTAGAGTCATTGGCAACACTGAGTGTAAACTGCCTACCCTCTGCAAAATGTTAATGCTGCCCTTCAAGCATCCCTAGTTACTTCTTGCCACAGGGTTGTGGAAGAGGCTGCTTTACCTGCTCCTGCCTGCGATCTCCCACGTGAGCACGGGGAGCGTTTCTGTGGCACAGGAGAAGCTGCCACCTTGGGGGACCGCGGCTTCGTGGCCCACCAGTGGGTGGCTGAAGGGGCCACCCTTGCCTGTGCTGACCAACCCGCTTCCGCAGCCATCTGGTGAACCAAGTCGCTGAAAGGATCCGAGCTGGAAAAATAATTTTCCAGGAGGAAAAGGCTAGTTTGTCACCCAGCCCATTTCAGCAACCTATTTTTCTGTGTGGTCCATGTCTGGATCCTGCTTGATAGGTGAGGGGGCAGCTGGCTGGGGTCAAGGCTGGGAGCTCTGTGGGGCAGATCAGCAGCAGAGCCCTGGCGAGGTGGGAGGCTGGCTGGCCCGGTTGCTGGCCAGCATGGTCCGCAGGCGTGTTTGGAGTGACTGTGGAGGGAGCAGCGCTGTTACCATCTTAGCCATGTTTGCGGAGTCGATGCAGTACATTGGTTATGGTGCCATGTGGATGAGAAATGTGCTGAGAGGGAAAAATGCTTTAATTCTTGTATACTAAAGAAAGAAAAAAAAGTGCTATATTTTTCTTTTGCAAAGAGTATGGGGGAGTCTTGCATTAAATCACCTCCTGCATACCGTCCCTCGGTACGTGGTGCCCAGGCAGCAGCGTGCCAGTCTGGTGCCCTGCCCTCCTCCTCTTTCCCACCCATCACTTCTCTTCCCCTTCCCGCCCCCCCCCCCCGTAATTACTTGCAGGAACTTAGTACCAGTTACCAGTTGTCAGTCACTCAGTTTTGCAGCTAATGTACGACTAAGCCTTTTTAATTCCTTCAAAAAGAGAAAGAAGTTAATGCTGGATGCCCGCCTGCCCCTGCACGGCTGCTGCAGTTGCCTAGCAGCCGGCGGGAGGCACTGGGAGGAGCGGCTCGCCCCTCCTTGAATCATCTGCCGAGAGAAACGAGAAGACAGTTATTACTGGTTAGGTTCGTTAACATCTTTTTTTTTTCTGTCTCTCCTGCACACACACACACACACTTGCCTCTGCTCAGCAGTTTCTCACGAGCTCTGAAATGGAGTCTCCTACATTCAAGCAACCCTTGCTGCTCACACGAAATAACGCAGTAACCATCGCAGGCGACTGTGAGGTCTCAGTCCCCACCGTCGCAAATGTACTGCATAGATATTTTACCATCTCTTGAAAGAGTGGGATTGGTTAGACCTTCAGCTGACGAGGTCGTGGTTTTGCACATTGGCCTCTTATTTAAGTTTTTTCCGTTTTTAGTTGCAGGGTGCTTGGTGCTTCTCATTGCTTTTCCTCACAGGCTCTGATGGAGTAGCTCTGCTCAATCTTCCTGCAGTAGGAAGGATTCCTTCCTTTCAGCCGAAAGTTGTGGCCCCTTCTGTTACCAGGACTGGTAGAAAAAGATACATGCCTCTGCCTTTGCCACACTGGTGCAGGGTGGTTGAGATGTTGGGTGGAGGGTGGGCTGCAACCAAGGGAGGCTGAGGAGTGTTGGGTTGCTTTGAGGCTGCCCCAGGGAACAAAAACACCCTGAGGGTGGCCGAGGGTGATGGTGTCTGTTAAACTGCTAGAGCAGCTTTGTTGCACGTGGGGGATAAAGGCGCGGGTCTCCAAAAGAGGATGGGTACCAACATGTCATTTGTAGAACTTCAGCTTTGTTCCCGAGGGTTTTCTGTAAATTTGAGCTGGAGAAAAAGGATGAAGAATGCCTCTAACTCCTGGTATATCCAATTAACTAACTCACTGCTTATCTCGCCGTGGTTTTAAGTGCCAGTGTAATGTACTGTTTTGGAGCAGGGACTGTCCTCAAAGTGATACAGCTGTGAAGTGTCCAGTGTAGTGGGATCCTTCCTTGCATCCTTCTCCTCTAAGGATGTTTATTTCTGACAGGCGCCTCTGACTTCAGTGGAAGTCAGCGATGCAAACAGAGAAGCTGCTGGCTCTAACAGTCAAATGTCAGCCGGTTTCATGTGTCATTATACTTTTCATTTTAAGGCAGGTTCCTAGACAGCCATGAATCTAGAGTTGGAGGAAGGAGCACATGATTTATATGAAGAAATATAGTGGCTAGTGCTTGGATTTTCTTTTTAAAAGGCTAATTGTGTTAATTTGCTTGAGACACAATTATCTCAATGGGATTGATTTGTTTAATTAACTCGGGCTGCCTGCAGGTTAAATAGTGAGTATAAATAGAAGGACAGTGGGGAATGCATCACTAATGTTTGTATTGCAGAAGGATTGACTCATATGTAAATGAAGTGCTGCAAGCCTGCCAGGCTAACCTAGTTCTGGGGTGGTTTCTAGATACAAAAATCTCTCATGCTGTCATGCATAACACGGGGCTCGTACACTCAGGAATAAGTTGGTGAAGAGTGTACACTGTAGTACTAATAGCAAAAATACCTTGCTCCTGTTGTAAATACCTTGCGTATAAGCGCTTTTGTGAACACTGCAAAGGGATGGTGTCTGGAGGAGGTGGTTTGTGCTGGACCACTGCGATGGCACTGCCCTGATGCAGCCCAGCAGCTTCTTTGCTGTCAGTCCTCTCGTGAGAAATCAGTGCAGTTTCTTGTTCCAAACATTGCAAAGACCACTTTTGAACAGAGGGCGCATCTAGCATCCTTAGTCTGAAGCCTCATAGCAAAGCTTTGTATGTTCCCTTGTTCCCGGCTTCCTCTGCCTTACTGTGTGGACATAGCACTCCGCACTTCTGCAGAGGATTAGGTATCTCAATGGACCAGTTCTGCAGTGTGTGTGTGTCCTTTGCCTACTGTTTGCGAGGGCAGTACCTGGTACTTTAACGTGGCCTTCGTCCTAAGGTGGACAGTTATGTTGAAGTCCCAAACGGGAAATTCTGAGCCTTTTCTGTTAGTGTTCAGTCCTGTACCATGAAAATCTTACATCCTGCAAATACAGAGAGGACAGGCGGGTGTTTCTGATCTTTCCCCTACCTAAAGTAACTTTATTCATTGTCATGAGCTATATAAAACTGTAGTCTTTCTCTGAATCTTTGCAAGGTCTTTGTCATAGCTTGTAGCAAAATATTGTGCAACCTGAGCGCTGAATAAAAACAAAATAAAAAAAAAGAACAACAGAGCACCACCACAGAACCAAACCAACTAAACAAACACACATTTCCTTTTAGCAGCTTTAAGTGTATTACTGTTTCAAAGATGCCCTTGCTTCTGCACGAGGAGAGTTTATTAGGAGTACTGCAGTCTTTCACAATTCTTTTTTTATATCCTTGATAATTTATCCATCTCCCGTTAGCGTGGTTGCTTCAAACTTCTCCATCTCTTTCTGTACAGAAATCTGTCTTTGTCCTGAGTTATTCTCGTCCCCATTTTCTGAACCTTTTACTATATCTGTTATCTCCAGAAGAGATCAGATGATAAGAGCTGAACACGGCACTCTGATGGAGAGCACGCTTCTGATTTATGCTGTGGCACAACAGTGTTGTTGGTCTTATCCTTTAGATAATCATGTGAATGCTTTCGTCTTTAAAATGGAAAAAAAAGACTATTTCTAAGTTGTATCTTTGCATATCTAGCAGTGTTTTTCATTTATTTGCTGAAGACTCGATTCAAATATTGAGTTACTCCAGAACTGCTAAACCCAACAATGAGTTTTGAGTGCTTCGCATTTTTCATTTAAATGCACTTTGCTTTTTATTGATCTGCAGTGGATTTAATTTGCCCCTTGGCCTGGCCTTGCGTGGTTCATCTGGAATTCTTTCCAGTCTTCTCTGGTTTTGACCAACTGTAAATAATTTTGTCATCTGTGGATTTTAGCCGTTCAGGTTTTTGGGGGGAGGGGAGAGGTGGTGTTGCCTTCATGTCTTTCCAGTTCATTCAAGAATACATGAAACATTGGTATCCACAGTATAGAGCTGAGGGCATCTCTCCCTTGAGCTTTTTTTTGCCTTATTGAAAGCTGTTTCTTTTGTTCTCATGTATTTTCTGTGTCTCTCTGCTGCTTTCTAATCTGCATAAATGCTTTCCCTAATAAACCTCAATTTTCTTAGTAGCGTAAAAGGATTTTGTCAAATATTGTTTGCAAGTCCAATTCCCAGCCTTTTTAAATACATACTTATGTTGACAAGCCAAAAATACTCATGAACAGCAAAGAGAAAAGTATGGAAGTGTGTATCTGTTGGAGAAGCTAACCTTGAAAAATTATAGCCTGTCAGAAATATTTGAATTACGTGCATCAAGTCTATATCTCTTCTACCTTCAGGACACTGTTGCCTTTGTTTGCATTGCTCGTTGTTACATCTTAATCCTTCATTTAGGATCAGTCCATTTGGAATGCAGAGAACTGTGTTTTTTCAAACTATTTCCAGTGACAGTAACTGTCCTGCCTTATTACTTGCCTACCTGAAGGAGGTGCTTTGGGTTTATTGAGGGGGGTTTTGGTTCTCGTAGCAGGTCCCTCCGCTTTTCCACCCCTGCAGTCTGCTGAGAAAGTTCCTTTTCCGTACATGTCACTTGAAGCCAGGACATCTATATGTGTTTTTAGACTGCTTATAAAAATATTGGAGCCCTAGCAGAAATGTCATACTTCTTCCATCTTGCTGTCAGCCCACTGAGTGCTGTTACTCTGTTGTCAAGATAGAGACTTCAGCCCTTCTGGTATTTAACATAGAAGCTGTTTTGCCCTAGCTTGTAAATGTCTCTCTCCTGCCTGTAAAGAGGGGTTTACCAGGCCTTTGACTAGAACTAAGTTTACTGAGTAATTCCAGTTTATCTTTTTCAAGTAAATACTACAAAGGCAAGTGGTAGGGAGCCTTTGTAGCTCGCATCAGTGATCTCCCAGCATCTGGGGTTGTTAAGAGGGGTTTGATTCCCTTTTGTAGCATCCCATTCTGCTTGTATTAGTGTAAGACGGCAATATCTGAGGGTGACTTGAGATCTGTTGAAGGAAACATTACAAAGAAACTTTCTTAAAGTTTCTTTGAAGCTCAGGAGTTAAGTAATAGCAACTTTTCTTCCCAAGCTGCAATTTCTGGCCCAGTTATGTAGAGGGCTTCATTGATGTAAACCAATTTTGGTTCTGCCTTAAAACCGCTGTGGGAAAAGGTCTTTGTACAAGGTTTGCTTTTTGTTTGTTTTTTTAATCTGTTGCAGTATTGAAATATTAAATAACTTAATACTGCAAGAGCTTATTCTTTCCAGTCCATAGCTTTCCCTGAGAAAAAGCGAATATGCCTCCTCAGAGGCACTTTGAAGATGATGCTACACAGACATGCAGGGATGCGCACACACGTGTGCACACACAACCAAACGGCACCGAGTTCAACTTTGAAAGCCTGGGGTGGTGAGGGGGTAAGGAGGTGGAGGTGAGACACCACGCTGGTCTGTTTGGAGACTAAGACTGTGTATTTAACTTCAGAAATCATGAAGTGCCATGCTTTTGTAATGTACTTATTTTGTGTGTTCAACAGTGTGCTCAGACACATAAAAAGATATTTTTCCAGTGCGTATTATTTCTAAATTACAGATCTCTCACACACGAAAGACACAGCATGCTTTTCTACAAAATTACAAGAAAGTTTTTTCCAAACTCCACAGACTGGTTAACTAGAGCAGTTCTTGGCATTTTGTTCCTGTATGTTGTCTTGAATCGGGAAAACATATCGCCGAGATCGGTGTGTTTAATGGCCTTGCAGATTTCTTAAAGGTAGGTTCAGAAATTTGTGCAGTACATTATAGTAGATTAGCATAGGCCAGGTAAGGAAACTGATTATGAAAGGCATGTTAGGCACTTCAGAGGAAGTTAAAGTAGAAATCATTATTTCTCTTGAGTAGACCCTTAAAGGAGTGCAAACTGAGTAATGCAGCTGGATGGAGAACCAGGTTGCATGTGCTGCTGGGACTGCTTGGGACAAGGCAGTACCGGTATGACAAATAGCAAAGGGACCTGGAGATGGACTAAAGAGTATGTTGATTTGAATTCTGGGTTTATTTTTTAAAAGTCCTCCAGGATGGTGTGAAACTGTCAAGAACTATCAGGAATGTGAATGAAAAACTAAAAAGACATCAGGTAGAGAAAAACTGTCAGAGAACAAGGATGGTCTGGAAAAGGTTCAAGCAAAATGCTTTTGGTTTTCAATATAACAAAAGCTGTATGTTGCTGCTCTTGAAGTAAGGCATGCAAAGCCCCAGCTGTCTTTTTACTGCAGAAATGCCTTTGTTCCTATGTGGTATTTTAGAAAGCCACATCTTCAAGTAAAATTGAATTTGACTTGCTTTTGTCTTTATATTGTTGACACTGAGTTACCTGCTTATTGGATACGTGCTTGTCATGCAGGCTATCTAAGATGCCACCAAGGGATGGTATCCTTGAAGGATGTTTTCCATGTGGTCCTAAAAATAATACATTCTGAAATGGAAAATGCATTTCTCCATATTATTTTATAAGATTTAAATCTTTTTTTCCCCATTGCCCTCACTGAAGTGTAGAAAATAGGTTGACTGAAAGGCTGACTATCAAATTAAATTTGTGCATGTTTTAAATAACTTTTCACATTGAATCTCTTGAGGTTTTTATCCCTGTATCTGCAGAAATGTCAGTGAAATTTATCTCAGTCCAAGATTTTACCAGGGCAAAATATCAAAAAATGCATGCATTCATTTCCTTCATCCTCTGTTTTCCAGTTCTACACCAAGTTGTGCCTCTTCTCCCTTCCCTTGGGTGCTTTTTCCTAGTGCTCCTTGCTCATATGAGTTTAGGCTTGGGATACACAGGCACATCTGCTTCCATCAGCCAGCTGTTACACTCCTGTGTGCGTGTATGGATTTCTGTTTGCCACAAATCAACTTGTTTATCATGGCTGGTTTGTAGAGACTGGAGGAGCTTCTTAGCACTACATAATAGTCTGTGCAAGGGGAGGTGGTTACAGTTAGGAATAACTAGTTCATAAAGTAGGACGAAGCTGTTTTTGCAGGAAAACTTGCTCTATTTTGCATCTGTTTCTTTCGAGTGATGAGTGGAAAAAAAAAATCATGATTTTTGCTCTTAATTCTGTGAATTCCTGTAATGTTCAGAAAAAATGTGAATAGAATTTACAAGATTATTGCAAGATTATGCAATGGTCCCATATCTGTGAGCAGTTCAGGGAAAAAAAGTCACTGCTACTTGTACTGTCACTTAAATATAATATGAGAGAGAGACACTTCCCTCCCCTGCTTCCTGCCTCCTTTTATGTTCTTTGCAATGTGAATATACTAACATCTATTTGAAAGTTATTTTTGTCACCTAGGCCTTCTCCTTCACATGTACCTCAGAAACAATGCGTGCATCTCGGGCGCCGTGTGTTTGTTTAATCTAAGGAAGAGTAAAACTCGTTCAGATGACTGCAAAAGCAGGAACAGTTGTTAGGCTGAGAAGAAGATGGCATGCATTTGTTTATCTCACCTTTAAGGTGTTTTGTAATCACTTTTTCCCAGATCTGAAAGATAATTTCCTAGGAGATAAGATGCAAATACTGTGTGAGTTATACTCACATCAGTCACCTTGTGCTACAACAAAGGAAGAGAAAGAAAATGGATAGTGGTCCTTGTTCTGCAGTGTGTTGAAGGCCCTTGACTTGCCCTGAGGCAAATAAACAAAATGGACAGAAACAATAGAGTAGAAATTCTTCTTTTTTTTTTTTTTTTTTCCCCTTCCCTCAGCTCCTCACCACTTCTGGTTTTGCATAGATGTGATGGAACTGTTGTTTTCGAGTGTTAAATAATATACATACTTATATAAGAACAAGCTCTATCCCTTTTTTGTGGGAGTGGTACTGTGTGTTAGGATTTTTTTTTTTTTTTTTTCAGACACACGACAGCAGCTCTAAGGGCTGCTGAGATTCTCGCAAAATTTCTTCCTTACGGTGCCGTCCAGTGGAAAAGGCCGGCTGCTCAGTGGCTTGTATGTGGTGCGGGAGGTGCAGCTCGGGCATTTGCTACGTGCCGTTCGGCTTTTGCTACCACGGTGGTCTAATAGCACACGCGGCACTTTGGTACGTTCAGCAGTCGTTCTAATTTAGGTGGTTTGGTGTGGGTGGGCAGCTCTATGTGTTTGGGGGGTTTTCAGCTGGTTGGGTGGGTTTGGTGTGTTTTAGTGTTAAATACAATTCCAGAGGTGTCTCTCTTGTGGTTCTGCAGCATAACAGCAGAAAAGTATTGGATCTTCGATGTTTGCCTTGCAGAAAGTTTCCCCTCCTCTGTGTTTTGTACCATTGCACCTGCCTCATTGCAGTGTGCTTTCTTGTAACCTTGTCTTTGTTAGCAATGCGTTGTAGCCTATCTACAAACCAAATTATGTCTGATCCCTAAAAAGCTGATACTGGTTAGTTATGAAAAAGGTTTAACTGAACTTATTGCTGTTGCAGTTTATATTATAAGCTGCAGAACACAGCAGTATCAATAATGGGCTGTTCTGAGATGTCCTAAGTTTAGGCTCCTGACCTGATCAGCTGATTTCATTAGGCTCCTGACTTCATTAGGCCCCTTTGTAATCAGTAGAGACGGAGTGTCTTTTCTTTAGGGCAGCTCAGCAGGAACTGAATTTTGGTGCTCTGGCTCACCTTTTCTGGAAACTTTCTTTTTTTCTTTTGCCTTTTCTTTTATTGGCTGTATAGGAAACCTGCAGAGAGGAGCCAACCAAGTTGGCGGTGGTATCAGTTGCACAGCTGCACCCACAGTTGTCAAGTAGGATGTCTTTGGAGGGCGATAACAAAGGCACTGGTCTGAAGTCCTCTTTAATTGGTTTGCCCAGTGCAAAATACTTTTTACAGCCTTGAAGGAATGCTTACATCTTAAAGAAATATATATACCTGCTTTTCTTGCTTTTCTAAATGCAGCAGGCCTTTGTGAATTGATAGAGATACAAGATCAGCTCCTGAATCTCCTCACTGTTGAGACCAAAAGACAAGTTGAAACTACCTGTAGTCAAATGGGTTGCAGAAAGTAACATGCATCCCTCTGTTCCTTTCAGTGAAGTGCTTGCTAGTGTATGAGCATCTGTATACAGACAGATCCCTCCCGTGCCCCTAACAGCTGTTGATAAGCATTTTCTATGATATTAGAAACTGCTTCAAAACATTCTGCGGAATGGAAGCCCAAAATGTTCTTGTAGGTATTTCTTTCCTAAGTGAACTGACAAGCCAGAGAGGAGAAGAGCATTTGAGAGAGCATGCGAGTGTTTGACACAACCTCGTGAATTGGAAAAGATGGAAAATTTTGTATCTGGCACGATTTGGAAAAGTGCTGTTAAACCAGACAATTTATTTTGTTTCCATTTTAAAAATGAAATGAAAAATTGCTGTAGGAGTTTTTTTCCCTGTGGTGTTACATTTTTGATTAAAAGCGTAACAACTTGGACAGGGCTGGTAGCTGGCTGGTGAAAGCTTAGTCTGTACGAGGCCATCCTTGTAGGGAAAGGTTAGGAGAAATAACGTGGTGCGAGTCTGTGTGACCCCTTTTACTGAAAAAGCAGGTCTGCTCTTTATTGCTGGGGTTGGTTGTTTATAGCTGTAAACTATAAACCGAGGGGGAGGAGGATGCGGGTGGTGTAACTTCATCCTCCGCTGTTGTCATCTGAGGAGTGTATGGCGCCGTCTGCGGGGGGCTGCGCCTTAACCCCATCACCAAACTGAATTTGGTGGCAAATTTGAGGGGTTTGCTGCTCGAACGTGCAAGGCCAGTCCTTGGTGAACCTGCCCTAGTTTTAGGGAGACGTTTCAGCCATCGTTAGGAGACCTTAATTGCATGTTGCCTGCTTGTGTACGCTAGTTTCTCCCACAGATGCATTTTTCCACTTGTCTCCTCTGCTCCTCCCGTTCACCTCCAGTATGCTGCTCCAGCTGCAAGCAGTGCAAAGGGGGCTGCCCGGGCAGACCCCAGCCTTGCCTCTTAGGGCTCTTCTTCGCTCTGTCCGAAATCGGTAAATGTGGACTCGCTCAGCAGAAAAGACAGATTTCTGTCTCCAGTGGTCACTTCTTGGTTTTGAGGGTGGAGAGGATGGGTTTAACTTTGTATTTTGATGGAATGTATATTTAAATTACTATTAAAAGGATATCTTAGGAAAAGTGTTTATATATTTATGGAAAAAAGAGCTATTTTAGATATCTCTTTGAGGTAAATGTACTTGTCAAAGAATTTGAGTCATGTGGTCTTCCTGAATGTATCTGACATGATCGTTATTCACTTGTACCATTTGTTTCCTGTCTCATTATATAAGTTAGCAAACCACTCTAGGGTTACCTTAACTTTTTATTTGCATTAGAAATTGCACCATGAAAAACGTTCTCATTGGGTTGCCTGCTGCTGAGCCAAGAGCTGTAAATAAAGTGGTTTCTGATTGAAATACAGGAGAACCACAGAACCATTATAATTAATATACCCTCTGGTTTTTCTCTTTCTCTCTCTCTTTTTTTTTTTAATATTACCACATATCTTTTTTTTTTTTTATGAAGTAAACCAAGTTTCTCTTCCTCCTAGTTACGCTTAACTTGAAATAGTCACTTCTTACTGAACCGAGTACTCCAGACCTCTGACATTTATAGCCTTCTGCAGGTGTGCCTACCTCTGATGCTGTTAGTGTTTCTGTATGCTTTTCTGGGTAAGTAAACGGTGCTAGGAAGAATACCTGAGGCTGCTTTTTTGCCCCCCTTTTTTTTTTTTGATTATAGAATTCACTTACGGATAAGAACACTTTTAGATAGGAGTAAGGAAAAGGTATTTTGTGGGAAAGCATCTGTGTGAGCATCTTGTGATCTGCAGGCAGATGTTACTGAGAAGTGGTTTGCTGTTTTTGACTGGGAGGGTGGGCACATTTTGCCACTCGTGTTTTAATGGAATACTCCATCTGCTGTCTAGCCAAATCACTTTCTGAACATGAAAGTTTTGTGCCAAATGTAACATTAAATCAAGAGAAAAGAGGTGGGGTGTTTTCTTCAGTACGCCGTAAATGTTAAAACCCAATGTGTCTTAGAGGGTGGGTAAATCCAGATCTTTTTGTGTATCTGGTTCTTTGCTTATTTTAAAACAGCAAATACGTGTAATTCCAGTTGGTTGTTAATTTGGAAACACACAGGGAAGTATTCTTTTTATCTGTAAACACCCGTTTTGTTGGTTTTTTAGTTAACTAATTTGATATTATTTGATTTATTCATAGAGTTCTTGTCACAGACTGTCTAATGTGTTAGATTCCTGCCTCTTGTGATGAATGTTATTTTTACCCTTTTTGCAAAGGCTGGTGCTATGCCACTAAATAGATTTAATTTTTTTTTCCTCTCAGTGTTAAGGAGATGCAGCAAGTATGTCATCCATTCTTAAGATTCAGAATTCATAATACTCATGCATTTTGCTCTAATCATCTGCAGTTATAACTTTTAATTTTCTGATTCTGTTTATTGATGTGATACTTCTTTGTTCAGATATGACAGTCATGAATCATTCGGCAAGTTATTTGATTCACATGGATGATTTTTCTTTTTCTTTTTTTTCTTTTTCTTTTTTTTTTTTTTTTTTTAAAAGCACCCGGCGGGGAGGGAGAGAACTCTTTCCTGACTACTTCACCAGACTTAGGAGTAGGAGCTATGAGGATCATTCCTTCCCCCTGCTTATTAGAAACAAATCAGATGCTAACAGCCCTGTCAGGCCAGAACTGGCCATCTATGGTGGCCCTTTAGGCATGCGAATGGAGTCAAAAGCCTGAATTGTGTCAGGATTTTCCATCTTATCTAAAGTATTTCAGTTTAGGACTTTCCAAAAGACATGAACCCACTGGAAATTGTGACATTCTCAAGTCCAGAGCAAGTTCCTTCTGATACTAGCCCGATACTCAGGAGACAGTTTGTCCATTTGAGGATGTGGCTAAAACGAAAATAGAAATGATCCTACTGTCTTGCTAGAGATTTTATTTTTATTAAGCATCATCTTGTTGTTAAGAGCCTATAAGAAGCTGAGAAATAGAAGGGAGATCTGGAAGAAGTAGGTGATGGTGATTTAAAGTATCTGAAAATGTTCAGGTAACATCAACCAGAAGCCTCTCGCTGACTCAGTGTCCTGTGCTTGGGGGCATAAAAAATGTGCCAGTGTCTTGCTTGTGTGAAAGATCTGTAACTTGGACAGCAGACCAGTAAAGTCATGTCCACAGTTATGCTACCATTTTTTCCCCAGGTTAAATGGACTGTGTTACCCCCTAAAGAAGTAAAAATAGTCATCAATTACAGGTGGTACAGTGAAGCTGTCTGTTACCAGTGGAGAAGTTGCACAGACTGCACTTGCTGTTCTTTGCGCTTTGAAAAGGATGAAGACCTAGGAGCATTCCTAAGTCTCATCTTCCTCAACAAACTCATCAGAAGCCTCAAACTAGAGAGGTCTGAGGTCTACCCATCTCAGGATTTAATGTCTTAAGTAGTCCTATGTTGTGCAGAGAAAAATTACTAATAATGTATGTCTTACTATAAGAAATATTTTTTCAGTTCAGGACTTCATAGTTCAGACTAGTGAATAAATAATCAGAATCTGATCTTCAAGTTCTCCTGACAGGAAGGGGCATATCTACTGGAAATAAGGATGTAATTGTTTATCAGATGGATCTCCAGGACCATGGTTTGTAATTGTACCCTGGTTTGCTGGTGAACATAGAGACAGGCATCACCAGCTGCCTCAGCGCTGCCTGCATTTAGTTGTGCACAAAGAGTACGAGAGAGATGTTTTTCCTCTTATGCAAACACAGAAAAATTGACTCAATTCATCATCAGCTCCTGATGCATTTGTGGCCTGCAATAGGTCATGTCTGGAGGGAGAGCACTCCAAAAGACATTTGAATGGAAGAGCAGCCTCTGGGTTGTGGCTTCTGCTGGTGGCTTCACCAGGGACAAAAAGAGAAGGCTGGAGCTGGCTAGAAGTAAGGCACAGCAGACTGGCACTCCTCCGTTTTCAACAGTTGTTTGCATTTTGCAAAACCACTGTAATAGTATCTGAGAAAAGACTGTTATCTTATCTGTGTGTCAGTGGGCTGGCTCAAGAGAAGGTCTCTCAGGAATGATGGCTCAGACTTGCAGGGCTTCAGAAAGTGTCAAAAAGTTTTTGATAATTCAATCATAGGTCTCCCTGTAATGGAAGACAACTTTATACCATTCCTCTTTCTGGCAAGCGCAGGAGATCTCAAAGGAACCGGGCATTACGGATGGTCAATTCAGACCATTTCAGCCTTGCAGAACTCAGTGCCTGGAGTTAATGAGATTACAGCTGAAACTTTCAGTGCACAAAGGAATTTCAGTCCACTATTGAATCTAGACCTGGGTAAAACTCGTATGCAGAAGATGAAAAGAGAGATGCAGCTTTTGAGATAGCTAGGGATTACTGGAAAATATACCAGCAGGACAGTATGGGATAACATAGACTTATCCGAGTCCTGCATTACCAGAGATATTAATGCAGGGGAAGGTGAGGTAAAGAATGCCTTAAGGTTTTTCTGTAAGATGGGCTTCCTCTAGGCCAATGCCTTGCAGGAAAACTAAAATAAAAATCAGATCTATAGCAGGGATCTCAATATTTAAAAAATAAAATAAAAAAAATTAAGCTTGCTGCAACTCTTCACTTTTCAAAGATAATCTTTAGACATTCATGTTGTTACATTATCTGGTACAGCATCTGATGCACAGACTTTTTTCTGTAGCTTGCATTTGCAGTCCAGGAATGCTAAGAACATGGCAGAAAACGGTACTCTTTCGATTACCTTTTGTCTCATGCAGTTACTTCTTATCCAGAAGGCTTGTCTCCGAATCTTCCATAAGGACAATTTGATTTAAAAAAAAAAATTTTTTTTTTTTAGGTAGGTCCATTGCTTATTAAAAAAGAAAGCATTGTTTTGCACAAGCCAAAATCACATTACTGTTGTTCTGGCCTGATTCTTGGCATCTGAAGGGAAACAAATGTTTGTACATTAGATACTTGGAGGCAACTTTAAATCATATATGCAGTGCCTTCATTATATATTATCCGTCCTTCTTATAGTCTTTTAACTGAAGCATGGTAGTTAGAATTCTCCATTACAAGATAAAGGAACAAATGGAAGGTGGTACAAACATTGGAGAAAATCCTTCAGTAATATTGTGGCCCTCCCCATGAGGTCTCTGCTTGAGATCTTTGTCAGATGAGGCTGCTGCTTGAACACTTACTTACCTTATGGTCATGCAGGTTGACGCTTTCCTCCGTTTGGGTGTAGTCTTGGGGGAAGGCTGTTTTGGAATGCCCCAGTGCTCTGCTGGGTTCGGTCACCGTATGCCTACTGTCAGCCTTGCTGTTGGTAAGGGCGAGTCCTGACTCCCAGATAGCACAGTGCAGTGCATGCCACCTGCATACTTTTTTTAAGAGAATTCTTTCCATCTTTTATTTTGTGTTTTGGTAACATTGTATCCATTTTCATACAACTATCCAACTCATTATTCAAATAATTTCTAAGAAGGTGCCTTTCTTGTGTGACTTGCATCAATGCTAAAAAAGCCCTCAACCAAACCACAAACAAACAAGATAGAGCCCCTCCGCCCCCAACCGCACCACTCTAAAGAGAAAGTTTTGCAGCCTGCACCTAAGTTAAGGACCATGAGGTTTGACCAAGAGGAATAACGGTGTTTCCTTCACATAAATGCTAGTGTTGTGCCATGGGAGCTAAGTGCGGGGAAGTAAGGGCAAGGCTTAGCATCTCTTCAGGCCACGCAGTAGTGACACCAGCTTTCTCTTACAAGTGTGCCACTATGCTTTCTGAGTGGGAATATTTTTCATCATGGGAGGGGTTTTTGGAGACTTGTGCCCCTGCTAGGCTGCACACTCCACCTTCTCTTGTGTCTGGCTATGTTGAAGCTTTGGGGAGATCTTTAGCTGCTGATTCTGGGTAAGAGGCTGAAGCACTGCTTGCTCAGGTTTGGCTGGTACTGCATGAGCTGCTTTTGCTTCTGACTTTCTCAGTGTGTTTGCAATGTCTCTCACCTTTCACTTCTGTTGCAGTTGGTTTTACCTCCTGTTTTAATTGTGTTTTTCAAATCAACTCAGAATCTCTCCGCACTCCCCTTCTACAGCCCCATATTTGCTGTTATTTGCGGTGATGAGGACTGTTAGAAATGGCGTTATCGGTTGCATATTTCAGACTTGAAGAAGTCCACAGACAGAACTAAAAATACCTGAGGTTCGTGGCATCATCACTTTTCAATCCTCTGGTTACGTTGCTTGTAGCCACTGTTCCTTGGGCAGTTCCCAAGGATGCATCAGTGGGGAGGTTAGCATCCATCCTGCTCCGAGCTACGAATTACTTTTCCAGTCAGATTCTCAGGTGGATACTCCAGAGAGGCTTGAATCTGCTGTAAGTGAAAAGTGAACAGAAGGGAAACCACGGTGTGTCAGCACCACCATCTTCTTTCCAGAATCTTGTGATAAATCAGATAACACTGTTCTGAGAACTGCTTGCTTACTAATTATTGAAATCACATTACCTTTTCTTTGTGTCTGTAATTAGCATTTCAGCTTGAGTCTAGTGCTTGATGATAAATGAGCCTTGTATGCCATAGGTTCAGTAAATGATGAAAAACTGAAGTCTGTGTTTGCTTACTCTCTTCGTCCATAAAACAAACAAAACTGAGCTGATCTCTAAGTAGAAATGGTGTCAGAAATGATGTGGTCTGCAGGAGGAGGCTGTTTTTATTTCTCCGTTTCCTCATCGGGTGACTCACAGTACATGTAAACAATGCAATAAATAAATACTCTGATAAGTCCAACCTTAGCTAAGATAACCATAGAAAATCCTTTTATGTGTTTCTAAATCAGAGGATAAAAATGCATCTCTTAGAAACTGGTAGGAGAATTATAGAGTAAGTCTTTAAAAGCATGATCTGGAGCAGCCTAGATTTCCAGATAGCACACTCTGAAACTGAATATCCGCATAAAACAATTGATGAAAAATGTTGATGTAAAAATGTTGTGTATCCACTTGAGATAACAGTCTTCTAGAGGGAGAGAGTAGGCTGAAAAGCTAAGACAAGCTCTATAAAGTGGTACTGAGGTTCTGTCTGCTGTGCTGGCTTGTGGAGTTTGAGACTCAGAACTTCAGATATGTGGGCATCTGAACAACACCATGTCTGAATGCAAGACTTTTATCTGAGCAGAACTTATGCCAGGCGTGTGATCTAGTTTGTTTAAAGATATGAGCTTGTTCTGAAGATGTTGGATGTCTTTTGCAGACTGTTCGGAGAGATAATTCATAGAGGCTTCTCTGGATGACAGAAAAAGGGAAATCACAGATTTTAGCAGAAGTCTGACGTCTCGAGAAACCAGCGAGCAGACTGTGGAAGGTTATTCCAGAGGAGAACCTCCACGGCTCCAGTAAACAGGACTTTAGAATATGTCCAGTGCTACCTCCTAGCAACCAAAACTTTTATGAGGTTCAGTTGGCACACATCCACTTGCTTGGAGGGCAATTATGCATAATTCATGCTAGATTCAGATCACTGTGACCTCAGACAAAATGGGGACTTGAAACGAGAGGTGATCCTTGGGCTCCCTGTTGTAGAGCCCCCAGTTCCTTCACCTTCATGCAAAGCACCGTGCCAGGATGCCAGTTGGGTCAGGGGGAAATGCAGGCAGAGCCTTTTTGTTCTTGAATTGTCTGTGACAATAATTCAAGCTCTATCTGTGACAGCTGAAAATGGTATGAAATGGTCAGGCGTACATTGCTTTCAGATGGAAGTGTGATGCTTGGTAACATTCCAGTAATTCTGAAGCATGACTTGGTCGACTGGTCTGTAAGGTAGAGCCATAGATGACAAGCAAGCTTATCACCTTCTTCAAAGTGTTTCCTACTTACAATTCATTCCCAGGAGAAGATCCTATGGTGGTGTACTGTGCCTGCTATAGGGAAGGCTTTCTCCCTGGCGCTTGTTAGGCACTCTCTGGAAACTCCTTTCTATTTTTCTGCTAAGGAACAAGCTGGCAATTTTGTCAGAAATAAAGCTTTAGACGTTGATTTATTTAAAAGGCCCTTTCCTTAAGGTGTTCTTCTCTCCGCTCCCCCCCCCCCCCCCCCAGTCGTCCACAAAATTAAAAAAACAAAACCAAACCACCACCGCTCCCACCCCAGAAAACTACTGGCCAAATAATTCTCCTTAGCCTACCTGGGAAGGGAAACATTAGCCTAATCTGTGTTTCTCTGTTTATATTTCTCTCAGGTAAGTGTTAAGGAGGATGAACTTGCTCCTTGCAGAATGATACGCGTTTACTTTGCCACTTCTATATCAATAAAGTACTTCTGTCAGGTGTCCTGTGTGCTTTGTCACAAGTGGGCAAAATTGGAGAGAGCGTTGTGCTGCTGGAGCTGTGTTTAATGTGGACAGTCCCTTGAAAGCAAAGTTAGAGGGGCTGGGAGCATGCATGCTCCAAAATTTAGCCGGCCTTCTAAGAGAAATCGTAAAAGCCAGTTCTCAGAGCTTCAGAGGCTGTGTATCTATACCTGTAGGGTAATTAGGAAAAATGTTCATAGCTTAGCTAGGAGACCTTTGGGGAGCATTGTTATTTTTGCAAGTATTAAATGCAAAATCTGAATTTGTTATGAAAATGCATCCATAAGTTGTGCTTAGCCATTCTCCCTTGCCTGCAAGCTGAAGGCACCATGGTATTAAAAAGCATAGTCCTTTCCCCTTTTCTGTGCTACTTCTGGTTACGTGGAATACTAGGAAAGGAAACCGAGGATCGGCAAATACTACCTACTCTACAGGGAAGTCTGTACAAGGGAAAAGATTTCTATAGGGATGGCTAAGAGCTTTGAATGTAATGAAGAAGAAAATACTCAGTGGAGCTAATACTTGTGGGGAATAAATTCTTCACAGAAAGCTGAGAAAGCTGCTGAGTGTCAATGTTCCTCTGAAAATGGTAAAAGTAATTGTAAAAGCTGAATGGCGTGGCATTCAATTATGTAAGGAACCAAAGGGGCTAAAAAAATAATAACCTGGTATATCAGAAAGCAATTTAAAATATAAGCTAGGGGAAAATGGAATATTTCTGTCACAATAAGATGAATTCCACCACTGGCTGCATTGATTTCGTGTCTCAAGTTTTGTTCCAAACAGATCTGTAACTATGGAGGGGAGGGAGGGGGGGAAAAAAGGCATACTTTTGTTCCCTCGACCTCCCAGGCCAGCCCGTTCCCTTTCTCAGCGAGAATGGTGAGAAAGATTTGGATAAACATACAAACAGGACTCTAAGAATTTAATTAGCTCTGTTGGTCATTCAATCTCCAGTTGTCTGATTTAATTGTCCCTTTCAGAGGGATCATTTGAAGCAGAGCTCCATAAGCTCTGTGAATGTCAGTAAACTAAGCTTGTTAGTGTACAGTGTGAAGGCCAAAGCTGAATTCTTGTGGGTATTCACAGCCTTCAATAAATAGCGCGGCGGTGCCGAGGAGGAATCGTTCCTTACGCCCACTTGCCCTTAAGATGTTTCCCTTCAATTCAGAAATGAATATTCAGTTGAAAAGTTATTATACATCTTGTGTCTTTCAAAATATTCTTGGCACTGCATAGGAGTCTGTCTGCAGAGAGGTGGGATGGCTTTTTTTTTTTTTTCCTCCTACCTTCTGCGCGGAGGATCTGGAACCAAGCAGTAGCTGTTAGACTTTTAGGTTTGTCTGCTTGTTTGTTTGGGGTAGGGTTTTTTTTGGCCTGGCAGTGCTGTTTCCTTAGCTGTGGAGCTCCTGCTCCATCTTCTCGGGGCAGGGATGACACATTAGCATGGCACGAGAGGTCCAAGCGTTAGGTTGTCGGGATCTTGACAGATCTTGCTGTGAAGTGTTCCAGTTTGGCAGAGTTGAGAACAGTTAGGGCTAAAGCTTGTTATGGGGAGTGCCTGCTTGAAGATTTTTTTTTTTTTTGAGTTATTGGGGCATTTCTTTTAGGAGAGTGGCTGTTTTCCAGTAATTTTGTGAAGGCAAAGAATAGTTTGAGGGTTTTTCAAGGAAGCAGGGTTGTTTATTAACGTCATTTTTGGCGATGATTTTGTTTGAACAGTTTCAGTCACCTCATAGTTTAAGGCACTGATATTTTGCAAGAGTGTAGGCTTACGGTATTAAGAATAATGAAAAGAAGGGCTGGCTGAAATGTGTTGCAGGAGAACTCCTTGTACTGAATGATTGGATGATAAAGTGCCAGAGGAAATTGCTTGTAGATAAACGAAAGCAATGTGTGCGGGAAGAGAAGGAGGGTCACAACGCGGTGTATGCTGTGATGACTGCTGCACCAGGTGTTACTGCTCTGGAAGGGGCCTTTGTGGTTGTCCTGTAAAAATGGCAGCGTAACAATCGGTAAAACGAGTGTCAGTACTCGGTAGTGAAGGAACAGAAAACAAAACAGAAAGCATAAATGTGCCGTTGCGTAAATGTGTGGTGCTCCCCTGTCTTCAATACCCTGTGGAGCTCTGGTCCTCCATGTCTTCCACCTCACCTCCCCCCAGTCCACAAAATGTTGTAAAGAAGAAAAATCCAAAGTATAGGGTGATAAAGAGCCACCAAGAGTCCGCAGTCTGGAAGGTACTTGACGTGGAAGAGACCCACAAAAATTATGAATGTCATGGAGAAGGGGATGGGGAGTGAGGGTCCACTGTCCTTCCCAGATGAGCGTGAAGCGAGCATGTGAGAGCTGTGAAGGGGAAGATGATGGTTCCTCAAGCAGCTCTGGGGCTGTCAGGCTTGTACTGCCGGCCAGGATGCTATCCGAATTCAATAAGGAGAGGACAAGGAACAGTTGTGTGGCAAGAGGTATAGGTCATGGACCTGAGGGAAGAGAGCTGAGTGAGGCAGAGGAGAGGAGACGAGACTGGCTGGGTTCCTGAGGCGTGGTGCCTGGCATGACAGAGGAGAAGAAAATGCATCTTGGAAAGGGACTCAGTTTTGGAGAAAGGACTGGCTTAGGGAAAGAAGAGAAAGGAAAGAAGCAGATGAGCACGGGAGTTGCAGGAATGGGCAGGCAAACCTCTGCCTGCCCAAAGACGCTTGGGGATGGAGACAGGATTGTCAGAGAGACTCTGAGGTTCTACTGTTGGCAAATACCTCTCCAACTCAGATGAGCGTTTTGCTAGCATGCCTTCCCCTGCCGGGTGACAGCCTGTCACTGCCATAATTTTACTGTATTCAACTCGACTGGTCTGCGTAGAGGCTGTATTAGACTGACAGAAGAACTATTCTAACTTTTAGACAATACCGTGTAATGGCATATCCTTTCTAAATGACACCACACAGATAAGATATTAAGCCAACCTCTTTCAGATAAAACACCAGAATGAAAGTATGCTTTTATAACTTCATTTTAGCCTTGTTTTACATAAATGCACTTCATGAGAAAACTGTAAACTGTATTTATTTTTTTTTCCGTCCAAAAAAAACTCCTGTCTAGCTTAGTACAGATGATGGATTTGCTCCAAAGATAAATTAAACTGCTGTAGAGAGGAGGCTGTGTTGGATCCCCAATTAATTTGCTGCGGTTGTTTGAAGTTATGTGATGAAAGATGAAGGAATTGCAAGAAATAGGATTTTCTGCTGGATGGGACAAGCTGAGCCCTGCCTGAGGAAACTGGATTATATTCTGGCCAGCGCCATAGAGCAGCCACCTGATGCAGTCGCTTGAGGCAGGCATCTCCTGGGTAGTCACCAGTTACGCCTATGGTAGCCTCTTCTAGTGCGATCACCCGTTTGCTCTGTGTGACTCAGGCATCTGACCAGTAGCTCAAGTCAAGACTGCTTTAAACGTAATCTAGCGTTGTACCATATCTGTTATCTGAAGTGCTGAACCCTACGTGTGAAAAACTAATAGATTTTTTGAATTTGTCATCTATCTGTGCCATAGCATCTCATCTGTAAGGTGTCATTTGTCTAAGAGATTTGCTGTGGAAATAAATGTAATGCAATATTCCTGAAGTGCTTCAAAGATGTAGAAATGAGCATATAAAAATAATCTTGCGTGCATGAAGAATCCTGTCCTAAGAAGAGAGTTTGAATTTCTAGAGTTTCTTCAAGAAATACGGTGCAACCAGAAAGCTGAACATGGACCAGAGAAGGGCAACAAAATCACGAAGTTGATGGTTAAGAGAGGACTTCCAGCATGTGGGGAGAGACTGTGCTCTGATGTAGTTGTGTTAAGTGAACCAAATTAACGGCACATGATCGATGGTGATAGTTCTGTTGCTTTCAACTTTTTTGTTGCTGGTTTTGCCAGTTGGTATTACAGTCTTTGGTGTTGCTTGTTTAATACATGTACTCTGTTGTTCTTATGTTTCTTATCCCAGGTGGCTTACTTTCCCCTTTTTTGCTCCAAAAATAACTAAATACTGTTTAACTATGACCAACCAATGTAGATAACAGGCTGCTCTCGGTCACCCTTGTTGTAGTAGAAATAATGACAAATACGGTAGAGAAAACTCTTGAGTTTCACTGATTTAAAGCAGGTGAGGCTTATTCATTTCATGGGAAGGTTATCAGCTGGTGTTTGTGAAATCCCAAATGACCTTTTTTTTTTTTTTTTTTTGGTAATCTCTCAGAATGACATTTTGGATGCTCTTATGATGATCTATAGGAAGTCTGAGTTCCCAATTTTAACACTTCAGTTAAGTTCTTAATGTCAAATGATACAAAAGTCCATCCCATTAAAGTAAATATAGCTATTCTAGAAGGGTATATGTCTAACATTTTGCTTTACTTCGGTAGAGGATATGTGTATCCCTGTCTTTGATCTGTATTTTTCTTTTAATATCTAAAATCTGTCGTGCAGCTGTAGCGTTGTCCTTGGAAGCACGTGGCCTGTGCCAGGCACGCTTGACCAGCCCGTGGAGCACGGGCATGGCTTTCCTTGGTCTCACTGCACGGCTTTTCATGGTTGTTGAGTGGGGCATCTTTATCAGCCAGCCAAAGGTTCTCCTCGTCCTAACCTGCTGTTAGGCCTCAGAGCAGTAGTAGAAGTTTGGGAAGGGGATCAGCATCTTGGAGCATGATGTAGTCACAGTGGAGACTGAAAGACCTCTGGGAAGTGGCTTTTTACGGCGACCTGCAGCCAAGGGGAGCTGAAGTGTTGCAACAAAAATGCTTCTCCCAAGCTGCTGCCGCAGCCTCATGCCGCAGGTAGCGTAACCGGTACTGGTGTTTGTGCCATCGCTCCTAGAGCAGCACTGTGTCTTTCTGCTTCTCCTTAAATCTGCTCTATGAAGGTTCCTGCAGGACTAATGCAGCCTTCATCTAGAAATCTTCCTCTCGTGTGTTGCAGTAACTTGCAGGTAGGTGGAAACTTTGAGTTTCTGAACGGTAAGGTGGCTGGAGAAAATCCCCGTTCTTTGGTGTGTTGCCTCGAGTTTTCTGCCATCCTCCATTTTATCCCTGGAAAAATACCTAGTTTAACTTTCAGTGTGAAGCTTTGCTAATCAATACGTTACAAGCGTGGTAAAGTTCAAGAAATTGCCTCCATTACTATCTTGAGATGAGAAATTGATTTAGCTGCATTCTCTCTCTGCTAATTCATCTGTGCTTTATGTTCCCATGAAAGGTATTATGTGCTCCTTATTTTCCAGTAGTGTCATCAATCCTAATGAAGAGAGAAGAACAAAAATTTATATTGCGTGTATGGGATAGCCGATATCTGACTTAGCTCTTAATTTGTAAATGTTGCTGTAGGCTTCACTTCTCAGCTTCTCCTTACTGTTCTTTGGTTATATGCAAAATCTAGGGGCTGGAATGGGAGCAAAACTGAAGAATATGGCAAAGGAATATACAGTTAGATTGCTTTTTAATCTAAACCTCAAAAAATGAGATGCTGTTTAAAATTTAATGAAAGGAATTAAAAACTCATTTGTGAATTTTCTGTACTTTTGCAGTGTTTGGTCCTGTGTTAGTTACATTGGGACTGTTTTCAGTATTTATCAGCCACCAGTTCACTACCTCTGGCTCTAAAATGCCCAACGTTTTATTCTTTAACTATGGTATTACATATGAGAGCTTTGCACTTACCTGCTAGTTTACATATGACTGCATATGAGTGGTATTGTAGCTCTGATGATGAAGGTGGTATAGTCGGAAAAGCAGCCAAAACAAGTAAGAAAGAGGAAAGGGTTTTCCAGGGCATTCCTGTTGTTGCTTTTCCCAGTGTCCATCGGTCCGGCCTCTGTAGGAAGCTGCCAGGGATGGTTTGTCTGCAGAATACTTTGGCATTTTTAGGTTTAATACTAGTGTTCATTGTTCCAGAGCAGATAAATGAAAAAGAAAGCAAAACTCTATACTGTGACTTTGGTCACTAGTCATGATGTAGCAGGGTTTTTTAAAATGAAATTTAAACGTCTTGGCAGGTTCTAAATAGCTGTATTAAACTGGGGGGGGGGGAGGGGGAGAATGTTCTCTTTTTTGGCTCCACTGGTGTTAACCTTGGCTTTTCATTGTGTCTCTGAGTATTTCCTGTGACAAACACAAAGCGATGGTATACACCTGTCAGTCATCTGGAAGATTCAATATGCCTGTTACAGACGTAAAGGTGTTAAATACCAGTTTAAAAAACAAGTTAGATAAAGCGTTAAGTACATGTGGGCTTATTAAAACCTGCCTTATTTCAACAAAGAGGCAAATTCATGGGGTTTGTTGAGGAAAGCCGTCAGCAGATAGGATGCAAGCGGGTAACGAACAGTTTGCTTTCGGGACGTTTGTAGCATTTCAGCTCACATTTGTAGCAAGACATGGATGTGCACAGGTGTTAGGTACTGGGACTCAACGCAAGAATGTTGTAAGCAAAAACTCACTTGGATCCAAGAAAATCCATGTGTCCCTGTGCGATGCTACCAGCATTTACCGTCAGCTGAGGTGTTGTGTCAAAGAAAGACATTTTGGGCAGGTCAGACTTTGTGAGGAGCTCCACTGTCTCCCGTGGTGCCTGTTCTGATGGAGCAGGTTGGTGTCTGGATTGTGCTGTGGACCTGTCTGTTTCCTGTGGCCCTGGGGGAAGGTGAAGGGGGAGGCAGAGGCTGGCGTTGGGCAGGGCAAGGGAGCTGCTGGGGTTCGTCTCCCCCACCTTGCTGGTGGGCTAAGGGAGGGCCCTCGTTCTGCGCAAGGAACTGCTGGGCTTGGGGGGCGGCTTCATGCTGTATGTGGTAGTGTCACAGTGCTTGGGACCTGTTAGCAGAGATTTTTTTTAAAGAATAAGTTAAACAAGTGAATCTAGCGTGAAGGTGAGAGGAGGAAAAATGCTGATCAAGGTCACTGAGGTTATCTGTGCTCTTTTCCCACAAGCAGTCACTTCTTAAGCCTGGAACGACTTTCCAAAACCTGTCAGGGCTTGATGTGAATGAAGAGTTTCCTATTGACATCAGTGAGCTGTGAATCACACCTTAATCTTCCAGGCTTGTTTCATAGAAGGGGACCTCGAGGATCATCTGGTCCAACTTTTCTTGGCAAAAGCACAGTCTAGACAAGACGGTCCAGTACCCTGTCCAGCCGAATCTTAAAACTGTCCAATGTTGGGGAATCCACCACTTCCCTGGGGAGATTATTCCAATGGCTGATTGTCCTTATTGTGAAAAATTTTCCTCTTGTGTCCAATCAGAATCTCCCCAGGAGCAACTTGTACCCATTACTCCTCGTCTCTTCCATGTGACTCCTTGTAAAAAGGGAGTCTCCATCTTTGTAGCCACCCTTTAAATACTGGAACATGGTGATAAAGTCTCCCTTAAGCCGCCTTTTCTCAAGGCTGAACAAACCCATTTCTCTCAGCCTTTTGTCATGTGGCAGGCTTCCCAGTCCTTTGATCATCTTTGTGGCCCTTCTCTGGACTCTCCTCAGCCTGTCCACTTCTTTTTTGTATAGCAGGGACCAAAACTGTACACAGTATTCCAGGTGTGGCCTGACAAGCACTGAGTAGAATGGGATAATGATGACTTTTTCTCTGCTGGTGATGCCCTCGTTGATGCAACCCAGCATCCTGTTGGCTTTCTTTGCTGCAGCGGCACACTGCTCACTCATACTGAGCTTGTTGTCCACCGGGACCCCCAGGTCCATTTCCACAGAGCTGCTCCCCAGCTGGGTAGATCCCAGCCTGTGCTGCACTCCTGGATTATGTTTTCCCAGGTGCAAGACCTTACATTTGTCTGTGTTCAACTTCATAAGGTTCTTGTTAGCCCACTTTTCCAGCCTACCCAGGTTTTCCTGCAGGGTGGCTCTCCCTTCCGAAGTGTCCACTTCCCCACTCACTTTGGTATCATCAGCAAACTTCATCAGGGTACATCCCTGGGGGACCCCATTTGTGACAGGTTGCCAGTTTGAAAAGGAGCTGTTTACCAGCACCCTCTGGGTGCGGCCTGTCAGCCAGTTCCCCACCCACCGCACAGACCACTTGTCTACACCGTACCACATCAGTTTCTCTAGGAGGAGGATGTGGGAAACCATATCGAAAGCCTTGGAGAAATCCAGGTAGACAATGTCCGCTGCTCGCCCCATGTGAACTGAGCAGGTTACTTTGTCGTAGAAGGCGAGCAGGTTTGTCAAGCACGATTTGCCCTTGGTGAATCCATACTGGCTTTTCCCAATCACGTGCCTCATTTGACTTGTGGTAACCCCCAGGAGGATTTGTTCCATAACTTTCCCAGGGACTGAAGTAAGACTGATGGGCCTATAATTTCCTGGGTCCTCCTTTAAGACTTTCTTGTAGAGGGGGGGTGACGTTAGCCTTCTTCCAGTCTTCTGGGATGTCTCCTGATCTCTACGACTTCTCAAGATTATAGAGAGCAGCCTTGCAGTGACATCAGCCAGCTCTCTTAACACCCTTGGGTGTTCAGGGCCTTCCCTAAAAGCTGTTTTGGCAGCAGCACCTACAAAAACAAATGTCTTGTTTTCATGTAAATAATTTAAGATGCCTTGTGTAGATATCTGTTCTGCACTGGGTGACAACCTGATTGTATCTCCTGCACCTTTGACTTTCATTAATCCCTCCCTTCCTGATTGCTATACCTTCTCTTGTTTGTGTGATGCTTGTCATGTAGGTTGCAGGCTCTGGGCCAGTAAATCTCCTCTCCGTGAGAGCATCCAGCCTGTCTTTGGGTTTTGTCAAAGCAGTGTAAGATGCTGTGAAATCTTTACGGTCTCTGCAGTAGAGGCACAATCTTGTTTTATTCATTGCATCAACACAACCCATTCCTCATTTTGCAGTAGGCGCCAAGCTGAGTAAGAAGAAGGGATGAATTTACTTGTATTTCAGTCTGTAATTTGAAGGATTGTGGATGTATCAGTCCCAGAGATTTGACAATGAACCAGTCTCTCGCTATTGATATGGGCAAGAGGTTCTTGGTTGTTCTTTAAGGGAGTTACAGTGCTGATAAATGTCCTCTGCAGTAGTGACTTGAAGAACAGAGTAGCATGGAGATACTATATTGAATAGAAGTTTGTATCTAGTTGTGTTACAATAGGAAGCTCATTCTTGCAGGTCTGCTCATGGTTTGGGGCAGGTTGGTGATATTTTATAAGATAATCATGTGGGGGGAAAAACTAATTTCCATTCTTTTGCTTTATGTTTAGATACATCACTTTGAGATCACAGAATGAAAGCAGCATGAAATGTTATGGCAAGGACAGCACAGCAAGATACAGGAGTCTCACAAACCCTCAAAAATCAGGTAATGTTGCAGCATCATATGTCCACTTTCTATGAGGCTGGCTTGTTTAATAAGGCTCAATAAGGCTCAATGCTTTTTGACTGTTTTCCAAAGTCTGGGCTTCTGAGTCTCTGTGGCTTTATTGATGGACTTCTGACATATGACTAGTTGTGTGTTGGCTTTGTGTCCATTATTTTATGTACCACAATAGGTATGATGCAGGAGATGCCCATACATTTAAATCTTTCTTAAAAGACTACCTTGACTGTATTGTCTCATACAAGCAAAATAGATATTACCTTAATAAGAAAGAAAAAAGAGGAAAGAAAAAAAAAAAAAAGTGGCCATGGTGGTCAGTTCTGCATAGCCATCGGATTTTACTTGGCTCCATTGCTAGGTACCAACATGATGTATTTTAGAGGGATTGACTTTTCCAAGGGTCCTGCAGCTGCATTTCTGAAAACTGTCTCCTTTGGGGGAGACACTGGGCTCAAAATAGCTGTTCCCTCTCTACTGAAAGCTTAGCCATATGCTATTTTCCACATACTACTACTTCTGCCTGTTTTTTTTAATTGTTTATCTGTCTCAGGATGTTTCCCTCTTGCCTGTTTTTGCAAATCCTAGCATATGTTTTCTGACTGTTTCACAGCATTTACAGTTACAGAAAAAGGCAATCACATTACAAGCTTCACAGTGTAAACACTGTAGAGGTCAGGAAGAAACTGGTTAAGTGCATTATAAGGATGCTGACCTTATACTAAAATTGTATGCTTATGGCTGTGGTCACACCAATAGCCAATGGATTGATGTTTGAGTGGAAAGGCATAAAAATTTCCACTTCTCCCCCAAATCAACAGCAGTGACCAGAGGTGGTAACGTAGCCACATATGATAAGTGGGCAAGGTCTAACCTCTCTGTCCCAAGATCTTCATGGCAGAGTCTTGTCATGTCTGCAGAACTAGGATCTTGCTGGGGAAAAACAAGTCACTCAGTTCAGTATAGTAGTAAACTAAAATATGAAATTGAGGGCAATTTTGATAATAGGACATGTTTATTTTCCAGGAAGCATTTGAGAGTATTGCCCTTCATGTAAGACTCAGCAGAAGGCACTGCAATTTATTTCATCTAAGCAGTCAGTAAACCCAGATTGGCTGAAGAGATTTCAAATAGAGTTTCATAGACAGCTTCAGCCTTGATCAAATACACAGTAATATATTGGTGAATAATCAAAAAATCATTGTGTTTATCACAGGTGATCAGCCCCTTTAATTAATGCTGTCTTCTGTACACTTTTTAGTCACTTTGTCGTGGAATATGCAATTCAAGTGCCCTTCTGGCCTTAGTCAAGGTTTGTATTTTATTTTTAATCAGTATTGTGAGATCACATCATTTTGTATTTGTCATTTTTATGAAGTAATGTAATACCTGCTTCAGTCACAGTTCTCCAAACCCTTCAAAGTACCTCGAAACTGTAACACCAATTCACTGACAGCAAAGATAATCAGATTTGTTGAAGCAACCTTCGTTTCTTTGGGACTCATGGAACTGTATCTCCCTTAGACTAAATTGAGTTAATGGCTTTATTTAGAAATCAGCCTTCTCTTCTTGAATAACCAGAATTCTGTTAGTTTGGGGAAAAAAAGTTTTCATTAAATTACCAGTGCTTCAGAATGCGTTTTCTTCTTGTAACTTAGATCAAAAGGAGAGGAAAATGTTTCTGCTTGCTTGTCTTCCTTTCTCCTCCCCCTTTTCTAGAGGCTTTCCTGAGATGATCAACTGTTGGTTTTGCTGTTGGTTTTTTTTGTTGCCTCTTTTTTAAACTTCATTGAAGTAGAGAAATTGCTCGGTTCCCCTCCCAATGCTGTCGTTGCTCTCCCCTCCCCCAAGTCCAATGTGTTCTTTATTAAGAGAGACTAGAATGTCCTAATTCAGTTTGAGTGGAAATGGGAACAGCTTAAATGAGCAGCCACATGAGACTCAGCAGCCTTTCCAACTGCACTGCAGAAGGAGCTCAGCTGCAAAGGGAATGATAATTTTTGAAGGATTTGTGCAACTGTTGAAGAATTACCAGCATTAATATTAAAAAGCAGCTAATCTGTTTTTTCCCCTTCCATTTTAAGAGTGTATAGCTTTCTTACTATGCTTGCTATAAAATCAGTGTACTAAATATTTTGCTTCCTTTCCATCCTCTTTTCACTTTTGCAATTATTTTATTTGCTTATGTTCTCATATACTGAAGTGGGTTTGTTGGTGGTGGTTTTGCCTAACAACGCCAACCTTGGTGTTTGTATGCAGATATGGGCATGGATTTGAGATCTCTGCCATTCAAAGAAAGCCAAAATTGAAGTGCAGTAGAAAACATAGAAGCAGTTGTATCCAGGATTGGGATGAAAAGCTTTTCAGCCCTATAAGCGTTTGTCCTTGAGATAGCTATAGAAAACTATTGTTGGTCCTTAAATTCATATTGCTATTTCGATGTTCTAACCAAAATAGCCATGATTCTGATACCTTTTGACCCTTGTTTTCAGTATCTGCCTCTACTGCTGTATCAGATGTCTTCAGGGTTTCTACAGATACTTTTTTTTAAAAAAAAAAAAAGTAGATCTTTGAGTTATCTTGTCACCTCTCTTTCCCCTTTTCTCTCTGCTAGTTCACGCAACCACCTTGGTTGGCGTTAGAAATTATTCATTCTGTTTCAGTACTGTGCTGCTTTTTTCACGTACTTATTTCCTGTGCCAAAAAAAAAAAACTGGAGCTGGGGCTTGAACTGTGGCTACACGAAGAGTTACGGAGGCAAACCTGGTATCTAAACAGCCTGCAAGAGCGCAGGGGTTTCTGAAATATGCCACTCTTCCTCTCCCAATTCTGTGCTTCTCAGACATCCAGCATTACCGCAGCCATCATATCTGAAGATGTAGGGGTAGTGCCAGCTTCGCTCCTGAGAGCTGGGTTTGAGTAATGCAGGTGCATCCGTTCTTAGGTAGCGCTCTCTTGGTTTTTAAAGCCGCTCTTGTTGGTGGGTTCTTAGTGGTGGTCGTACATTGGTAGTGCCCAGTGGAAAACTGTGCCCATCTGTGCTGTTGGTTAAAGGCTGGGTTATAGTCAGCCCGTGTGGCAGGGGCTGCTGGTAGCATCAGCGTTGGCAGAATGGAGGCTATCAGGGAAGGAACTGCTGTGTATTCCTGTGACTGTCCTAAAGGAAATCAGAGAGCAAGGTGATGTGAATGGTGGCTGTCTTGATTTAGGAATAGCTTAGCAGAAGATCTCACAGTTCTGAATAACAAAACAGGCCAATAAAAACATTCTCATAAAAAAGGCTAAAAATTGGCTAGATAAATCGTGTTTTGTTTCTATTGAAGCTGGGGGGGGGGGGGGGGATTGAAAGGAAGGAAGGGAACAGAGAACTTCTGGGTTGGGATTTCACCTTATCCACAGTTAAAAATGAAGCTTATATTCTAATAGCAAAAAGACAGCCACTTGAGAAAGCCCTGTCTCAGCCTGTGTGACTGAAGGGCGGTAAGGTATAATTAAAATATGTCTGCAGTGTTGGGAAAACACATAGCAGTGACACATTTCTGTAAGCAGGCATGCCTTAAGTGTTACAAAAAACAGTTTAGATTGCTAAGAGCGGTGGTTAAACTTGCTTTAACTGACGTGTTACCATCCCGGAGGGAGGGACATGAGGAGGGATGGTGCCCCAGCAAATGAGCATCTGCTGATACGGTTGCTTGCGAGTAGCTGCAGGTCCTCTGTCCTGCAGAACCTGGTTGAACATGGAGGTCTTTTTTGCATCTGCCATCTTATCCAGATGTCTTCTTTTCAGGCTAACTAGTAATTAATCTATAAAAGCATGTAGATTTTTGCTTAAAGTGACAGCTGAAAAACTTGAAATAAGTTGGACAAACCATAGGATCCAATTCCCTTTTGATACACAGCCATGCAACCTACTGAGACAGCTTAGGTCACTGCTGTAATAACTTTATGGCTTTTTAATGGGTCTGCTTTCTTCAGCATCTGCTCTCCTACAGTCTTTTGTCATCCCTCTCCTTTAACTCAGTTCTGAAACTGGCACTAGCTGGCATTCAGTCCTGGGTTTGCAGCCCACACCCAGCCCAACTTTCATGCACCGGCTTACGTGGAGTGGATGTCTTGCTCTGAAATTCGTGTGGATTCAGGCAGTTCGACAGTGTGACTGTGGCTTGATCTGTTGTTTACTAGAGTTGAAAAATTCTGCAGGTTTCAGCTTCTGTGGTATGTGATGGAGCTAGGAGTGGTTTTTTTATATGTTATAACTACCATCTCCTTGATATTTCACTGCCTGTTGTCTTCTCTAAGTTCTTCTGACTCTCCAGTGATACAGTTTATGAAGGAGGGCAATCAGATTTCCTTTATTGAAGACTGATAATGTTGGAATATTCTTCCATTTCATGTTTAGCAGAATTAAGTTATGGCATGCTTCCAGGAGAGACTACTACTGGTATTGCTTTACAGTTGCTTGTGTTTGACGAGGGAGGCAGTTGGAGTGTGTAAAGGCATTTCAGCCAGCTTGGCATGTCCCTGGCTTTCGGTCTGGAGAATGGAGCTGTGCAAGTTGCAGGGGACCACGCTGAAATGATGAGAAAAGAGTTGGAGCGAAACCTTGTCTCTGTTGAAATCAATTGAACTCCCATTAGTTTGAGTCCAGATTCCATCCATAAACTTAAGTAGGGTATTTCTCTTTCTAGGCAGTCTGCAGAAATGTTTCTGTCCTTTTGCATTTGTTTTCATGTTTCTTTGTAATGATTGCGTAATTGGGATATATCTGTAATGTCAGAAATGTAATAGGTTAAGTAGCATAAATGACTGTTGGGAAGAGATGAAACACAGAACTGCAGAACCATTGTTGCTTTAAAACTCCTGCTGCTTTTAGTTGGTTGATTTAACCATTTAGTAGTTAGAGTTGTTGTTGTGATAAATTGCAGTGAGGGGTGTTTAGGCACAGTGCTAAAGAAAAAGGAGAAAAAGCACCATTTTCTTCCTGTCGTTGAAAGAAATAGAAATCATTCAGTACGCTGCCAGTGGCTTCTCAGATGGCCAGAGACTCACTTTGGTGCCCCTAAAGCCTTAATGATGTTGTGTACAGCACTGAAATACTCTTGTTAGATTTTAATCCGACAAGAAATGTACACTGTTAGCATTTTGTTAAAGCTGATCACAAATGCTCAGTATCTACAGCATCACACCCTTGAATTTAAGCCTGCTCAAGTGCTGAAAAAAAATCTGGTATCTAAGGGACTGGTTTATTACTGATTATGCTTTTATCAATGTGCCTATCTATTTTTTTCCTATGTTACCTGAAGGTAGAATAACAATGCTTTTTAAACATTTGCACTTTTTTCCCTCCAGATCAGTGATGCTTTTGAAAGGAATATTTTCATCTTTCTTTTTTCTTTTGGGTGGTGGTTTTCTGGGGGGGAGAGGGGGGTTATGTTTGAAAACAATACAAATTTGTTTCAAATGTCATTCTCATAGTGACTTAACTTTGCAGTTCTTTTGTGACTTGATCGGTATTTTAATATAATATTCCATTATAATTTTTTCAGAGTTTTACAAATGTTTCTGTGTAACTGTGATGATAACTCTGTAATCTACCTAACAGACAGAAGTATGTCCCACCTCCCAAACTGGAGGTGAGTTGAGGATACTGGAGCTGCTGGAGAGGAAATTTCTATGAGTTTTTTGGTTTGGTTTTGTTTTGTGCTGAGAGGGGAAGAGAGAGGTTTCTGCTAATGCCTCGGGTATAAAACCTTCTTGACTGTTTTCCAGGACCCTGAGAACTGTGACAGGTAACCCCCAGGTGAAAGGGTGCAGTAAGCGGAATTTGGTGCATGCCCAAGGGTTGACATTTTTTCTGGTGACCACAAAAGTAGCTGTGCCTGCTGGTACAGGCAGTAGCATCTGCCACTGTAGTGCTCCTGCCTGTGGGAAGAGTAGGGGGTCAGGGGCCTGGGTGGCCACTTGATTCATTTTTATACCAAAATCATGTTGTTTGCTGCCTTAAGAATAAGTGCTCTTACTGTCCTTACTCCTGAAATTCTCACAGTCTTTTAATTGTCTCCTGGAGCCATTTATTCTCACTTACTGGTTTGTATCACTTATTTCTTGTCCTTTGACTAACACTTGTCACTTCAAACTTTAAAAAGAAGGACCAAAACTAAGGAACTTGGTGTAAATTACAACACTGTTAATAGGTGAAATGCGTCATACCTCCTATACAAAAGGTGTATCGACAGATCCAATAGTGCCGTTTTCATGGGAAGATGTGTTCAGAGCATCTCGGCTGAGCTTTCTTAACTTGGCAGGCATAAGAGGAGATGCATATTCCTGTGTAGGATCCCTCTCTTCCTCTAAAAGTTGATGGCCTTTCAGTGTGAAATATCACACAGTGTTTATTTTTATGCCCTTTGAATGTTTCGTGGAGGCTTTGTTTAGTTTCCCTTCATGATTTTTAATAGGAAGTCTTTGAAGTTGGGTTGTGGCTGAAAAATCTTGTTGGCAGCCTGACCATTCATTGTTGACTCCTATCTTTTTTTTAATTGTGCATCTATAAAAATCTGGAAGGGAGTGTGTTCGGAGAAACTATGAAGCAATGTATATTTCTGGAAAGGGGAAATAAACTTGCAATTATTCTCAGCCATTATTTGTCACGTGAAAATGTTCCATGCTAATGGCTGCAGATGGTTTACACAAAAACTGCGCACACTGAAAGCCCTCTTCATTGGGAGCTATGGTTTTCTGTCATACATTATGCTAGAACGGAAGAGATTTTTTTTCTGCCTGCAGCTATGTATTACCCTTATTTGCTGTTGCTAGCACAGACCTCGTTAATATGCATCTGGCAATGGTTAACATTTTCTCCATCAGTGACTTCACATTTATCCATCTAGATCAAGGATTCTCCTAAGTTTAAAAAGGTAAGGACATTAGTACGCAGGAGTCTTTGGTGGAAAGCATTACGTTTAGAAAGGCAGATGTGAAGGAGGTAGAGTGAAGGTTGTGCTCTTGTTAAAGTTCGGAATCAGCTTCTATGGTAAAACGTATTTATGTGTGCATAGGCATTTTGTACCTCTGTGCATGTGTGTGATTGTAGACACAGTGATCGCTTCATACTGTGGAACAGTAAAACAACCCTATAACGTGTCTATGTATTTTGTTTTATTCATCAAAAACAGTACAGACATCTGTAAAGTGTTACTCTGAATTACAGTTTATACAGTAAAAATGATAAAAGGTTGCGTTGGGTATCAATTAGTCTGTTAAAATAATGCAAAGCAAAGAAGAAAGGGTGAGAGGGTAGAACGGAAGTTGGAGTTGAGCACTCCTGATGTAAGGTGAGTGATCAGAAGATTTCCATGGACTGGTTTGGTCTTAGCATTAATCAGATTCCGCATAGATGTAGCAAACAAATCTACGTGCACAGATGCAGTTGGGTGACTATGCTCAGGATTTTTTTTTTATCGTCACAGCAATGAGCGTTAGTGTTGCATCTTATTCTTCAGTGACACTTTATTTTCATACCGCCAGTGGACACCACCTGTAGATATCCTGGAAGCTGTGAGAAGCTGTGGAAGGCTCTGTGCAAATCCCGGATTGCAATTGACTTTTCTATATGTCCTTTTAGATGCTGATATCTGAGTACGGTCAGCTTTGTTCAGAGCTATGGTTTTCTTTCACCTGCCTTTTCAGGCCTTTGTGGAGGCACCTGTGGTGTCCGCAGTACTTGATTTTGTGTTATAAAATGAGCGTGTTGCTTTTGACAAGAAAGCTGTAACACTGGGAAGGTGACTTGGCTTGATAGTCAACTGTCTGGCTAAAACTAATCATGAGAGAGCAGTACGTGGCCGGCTAAAACTGCTTGAATGTTCATGTACTTTAGGGGAAAAAACAGTTTTGAAGAATAAGCCTTTATTGGTTTGGCAGACTGATTTTGTCAGAGCACTAGAGAAGAGGCAGGATAATGGGATGAGATGAAGTAATCTAACTGCTCTGGAATAGCCCAGCTGCTACTATTTTGTATCTGATTATGCATTTCAAACTAGGAGATTTTACAGTTTCCTTTGAGGGAATAACAATAACAGTTTATGCAAAGAGCCAGCACTTACCTTGTCTTTCTCTTACTCCGCAGGTGCCTGGCACGCTGAACCTATTGATCTGTGGAGGATTTGCGCTGTGGTCCATTTATTGAAGATGTGAAGCAACGTCAAGTCTGAGATTGGAATTACTGACAGACTGGAGGAAATCTTAGTCCTTGTGATGCACATGGACATGCTGAATTATAAGTAATTCTAGCTTCTTTTCCCCTCCCCTTCCTTCCCCTCACTCAGCTATCTCAGGGTTCATAGAGATTTCAATGGTTCGCGTGCCTGTAAGTTTGGAACAGAAGTGACCAAAAATGGGGGACCAGCAATTGTATAAAACTAACCATACTGCCAACAGCAATGAGAACTTGTACTACCAACAACACCAAATGAACTCCCTTCCATCTCTAAATCATAGCTATGGGACATCTGTTATGGATGCTCCCCAGGCGTCCCCTCTCTCTCCACAGTTTCCCCAAGATTCAAGAGACAGTATAGCTTTGCCAGTAGGTTCAAAAAGCCTTGGGTCAATGGATACATCTAGACAAACCAGTTGGACACATTCTGGCTCAGGAAACCATGTCCCAGCGAGGAACAACTTGAACAATCAAAGCGCAATGTGGAGCCCCCTTGGGCAGGGGGAGTCCCATGACGGATACCAATATTCTTACTCTCAACCCAGTGAAAATCGATCGCAAAAAATTACCAGTGGGGTCCTGCATAAATTGGACTCCTTTACACAAGTATTTGCTAACCAAAATCTGAGAATTCAAGTCAACAACATGGCTCAGGTTTTGCACACGGAGTCTTCAATGGTGGATAATTCTGGTGACAGCGCGCTCAGGCAGCTGCTGTCCCAGAAGCCAGCGGTTGAGCAACAGCCTGTAACTTCCAGTGTACAAAGATATCAACCAGTGCCACAGCAAACGCACCAGAATTTTGCAAGCACACAACAAAAGCAACAAATGCAAGTCATGCAGCCCCAACAGTTGTACTATGACTACCAGCAGTATTTATCGCAAATGCAGATGCATTCTGCGTTTCAGCAAGGACAGACGCATGTTCAACAAATGCAGTCCCAGCAGCTCTTACCGCAACAGATGCAGCACTTGCAGCAGACTCAATACTACGCTCAGCCGCAGCAGGGGCATCAGCGGCTCTCGATACAGGAGATCCAGCAGCAGCAGCAACAGCCAACTCGGCAGCAGCAGCAGCGGCAGTGTCCGATGCAAATAGCTCAGTATTACCAAACGCAACCTGTCATGCAGCAGTTACAGCAACAGCAGCAACAGATGCAATTGCCGCTTCCTCCATATCACAGGGAACCCGATCCAAAGACTATGCATGAACCACACCAGTACCCTCAGGATCCAAGTCATCCTGTGCAGCTTATCCAGTTGGGAGCAGTGCCTCAGTATTGCTACCAAGATCCACACGAACAGTACAGGCACTTGTACCCACAGAGTTTACTGCAGCAGCAGCAGCAAGATCAGCAGAAGCAATATCCGAGTGAGAGCAGAGCGCTGTCTCTGAACTCCCACGTTGGCCTCACTCCACCAGAGACTACGGAGGATCCCGCACGGCAGGAGATTAATTCTGTAGGTAATGCTGTCCCTCACCGAACTCTTTTGCCACCCTCAGGAGTTCATCTGAACAACAAAAGCTCTCAGCAAGACTCTCCCAGTGCTGCATGGCCTCAGGTAGGTAATATTTTAGATCCATGCTCAGCCAAATTGGTTTTGCAGAAGAGTAGCAAGGTGTGGAAACGAAACGGTTGCAGGAGAGCCGGAAGGTTAGGCTGTGAGCGGTGGGCGTCGCTGGGATGTTTTGGGGAACTTTGTTAACAGACCTCCTGTCTACATGGCTTGGCTTGGCTTCGGGCCAGGCTGGCAGCAGCACAGAGCTGCTGCTGCTGCGGGGCTGCTGCTTCCCTTGCAAGAGGCTTTGGGAAGTTCTGCCTCGGTTTCTGGGGAGGAGGGACCCAGTTACAACAAAGCACTCCTGCTAATTTTTCAACACCTGAGGGCTCAATTGTTCAGGAAGAGTTAGTCAACTCCCTCTTTCACAAGTAATACTTCTGGGTCAGAGCAAAGGCTTCAAGCAGCAGGTGAGTGTAAGAAAACTTGCACTAGCCATGCTCACAGAGGCACTGATTTGGTAGAGATGTGTAAGGTTCTCAACTCAGAGGCTTTTAATATTAATAAAATCATATGGAAAATGCAACCATAATGCTGTGAGGACCTTCATTTATGCATTAATATCTCCTGAAAAATTCTTTTCTCTTTTTTCCCCCCTCTTTTCCCCTGTCCTCCTTTGATAGCAGGTGCAACTGTCAGATGGCAGACTGCAGCCGCTGTCCCCAGAACAAAGGTATTTTTTAAAAGATTTTTTTTTTCTTTTTAATTTAAATATGAAAAATACAAAGGAGTGCTGCTGTTTAGAGGGAGGGGAACACACTCTGGGTAGGTAATAGTTGTTGTTCTTCTAGAAACGTCTTTAGTTTTGTGCTTTGTGAATTTGTGTGATTTCCACCCTACCCCCCAGCAATAAAATCAAATAAATGTTTTGTCTTTCAAAAAAAGAAAGGGGGGGGGGGGGGAAAGGGAGCAGTTATCTCTGTGTTGCATTTGTAAGAGAAGAGGCGATGTGTGGTTTGGATTTTGTATCTTTGGCAGCAGGGATATTCTGTTTTTCTTAGTCTCACCTCTGAAGGGCTGAGGTGTCCTCCACCATGGTTGTCTACCATAAGTAGAGGCATTGTGTCCAAGTACTTGTTAACTGCTGT
Source organism: Platalea leucorodia (assembly GCF_965183815.1). NCBI lineage: Eukaryota > Metazoa > Chordata > Aves > Pelecaniformes > Threskiornithidae > Platalea > Platalea leucorodia. Next base: position 27,538,570 of record NC_138825.1, on the reverse strand, counting down.
CATGAGTGGGGAAATGTAGGTGTGTCATGATAGAGCTTGTGGGTTCTCAGACTCTTCCATGCCGAGGGCCAAGTTTTGATGAGCGTGTCCTACTCAGAACTTCCCTTCTCCCCATCTTGGGAGCAGCTGTTCTAGGTTATTGCCTGTGTATTCCACAGCACTCACCCTGTGCTTAGTTGTGGCTTCATAACCATCTAGCTGTAAAATTTTATTGACTTCCTTGACTAAAAAGCTTCCTCTGCAACAAAGGGAACATGCCAAACTAATGTCTCTTCTTCTGTTCCATGCTAAAAAAATGAAAATAAAATCAGTGGCCAGAACAGAGAAACACTTCCTGAGAGAGCTGATGCGAAGAACAAGCTAATGTGTTCAATATGCTTGAAGGAATTTAAGAGTTTGCCTGCTCTAAATGGTCACATGAGGTCACACGGAGGAGTAAGAGCATCTCCTAACTTCAAACAGGTAGCAGTTTGTTTTACTTCAGTATTTGGTGCTCTCCTTTCTCTGCTGATGTTTGCTTGCTTTGCCATGCTTTGCTTTGCTGTCAAAACTTGTTCTTCTCGGCGCTGTTTTGTTATGTCATACCCTGTGTGAGTAGAAATGCACATAATTCTGCTAGTTTGTAGGCCAGAAGTCTTGCTTGAAAGTCAGAGGCAGTGGTGGAGGACAGAACAGCGTTTGTCCTTCTGTTTTTCTGCACATTACGAAAACGCCCTACAAAGTTGTGTCAGGAGCATGTAAATTTTTTTCCCCTCGTGTTTGTTTATTGTATTAGAAATATCAGGAACATCAAGTCTTCCTTATTTTCATTTGGACTACTTGGGTGACTAAGGGATGTTTATTGGAAGCCTTCCCAGGCTTTAATCGAAGGAGCAGGATTGTTGAATCTTTGACAGCTTTCTTCCCAAGTGTTTTAGTTCTATAGGTATCAACAAATACCAAACCGAAAATGTGGGTTTGAATTGTTCTGCATAAAAATAACTTGCCCCGTCAGTCAGTCTTTCTCCGTCCTGGTATTTTAGAAATTCTGTCCTAACGGGGAATACCACAGGAAGGCAAAGAGCTACCAGAGTTACACCATCTGTGTCTTTGTTTTTAGGTGGGTGATGGAGAATTCCGTCTTTATGGTGATAAAAAGAGCACACGTTTATCTCCCCTCCTGCAAGTTATCTTGTAAAGATGCTTAATGTGGTTATTTATCACCGAGGCTGAATCCTATGTAGGAGTCATAAGTAATCTGCCAGCTTCGTTCAAGGCAAATAAAGAGTCCAAGAAGCAACGCTGTTGTGTGTTTTGTAACCCTGGCCACTTCTTTTCAGCCACGGTGCATACGTTGCGTAGTGTATCGATCCAAAAGTAGCCCTCCCTCACTCGGGCTGAAAGCCTTTAATTGTCTGTACAGGATGAAGGAGAGAAACCACCACAGCAGCCGCTGCCTAAAGAGGTGGATAGCCTCGCGCCCATCGTCATGCCAGTGTCTGTCCCTGTAAAGCTTCTGTCACCTGAGCCCAGCACGCAGCCCTCTGCCAGCACTGCCACAGTCAAAGACAAGCCTGCCAACTCTGTGTCAGATGATGAGATGCCCGTTCTCGTGAAGATGACTTACTCTCCACCGTGCAGTCCAAAAGTGGCCAACCCCTGCTCATCCTCTGTGAGTGCTGTGTTTCTTGCCACTAACTGTGCTGTGCTTGTCAAATCCCTTTGCTTATAGTGCTGCTACTTTCTAAAATGTCCATATTTTAGAATATTTTCTGGAATCTTAATGATGCCTAATAAACAAAAAAGCATCATGGCATTTCTTCCTCAGTCATTTGAAAATACTAATTTTCCCTTTGCTGGGGAATCGAGACCTCAGTTGAAAATAAATCATTTGAAATTGGAATGTGAAATTCTTGTATCCCACTAGAACAAAGGGATTTAGTATCTTTTTACTGTTTTTGTTTTTTCCTTTTCAGGCTGCTTTGTTTCTATGTTATTGCTTAAATTCAGCAGTTTTATTTCTTCCTGTTTTTTAAAGTCAGATATATGTGCTTCTCATTTCAGCCAAAGATAGGAGGGCACTGTGCAGTACTTACAGTGTGTGCTCTAAGCCAGTATGAAGCTTGCCGACTCGAGTTTTGCAATGAAGTCATTTTTCCCTTTCTCTCAGCATGCATCAGATCTAAGGGTTAATCACTGGGAATTCTGATATAGGGAAAAATAGCTATGCTTAGTGCTTTCATTTCGCTCATAAAACTGAAATTGTCAGGCAGCACAAGGAATTGATGAGTACTTGAATGAGATGTGAGAATTCTCTTTATTGTTTTCCTGAAAGAGTCCTGGAGCAAGCAGTGCTTATTCCGTGTTTCAGTGTAGGAATAGATTTTGCTCGTTCCTTCAAATCCGTGCTTGCAGACTGCGCCATGATAAGAGATTACTGGGGAGTATAAGTACTGTATGGTGTTATCTGTGTAATGCAGAGAAATACCCTTGTGATTTTTTTTTTTTTTTTACCTTCTCCTCATGAGGCTGATGGCCAAAGGAGAGGACAGCATATACCATCGTGGGTGATTCCTTATAATATTTGTGTATTTATCACCCCTTTCCTGACCCTTCAACTCAGACATAGGCACTAATTTTAAATATATATAAAATCTTTTACCTTCTTCCTTTCAGACAGAGGTTTTACACATAAACTTCCACTTTACTCTGGAAGCCAGTATCTGACAATACTTAGCTTGTAACTCAGCGGTACGTTTTTTCTTTTCTATTTCTAGTTTCTGGAGAGAAAAGGGACAGTCTTTTCTGAATCCTTGAGCTCTGAGTGGGAGATCTTCTCTAGAGACATCAGAGTAGGTGGCTTGGGCTTGTGTGTTTCTGCAACGTATGTAAAGTGACTGTGATTAAATCTGCCAGTGTTTGGCTAAATGCGCATTCATTCACTCAAAATTAGGCTTGCAGTCTTTGTTATTGCCCAAGCAAACTAAACTCGATCAGTTTCCTCTCTGGATCCTATCTTTTATATAAGCAGTAGCATTGGAAACATTCAAACATCAAAAGATCTACAGTTCCCTCTTCTTCTGTAAAGAGATTGTGCCATTGGAGACTCTTTTTTTTTAATAGCAAAGAACTGGAGCTGGGTTGCATTTATTTATACTGTGCTTTGAGCTGTCCAGAAAAGCTCCCACAAAGCTCATGGAATCAGTGAAATCGAACAGCAGAAGGAAACTCAATATTCAGCAAGGCTCCAGGACAGTGAGCTGAAGCTAGCAGTCGAGGGAGGTTTATCAGGATCTACCCAGAGTGGCTCTATCAAGGTGCAGCAGCAGGGCCCACAAGGATGCATTCAGTCTTGGATAATGGGAATCAGTTCCTGGAGCTTCAGAATAGTATTGAGGTGGTTCTGCATTGAGAGCCCATGGGCATTGCAATCTCCTTTAATACTCCCTGTGATTTTTATTTTTTTTTTTTAAAGTAGTGTTGGCATACCCACACTGAGGCTAAGGTATACTGTAGGTGAAGCAGCATAGGAGATGGAGGTGTATAGGACTTCTAAGTTGTTGTCTTGGTTAGTTTGCTAGTGAGAAAGGAGCACCAGCTCTGTCACATTTAAAGAGCAGAACAAAACGAGCCCTTAATCAAAGACTTGGATCTGGCCTTCAGGGTTTTGGGTTTTTTTTTTTTTAGGTTTTTGTTTGTTTGTTTTTTTCCTTGAGTTTAGGGTTTTTTTCCCCTTTCTCCTTTTTGAACATTAAATGTTCACCATTGTAATGGACTGTGTCTGTGGTTACAGGTAACCCTCACCCTTTCACTGTTCTGAATGTCCGTTCTGAACAAAATTCTCTGTAAAGCTGCATGTTTTCCTGCAAAAGGAAGACTTTTCCAAAACTTAATTTTTTTTGAGAGAGAGAAAAAATCTCAACAGCTGTTGGAGAGGATACAGCCATGATCTAACAGAGAGGACAGGACCTCTGTAATCAAAAACATTTCCACAAGCTGGAACGTATTAACATAAGGGATAAAGGGTGACAGTGCTAATGCTCTTTTAACATGATTTTTATTGGGTGAATGTGATTCTCAAGAACCACCCATGGTGTAAAGATGTATGTTGTCTAAACATACATTGTAGTAATTTACTTTATGTAGTAGTAGCATTTAGCAGATGATGCAGACATTCTGGAGTAACGCTATCTGTCAAAAATTTTCTTCCGCTTTCCAAGTTTATCCTAAAGAAGATCTACAATCTGAACACCTGAAAGCAGAATATTTAATACTGTGTTCATCTACTAGCTTCTCTGTGTTCTTAAAGCACAGCCTGAGAACCCGTTTCTTCCCACCTCACCCCCGCTCCCCAGAAATCCAGATTCCAGGTTTGCATAAATTCTGTGCCTTCTGCTTCTGTGGACTCAGGGATTTATTATTAAATGATTTTTAACATTCAAATTCCAGAATTCTAGGCATGTTACAGTGTGTGAATTTCCCAGATGGTCATCTACTACCCTTTTTCCTCCAAGGAAAGAGGAGAGAGTTAAGTTCAAGATTTGTTGCAGCTGGGCTGTACTCAAGCTGATGGGAATGCAGTGATAAGAGGCAAAGAATTTGAATTTATTACATTTTTCTTCCTTTCCTGCTGCTGAGTACTGCAGTAATTTCACTGAGCTCATGTGTCCTTCCTAGTCAAACAAAATAAATGCATTGGAAAACATCTCCTATAAAGTATCTAATAAACTGTGACTGCGTAATGAAGTAATTCCCTGTGTGTGTTCAGTGCAAATAGAAGTGCCCAGGGTGTTCGGGTGGAGCTGAAGAAGGGTGTGGGAGACTCATGGCCTGGGAGGGCTGTTCCCTGCTCCTTCAGAAGCTGGCAGCAGCCTCTCCATGTCTGTGCCTGTGGCTCAGCCCTACCTTGACCCAGAGGGCTTGCTGAGGGAGGTGAGGGCAATTTGTCCTGATTTTTCTCACTCCCCTGAGGTTTCTGTGTAGCACCAGGTACTGTACTGACCAGGCTTATTACGGTGGTACCTGAATCACTGCCTGGTGGTAACAGCTTTTCTGTGGCTGTTGCCCTAAGCTGTAGGGGATTGTGTGCAAACCGCATTTAAGCATGCCTAAAGACTAAAGTTCTGCGTGTTTTCATTCAGGAAATTAGCAAAAAATCTCATCAAAGTGCTGTAAAATTGGAAGAAAACTTCAAACCATTGCAGGACAAGAAGAAGTATCGGCACAGACCCGAACCTCTCTTCATACCTCCTCCTTCCTTCAACTTCAGCATGTCCCACTCCGGTGCCACCCTGTACCAGAGCCAGCTTCGCTCTCCCCGTGTCCTCGGAGATCACCTGCTAGACCGGACGCATGAGCTCCCCCCCTACACTCCGCCACCGATGCTTAGTCCAGTTCGGCAAGGGTCTGGTCTCTTCAGCAGTGTTATCACGTCATCTCATAGCACCTCGCATACTCAGCTGCCACTTACTCCGCTGACACCTACTCCACGGGTGCTCCTGTGTCGGTCTAGTAAGTGTTACATTTACAGAGTGGCAGTATGTAGTAAATACCACTGCCCTCTCTTCTGGTGTTACCACATTGACGATTTTTACACGTGCATGGCTGGTTCTGCTACTTCACAGGAAAAGTCCATCCTTATCAGGCTTTTTGCCTTGGATTTTGTAGAGGGGGTGTTAAAGCATGAAGTGAGTAGAGGAGCCTACCCAGTGAGTAAGGCTGTGATCTTTCAGTGTGGTCCGCCTCAAGAAAGGGCCACCGTGCCTCTCGTTACACCTGGGCCTTCTGAAGTGGAGGGAAAAGACCTGGTTTGAGACGTGGGGTTCCTTTTAAGTATTTGTTGTTCAGTGCTTCACAAGAAAAAGTGTCTGATCATACATGATCGGGGCAGTAGAAACCTCTGTGAGTTAGGACATTTCTGTTACCTATAACAATTTAGACTGTCTCTATCTAAATATTGATAAAGTGTAATTTTTACTTAACAGACTGGAGTAACATTGATGTTAATAGGGAGGTGGCAATGCAGCCTGGGAGGTGGAGCGTCAGCAGTGATACAGTTGTTACCAAAATACCCTTTTAAACTCAAACTCCTATCTCTGTTTCAGATAGTATTGATGGAAGTGTCATTCCGGTGACGCCTGGGCCTGGAGAACAGACTGTTGAACCGTAAGAAAAACAATATTGGTTTTGTCACTGCTTTTGTAGACTGGCTTCAGCCGGTGTGGCCTGAAGTCTTTTGAACTGGGCAGGTAGCGTTCAACTACCTGAAATTATGTTGGGCTGGATGCGTTTAAGGTTGCTCTGGATGGTGGCTGAGGACATTGGGAGCAAAGTGGCTGTGGGAGATGTAGATGATGTGGCTCAAAAATGCTAGGGGAGGCTTGGTGGGAGCCACTGAAGGTGAAAAAAGGGTTAGTGATGGCTGGGAGGAGGGCCGTGGGGAGAACATACGCTGATCCAGTACTCTGGCTTTTATATATATTAACTGTGAAGCTTTGGAGAGGTGTTACCTGGTAGGTTCCGCGGGGCAGACTGCAGATAGGATTGTCCCACAGCAGTAACGTCTCTTTCTGCTCTCTGCTGAAGAGTGCCCTTCTCTATGGAACAGAAAGTTATTGTTTCCAGCGTCTAGCCTCTTTGCTAGTCAGCACGTGTATAGGCTAGCTTGGGTTGTCCGTAAGGTGTGATGTCTCAGTATAGTTTGAATCGTGTATTGAAATTTTGGGTCCCCCCAAGAGATAGATCAGCTCTCTCTAATATTCAAAGTCCTTATCCTACTGAGAGTAAAGCATTGCGTAAAGCAATCTGACACAATTTCCTGCCACTCCAGTGTAATACAAGTTTTGTTAGAAACAAAATGAACACTAATGTGACTTCCGTTTTTTTTCTGCACGTTGTGTAGTTGCATACTTATTTCTTTATTTGCCTTTATAGACGTATCAATATCGGGTCCAGGTTCCAGGCTGATATTCCTGAGCTGCAGGACAGATTGCTAATGGAGAAAGATGTGCACAAGGCTACTTTGGTTTGGAAACCATGGCCAGAACTAGAAAACAAAGTCTTCCAACAAAGAGGTACGATGATTTGCCATTTTAGAAATCCATACGTCACTCTGTGCCTATTGAAGAAATTCACATTGATTTCTCATGTGTATACTGTACAAAATGTTCAAGAGAGTATTAATGACTGAGAATGCAGAGCAAGAGACCAGAAGTGCATGTTACAGATTCAGAGTAACAACATTATATAGCGGTACTTCAAGTGAAGTCTGGATGAACTGTTTCCTGGTAGCCAAGGGGGAAAGATCTTTGCTGGGAAGTGTTTTTTTGGGTGCTGCACTGCCTGGTAAGGGCAGAGATCACAGATGAGAGGCAGCTGATGGCTCCTGGGCCTGTCCTGTGACCATAACTGAGAGGAAATGTGATGGGCTCAGTGGCTTCTACCACTCCTGAGCAGCGTTTGTTCCTGCTTCCGGCACAATTAATTTCTGTTTCTCTACCCTGGCTGGAGCCTTCTTGGCGCAGCAACATCACTGGCCTGTGCAAGCCACTGCCTCACAGCCAAATCTCTGGCTGTGCAGTAGCCTGTCCCGCCCCAAGGGTGCATCCTGCAGATCCTGTCACATCCCCTCCTCAGTGAGTGATCCTAAAACCAGGAGATGAGGTGCTGGGGGGAGAGAGTATGAAAGCTGTTGCCCTGAGCTGCATTGTCTTTGAGTGGCATTAGAGAATCCTTGGCTCTGGATGTTTGACTGACAGGCTACTGTATTAGCAGTAAAATGTTGACTTGTTTCTGACAGTGGAAGACCTTTTAAATATGAGCTGTTCCAGTGTGTTACCTGGTGGAGGAACTAACTCAGAATACGCTTTGCACTCTCTCTTTGAGGCGAAAGGAGATATTATGGTAAGATAAGAAGCTGAAAGGGGAGATATGATCCTCTTCTGCAGATGAATTAGCATGCTTTATTAAATGGATTTAGATACGGTTATATAAAAAAGACATTTCTGATTGATTAGCAGTGATGCTTTAAACATCCTGTAACATTTTTGGGGAATGACTTTTCCCTTTCATTCTTTAATAAATTTAAATTTCAAAGCAGTGCCTCTCTGAAGGCTTACTGTATATTTCATATAGATAAGATTACTTAGTTTATAGCCTTGGGGCTTTGAATGTCTCCCAGTGCTTGCTCCAGCCCTGATATTTCACAAGCTTTACATTTGGTCATAGAGAGCTTAGTCCTCTTCTAGCCCTTATAAAAACCCTTTTTTGTAGCAGCAATCACATCTACTTATTTGTTCAGAACTGTGAGGTAATTGCACACGGTTCTCATATAAATAATGCATTTCAAATATTTGCATTAGTTTAGTGATGGGAATGTTATTAACTAGGGCAAAACATCCATTTTGCCCAGTGTTAGGGAAAGACAAGGCCCTGCACCAGTTCCTGGAAAGCCAATTTAAAACAAAATGCAACGGAAGACAGGGCTGGAATGAATTTCACAGGGTTGTCTAATACACTGTTCTTTAGCTCGCGTCCCAGTTTCCTTAGGCTCTGTTAGCTGTATCTGGGGGGTCTGAGACAGGTGACTGAACTTACTGTCAGGATGTGAAATTTGCTATACAGGGGAGTCTGCATTGTCACGGGAAAAATTTTAGGGATCCACAAATCATCTGTCTCTCTGATCCAAAGGAGGATTAACTATACTTGCTGTCATTCCTGACAGATGTTGGCCTAAACAGATATTCTAAAATATTTCACGCTATAAATATTAATGCTATCAAACCAACCATTAAATATTAGTATTAATTAACACTATCAAATCAAACAGTATAAACATATTTGTATGTGGCAAGCAGACGGGAGGGAATAGCTGGAAGGTGCTAAGTAATAGCTACATTTGGGCTAATTAAGGCAGGACAGGTGTGCATTAGGTGCTCTTCTGTGAGGTACAGTGTTAATGGGCCTTGGAGTAATTTGGTGTGATTTTGTATGACAGAAAAGAAAAAAGAGAGCAAATTAATTCATATCCGTGTACCAAATAGTCTTCTAAATGCAGTTGTACGCAGCAGCTGACTGCGTTTGCTAATTCTGTTTTCCCCTGCTTTTTCATTTAGGTTGCTCTCGAGAAGCTGCTGTTGAGAAAGCCAGTGAGATTGAAGTGTCATCCTTTGGCCAATTACCACTACGCCGGTAGGTCTCCTTGCGATCTCTGTGTCCGCTGGTTTGTGGAGTCCAAGGCTGGCATCCCAGGCTGGAGCATGGGATCACGCTGCATTCTCTGCCGTCTGCTGCAGGGACGGCAGCCTCTAATAGAGCGGTGATGTGGACAGTGCCGGGTCGTACTTCCAGAGCCTTCTGTTACAAGTTTGGCAGTTTTTCACCTGACTGACGATGTACAGAAACTTTGCATCCCCATTGCTGTGTAGGGTTCTACAGATTTAAAACTGCCTTGAGTAATTTTTTTTCCGTCTTTTAAATTAAACTTTAATTTGTTGATCTCCTTTTAAAATTGCTGCTATTCGTAGATTCTAATTTGCTAGCAGTAAGGTCTTCATTTTCTGGTATGTAAATGTCTGCCATTGTGCCTTCCTTTTCTGAGGTGATGGTGCATGATAAATGAATACGATAATCATGGGCATCCTTCCAAAGAGGCAGTGCTGTAACTCTCGCTGGTGTCTTAGTACTGAATATCAAGCCTCTCTTTGCATGGATCTAGCTGAAAAAAACCAGGTCTGGGGTGGTGACTTCTTTAACAAACACAGCAAGAACTGCATTTTGGTGATGAAGCAGAAGTGCCCTGTGAAATGCACAAGGTGGTGTTAAGCCATTGGACTTAAGTCATGTCACCTAAGCATAGGTGGCAAATGTCTCTCCTCTGCAGCCCTCCATGTTATTACTTCATAGTGGCTAACAACTGCTTGAGCACACAGAATAGGGTTTTACATAAGAGATTTAAGAGTTTATCTCCAGTTTAGGCTCAATAGGAAAGAAGCCAAGAATCTTCTGGTGGTCAGTCAATCACAATGTCCAGGGTCATATACTCATTTCCAGTTACAGCCGTTGTGCCACAGAAGGATAGAAGCAAGCTACTTCCTGGCTGTAGCAGCTCACTGGAAAGATTCCCAAGTAACAAGGACTCTTTTGTAAAGCAACTCCTTAACCCCTTGGCCTGAGAACAAGAACAGAAACATGTTTGATGGCAGCTGATAATGAGAGTGAATAAATGTGAAGATCAGGTTTTCAGTCTTGGCTGGGAGAGATGCCTGGTGCCTTTGGTAACAGCTCTGTTGCAGTCCAAAGGGTGGAAAGGGGGTGGATGGAGAAGGAGGACGTCAGCCAGGAACTTTGACCAGAGTCTTTTGTCTGAAGAGATGACACCAAATCATACGTGTGAGACAGTCCAGGGCATGAGAGCAGGAGGATGAGGAGATACCCCAGCAGCCTCATCCTCAGTGAGCGATCTAATTAGCAGAGCAGATAAGAAATTTCTGCCTGTGTGGTAGAGGAGGTGGAGCAGTCTTCACTGAAGCAACTTCACACTAGTTTCGGAAAGCATTTTATTGTGATGCAGGGAGGAACCAGGAGAGACTGTTTTGTTTAATCTTTCACGTGAGATGACACTGATCCTTGTTAACTAGCACTGAGACCTGTGGACATCAGCGTATCCCCATTTCTTAAGCAGGAAAGGAAGTTTGATTCTGCTTAACGCAACATGAAACAAAATCTCACCAGTCTGGATTTAAGTACCATAAAATAACAAGACAAAGCATTACTTACTAATGCTCTCGAATGCAACGCGTGATTGCAACTTATATTGATAGCCACGTTCTAGCACCGTGCAGCAGCTCTTGAATAATAGTTTACTTGTGGTTGATAATAAGGCATATGGGAATTTCTCACAATCTAGTGCATGAATAGCTTAATATAACTTCAAGTGGCATTTGTTTGGGTTAACTCTTTGGGCTTTCTGCTCCGTACTCAGAAATCACAGCGCTCAGGCACCACCACATTTAAGGGCAGAACAGACCAAAACAGAGCATGGCACTGACTCGTGAGAATTAACTGATACCACAAACAATAAATATCAAAACTCATCCTTAGTATTGCCCTCGAATGAGGGTACAAGCAAATAGCTCACCTCTGAAACCTGTTGGCTCAAGAGGGAGGGAAGTTGTAAAACTTGAGGCTTTTCTGTTGTGTGCCAGAAGAGCTGGGCATGCTGACCCGGGGCTGCTTGGAAGAACACCCTAATCTCTCTGTCCGGATGCTTTGCCATCTGTCAGGATGGTGTTTTAGGGAAGAGGGAGGGAACATGTATCTAATACAAGAGGAGCGCTGTCGCAGACACTTGAATTGTTTTCATTCGAACAGCGGAATTTCTCAGGTCTGAAGTTCTCCTGCAGTGAGAATGCAGAGATGGTCTCTGTAGTAATGTGCTTCAGACAGCCTGAAAACTTCTTGTAACGTACTCTGATAGGGTATGGGTCGGACCCAGCATATGCTGCAGGTAATGGATTTGAGCCACCTCTCAGGGGGGCTCCCTGGGTGTAGGTGTAGCCCCCTTGAAACCCACATTGGGCCCAAAGTCCCCAAATTTGTAGATTATATTTATTGTCAGTTAATCAGTGCAAAAACAATATGGCAGATAAAACAAAATGTAGACTAAATGTTTAAACATAAAGATCAGCTTTAAAATTCGATCTGTATTCCAAAGTCCAAAATTCTTTCTTGCTGCATTGCAGATATCTCTCTATACACGTTCTCTATATCTCCCTCAAGCTAACAAGAGCAAAAGCGGTTTCCCAGCAACCAGAGTTAAAAACAGCTTTTCTTCTGTTTCTTTTCCTACACAGGATTTATTCTATTAATTAGGTTACTTCCAATTAACCTGCATAATCTTATAAGGGTCTCTGCTAATACCACAGCTATCGGGGAAACTCTGTAAGGCCTGAATCCTCCATAGGTGTGCAATAAAATTAGTTCATGGGAGTGATTCCCACCCACCCCCCCCCAAGGGTGGGGTAGAGGTAGGAGAGCATGACTAGAGAGGTTTGCTGAAAACTAAAATCTCTCCTTTGGTGGTGCCATGATTTTTAAAGTTATACTTCGGCTTAGTAGAGCAGGCTCCTGGACTGAATCAGGGCATTTACCCCTGCCCAAAGGGAGGGTAAATGCAAATGACTGGCACGTTGTGTAAGAAGGGAATGGTGCTGGTTCAGGGTGGGAAAGGTGGCAAGGCAGTGTGTCAGCAAAAAGATCTTTGGGTGATAACGGAATAAATAAAACTCGTGGCTTGAAGCCAGTGCCTTTCTCTGACGCTTAAGAGAGCTTTGGTGTAAATCTCTGTGGAAATAACTAATGCATGCTTATATCCAGTACTGGAAAAGCCTGCAGAAAACAGGTTGCAGAAAAGTTCATTTTGTAGTTTTCAGCATATGACGGAGCGGGTGAGATACCTGCTCTAAGCTTGTGAGCCTGGGAGTTGAAATTGAAAAGCAAAACATTTGCAGTTAATTAAAAAATCTATATATATATTTTTATAGCCATAAGTAACCTGTAGAGTTCAATATCATGCATGGTGCCAAACACAAGTTAATTGAATTCAGTGCAGAGGCAAGCATTTCTATGGAGAATGGTAACATTGACAGGAATATTAGGGATTTCTTTTGATAAAAGTTTCAGATGTTTCAGACACTCAGACTGAAGTAGAATCTTTATAGCGTAAGTCATTTCAAAGGCATCCGCTTTATGGCTTCTTGCATATCCTTCCTTTGGTGTATGTAATGCTACCCACTCTCACAAACAGGACACTGCTTTGATGCAGTAGAGCAATCCCGTGTTCCTTCTGTTTGACTCATACTGAGGAAGCACAAATTCATTTCAATTTAAATGTTGATTTCACATTTTCGTGGGCAGTTAGACTGGTGAAGCAAACACAGAATAACAGTACTTGAAAGTTTTATGTACAGCTTCCATTAAATGATCAGAAAGCACTTTGCGTGTATTGCACATGGCTACAATCTCTATCTACTTGTGAACTCTGTCACAGAGCATTTGAGTGTCTCACCTCAAGCCATGCAAGTGAAGAGCTGCAAAAGGACCTTGTAAGAGTTACTGTCTGGAGAACAAAATGATAGATGAACTTCTGTGTAGCTGAATGTAAAGTGGCATATAGGGGAATAAGCAATACAAGCTTTACATATAAAATTGAGCTCTGTGGTGATACTTCTCAATTAGAGTGAGACCTTGGGATTATAATGCTAGTTCTATGAAAGCATCAGCTCTGTATTTTACAGCAGCTAAAAAAGCCCCAAGTCAAACTTCAAGAGCATAGATAACATGGCGATGTCACTGTGCAAGTCTGTAGACTGCTTATATGTTGACTATTATATGCTTTTCTGGTCCCTTCATCTCTAAAGGAATGTTTTAGTACTGAAAAAGGTTCAGAGAGGGACAGCAGTAATGACCAAAGGTGTGGGAGTGACAGAAAGGACATGCAGTCCTGAACAGCGTGGAGATAATGGTCAAGATTTAAGAGCGAAGGGTCATCCAGCGAAGCTTCTGGGGGCCAGGAAGCAAAGAAAAGGAGGTGGTTCTTCATGCGGAGGGTCTACTGATCTGTGAAACTCCTTGGCAAAGGATGTTTTGGGTGCAAGAAGTTTAATTGGTTGAAAGGAAGAGTGGGTCAGCACTTACAAGGATGGTTACTAAATAAGCAAATTGCAACAGACTCAGGAAATCCCCTGTGCCGAAAGCGGTCAGAGGTTAAGAAAAATTAGGGAGAGGCATTGTATTTGCTTGCCGTGATCTTACTGTTTCCTAGGCAACTGCTTGTGACCGCTGCTGGAAACCGAATCCGGGTTAGGTGGACTCGAGGTCTGAGTCAATACAGCCATACTTGTATTTGGGTAGCAGCAATCGCTAGCGTGCGCTTGAGGTTTCCCAGTTTTTGTTTCAGCTACTACATCAATATAAAGGCAGCGGGTTTTTGTCATTTATAATGAATTCACTCTTTTTTTTTTTTAAGGCTCTGACAAATGGACGCATCAAGAAAGGAGGCTGTTCAAAGAGGCATTGTCCACCTACAGCAAAGATTTCATATTTGTACAGAAAATGGTAAGGTTATTTCTGTTCTGTCAATTGTTTTTTCCATTTGCTGCATTCTGTTCCCCTTCGTTTTCCCTCCAGTGCCAGACAAGCTTATTGCAGGCATAGAGCCAGCAGTGGTTACAAGAACGCCGTTGGGAGTGGTATATTCCATTTGGTGTACCTATGCATGCAACTGCAGCACCAGTAAAAAACAGCTAAAAATAAATGAATAAAATCTGTTCCTTTTGTTGTTATATGTAGAAGTTTCCACACCTGGAATCCAAGTCACGGCATTCCATGTGTGGGACAGGTATGGTGCTCTGCTGTCATCTTGGTGTTTTCTGGCAGTTCGTTAAAAGGTACCTGAGTCACTGGCATGGAGCCGTGCCCCAGAAAGGGCTGAAAAACCCTGTTAATAAAGAGAGAACGTGTTTGGACATGTTTGGGCTTAATTTTCATGTTCTGCCACAAAGCAGAAAAGACAAGGTGTATGTACACATCTCAGGGCAGAATACCTTATTTGTTAGCTCAAATGTTGAAAAAACATTTGGGTTTATGGGAACCAAGTCTTAATTGCTAGATCTCTCAGGAGTGTTGTACACTTCAGCTACAAAAGCATATTCTTGGTCATTTTCTGACTAGAGTCTAGGGAATCCCAGAGAAATGTACTGAAGCTGAAATAATCAACACAAATTTAACTGAAAAATAATAACTAAAAAAAAAGTTATTCTATAAGAGTATTCCTGTTGTAGTCAAACTGTCTTTTTTTTCTCCATTTGAATGTTTGAGAAATAAAGCCTGCCTCTTGGAATATATTAAAATCGTGTTTAATGAAAGCAAAAAATTGAGATTGGACTATTTCTGCACTTACTTAACTACAGGTTAAGTCTAAGACGGTTGCACAATGTGTGGAATACTACTATACCTGGAAGAAAATCCTGCGTTTGGGACGGAAACATAGAACACGTTTAGAGAAAAAAAGAGAGGAATGCCTGGTAAGCCTGTAAAAGAATATGAGAAAGTTTTTAACGCTTGATAATTTTTGTTTGTCCTGTTTTGAGGAGGAGGTTGATCTAGATGACATAGGTCTCTTCCAACTGAAATTATTCCATAATTCTAAGTTATGTTCTGTATGAGCGTTCTGTGACCTCAGCTACAGCAAGATTTTGTGTTCCTGGACTGTAATGGGATAAAAGTGTTTTGACTAGTGCATTATCTAACTCTAGTCCAGCAATTACGGCTTTTGCTGCTGATGAAGCAGGTAAACCTCTGTAAATTATTCCTGTGCCTGTGCATACTCCTAAAGGCTGCTCTAATATTCTAGTACGAATACTGCTTACGCAGGCTGGCAATGCAATTCTTTGTGTGCGAGGTCTGTATTACCAGTAGTCTGAGTAGTCTTAAGAGATGTGTGGGGTTTTGGTTTTTTTGGGGTTTTGTTTTTGGGTTTTTTTGGGGTTTTTTTTTGTTTTTTTTTTTTTTTAAATAAGTCCTTTAACTTGACTATGAATACAGTGTACATTGCCATTCTAACAGCTAGGGGAGAGTATTGCACCTTGGCATCGGTAGATTCTTGGAGCCACAGCTGTGTAATGCGGATGGAGGGTGTTTTGAGCACTGCAGTGAAGCTTCACGAGCTGTAGCTTGGCCGTTAAGGGGTGGTAGTTCCAGCAAGACCAGAAGTTCATTCAGGATGGGAAAAAATACTGAAACCTGGAAGCAGACTTGACTAAGCAGCATCTGCTGTTCCAGTACTGTCTATGTCCTGCTATCCAGTACTGTCTGTCTTTGACCGTATTTCTAGTATTTCTTAAATGCACTGTCTATTTCAGACAAGTGGAGAAGAGGAAGTGTTAGAGGAAGATGAGGACATTGAAGAAGACAGAAAGGAAGAAAGGGAAATGCAGAAATCTCCTGACCCACCAGCTATCCCGCTTGTTGGACCTATAGATCTGCCTGCCCTTCAGAGTCTTTCACTTTCTTCATCCTCCTTCATCTGTGAAATGCCAAACTGTGGCGCTGTACGTGTGTTTGGTATCTTTAATAGCAGGGAGGGTTGTATGCTAGTGAATTGTGATTTTTGGAAATCGGGGTTTTAGGCTATTCCTGGCCAGTGATCTCTCCTGAATATCTCTGGACAAACCATTTTGCCTGCTTTTAATTCCCACCTCACAAAATATAGGCAATATGCTGATCTGTACATAAAATTAAATCCTGAGATGTTGTATCAATACTATACGGTAACAGCTCTGACTACCTTTTCGTTATACAGCTCTAACAATAGGATAGCTCACTGGTTTGTTTTATTATGACTAAGTTTCTTTAACTCTAGTGGGATATAGCTGAGAGCAAGCAGCATTTGACCAAGTAGACTGAGTGTATTAGACATGTACAGTTGTTCTATTGTAATACGCATTCAGCATACTTCTGTCTGCAGTTCCTGTTCCAATGCAGTATTTTTCGTTTTTTTTCTTGTTTGTTTTTTTTTTTTCTTTTTCTTCCCTCTACCCTACTCCCCATCAGGTGTTCAGTTCCCGACAAGCGCTAAACGGCCATGCTCGCATTCATGGAGGTACGAATCAGGTGACAAAAACACGATGCACCATTCCAGGCACTAAGCAGAAATCTGGTACGCAGAGCGGATACTGCTCCATCAAGAGTTCACCTGCCCACAGCACCACAAGCGGTGAGACCGACCCAACAACAATTTTTCCTTGCAAGGAGTGTGGCAAGTAAGTGAACATGACTGTCTGCAGTATCGCATCACATTTGCCTATTTGTATTCTAGATGAATAGTGTTGTGACAAACTCTTTATTTTGCTCCGATGGTCTCAAAAGAACAGTTCCCCCTTAGATGACATGTCCTCTTACCAGAACCTTCAGGGGTTGGTTTGCACGACGTTTCGGATGCTTCCTCTGCGGTATTTACTCCAATTTTCCTGAATCCGTTTACCTGCTAGAATTTCTACATCTGGCAGCCCAGCTTCCTGCTTCGTCACAGACTTGCATGTGACAGTGGGCAGCTTTCTCTGTGTTTCTGTGCTTGAGTTCGTACATCCTAATGTGGGATTCCTTCAGTTTTTCCCTGTTGTGCAAGATCGTTGTGAAACTAAGTACAGGAAGAATTAGGATGTGCATAGATACTGAAGCAACTGTGGGAGCTACAAAATACCTCCGGCAGAGTCGGAGTGGGCCATTTTGATACTGTCAGGATGTATAAATCTGGTAGTCTGTCCCTGAAATTCTCACCATGGCATTGCAGACTTCGCCGACTTCTATTTCAGGACAAGGAAGCAAATGTACTGATAGGTTGTTGAGTCTTTTTTGGCTCGCTTCATCGAAAGCAATAATGCGTTTTTATCTGATTTTTTTTTTTTTTTCCCCCTTTAAAATTTAGGGTCTTTTTCAAAATCAAAAGCCGCAATGCTCATATGAAGACTCACAGACAACAAGAAGAACAGCAAAGGCAGAAGGCTCAGAAAGCTGCTGTGGCAGCAGAAATGGCAGCCGCTATTGCGAGAACTACTGGGCCAGTTGGGCATAGTTTGATCCCTCTGGATCACATGAGTTTGGTTAAACACGTTGAAAATGTTGGTGACATTGACGATGATGTTGTTCAGGAGCTGGGTGATGTCATGGAAGAGAATGAAGTCATGGATGCTGACCTTTTATTGGATGATGAAGATGCAGATCTACTGCAGGATGATGCTGAGTTGTAAATAAAGCTGTTTGATGGACAGCTGCTGAGCACACCCTGAATGGATCAATCAGGAAACCTGGACTGCTCGTTTTTTCCCCACTGACTGTAAACTACCTGTTGAAAATGATAATTCTTTTATCCAGGTCTAGAAAAAAAAAGAAATCTGCTTTTTTCCCTTTTTTTAATTAATTTGTGTTTTTGGGGGGAAAAAATAAATAATTGGTACAAATATTCTTATAAGGTGTTTTTATCTGAGCTCATTTTGCTGATAACTTCCAAGGCCACTAATTACAGAAGTTCATGGTTCTGCTCTCACTTCTCTCCAGACGATCCCGGTAGGATCTTTAGTCTTTAACTCTTCCAAGTTTCATTTTAGCCCAATTACAAGAACGATCTTCACAAACTTCTGATGGAACTTTTTTTTTTTTTTTTTGCCTGTACTGGATCACTTCCAGCATCTTCTAGAGACTAAATGTCATCTCTGTTAAGGAGATGATTACATTCTTTGTCTTCGTGCTGTCATTTTAAGGGAGGTGGAGGGGAAAAAAAAAAAAATCTGATTTAACTGTGAAATAATTACAGGAGTGACTGTGTCATCTGTAGTATCGCAGTACTTTCTCAGTTCTGTCTTGCCTTAATGCATACGTGTTAGGCAGTTTGTAAAAGCATTGGTTACACTGTACATTTTAGAGCTTCCATTTTAGCAAGGTTTTGATCTGCTGATTTTAAAATTACCTAATTCAAGGGTTGAAGAAAGAAGGTGATTGTACTGTGGTTCGCATCATCTGATGGGAACACTGAATCAGGAACACCGCCTTGGTAATCAGATTGCACTGGAAATATATTTTGCTGTGACAATAAATCACACTGTTGAATAGCCATCTCTGGTTTTAGGAGAGCGGATGCTCAAGCAATGCAGGAGCTTGCTCTCTCACCAGGCAAATACAGGGAGACGTTCTTGCCCGTGGAAGAGAGATTGATGGAGTATATGCCTTCAGCACGTTAGTTATTCCTCGTAGGCGTGAAATGTTATTCTTGTTTCAGTCCTCCTCATTACATCAAATTCAAATGTTGTTTATTTAGTAAAACGCACTCCAAAGGTGAGTTGACACTGCTGTTTAATTACCATTTCTCCTCCCTTAGGTTCAGATCTACATGCTGGATGTCTTAACACCATTTATATACATCTAGATTTGGTTCTCGAAGTAAACAGGATCTCAAAAGAATTGTACCTTGCAGAATTAAAGAATTAAGGAAGAATCAGAGTTAGGTTGAGTGGACCTTTAATTGTAGAATACAAATACCGATTTTAGAGCTTTCACAGGTAGCAGCACTGATTTTTCTTGTGAATTTTGCACAGTAGAAGAATATTGCTAACTCTATAAAATATTTTATAAGACTGATTTCAGATCTTCCAGATTTCAGGGTTGTTTGGGTTTTTTTTATGGGTTGCATTTTGGTTTTTGGGGGTTTTTTGCCGCATTCCTAACATCTTAAGCAGAATCTGAGAGATGGTGGATCTTATTTTCTACTGTCTTTCTTCCTTGTATAACTATGCAAAATGAGGGTAAACCATGGCACTTTTGTATAGGAGTACCGGACCACACAAGTTCAAAACCAGTGGGACTCATTGGCAGAGAGGTGCCTTCTCTGTCAAAGCCAAATGCGTGAAGCCAAATGACCTGAAGTTTCTACTTAGGGTCGAATGTTCTGATACTAAAGAACAACCCTTCAGGAGAATGGAAATCACTTCTCAGTTTCAGGTTAGTGAAGTTCCTGCGTACGTGGTTTGTTTCAGTGTTTTTTGGGGTTGTTCCAGGGTTTTTTGGTTGTTTTTTTTTTTTTTTTTTTTAGTTGGTTTTGACCAGCGGGTGGAATTTCACTCCCTCTGCTGCATAAGGGATGATGTTCTCAATTACTTTACCTGGGAGTTTCAGGAAATCAGGCAGCAGCCGCCTTTTCTTTCCCGAACTGCCAGGCAGCGCGCTCCCCAGCAGTTCCCGTCCGTGCTGTGACGTGTTACTTTTACAGGGGCCGTGCAACCCAGGTTGTTCAGCTGTATGCTGCCAGCTAGATCCACTGGTAATAAATTTGGGAGATTGTGCAAGCCTTAGTGGTTTGCAAAGTGGAGGCTTTTGTGAGCGGTAACTTGAGTTGGCTTTTAGGAGCCTATGTTAGAAAAACCCGGCAGTCTCCTCTTTCTCTTCCAAACTTGTATCATTTTGAACTTTTAAGGACCTTTGTGAGAAAGGCTGCTACACTGGAAAATGGAAACATGTTTTCAGGTTCCCCTGTTAATGGTGGGAAACAATTAGAGTGTTTAAGCAAAATGATAATTTAAGCCAGTGAGAGTTCTGCTCGAAGAATTAGAGTGAAATACAGTCAAAACTTGTGGGCTTGATTCTGAAGAGCAGCCCTATATTAAAGAATCTGCAGTGGAACTTTTCTAGCAACAATGGGACAGGTACCTGTGCTACACCTAGTATATATAAATATATATACACATATATATGCCTGGTTCTGTAACATTAATTGGGTGCTGTTTTATTGTACAGCCAAGAAGATAATAGAACAATGATAACCAAAGAAGTTATTCATAAAGGAAAAAAGAAGCGCACATCTCTTAAGCAGTACACAATATAGGTCTCAAACATTGACTTCATTAAGTGTTGCATTGGCTGATGTTAAACAGATGCTGTTCTGCCTATTTGTACATAAGTCGGACATAGTTTTATGTCAGAAAAGTTGTTTTCTTGCTGATGGTTGATGATGGAAAACTGTTCACTATTGAACTTAGTCCTCTTTGATAAAACCTGTACATACAGAAAACATATTTTATGAGAAAAATCTTATTTTCAGTATTTAACTGTTATTTTGTTAGAAGATGGTTGTAAATATTTTAGGTGCTTTAGTGTAAAAAGCAGACTGTAATTTTAGGTGGCAGAGGAAGTAACAAAATAAAAAAATATACATTTGTGATCTATGCTGGTTTCAGGTTCCTGCTGTTAGCATTTGACTTGCACACAGCTTCATTTTAGGTTACTGCCTACCTGCATGTGTGTATTAGGATGGCTCAGCGGCATGAATTATACTTATTTCCCCCCTCCCCTTTAAATATTTGGTACTGATCAGAACCTGTGTTATAATATTAACTGCTATTTATATGTGTAAAAAGAAAGGGGTTTATATGACATTTCCAGTCATTTTTATACTTTGGTAAAATACAGTTGGCTGGCTTTTGCTAACAGGTTGTATACTTTTTTTGAAGTATTTTTAAGGGGGGGAGAAGTTTGAAAACTAAGTTCATGTGTAATTGTTTTTCAAAGGATTCCTGAATTGTTCCAGGCAAAAAAAAAAAAAAAAAAAAAAGTCATGTATTCACCTCTACGCAGTAGTGGACATCAGTATTCTTGGTAAGAACGAGTTGTGGTAAAAAGTGTTCTCAGAAAGGGGAATAAAGCTGAAGAAGCCTCCTCTCACCCTCAGAAAAAAAAAAAAAAAAAAAATCCATCACCTGCCCTGCCTCGGGGTCGGAGAAATGAGCAATTCCCGCTTTCTTCCCTCCGTCAGTGAAGGAGGGAAACGTTTTTCTCCTGGAAAACGGGACGGGAGAGCGTGTGTGAGGGGAACGGGGGGGGGGGGGGGGGGGTGATCGTTGGGCGGGAAACGGTTTGGGCGGGCGCGGGGAGAGCCGTTACAGTGAGGCTCCTTCCCTGAGGCAACGCTCGGGGGAGGCGGGGACGGGGGTGGGGAGACGAGTTGGGAGCTCGTATGGCGCCGTCCGGCGCCATACGAGCTCCCAACTCGTCTCCCCACCCCCCAGCGCTGGCCTGCCCGACGGTTCCGCAGTGCCTCCGCCTCAGCGGGGGTGCTTGCTCCGCCGTGGCGCTGAGGGCGCTCTTCGATCGTCTGGGACCTTTGGGGAGGCGGCGGATGAGGCCGCTCTTCTCCTTCCGGGCCCCGCGCTATGCTCGGCGGGTTGGGGGCGGAGACAAGATGGCGGCGGGGTGCCTGTGGCGGCGGCTGTGTCAGGTGGGGTGTTGTGTGGCGGGAGAGGGGACGGGTGAAGGCCGTTCTCCTCCTCCTCTTCCTTTCCTTCGGCATCTTCACGCCTGAGGGGAGAGGGAGCACGGCTGAGGGCCTGTGCTCGGCGCTGTGCAAACCCCGGCATCGCGTCCCCGGTACGAGGTGTATCGGAGCCGGCCTTCCCTCCTCGCTGGGCTCCCGTGGGCTGGGAAGGGTTGGGGTTTTACAGCGTGGGGCTGTGTCTCTGCCCGCCGTCGTCGGCATAGCGGGTCCTCAAAACTCTTTTCTGCAGCCCTGTGTTCGTGGTGGTTACTCTGGGTGTAAGGGGTGATGAAGAGTGGATGACTTGGATTTGGAGGTCATGTGCCAAGCCGGTTTCTAGTCTTAAAGTTTCAAATCTTGAAGTTAAAACGTGAAAAAAATAGGAAAACTTTTTACACTATGTATGTTTTCTGCTGGTTTTGACTTCTAAAGAGCGAGTGCTTTCTCTCAAGTTGGGAAAATACAATGTTGGGGGTTTCCTATTAATTTTCTGAAGTCCTAAACTCTTCTTCTCTTATGTGCTGTGTTCTGGACATTCCAGGCATCTGTCTTCTGAGTACTTCAGAATGGCTCAGCCAAACAAAATGAAAGCTGTTTTGCATTAGGAGAGGAGTAATTTTGTTTTGTGCAAGGCCTTGGTTCACGCAGGAAATTGAATTCTGTTATGTTGCAGTCCAGGTGTCTTTTCCACCTTCTATGATGGCCATTAGCAAGAGTGCATCAAGTATATTTGAATCAGAGCGCGAAGGAAGCTGATAAAATACACTTTACTGCCTGCTGAATGCCGTCTTTGCTACCTGGGGTACTCAACATATCATTTTGTCAAAATTTGTACAGAGCACCTTTAATTTTATTTTACAAAAACTTTCGACTCAATGCATACCTGCATAATTAGTAACAAAAGGAGACGGCATGCGGTGGGAATAATATGCACAATCATAGAATATTGTAAAGGCTGCAGAGCTTAGTATGTGGGATAGAACTCTATTGTCTCATCATGTTTTGTTTTGTTCATCTTTATTACACAGACTGAATTTTTTGTATCCAAAAAGCACACAACACAATATGCTATGACTGTACTTATCTTTGCATGCAAATAATAATTCCATATTACAAGGTCAAGCAGTTAGAAGTAAAAGAATACATAGCAGTGACTGCATACACACAAAAATCCCAAACCAGATACAACTTTTGGTTACCATTCCGGTCAGTTGTCTTAGATTTGTCATCTGGGGTCAGGTTCTGTGCCATATACTTGTACACACAGTTAAAGCCCTGCACTGAATACAGTCTTTTATGCTCATGGCCTATCTGTTCCCTGAAGTGGTGGCAGGTGATGATGTTAGTGTACTTCATATTCATGTTGAATGAAAGGGAGGCAGTATTCTGACTTCAGAGAGAGAGAATTGAGGTGCAAAGATCAAAATAACTTTATCCTTTAATGTATTCCTTTAATTTTAGGTATTAAGGCTCAAGTAGTTCCCAACATGAACTTTGAAACGTTCTGAATGGTCATCAACTACCGTGGCAAACTTTCAGTGCTCCTAAAGGTGCTGACTGTGTCATGCATTGAAGAATGTAACACCAGTGCTGGTCTCTGAACACCTGGATTTGAAAGGCTTGCCTAAGGAGAGACTTTCAGCTGTGCTCTCCAAACAACAGTCAGCTTTGTAAACAGGAAACTCTCCTGCCTCTTCCTGCAGTCATCTTCCTTCTCGGATGCAGAATTTGTAGGATAAATAGCGAATGAGGTGGAATTACTTCAGAAAATAGCTTTATTCACTGCTGATCTATAATTAATACCTAATGCATACTGGAGAAGGTTAGGGATCTAATAGCATCATATAGTTAGCTATGCATATCTGTGAGCGACTACATTAAGATGACTTGGAAAAGTATAAATTCTGGCTGTTTTCTGATGTTTTGATTATACAGTCACCTACATAACTGATGTGTGGGGTATCTGTCATCTCTCTTAAAGCTATGATTCTAGCACCTGTTAAATGAGAGTATCCAGGGGCTGGATAAGTAGCTAATTTTGCTTAAGCATTCTGCTGCAGCCCTGAGTTTCTCTTAAGCAAGTGAGAGTTCTGGTTCCTTTCCCTTCCCCCCCCCCCGCCCCCCCCAAGTAGTCTATAACTTTGCCAAATTGAGAGTTAGCAGAAGGAAGCTAGAAGCCACATAATGTTCAGAAGGGAGTGATTTTTCTGGTATGAAAGACAGTAATGGTACATCTTGATTAACAGTTGTATTCCCTTTTTAACACAGAAAAAATCAGGTTATCTTTTAAATATGGTTCATTTACTTGTTAGAAGTATTTCTATTTAAATGTTATCTTGAAAAGAACAAGTGTTCAAAATCATGAGGAACTTTTTGCTGAAAAAATGGGAAATTTCAATTTAAATTCAGAGGTTGAATTTTTGCGTTTATAGGATACTGTTTTCAATTGCTTTTACAACAGCAAGTCCTGCTTAGGCTTGTCTCTTGATGAAACTAATAGATATTGTACTATGAAAGTAAAACTGAAAAGAAAATATTATCATACATAGAAATAATACCTGTTGCCACGCAAAATACATTTTTCTGCTAAAAAAAGTGCTTTGTGATTGCTATTCAGGTGCCTGGTTAATAACGGGTTCCCTTTTTTTAGGTACTATTGTATACTAAAATACATTTCCATGCTCCTGTGTTCTCTGATAGAGCAAACTTTCTAGTTTGGCAAATCAATGCCTAGGAATGTGTTATGCTCTGGTGTGCAAAAACGTAACCTTTAATAAACCTGTATTAACTGGCTACTTCCCGGTTTGGGAAAAATAACCAACATTTAACCTATTTGTTTACACAGGGATCAGCTTTTCCTGTCAATTATGCAAGCAGAATTATGCAAAAGCAGTGTTTTCTTCTGTGAGTATAAAAGGCACTCCTCCTTTCCACTTCTCTTCTACGCTCCCTAAAAAATCCAACTTTAACAACTTATTTTATGCTTTCCCCATTACCACATTGGTAGACACTCCAACTTGATGGGAGTACGGCTGGCTGGATCCCATGTTCATACACAGGAGCCTAAGACTAATCCTTTGGTAAGTGTTTCTTAGGATGTATTTTGTATATTGCCTTAGTAACAAAGAGGGTGTACAGAAAAACTTGAATTCCTGTATTGCATTTTTTTAAGTTCTGTGTTAATGATGTCAAATTTGCCATAGAGAAAGAAACAATTTAGGTAATTGGAATTTGAGATTTTTTTTTTTTCCAGCAAGATTTCTGTAGGTTACATTTGCCTCTTAGTCACTTTCCTTCTTCTCTCTGCAGCTATAACTCTATGAAATATCAGCTTTTTTTTGGCCACATTCAGTTCAGCACCTGCAGCAGCTTAGCCAGCCTAAGGCCTTTGTCTCTGGCTGGGAAGCTGAGATACCAGGGCTGATGAGGTGGGAAGTTCATGAAGGCATGTGGTGCATATCTTGCTTTTAGCATCTAAATGCCTTGATTTTGACTAGGACTTCAGAAACGTGCTCAATCTGTATAATGGTATTCTCACACCACTATTTAAAATACAAATATTGCTGCTCCAGACTGCTTTAACAACAAGTTTCATTCTTGCCTTTGCTAGTGTTGTCCCCCTTATATTTATCTGGCACTCCCTTTCCTGGTCAAGAAATTTTACCTAGATGTTCAGAAGTTAGGTATCTCTTCACACTTTTGCCTTCCCTGATAAGAGTGAGAACTGCCAATCAAGGTAATACTGTCAGCCTCTTGCAGGTAAATTAAAATAAGCAGGTAACAGCGTGGGTTTTTTTTTTTTCCTCTTTTACAAATGGAGCGCACAGGCTAAGAAATGATGCAGTGCATGCATTAATTAAGGAGAACATAGAGTGGTAACTCTTGTCCTTTCTTTAAAAATGCAGGTATCTATTTCAGATGAGCCAGAAACACTGTACAAGAGATTGTGCCTTTTAGTTAAAGGCCACGATAAAGCTGTGTTGGACAGCTATGAATATTTTGCAGTGCTTGCAGCTAAAGAACTTGGCATCTCTGTTGAAAAAGTGTAAGTAACTGATCTGACACCACATCACTCTACAGGTGTTTCTTATGTCACCTGCTGTAATTCAGGTTCTATGCTTAGAAGTATTTTCTTTTTTTTTCGGAAGAAACAGGTGTAATCTGACATTTTTTCTGAGATTATAAATCTAACGCTTCTTAGATGGCAGCACAGCGATGAGAAAGCAGCAGCAGTTCTACATTCAGCACTGCCGTAGTAGAAGTGTATTTTAACTCCATGAAGGATATTGACAGTACTCTTAAGTACAGTCGTCAGTGCTCTAGCTTCCCTGAACTAATGCTGGTTAATACCTAAGTATTAACCGTGCCTATGTGGGTTAATAATAAACTGTACCAGTGTTTAATACTTCCTTGTAGATCTTCTAATGTCAAATCAGAACAGGGATTTCAGTATAATCTTTCAGATAATTTTTATTAGCATCCTTTATATAAAATGAAATTTTCTTTTTGTGCTTTGTTCAGACATAAACCTCCAAAGAAGATAGAACGATTGACACTTCTAAAATCTGTACACATTTACAAGAAGCACAGAGTTCAGTATGAAATGAGAACACATTACATGTGTTTGGAGGTAAGAAGGATGTTTAAAAAAAAAAAAAAAAAAGGATGTTCTAGGTGCACAATTCAAAGATGTTAATAGATGTTAGTTCAGGAGAGAACATAAACTTCCTGTTTAGGACACTCCAACTTGATGGGAGTACGGGAGATGGGGGTTGGGGAGAAGGGTGCAGGGAACAGCAGAAAACAGCTGACCTAGGTACTTCAAATGTAACACGTTATTCTGAATGTACAGCCTACCTAATTTTTGTATTAAAAGGTTGATTTTTGACCATCACCTTAACAGCTGAAAGAATGATTAAAAAATAAGGTAGAATTGAGTTATCTTTATCTGTTTTATGCTCTTGGTTTCCAAGAATCAGTGGGATAGGAGCTTTCTCAGGAAGGGAAGAAGATGCAGCTAAATCGTTGTCATTAGCAGTCACTTAAGGGCTCTCTTCTTTGCGAGTTTGTCTGATGTGTTTGAACACGCATACTTTTGCCCTACGCAACATCATGTGGCAAACTAAAACAGCGTGGGGGGGAATACAAGAAAGGAAGCGTATACAAACCACTAGCTTTGTGGCTGATGACACAGACTTCTGTAGGGTTTAGAATGCAGCTGTGGTTGACTTTCTTAGAAGAAAGGTTTACTGCCAGCATTTTGCGGCTCCTGGGTGTCTTACTGTATATTTGCACAGTGCTTAGCAAAATGGGACTTTGCTTGAAGTCCCCAGACATTAGTGCAGTACAAATGGCTGCCCACAGACCATAAGTGCTATTTTTGCCATCCAGGAGAAACTAAAAAATCAATAATTCAATGGAATTCTGGAGTTGCTGGATTTATAACAAGCTTGAACTTTGAGAATGTACAAAAGCTGGTAATTCTTGCGTAACCTGTAGTTAATTTCATCTGATAACCTGCAGTGTTAAGATCCACCACTTCCATCATAATCAATGCATGTGATCACGGGCAGTGTGTGGGGTTCTGTGGAGTGAAAGAACTACTTTATGCTTGCATGAGGGTTGCGTACAGTTCAGCTGCCTCTGTTCAGTGTTGTGGAAGCTGCCTTCCTGTAAGATGTTTGGTCCCATAGCAAGAACTAGAGAAACTAGGGCAAACTCTTTGTATTCTGTTTGAAGTATTAATAATAGTAGTTCATTAAAAAAACACTACTTCTCTTTTAGTTGAAACACCTAACAAGCAGTACTGCTGCAGTTTACTTGGAGTATGTTCAACGAAACTTACCTGAAGGGGTTGCCATGGAAGTAAAAAAGGTAAGTTTCCATCTCACATTATTAACTGTTATGAGACTAAGTCCTGATGAAAGTACCAATAACTACTGAAGTCTTTGGAAAGTGAGCAGAGGAAACGTGTAGTTTGGAAGGGACGTTTTCCAAAGTACTAAATGGTAAAGAGGCTGCATTGTCTTAAAAACGCCACTAGGTGGCATTTTTAAACTGACGGATACCTCAAACCAGACTAAATAAAGCAAAGCAGTTAGATGTTAACTAGTTGGTATAATAAATGGTTGCTTTGCTTTCCTTTTAGACTAAGATAGAGAAAATACCTGAACACATTCAGGAACCAGTTTGGGATACGCTACCTCAAATGGAAGAAACTGAAGTCAAATCGTGAACTCACCAGGTACTTGGCTCCATTAGTGCTGAAATTAGTTGCTCCTATCAACCTAATTTACTGAGACAGTCTACTGTTAAATAAAAGTTCTCTTACAAAGTAATTATATAAACTCTTGTTTCATCAAGTTATTCTTGATCATAAGAAGATCTGGAAGGTCTGGAGAAGAGGAGGCTGAGGGGAGACCTTATTGCTCTCTACAAATACCTGAAAGGAGGTTGTAGCGAGGTGGGGGTCGGTCTCTTCTCCCAAGTAACAAGTGATAGGATGAGAGGAAAGAGCCTCAAGCTGCGCCAGGGGAAGTTTAGGTTGGATATGAGGAAAAACTTCTTCACCGAAAGGGTAGTCAGGCACTGGAACAGGCTGCCCAGGGAAGTGGTTGAGTCTCCATCCTTGGAGGTATTTAAAAGACGGGTAGATGTGGTGCTCGAGGACATGGTTTAGTGGTGGACTAGGCAGTGCTAGGTTAACGGTTGGACTCGATGATCTTAAGGGTCTTTTCCAACCTTAACGATTCTGTGATTCTATAACTCCAGCACATGTAGACTGAACAGCTATAAAGTGAAGATGTTTGACTGTAGTCTGTGATCAAGAACTATGGTCGTCTGTAATATGTTTGTAGAAAGATAAAATTTATTTTTATTTTTATATATATACGTGTGTGTGTGTGTGTGTGTGTATATATATAAATTCTCAATCTCTTTTTCACACTGAATGGCTTCTGAATTCTGAAATACTTGCAAAATCCATTTCATGTTTGTGTAATGTTTAATGTTATGGATGCCAGATTGTTACACATTTTTTGCTATAGCTCTTCTGCAGTAACTGAATCCCAGGTGTACATACAGCTTGCATATTAACTTGTAGTAAGTCAAAAAACCACAATCTTGGACACTGAGGCATATTGAGACTTTTCTAGGCTCGTATCGTTCCAATAGCCTCATTTTCAGTCTTAGTAACTGCTTGCTAACAGAAGAACACAGTGATCCCACTACAGAGCTGAGACTTCCACAGGCTTACGTCTCTAACTTAAATGAAGTGCTTGTAGAACCATGTTGCAAAGCAAATGGATACTAAAAAGTGTCATTGTGGAAGGACAAACAGTGCATTAAGTGTTTTAGTTCACTACAGGGAAAGGCATGGCCTTTTTCTATACCGGCTGGGTCGGTTACTGTGTAAACCCAGTCTAGCTGGACACTACTTATGCTCAGAGGGGAAAAGGTACCAATGGCAAAAGAGTGCACAACTGCTTTGAAGGTTAGTTCACTGTGAATCAAAGGAGATAATACTAAGTGCAAAGCCGTCATTGCCTTTACCCTCAGGTTGCATTAAGCACTTCTACCTTTACTAGGCTAGCAGGAAGGATACAGCTGCAAGAATCTGCTTCAGTATTAAGGGAGTGGCTTTGATTTGACTGCTATCGAAAGAATTTACAGAAGGAATAGCCAGCTGGGTCACAGGACAAGGCAACCAGAGAGGCTGGATCATACTTACCAAGAGCACTCAAAGCTTTATGCAGTCACAAAAGAAAAGAAGCCCAGTGTTGTTATCAGACAGAAATGGACAATCTTAATGGGAAATAGCTGACAGACAAGAAAGCAAGTTTGTGTTTGAAGTTTGTCTACATCTTCTAGCTGTAGAGATGCCCGAAGCTGTTTTAGGAGGGGTATTTCAAGACAGTCAATATAGCTGGCGTCACTCGTGATAGAAAGGAAGCTGCCTGGGCACTTTCTACAATATGCCTCAGAACAAGAAAAAAAAAAAAGGGAAGATAATCAAAGCCCTTATGGGAAGATACACTGCCTAGTTCTCCCTTCAAGGTGTTTGCTTTCCTCTATTTCAAGCTATTCTTCCTTTCTCTCATTCCTAGTATTCTGTCATAATAGCATTTCTTAAAGTCATGTCAGACACTATATAATGTGAAGGAAGAAACTGTGAGCTGACCTAGATAAGTAAAGGTGGTGCTTCAGAGGAACAGCCTCTTTCAAGTCTGTATTATATTTTCTTCAAATTTGCCATGCTTCCGTGCTCTAGGTTTGCATAAGCCACCTGCCAAGTTCAAGCTGTATATAGTATCGAAATGCGACTGTGCTCAATACTAAGTCTTTCCACATCTTGGGTTGATGCATGGTAAGATTAAGGGGTTGTCTTTTATTGTTTTTGGTGTTCTACTCTCAGCCTGCAGTTTTTGGCTAAATGGCCAGTCAGCATGGCTTTTCAGTTGGCTCCGAGTTTTAGTTATCAGACCTAAGTAGGAACGGACTTAGGAGGCAGCTGCAGAAAGTATTAACCCATGTAGGCAACCCCCTGGCGGAAGGGATACTTGATCTTGGGAAAGGTATATTATTAGAGAATTTCTTGCTTCTAGCATCATCGTATGTTGGGGAAAGCCACTGTACGTGTAAAGTGATCTCTGGACCTTAACTGTCTTGACAGAGCCGTAGCTAACTGCCATCACAGATCATCTCCACCCTGAAAAAGCAGAATGACCTGTGCAGAGTCTGACTGTTACAGACCAGTATTTACTAGCGCTGCCGTCTACTAACCTTAGTAGGCCACACTTCTCATCCTTATTTTTCCCTGTATGAAACTTCTTCCCTTTTAAGACTTGATCCTTTCCTGCTTCGTCTGTCCTCCCCTTCATGTTTAAGGGTTTCCTAAGGCATAATATCATTGCCTCTAGTTATGCATTTGCATAACACCCTAACTGTGCAATACACTCTGATCATCTTTTTCCATCCAGTAATGTGGCTTCTGACTTTGACAGCATGTTCCTGATCCTCACTTATAAAACTTCGGATAAACTATTTTGTTGGATAAACTATTTCCAGCTTTACTTCTTTTCCCATTCTTTTATCACATGTTTCTCCAGTTTTGCTTTCTGCCACCTTTCTTAGCAAGTGCCAACAGCAATACTCCAGTCATTGCTTTAGGTCTTGTCTCAAGTCATCTGTCTGCCTACTGACCATCTCGTCTCATTTTCAATCAGAAAATTTTTAGTTGAATTTTAGAGGAAGTTAATAAAAATGCCGTGTTTCATACCACTTAATATCAGTATTTGAGCATGCTGTATTGTGTTCCTATGAGTGAGACATCCAAAGCTTAAATGATACCTGTCTGAAGGGCCCATTTTTGCATTTATACAGTAAAATTGGCCAGAATCACCAATTTTGTGCCCTGAAATAAAGGCAAGGTATGCCACGCAGGATGTTCCCTGCATCACAGGAAAGCGTTCATACCTTCCTAGAACTCCAGTTTGAATCGGAAAGAGTCAAACCACTGTCAGTATCACTGTATGTGTAAACTAGTACTTCCCCCTTAGGGAGAGAGGGAGAGGTTTTCAGATGTGGAACTGAAGTAAATCCTTAGGATCAGTTCAATATCGCTGCCTTTTTTATAAAGGAAAGATGGATGAAAAGACTTGACAGCATGCAGTAGCAAAGCTTGACTTCAATATCCAGTAGCCTGCAGTCTCAGCCTATAATCGGGACACAGATTCTTAATCCTGCTGCTCTCGCCCCGGCTCATACTTCATTAGTCCCACCTAGCAAACAAGTTTAACCCAAGTCAGTCATTCAGAGGAGATTTTAAAATGTTTGGTTAAGCTAATGCTCTGTCTTTCTAGATGGAGTTTTACTATATAGGAACTTAGACACCAATAAACCTTCAACCTTATGTTGAAAAATAAACCAAGAGGTAATTACCTGTGCTTTCCCTCCCCCCAGTTCAGGTTTCCCTGTAATCTGTGTGTGGCATTCAAGGATAGACATTGCTATCCTGAAATCCAATCAGGTTCCTTCTACCTCTTTGCACATAGCTGTGTTCAGTTCTAGCCTGCTGGTATACTCTCACGGAGCACTTTGGAACATCTTTAATAGAAAAGAACTGAAAATACTCAAGAACAGACCCATGAGCAAATATTTGATAAAGTTTTCCCTTATTTGTAAGCTAAGGCAGACAACCCAAACTATTTGCATTCACAGAAAGAAAATGGTGCTTTTCTGAATACAATTCCTCGCTGTTAGAAGACTGCTTTATGACCATCCTCAAGCTTGTATGGGTAGATGTCTGTCAGTATGAGAAAACACTTTCCCAAGAGTCACAGAAGATAGATGCCAATGTAAAGCTGTTACAGAAACCCACAGAGTGGTAGCAAATACTAAGAAAAGTATCATGAAGGCAGTTGCCAGATGAGACAGTGAACTTCTTCATTCCATCGGTGGTTAGACTGTCTCAAGCTAAGTAGGAGCTGTGCTAAATATTGGCACTGAAGATAGACAAGTTTTTGAGTCCATTCAGTCTTTAAAATCCTTGGTAACTGCCAGTAAGCTGGAGGTGGATTTCCTTCTGCAAATACTTTGTGACTAACAGCTGCTAGCCTACTTTAGGTGTCAGAAAATATACAGACCAATATATTATGTAAATAATATATAACAGCTGTTTAAAATTTTCAGGTTTGTAGAATGATCTAAACCTAAATCCAGAGCATTCACTTACGTTACTTTTCTTTGAGCCATTTGAAAATTTAAAACCATTTAAAAATTGTCAGGAAGGCTCTGCTCAAAGGCAGTTGTGGCAGAATCCTATTACTTATGGATTAAAGATATTTTAAAAACAGTCTAAACTACCCGGCATTTCCAAGATACCCAGGGTTCATTTGCCATATGACTGTATCTTTCAGTACAAAAAAAAAATTGTGAACAGTAATTTCTGTAGCATTTAGTAAGGTATTTAAAGATGCAGTCAGAATTTATTCTCAGCATGTCATCGAAGTGCTCTAGAGCATGTATTTCCCTTTATTATACATGTCAGGGGTCATCAGTCATGCCTGGAATGTTACTTCAATTTTGGTTTCTACAGTTAGTCTTAATCATACCACCACCACAACTTAATTGGCATGTTAGCTTTAATATGACTATACAGCAAGCTTCTTGCTTTAGAAGCCTTTCCGGCCAGTCTCTGCATTTCATGTGCCAGGAAATTAATTATTGTCTATCTGTTATTCCAGGGAGCACTGGAAATAAAGCAAGTCCAAGGGAAAGTCATTTACCCAGGAAGTCGTGACATGAGAAAGTTTTGCTCTTTGTGTAATATAAAGCTGTAGTTAAAACAGCTTCAAGTCTGCTACTGCCTTAGATCAAACTGCACTAAAACAGGCAGAGTCTAGTATTTGTCCCTTCAGATTAGAAATTGGGGAATAGAACCTCACATGCTGATCAGGGCTTTTCCTAGCAAGCGCCATTAGGAAATGCCACCCTTCCTCTGGTTTCCACGCTTCTGCAGCCACAAAAATAGCACAACTGCCTTTCAAAAATAACTTTCTATCATAAAAGTTGGGGGGATTTCTTGCTCCTATTTAAACAGTTCATCCTCAGGTTTCCCTTTGACGAGTTGGCTGTGGTCTTCTCGAGTTCAGGGGGTTTTCTGCGCAAAAACCAGTATTCACTCTTGTCCATTTGTGTGGTAAAAAGTGGAAGCTGCACTTCTGACAGTCATTCATAAGCCAACCATGATAAATCACTAAGGCCCTCAGAGGACTGAGTGTATGACAGCGTATCAGTGCACCAGGGAACGGGCGTACCACTGTATGGCCACATATACTCGGTACCTCAATTGACCCAGTTTTTTCAAGCTAGAGGAATTGGAGAGGTATTTAATTTACAGGAAGCATATTAAAAAAAAACCCTTCTAATGCAAGGAATTTATTTGTTCAGGTCGGTGCACACAGCACACGTAACGTTTCTCTTCTATAACATTTTTCTACATACTTTTGTGCGGTAAGGGGACAGCATTATGGGATTTGGGGTTTTGCTTCCCTCTGAAAAAGAAGTTGCTGTCTCACTGTTCAGTCCGAAGTTCCTAGTTCTCTTAACAAGAAGTACCTTTCTTTGGAAATGCTCTTTATTGAATTACAAGAAACACGATTGATAAAAAGTACACGTTTTCTTCTTTCTACTTAAATAAAATGTCACTTGATAGTATCAAAAAGCATGCAATCAGTGTATCGCATCTGCTGACGCAAGGTCTTTCATACATCAGCACATTATTATCGCTCATCTTTCATTCCCTCCTGCCATGTAAACATTAACTCTTCTTTGCTTCAGTATTAGAATATGTTTCCTGTTCAAGATAATAGGTTTTATGTTAGTTACTGAAAATATTTGTAGGGTTTTTTCCCTAAGCCATTAGAGTACAAAAGTTTCACCTTTTGCTTAGAGAAAGTTAAAATATCTACGTTATGAAGACACGGTGACATCATAACTGAGTAATGTCAACAAGACTCCAAACATGTACAGCAACGTCAGATACCTAGAACTGATTAGAGCCCCTTTAGCCTGTGGCAGTCATGTTGCTAAGAAATTAAAGAGCAGCAGGTTTAGTTTGCCATCAAAAATCAAATGCTGTGATGAAACTTTCAGACCAAAACAATCATTCTGTATTATCCAAGAGGGAACATAAAAAAATAAAACCAATGTTCTATGCATAGATTAGTTCAGTAACTAGTTGGCAGAAAAATGAATTCTAGTATTTTAAACAGGATCAATGTTCATCTGACCAGTTCTTCCCTAACATCAGCACCCACTCAAAAGCAGAGAGAGTCATAATGCTGATTTCTTTCCTCTTTTCTCTAGCATCGCATTCAAATCTATAGCTCTGCTTCACTTTCAAACGTTTAATAACGTCCCAGTGCAGGGTATCAAGGGTTGGAAAACCTGGCCTTATATGCTCCCTCCAAACCATTTGCAACAAACTGGGCGTGGATGTACTGCAGAACTAGCTTGAAACACTGAAAAGAACGTATCCATTTTTCTGGGTGTCCACAGAAGGTTTAGGGCTATGTCTTCATCCCCTTCTTTCACGTTCGGTTTCCCATTTCTGGCATATAAGCTGGAATGCACGTGTCTACCAGATTGTCAGCTAAGCTATCTACTGTATTATATATGCTTCTACGTAAATGCTGGTGGGTTTGGGGTTTTTAAGCTAATGTTGCCACAAACAGCACATAGATTCAGGCAGCTTATGCGGTTAGTGTACTTTGCATCTTTCTAAAATGCTTCCCCCCCACCCCCTGACTAAAATTTTAAGAGACGCAATCTTATTCTCCTTATTCTGTATTTTTTCAGTGTGTAAGCTTGGTAGTTCTTTAAAGAATACTAAGTTCATTGTATTTTTTACATTAACAATACATTATAGTAACCACAGTGTAAGGAATTACAGTGTCAGTAAACATATCAGCCATTTTCTTGCCAAAACAATTGCGGCTTGATTTTCAACACCATCACTTGAAATACAGCTCACACTGGTGAAGAGGGAAAAAAAAAAAAAAAAAGCAGTGGCAAAGCAGTTTCTAAACTTAGTTTCCATCAGCAAATAAGAATATTAGCCTAGATATGGCTATTTGGGAACAGACATTTAATACAAAAGCACCCAGCAGTTTTGTTCTTGGCTAAATTAGTTTTGCTTAAGAACAAACAAACAAGCCACTTGCATATGTAAGTAAAAAATATTTGCCTGAATAACTTTTTGTTGATCATTCATGCTAGAGAAAGAAGGATAAAGAAGTTTTAAAAATCTGTCATCTTAAATATGGCCATGCTCTTGTGTTACCCTGGCCATGCTCTGCTCTTTCAATAGGTCAGCATACCACCTCCAGTTAGCTTCAAAGGGTGACTGTGTTACCCTTTAGAAGATAATAGCATGATTCTTTCACCAAAAATACCATGCCACATCCTGAAAGCCCTGCAGCTGAACTGGCCGGCTGAAATAGCCGACTCCAGAGGTACTCGTGTTCTTGTGCAGAGAACTTTTAGTTTTGTTCAGTAGCCTGTAAGTAGAAAGCTTGGGGTTTTTTTGTGATAAAAATTTCATTTTAGATTTTAAGTCAGCAGCCGCCAAACACTGTATTTGGTCATGGCTCTGCTTTTGGATTTTCACTGATATTTATTTTCTTGTTATTCTCTACCTTTATGCAAACAGCACATCGAGGCAACAGCGGGGTACTTGGTGTAGGTGCCAGCTGTTACCAGGAAAGGAGCGATGTATAGAAACAGGAGACAGAGAAGATTAAGCAAGGATAGATTGAGATGAAGGAAGAAATGAACTCCTCTCTTACCCTTCACATGGCTTCAAGCCACTATCTTAAGAGTTACGCATCTTTATTATATGCCACAAAACAGCATATAGTAAATAAGTCAGCATTCACCTGTATAAGCTATATATGCTACAGTCCATGGTGTAACTTCCACTGCCTAAGTAACTTACGGCAAAATGATTTCAAGTTTAACTCTCCATTTGTGCATCTGGATGGGAAAAGAGTGGAATCAATACATTTATTCCAATAAAAAATATACTCTAAAATGAAAAAAATGGCATCTCACAAGGGAAAAGGCAAAAGTAGAAATAGAAAAGCAGGGATGAAGGAAAGCATGAATGCAGTCAGTAAGCTAGCAACGCAGAATCCATTATGTTTAGATTAGCAGAGTTCTCTAAAATAAAGGAAGCGGCTTTTATAAACCCTGTGTCTCTGGAACATGTCATGCAGATAAAAGTGCTGAAGATACACAGGTAGCAGCAGCAGACTTCTGCTGACAGGGTTTAATCGTGGCTGCTGACAGAATTAGGTCAGCAGAACAGATTAGAAATAATTCAAGCTTTTTGCCTTAGTTTTCTTTCCAATATTATTGCCCAAATCAAAGACGCTAGTGCATAGGAAATCTGTAAAAAGAGCATTGCTGGTGATAGGTTATTATGCTAACAAGTAGAGGCTCTAGTGTAAGTTATGTGATTTCACTTCAGAAATGCAAGTTCAGCTAGCAACTTGGTTTAAAATCTGTAATTCAAGGGGGTGATTAGCAACTGTGTTTCATTTAGACCAGTTGTGGACGAGCTGTGGAGAGAGCCTCTGGGGAACCAGGTTTGGCGCTCCCCGCTGCGTTTCCCTTTCCCCGCTGCCTGCTTAGGCTGTAAAGCCCCGCGCCGCCTGAGGCGAGGGCCCCTCCTCCGCCTGCTGCTCCCACGGGCGAGGACGAGACTTCTAGAGCACCAGGCGGGCTCTGCCGCGCGCACACCCGCCGCCCCGCTCGGAAGCGGCCCAGAAGGGGTGGCAGCACCCAGCGGCTGCGCCGCCTGCCCGGGTTACGTGCGTCCCCGCTGCTGAGGCGCCGGCCGGCGGCAGCCAGCCTAGCGTGGAGCTCTCGCTGCTGACGAGAGGGACCCGGGTCACGGCTCTGGGCTTGGTGGTGCCGGCGCGCCGCAGATAGTGTGCTTCCCTCTCCGGGGAAAACAGTGCCTTAACACGGGCCCATCTGTGCAAGCCCGTGTCACGGCACTAAGCACTGCCCAAGCCTACCGAGCCCCTATGTCAGCTTGCCTGCCGTTGTCTCATGCAAGAAAGGCTTCAACACAGGTTGCAGAGGTTAACCTGTAGCTGTTACTCGTTGGGCCCCTGATACCAAACAGAAAGGACTTCCATTACGTCCTCCTCCTCTTGACGGCCTTGGGAAAAACGTGTTGCGTCCGGCCTGTAAGTTGGAAACATTAAAAAAATAT
Source organism: Platalea leucorodia (assembly GCF_965183815.1). NCBI lineage: Eukaryota > Metazoa > Chordata > Aves > Pelecaniformes > Threskiornithidae > Platalea > Platalea leucorodia. The sequence goes on along the minus strand of NC_138825.1, from coordinate 27,500,951 downwards.
TTTGTTGTTGTTGCTACATGTTCTCTGAGGAAGAGAGCTCTAATTTAAGCAAAGGATTATCATACCGCACCGGGTGGCTACGTGCTTTCCGCTCCCACGGGATATCAAGGTCGGTGCTGCTCTAATGCCTGTGCCTCACCACAGCGAGGCTGAGGTGTTCATCTCCTGGGGAGCACGTCTTCTAAGACACATTTGTGAATGGCAGCACGATGTTTTAAGTAGTTAAACAGTTTAATCCTAAACACCAAATGCTACCCAAGCAGGATCCTTCTCACACAAGGTGTGGGGAGGAGGGAGGAAGGAGTCGAGCAGAAAGGGGGCAGCAGTCCCAGGAGTAGAATCGGTTTCAGGGGCGAAATTCAAGTCAGGATGAAGGGACGTGGGGTGACGGTAGATGTTAAGCTACAGGCCTAAATCTTGTAAACTGGTAGGAAAACTTCCCCGTTATTGTCAAAAGAAGTGTGAATAAATGATGACAGAAGCAAATGCTGGCATTCAGAGCATCACAAAAGAACAAGATTAATGCATTTTTTAATTCATAAGGCACCATTAAAAAACAGAACGAAACTCAACTAAGTAGTGTGAAATATGACTGTAGCCAGAATTTTTGAAAGAGTGTACAAACAACACTTAAATCCAAGCTATATCCTTACTACCGCTACCACCAAGTTCCTGTAATTTCCCCTTTTTGTTTTTATTTTAACACATACATGAATGCACAACTGTTCGCTGCCTTGGCACCTGTGCCCAAATTCAGCCCCCCAAAGGTCCTGAGCCCTGAGGGTTCAGCTCCAACCAAAGACCCCTGCTCTTCCTGCCGTCTCCCAGTGCCGAACTTTAGAAGTCAATATGCCACGATTATTGCAGCGTACAAATAAACCTCCTTTTCCACGCTTCCGACAGAGGTAGGATTGATTGGCAATATTTTTCCTCTTACAGAGCATGGCTGCCAGCTCCGCAAAACAACCTGGTAGTCGGAAAGAGTTTGTTTTAGTCCGTGTTGTTACGGAACGCGTTGGCTTTGGCAGAGCCTGCTAAGGGAACGTCTGCTGCTGGGCCGCAGCTGCCTGCCGCTGGCGTGTGTCTGCTGGGGGCTGCTCCCTAAACCGGGCCAGCAGTCCTCTGGATTAAGACACCTTGCCCCGCAGCAGAAGGGTTTATCCGTAAAGGCAGCCAGCGGTACCGGTTTTACCCAACAGGCAGGCGGGGGTACTGACACCACGCAGGAGGAACTCCCGGAGGCTCCTCTGGACCTGAAGCGCGGGTAAGGTGCTGGCTTGCTCCAGCCAAATCCGCGGGCGCCCTCAAGTCAAGGTGGGCTGCCTGGAAGCTGCATCACCAGCCGCTAAAACGTTATCCCCTGCCTCCATCCCATCTGGAGTTACCTTGCTTTCGCTTGGTTCTGGTACTCTCTTCTCCAGGAGACAAACTGGGACCTACTGCGCACGTTGTACAGGAGGGAAGGCTGCGGAGTCCGGCATCGTCGCCCCCCGTGCGGCCCCTGCCGGCTGAGGGTCAGGGGAGTTCCTGCGAGGTTGTACAGACGCGCGGGGATGTACGGAACAGAAAGAACTTCAAAGAGCTGGGTTTGCCTTTAGTTTCTTATTTGACACAATGTAAGGTGGTTTCTGGGGCACGGTGTATCTTTGTGCACGCTAAAGCATTAAACCGCACGTTCAGAGCAGCGTTTGGTATGGTTCGGCAGTCAGACGTTAGAAGATCCAGAATGTAGCGTGATTTCATTTGGAGCTTTTGATTTTTACCTTTTAGATTAAAGCAGTCTGAACGTTAAGCACTTCTGTTGGGCCTCTTCCTCCCCCCCCCCCCGGCCTCATTGTAGAGGTTTTTCCAGACACCGTGCAGCTTGTAGCAGAGCGCAGCGGATCAGGGGTCGGTTTGGGAAGAGGCTGCGCTCGGAGCGCTCCCCGCCGCACAGGGAGGATCGGGCCCTTGGGCAGGCGAGGGCGCAGCGCGGTTACCGCCGCTTCGGTGTCGGCGCGGGGATCGGCAGCAGCGCGGCGCTGCCTATAGCGCCGTGAGAATTAAAACCGGTTTCCGTGGCGTGAGGGAGGCCCGGCGCCGCCCCGCGCCGCCCGCTTCCAGCGCAGGAGCTGGGCGCAGCCCTGGCTCGTGCAGGTGCCCCGCGCCGGCCCAGTCGCATCCCCCGGCGCGCGCGGGGAGCGCGCGGGGCGAACAGCGCGCGGCGGCGCCTCTCCTGCCGCTCCGCCCGCCGCTCCCGTCTCGCCGGGATTCGCAGGGCGCCCGGGGGAGGACGAGCCGCGGCTGGGGCCGCGCCCGGGCCTCGCAGGGGAAGCCCGGCGCTGGGAGCCCGGGGAAGGGGGACGGTGGCTCCCCGCAGGGAACGCCTCCGCCGCCTCCGGCAAACGCGGGCCGACGCCCGGCCCGTGCCCGGGAACTCGCCCGCGGCCTCCCCTTCCAGCCGCCCCACGGCCAGACCTTCCCCAGAGGCGGCCCGAACCACCTGCCGGCGGCGCGACGCCCTCCCGCCATCACCGGGAGCCCCGGCCCGGCCCCGCCGTACGGCAGCGCGACGGCGGCGCGTTACGAGCGTGCCGTAAAGCGCGGTGGAGCGCCCCACGCGGCTGGGCGCCGGTGGCGGCATGGGGAAGCGGCGGGGCGGGCGGGAGCTGCTGCGCAGCCTGAGCAAGAAGCAGAAGCGGCACCTGAGGGAGTTCGGGGAGGAGCACCCCTTCTACGACAAGTGAGTGCCGGGCTGGGCCGCTCCTCTCCCGCGGGACCGGCTGCCCCGGGGCTCCAGGCCCGCATGGCCCCGCTCGGCCCCAGCCGGCCTGGGCAGCGGCTGCTCCCTCCGGTGCCTCCCTGGCCCCCCCGGGGCAGGGGGGGTGTTGCAGCTGCAGCTTGCGCTGCCGCCTGTGGGCTGGAGAGCTCGAAAGCCGAAAGAAAGGCTCGGGTTTGCTTGCGGCAAACGCCGCACCGCCGGCAGCCCGGGGCTGCCCCGAGCAGGGGGAGGGCGGAGGAGCGTGGGCTCGGCTCCTGCTCGGACAGTCGCTCGTCCCTTGGCTTGTGGGGCTCCAGCTTGCCCACGGCTCCTTCCACGCCCCTCTCTGGGCTGGCCGAGGCCGCGGCGGTGCGGCAGCGAAGGCCTGGTGTGACAGGAGCCGCGGCTTCCCCCGCGGGGTGCCCGTCCTCAGAAGGGTACCTGCTGCGGCAGCCCCGTGCGAAGGTGCGAGGAACGGGCGCCCAGCCCAGACGCTGCGCGATTCGCTGCTGCTGTAAGGGCTTAGAAGCCTGCGAGGAAGGCAGCGTCGGGTCGCCGCTTCAGTTTACCGCGACGTGCCTTTAGCAGCAGGCAGATGGTGCTCGGGGCTGGTTTGTGTGGGCACCGCGGGGCCCTCCCGGCTGCGGCGCCTGGGACGGGAGGCAGAGCCCTGGCCGGCCGGGGAGCGCTGCCCTGTGCCTCGCCCTGGCCAGCGACGCTCCGTCCCGCTCAAGGCCCCGCGTAGTTTTGAAAGAGTTGAGGTTAGTTTAAGCTCAGCTTGTACGGTGCCTTGTTTGCAGAACTGCAGTCCCAACACTGGTTTTCCTGTAGTAGATGTATCTCTTCCCCACTTCATAGATCAATATTTAGTGCTAGAGATAGGCTCTTGCTCTGGTTAACTTTGTTGTACAAGCTACCCATGTAGTTAGATTCCTTTTAACACCTCATCTTCTGGTTAAAGCCAGACTCTGCTTTAAAACGTTTCACTTCTTGATCAGTTACAGTGCTTGGGCGCTTAGGCATCACATACGGAGCGTAGCATCCCCTGAGAGGGTGACCTCTCGGGATAAGGGCCGAGTCTGTTTTCTTGGGGAGAATTGTATGGTGCTTTGGTTTTAAGCTTTCTTTTAACTTCTCTAAGTCTCATGTAACTCATTAATTCCTTCTCCCCTTCATCTCTTTCATCCTGTGTATAACATCATTGATGGAGTAAGATATTTCAGTGCTTTCTTTTCAGGGTTTCTGGAAGATCAGAAGCAACTCAAATCTGTGAACTGGTAATATATTTTTATTTCTTCCTTACTTTCATTTTTGAGTAGTTCAGTGAAGCGAAACACGTAGCATTGCATGTTACCAAGTTATTCAGGCTGATTAAGTTGTTCCCTTTAGAAAACCTGTGTTTAGGAGAAAAAAACAAATGTAATTTTTCTGTGGCTCTGTAGTGTTCTCTACAGTGTCTAACTCGAAACTGTAATACCGTGAGAGGGCAGAAGCAGCAGGAAATAACATAGCTCTTATTGGGTTTTTTTGCATATTACTTAGTCACAGTGAAAAGTAAATCGTGCTTTAATTTGTTTTAATAATGTTAATAAACTTAGCGTGGTACGAGTTAGGAGATGTTTCGTTCTCTGTTGAATGAAGAAGTATGCTGATGCTTATTCCTCTTCCTCAGATTGCCAGTGCTTTACTTTTCCTTCAGTCAGGATTTGTTAACCTCCTTTATTATCAGATTAATGAAAGACTTCAAAGTTTCAGTGTGGAAAAAGTAATTATTCTGATTCATTTGTTTCTTTTAGCATTTGTGCACTAATATCATATTTACTGATTTTTCCTCTTTGGGCTGAAAGGAGCTAAAAAGAAGTAGATGGTGCTGTGCTTATACTCCTGGTTTCACTATAATTTTGGCTGTAACCTGGCACACTGGCATTGGGTTGTGTGAGCCCAGGGCTCTGAGTCTGGCTTGTTTGAAGCTTAGAGCTTTACAGCTGAGACAAACGGACTGTTGTCAACTGACAGCTATTTTACTTACCTTCTTGAAAGCCAGGAGCATTTTCAGTGTGCTCTGTCCCTTGCATGTGTGCCCTTCTACAATTTTTGCTCTATGTGTGGTTTTCTTAAGAAAATCCAGTGCCGGTTCGGTGAATGCCTTGTCTGTGGAGATCAAATGTCCTCACTCAGCTGAGACTGAAAGAACCAAATTTTGTGATGCTCTAAGTCAAATCAGTGCAGAATGAGGCACTTCGGCCTAAGTCTACCAAGATGCTTTCAGAATCTAAATGGAGGTGTCCTGCATAACGATTTGCATAAAATGGCGATTTCTGAAAAACTCCCATTGCATCTGCATAAGGGTAGGATGGGGGAGGGCGAACATAACATGGGAACTAGAGGTGAGGGTATTTGCCAGCTGCCTAATAGAGTTACCGTTGTTGCTCTTACACTTGTGTTTTCCCTTCCAGTCTGAGACTTCTGATAAATCAAGTGCAGAAAGCGATTCAGAGACTGAAGAGGAACAGTTCTCTGTATATCATAAGCTCCTGGCTACCCTGAAGACCTCTCCTGAGTCTGAGAGTGAGGAAGAGGAAGATGAAAGTGAGTCAGAAGAAGCTGGGGAAAGTGAGACAGAAATGGACAGCGAAGGGTCCCAGGAGACCGGAGAAGCAGATGGAGATAAAGAAGACAAGAATGACGTACCAGACCAGGAAGAAGGTAGTTTGTCTTTTCCCATGCTTTGGTAAACATTGTCTCAATTAGAAAGTTTAAATAATATATGTTTTTAGCCAGGATCCTGGTGTAGACTGGCGCGTTGGCTGGGTGCTCTTCTGGCTTGGAGACTCTGTTGCTCCATTGCCTCTGTGTGGGTGGGAGCAGCAGCTGCTGAAGGATTTAGCAGGGGAGAGGGTGGCTGTGCTCATTTTCCGGCAGACAGCCCGCTGCTGCTTCCTCAGATGTTGTTTGTGCGGCAGCACAGAGGAAATCCACATGGAGCAGCATACCAGGGGTTCTCACCCACTCATGGGAGATGCAAGCTGTTCTCTCACACAGCATCTGGCTTGGCTGCTGCCACCGAGAGGAGGGAAAGGTTTGCCTCGTAGCAGAGGAAAGAATATGTAAATTGGAAGGAAACCTCCTTTCCCTTATGACGAGGCATCCTCATTCATGAAGTCTGTAAAGAAATTCTGGGAGAGAGGAGTCAACTTTTTATTATTTTCAGTTATTTGGTGTCTTTAGAAACTAAAACTTATATTCCCCGGATAGGTTATTTCTTTAATTTTCTCTGGGGAAGCATACATTGTATGTTATGTAACACTTGGCTTGCTAGCCAAAAGTCATCTTTACTGTAGAATACAAAGCCTGCTTTTATCTTTTTGGATAGAGTATTGAAAGAAAAAGAACTGGTAACTCAAAGGGAACAACCTAGCCAGCAAGAGGTAGCTATAGACAGCAACTTTCCCAGGAGAATATAACCCGTTTCTCTCTCTAACAAGCTACAGCTACAGATGCAGCAGAGCAGACGCTGGGCCAGGAGCAGGCTGATGGCGCGGATACCTCTTGTGACCCGAGTCATGGAGTAATTGAGGAGTTTACTGATGTGAAACATGAATCTGAATTTAGCTTGGAAACCAATTTCATGGAAGAGGAGAGTGGAGATTGCAATGCAGATAAGAGAGAGAGCAATTCTTCACCAGCCTTTTCAGAAGGTAAACCGCAGCATGTTTGCGTTTAGTGATCTGCCTCTAGAGGAGTATCCGTAAAGATGTGTGAATTATCAGACGCCCTAATGATACGCTGTATAGCTTCTGCCTTCTTCCGCTACATTATTCACTGTATTGCCCACACGTGAGCTGGTTACATAAGGGATGCAGACGTGTAGCTGAACCGTTTGTTTTCTGTAGCCCCTGTGGGCTGGGATCTGTGCGTAGTTTCTGTTAGGACCGATAAAGCTTGAAATATCAGGAACTAAAAATGTGCGTGGAGGGGGTTATCTTGTTCCGTTGCTTTAATAGTAGTTTAAAATGCTAGTGTCATATGAAGGGCCCTGCAAGCCTGCACGTGACTGGAAGATATTCTTGGCACAGACAGGGCAGGAGATAATCACAAAGCTGACCTGTGAGGGCATCCTTCACGACTCAGTGGAGTTAGAGGTGAGATCCTGGGAAGCTTGGGGCAGCCACGGTAATTTAGACAAATGCTCAGGGCTCTCTGAATTTTGAAGGTTATGCCGAGGAGTCTGACCGCACCAGGATCAGGATGGCACGAGGTGTCAGTGGAGCATCTTTGTGGTATCTTTTAAGGGTGTAGCCCAGAATCTCGGCGCCACGGTGCGCTGATGGGTGCAACCTGAGCTTCAGTGTTGGAGTCGTCCCACCACGTGTAATACAGATAACTGCGCGCACGGGTGTGCGATCGTTCGGTGGTATGCCACGCATTGGCACTTGCAGAGCTTCTATTCGTATTTCATGCTCTGTGGGTTTAATATCAGATGGCATAGTTTGAGAGAGTGAAATATGTTTGTAGCATCCCTAGTGATGCTGGCTTGTCATCGTGGAGCAGCAGCTGACATTAGATCTGGGAGGCAGCCTAGTTGATACATGAAATGTGTGGAAGCATCAAAGGGCCATGTGATAGAAAAAACAGCTCGTTCTTGTTACCATGAGAATATTACTTAGGCTGCTGGCATTGCATTTTAATGAGAACTGTAGCTCTCCAACTGCATGCTAAGTATCTTAACAGCTTTGTTCAACGTATAAATGATGCACTACTTTTCAGTGGGTTCCTGTAGCTTGGAAGTGGCTTTATAATCTGTTACAGAAAATGAGTCATGTAAGATAGCAGAAAGGGGATGGATTTCTACTCTGGTCCTGGGGTCACCGGAATTCCTGCAAATACTTCACATTATTCCCTCTACTTTATCTGACAAACACTGGAATCGGTAAAACTCAACTGAAGAGAGAACCTGTATTACAGTTAAATGATATCCTGTTCATTTGCGTTGCTGGGAAGATATTCTCAACAGTTTCATAATTAGCAGATGTCTTGACTTTTGCCTGGATAACTTATATGTGGGCTAGATATCCTTTGGCAAGCGCTAGTGTTCTCTAATTAGCTTTCTTTATGCGGTGAGTGCTGCTGTGCTGCAAGCAGTGTACAGAGCTTGGTTTTCAAAATAAGCTTTGCATGTGACTTGTGCGTGCCAGTGTCTTTGAATATAATACGATTTTACAGTTCCTTGCCTCTCCTTTCCTTTCCAAGAAGAAATGCTGATTAGATAAATCAGACTTTTTGCTCACTTCAGGCAATTTTTGCCTCCCTTCCCCAAAACCCTGCTTTATCACAAACTGTATTCATACCACTGGCCAAAGATGCAAAGCTCTGGGCAGAACTGTTTCTAAATTAAGAAGGGCAGTAAGTTCACTGGGGTCTTTACTACAGACGGCCTATTTCACCTGCAAGGGGTGGATGTGTCAGAGCCCAAGGCAGAAAATTGCCACCATGTTTTCTACTACATATTCCTTTCCTGTCCAACATTTGTTTTGTGATTGAAAGTTCTAGTACTTCCATAAGTGCTGCTGCCTTTTTTTTTTTTTTTTTTTAAAAGCAATCTGTCAAATCTGTTCTCTCTGTTCTTGTAGAGAGAATTTGACATCTTTTCTCTCATCTCCAAGTGCTTTGAAATAACTAGTTTTAACTGTGGTGTTGGCCAGCATGGAAACTGTTGGTGTCATTTGAAAATCCATTCTGAAACTTTATTCCAGTATTAGCTACAATAGTTCTCAGGATATTTTTCGTTGTTGTTATAAATAGATCCATTTAAACAGCACATGGACAAAGAATTTGAAGAAAAAGAAGTAGAAAAAATGCCTACGCTTCCTAAAACTTCAAGTCAAAGCAAGGTAACAGCGTTCTGTAGCCATACAGAGTTCCTAAAGATGCCTAGATTAAAATAACACTTTTTTAATACAGGTGAAGTAGATTCATAATTGTTCTTATTAGCTGTTGGCACTAGAATTGTCAAGGTTTTGTCACTGTGTTGTTGCTGAAGTGTTTTCTTCTTCACTTAGTGCCGAGCGAGTGTTGAAATCTAAAGTCTGCTGTTAAATAGGCATATGGCGACACATCTGAAAAACATAGCTTCAGAGTTTGATCTGTAGTCCCAAACCCACAGGTTTAGTACTCTTGGCACTGGGTAGGAACAGGACTGGTTTCCAAGTGGTAACAGCACAACGTGCTCTGCAACTGAACTGGTGAGGTGACCATGACCAGCCTCAAAAGTACTCGTGATGCACTTTCACGTTCTTGCTTCAAGATGGCTGCATCTCTGTACACGTTTACAAGCTAGTAAAGGGGAATTTAATACTTAATACTGGAAATGATAGGTGAATTACAGCACCAGAAAACCACCTCGTTGCTTGAGCGAGAATAGTGGTTTTCAAAATACTCATTTTTAGACAAACCTTTGCTTCCTAACTTTTTCGCATCTGATTTTGTTTTGGAGGGTTGCCTTGCATTCTGGTCAGCCATATGCTGGGTGACATTCATTGGAAGATATCCAATGGTTAGTCAGTCAGAGAGAAAGCTGCGATTTTTAAATTTTATTTTATTTTTTTCTTTTTTTTGGAATATGGTGGCCAAAAATACCAGTGCCACCTGAAGCAATGCATGATATATCTTTGCTTAACTTAGTGTAGCTACTTTACAGAGATCGATAGGGACAACTTGCAGAAGGCTTAGAGTTTTCCCCTACAGCGCTGATAGCTTTTGCCCTCGAAATCAGACTGACTCCCAACAAGATTGCATTTAGCGACTGATTCACAACGTCTGGGTTTAGTCACTAATGGGGTTTTGTTTTCATCTTTAAACAAAGTACGTACCTCAGTGCGGCTGATCTATAAGCGTAGTCGGACTCCAGGGTTCTCATCTTGTCCCTGGTTTGTGCCACTGATTTGCTGGGTGGGATAGGCAGAAATGATCCTTCCTCTTCCTCGGTTTTCTCCTCTGTAAAATGAGGACAGTTATAGACACATCACTGCAAAATACATTCAGATCTACTGAGCTCAAGTTTGTTATTATTTACCCTGGTAGACTCTAAGGAAGAGATTGTGCATTGAAAAAAAGGTTTCGACTTTGTATTATGAAAAGATATTTCTCAAATTTCATGAACTTGATTAAACTGCCAACTGTGGTGATGTGCTTTTAAGTGTACTAAGTTTGGTACATATGACTCCTCTTTGTTTGTTTGTTTGGTTTCAGTGGCCAAGGCTGGGCCAACTAACTTTTTCTTCCACTTTGGAGAAACATAAAACTTTGAAAGCAGACAAAGAAGTTGATGTGAAACAGCTTTATCTTCACAAGCCTTTAGAATCCACTTGGCCAAAAGTGAATAAACAATTTCTGTCCTCAGTGAACAAACCAAGCGATCCCTTTTTTACCCCGTTACAAAGAGAGCTGTTCTGTATCATGAATACGTACCGGGACTTGTTCTATCCAGAAAGAAATGCTTTAACAAATGGAGAAGAAATCCGACACGCTTACTGCTTGCATGCTTTGAACCATATTCTGAAGGCAAATGCCCAGGTGCTCAGTAACAATGCCAAACGAAGAGACCAGAAGCCAGGGACTGACAATGATGACTACAGGGATCAGGGGCTCACTAGACCTAAGGTAAGAGAGCTTCGTTAGTGTGATTCCCCCATCCCCACCCGGGCTGTCTGGTCAGGCTGCGTAAACATCCTGGCACATTATCCAGAAGTGTTTCTGTTGCTGCGCTCTCAGGTGACACGTTCCTGGGCCTGGGCCTTTCCACATCCCTTTATCGTGTCTGGAAGTTGTCTGCCGTGGTCACGGCAAATACCCTGCGAGACGCAGGCAGCACGGGGTTGTCGGTCAGCCTGTTTCTGTGCTGAGCCATGCGTTTGACTTCTCTTTGTCTTTGTCCCCCTGTCACTACAGACTGACACGTCACCTTTTCCTGCTTCCATTTCTAAATCTACCGGTACAGAAAGGTGCCTCCGCATTGGTTTTCAGTGTTAGTGCAGGTAGTGTAGGCTGTCACCCAGTGTGGGATGTCCCAGAAAATTTTTTTGTCCTTAGGCGCTTGTAAGGACTTGCCTGCATGGAAAGGTCTTTCTGTACCTGGGAGACCTCAGAGAATCCCAGTCCCGTCATCAAGGCCACCTGTCATAGTTGGTGGAGCAGGCTTCAAACCAAGGCTCCCTGGATTCACAGCATCTTCTAGTTGATAGCCAGGTGGATTCAGCTAGGGCTAGCCTGTCACTGGTGGTGCCAGTTACCCGTTGCACAGTTCCAAAGTTTGGTTTCAGCGTTTGCTGCACATCTGGCAAAAGCCTTTGGTTGCTGTGTGGACTCCCCAGTTAGGTATTTATGTTTCAGAGTGCTGTGCAGAGGCTATTGCCAGCCATCCAGGAGCCAGCCATTGACCCTGTCTGGGTGTTGTGGGAGTTCTTGCCTGCTTGGGGGGTAGGGAGAACAGGAGAATGTGCTTAGTTTTCAGTTCCCCTGTTATGGTACCCTGGGTGTGAGGTGGGGAACCAAGCTGAGCCAGTACCTGTTCATAAGCACACTGAACTCATGGTTCCCCACTGAGGTGGGGAACCAAACTGGGCCAGTACCTGTTCATGAGCAGACTGTGTCCCAGCGCATCCTCCCTCCTTGCTACGTGTCAGAATTGGTTTGATTGCTGGGATGGCCCATGACGGCAGATCTAAGTCAAAAAAAACCATACAGTTAACTGTGAATGTTCATGGTTTATGGGTTATTCTGTTGTAACTACGCAGGTACTGATGATAGTGCCCTTCAGGGAATGTGCTTTGCGAATTGTGCATATTTTCATCAGTCTTCTTGAAGTGAATGACAAAAGAAAAATAGATGTAAGTAATAAAAAGCGCTTCAAAGGGGAGTTTGGCTCTGACCCAGAAGAGAAGCCCCCCAACCTGAAAAGACCTGAAGATTATGAAGCCGTCTTTGCTGGCAACATTGATGACCACTTCAGAATTGGTAATGACCTACTGAACAGATGATTTTTAGCTTGTAAAGAACTAAGAAGTAACAAGTTCTTCCTAAATGTCTAGGAGCTATCAGGGCTGGAAGTTCTGGTGAGACTCTAGGCTCTCTGGTATTCATGCTGGTTTTGCACTGGCAACCCGGATTTTTCTGAAAATCTTTCTTGCCTTGCCAGAACTTAAAAAGGAAGAGAAAATACAAAAGTAGTGATTTTCACATCAGGTTCGGAATCACTTAAAATGCAATGATTGCTTTATTGTAGCAGGGCTGCCCACACCTCATTTTAAAGAGGATAGCCTTGATTATGCAGCAAAGTCTTTCATGTTATTAAAAAAAAATTTTTGGGCTTTAATCAGCCTATTCACAAAGTCTCTTCTAATCAGTAATGGTTGGAACAAAATTAAAGCTCAGTGCTGAGCGAAGCAGTTTTCTGCTGTGCCGCCCATGGCTTTCATGGAAGCAGAGGGGTAGCCAGCAAATAGGACTGTTGGACAAGCAGCAAATCTGAGACTGTTTCATAATATTGTAATCTCATGCTGTTTCAGTAACTCAGTATGCGGAGAATTAGCTAGTGGCATGGTTCCTGGAGCTGCCATGATGAGTAGGCAGTTTTTCTAACTTAACTTGACAGATCAGAGGCTTTTGAAATTATTGCCCCTTGAAAGATAAATTGGCATCCCGAGAGATTTAATGATACAGTGGAAGATGCAAGCAGGTCCCACTCAGTCTTTCTTCCTTCCCCAGTGAATATCTCTCTGGCTGAGAGCATCTCACTTTCAGTAGCGTAATAATTTTCCTTTCAGTCCTCTCCCATACCACAGTCTGCTTGATCTACTTACTAAGTGGGAAGAAATGCTTGAAGAAACTTTCAGTGCTGTTACTTGCAGAAGCAAATCACAGAAGCAGAATAATTATTCTTTCTTACTGTGCCTCACACCCTGTTACTTCTGCACAAAGATGTAATTTAAAGCACATTGGTTATGCCTTACTAAAACAACCCGTATACATTTTTAAACAGAAAAAGACATGATGTTGTTAAACTGTGTATATGCTGTGACAAGTGGTATCTTCTTCCTGGAAATTCAACCAATTGTGCCTGCCTTTTTTTTTTTTTTTCCATTTTTATCGTTGGGTTAAAGTAGATAGCGGGAGGCGTCCCTGTTGCTGGCCGTGTGAAATTCTCGCACGTGCCTTCAGCTGTGCCCGGGATAGCTGGCTTCACGCAGAGAGGGAGAGAAGTTGCAGAGACACCTTTGTTGGGCAGACTGTAGTGGGTGGTTTGAATATGGTCCGGACTACCTGGATTTTTTAGATCCGAAAACTGTGGGTCCTAGCAATGTTGCCATGTAGTTACGACACAGGTAACAAACTCCTTTGATTCCTTCCTTTTCCTTTCTTTAACATGAGGGGTGATGCATAAGCTAGGTCGGCACGTACACCGCAACACGCGGTGCGAGAAGCAGTGCCAGGGAAGGTGCAAGACTGGCGACTCTGTCAGTCATCGTAACATGAAGAACCTTTTCATTTGCGTTTTAGTAGCAATTCTTGTGGCCCTGTGAATAAAGGCAGTTTATAGTCAAGAGGTCCACACTGAATCTTTTACGACAGATTAAGGTAAAAGTTACTATACTACCTAATGGTGGAGACCAAAGTCTAGGATTTAGGGAGAAAGTAGTTAATAATTTCTGCTTCTTTTTTTTTTTTCCTTAAGTTCTTCAGCCCCCTCATCCCCCTTTTTTAGCAGAAAATCACAAAAAATATGTTTCAGTTAAAAAATGTTGTCTAGGCTCTGAAAAAGCTGGAAAAAAGTACTACTGAAAGAGTTTGCCAAACTTCATGAAAATCTGCCAAATGCTTGTCAAATGGGAGCGGGGGGGTAAGCACTTTTCAGGGAAAGAAGAGTTTGAGGCAGATTGGTTTTGTCCAGCTATAATCATTATTATGTGTTAAGGGAGAGGAAATGTAGGAGGTGCTGTTGCAGAGCCTGCTGGAAGAAAATGGTTGATACTTGACCTTCACTAAGAAATTGCTGTTGGTTGTTGTCGGACAGGAGTTGCGATTCTTCAGAAGAGTATGAGACTCTATGCACCATTTTACTCATCGGATATCATCATTGCCTCTCCCCTGGGTATGAGGACTATTATTGGCGCAGAGGGGGAGAAGAAGAGAGATTTTGATTTTCTATCATCAATAGAAATTCTCATAATTGATCAAGCAGATATTTACCTGATGCAGAATTGGGAACACGTTCTGGTGCGTTTTCCGTATGTATTCATTTTTGTGTTGTACTGTGTCTCGTTAGTCTGATATAACTTAGTTTTGGCAGTGAGCAGTGTTGCTAGTTTTTACTGACTTGATTCCAGATGTGTACGCTTGTTCCTTTTTCTCCCTCCACCCTGATATTTTCCTTATGCTAAGAATATTCTTTCTACAGATTTTGGTAGTATTCAGCACCTCTTCTCTATAAATCTTAGTATTTGGTGCTTTAGTGGCGTATTTCATCAGACAGTTTTTTGGACAGTTTTAATTATCTTGCAGGATGAGATAATGATGATGCCTTTAATCACATCTGGGAGAAAATATGCCTGCTGTCTGACTGCTCAGTGTCTCAGATTGCAGCCGTGTGAGGAATCTGTACAACCTAAATCAGGTTCCTCCAGAAAGCAGTAGGAGCTGGTGCTTGTCTCCACTGACTGTAGGGATACCAAGCATTAGTCACGTCCAAAGTTAAACAGTATGAAGATTTTCCTGTATGTGTAATGAAAATACTGCTCTGGGATTGTGGCTTGCATGCAGTAGTACCCATGCTTTTTGGCTTTTGGTTAATAGACGTTTTCAAGGTTGAAAGGTTGGATTTTTTCCCCACATAGAAACACCTTTGAGATACCTGGGCCGTGCATTTTGACAGCATGATGTTACTGTACGTTTTGAATGAGCCCAGACTGTGTCTTGTTTCCTGGGGAGTCCCAGGAAAGGCACGTCAGCCTACACGCTATCCAGAGCAGCAGTCCTGGGGACCGTTTCCTGGTTTTCCCTTTGGGCGCGACTGCCTGCCGTGCAGCGGCAGCGATGCCAGTCCTAGGCATCATTCAGTGAGGCCAAAATGAAGCGAATTTCTTCACGTGCACCCAGACTCTCCCTGAACGCGATGGGAACTGCACTTGGGCTTCTTTTAGCTCAGAAACCTTGGGCCCATTGACGTTAATACAAACAAACAACTCCATTAGACTCGCCTCGTGGGAGAAGATTGGAAGCAAAGGTTATTGTTACTGATGGTAGCTTTCAGTTCTGTGGCATGAAATCAAGTAAATTACTCTTGCTATGGTCAATAAATTCCAGACAGTTGTGCCTTGGGAGATCACTGCTGTTTTATATTCTGTGCCGTCTTGCTCGTCCCTGCCCACTTTCTCGCTGCGGTTAAGGCTCGTGCAGCTTGGGTGCAGGGGTGTCAGTCAGTAGCGATGTGTTTCCATCTCTCTGTGTAGCACCTGATGAAGCACATTAACCTGCTGCCCCTGGATTCCCACGGGGTAGACTTTTCCCGAGTGCGGATGCTGAATCTCAATAACTGGTCCAAGTACTACCGCCAGACGCTGCTCTTCAGCGCTCTTCAGGATCCCCAGATTAACTTTGTCTTCAACAAACACTGCTTCAATTACATGGGGCAGGTGAGTTCACAGAGGAGCTGAAAGCCTTCTTTTAAATGCTGGCTTAAGGGAGGGGGAGAGGAACAGAAAACCCAACGCGTGGAAAAATTCCATAACTCAGTTGTAGAAAGACTGTCTGTATGCCAGTCATTTCCATTACCCAAGTATTTCGGTCTGAGTCTTTGTGACGCTGCATGACAATTTCTAATGCTGTGCCAGAGGCGTGAAGAACTACTCTTCTTGCGATGATATATTTGATCCTTTTCTTTCATGGGTAGCTGTTTCATGTCAGAAATCAGACTTTGTTTTTTCTTAATTTGACACATGCAAGTTATCTTGTTTTATTTGTTTTCTTGTTAAATGGAGGGTTCACCTGCTTCCTTTCCCCCCTCCCCCCCCCCCCCCCCACTGTATAAGAAACACAAACTGCTATTACTTTGAAAGAAACAGGAAAAGTAAAAACCTTAGTTGTTCATCTCAAGTCTATGGAAGTCAGAGCATAAGCAGTGGTCATGCATATTTAACAGATCTGCTGTGTGTATACGTGAATGTAGTTTTGTATTAGAGCTTTCTTAAAAAGAGGCTTGCGCACTGCTTGCAGATGTGAGTTATCAGCAGAAAGCTGTCTGGAGCGTGGCTGCCTTTGAAATGCTGCTTCCCTAACGTCCTACTTTCTTCTCGCAGGTGGCCGTCCGCAACGTACCGCTCAGTGGCTCCATTAGCCACGTTGTGGTCCAGCTTCCTCATGTTTTTCGGAGGCTAGACGCTGAAAATTTAACTTCTGTAATCGATACAAGGTACTCCGTGTTCCAGGCTATTTTGCTGTGCCTTAATGACTGCAATTTCAGATTTAGTTGCGCATACCGTTCCCTGCAGAGCACAAAGTGATTTCCTCACAGAAGTACGCCTTCGTTAGTCTTCCGATGCAGGCTAGGCTCTGCACAGGTGGAGGGGAATACTGAACTTCTTGCCAAAGGCACTGGAGAATAAAGTCTGGGAAAGGAATACCAGTCTCTACCGTAACTGTGTAGTATTGATAAAGCCTTTGCCTTTTGTCTTCTACACATGTGGAAATCCTATGAAGTTAAAGAAGGAAAAATGTAGTCAAAATCTTCTGTAGTCTCTTCTGTCTGATGATATTCCTGTTTGAGGTCGTATCAGTATTGGAAAGCTAAATGTTAACTCTGGTTAAAACGTATTTATTTTCTTAACTCAGGTTTCAGTTTTTCATCGATAAAGTTTTGCCCGAGTACCGCGATGCCATCATGTCACACACGCTCATTTATGTTCCATCCTATTTTGACTACGTGCGTCTTCGAAATTACTTCAAGAAAGAGGACCTGAATTTTACTCACATTTGTGAATACACTAAAAAGGCTGGCGTCTGCAGAGCAAGACGGTTCTTTCTCAAGGGAGAGAAGCAGTTTTTATTGTTCACTGAGCGCTTCCACTTTTACAAAAGGTGAATTGTGAACCGAGTTTTCCTTTGAGTTGCATGTGTGCTGTTTTGGAAGTAGAGTCTGACCTTAATCATAGATGGGCTATATTGCTTTTTTTAATCTGTTGGATCTCCCTGAGGACTTCTTTGACTTGAAGTAAGACCTTTTCAGTTTGCTTTAAAATTTTTGCACATTGTCAGCAGTCCTTGCAGAGACTCCAGTACTTTGGTATGTGCGGGGCTTTATTCAGGAAGGTAAGTGGTGCCAGTTTCCACTGATGTCAGGACAGGATGATATAGCCTGCAAAATTGGATTCGTTGTGCCTTTTACTTGTGTTCATCTGTGCCACAATAATTACATAAAATTCTGGAACAGGGTAGGTAATTGGTTCAATAATGCAATACAGCAAGCTGAGGCCACCTGGAAAATTTGCTGCGTCCTGACTGGAGCTGTTTAGAAGTTCCTAATGCCACATTTTCTTCTATTAGCAGAAGATGTTTTGGCAAATATGAAAAATTTCATGAGGCTCAGTCTGATCAAGCTTTACTGTCTTAACACCCAAGCCAAAGAGGCTGAATACTGCAGAATTTGGTGGTCTGTGCTTTAGAGGAAGTCACAGTGCCTGGCAGTGTTAGACCTGCCCTCCCCCTGCCCCTAATTCCACATCTGTGTTAAGTTTAGCCTTCATGACACAGGGTTTGTAGAGTTGAGCTACAACCGATGTGCATTGAAGTTGATGGAAATTGGAAGAACGGAGATAGGATTGATGTTTTACCATTCACGCTTTGTAAAAACTGGCAAGAAAGTTACTTTTTTGTTTTTTTCCTACTACAGGTATACGATAAAAGGCATTAGGAACCTCATTTTTTATGAGTTACCAACCTACGCCCACTTCTACAGTGAGATTTGTAATATGATGAAGGCCACGGACAACGGAGTGGATGCTACTTGGACCTGTACTGTGCTGTACTCCAAGTATGATGCTCAGAAATTGGCTGCGGTGGTTGGCATAGATCGCACAGCTCAAATGCTACAGTCCAAGAAAAACGTGCACCTCTTTGTTACAGGAGAAAATGAATAAGTGATATTGCAGACTAGATGACTAGAAGGACCTGGATTTTACTCCTAATGCACTTTTTAATATTGCTTTTTAAAAAAGTATTAAACTTTTTACTCCCTTTTACTAAATATTCTGTGGAAATTGTTCATATAGTATTAAAATTTATGTTTCAGTACTCTGTCCAACAAGAAAGGATGTCATTCAGGAAAGCAGGGTTGGATGTTTCTTCTGTATAGAAATAAAATCAATCTAAAACTACGCTTCTTGTATATTGAAAAACTCGCTGGTATACTCCAAATAACTTTTGATTGGATTGCTTCACTTCATTTTCAGGCATAGCAAACTCACGTTCTTTTATCAAAGGCAACTTTTTCCTTTAATCTAGGGGAAGAAACGTGCCCAAGTATTTAATGCCGTCACCATTCTGCCAAGGCTATGTAAGGGAGGTGCAGGCGAAGCCTCTTCAAGAGAAGCGCGTTGCTGAATGGGAGTTGAACTGGCTTCAACTCGACAGTTGTGAGAATCCGTGAATGTGCTGGGGTAGGAGCTATGGGCTTGCATTTTTTCCTGAGTGACCTAAGTATCTCTGCCTCCTATTTCCAACAGCCCTCTGGCCGGTCAGTTTTACCAGGGATAAGTTTTTCCAAAGGAAACCAGATTTGCACTTGGTCGGCAGATGAGCCGAGGCCTGCCTAGCCCCAGGATAGGCCAAGCACTGTTGTGGAGCGCCAAACCAGGTGGTGCAGCTGTAAATGCCTGTGGTCTCCTCTCGCACGCCATGGGTGGGCCTTTGGTTGGTTTTTTTCTTTTGCTCTTAGTGGTTGCTTATGGTCATGGTGCTGCCTCTTCTTTCTTTTCTTCTCCTTCAGGAAGCTAAGCCTAACTTAAAAGGAGCTAAAAGTAGAGAGATCAGTTTTTGTAAACGTGCTAGGACTGCGGGAAGACGGTTCTGTGGAGGGGCAGGCGAGCCCAAACGCAAGAAGGAAGCATCCATCCTGTGATAAGCTTTGAGGGAATTCTTGTCTGGGAGGCTTAAGTAAACATACTAAAGTGAAATAAACTCCTTGAGTAAATGCATAGGCACATAATTTTAGCCAATTCTTTATCATATTATTCATTCCTGTATTTCTCAGAGGCTGTGAACTCAGGTCGTAATTGAAGTCCTGAAATCATTTAGTAGACATGCAAATCCAGGCAGTTTCTTGCCTTGCATTTTAAGTAATGATTTCTGTTAATTTTACGTACCTCTGCCATAGCACACGAGGATTAGGAGCCAGCCACAGCCACGTTCTCCTTGTGAACATCTGTCTGCTGTACAGCAGAGATGGCAGTAGCGGAAAACAAGGATTTTTCTTGTATGGCCTGGGCTCAATGTAGGAGAATTGTGGCTGTGCATATGAAAACAAGCACACAGAAGAGGATTAAGGAATTTTCTTTGGACACCGGATGCACTTAGCAGAGGTGAATAGCTGACCTCTGAGGAAGCTCAAGTGGGATAGCGACTTAGGGAGATAACACGATGCAGCGCAGCTGCTGTTTAAAGAAGCAGCAGGAGTTTTGTGCCAGAGCCGTAACTGTGCCCCTGTTGAAATTAATAGCAGAGTGCCTTGATGGGAGTAGGGCCAAATTGTAGTCAAACCCTCATCGTTTTTATATCGGCTATCTGGGTTTGTTCTTAAGGCAAACATACTTTGAAATTTGAAATGTGTATACCAATGTTACGTTTTCAATGTTGATTACTAATTGTAACGCGCTGTTTTCCAAAGTAGTGTATAAATGCCTCTTTGCTGCCTTCAGTTAGTGCTCTGGGACACAGGCACCAAGTTGATGTGTGATTGCCCTTAGAGAGCTCACACGTTGTTCCCACGCCTCGGGCGCTGGCCCACTTGATAGCAGAATTGCGGTGAACTGGGGAGAGGATTTGGTCTTGTTTAAAACTTTTCCTTTGCCCCATTTTTATCTTATTTTAACCAATTCCCTGGTGCAGTTCACGGCAGGGCTCTGCAAAGTGGTTTGTCCCGGAGTGGGCCCGAAGACGGGGAGTTACCGGGAGATGGCGAGCGCTGAGGTCAGAGTTTGGCCCAGCCTGGGTGCGTGTTTGCGGATACCAATGCTTCGCTTGCTGGGGCAACTGCTGGCTGCAAATGAGTTACTTAAGAACCCGGCTTATACAGCATTTTCCTGATGATCACGTGGCGTTCAGAGAGGTGGCTGAACCTAATGCATTCTTTTGGGTACTCTTAGTCAATTTTAGAAATGGAATATGTACATCTGGGGTTTTGGGTTGTTTTTTTTTTTTTTTTTTTAATTGTTCAACACTTCTAAAAAGTTCAAATTCTGACACAAATGGAACAAGAGACGTTAGTAAATACAATATTTTACCTTTTTTTACTTGACAGCATGCAATCTGGGCATGACAAGTTTTTTGCAACTTTTTCACAAGAGTGCCCCAACGATGAGTGAGTACTCGTCTTGAGGAAACAAATTTGAAACAAAATCCTGTTCATTTTGGTGTCAGCACCATACCTTTAAGGGGGTGGTGATGTTTCTTAAGAATCCTTTTTTGTCGACGTTTCAAGAGAGTCTCTGAGTACTGAAAATGAATCCTGTATTCTTTTTATTTGTGAAAGGCATTGTAACGCCGCGTATGAGTTGACTGCCTGGCATCAGGCAGGCGGCTTTCCAGTCAGCGGCTGCTAACGGGCGGTAGTGCTGCAGCAGTAGCAGCTAGCTTTTGGGAATTCAAACCCAAGGGTAAAAATAAACTGGGATTAAGATGTTAAACAAGAATTCCTTTTCAGCATCTGCCATCTCTCAGGAAATCCTAGTAACTGATGATGAAGAGAAAGACATACCCGTCTCTATAGGAAGACTGTTCTTCCAGCTAATGAGCTGATGTAGTAATGGCTCCTTTTTTCCCTAGTAAAACCTAATCAGGATAATAGGTTTGTTATGGTTTGTTGCTCCTTTCAAAGATGACAAACAGGCAATGTATTTTTTTTTTTCCCCGAAAATGTGTTTGCAGGATGAGAGCCAGCCTTCTGCTGGTGACTGTATTAACGTGGAGGAGGGAGGGATAGGTGACTTGGGGACAGTCTGTCTCCGGCGCTGGGGAGCTGCCTCCCGTAAGGAGGCAGGTTGTTAGTTTTGCAGCAGTCATTGGGAGACACGGGACGAATCACGTGAGCGAGAAACTGGAGCATTCTTGTTAACAACAGCAGAATTAACAATTACTTTACAGTTGTGCTGTCACAGGCTGCCAGGATTTCTCAGCTCCGCGTTAGTCACGCTCCCGTGGCCTCAGCCCCAGGAGCTCCTCTCCAGGGTCTGGGGTTGTTTTGGACTTGGTAGCCACGCGGGTCTGATGAGACAGTTTGCTTTGCAGGGGGGGTTCGGAAAGCCTGTCCACAAAAGCCTATGTGGATGTACGAGGGGGCTGTGCAAAGAGGGAGAGGGGTGAGAGCAAGTGGAGGACGGCAGTCCCTCCCAGCACAGAGCCTGCCGGCCTGCCCCACCGCTGTCCTGCCCGGCCGAGGGCTCCTCTCCTCGCCATATTGGCCAGTTCAGAGACCTCCTGCAGGTCCTATACTGGGAAGGAAGCAGGTGCCCCAGGGAAGGTCACTGGGATGAGGCTTCATCTTTTCCCCTCCCCAGAGATGCCAGGAGACCCTTAATCCCATAGAGAGGGTGGAGGTGCTGCTGCTACGCCGGCAGGCGCCGACGCGGGCTGAGTTGTGCCATGCAACAGCCCAGGAGTAGGAGGGCACAAAGCCCGACTGCAGGACATGCTACAGACTGTGCCTCAAAGGCGCTGTGCCTCAAAGGCTCTGCACAGGGTTTGTGATATACGTGTTATTACCGTAGCCAGGTCAACAGGATGCTTTTTGCCCACGCTAGATCCAAGTCAGTTCAGTCCCTGTGGCTTTAAATCCCATCCTCTGTGCTAAGCTTGACAGTAAAGGGTAATTAATTAGCACAGGGCTGGTTACATTTTAATTAACCATTAGTTTCAGCTGTGCTTGGCGGTTGCTTGTTTTACCAGGTGGACTGTGAGTTGGGTTGAGACCACCAGCTCTTGGGTGGATAAACAGCTAAGAGCTGGTACTGTGAATTAGTTAACCTGAAATGGAGATGTCGACATAGTCGTAACATTGAGTGGTACTTGAGAAATAAATATTTTATTATGTAAGAGAGATGCAGGAATCTTCAGCAAAGGACATGAGAGAGATCAAGGTAAGGTACAGAGAAACAACAAGACAGAGGACAAAAATAGGACGGTAACCTTGGAGCAGTTGACAACATAATTATGTCACTGCAACTGAAGGCAGAAATTCGGCCTTAGTCTTTCAGACAAAACAGCAAAATCCCTCTAAAGCCTTACATGCTGCACGTGACGTTACATTTCCTCTTACCGCTGATACTGGCACAAATGTAAAGAGATGTTGCCAGAACTGCTAAACCAGAGGTTTATCAGGATGCTGTAAGGTCTCTTATTCGCCCCTCCTTTACGCTCTTACAAAAGGGCAATTTGGTAGCAGGGGCTGTAACTGAAAAACCCTTGCCGGTACCTTGCTGTCACTGGGTAAGAAGCAGCAAGCTCCATGTTATTTACTTGCCCTGGGTGTCAGGTTTCAAAAGCCCTCATTGCCATTGAATTAGTAGGTTAATAAAGAATGAATATTTAGCTTTAATAATGCATATCTTTTTTAATCAAAGCAGGAAAAGCTGAATCGGTTTTGTACTGAGTCATGAGCATAAACATAAAATGGATAAATGGGAACCAGTTAATACAATGTATTTGGACTTTTACAAGGTCTTTGAGAAGTTCATTCATTGGGAGCTTCTAAAGAAAGTAAGTGTTTGGTGGGGCTGGAAGGATCATAGCAGCTCATCACAGCAAAAGGCTCTAAGTTACTTCAGTGCCGTCTCCTCTACTGGCCGTCTCTGTAGCCTGAACTACTAAATTTCCCTCTCCAACGTTATTCTGTGTATTGGTCCGGGCACTTCCCCCTATTCATCAGCTCAATCACATCATCAACGCTCCTTTAGCCTGGGAAAGAAGTTGGAGGGAGGGGAGCTTACCTGGCCTTGCAGCTGTTTGGGGCTGGGGTCAACGTGGTAGGCCTGTCCAGAAAAGACCATTGGAGCATCAAGCAACGGATGATCAGTCAGGGGGTGCCTTTTTTAAAAGAGACCTTGTGGGTTCCTCTGGCACAGCCAGAGCTGACAGAAAACTTGAGTAGCTGGAGAATAAGCCAGATTTTCCGGCACTTCATGTTTCTCAGACATCACTCTGCTCCTAAGCAGGGTCTCACTCTCTCCCTGTTACATTAAAGGACATGATTAAATTAACCAAAAAACCCAAAAGCTGAGGTTGCAGGTCTGTAGCTTGCCTTACTGCTGCTCTGCTGCCTGTTATCCTCTCCCAGAGCAGGGGAAGAGCCAGTGGTAAGGAATACCACCTCCTTCTGCCATTCCAGATCTGTCAGGCTGCTTTGTACTTCAGTTCTCGCTCCCCTTCTCCCGCATCGGTATTGTGAGCGGAGTAGGGTGGAATGCAGTTAAATGCTGGTAAAATGCAGCTAAACCAGGAAGAAGCCCCAGAGGAATAAATTAGTGTCTGAATTAATTCCCGCTGCAAGCTGGAAGCTTTCCAGTAACTTCAGAGGCTGCTTGCTTGAGTCCAAAGGAAGGAGGGATCATTCAGAGGTTGTGTTGCGGTGCAGAAGCTCTCGGAGTGCTTACGAGCTTTGTGAAACAGCTCGCCTGAAATACGGGCGTGGGTATGTTTGGTGGGATCAGTCCATGGGAGACCAGGAGCCCCTAGACACAAAGGAGGCCACCTTGTCCTCACGGGAGAGAAGAACCGAAGGAGATGTCGGCAGCACAGTAAGGTCCTGCTTCCAAAGAAGGGAGTCCAAATGATAGCGCTCAAAATTTGAGCGCCTAAGTGCACCACACAAGCTACTACTGAGGGGGGGAAATATGCCAGGGAAAGTCTCTGTTAGTTACTGGAAGAGGTCCCGCAGCGCGGGGTGGTCCCACGCTAGAAGAGGTCCCACAGTATTTCTGTGAGGGCCAGGGGACGGGGTGATTCTGGCGGTGCAGGAACAGCCATCAGGGTGCGCAAAGAGCGAGCAAGACGGCGTGACCGAAGCAGGAAGGTACAGACCACCAAGAGCAAAGCTTCCCAGCGTGAGAAGGCTTGACTCTAGGAACTTTGCTGCAGCTCTTTTACAGGTACAGAAAAGACAGAGAGAGGAACAAACTTAGATCCAGGTTTTTTTCCCCAAACTTAGTGAGAGGCAAATTGATTAATGGTATAACGGAACTTTCACAGAAGCAGAGACCTGAAACACTGCTGTTTTTTCCTCAGTCAGATGCAACTAGGTATCTTTTCCCTTCTATTGACTTGTGCTTAAGAGAGGGAAGCAGCGAAGGTCCTCTCTAGAAACGCGTGAGATCCGAGGCTAGCACAGAGGGAGCTATGAAGGAGGGTGCAGACAGAACCTCCGCCAAGCCGGGGTGGAGCAACCGAACCACCCCTCAGCTGTCACCCATTTACAATAACCAGATCTAAGGCTACTTTGTGATTTAGGAGGGGCTACAGCACAGCGGGGGGGGCTGGTTTTCTGCGGGTATTGCTGCTTCTTTTCATTTTCTGCAGGAGGGGCTGAAGCAGAATTTGGCAACGCACAGAGGCGTGATACAGAAATTTTGCCCCTGGTGGTAAAACCACGATGATTCTGCTCCCTCTAAAGCAGAGGGGAGGAAAGAGCAGCAGGACTTGCCCGTAAGTTTTGCAGCAGGAATCTCAACAGTCTGTGGGAGACCAAGGTTAGTCTTTTCCCCGGTATGGTATTTTATTAATGTTGCTGAAATAAAGAAAATATATAAAATAGGTAACAGAAGCATCAGTGATTATATTAGCTAGATAGCTGTATCCTTAAACTTCTGGTCTTATGTGGTAATTTGCCAATTTTTTCTCCTTGGTCAAAAAAAATGTCTTCTGTGGGCAAAATGCTAACACCTTCCATTTGCAAGTGATGAGCAAGGTGTCAGGACTTTTCAACAGGATGTGGAGCATCTAATAAATCACTTTATTAGGCAAGGTTTAGAGCAGTCAAACCTAAAGGAGAACTCTTTGCCTGGACTCACCTTCTGCATGAACTTTTCAGATGCTCGTGCCCATGTGTAATAGTAAATTAAACATATACGAGGCTCCCAGCTTATAGAAATGAAACAATGAGGTATTTGGGGTAACTTGTTTCAAACTCTTTGGCTCCATCAGTTTTTTCAGTTCTTGGATATAGGGGCTCGTTGAAGGCAGGCACGGCGAGTCTCTTCTTGTGGTTTGCCTCCCCAGGTCCTCTGGCTGGGAGGTTCTGGGACACCTGCTTTCTCTTCGGTGGCCTACCAAGAACTCCAATAGTATGTAAGCTACCTTTGCTACAGGAAGGGGCAAAGCAAGGGGTAGGCTATAGACTATAGTGTGGACACGGAGAAGAAGGGCAGTAATTAGATTCTGTTCCTCCTGCTCCCTGGAGCTGGTCAGTAGGTGTGTTATTGCATCCATTCTCGTGTTAAGAAATTATATTTCAGAAAGCAGCACTGTGCTGAGGAAACCATTTTAACACCAAGGCAAAAGTCGAAGGCCAAACCAGCTCTTAGGGATCTTCTGGTACCGGCAGAGTGCTTGGCTCAGGCATTTTCTTGTGCCGTGCTCCCTCTACCCCCTCCCCTCCCAGCATGCGGATAAGTTCCTGACTGACCTGTCAAATGCGAATAATGATGAGAAGTCTCAGTGATTCACGGCTAGGACACACGAAGCGCTCCGTTCTCTGCTCATACTGTGAGGCAATTAATGCAATTTGTGCTGTTTGGCTGAGTGAACAGTTTGAAATGAACCATTGAGCCATCTGTTCCTCCAGCTGACATCAGGCGTGTCAAGAGTAGCAGTTAGCTTTTGCTGGGAAAGAAACATCTCACTGTCATTAAGGGAAGTTCAAGAAAGGGGGTGGGGTTTGGTTTTTTTTTCCTTCCCCTTCTACTATCTTTAAACAATCTCTTCCTTTCATCTTTTCTTGTGGTTCAGGCTATGTGCCCTGGAGACTCTTCTGGCCTCTAGTCAGGGTCTTGGGAGCAGGGAAATGGCTACACTGAGCACCTTCTTCTCTCACCTCTTGCACGCTTTTGGTGAGAGAGGGAGATGATCAATGGGGTCTGAGTTTTACACGATTCTTTTGCTCTTCCCTTGCTCTGTTCATCTCTGTAGGCTGCTTTCTTGAGCTGAGGGCTTCAAGAAAATAGTCTTCCTTGAAACCAGCTCTCAGGAGGGTTTTCAAAAGGTCTTTTGGAGGTCGTGTTTCATCCTCTGCAATTATTAAAGGATACCTGCTACAAGAAAAAGTCATTATCTCAGTAGCAGTAAGAAGAGCAGGAAAAGGTTTGGCCTGTTTCTCAATGAAGAAGGAGCACAGGAACAGAACGACGGAACAGACGGCCAGTGCAGCTAATGCTAGAGGCAAAGGGCTAAGCTGAGCCTAAGGCAGGGAAGACTTAAGAGAAGACTTAAGCAGAATGTTTTAAGATTGACCAGGCCTGACGAACTGCGTCCCTGAATAAACAGAGATGTGATGCAGGATTTCTGAAAACTTGTTGTGGACAGGCAAGGTACCGGCAGATTGGGAAAAGCTAAGATAGTGCCTGTCTTTGAGAGGTGTATCTGGGGGCAGGTAGAGCAAAGTTAGCGAATTATAAAGCAGTTTGCATCAGCTCAAAACTTTTAGGACAAATTCCCAAAACAGTTTAAAAGCACCTACGAGAGAAGCGACTGATTAAAAAAAAAAAAAAAAGAAACTACATCACACCAAGCTCATTTCCTTCTAGGAAAGAGTGGCCAGAGAAGAAGCCACAGATGCTCTCTATCGTGATTTACAAGGCTATGGCAGCGTGGCACAACGTTCCTGTTAGAAAAGCCAGGAAAACACTGACAGGCCTGAGGGAGAGGTTTGATGCCTGGCTGGAGGGGTAGCATCCCTGAAGGGCAGCGGTGGCAGCAGACGTTACATCACAAGCTTGCCGTTATAGTCTGTTCTGGAGCAAGCCTTTTAATGGGTTTGTTAATAGCCACTGCTGGACAAAGGCCTATGCTTATTACATTTGCAAATGATAAGGAGCTTGAAGGTCTTTAAAGAGCAGGATTTGAAATCAAGATGTTATCAACAAATAGAAAAAATGGCCTGGGAAAGAAAAGAAAAGAAAAAAAAAAGAAATTCAACTAAGACAAGATCAATATCATGGTCTTAGGCTGGAATAATCAAATGCATGATACAAGGTAATAAAATACGCTGCTTAACAAAAAGATCTGCAAAAACACAACAAGGTGGTATTGTGGACCACAGATTGAACAGGAGTCCACAGTATGATGACACCAAGAAAAAATAAATATAATTCAGAGTTGTTTACCTTTATAGGAGTATAATCTTTAGGACTTTGCAGTAATCCATTCCTTCTACTCAAAAATATCAGACTTTGTCTGGCCTGGAGTATCCATCTAATTTGGGACACTGCATTCAGAGCAGGTGTGGGCCAATTAGTCCAGGGAAGACTGGAAAACAAAAGAGGTGACTGAAAGGTGAAACGTTTAGGTCCTCAAATGCATAAAATCCTATTGCAGAGGGCAGGCACATCTGCTCTTTATGGTGCATAGGATAAACAACAAGGAAAACTGAGGTTCCAAATTAGGAGAAACATTTTAATGGAGATGGTTCAAAGGCACAGAAACTGATTGCTCAGGGAGGTGGCGTCTGTGTGAACACTGCTGCCTTCTTGGCATAAACGGAAGCAAAACTGCTGCTGTGTGCATTGCCACAGGAAGAAAAACTGCACATCTGTGCCAGGGGGTGGGAGAAATGGGAAGGGGTGTGTGTGTTTGTGTTTTGAAATGGGAGAGTGGTCAGGGCCCTGAGGGCACCAGCAGGCTCTACCACCTCTGCCCCACCCCAGGGTTTGGCTCCCCATCCTGGTGCTCTCCTCCATGGGTGCCTCAGGGCTGGAAAGGCCCCAGGGGAGGGATGGACCCTGGCGTCCAAGGTCCTGGGCTGCCCTGGTGTGGTGCAGCCTGGCAGAGCTGGGTTTGCTCTGTGGTTCCTCCAGAGGCACCTGAGGAGCTTGGATTTGGGCTTTGAATTGAGTCAGGTGGGTGAAGTCCCAGGAAAGGCCCCTCTTTAAAGTGCTCACCTACCCACCGTCCTGCCACGATTGCCTCAGCAACGTTTCCCAAGTGAACGCCGCCACACGTTGTTGGAGTTCTCTGTATCTAGGAAAGAACAGACATTTTTAGCAGAACAGCTTTTTGTTGACCAAATGAACCAGGGTTCTTCCTTTACCGTGCTAAACGGACAATAATTTAACCAATTTCATGGTCCGTTGTCCCATATAGCAGAAGAAAATGAACTACTATCTTAAGCAAATAGATACTAGATAACAAAATAATTTATTTTTAATGCAGAATTTATGTTCATCCAACCCTGTGCTGTCATTTTCCTCATATACCAAGAATTGCAGCCAAACCAAGTTACATGGCTCATCTCTGTTTTGTGATCATTTCATTTGTTCATAATTAATATGTCCTACATCCTGCAAACCCAAGCAATAGCATCTGAGAGCTTTTTTTCTCTCTCAGTAGTCAGTAAACAGGCATCTGGCTGAGACACACTTGGCATTGTTTAACCAACAGACAGTTGTGTTTTATGGGATTGTGGCACACTGGGCCAAATTCCAGTCCCACTGGAAATCCCTGGTTCCTCTCTCCAAGGAATCCAGGATAAGGACAACAGAGACATCGGGGCCCAGTGGTTTTATTCTGGTAGGTGGATCCATCCCTGCCTTATCGACAGCTCTTCACCGGTATACAGGACATCATTGCTCTAAAGCTGTTGGCTGTTCTGGCAGGTAAGGTGTGGACTTAGGTGCTCCATGCCAGGCTTTGAGACAGAAGGGGGTGAGGGAGTGACTCAACATCTAGTAACTAGCCTACTAATTGATCTGTTAACTAAAGATGGTGGCTTTTTTCCAAAAACTGTTTCTAAATAGCGCCCAAAGACATTTTGGCTGCCTCTGCACTTGGTGTTCCTTATAGCACGTGCAATCCTTGTACCTGTTTATTTGGAGAGCTGGTCGGGGTGCCTCAACAGGCGGCGCTTGGTTGGAAAATGATGAAGAGGCCAACTGTGCTGCACTTCCAACTCAAGCCATTTAGGATGAAGCTTCACAATTGTTTATCTATTTTAGTAGTTAAAAAAAAAAAAAAAACTAAGTAAGTAATAATATTATCCTCCTTTGGCATAGGTTTTATGTTATTCCTTGTACTTAGCAAGGTTTTATACTTCATTTTATCTATTTGAGGTAAACATCCCCTTATAATCTATGCTTACTAAACAACATTTCCAAAATCCTTTCCCTGGGGTATTTTACCAGGATCTCATTGTCTAAGCCAGTTGTTCTCCTGTTTGAGACAGGAATTACCTCTTTACCTTATAAAATGCACACCCTGCCAGTATTTGCCGTCCGGCTAAGGGAGACACAGCGACAGGCTCCTTCTCCCAGGGTATTTGCGGGCAGGTCCCCCCGGGGGGCCGGGGAGGACAGCGCTAGGTGCCAGCCTGAGCCCAGCCGGGGGCCAGCCCGAGCCCAGCCCGAGCCCAGCCCGGGCGGGCGGGAGCCCCGGGGCAAGCGCGGCTCCGGCGCAGCGGGCAGGAGGAGCCGGAGCCGCCTCCTCTCCCTTTCCTTCTCCCTCTCCCTCTCCTCGCTGCTGCTTCCCACGCTTCTCCAACTGACAGAAATTTTTCATTAAAAAGAACGCTGGATACCAAAGCTCGGCTTCCTATTTGCATTCAAAGCCATTAATGAAACTATGTAATTGTTTGAAATTTAAATGGAAATCATTTATTTATCCTTCTCCAGAGAAGGAAGGCCAAGAGAGAGCTGGAGCTGTTTGGAGTGTCCCAAAGCTTCCCGGGTTCATGACTTTCTAGTGCGAACATGATTCCATGAACATGGTGGTAGTTGCTTGCCAGCTAAATATTCTGTACGTTGCAGGAACATTTTTCTGTGAGGGCAGATGGTGTTCGATTGATAGTCAGAATAATACATGAACAGCAGAGAAGATGTGGGTTGATTAAATAATTAGCATACTGTGACATTCTATTGCTTCGCTGTAACTTAAAGCTAGGTCAAAACACTGGTCTATATTGCACCTCCCTCCCTCCCTCCCTCCTTCCTTTCTTCTGGTTGCTTTTATGTTCACTCCAAAGGAAAGTTTTAACAGAAATTAAATCCTTTCTTGGTAGCAAAACGTAGGAATTTTTGTTACTCGGCCCTGCATGTTATAGAATAAAAGTAACAATATAAAGGAAATTAAATTTTGCTAAATGAATTTAAGTTGCCAGGCAACCCGTCATACCCAGTGTGGGATCTGCGCAAACATTATTCTCAACAAACAGCTTAATACGTGGCACAGAGCAGCGTTTAGACCGAAACGGATGATCTCAGGAAGCCAGGGCAATGAGGACTAGCGGGAGGGCTGAAGGCTGGTTTTCAGTCACCGGGGCCGTCTGAATAGCTCTTTGCCTTCACGGTTTGTTTGCATGTCCACCAGAAGTCTAATTAGTTAATCTGATCAACTCTACCCCTTCCTGTCCCCCCACTCTGTAATTGTACAATAACAATAATTACAGTCAGTTTGCTGTCATCCGAGGAATAAACATGGAAAACATGCTTCTCTCAGCAAGGATATCATTATTCACTAACTAAATACAACCCACTGAATTACTCATCCTCCTCCCTAAGTCCTGTCATCTATTCTGGGTTTTTGGGTTTTGGAGACTTTCTGTGAATAAAAACAAAAGAAGTTGTCCCACTAAGAAATCACTACCCTGTAAAACATTAGTGCTGACTAAAAAGAGAGCGGTATCTTTAGTTGCCGTGTAATCACCGGCCAGGGCGTAGGGGAGAAGTTGCCGTCGTACCTCGCAGGGTCGGGTGTCTGAGGCTTTGGATGGTGTGGTACCTCTGCTGTCAACAGAAATCAAAGAAGTTCTCTACTACCCTGTAAGTGTTAGTGCTGTCCCTAGAGTAGTCTTCTGGATGTCCCCAGTACTGCAGCTCTAGTACCTTATAACATCTCATTTTCTTGTTTTGCTCTGAAATGAATGTTTTCCTTGCTGATGCCAGTCCTGAAGGCGAGGATTCAAACTCTACGTTTGAGAACAGTCATGGTAAACTTGACCGGAGGAGACAGTGCGTGACCTCTGCTAAGGTGGGCTGACACTGTGAAGGAAGAGCAACAGTGCTCCTGGAGCAGCTCGAGAGGACGTACGTTCTCACTCCAGTATCTATCTGAAGAAAAAACTTGAATATTTCTGTGTCAAAGTGGTGCAAAACCTAACCATACAAGAAGTACAATGGATCCCCTCAGAGATTGCACGCAGAAATCAAATTTCTTGAGGTTCTTTTGCTATTCTGGAGAACAAATGTTCAAAAGTGATATTAGAAGAATCCAATACATGTGTATTAAATTCTCTGAAATGTACTTTAATACAAATGCTATTGTTAACTATTTTTATTTCTATGAACAAACACAAAATATCTGTATTGTGTGGAAGTAGAGTGTCAACAAGAAGTAACATAAAAAGAAATCATGTGCTTGCAAGTATGTATTGAGAAGGAGGAAACAGCTGCTTTTAATGCAAAAGGATTGACGGAGCCTTCCACTATGCAACTCACAGCTCAGCTCAAGACTGATTTGCCTCCTCCTAAAGTCTGCAAAACCTTTCGCTTCTCAGGCGTCTGGCATAAAGACCGGGTGCTGCTCCTGAAGACACCTGCTGCCTGCCAGGTTTCTGGGTGAACCTTTATTTGGAAATTACGTCCTTCAATTCCTGTCCCGAGCTGTTAGTATAATACTCGCCTCTTGTTCTAAGCAATTGCTTTGTTCTTGTAAGTGATTAAATTCCACTGCCGGGAGAAATTATTCCAATCTGCTCCTGTTTATCTTACAAAATATTACATAGCTTAATAAATGCCTAATTTTAGGATCTCCGGGTAATTACTGCTATTATTATTTTTTTAAGTAGCTTATTAATACGACCAGGCCGGGAGGTTGGAATCATTGCCAATTTATGCCCTCCCTGCTCTTGAACGGAAGGAATGACATGATGAAGAAACTGTCCTACTTGAGTACTGAGACCCACAGCTGCATTTCAAAATGTAAGATAAATTGACTTAGATCACATACCTCAGATTCATTTACTTGTTTCATTTATAAAATGCACCTTGAAAAACATGTTTGCTTACTATAAAAGCTCAAAGTCACATAAAGAGGACTGGAATGGATGAGAACAAACAATTCAAAACTGGCATCCCTTTAGCTCGGTCACAAGCTGCAAATTGACAGCGCTTCTAAAGTTCATATTCACCAGATGAGTTATAGGATTAATTTTCTCCCTAACCTAATGGAAGGAAGAAATTCGATTACATCCAGAATCCTCAGCAAGAACAGGTATAACTTTTCATCTAGTTATTAACATCTCCAACTGTCATCAGAGGGATTGTTTGGAAATACAGCAAATCCTCCTTCCTTCTTGACCTCTGGAAGGCTTGAAAATGCCAAGTATAAAGCATTCGCTCTCTATAAAACATTAATGGTCAGGTTTATACCAGGGTGCTTAGATGCCAATAGTGAAGGGGACAAGCTGTGAGTACAAAGCAGATGATTTTTTGAGTAAGAATACAGTTGGGAAAGTATGTTTATGGCATTAAGCTGTGATTCTGAAGGTCTGGGAGGGCTGTGGATACTCAAATTCAGTTGGAAGTCAGCGGGAGCGGTGGCATGATCAGCACGCTTGGCTGGTGACGCTCATCTCAATCTTGTAACAAAGCCCAAAACAGGGATACAGAATTACCTAACACAATGTTCTTATGAAGCTCCAGATGTAAATGACTCTGTGCTCTCATTGTCATAATTTTGCTTTATCGATTGACTATGTTCTTATAATAAATGTGAGGGAGCATCATATTAATGGGATGTGAGGGTGGTTTACGACTGAATGTCATCACTTGGTTTGAGGGACCCCTGAGACGTGCAATAATGCAGTCATAGTCCACACGGGTAACGTGGCAGCAGCAAGCCTTAAAAAAACATAAATGTTTGCTATTTGAGTGTTATACAAGCAAAGGCGCTTGATCACGCACCATATGAAATTTAGCAAACTTTATCAGTTATCCTCCTTTAATCTGAAGAAATTAATCTGAAGAAAAGTTCCAAGGATGAGATTGAATAAAAAGCTCACAAAGGTACCAGTTACAGTGTACATGAGTCCTGGCCAGTCTCCATTTTCTTCTAGCTACTGACCAAATGTGTTTTAAGTAAATCTGTTTTGTTGGGAACATGATCTTGAGATTATTTCCTAGTGTCAAAAATCCTGACCAAACAAACAAATGTTTGAGGTTTTGTGTTTGGTTTTGGGTTTGTTTGTTTTGTTTTGTTTTTTATAAAAATCCCAACCCCATCCATTTTCCTTATAAACAAAAGCACCATTTTGAAGCTACTGTGGGACTGTGACCCATGTGATGCTTTTATACCTCTCTCATACTGCATCCAAATTACAGTGAAAAGGAGTTTATTTTTCTTTATTGTATCTGCATATATTTTGTTTTTCTCCATTAGTTTAGAATATTCCTGTTTAGCTACCACAAATGTTCCTTGCTGGATAAGCTCTTTCTTATTTCCAATTAATTGTTTGTCTGAATTATAAAGGAGAGGTTGCCATCTCCCACTACAAAATATGCCAGTATCAATAATACATGCTAAAAAAACAAAGGAATTCTTAAGGTTGCATTCTGGATTTTAGCATCCATCTTCTGATTTACTGAGAAGGTAAAAGATGTGTATGAAGCATATGGATGATGTACTGTTCTGAAAGATGCTGTGACTAGAAGTGCTGAAACACGAGATGCTGACTCAAAGGTGAATTTATATATACCATTATATTTGTTTGGGTTTGTTCCAAATAATGGTGGAATGATTTTTAAAGGCTGCTCTTTCTATCTGGATGAAAGAACAAAAACATTCAAAAACATCTTCAACTTGTTGCCTTTCTTTGGCATTGGCAAATACTAGTTTTTTCCAGTTAGAAATATAAAACTTTCTGCTGCTTTAATTTGTGCAATACAAAACTATTTTTTAAAATCTTGCTATGCAGGGAAGTATTCCTCTTCCTGTCCGAATTTGCCACGGACTTCACGAGAAGAGCAGCAGCTTGATGGTCCTGATGGTCCAGTCCTGCTAGAGACCCCGCTGGATAGCTATGGAAAGCCTCCAAAGGTAAACTTCATGCTCCCCAGTTGTTTGTCAGCTGCGTGCAGGTCTAGTCTCCCTGAATAATTTAGAGATGTTTTAAGTTACTCTCATTGCAAATGGCCTTCAAAAGGAAAACAAGCAGTTGGACTGGTGGGGTCCAAAAATATCCTTGCTGTGTCCCTGAACATGTCTCCATTCATTCCCTCTCTGCTAGCAAGACGCGGGTAACACAAGGCTTGCTTTGCATGTTTGGGCTCCATTTTGTGTTCAGTAGCAAGCTGCGTTTTATTTTAGCATATTAGAGTCCATACTTATGTCCAGAGGAAGGATACACTCCTTTGAGGCTGCACTGCATTTATTGTATTAACCCTGTTTCCCTCTGGAAAACTTGCTTGAACAACGATGCTAGGCCAGGTCCCACATCATAGCTGTACTTTGTCTGTGCTTGCATTGCTCTATAATGCCTTTAGCCCGCCTGTTTTGTGCATTTGATTATTCAAGTGGTATTCATCCATTTTTAGACATATAAGTTGAATTAAAAATGTTAAAGCCTAAAAATGGTATGGGGTTTGTGGTTGTGGAAAATTAAGTGAGAGGTGTTTCATAATGAGAAATAATACCAAAATTGATACACTATTGTTACTTTTCCAAGATGTAATTATGAGTTTATTACCAATGTCGTCAATGCAATCTTAATCAATTGTGTAAGTTTAGCATCTGCAAGCATGAAACCATTTTCTTACATGAGTTTAGAGGATTTTTTTTTAGACCTGTGCATGTGAGCTTGATACAAATGCTATGCTGGTGCCAAACCGACGTTTGAACTTGTAGAGTGTGATTGAAGGAGACAGACCAAGGTTTTAGGGATTGGCACTATCTAAAATGAAATTTTAATTCAGTCATATATTGTACTTATAACATTTCATGTCAGTAGCTTCAAAATTAAGTATATAGCAATAAAAGCTTTCCATTAATAAATCTCCATCAATCAAAAAAGTTGGCTTTGCTTTATTTCTTATCATGATTATGAGTTTTAAAAATGATTAATGACCTAACATGTTTGATTTTCAAAAAGCCAGGACAGCAAACACATTTATTGCATGAATGAATTACCTACACAATATCTGTAGCATTTTGTGTTATGCACGTTGGAAAAAAATAAACCCAGGCTTTCCATGTCAGGGTAAATTGATTTCCAAAGCATCAATTTCAACCATTAGTACCTAAAGATGACTGAAAAAAGCCTCCATGTACATAGAGATTAGTGTGATACAAGTCTCTGGAAAGAGATTTTGCAGGATACTTTGGGATATTGAAAACTGATACAGATTTTTAAGACATCAGCCCCCCAAAAATCAATACTGGAATATTATTTTTACCTCTTGCTCTCCATAAAGCATTTACTAGAGATCTTTTCAGCTTGGGAGAGCTCTATCACTAATGTTACCATCCATGACATGCTGTCACAAGCTAGTAGAGCAAAAGACAAAAGAGTAAACAGCCCGTGGCATACGCTGGAGCGCAGCCACCCATTAATGAATCCACGTATATAAATGCCTTCAATAACAGTGGGAGATGCAGGTGTGTTTACTACCCAGGAGAGGGGAGCTCAGGCACAAATGCATATGTAGCACAGTTAATGTAAATGTAAAGAAACAGGAAATTAAAAATCTTTCTTACAAATTCTTTCATAGGGTAAACCAATAGTTTACTGGAGCCAGCTTCTCCTCAGGATCTTACCTCCACTAATTCTTTAATAGATTAATTGTCTCTATGTTTTAAATATGTAAATTAGATTAGAAACTACAGGGTAAGATAGAAAGGAAGAAGCTGCAAGGAAAGAGAGGAATTCACTTCAGAGTGAAAATCTTTATCTTGTGCATAAATTATGCAGCTCTGGAGGAACATATTCTCTCTTTTTCTGGTTTGTGTTTTAGACTCCATGAACTGTATTGTGTTTGGAGACAATACATAATTGATAAGATATAATACTGACTTGATACATTTCTGGCACTCTTTGCGTACAGTTGGTAGCTGAGATAGCTAGTTTAACCAAGAGCTGGGAGGTGACAAGAGAATTAGTGCCTGCCCCATTCATCCTGAGCCCCACAAAAGCTGGGAATTATATTTCCAAGTATTATTTCTCCATGTCTGGGGAAGACTCACTCACTCACTCCAAGCAGCATACAGATGCAAGAGCATTGAAGAGACCTGTATATGAATACATAAAACAATACTATCTGGTCAAGTGGAAGATCAATTTCTAATTTAATACAGAGTTTTTATCTTAAATAAATACTTTAATTGCAATCATCCCAGTACCTGGGAATGATAGGTAGCCTGTGGGGAGCATATTGAGCAATATGCTTCCTGTATTACAAAGTTGCTTAAATCTGGGACAGCGCTTGCTACAAGTAATGTAAAAGCAAGCTTTTTATACCAAAGCAAATGAAAGGAGGGTCAGATTCAGGTATGAATAACTATATTATCCCAGGGGAACTGTAATGATTCTTTCAGTTATTTGGTGTTATTTAATTACAAGAAGGGCTGTGTAGATTAACACAGCAGAGCATAACTTTTTAAACAAAAAAAAGTGGACTTAAGATGTTTTCTGTGGGCACTGTATACGCAAGCTCTTTACAATAGACTTGTGCTTAGGTTAGGAAGGCCATATGTCTCCTGGAAGACAGAAGATAATGCTGCTTTTTTTGGAGGTTGTCCTTTTATTTGCAAAACCAGTTGTCTTGTGATTTGGCAGTGGCATTCTCTATTCTACCCATCTAATATGCATCTCTGTCGCGTGTTTTCCAGGGTGCGGCAGCTCCTTTCTGAGTTACTTGCCATGCATTACAGCGCTACAGAAAATATGAAGAGTGGAAAACAAACAGAGGAGTGACTGGGAGAGAGGCGGGAGGTGAGCAGCCAGGGGCTACCAGCAGGAAAATGATTGCACATGAAGGACAAGTAGGTTGAGGGAAGGATTTGTTCCTTCAAAACAGTTTTCAGTGGTCCTGGGGATAGGGACAGGGTACCACTTCCGTCTGGGAATTAGAGAAAGAGATTCTTGAAAAGGATTTCTGCTATATGTGGCGAACTGAAGCTTAAAAGCATTGATTCAAGTATTGCATAGCTTACTTGTGATGTATGGATATGTTTCTAACATCATATTACAAACGCTGTTACCTTGTGTAGCAGAGTTAGCAATCAGAAACTCATTATGGAAGTCATTTTACAAATGCTGCTTGTTTTCTTGTGGTTGTAGCTGTTGAGCGTGCTAGTGTTTTACTGGAAGTTTTCCATTAGGAAAATATTTACAATCTTAATTCTAATATGATTAAGTGCTGTGCTTGGGAATTTTTATGGTCACTAATTGGGTTAATACTGATCATTAGAACACAAACTTAATTAATTTCCCATAGTATTAAAATTAATCACATGTTTAAAGCTAAATTAAATTAGTCAACAGTGAGAATGAACAATGGCCGCATTTCTGATTACATCATCTCAAGGTTTCCCAACTAAAACC
Organism: Platalea leucorodia; assembly: GCF_965183815.1. Classification (NCBI taxonomy): domain Eukaryota; kingdom Metazoa; phylum Chordata; class Aves; order Pelecaniformes; family Threskiornithidae; genus Platalea; species Platalea leucorodia. Next base: position 27,463,158 of record NC_138825.1, on the reverse strand, counting down.
TTCACTTACATAATAGAGATGGACCATGTGTGTGTTTCATTAACTATCCATCAGTAATAAACTAACTAGAGGGTAAAGAAGAACCAGTGCTGACATTCCAGAAGATGCGAGGGAATCGTTTAATCTTTTTTGGGGGATGCAGAGGGAATTTGTTTTTACTTTGTTTCTTCTTTGCTGAACAAAAATGAGCAAGGGCATCTGAAGATCAGATCCCCCTCAGCTCTGCTTGGCAAAAGAGGTCCTCTGGGTCTGCTGTCTTCCTCATGCCATTTAGGAGGTAACGCTTGCAGAGGTGTCTTCTGCACCTGGGGATGTGGTGTTGCCTGGGCAGCCCTCCGCTGAAGGGTCATATCGGAGTTTCCACACAAAAAACAGTGGTGTGAAACAGAACTGCTGCCCTCTACTTGCCCTGCATCCAGCTTTTATGGCAGAGTTTCGGCCCCGGGTTATTTTTATTGGTTGGGTCAGGTGGATATGTCCAGTGGGCTATCAGGCCAAAGAGGATCAGCAAAGCTAAATATTGTTGCTTTAGGATAGTTCCTGTCCTGATCCTTTCTGATCCTTCAGCTTCCTAGGATAGGGGAAAGAAACAAGAAGTCAAAAGCAATGTCTTCTGCAGGACTTCTCCCTGGGAACCGGTATGAGAAAAGCTTTAGAGACCTTTCTTTGCATGTAAGCCTCACCACGTGGTTCTTTCCATTGGAGGTGGGGAAATAGCTCACTGGATTTAATAGAAAATGTAATTAGGGTTAACCTGAATTTAAATAATTGTTCAACTATTAAATAGCTATTAGCATGCCCTATCATTTGCTATCAGAGAAATGCAAATATGTGTCACCGCATCAATTCACGAGAACAAAGATTGGAAGCTGGTAATTGTTGCTGTAGTTTCCCACCCCAGAGACCCGGGAGGTTTTTGTTCTTATATTACAAACCACAGCATTTGTGATAGCCTCTCTGTTAGCAGCAGTAAACTAAGCTGGGTGTGGGCAGAAATATAAAGATATATTCATTCCGCATTTGCAAAACAGATTTACCTTCAGTGATGCAAAATTGAATATATCCAGAATCAAAGCTCTGTACATTTCTATGTAGTTTTATAGTAATGATCCCATCCTGCTTCTGTTAAAGATTCAAAATTTTAATGAGCATTGGATGAACAAGGTCTTTTGGCCCAGGCTCTAGAAGCGCACGGCTGCCTAAAAACACATGTTATGAAGAATAACTGCAGCCAAATGTAGCATTATGTAATTCTTTTGCAAATGGACTCCCTGTGTACGTACTTGGAAGTTATAAGTTTGTTAACTTTGTCTTCCCAAGCTGTAAAAGGGTCCCATAATAGCAGTTTCTCTCAGCTTGCCAGGCATTGAAATTAACACTATAAAGCTATGTAACAGATGATTCAAAAGAAAGCAGTATCTAAAGACATAGTGTCTTGTTATGTGCATTAATTACCTCCAACAAGAACCAAGTATCAGATAAATATAACCCATAATAGTTCTTTTCTTTTTTTTTTTTTAGATGAAATACACCAGTTTTAGTAGTTCTATAAAATATTGATCCTAGGATAAAATTCAGGAGGTAGGTCTAATCCATGACTATTTTTACATGAGGCGGTCCTTGATTTCAAGAACACTGTCACCATGTATTTAGAATATGGTTTGATCTGTCTTTTCAAAATCACATTTCTTTGAATGCAGATTGAATTTCTTTTCTTGGCATTTATTCTTGTGCCACCAGTGTCAAAATAGAAGCTGCAAGCATTGTGATAAAAGAAAAAATATTTCATTTCCCTGCAGTTTCTGTAATTGCCTTTGTGTCCTTTTTTGAACTGCTGTTCTGTAACTCCTCAGAGCCAGTTCCTTCATGAACAGCAGTTCACTGTTCCGAACTTCTATGCCTACTATGGCAACAGGACCTTAAAATGTAGAGGAAAAACTCTGACATCTCCAAATAAACTGATTATTTCTCTCCATTCATATTAATAGATTCTGTTCTCAGAGCTTAATTCTGTTCACTGCCCCAAGCGAAAAGGAGGGTGTTTAGCAGAGGTGTACTGTGTTGGTGATAAAGACGCCCCCAATCCTTTCCCAGGTTGGGCAAAATTAGCATAAGTACTCCATGCACACAGCTGCAGCCTTCAGCGTGCAGGAGCTCCTGCATCAGCTTCCCTTCCCCGAGAGGGGATTTTGCCAGTGGAATGACACTGGCATGGATTCATCAACCATACGCCTCCTCTCGCTTCCTACGCACTCTTTTGTAGTGCCACCACGGATCAGCGTAGGTCAAAGCCTCGCTAGGCTCTGCTGAATACGCTTCCTAAGTGTTGTTCTCTCCCTGTCCCCAGATAGCAGAATCTATTTCTTTGGGCAAAATGTAAGCCAGATGGGATAATGCGTTTGAAAGCTTGAAAGTCAGATCTTTTGAATTTCTTTGCTTTATGATCTTAATTTATGCACATATGAAAGTGAAACATGGCTTTTTTCTCTCTTTCCTTGTCTCTTTCCAATCCAAAGCATAAAAAAAAGAATCAATCTTTTCCAATAATGTTTTAAAAAATGTTTTTGAAATTGAGAGAATTTGGAAAGATAACCCATGAAAAACTATTCTGACAAACAATTTAAAAACAAACCATGAGCTTTATTTTTTCTTTCCCTTATCAGCTGTATAAGGAATAACTGCCTAAAAAATATTGATTTGTCTAGCATAGCATGAGCAGCGTGTGGTAGAGCTGGCAATAAAACACAGCTCTCCAATGCCTGCCCAGTTCTTTATTGAGAAAACTATTCTTCCTCTCCCTACAGCTCCTCATCTATTACATTGCACATCCTGCAGTTTCTAAAATAAAGGATATGAGTTTTATAGAGAAGACTTTCCTTAACAAAATAAGAGTGATTCTGATCTAAGAGCTCTGTTCAGTCTGTGCTCTGAATCAGAGAAGGCTCCAACGAAAACAAGCACGCACCCGGAAAGCAAAGATCCATTCCCCATGTGTTTTGGTGTCTTTGGTTACTTCAGAACAATGTGAGCACATTTAATGAAATGCACTGACATTTTCAGAGCAAACTTCCAGCTTCTGCTGCATCTGTGGAAATGGTGGCTTACTGTGGCTTCCACAGGGAACCACAAAAGATATGTTGGATGTAGACTTTGACTTGTTACAAATTCCTGTACTGAACCAGGGAAGTCGTAGAGCCAATAGAGAGGGCAAGATAAGTGTCAATAGGTTAATGTTACTGAAACAATCTTTTCCCCTAAGCATGCTCTCACAAACAGCAAAAAGTTTGTCTCAGCTTTCCAAAATGTTACTCTTAAAGCTGAGACTAACAGTAGAAATTGTTGGGCAAATGTTTTAAATTTGCCAACTCTATGAGCAATTGAAAACAAGATATTACAGGGAAAGTTGGACGACCGAAATAATGGAGTGCTAAAAGGCTCACCCCATTAGAGTTAACTACTAAAAAGGCAGTATGGTCATTCGCAGGCACTGATGGCAAATGTTTGCTTATTTCCTTTCCAGAAGCAGAAAGTTTTAGAGGGTTGGCATTTAACTTCGATGTTATGGCTCAGTGCATTTTTTTTATACAACGATACATTTATTGCTGGAGTCACTCAGGACTGTTCTCTGCCTACTGAACATCAGCACGTAATTGCATACTTTCTGTTCAATCACGTATTGCTGGTTCATTTAGGACACAGAGCAGTATATGATCTTTAAAATAAATGTCTGATCATTAACTCAGAAGATAAATGATATCCATTTCGCTGGTCTGACTGGTCTGATACAATTGTAATATGCTGGCTTGAAGCAAACGCAGACTTTTAGAAGACCAGTATATTTTGAGGCAAAACCTGTGAGTGGGACTTGTACTGCGTGGATCTTATTTTGCATAAAGCTGGATTATCTTTACTCCTTTGGCCTTATCATGTGGGCACATAATTCTGCTAAAATTCCCCAGTATAAATACCTGCAGACAAGGCATAGATCAGTTCAAGGGTTTCAACTGTTGAAACTGCAAATCTCTCCTGAAAATGATGGAAGCTTTTTCTATATAAACAGGACACTTTATCCGGAGATGACAGTTGAAGCCTAGCTCTCTAACCTGTGTCCAAAGCTAACTAATTACCGACTCAAAGGAACTGGGATAGAGACATCTGATGACTTGCTCATGGTCCTACAGCAGGTTAGTGGCAGCAGTGGGAATACCAAGTCTTATCACTCCAATCTTGTGCTCAGTACATTAGATCACAATTGTCTTGTTTATATCGCTGTATTTTCTGAAAGGTTGGGGTTTTGGGGTTTTGTTGTTTTGGGGTTTTTTGGGTTTTTTTGGTTTTTTTTGTTTTTTTTTTTAATCAGATGCTTGCAAATTAAGTTGCTGGCTGTAATCAGAAATGTATTTATCACTGACTCTGGCTCACAACCAAGCACACTGTTAATTTTGCAACAGGACAGCATGTTCCTCTCATTCCAAGGAAAAGTTAATGATGAGTGGCAGGAGGGTATGTCGTCATTTCGTTGTGACCAGTTGTCCTCTATTGTGTCACTATTGTGAAAGGCAATTAGTTTCCTAGTTCTCGTTTGGTGCAACAGCATTGACTTCAGTGAGCTGTGGTTTTAGTATGCTAATAAACCGAAGCAGGGTAGTTTTATAAAGCTGGTCACCAATGGGAAGAAATAATCCTAATGGTCATGTTTTATAACTGAGGAAGGATGAGAAGACAAAAATCCCCCACTGCTTATGCTCCAATAATCACCACGTACCCTAGGTACATACTGTTTTTTTCATCAAGCAAGAATTTTTTTGTGGTCTATAACCCATCATGACATCAGAATGTAAGCTCTAACCTCTGTTTGCTGTGCTATCATGGTAGCAAAAAGCTTCCACTTGAATGCTTGCTGTCTAGACTTAGGCAGATTTGCCTTAACTAAAAGAATCGTACTCTGTGCTAAGAAAAAGGTCTAGTACTAGTCATTTGGATGGATTAAATGATGGCACTGGTCTGCTAGATTGAATATGCTGGATTTCTGTTTGTCTGTTTCTGATAGCAATGTTAAGATACAGTTGAGTGGCAGAGTGTTTCCATGCACCATCAGGCCCCATATGTTATCTCCTCTTACAGTTTGTCTATTAATTCATTTAACATAAGTCTATGAATTTGTGTAAGTTCATTAATTCAGTTTGTATATTAATTCACGGTTCATGAATTGTGAATCTTATCAACTTACTTTAATAGCTAAATGAGTAAGTACTTGTTTCTGTTTCAAGCTATATTTTAGGCTAGAGGCATGTAATAGAAATACTAATGCACATTTCATAAAAAAATACTAACCCAAGGAACTCAGCCACCAGAGAAACATTGCCGAAGATGAAATCTGTTTCAAAATAAATTCCCTAATGGCTTATGGAAGAAACTTTTCCATAGAGAGAATGAACAAAGCCAAATTGTCTTACAATGGCGTCATCTTCCATTATGAATTGCCTGGTATCGGTGTCATTGTGTTATCCATACCCTGAAATACAACTTGGAATGTGTAAGTTTACATCCCAGAGATGTGCCTTGCATTTAATTAGTGTAAGAAAAATCTGCTCCATTGGATTTTCGTGCCTGCGCAAAGTGACCATAGTACATCTAGACTACCCAGTAAGTTTATTTTAAGGGATACAGAGTCCTGCTTCGGGGAAGACCGCTCCTTAGCCTCATAAAAAGCTTGTAAGCCATTTGTCATATCAAAATTCTTGCCACTGGGTGGTACAGAAAAACCTGTATGAGGTTCCTGTACCCTACATAGTTCTCCAACACATTCCCAGCAGACTTTTCACCCTTAACTACCTCTTTGTACCATCATAACATGCCCAGTGGCATGCAACACCTACCCACATATCACTAAATGCCATGAATATACACTCTGATGGACTGCGTGTAGCTCTTACATTATTTGAGACATTTTGAGTAGAAAAAAAGTGATGTATACAATAATAATATGTCTTAGGACCACAGAGGCACTTCATGAGACCAAAAAAGAACCCAGGGCCATGCACAGTGTGGAGACATCCAAGCTGTGCCAACTGACCCCAGAGCCGCAGGATGGTCCCTGGTCCTGTTTTATTGAGCAATGTGGTTACAGCTTCTATATCACTGTTATTTATCTGTAAAATAAAGGAAATTTCCTTTCCTTTCCTTGCAATAGTGTTGTGGGGATGAATACAATGAAGATGTAACTAAAGGCACTTGATTTCTCTTCGACTAAAATATTCTATTATGCAACAAATGATTAATCTCATTAAATAATTTAAAAGAGGGCCAGATCCTGTCCTAAACTATAGCGATATAATTCCAGTGAAGTACTTTTCTCTTTTGGAGAGTCACACAGGCTGTAGTTGGAAGAATATTAAAGGTGAGGCTTGGGAGTGGGTTCAGATGAAATGCAGAGCCAAAGAATGACCTACCAAGGACGCTAAGTGTGTGTAGAGGAGAGGGAACGAAGCACACAGATGATAACCAGCAACAAGAACCAATGACTTTGGGAGAATTGGCAAAGAAAATGGTGGTGGAGAATACAGCTTTCACTTGGACCACCTCTTGGACTGAAAACAATTTTGGGAGCCAACAAGAACTGCCAAGGCAAAGTAATTGTGTAGATTGAGATCAGTAGTGGAGAGGTTCCAGATGCCGGGTAACATGTAGCTGGAAAGAATGAAAAATAAGTTTAATATTGGAAAGGGACAAAGAAGGCAGAAAGTTAGAAAGCACCATCCTAGACAGCTGTTGCCTCACAGTTTTAACAATATTGTAATAAAAAAACCCCAGCACAGTAACTTGGTTTTTTAGGATAATTTTTTAAGTTTCGTAGTGGATTTGTGAATATTTTTTCACATTTCCTTTGAATTTTCCATTACATTTTTTCCCAAAGGTACTTGTGTATCTACCGCTCTTAGAAAAGATGTAAGTACTAGATGGACATTTAATACATCTGAAATTAAACACTGTTTTACTTCAATATGTCTACCTTAAGCTTTTTGTAAAGCAGAGGAATTAAGATACATCTTTTTGTGAAAAACATTTAGATGGCTAAAGTAAATTTATGCCAAAGTCAAACTCACATCAAGCAGAAATAAAGTTTTTAAAGCTATATGGCTAATGCATTACTGCCCCTGTCATATGTTTTCATACATTACAAACACACCTCATCCATTCCCCTACCAAACCAACTCTGCTCTAGTGCCGTCACGCCCTGGCATCTCTGCCTAGTGCCAGCTTCTCTGGGGGAATCACGTTTACTTATCTGTTGTTCTAGGGTTGGAGCTATTTCTCCGTAGACAACATCCTCAGTCAAATGTAAGTTTGCAGTATTTGAATTCTTTATTACCATGGGGTATCGGTAGGATCAGAGGATAACTCAGGCTGGAAGGGAATTAAGCAGGTCAGACTAGAATATATATCACTTTGTTTCTAATGGAAGAAGCTGGGCCTTGGGGAAGGAGAAAGCAGGTTAGTCGATTGGCTTTTAAACAGCTTGTTTTACGTACTTCAGTTGCAAACTAACCGCAGATTTATTTGTTACTGAGTTTTCTTTTTGTATCATTTCTGCCTCTGTGAAGTTCGCCATTGATGAGTATTTGCATTTCAGAAATCTTTGTGGAAGTTTCTGCTAAATAACAGCCAGACTGGAAGTTGGGCAATTTTCAAAATCACATGCTTAAGCTAGCAAATATAAAATGGTTTTAATGAACTAATTCAGTAGCTTTTTATTAATTACCTTAAAAGATGTAGATAAAGCCCGAGTACTTCATACAAATAATACTTAAATTTGTGATTCTACAGCTTTTCTGCAGAATTCTTAATCTTGCTGTAATTGTACAAAAGAGTAATCTTTAAAAGAACCAGGACTATACTTTCAGTTTACATATAATGTGTTTTTTTCACAGAAGGAACTCTTTTAATAAGGCAATAGAAATGTTAATCAAAAACTGTATTTAAATAGGTTCCCGCATTTAACAGTGATTTTAACAATACTGCAGGTTGCATATATTTTTAGTAAAAATGTTTCTTTAGATTCAGTAGTGTCATTAATGCATCAATGGAATATTTGTGGTGCCATCAGAATGAATGACATATTCTGGTAGTTATTTTAAAAGTAAGAACAGAACATATGTTCAGAAACAGCATTAAGAACAGCTCTGCGAAGTCCAAAATTCAGAGTAGATCATATGTTGCTGTATACCTTTCGAATATTTGAAATAATTAAAAGGCAGGCTAAAGCTCTTATCAGTAAAAAGAAGCATGAAATTAGATGGATGCAGCCTTTTGAACCCTTCTTATTGCTTTTAAAATCGCCTTTACAATACTGCTCCTAGGGGCTAAGTCCAATGGGAAAGGAAAGTACTGAGTACTCCACAGGCTTGAGCTCTCAGCTGTGCAGGATCATACACAAAATAACTCACTGCAATTAGAAAGAAATTAAATGCAGATTATATACTCTGCACAAGCCTCCCGGTAGGAATGGTTAAGGATACCAGTTTGTTCCAGAGAGACCCTAAGAGGTCTGGCTGCGGCTACAGCCTTATCTGGTTGCTAAGGGGATAGTGTTTGTCAAGCACTTTCTTTTGTTAATAGATACTGTCATCCTTCTCTACAGAGACCAGTTTCTCCTCCTTTACATGCTGAGCAGCTACATAAAAGTACTCCGTGCAATCCAGAAGTGGCGGCTTTGAGCTAACCAGGTTACAGGTGGGAGGGCAGAGAAATAAAGCAGAAGATCAGAGAGTGCACTAAAGGCAATTAGAGGGAGATGAAGAGTGAGAGCGAAGGAAGCTGTTTCATGGCAACGGGAAAGACTTCGTCAAGGTTAGCCAAGAACAGCAACCGTGGGTAGATTTGGCCAGGGCTAGTCAATAAAACAGGACTGGCATCCATGCTGCAAGTAACTAATACTGTAACCCACTTTGTGAATCTGTTATCATTTCCCCTTCCTTGGGAGGACAATTAACTCCCTGTGTTGCCACCACTGCCTGTGCTTGCTCCACTTTTACGAGCTACCTGGGCCACGGGGAGGTGAATCTCTCCCACTCTCATAGTCTCAGCGCCAGCTGGTGAGCAATCAGCTTTAAGAACACCCTGACAGAAAAACCTTCACACCGTTCAAGCACTTTGAGATGAAAGCGTTTCAGTAACCAACACTGTGACAACTTTAGCTCTGCCTCTGTGTATGCTACGGTTTTACAGCTTGGCGCAGCTCAGTCTCCATGCAAAGCCTTTGCAGCCTCTCACCTCTATCAGATCAGGTCGTGAGAGCAAGGTCATTCATTTTGTGCTGGCGTGAACCAGACCAGTAGGCTCTGTTAGCATCCAAGATCTTGTTCTTTCTAAAAATAGCCCTCTGGGAGAGCTGGATCGTATCTTCCCATCCCCTTTTAATATTCTAAGTAGGAATAACGGAAATTGAATTTGATTTTGTTCCATGGTATTGCTTTTGATGGCTTTTTGATGAAGATGATTTATTCCATAAAAAAAATAGACATGACTTTCTGAATGGCTGTTTGTTCGTACTACGTATCTGCCTGTTTTCATATCATGATTGTGTGCTATGGTTTCTCTAATTAGAAGTCCATAGAACTGTTCTGTAAGAAAGTACCGTAATGCCAACCGTATGTTGAGAGATTCATATGTGATACCTGTCTTTGAAAAATCAAGGTTTCTTTGTCGTTGTTCATTTGTATTAAATTGTACGTATTATTTTGCAAGTGTAGCTGAATGGCTCATTTTTCATATTTTGCTGGAGTTGTGTAGGCCATTTGCTGGGCTTCGAGATTTTTAGCCTGATTTCCCAGGCAAATGAGGCTGATGTGAACATGCTCTCTTTGCCAAATGCTTCTGCCTGTCAAAGCTGAGGGAAGCCTCAGCTTTGAAACGGTTGGTCAAATTCATCAAGATCCCAGAAAAAAACAGGTTCCTTCTAGTTTCATGGAAACTAACTTCCATGTAGAGGAAAGAGAGAATGAAATTAGTGCCCCCATTGAAGAAAAGACCAGGGGAATTCATCAATCATGACAATTCATCGTTTAGTTTTTGTTTGGCAGCTTCTTGACTGTTCAAACAGCATGTACAAAGCTCTGGAATAATTGCAACATGTGCTGTTTTTGCTGGGGATATAACAGAGGATGTCATGGGGGTGAGCTAGGGACATCCCACTGAGGAGGGATGGAGATAAGCGATGAAGAACTACATATGCAGGAAACTTGCTTTGTTAGTTCAGCTTCTCTTGGAAAAAACAGCATGTCCGCATGGATTTTGGATTAATTTGGCACAGGATTTTTTTGGCACAGTTGTGGTTTATAATTTCTGTGGTTTGTATGAGCAAGTATGCTCATTGATAGGCACATTTCTTTGGAATTGCACTTAACAGTCCTAGCTGTATCTTCATGATGCTTTTGTTTTGGAACAGTACAAGGCAACACGGTGGAATAATGTTTACTTTAGTAACTTGAGCCAGTTAAGTTTTTTACGAGTGTACCAGTAAGAGTCGTCATCTAATTTATCCAGCTCTGAAGTCTGCATGTGACTTGTGGCTAACTGAACATCAGCTAGAATAATTAGGCACCAAAAGTCATGGTTTTATTTATGTTTTCAGTTTTTATTTCTGTAGCAGATGCATTGCCTATAGATTAACAATGTGAAACTGAACAAAAATCTCTGCTCTTTGCCTTAGCTCATAGGACCTTTTCCAACTGTATCCTAGCTGGAAATCTGACCTTGTGGAGTCCCAAATTTGGCAGAAGGAAGGTGCTGCTGGAAATATTCTTCTCCAGTTTCTCAATCATTTATTCATGAAGTTAAACACTGAGTGGTGTTTGGCCAAATAACTTGCTTCATGAGTCAGGTTTATGATCCTTTTCCAACAATTGCAGACTTGAGGGTATCTGGTAGATCACTCTTACCAGATGTAGCTATGCAATTTCTGTCAGAGGGCTCAGGCTGTCTTTCCTAGCTTTCAAAAATGATGAGAAACGAAGACTGAGAGTCACAGATTATTCACTTGGTGCCAACAACCCGATAATGCAAACCTTAATATTGAAAGGTCAGGAATTTAATGTCCTAATAAAGAACACTTTGTGTGAGAAACTAATCTGGATGGACGTTAAGTTGCAAATCTGATTGGCAGAGTTCACAAAATTGCTGCCAAAAATTCTTAGGGAAAGTTGTAAACTGATATCTCAAATCAATTAGGGCACAGCACTATTTATTATAATTCTTAGCTATCTTTTAATCTGCTGGAGCTAATATCTTTGGGAGCTATTTCTTGAAGACATCTCAGAGGTCACGTTTTAACTTCGATGTTATGGGTTACAGCTTTTGAGTTTGTCCGTTTGTCTCTTTGTTTCAACGTTGCTGCCGCAGATTTTTTTGCATTCCTATAAATAATCCGCAAGGGTAGAGTACTGTAGAACTGCACATCATTCTGCTTCTTGCTAGGACTTTTGTAAGGCTTCTGGTTAAACAAACAGAATTTCAATTTTGTGGGAGTTTTGATCTATTCTTTCAAAATCTGTTTTCATTCCAGATTGAAATACAACCTGAGAAAAGGCACACAGCTGCACACAGATGTGTGGGTGCGCGTGCGCACACACACTCTTGGAACACTCCATTAAGTGAAATTTTAACAAAGGGTTGACTTTTCTAACTGAAAGATTTTATATTGATAAAATCAAGATGGTTCATTTAAATGTCAATATTATGCTAAAATATTAATATATAATATGAAGTAAAAAGGCTTGAGATGATTAAAAGTTTTTTCTGAAATGAAAGACCTTGCATATGCTCTTAATTTTGCCTCCCTCCCCAACGGCATTTCACTGAAACCATTATGTTTCTGCAAAGTACCTACATCTGAATGAAATGGCAACATTCCACTGGAAAATTTACATCCAGCTGTGTGAAGCTTTCTTCCACTGTTTGTTTAATTGTGAACTTGTTTTGTTCACATCATGACAATTACAGATAGCTTATCTGTATGGCATCTTAATTAGCAGATTACTAATCTAGGACTTCAGCCTTTCTGGTTACTGATAGCCTGTGTTTTCCAACCCTCCAGTTAGTCTTTTCATTCATATATGCTACGGTTTTCATATATTCTGTAACTTCATTAAGCATAGACTCTTTCATCATATCTGCTTTAATACTAAGATTATGGCTAAGTTGGAAGAGAAAATCCAAATATGTTTGGCGTGGATCATGCCTTAAATGTGAAAGAATCGATTTACATCCAGCTGTTTGAAGCTTTCTTCCAAGGATCAGATAACTTAGAATTATGAGGCAATCTCCCATAAAATATTTTCTGGTTTTGAGAAAAATCAGTGCAGAGTTCTGCTCAGAAAAAGCAAATATTTTTATATAATGAACGCAGACAAAAAAATGTATATAAACAATGGCACTGAGATATATTAAACAGGCTTGGTCTTAAAACGGAATTATGTGCCCATGCCATATATGTATAAAAATATACTCTATCATCTCATACACATACTTATATAATATTCTATTATTGTATCTGTTTTCCCAGTAACTGAGACCTTCATGATCTTTAATGTATTTATCGTCCTATGGTCCTCATGCCAAAGTTTCCAGCAGCTTTCAATTTTAATTGCCAAAGTGGCTTCACATCAGCGCAGTGGGAGAAGTTTCTCCTGTGTAGGTGGTTTGCTGAAACCTTTAGGGTTTACGGGATAAAATTTATCCTGTATGTGTTAGTTAGTTGTATTAGTGAGGCAAACTTGCCGTCGGCAAATTTGTTGTCATAACAGGTACTACTTCTTCCCTTCGACAGGAAACTCTTGATAACCTGTGAATTGTTTGTACACCACTGATTTGTCACCATTACTTAAGGTCTCGTGTTGAGCTGTAGTCACGTTTGTGTGCAGCTGTCCTTTTCTGAAAATGGCAGACTCGTAGGATCACGTGTAAATGCTTCCAGCAGAATGAATTGCCCACTGGATTTAGTAGAAAGCCTCTGACACAGCCAGAACTGATCAGCTGTGCTCCTTTCATGCAGGGAATGGATGGAGCTATAGCTTATACTGTCACAGTTACACCATGGGAACAAACCCAAAATAGCTGAATTTTGGAAGTTTGTTCAAGATTTGTCCCTCCTGGTAACGTGGAAAAATGAGACTCTTATGGTGGTGGGCAGGAGTATCCAACGTTTGAATAAAGCTTAGAAATTTTAAACATGTGCTTGTGAAAGTAAAGCACAAATAGAACTGATTTGATTCAGCATTGCTCTGAAAAGTCACGTTTTGGTTCTTCACGCTTGCTTTTCATACCATCTCTTTGGTGATGTGATGTTTGTTACTCTTGTCCTGAAACTGTTTTTCCAAACTGAGCAAATGACTACTTTGGTAGAAATTGCATGTTTCTTTCACGTTTTGAAAACCAAAAGCTTGGACTAAGGGTTCCAATCATAATGTTACTAATTTACAAACATATATTCATTCCTCACCCCCAAAAAGAGTTTGTCCAATGATACGAACTTCTGCATCCCACTATGTTAATTGCATACATGAATCACAGAAATGTGATGACACGTGAGGCTCTCAAAAAATTTTAGATGACTTTTTAAACATCTCACAAACTGAATCCCGGATTCTGTATGGGTGGACATCTGGGCCCTGGGAAGTTTTCCTGACATCAGTGACTGTGATGCTTCCAAAAGCAGGGGGAGAAATAAAATAAAAGTAGAGAAAAATAATAACCATGTAGTTGATCCCACAGGAGTTTGCATTCCTGTGCTGAATACAGTAATACCGTCAGAAAGATGGCTATCAAGACAAATTGTACAGAAAACTTCAGTGCTGGAACACTTTCTAGGAACGAACAGAAGATCATCGGGGTGTCTGAGGTAAATGCCAGTGCTGGTACAGAGGAGTATATTTGCCATTAAGCTCTGCTGACATTTCTCTTTTAAGATCCTTTTTACAGTTGCTTCTTGTCTGGAGAAACGTCTGTCATTTGGAACTCGTGTTTTCCAAGATGGCCATTTTGCTCAGGCTGACTTTGCTTTTAAACTCACTTTTAAGTTGCTTTTTCTAACTGAGGTGAAGAATGAAATTGAGAAAACACACTGATTTTTCCATATGACAAAACATTTCTGAAGGCTGCTAGGCTGGAAGAGATTAATGCTTCCGGGATTTGAACAGTGACTTAATATTTGGCAGAAAGAATACATTGGTACCAAAGATATTCCTCCTGACAATCTTGTGAAAATTTTCCTATTTCCTGGCCACTCCATACATGTCTGAAAAACTTGTTTGCATGTACTAACATGTTCTGTTTCTGTATAGCTCCAAATACTGGTGGGACTTTCCTACACATCAACAGAGTTTTATGTACATATTGTCACCTTTCACAATATAAAATCCGTAACACAACCAGTCCACTTGGCTGGTTTCTCTGTCAGTCGCAGAGGCCATGCATGGCGTGGCTCAGACGTCCTTCTGGCTGCAAGGATCCTTGTGGTAAGCGCCGCGGGGCCTGGTGAGACCCTGCCCCCTTTGCTCACCGTGCTGCTCCTTTTGCATGGAGCTTCTGGGAGGCAAGGAGGAGAGCGCAGAAGAGGGATGTCCTGGGTGAGACAACAACTGCAGACCCCCGGGGGAAGACAGGCTGGTCCAAGTGTGAGGGAGCTGAGGAAAAGGCATGGAAAGGAGAGGAAGGACCTGTGGCCAGGTGGGAGAGAGGAAAGAGTAGCAACAGAGGCAGGACCTGAGGGGTGTAAAGGAGGAGTGAACGGAGGGTGTAGCCACAGGAAAGTGCCTGCCATAGCCAAGTTTCAACGAGACACCCCCTGCCCCCCAAAAAAATCCCTGTGTAAAGTACTGCAGATCCATTAATGCCTTCTCATTTCTTTGAATCCCTCTTAGCATTAAATTCACCTTAAGCATTTGTCGAAGGTTGCTATAAATTCGAAGGCATCAAGCTCCTCTGAAGCATAGCGTGCTTGTGAATGTGGCTCCACATGACAGAATGTTATTTCAGTATTACACCCCCAAAACCATGGGAAATCGGACACTACGGCTACAGAACGTTATGGTTAGAAATGGAAGCCACCAAACCTGAGATTTATGGTATCTTTATTCACCACAGGATCCTGATTCACTCTCAGATGCTGTCTGTCTTCTGCACCAAGTCAGGCAGAGGTACGATGGGAGGAAAAAAAGTCTGTGATCGTGCAGGGGCACTCTGTTGCGATGTTATCACCTGCGCCGTGGAGCAAGCCAAGACTGCCTGGGTAATTTTAATTCTGACATTTCCCGTCTTTCAGCAGCTTTACTTGGCAAAAGTAAGACTTTTTTCAGCATTTTTACGAGGCTGTACGGGCACTCAGCGTGGCCGCACCTGTGTGAACGCGGGGAAGCTCCACACGCTTGACTGCTGGTGCTGGGCGTGCGAAGTTCTGGAGGTGTTTATGGAACCGCAGCCTGACTGAAACGAGTGGTGTAATAGCTTTGCTTTCTGCTTCAACCGACAGCTTCGGGGAGAAACCCCCACGGAACAGAACCACGGAAAGTGACGCGACCTCCCCTTGACGAAAATCAACATTTTCTCCCCAAACGCGGGCGGTGCCCAGGGCTCCGCGCGGCCCGGCCGCTGACGGGCGGGGCGGGGCGGTGGGGGGGGGTCTCCGGCTCGCTGTGGGCGGGCGCGCGCTCCGCCGCTCCAACGGCCGCCGCTCGAGCGCGGGCGGGCGCGCGCGCGCGCAGGGCGGTGGCGGCGGCGGCGGGGGGAGGAGTCACGCGGCCCGGCACGCTCCGCTGTCCCGCCCCCCTCCCCTCCGCCCCGCCCCGCCCCGCCGCCCCCGCCCGGCCCCGCGCGGCGCTCCCGTCTCGCGGCCGCGGCGCCTGCCAGCGCCTCTCCTGCCTGCGCTCCACTTGGTACGGCCCAGCCCGGGGATCATGGCGATTGACGGTAAGTAGGCCAATAACCGGCTCCTCTCGCCCCGAATCGCTCCCCCTCCCCCGGCTCCCTCCTCTCCCTCCTCTCCCTCTCCTCCCCCGGGCACGGGGAGGGGGGCGGCTCCGCGGGGGGAGGGCTCCCCACCCCGGCGTGAGGTGGGGGCGCGGCGAAGCCGGGCTGCACCCCCGCCCGGCGGTGCCCGCGGCCGGGCTGAGGAGGGCGGCGGGGGGGCGCCTCCTCTCCTCTCTCTGCCCGCCCCGGCCCGGCGGCGGGGGCTGCAGCGGAGGGGCTGTTTGGTGCGTGGGGGAGAGGAGCGTGGCGCTGCCCCCTCCTCCCCTCCCCGTGCCGGAGAGCCGGGAAGGGGTAAATAATCCCTGGCAGGGTGGCCGGCATCCTTCCTCTCCCTCCTCCTCCTCCTCCTCCGCCGCCGCCGCCGCCTGCCCCAGGGATGCCGGGCGTGCGCCTGTGGGCGCCGCGGAGGGGACCCGGGGAGGAGGCAGCCGTCCTCCCCGTGCCGTGAGCCGCCCTTGCTCTGAGGGGGAGGCGGGGGCGGGCGGCCTCCCCCCCCCGGGGCCGGCCGTGGGGCCGGGGCTCTGCCGCCTCTGCCCGCCGCCGGGTCCGAGAGCGCTGGAGCGAGGGGGTGACTCGGAACAGCCCTGTAAATGTCAGTTGCCGAAGGTGCGCTGTCTTACCCGTCCTCCCCGGAGAGACTTCGCCAACTGCTTTCAAACTCATCCTCCCTCCTGGCCCTGAAGTCTCTGAAAACAGATTCCCCAGGCGAGGGAGGTTCCTTGCTCTCTGCCGGTTGCCCAGCTGCTGAGAGCTGACAGGCTGTGGCGAGGCTTGTGTCCGCAGATCTTTCTAGTCATCACTTAACAACAACAGCAAAGGAGTGAGGTGGACTAGACACTTGTTGGGTTTCTTTGGAGGTGGTCATCTTCAAAGGCAGGCCTTCTGAGCTTTGTTTCGGAACCTTTCCTCTCGATTCTGAGAGTAATTTTACACCTCGTTAAAAAAAAAATCCTTAAAAAAAATAAACCCCAGAACTTTATTTCCAGCAAAAGAAGGTCTTAAGGTATGCTGCTTCCTCGACCATGGTGTTTCTTTCTGAAAGCATCTGTTGTTACAACTTAAAGAATGTAGGAAAACAGTGAGGGGGGAGAAAAACAAACTGTTCTTGTTTGTTTTGCATGTGGGATGCTTCTGTGCTGTCAGTTTCCTTGAATTAGTAATTCAGGCCTCTGTAAGGAGAAGTTGCACTGCGCAAGCAAAGCTGCGTGTTCACCCTGTCTTGGAAGCTGTGCGCACCAGGAGCCTAAGTTGGCTGGCTTTAAGTTGGCTAGGTTCTTTTCTGCTGAAAAGCCCCCTTTAATATTATCAAGAATATAGCAAAAATTTCTGCAGGGTCTGGACTTTTTACGTAACTCAAGCTCAGAAAAAAAAATTATCAGTCCTTCAAAATCTGTCTTTGTTTTCATTCTAGGCTGCATTATGCCAGAAATCTGCAAGAATTTGTTAGATCTGAAAATACTCACAAAATGTGAAATTCATGTTTGATATTTTCAGAGGATTTAGGGTATTACTTCTTAAAAGCTAAAGCAAATACTCTTGAATGAATTAAGCAATCTAGCCTTTGAAAAGAATACAACACTTCTAATTCGGGCCAGACTTCAGAAATAGCCCAACTGTCTTGTAGACACTTGTGTGAAATTGCCAAAATGGGACTTAAGCTCTTGACAAAATTGGGTGCATAGTTTACAGTTAAATGTGAGGTGGGATAAAAAAAAAATCCGATCATGAAAGTGATCTGCTAGGTTTTGATTTAGTACTCTTCCTGAAGACAGAAAATGCAATGTATTTTTCTGCTGTAGTCTGTAGCAGGTATGCAGCATCCTCTCTGTTTTCAACCAAATAGGCGATTGCTGTAGATCTGTTAGTAGGTGTTATAATTGTTATTCCTCATCTTGGTGTTCTCTCCCTCCTGTTTGTGCAACAGTACCTTGCCTTGACTGCATGGTTTAGCAGTACTGTTTCCTGGCCAGCGGTGTTTAAAAATACGAGTTTGATTTGGCTGAATATTAACTCTTCAAGTCAGGATCAAACCATAGGACTTAGAGTCTAAAGTGTCAAAATACAGAATTTACATTGTGTCTGAGTAAATTTGTAAATGTATTTAATTAAGTTAAACAGAGAAAATACTTTGCTCCGTTTTAAAGACACTGCAGTTGTCCAGTTTTGGGGTTTTTTTGGGTTTTTTTGGTTTGGTTTTTTTCTTTTTTGGTAAAGGCATGGGAAATAAGCAAGATTGAAAACTTCTAATTGAAGAATAAATATAAAATAGTTCAAAACTTCTTCAAAGCAGGACATATATAGTTATATGTGAAGAGTGCACAAAATTAAGAGAGCTCAAATTAAAACAGGATTTGTTAGCTGCAAGAAATTAAGTGCTTTTGGCTGTTCTTAAAAATCGTTAAGTACTTTTTTCCAGTGTCACTTTGTTAGCCTACCAGTTTACATTGGTTCTAACACTAAAACCCAAAGTTTTTGTAAAAGTGAGGATTTTGTATCAAGTAGTGTAGAGAACCAGGGAGCCATTGGCCATGGCCAATGCCCATTGTCATTTTGCTCAGTGACAATGCTTTGTTACTTTTTTGCGTTATGATCACTGTTTGACTTTTAAAAGACAAGTATTCTTCATGTGACCAAGTTCAAAGCCCTAATTTAGTGATTGTGGGAACAGTTACATCTTTTTCTTTAGAAAGTTAATGTCATGGTTTTTTTATTTCTTTATTAAGACATCGGGTATATAGTTTGCATAGGTCAGGCAATCTCAGATTTGCAAGGAAACAGCAGAGGGCAACCCAGTTGGAAAAGCTTTGGCTCAAATGAGATTAAAAGAATTGTATTTACAGTTCTTATTTCTGTATATTTCTCTTCCAAAACAAAATTAGTGCTAGTATTAAGCAGGAGCTCTATTTTAAGATGCAAGGTTATTTATTGCTTAATATTGACACTTTTTCATAGGGAAAGGTTAAATTAATCTAATACGGAGAGTATCAGAACAGGGAAGATAGATAGCAAATATGGTAAGAGAGTAAGGCCAGACTGAAAGCAGTAGTAAGACCAGAATGGGAGGCAGTCTGAGGTTAAGATCCTCTCACCTGCAGCTTTCCAGGCCTGGGGTTTTGTGGCAGTTTGCTGGGATTAGGAAGAGAGAGAGTTGCGGAGTCACTTCTGAGAATCCTTCAGCATCACCGTGGTAATGTCGCTCATGGCAGCATTAGTTTGATTTCTTTATGCTGCTTTTCCTCTTTTGACCAATGGCAAAACTTTGGCACCGGCCTTAAAAGTTCTGTTGAATTGAGGTCTGGGTGAGGAGCTAGCGACTGAAATCATATTGCAATTGCATGGAGGAGGGAAAAGAAATGTAAAGGTCGCAGTGGGAGCAGAATTGCATATGTTGCATATCCTCATGAATCTACTTTTACCAGGTTTTTGGGCTGCACTTGAACATGTTGTAACATGGTGTAGGCTGTACAAAAGTGTACATTTCTCAAGGAGGGGAGTACATTTAGAGATGAACCTTTTCAGACTGAGTTAATCCTTTTTGAATTTAAACTCTTTCCTGTGGTTTCCATTGTGAGGAGTTCAGCGTTAAGAACTGAGAAGTAGTATTAAAGAGAATAATGAGCCGTACAGATAAAAGGAATCCAGTAGAGAAGAAAGAATTACAAGGTGGTGCTGTCATCTAGTAAGTTTTTGCTAGAGTAATGAGACTAATGAACATGGCTTCCATATTTTCCCCTGTGATCCTACCAGTGTAACACTTGCCCTTCCTGATGTAATATGCCAAGGTCCTCGTCGTGTATCTAGGGTTTTGAATACCTTTCATTTTGTTCCTGCATCTCCTGAGTGTCTCTGAAGTGTCCTGAGCTCTCCTATGTTTCTGCAAGATTCTCCCTCCTTCTCTTTCCTCATCTGCCAGCTGTTTGGTTGGAAGCAGGCAGCTGCAGCTGTGTGTGCCGTGCATGGATTTATCGGCTGGTTGGCTGTCCATGTGTTTGGTGGTGTCTGCGGTTGTGTTGTATTTGACTGCTGATGTTTTATGAAACATAGAATCCGAAAGTATTGAGTTCTTAAAACTTTCTGTCAATTTTGGCTTAAATTAGCCAGTGAATTTGTAAGCAATAGAAGGATGGCGTGGGAAATAAACTGTTTAATTATATAACCCTCATTTCCTTGGGAAACAAAGACAAAAATTACTGAATGAACCTACTTTTTGTTTATGATATAAGAAGAGAGAGGATTTAGAACACTGCTTCATATACGTTACATGAAAACTATACCTAGCTGCAAATTTCCAGAATCCAGAAAAGGAAACAAGAGAGCAATGAGCTGTGTACAGTGCTTAGATAGGAGTATCATATGTGTGGCTCATAGGTTGAGTCTGGCCTAGGGAACAGTTTTATCCTGACTTCCAAGTTACCTGGGATATTCAGGTGTCACTGCAATGTGTACTAGAAGGGTGTAAGATGACACAGAGATCCTTAAGTTAGCGCTGACCTGAATTGGCAGTAGTGCTTCTGAATTCAAGTTGGTGCAGCCAGGGCAGGAGTTGAGCAGCTTGAGCAGCAGCAGCAGTATTAAATAAAGCGTAAAGGTAAGAAGCCGTATTTTGTACTTAGGCCCACTTTTAGACATGCTTGTTAAATGTGGGGTGGATCAAATGTCAGGGTATCAGGTTTGATCTGCCACACAGAATCTGTTTAATGCTGTCTTATGCTCATTCACTGTCTGTAGTGGAAACTATTCAGTGGGTGTTACCTGGTATTAATTTTTTTAATGTCATTGTAAGGATGATTCCCTGCATTATTTGCTGATGACAGTAAAACCTTGCGCCATATGCAAAATCACCAATTTCGTGGTTGGATTTGTGTTACACCATCATCACTGTAGTGTTACGGATCTGTTGAAATAAAGCAAGCTGTTAGGTCTCTGTTGCCTTTTAGGTAATAGAGTGGGCTACCTTTTTAAAAAAAAAAAAAATCTAACCTCTAATGCTCCACAGACTTTTTTTTGACAAGCTCCCCATGGGCTGAGATGAAACTATCATACTTGATATAAGAACAGTTGATATGTTGCAGAGTGAAATTCTGGAATTCTGTTCATTTTTAATGCTTAGCACTTTTGCAAATTGGAACTCTTGGCGTTCAAGATGGGCATGCAGGAAAGCAAACACACAGTTGCCAACCGATTAAAAAATGTTGGCTTGTATTACTGCCCATCAAAATACAGGGGATCTATAAGAGACGAAAGAGTCTTGCTGTCTTCTGGAGAACTTTCAACTGCTTTAACCATTAGGTCATATTTTCTCTTCACCTTATTCCCAGCCTGATTCAATTATGCTTCTTCCAGCTTTTGCAATGAATGATGCGAGGGATCCACAGCTCATACTCTCAGGCTTTTTCCTGAATATTATCAGGTTTTGGACTGCATAAGGCAAAGATCCTGATCCTATATTGTATATAAAACTAAATGTGCGCATGGGAATAGAAGTGAGGATTTCAAGTCAGCATTTAATCCTTGCACTTCCTAATTTTTGAGTGTTTAACTTTTGGAGGTAGGAGATGTTTTCTGATTTCTGTGTAAATCTGTCTCTAGAATGAGGTGGAGAAACTTTCGGATGGTTTTGAATGTTAGTTGTAAGACAGCAAATGAGTGTTGAGTTTGTGAATTAACAGGTCACATTCTACAGAGGAACATTTTCTTCCATGTGAAAAGTGGTAGGTTCAGTGTGATTGACACACATCTTACAGGTATTTTTGTTATGTAGTCTAAAATAAGTAGTTTTCCTACCAACTGGGATCTTTGGAAGTATAAATTCTTGGTAGTAATTTCCCTTTGCATCACAAACTTAACTGTTTTATCTGAAATACAAGAAATCCAGTTACTATTTCTGTGAGTATATTTTTCTCACCATTTCTTTGAGTAACTAAAATTATTAAAATGTGCACTTTTAAAATAAATTATACACACAAGTCCGTAGATCATTAATCATTAAAAAAAGAAATCTTTCTCAGCTTACTTTCTGTTGTGAAACTTTGCTCTAGAGTGGCGATTCAGTGGTGTTAACTAAAAACTGTAGGAATTAGCTAAAAGTCATACTAATTTTTAATCTCTCTTTTGCGATCAACTTTTATTGTTGACATCTTCCTTCTTATTTCCAGAACATTTGATAGCAATGTACATTGCTTGGCAATGTCTATGTAAGCTTCTTGTCATTTGCAGTGAAGTAACAATTCTTCTTGTAACTGCTGGTTTGCTTTCTATTCTTATTTTAAAAAATATCCACAGGTTTTATATCAGGTCAGATTTGAACCATTTATACTGAATGTTTCTGTTGCTAGGTATATTTACTGTATCTCTTAATTACCACTAGTAAGACTTATCTGAAGAAGTATTTGACTGAGAACAAGGTAAAATAAAGAACTTGTTAATCTTTTATTTAGTGCTAATTATATTTCAGTTGTCAGAAGAGTGGGGAAAGAGAAGTGTCCGGTCGTTCTGGGTAGAAAGGAAGCTGAGAGAATATTTTCATGATGGGGGGGAGAAGGTCCCCGAGAACCTCTCTACTTTATGACATAGCTTAGAAAATCTGTGCTATCTCTATTTCTTTTTGGCTTCTGTAAGTCCATGGAGGTGCTTCCTTTTATTTAAGTGTGGGTTGAACCAGATGCAAAATTTTTTAGAGAAAAAGAAATGGCTGTGCTGTTCTTGATTAGTTGTCATTGATTGCTAATTCATTGATCAGTGTTGTTGGTTCTGTTGATTATAAATATAATCAAAATTTAAATATTTTCCACGTGAAAAAAGTGTTAATGTTTGTCACTACTTTTATGGTCAGATAACAACAAACAAAATATTCTTAAGGCAGGACAGGTAGATGACCGTATCCTTAGACTAAGAAATTAATAGATAGCAATCATTTTAAATCGTTCTAGCAGAGAAGACAGTCTTTATAGTAGGAGTTTGTATTATAAAACCGGAATGTTGATTTCTAACTTTTACTCTTGAAAACTTCTGGTCTTGAACACATCTGCTGCTAATTGAATCTGATACTTACTTCTCTTATTAGTGGATAAGACAGTGAATAATTGCTCTTTATTCACCTGCTTACATCCACCATCTATTGTGTCTTTTTTCCAGGTCTAAGAGTCTTAGCCTATTGAATCATTCCTCATATGGAAAATGTTTGTGTTTTAACCATTTTTATTGAGTTTTTTTTGCCTTTTTCTGTGACTTCTGTGGTTCTATTTTATTCTTTGAGGTGGTGGGACAGAGAGGAGACCAAAACTGCACAAAATACACAAGATGTGGGCACATAACAAGTATATGAAATAGCAAATTTGATTTTTTTTTAACTTGCTGTTTCTTTCTTAATAAATTCAAACGTTGTTTGCTTTTTAGTTTGCTTTTTGACTACTACCAATGATTCAGCTTTAAACATTTCATATTTTACATATGCAGTGTTATTTGTAGACTAAAATTGTAAAAAGGGTACTGAAGGAACGGAGAGGTGATGTTACACCGTGGGTCAGGATGGGCTAATGAGCGTATGTAACCTTTTTAGGAAAAATACCATACTCATGCCAGCTGTAGAGTTGCTGTTCTGTGAAAGTCTTTCCAGCTGTGTCTGACGTGGGGTCACAGATTAGGAGTGGAGGAGCTCTGCTGAAATGCACGTCCCTTGTCATTGCTGTGCTTGAGCAGCAGCTCCTCCTCTGTAACTTGACAAGGTGGGCTCTCAAGGGCCGTAATGAACACTGTGCCCCTCACCCTGTCCGTGCTACCCAGCCTGTGTGGTATTGTCATTCTGCACTGGAATTTCACGGATTTGTCAAGGGAAAAAATAGTTGTCTAATGTTGAATAAAATGTTAAGTGAATGTTTGTTGAATGTAGTCCAAACTTATGAAAATGCTAATTAAAATACAATCCTCAGCAGGAAAGTAAGTAAAAAAAAGTATGTCCCAAAAGTTACACCTGATGACAAAGAAAGATCTCTATGATATGGTGTAAATTAGTTCTGCTGCAGCTACTAACATGGATTTGCTGCTGAACTGAAGAATAATGTATTTTATACACAGTACCCTCAGTTGCACCACAGTATTGATGCTGGCACTGAGACTGTGTGATATGTTTGTTGAAGGGGTGGAACGCACCCTCACAGAGTTTGTGGGTGACGCCAGACAGGGGAGCAGTCAATGTGCTGGAGAGCAGGGCTGCTATCTTTCAGCTCAGCAAGCTGAAAGAATGGGCTGAAGGGAACTGCATAAACTTTGACAAGGACAAATGAAAAGTCCAAGCCCATGCAGCACCACAAGTTGGGGACAGACTGGCCAGGAGCAACCCTGCACAAAAGAACATGAGGATCCTGGTGAACAGCAAGTTGAACATGGATCAGCCACGTGCCTCTGCAGCGATGTAGACTGACTCCATATCCAGCTGTGTTAATCCAGTATGAGAGAGACTGACAAACTGGAGAGACTCCAGCAGAGTGCCACTAAGCTGGTGGGGGACCTGGAGTACATGGCACATGACGAGAGGCTTAGGAAATATGTTTGTGTAGTCTGGGGAAACCTGAAGGGGACTCTTATTGCAGCCTTTCACTATGTAAGGGAGGTCTAAGAAATGGAGATGGGTTCTTCAGGTGCACAGTGAAAGCACATGAGGCAATGGGTGTGAGCTACATCAAGGGAAGTCCTGACTTGCTGCAAGCAAGAAGTACTCAGAGTGAGAGGGGCGATACCTTCCCCACCTTCCCATAGGAACTGGTAGTGCCTGGAGAGGTCATAGCATCTCAGTCCCTGCAGAACTTGGTTGGTTGAGGCCCTGAGGAACTCTTTAATTGAGAAAATTAAACTTCATCAGGTGTTTCAGCTGCCTCTTTAAAACATCTGGCCATTCTGTTTGTGCTAAATGTTTGAATGATTTAGATTGTAAGGCCACTAGGTGGTCCTTCTTGCTCAAGAAAATTCAAATGTTTGTGCAATTCTAAAATTACTTCATCTTTCATTATTTCTCATTTTATTTCAATTGTCTGAAATTATGAAAAGCTCTGTGTCCCCAGATGTTTTTTTTGTATTCTCAGATTGCATTTTGGACAAAGTATTATGTAGTTTTATGTGCAAATTCACTTTAAACTGTTAAATAGGAGTTCATGTTCATAGTCAAGATGAAATAGAATTAATAATAATTTGTATCTAAATCAAACTTAAATTTTAATTAACTATAAAAGTGTGGTGACCTAACACTATATTAAAATCAAATACTTTGAAGTAACGTTTAAAGACTGTAAAATTTAAGAGGGTCATGCCACTGAACCTTTGGGATTTGTGGGCTAACCAACACAAAACCAGTCTTTTCAGACTGAAATGCTAAATTAGCAGTTGACATCTTGCTGTCATGCAAAATGTTTTCATGTTATCAGTTTATTTTCCTTCAATGAATTGGTTATTCATAGCTGAGAGACTGGGAGTTGGAAAGACAGAAAAACTTGTGTTCATTTGTTAGTCTGTGGGTAAAAGCAAGATGTCAGTAGTGTATTAGTTCCACAGTTTTGAGGAGCACTAGGGAAAAGAAGAATCTGCCCAGGTCCCTTGAGGATAATATTTCATGTGTTTAATAAATTGGTTAATTTAAAATATAAAAGATGCTTTCTTCAACTTTTATTTTCAAAACATGTAGGTCACTTGATGTATTTTTATTTAACAGTTGATTTCTGTCCAAAAACAGTTTGGAAAAAGAGTAATAGATTAATCACCTGTTAAATAAGAAATATCATTCGGCATTTTCTAACAAAATAAAAAGGAAAAAATTAAAATCCTGAATGAACGCATGTTGAATTGTATATCTTTATTATGTAGCCTTGTGGTCAATAAAAAGTAACATGAGGATTAATGTAAAGGCTTTATTTAGTGGAACACCATCATATTTAACATCTAAACGATTGAAAAAAGGTATCTTTCTTTAGAAAACAATAGGTACCAATGCAAAATCCAAACCTAAAATTAGTATTTTATGAGCTTTCAAGCTGGTTGATTTCACTGAGGGCAGTACATAATTAAAATCTAATGCTGCTCACTGCTCTTCTCTCAGTCATTTCTAGGTGAATCTTTATTTTTAACTAACTGTCTAGCATCTGTGTAATGAAAAATTGTTTGGGTTTTTATTTCAGTAATTTTTATTTGTTCTTCACTGCTGAATTTAAGTATATTGGGGGGAAGAAAATCTAGGGAGAAGAGTTTCAGTCACTCTTAGTTTCTCTTTTTTAGCCTGAAGATGATTGCAATGACTTTAATGTAATCTTCTCCTAAAGTTTGTTTGTTTTTTTTAAAATGCCTTGTTGTCATAAAACCAGATTAGTTTTCTCTACTTAGTTTTTGTTATGTTTTCCTTCCAAAATGTTTTCTGAATGAAAATGACATTGTCCAGCTTCTAGAATGCCCTGAAAAGAGGGAGTTGTTATATTGCTGTTTTAAGTGGATTTTGTAATGGTGGTGACTATACAAAACTCATGGGATCCTCAGACTCATTGATCCTTGATTTCCCATTCAAGAGTGTCTAAGGCTTGTATTTCGTATTACTGAATTTGAAAAAAAAGTATGTTGACAAAAAATGAGGATTCTTTTTAATTTCATACCTCACAGACAATTTTCTTTTAGAAGAGTTATGTTTTACTCCATTTATTTGATCCCTTTTGTCCTTTTTTTCCTCTAATATATGCATTTCCTACAGTTATTTCTTTAAAATGTAAATTTAACTACAAATACAGGTATCTTCTTGAAACTTTTACAACACCATCTGTTAGTGTTATCAATTATGAGTTTTAAATATTAGTTGATATTATATCATACTACCCTTTATTATATGACATAATTCCTTTATTATGGAATGAAGGAGAGTGATAAGTGCTATATAATGTATTTCCACATATTTGAGATTGAAAGAATTTTGTTTTCTAAAGCTTGTTTTAGTGTGTTGTGAAGTGTTTGGAGCCCAGTAGTGATTAATGCATATGGAATAGATGTTTTGTGAGGTTTTGGAACTGCCTCTTTTGTATTTTCATGAGATTGCAGAGAACTCATGCAGGGCATGAAAACCTAGGCAGTTCCCTTCAGTTCTGTGTTCATATACATGCAGTCTTTTGTTGTCGGTGGAAAAAGGCTTAGTGAGCATTAGGGTATGGTTAAGATAGGCCATAGCTTGGTGTAGCTTGGAATTTTAAGGTTTGACCGTGGGGCATATCATTCCAAAATGTATTAATTTAAAAGATAGGAGGATCATGAATACTGTAAATGTATTCAATATAAAGTAATCATAATAAAAAATCAACTCTTCCAGTAATTTCTAGATACTGTTAAAAGAATCTCTTCAACAGTTTGTAACTGTCCGTTCCTCCTTCTGCAAGGCTTAGCACTAGCTTGTTTCATGTCCCATCCCTGTATAACACCTTCCTCTTTCAACATGGTTGGCTGAATGTATTCTCCTTCCTTTGTGGATTCCTTCATTGTCCTCGCTAGGTATATTATGTCTTGGCGTTTTGTTTACTAGATGTAATTCTAACATTAAAATGTTTTTTATTAAAATGTAAACTAAAGCATACTATTTCTAGCAACAGTTTTGTTATTCTCATATAAGTGTCTCAAATTCTCTACAGCTGTTTTTTTAATTAAAAAACTTCTTAAGGAGAAATTCCAGGTAAACCCAGCCCTTAGTAACAAGCTTTCTCTTTTTTGACCATGGAAGATAATCATAACATTATTTTGGCATTCTATTATGATCCAAATATTTTTGATGTTTTGAGAATTCTTCTGTAGATGGTAGTTCCCTCAGAACAGGAAATTATGTTTTATACCTGGGAAATATTAGTGTGGCTTCAGTTTTAATTTGCTTGCGTTTGTAATTTTATCTGCATAAATTCTATGTGAAAGTCTTCAAACTGCACCGTCATTAGCAATATTAAGCCAAAGGTACATTTATTGTTTTCTCCAAAGGATATATTGTATAAATTGAAAACTTGTTAAGTCAATCTTTTGCATTTTTATTAAATGACATGATTTTACAGCTTTTTCTTTTACACTGTTTATAAGCCTTATTAAGAAGCCAAATACATTTTATTTGTTAATATTTTCTAATGATTTTTTTCCACATAGGTGGAGAACGAACTTGCGGTGTACATGAGCTAATCTGCATTAGAAAAGGTAAGCAGTGATTTGTGAAAGTGAACTTCTTAGCTTGTGAATAGTACTGGTGAGAAATCTGCTACCTAATGTTACGATCTTACGTTTTCTGGATCTTAGCATTGCATCTTTGTGTCGCAAAATTTTTGGTGCTGACACTGTCAATGAAAAAAAGAAAAAAATAATGAAATGAAATGTGAAATTCCAAAATAAAATTTGATTTTTCACAAGGAGGAAAAATGTACTCTTCCAATATTCATTGAGTTACATGGAAATTGTTATTGGTGTTCAACTGTGATAGGACACCACAGAAACTTTGATCTTTGCCTTGTCCAGATATTTGTAGGATGATTTGATTTTTAGTAGTAATAGAATGTTGTGAAGATATTTTAAACAACTGATGTAATGGACTTGGCAATCTCTGCCTGTGTTTTCAGTTGAGATACTAATAACTCAAACTTCTTTGACAACAACTGTATCAGCAATGAAACCAGTAATTGACAGAGCCTGAAACAGAGAGAGGACTCAAGAGAGGACTTTTATAGGTTTAAAGCTGAGTTACAATGACTGAAGTTGGAGTTTGACAGTACAGCTCAGCTGATGTAACAGCTAGATACAGTTCTGGTTTCTATCCCTTTTGCCAGCCCTCTGCTCCTTTATGCGGCATTGCTGTTGAATCTCTGTGTTCTGATCTTAAGAACTAAGAACTAAGCTAATCTTAACCAAAGAAAAAAAAGTTTCTTCAAGAATTAGTTCCTTGAATTGACTCACCGTCAGATCAGAAGAGTCTCAGTGCTTTCAAAAGGAAAGGAGTAAGAAGGTGTGGTGGGAGAGGAGGCAGGCTGCAAGACTCTTGACAGCAACTAAGTGTTAGACTGGTTCAATGGTATTATCAAACCAGATCACACTTGGTAGGAAGAAATTTTGTTTGGACTCTGAATAGAGCTTAGTTTCCATTGCATTCATATAAAGGTTTTAGTAAAATCAGGGGGGTTTTGGGAACATTTACTTAATATCTCCTCAGAATTAACTCTACTGGTTAAGGTGAAAAATAGTTTTATGGTGACAAGTCATCTTTTCCAAATATCTATTAAAGGAATAATTGAGTGTTGTGTGTGGTTTGACAGTATTGTAATTAAAAACAACTTTCTGCTTTTTTAAACAGTGAAACATTTCATTCTTGCTTTTTTTTGTTACTTCTTTCTCATTTTGGGGCGGAGGTTACTTCTTCCTTTTTATGTTTTGGTTTTTCTTTTGTTTAGCTTTGTTTTTTAAGAATCTTCTTTATTGCTTTCTCTGTTTTTCCGTTGATGGATAAGTTGGCACACACAGTGCTCTGTATTCCTTCTGTAATAGGCTCTGTTTTTCTTTCTGAATTATGAAACTCATTGGAAGTTCAGAAAGCCTACTGATAAAGTTTCAAAATCTATTAATCTTGCTAATCCCTGTTTATTTCAGGGTACTGTAGTGATTTTAAGAAAACCAGTTTTTCTGCGTTCTTGGAGGCAGTGCTGTATGGTTTTTAATGTTGTTGCTGCGAAGCTAAATTGAAAATACGTGCATTTTTTTAAGGTTCTATGTTATGTTTGAACATTAGATTCTAAGCTCCATTTGTCACTGATACGATATTATAAACATTTTTTTTTAATAACAGTATCATGGAACCTGTGTTTTAGCATTGGCGGTTATAAATTAGCCTAGGGATAAGTGTGATTAAAAGAGAAGTATCCTCTTAGTGGCATTTATACCTGCAATATGTTGAGTTCCTTTTTTCTTCATATGAGTTTCCATGTGTATTCTAACCTTGTGTATCCCTATGCCCAGCCATGTTACTGACAAATTTCTCCTTGTAGTGTGTGGAGCAGGTGCGTTCTTGTCTGTCCTCTCTCCTTACTTGGGGTGTACATAAAAAGCAGAAGGTGCTTGCCACTGTACTGCAAATCTTCCAGTCATGTAGTGTTTTGGTTACTTTATCTAAGACTTTACATCATCTGATATGCATTCAAGATGTTTTTATTGTCTGACTAATGGCCAGGCTCTTAAGGATTATTTTATTTGCTAGTTGTCCAAGCCTGCTTCTTTGCCAGGATGCTCAAGATCCATATTGACCACCTTAGAATAGGAAGGCCTTTCCAAATTGAGAATTCCTGGCTGCCAGCAGTCTGGAGCTGGTCAAATCAGACCTTCCAGCTCTGTCCGAAATGCCACTGGGGGTTCATTTCAACCTCATACAGGATCGAGTTGAAAAGTTTTGTGGCATAGAGGTCTTCCCCTTCGACGCCTCTTGGCTATGCTGTGCAAGCCAAGCCTTTTTTGGTCCGTGAGCGCACTGTGGAAGTTTGATGGACAAATTAAGTATTCACATTGACACATAGATAATTCTCTGTAGCCTTGTCTGGTGCTAGGTAGGTTTGCACTGTCCCCCTCTCCTTTTTCGTGGATGTCTGTGTGACTGTGGCACCAGAAGAGTACACCGTGGCACCCCTAGCACTCATTCACTCATTTTCATTGAATGCTATCTATGAGGCTTTGAGAGTTGGTGCAGTGTTTGACAGTATGGTTCTGCATATGCTCTTTGCCTGAAAGCCTCCGATGCTTTCTGCCAGGTAACTGCAACTGCCAGGTGACTGTGGTTAGAGTGCCCCCGTGGAACCTCTGAAAGAAAGATTAGTAGTAAATAGCCAGCGTAAGTAGCTAGAGTTCTTAAAGATGTCCAGTGTACATTTGTGCTTTGCTTGTCTGTCCATCTTTCTCACAGTCCTTTCAAGTACATTGCTGTTGAGAAGCAACTAATATGATAAACAGCGATGTTCCATCTTATTTGTCCTCTACTGAACAGGGAGAAGGGAAAAGCAAGTAAGCAAGCAAGCGAGCATGTGTCTTCCATGAATAATGCAAAGGAAAACTTTCCGGTTTCAAGTGATGGAGTGTAATTAGAATTTATATGGGGATTATACGACTTGAAGAACACCTGTTGCTGGTGATTAATTTTTCTTTCTGGTTAGCAAAGTAACACATTCCTAAATTGTCTATTTTTTGCCTGCCCATTCATTTTTGCTAGAAAAATAGGAACCTTGGGGTATCAGATGATGAAGTGTGGAAAGGGACCAGAAAGGTCTGCAAGGCTATGTGTGACCACACCATTTAGCTCAAATTATTTAATGGAAACTTCTTATCTATACATGAAGGCATAACTGTAAAAACAAAACCCAAAGCTTAAAAAGGAAATGTCTGCTCTAAGAATATTCAGCTGTTACAATGAAAATAATCTGAAACCTCACTTTTTTTTTTTTAAGTTTTGCATTTCTCAAATTAGCCATAGCCATGGAGGGTTTTTTTTACGTTCATTATCTTCAATTTCTTAGGTACTCTAGGCTTCAGTACTGGGACTGCAAACAGTTTCGTTTTCATTTAAAACCGTTGCATTTTTATTCAAAAGCATCATTAAAGCATCTTTGATGTTAACAATGCTTCCACTGAAATAAATAAAGCTCCTTTGGTTTGTAGATTTATTCCTAGCTTTCTAAGGCTCAAAGATTTGCAAGTACCAGTTGTAATGTTTATTGAATATCTCAGATTATCTGAATTCTAGTGTAGATATGATACCAATACAGTATCAGTACAGAACTCAGATTTGCTAACCAAAGGTGTAGCGGTTATCTAGCACGGGGCCTGCTCCCATGTCACATAATGTTGTCACAGCTTCATAGTTGCCCAAGGTAGACTGTGGTGGGTCTATTTCTAGTCTGCACCAGAAGGATTACAGTACTTTTATCGTGTTTTGCTTGTTCAGTTTCCTTTTATCAGATTCATATGTTTTTGAGAAGAATCTGCAAAGAGCTGATCAGGAGTAAGAAGACTGATAGGTTTTTCTGGAAAGCCTTAAAATCTAATTTGTATGTATTTTTAAATAGAGGCTTCTTCTAAATGTGTAAATATGGGAGGAGTGTCCTGAAAATGTGCCTATTTTGTGCCCGTTATGTAACATCTAATAGCTGCAAAATACAGAACAAGTCACTTTCCAGCTATAGAGAAGAACTTTTAAGTAGTATGATCAGTTATTACAGAAGTTTGGTAATACAGCACTGAAATTTGTGACTCCTGTGTTTAACATAGCTAAGTGGTTGAACTGTTTGTGGCGTTTTGTATTTACACATTGTTGAACTCTGGAAATTGGAAAAAGGAAAAAGATATTTTTGCTTTTATTATAAATGAACTTCTTGTTTACTTCTATTATTTAGTGCAAGCTTATTTTATGCACACACACATTCAAATTCTTACTTCTTTTCTGACAATACAAATTGAAGACTTGGCTAAGGAAAGAGTCCTGCTTAGTTTAGTTAGTAGTGCCTGAGCCATTTCATTCGGTCACTAGGGTTCTTGACAGCAGAAGAAGGTGGCAGGGTTTTTCTGAAATTAAGCAGTTAAAGGTTTGCCTTTTTGCTGGCTATTCTCCTAACACAGAGATGTTTTTGAGAGAGTCATGAGAGTCATAAGTTGTTCCCTTGGTTATTTGCTATGGACATAAAAGAATTTAGGGAACTTAAGGTCAGACCAGAAAGATTTATCTTTTTTTGGCTGTGTAGTGCACTGTAGCGAGGCTGCTAGTCTAACTTGGAATTGACTGCTGTTAGATGTACTTATATTTTAATTAAGGCTGTTTTCAGGTTCTGTTTGTACAGACGAGACAGACTTGTGATGGGTGTTTACGGTACTGAGCTGTACCTGAAGAAAAGCCCTCGTTAATGTATTCTGATATGTATAATACCCACCGTACGACACGGAAATGACATTAAAAAGAGAAAATGCATGGCCATATTATTTTTAGGTCTCTTTCACCTTTCATTGTTCATTTGTGTATTTTTGAAGTAATGCAAAGTGATACTTCTAACTCAGCAATGTATTTTGTATTTAATTCATGGAAATGTAGATTGAGTATCTTGAGTAAGGTCTGAGTTGCGCAGATTTTTAAAAATTATTTTTAAGCCCTTTTTTCTTTTGCAAGATGTTTTTTTTCTTTCTATTGTTTTGGCAGTCTCACAAACAAAGGAAATTATTCAGCAAACCACCTTTGTGACTAATAATGGAATAGAAGTACTCTTAATATGCAAAAGAAAGAAGCTGCAAAAAGACAGTGTCTTTGGCTGACAATGAAAAATGTCATTTTTAATAATAATTTTGAAAAGATAAGAAGGTATGAATTTTTGTTTTGTCAGAAGTATATCTTAATTAGAACTATGTCCTCTTTAATGTTCTGGTCAGCTTTCCTTATCCATTTGCATGTACCTGAATGTTAAGTTGCCAACTGCATTTAATTCAAATGGAAAAATATCATATTTATTCATAAGTTTCATTTTACAAGTAGAAATGTTGTTTTATTGAAAGTCAACTGCATCTGATATTCAAGTTATATTGCAGTTTTTATGATAGTCTACACTAAGTAAGTGCCTCTGAAAAAGAAACAAAATAATCTTTCCCCTTTCCCTCTGCTGTCATCCAGTTGGTAGAACTTCTTGTTCTTCATCAAAAGAAAGGTGATACCACAGATGGTAGCGAATGTCTTTATATTAGGTAACCTCATATTAATGTAAAACATTATAAACATATGTTGTTTCTACTCATTTAAGGGTTCAGATGTGGACAGTACAAAGTAAAGTGCATTTTCTTTTCTTACAGAGATAGGAATAAGAACTCTTATTTAAAAAGCATATACAATTAAATCTACTTTTATAATGTATGCAAAAAATAGTAATTAATCTGTTCATAACTGTGCACTAGTTAATTTTAAGTAGACAAATACATATTTTTTTTCCCAGGCTATAAGTTTCATGTCCTTCATCCCATGAATACTAAACCTAATAGATCTGGGATATATTATAAAAGTATGGCTACATATTAAAAATGTTAGAATTAACAACACCAGAATATATACTAAATTTTGCACTCTATTGGAAAGCTAATCTGTATCTATACATCTTGCACTAGAGAAAATTTAATATGAAGTAAATATTTTTCTTTGAGGTTATTGTTGCCCACACAGGAATCCAAGTTATGTTTCTGTGTGTTCTCCTGTGTTTGGAGTCTTCTGGAAAGCAGCATCTACTGGGGTCACTTAACTCCAACTATGACACTACCTTTTCTTACGTAGCAAGTTTTGTGTGTAAGAACTTTGCTATATCCAAACCCTGGCATTTCTTCACTTAAAAATGTTCATATAATCATTTTTACTGTATAGTACTTTGCTATGTATCCTAGTTAATCACCGTGCTATTCAGAAATCTAGATCCTGGATCGTCTCACACTTTGTTGTTAATTGTAGTGGCTGATAGGAGAAATGTGGTTTTAAAAGATTTTTATTACATAGATTTTTTTTCCCAGTAGTGCAGAGCTACTTTGTAGTAGCTATGAACTTTTAAACCACAAGCCTCTAGCCTGCAGGTCTTTAATACTTTTGCACCGGGAGTATTATTTGAGAGTGCCATTAAAAAATCTACAATCACTGCTGTTCTCTTACCCACTGTGTGAAGAATACAGTTGTGTAATATGCTATCTAATTGCAACAGATTATTGGGATTTGGAGATAATCAAGATGATTCCATGATCTATGTCTATTCCAAGTAGCAATGTGATGTTTCCTTTGCTGTTTCTTTTCAGAGATTTCTGTTGTGAGATACTACTTAATAGGAGATGAATTCCATATTAGAAAAAAAAGACATTGAGGGACTGGTAAATCAGCAGGGGTGGCAGGCTGACAACTTCTTTGGCCTATAAGGATTTAGGAATTAAAAGATTTCTGTCAAAAATTCAAATCTCTATCTCAGAATATGGCTTCTGTTATTCCCAAATTCTTTCTTAAATCAGTGATGTTTTGGAGCCAGGGTCCTCTTTCTCCTATAATTAAATTTATCGCCAGAAGACAGTTTCAGCATGGTATTTTAAAAGAAAGGGAAAGGAATCCTGTAAATGACAAACTGCAGAGGCAGTGCTAGAGCTGATACAAGTATTTTTGTGCAGTTATGTATGTGATTAGTTAACTCGCTGAACCAAGACCTTTTTAATACAAACTGTAATTTATGATGTATATTAAACTTTATTTGATGTAAATATTTAGTCAAGTAATTTAACTGCTCATAATAAAATTAAATAAATCTATTTTTTTTTAATTAAAATACATTCTAGACTTCCTTCCTGTGTGAAGGAAGTCCTGGAACCTAGATGTTAAAATCTATTTTTTCTTATTAGTCCTTGTAATTAGATGTTCAGAAGACAAGGGGGAAAGGAAGTCCTGATTTACCTCTGTAGCAGTGCAGATTATCCTTCAGCCAGTGTGAAGTCACATAAACCAAATGATGAAAAAAGTCGCTATTATTCCTTATAACTTTCCACTGGAATAAAAGTGCTGCTGGAGGTAGACCAGTGTAGCTGTTGTGATACAGTAATTCCAGTAAACTTTTTCGTGTAAACAAACAGGCACATTTACTTTTTACTTAATGCTAAGTGTATGACATTTTTTATAAATTAACCTTTAAATCACATCGTGTATCACTTCAGGTAATGTAAGTTTTCTGCTTTCCCCAGTATTACTTTGAAAGGTTTATAAATAGAATTTTTAAAGGGCATTGTTATTCCAAATAGAAAGTGAAATAAGCACTTTTATCCTGATTTTGTTCTGTCAGTCTTTCAAAACTTCTGCAGAAGAAAGGCAAAATGCAAGTTTGAATTGAAGGGGGCAACATCCTTATACAGAAAAGTTTCATTTTTAATGTTGCCTAAATGTAGCTAAAAAATGAAAAACATTAATAGATGAAATTTAAGTACATGCTTTAAGTTGAGCTAAAATACTTTTCCTGATGCTTGTTTTGGCAAAACATAAAAGAAATAGGCAAATCTGTAGAAAGGAATTACATAGTTCCAATGTTTTATTTGAGAGAAAGAAGAAAGATTAATACAAAATAAACCAGGAAGCATAGGAAATATGTTTGGAATTTTGTCTTTTGAGACATTTACTAAAATATTTAGAGGGAATTCTGAGTTCATTGTCTGTCATTGATTTTTAGCAGAAGCTTCAGCTAGTCAATTTTTGTGGTAAAGTTGCTTCTGTTTTTTATACGGGAAGGTATTCTAATAGTAATGTCGGCTGCCACATTGAGTTTATCTATCTTGTTTGTGAAACAGTGCAGGTAGTCAAGAATTTAATTTTTTAAGTCACCTAACACAACACTGGATAAAATACTGCCCCCAATAGGTGTAGCATTTTGTCTAGGTTAACTAGGTTCTATTCACTTGCGATTGCTTCTTCAACTACTCCAGCAAACAGGAAGATAATAATTCTTGTGAAGCTTTGTGTATTGAGTTTACTTTGTCAAATAAAAGCTGTTTAGAAAGAGCACAAAATTTTAGGTAGCCTTCAAGTTCAGTTCTAGAGAAGAGACCATCCTATGTAATTAGTCATAAAAGAAAAAAAATATTTACATGTAAACGGACACATACGAAAGTACAGTTCTTATTCCTGTTGAGTAATCAGTCAGACCAAAGTATTTGACTTCCGAGCTGACTCTGAGGTGCAGAGGATTTTGTTTGTTTGGTTTTTTCCATTATGACATGAGTTGTCTGTGAGAAATAAATATGTGCTGTTTGGAGATAAATAATTCAAGCATGGAGAAAAGGCAATCAAGGCATGAATCTTATTTTGTGGTTCAGTAACCTATTCAGCTTTCTGAAAATATGTTAATGTCTCGTGCAAGTCAGAAAGTTGGTATGAAGTGACAAGTAGCAGTGAATAGCATTTGAATGAAAATATTTTTGAGCTGGACAGCGCAGGTTATTTTCATGTAATGTCAAGATGTAATGGTGTAAAATACAAAACAACAGTCCTGTTTCTTTAAAAGAATTTAAAAGGCTAAAATATCTTAGATCAAGTTGTAAAAAAAATAAGACAAATAAAACAGGTTATAAATTAAAAGCAAGCTTACCTTTTGCATTTCAAATGTTTTTGTGTTAGGATCTTAAAGGTAATTGAGTTTCTTTGGATGATATGCCTAGTAACTTAATTTGTGCACAGAAGAGATAGTATTGCATTTGTAAATGAATAATTAAAACATCACTAAGATAACCATGTGGCTGTGTACCTTACTAGCTAAGTGAGCAGTATGATGTGGAGTATGAGAGCTCCAAAAATAATTGACTGGATATTAAATATAATTGGCGGAGGGAGAGTAGATACATATTAAAAAACATAAAATGCTTTTAAATTTAATATTAAAAACATTAAATGCTTTTTAATATGTCTGAGGATTTTTGTTGTTTTGGTGATACTTAAAGATGCCATTATTTTGTGGAGAGTTTGAAATATCTTTTGGAAAAGAAAAATTGTTTAACAACAGGGAAGTTATTATTTGAGAAAGAGATGCTGATTTGATATTTAAGATGAAGAGATGGTAAGTTTCTGTGTTCTAATAATTCTAGTGATGATGACAAGTGAATTAAAGTGATGTTAATGTAGTACTTCTGTAATGAGTATAACTTTCTATGCCGTTTCCATAGCCAGCAATTCAATTAGTCTTAATAACTTTGTAGTAAAACGTTTGTTCTTTTAGTATTTCTATAACTGTTATATTATGAATTTCAAGTATCCACTGTTGTTTTCCTTAAGAGCTGAGGATAATTATGAAGTTTATAAAAATAGGGCATTTGAATTTGAGTATTGCCTTTCTGCTGGTTTGTGATTGTAGAAGAAAGCACTGTAAACCTCTGAGAGTTTTTAAAAAGCTTCTTTGTGGTACAATTAATGCCCAAGCCAATCAGAATTTATGACAATGTGTTTTGAATCAAAATAAATCTGGTGCTGTATGTGGCATAGATATATTTTATATGCAAAAAAAAATCTTTTTTTTTTTTTTTCCCCCCTCCTGTCTACAAAGTATAACTGCTTGACACTTCAACTCTGGGAAACTAATTGAAGGATTAATGTGATGTATAAAACCTTTATTCATAGATGGGAATCTGCACGCATTTACATGTGGAAAATTGAACTACAATTTTATTTGGGTTTTTTTTTCTGGCTTTATAATGGTAATAT
This sequence comes from Platalea leucorodia, assembly GCF_965183815.1. Taxonomy (NCBI): domain Eukaryota; kingdom Metazoa; phylum Chordata; class Aves; order Pelecaniformes; family Threskiornithidae; genus Platalea; species Platalea leucorodia. The sequence goes on along the minus strand of NC_138825.1, from coordinate 27,424,889 downwards.
CTTAAAGGATTTTAACTTGATAATATACTTAATCTGTGAACAAGCATTCTAAGATTCTTTACATGGTTGCAAATTGATACAGAAATATAATTTTCAAGTCCTGTGTTCACACTGAATTACATAAATAATTAATTAGCCCTGCTGCAGCTAAAGTTTCATTCCTTTTGTAAGGTATCAGCCAATGTTTTCTTTCACTCCAGAAAGATGTCATCAGATACTGTGTTTCCATAGAGAACTATACAGTTTCCATACAGTGCCTTTTTTAACTAATTAGTATCCAAGAAGTACGTGAGAAAAACCCAAAAGTATTGTGTTTTTCAAGTTACTTTTAGGTTGTGGTTAACTTCCTTAAGCACATATTTTGATGAATCAAAGCAGCTTTGATTGCCGAACAACATAAGCATAAGTAAAAAATTTAAACCCACGGTTTTAAAAGATCAAATGTGAAATACTTGAAAGTGCACTTTTCTCTGAATATGTTGTACAGTTAATCTATCCTATTAAAAGAAAACATTCACTGTCCTTTATTGTGAATCATGGAATGATTGGAATTCAGTTCAATCTCCTGCTCAAAGCAGTGTTGACACTGAAGTCAGGCAAAGTTGCTTAGGACAGCCTGCTCCAATAATAAAGCAGTTATCCTCATAGATAAATTTCTGTAGTCCCATTATCTTTATCTGTCTAGTCTTCCTAATCTGTCTTCTTTCTATGCCTTCTTTTCGCTTACCAACTTGTTCTGTGTACTCCATCCCAATGTTACACCTTGTTCGTAATTCATGCTTCCCATTTCCTCACCGGACATCATTAACTTGTGCCTAATTGCCACCTTTCATTTCACTCTCACTTCTGTTGGTCCCTGTGTCCTGGTGAATCGCAGTTTCTTCTTCCTGCCATTTCTGCCACTGCCTCTGTGTTTGATACGTGTTAAAACTGGAAGTTATTGAAGAATGAAGATTTTCTGCTCTTGTCCCAGTCTCTAGTCTCATTTGGGTCAGGATCAATAATTCAAATAAAACTGGATATTGTTCCAATAGCCCCAGACATTCTCAGCTATCCATATGCAGTCTTGGGAGGGGAGGGAGCATGCCTACTGCCAGCAGAACCTTGGAAATTTCATCTGTTAAACTTTGAGGTGAGAAATGAATATGCACAAACTGAGGCTTTTGCAAATCTCAAAGCTTTCCCATATTTAGGAGGATTCCATGAAAATGGTAAATGGACGTCTGACAAATGCCAAATTTTCCTTGCTCTAAATCAGGGAGCACTAGGACTTTAAAAAAAAATAAATTAGTCACCACTACAGTGGTAGTTTTTTCTCTTCAGCTCATTCTTGCTCACAGCTTAACTATTTTTTTTTGAACTTAAAAACAAACAAAAACCCTTCAGTGTGAGGCAGAGTTGCCATAAACTTCAGCTATAACTAGTGATTTTAATTAAATTATGAGCAACTCCAAACAGACTTCTGAAAGGAATATCGGGTAATCTTAGTACGATGTGCAACCAAGATCTTTTGTGAACAAAGGGATTTTTTTTTTTCCTATTTGCTCATGATAATGAAAGTGTTTAAAAAGTTTCAGCTTCCTTTCCTCTCTGATCCAGAATATAATTCCACTTTTCTCACCTTGTTGCTCTGCTTGATGCAGCAGGACATGTCATTCTGAAGGACTGATGGGGAACTCTGTAACTCTGTGCATCTTTGTATTTCTGTTGTACTGTCTGAAATTGAAAATACCGTATGCCTGCTCCTCCCTGTTGCACTGTCTGTTTTATTCTGGCCCTGTTAGCAGTTACACTGTGTTCTTATATTTCTTGTTCTTTCTTGGACTTCAGTGGGTTGGAAAGTGAAGGTCAGATTTTGAAGGTTTCCAATTATTTCTAGCTTTGCCTTCATTTCTTCAGAAGACAATGTTCCCAACAGTTGGGAGTTGCTCATGTTTTTCCTAACTTTTCTGGTATGATTAATAAAACAAGAAAAAATTTTACTCAAGTTTGATATTGACTAAATAGAGGTTCTAGTCTAATTGGGTGTTCTGTTCCATCCTTTTGGGACTTCTTTGGTTGCCATTCTGGTATTTCTTTAGTAATTTTGTCAGGATGGGTGGTTCAAAGTTATTGGCAGGTTCTTTTTCATGTGAAAATTTTCAGAGTTCTAGGCACAATGTTACGTGCTCTCTTCTGGTCAGAGGTAAAAAGTGAAGCAAAAATAATTTTCACAGTTCCAGATAGGTCTGGATGTCCAGCTCAAAATCAAAGTGCAAATCTGACCAATTACTTTTAGATGGTGGAAGGTGCGTTTCTTTTGATCTTTCTTTTCTGGTTTTTAAAACACACCTGTGTAATTATTTAAGAACAGCACCACAAACACGAATGTTCCCTGTCATCCCGCAAGACAAACTGAGGAGGCTGTGGAACTGTGTGTGTTTCTCAGTCAGCACTTTTACGTAGATGTATGAGCCCAGATTTACAAAGGGCATACGCAGACTCAGAGAATAATTTAATTTGGAAGGCTCCTGGGAAAGTAATTCACAGTTCAGCCCCCTGCTCAAAGCAGGGCTAACGCTGAAGCTGGATTCTGTAACTAGTCTAGGCAATCTGTTCCAGTGATTAACCCCTCTTATTCCGGAATTTTTTCCCCTCATCTCCAACTGGAATTTTCCTTGTTCCTGCTTCGGGCTGTTGCCTCTTGTCCTTTTGTATTGCATATCTGAGAATGCAGAGTATGTTGCCAATTTTTCTTTAATCCCACTCCTTTTTACATAGTGAAAGATGTTGCCATGCAGCATTGTACTCCTAAAGTGAAGTGCCAAGATCTTGGCAACCAAAATTCATAAATCTGATAAATCTTCATAGATCTTACATAAACAGAAAAAATTCAACCCCCAAGAATGGGATTTATGGTAGTGAGTACAGGGACACCTAGTCTAGCAAAAACAGCAGGAAGAAAGGGATATGCGAAATCCTAGCTTTCGTCCAGATGAGTGCAGCCATGTTCAATCCTGAAAGATGCCCCTCTGTGTGTTGAGGCCACTAAAAACACTCTGAGTGTTAAGGTGTCTGTTACCTCAAGGTCTCACTCTCCCTCTTTAGAATGCAGGTTTGAGACATAGCTGATATAAGAATCTATAATGTTTATTAATTCATCAGCACACTACTAATAAACCACTTAACAGATTAATTAACTAATAAACATACCACTATGAATCACTTACAGTTGCATAATGCTTTACACCATTGTTAATTGCATGCAGTTATTGAGTTCTATCACTTTATTCTTACAAATTGCACCCAAATGTTATTGAATTATAGTTCTATAACCCTTCACTTTGACCTCCCACACTACTTATTAACAAATTTGCAATCCTGTCACTCTAACTTCTCACATCAAGTCTTTCAGATGTAGACCCAGTGGAGAGTCCAGCGGGTTGCCCAAAGGGCTTCCCTCTGACATCCTGGCAGCCTTGATTAACGAAGCAGGTCAGCTTCATTGTAGTCCCTGGGCATCTGCATTCCTTCTGTCAAAAGATCTGACCTCTTTTGTTCTTGAACTGCTTTTATAACTTGTTCATTATTTCTTACATTTCTAGACCCTCTTTTTTGCCACCCTTCTATATCCCTTTCTCTACTCAGTCTCCTTTCAAATAAACAAGCTGCCCCTTAATTACTCTTTCCCAATTGGTCCAGTTTGCTACATCCATTCCCAGATTTCTTATTTCTAAAACCATGCCCTAAGTAATCTTGGCCTTAAATGGTATTCCTGATGTTGTTTTTTAGGTACTGATGGACTTGCAAGATTCTACCCCTGCAAAAGATGCCCGATACTCCCTTTCAGTTGTCTGCTTAATAGCAATTACATATTCTTTATTTTATATGCTTTCTAAGACATGTCAGTCTACTTCAGCCTTTTTTCCTCTACCTGGTTTTGATTAAGTATGCTTTATCTCTATTCTACTTAGCTCTTTCTTGGTTTATATACAAGTGGCACATGTACCAGGGCAAAGAACATACTTTTATGTGCTTTTTCTCATTCTGTTTTTTGCTCACACAGTATACTGCTGGTCAGGGAGCAGTGAGGGCCAGCTGGTCCCTAGGGGAAGAGGAGCCAGGAGCTGTGCATAACAAGGCTGACAGAGGCAATGGCCTCACCAGCAAGGGCTCAGTCCCTCCCCAGTAACACTGTCTCAGAGTTGGCCCTGAGTCCAGGTAGCCAAACCTCCAGCCCTTCCAGGAAGGGGAGATGCTCTTAGCTCCCTTCCAGTACTCTCTCTCTCTCTCTCTCTGATGTTCCATCAAAAATAATCAGCCTTGGCATCTGCTGATAATCTCCCCATATTCTGCAGAGATCCTGTCTTGTTATGAGGTCCAGTACTCCGGCAGAACCTCTTGCTCACAGTGTCAGTCCTCCCTTAGGTTAGGACCAGATACTGTTTTGTCCTTTGAAAAGATGATTGGAAGAGAAAACACTGATGAAATTTAACAGTATTAAACTTATTAACTCAAATTTAAATGGTGTTTTTTCAGTTATATCTTGCATATATATTTTGAACTTTAGTAGTATTTATTAATGATCAATTCTGATAAATATTATAACTTTTACAAGTTAAACTTTTACAAGACATTAAAATGTCTTCTTTCTATTTCTTTTAGTATCTCCTGAAGCAATTGGATTCCTGTCTGCTGTTGGGGTGTTCATTATTCTCATGTTGCTGCTTTTCCTATATATTAATAAGAAGATGTGTTTTGAAAATGTTAGTGGTTTCCCAGATCTTGATTCAGGATACACTACAAGAAAGAATTCACAAGATAAACTTTGTAAGTATCTGAAATACAGTGTACTAAACCTAATTATAAGAATGCACATTTTTACAAGGATGTGTAGAAATACACAAATAATCACTTGACTCAAGTGATGAGAACACACAATGTTGACTTTTCCCTTGACTGTGCAGTATGTGGAAACGAAGAAACCTTTGTATTCACAAGCCACAGAAATTCAACAGCTATGTAACCAAAGAGTTGACATTTACCTATGGGAAGATATTTCTCTTGCACTATGAGAATACTCTTGACCATATCTTAAACGTTCCGTAATTGTGTATAATTAAATCTTCTCAAGTAAACTTGTGAATGGGATTATTGGGTTTTCACTCAGCCTATTAAAATCCTTCACCAGCCTTTTGGAGAAAGTCTTGCATTTACTCAACTGTAAAATAATTTTAAAGAAGGAAAACTTTAGAAACTAAAGACATCTTATCTCTGACTAACAAATTATTTCTATACTTTTTTAATAGAACAAGGTCTTTAAGGATAATGCGAAATGAAAAAAATTAGACCTCAAAAAAGATATTGAGGGTTGGTAAAATAACCCCTTTCTGCTTTTGGGCTGTGGAAATTGAATGGGCTTTGTTAGCTGACTTGAGAGGAAGAGAGAGGCACCAGAGAACAGAATGGGAAATTTGAGAGGTTTTCTTCCCTTCTAACCCTTAAAAAGATGCAGCTAAATTTTTATTTTCAATTTTCTTGGAGACAGAAAAAGTTCTCCCCCATGGAAATTAAGTCTGTCATCTTAACTTTCTTTTTGCTACAAAACAAGTCTGCAGTTCTGAAATATCTTGCCTTATGTAAAAGACAACAAATATTTTGGGGTGAAGAAGTCTCCATGATGCGTGGTTTTATGTGCAGTTATTACGTTAAAAGCTTGTTTTAGTGTGACACTGATGAAAGGACGTAATTTAAATGTCTCACAACTTCTTCTTTGCAGGTTAGAATAAAAAAAAAAAAAACAAACTTATTTCCACCTCACACAGTTGCCTTATTTTTGAAAATATTGAATTTTATTATGGCTAGCTGATGCTGCAGTTGATGAAAGACTATGGTTTTGCTGGTTGATTGTGGCTTCATTTCAAGATATTTACTTAGATGCTTTCTTATTATTTTCAATGCATATTGAATGGAAAGAGCAAAGCTGCAACTTCCCCTGGTAAATGTATTGAGTTTGAGATAAAAAAAGCAAATAGCTCTGAAATTGAACTTGGAGAAATGGAGTTGATCCGTTTGTGAAACGGAGGACCTTTCTGTATTAAAAGTTGTTGCTGAATAGGTTGGACAAATGGCATTTTTCCGAAACCTCCACCAAAATCTGAGCCTTCCCTCTGTGTCTTCTCTGGTCGACACGCTTAGCAGTGCTGTGGATGACCTGACCAGTGTTGTTGGAGAAGTCGGCTACAGTGTAGCTGATTCAGTAACAGAACAAGTAACAAGCATGATAAATGGCCTTCGTGCAGAAGACGAAAGCTCCAAAATACAGAATGATAAACCTGTGCAAGGGAGAGAGGAACATGCACCGTCATTAACTCATTTTCAGGAAATTAATATGAAAGCGAAGAGAGGTATTGCAGAACAGAAAGAGACTCATTATTCTAATTCATTAGATTTTGTAAAAAAGGATACCAGTCAAGATGGATTATCTGACCATGTCGTGGACAAAAAACAGTGCCAGTTAAAAGGCAGAGATAGTAATAATCATTTAAGTGATACAGAAGTACCTCAGGATTTGAAGAATGTAGGAGGACCTTTTAAAAGGGAAGCAGTAGGAGGAAATGAGTGTTTTGTAAATGATAAGTTCTTGGAGGATAGTAACCTGAAAAGTAATAAATTTACAATGGAGCAATCTGTTGAGGAACAAGATAATTGCCTACATGCAGTATCAGATAATTCTAAGAATCACTTGCATAGAAAAATCAAACCACTGTCACCTGGAGTTGATTTTAAGGATTCTGAAGAAGTGCATAGTATGAAGGTTCCCCAAGATGCAGAAACAAAACTTATTGAAGCACAGAAGAAAAAATTATCAGACTCCAGCTTGAAAAAGACACACAATAAGCATCCCAATTGCATTAATGAAATCAAAGAAAAGAAATCTGAAGCCTTTTTTGACAGAAAAGGAAAATCCGTATCAAAGGATGAAGACAATGTGTCAACTACAATTGCAAAAGCGGGTAAAAAGAAAAACTCAAAGAAATCAGAAAAGAATTCAAGAGAGCTATGTAATAAGAAAACAGCAGGAAAAGGTGAGGAGTCTGTCAGCAAACCGCGTTCTTCAGCCTTTCCTGAAACTTATGATACTTCCTACTTTTTTCACCTAATTTACACATTTAGTAATAGTGTTTCCTGTGGATGAAAGTAGGTCTGTGTTGTCAGTGCGTCATTCTCTATGTTGATATTTCTTTGACGTTAATTACTTTTTAAAGTATTACTGAAAGGAACTGATTAATAAATGGCTTTCCTACGTTCTAACTTTTGTTTTCTTATATACAGTTTTTCTTACCTTTTCTGCAGTGCTTTGTGTGGTTTCTGTTGAAAATGATGAATTAATTAATACTGGAAATTAACACTTGTTCTGTGAAGGTGGTTTTTATTTTGTGTATTTTAAAAAATACTGCATAAAATATGATAAGATGATAAAGAAAAAAACCCTTATGTTACGTTTACACTATAGTAGGTCTTCAGAATGTATTTCTGCAATATGTAAGAGTAATTTCAAGATGCAAAACTCAATGACAAGTGGCAATTAAGTGATTTTAAGTACAGAAGGAACTGAATGAGGCTTGTCTTAAAGTTGTAATCTTAGAGAAAACCTATATGTTGTTGATATGGATGCTGTGTGTGCAGTCTTCAACATCCAATCTTAAACAGTATGACAATGGGATTGCAATAATAGTTTGTGAGTAAGAATTAAAAACTTGCATTTTTACACAATTGTTTTGCAGACTCTGTAGTGAATTTTTAGAAAGCAACACAGGCTTTTCTGGAGAGGCTGTTTCTGTAGAGAAACGAATGATTTCATAATAGAAATCAGTTGCTTTTGTTGTTGTTGTTTTTTCCAGTGTGTGTGTTTTCCCTTATCTGAAAATTTCAGTTATTAATTTTGTTGGGTTTTGAGTTGTTTGTTTGTTTGCTTTTAATTTCATTTAGGAGGTGGTTTCCATGTTTGTATGATAAACTATGTTCTTATCTGTTATTCCTTCATGTAATACAATATTTGTAAAGTATATTCTCTATCAAAAATGGCATTTTAGGTCCCGTAATAAGCAAATGAATAGCTTTCAATATGACCTGTGTTAGCTAAATAAGGGAAAGTTTTTAATAAGAACATGAATTCTCTTAGGCAAGTTTCCAACTAACATATAACAATCAGAAGAGAAGTGGCAAGGAGAGGCATAAAACCCTGACGTTTTTTTTTAATATGCAGGAAGGTATTTTTTCCCAAGAAACTGAAACAGATTTGTATTGTTCATTTAAAAAATGTTTGCCTGATTAGCTTGTGGTTTAACTTTAATTAGGTTTTTAAGTCCTCTGAAGAAGTCTTGTTTCCTGACTTGTAATAATAGTATACAACCTCATTCTATTTCTTTTATGCTAGGAACTGGAGAGAAAATATCTGGTATCACTGAGAACTTCTGGATGCTTACAAATGTCAGTGTATGATTAGAGGCATAACTTTCAGCATTTCTTTCAAATGTGTTGCTACCATGTTTTATACTATTCCATTCTTTACGCAGGCTGATTAATGAACCTAATTTCATATTTGTGAATACATTTCTTGTAATGATAAATGATGCATCTAAGACTGAAGCCTGGCATTATATGTAAGTCCTGGTATGTCCTGCTTTAATTATAGTTGTGGAAATCTGTAGAAGTTTCCTAGGTGGCAGGTTTCAACCTGTTGAGGGCCACAAAATTTTACTCTGTGTACCAGCAAAGGAGGCTCCTTTTTCTCGGCAGCCTCTTGCAGTGAATCTGCTAGCCAGAACATACCTTGCTTGCTGTGATATTCTCAATAAGCGATCAGTGAAATTGAACTTGCTTTATACCTATCCATACAACGGGAAGAACTGTATCTGTCAGACTTGAATTAAAATTGATAGCCTGGAGTTGAAAGATCTAGTAGCTCATTAACAGTCTTCTAAGGCACCTGTTCTCCTATAAATACTGAATTAAGATTACATACACATTGCATGTAGAGCTGGTAGCACCATCTGCAGTTAAGGTTTCCTGACATTTTCCATTTCAAGACCTTATTTTCAGTTGCTTATAACTGTGTGCCAAATTTGAAATATTTGGGATGAAATTTGGCATGCTTTCTGTCTGACTTTTTTTTTTTTTTTTTTTTTTTTTTTTTAAAGCTATAGTTTAAAATCTTTAGCTGTTTCCGGGAATAGAGTATGGGAAAAACAGGCTGGTTATCTGTGCAAAAAATAAGTACGTTTCACATCTGCTTCACTAAGATGCTTTGTCACCTTTGTATATTGGAGTATGTACTTGGAATGTGGGAGAGCACTTTTCCCATGACAGAGATGCCCATATCCTTTACAAAAAAACACATAAGTTTGACCAAATTGCAAATCTTTAGAACCTTTGCCTTTGGAAAAGGCATAGTAAACACTTCTTATAAGTTGCTTGTTAAATTCACTGACCATCCCATTTGTACTCATATGCTTCATTGTAGGGGTTTAAGAACAAAGCAGGTCTTATCCTGCTTTTGATACTTATGGTTACTGAAGGACACTGGAAGTTTGAACAGAAGAATTGAGAATAAACATGATTTACGTGAGGACAGAAACTTCCTGAACAAATGTGACACGATGGAAGTGGTAGACTGGGATTTGAAGTAGGATGGGTGACAACTGATAATGATATTATAGGAAGGTGGAGAGACCTAAGGGTGAAAGACTAACGTTACATGTAGTTGGTTAGGTGCAAGTAAGGAGAATTTGGGATTGAATAGCCAAAGAGAATAAAGAGGAAATCCCCATAAGAGACCAAAACTGGGTGCTTGGAGCAGGAACCTGGAGTATGGGGCCAGGAGACAGGAACTTAGGATAAGATTCTACTCATATAAATGTAACTTTGGAAAAGATGTCTTACCTAAACTTGCAGCATAGACTTTTCTGTATGAGTACCAGGGAATCGCTTCTATGGGAAGTGATTTTACTCGTCTACTCTAGAGGCTTACCTAAAAGTGGGAAGGAAGGACCTGTGTAGTAGGAAGAGGCAAACACTTGACTGTAAAAGAGGCCTAATAGCTGGCATAGGTTGAGTTACTTTAATTTTAAATGGCTGAATTTTGGGTAAGCTGAATCCCTCCTTTAGTTGAAATACCCAGGCAGAGGAGTGAGACTGGCTGGGCATGAAGACAGAGACTAATGGGAGTGGAAATGCAGAACTAGAGCTAGGACAGGGACTGGGAGGAGGGCATAAAAGCAGGGAGGGGAGAAGTGGTTGAGCATGGCTAGATAGCATGTTAGACAATATTCCCTTGCAGAATCAGGAGCTGAAAAACAGCATTATGGGCATCTCGGAGCTCTGCCGGTAATGGAAATCCGTTGGCAAATCATATACCATAGGCTTCCTCACAGAGTAGTGCTAACACTGACCTTTATTGAGTTTACATGGACTCTTTTAATGCCTATTAGAGTTCGAGATCTACAGAACCTCTGCAGGGCATGTTAAGTTTGGACAGAATCCATTTGAGGTTTGGAAAAGGGAGGGGGAAGCTTTCCTTTTACGGAAATAAAAATGCAGCTGAAGCTTTGACTTGTGGGAGGAAGTCATACTTGAGATGTAGTTGGAAAAAGTTGGCCACAGGAGTGGGCATTATAGAGGAACTGGTATAAAAGAATTAACTAGATAGATAGTTTCTTCTGTGCAATTTTTGCTGTTGCCAGATGTCTGCAATGAGCATCTGCATTAATTTCAGTTATTGAACAAGGGGCTGTTTATTACAAGTTAAATAAAATCGTGCATGCAAACATCTTTCACTAACATTTTCCCATTTCTTATTGTGAATTTAAGCACTACTGACATAAATATCCTAAGACGATTTTGTTGTAGGCTTCTCTTTGTAAATCAGTTTCATTTCAACATTATACTGCATGCTCACAGCAAAAATCAGCTGGGAATGGAGGATCAGGAGCTGCCTTTTTGACATGTTAGGTATCCAAATGTAATATTGCAGCAGTGTTGAATTTACTTTACATAAATTGAGCATTTTCTTACTTAATGAAGGGTTTCAAGAACTTCAGTGTGTGCTGCCTTACATAAATGGATCCATTTTCTGTTGAATAAGTTTTAGAATGTTTTTTGGGGGCTTAATGATCTTTCATTTTTTCTAGAAAATAAAAATAACTCTCACCAATTACAAAATCACATAATACTTATAATTACAACAAGATGATATTTTTATACAGAAATTTTAATTGAAATAGCTTAAATATCTTCAATGATAACCTCTTACGGTTATTTTCTTGTATTCTATTTTGAGCTGTAGTCGATTTGCTTTATTTTATTCAAACAGACAACTCTTATATGAGTAAAGACCAGCATGGTTCATCATCTGAGAGTGAAGATGAAGCACTGGGTAAATATCATGAGGCCTTGTCTAGAACCCAGAGTTCCAGGCTGCCAGTGGTGGATGGCAGACAGCAAAAAAACTATGTATGGGAAACCAGACAAAAATATAGTCCCCTGTCTGCAGAATATGATGGATACAGTAGTGAAGCCTCAATAGATGAAGGTAAGAGTGATTTAAAAGCATTCCTTTTATTACAAATTTCAGAATTATGTTCTGGATAAGTAAGTCCTAGACGAGGACAGCTTGACTTGCAAATAGTCAATGTCTACAAGAAATATCCAGATACCTTTTATATTTGTGCATGCTCAAAAAAAGGCACAGACTTGTGCGCGTTCTTCTGGAAATACTACAAATGATATAGATCTTGTTATGTTAAGTTTCATACAATTTCATCATTAGTCATTTTATTTTGGGGGGAATTTAAACTGTTTTTATTTAGGAAGGAAACGTGGCAACTCTTGATGAATTCTGTGGTATTATAAATACAAAGACCTGTTATTCCTCTATTGATAAGCTGACATAACAGCAAAGTAAATGGAATTGGTTATTGGTTATGGTGCATATGGTCATTGCAGTGTGCATTACTGGAATATTCTGTATCTTTTCTTCTCTTGAAATCACAGAAAGAAATTACTACAAAGATTAGATTAATATAATTTTTCCATGGAGTTAAAAGTTGGATGTAAACAATAGATGTTTTCTTCTGTGGTATACATTTCTTGATTTTTAAGTTAGGGTGACAACCTGACAGAGAGGGTGAGAATTCTGCTGTCAATATTTTATCAATATACTTCTTGTGCTTGAAAATAGTATGCGAAAACTGTGTCTGTAGCCATTTTCTAGCATGAAAAGTGAGCTTTGGTTGAAGTTACATAAAAGTCAGATTCTAATATAGATGCTGTGCTATATTTAGATATTTATTGGTATCCCTTAATATGTTAAAATGAAAAAGTTTTTTGGAGATTAATATTTTCTTAATAAAAAGTAGATACACGTAATTAAAAGATGTCTGTCCTTAAATGTTCTGTACAGTCCAGAAATGCTTGAAAAAATTTAAATTTTCTACTATATTATGTATTTCAATTATATAAAAGTGTTTGCCACTGAAATTTTAAACAGTGCTTGCTCATTCATGATTCCAAGCTAAGACACAAAGGACATGAAAGCCATAATTGAAGTAAGTAAGTTGTAGAGTAAGAGGATTGTTTTCTGATCATCAGAAATTTTGGTTCTTTCCTTTGCTGTTAAATTGTAGGGAGGCTAGGGAAGGAGATGCAGAGGGGAGGTCAGGTGGTAAGAACAGATCCTTGGCCACTGTGATGGAGAAGGACTACAAGGAAGAGGGACAGTGAAAGTATCATGTTTGTTTTTTATATCTACTGAGATCTATCAACAGCATTGATGGGAATATGAAAGATAAGATGCTAATTTTTTGTATGGCTCATGTCACTGTTGGGAAAGAATGGTGATTTATATTAACAGAAGATGGAAAACTCAGTTGTATTTATTAGCAAATAATACCAGATAGATACAAATCTTACAAGGCGACTACTTTCAGATACCGAGAATGATGTATTTGTCTCTTCTCAAACTGTTGAGGCTGCTTGTTGAAATAATCATAGAAGAGTTCCTATTGGAGGGAACATGTGACATGCCTCTTTCTATTTCACAGTTCAGATTTTTTTATCCTGCCTAGTTATCGTCTCAGTGAAAAGTTCTCAGTTCATCTGAGCTTTTTACTTTGAGTCTATAAGACTTAAGCTCCAAAGACGTTGTACTAGCCTGTATCTGGGGGTTTTTTTGTTTGTTTGTTTTTAATAATTGTCTTCCTTATCATCCTCTCAGATCATAAAAATTTATAGTCACTGACTTCTGTCCTCTTCTGGGGAATGAGAACTCCAGTCTGGAAATATATATCATGGTTAGAATCTAAGACAAAAGAACCCTGTTGGCAAGTCCAAGTATTGCATCAGGAAAGTTACAATTGTTTTGCCCTCCTCCTTTTTCATTTTTTTCTTCTATTGCTAAAGATATCTGTCACCAGCTGCTACCCCTTCTCAACGCTCTTTCCATTCAGGCAGCTGGCTGGATGTAAAACCCATGTATATATATGCACACACATATTCACTCTAAAATTACTATGCAAATTGAATTTTTTATAATGAAAGAACATTCAGGGTTTGGAAAAAAAAATCTAAAGCAAAAACTGTCAAAACTTTCTAACTTAAAAAACTGTAAATTTTTAACCCCATACTTCTACTTGCAAAAAAGCTTTAATACTGTCAGTATTTTGCTTTTGCTGCTGCTTGTGAGAGCATTCTTCTCCCACGTTTTACAAGGAGTGGAGAATCAGCAATGTTATTTATTTGATAGCCTGCAATCATTCTACAGTTTTCTGCAAAATGCTTGCGAACTAGAGTGACGATTTTGTCTAATTTTTGTAATCCATTAATCTCAACAAAATTATGTTCAGTAGTATTAAAAAGAGTTTTGTGGTATTGGACGTGGCAACAAATTAACAATCAGTATTTTTCACTTTTCAGTGACCTGAAGGTGGCACACTAGAATAATTAGTGTTAGTACTTTTTATGTTCTTCCTAAATTATTTCAAACATAAAAGAAAGAATCTTTGCACGATGATAAAAATGTGTTTGAATAGAGGAAAATACAGAATATGCCTTGTTATGTTATGATCATTACAGAGGGAAAGCTGCCCAACCTAGAACTTTGATGAAAAGAGGAGGTGGAAACCTCATGAAGAAAGCCTGCAGTCAAAAATAAATGAGACTGGCTATCGCTACCAAACAGTTCATATGTGTTCAGTTCACTGAACAGAGGAGGTTAAAAATCTCTGATTCCAAGTGGAGAGTATCAACATTCTAGATGTTTCAGTGTAATTTTTAAACATGCAAAGCTTTACTGTTCCTTAAACTTGCAAAATAAATCTGTAGAAGACTTGATGCCATAGAAATCCTGAAATTTTTATTAAATAGTTGGTTTTTATGACTTGAATTATTTTTATAAGAAGTGTAAAGACAAATGATAGAACCATTTCTTGATTCTTTGTAGCGGAGGGGGAGCAAGCAGTGTGTTCCTATGTATGTTATTTAATACGAGAAACAATTGTCAATATATTTGACTTCGTGTGCTTCTGTTTGCTCATATGTACTTGATCATTTCTTCTTCTAAGACTTAAACATTTCAGCTGTACTTCCAGCTTAAGGCACCACTCAGTCCGTATGTTGAGCAGGGCTTGATAGTGTTACAGTGAAGTGATGAGAGGAGAGAATTCTTTTTTTTCTCATCTCTCTTTTCCCCCTGCTCATCGCTAGTAAATCACACTCTGATGATATCATTAAAAATTCCATCAGAGGTAGAGTAATATGAGCAATGAAAATGATATTTCATTCTTGGAAAATTCTGTGTTATTTTCTCTTCAGCAGTTAATCTCTATCACGTTGTATCTTGCAACAGTGTGCTCTGTGTTTTCAAAGGAGTCAATAAACAGTTTTACTAATAACTGTTTGCTCTGCACTTTAATCTTCACTTTTAAAATTTGTTTAGACGTGTCTGCACTTAACAATGCACATGAAAAATTTCACAATGAGACAAAAATATAATCTTGTCTTTATTAATACACCCTGTAAGCTTTGCTTGCATTGCTAAAATCATGTATAATATTAATATGTTTGCATTACAAAATTTCTGATAATATTATTATAAGGTTCGCTTATTATCAATTACATAATTAGTTTATTACATCTATTTTCTGGCTGCATGCCTCTCAAAATGTTTCATTCCAAAGCCTGAAAATGTGTGTGGCATGTTTTCACATCATTCTTTTCTCCTCTAGATGGCCATATTAATCTTCCTTTTCAGCATGTTTATATAGAACTGACATGGCATTTTGTATAATGTTTTTAATAGTTAAATGAAGGAAGTAATATATTTTGGGGGTTTTGTTGGTGTATTTTGATGATGGAATGTTCCAGTAGCGCTTGAGTTCATTCTATGAAATTTAGGTTTTTAAACTTTGGTTCACAAATACCTGCTTATGACCAGTGTCTGATCCACTTTATATATTCGTGTAGCACATTTGATGCACTTAGATTTTGATGAGTTATAATATATGTTTTAAATGGAAAAAAAATTTGTGCTTAGATGCAAGTATTCCTACAGACTCCGAGCTATTGTAAATATATAACTTTTGCAGTGAGCTCCTCATGGACAGGCTTAATTCCAGAGTATCTCTAAAGGAAAATCTAGTTCATTAGAAAAATCAAGATGATGACAAATGTCATCATCAAAAGTACAATGCAGAAGTGCAGAATGGCAAAGTAAATGGTACAGATGGCAAAGTAAAATGGTACAGAAGGTAGGTTTACATCTGAAATTTCCAACTCTTGCACAAATGACTCAAAACTGTTAATCACAGAAAAGATTATAACTGCAATATTTCTTGATATCTGTGTGTGGACTTAACCCAGTCTCTGTGCTTAGGCCCAGAGTTCTAGAGTCAGCTCAAAGTTTGAAGTCTTATTTTTTCCAATAATATTCTTTGTGTTCTTTCTCATGTTATCCAGTAAAGTATGGATACTTACTGAAGTGACCTTTTTCCTTTTCCCTGATACATATCCTGATGTAAATTCCTTTTCATTTTTTATAATGTGCATCCTACTTCTTGTATTATTCCCTACCATTTCAAATGCTCTTATTATCCTGTTGAATATGTAGTATTGCCTTTATGTGCTCCAATTATTTGTAATATTTTGGAAGAGGGGATTAATATAGGCTGTGATATTATACATGTGCTTCAGAAAATAAAGAACAAAAGTAAGGAAAAAAAAAGAACACAAAAAAGCAAAAATAACACCATAAGATATTTCTGCTAAAAAGGAGATTATGAATTGAAATAGTGATCTAAATAAGGAAGTGTACAAACTTTAAATTTAAAATTGGCATTATTCTTTGTACTTTGGAATTATTTTTTAGCATCTATATCGGTCGTGATCTTAAAGGGACCATTTCTTAATAACTTCAATTTCAAAAAAACTTACAGTATGATCTTAAACTAGCCTCTTTGTCTCCAGTAGTGGCTACTTTCTGAACTCTAAAAACTCAAGCATTATACAAGCAAGTTCTTGTGTCTTTGTTATTTCTGTAAGCGTCATATGCCAGTACAATATATTTTCTTTAAGGAAGCAGTCCCTTAAATTCCTAAAAATGGAAGTTTTTAAACTTAGAAATGTTGAGGTAAATATATTGAAATTAGAGTTTTGCAGGCAGATGTCAAAAAAGCTGCAGGCTCTTCTTTGCTTTTGAAATCAAGGTTCTCTGAATCCCTTAAGGTGAGAAAGGTAGAAGAGGGGAAAAAACATTCTCTTTTTTTATAGTTAGTTTGTGATGTTCTTAAAGCATGTCTTGCCCAAATCACCTCTTTAACAGCTGTGCAAAATTCCAGATTAGCAAGCAAGCAAGGGGAATTGATCCCAATTCTGAGGCAAAGTAAGTGACATCATGATGGAAAAAGTAGTAAGCTCACTTGCTTGCGTAGCATACTTAGATGTACTTTATTTAGCTATAGTTTACCAGCTCAGTATAACCACAGGTTCCATCTCCAGCCTATTTTAAAGTCTTTTTCTAACTTCTCAATTGATCAAGCCCCACGGCTGAAGACATGTTTGTTCAGAGGCTCTATTTCCGAGATTGGCCCAAGTGCCTTACATTTCACAAGGTTTTTTGGAAACATATGGAAGCACTAAAAGACTGCAGTGAGAAAACATAAGTTCTTTTAAATGAGAATCTGCTGCTCTAGCAGGCATATGCTACTGGATTTTATCCATCTTTTCCATATTGTGAAGGTAGAGTATGATGTTATTTTTGTAGTTTATCTTCTCCACTTTTATTCTTCTCAAGGCTTTCGGCACTTTATGTTGATGTGTCTGTTGGACATATGTTTGCCTTGCTCCTCAGTGTCAATCTTTGCACGTGAAGGCGACTGTTCTTCTGGAATCTCTTGGATCTGATTCTTTATGCAGTTTTTTGCCTTTTCTTTCTCTCTTGTTAGTTTTCATGTCTTGGGAAAAGTCTCTTCACTGAACTACTTGAAGTATATGGAGAGATTTTCTTTCAGTATCTTCTCAACCTAAATGCCAAAAGCCCTTTCATAAGCACCTCAAAACTGGTATACAGGTGAATCTCCCCAGTTTGTTAAAGCAACCCGGGGGAGTTTTCTGCAGGAAATAACGTCTGTAAAGCAGGATCATGCTTCTTCAGACTTGCCAAGCTAAGGTGAAAGCCACTGGGTAGGCTAAGAGAGGAAGAATGGATCCCTCAGTGAATCCCATGATAATCATGTGTTTCCAGTTCAGTTTCTATCATCATTCCTTGCATATAAGTAGATCTATTTTCAAGCCAAATGTGAACGAAGACTTACTGTTTCAAAATTATGGAGTGAGGCCCTCCGTATGGTTGTATCATGTTCAGCAAAATAAGGCCACAAAGTTCTCTCAAAATTAGTCTATCTGTACATTTCAGATGCTAAGAATTACAGACAAAAGAAGATGGCTTACATGGAATAAGAACTATGAACTAGTATTCAGACTGGAAGACTGAAAGATCGGTTGAATACTAGATCATAACTTAAACAGTTATTTCTCTTCTTTTTCCTCTAATGTGCTTTAAAGAAATAAATTAGAAATGCAATGGAAAGAGTGTTTAGGAAGAAGGTGGCTACCCATTTTTCTCTGGTGTGTCTTTATCAGGTTACCTGTGAGATTTTTCTGGTATAATACCTACTGGAACAAAATACTCTTTTTGGCTGGCAGCTTTGGATAGATCTAGGGCTTCAAATAGTACATTCATCAAGATACTTCAAAAGGGTCTTCAGTAAAGACACTTAAGAAAAGTCTTAAGTAATCTTCAGAGCAGTATTTCCCAAATGTTTGAGAGTGTATTTTGAAGGCTGAGTCATGCTACAGCTATGAGATATTCCAAATATTCATAGTCATGTACCTCAGCTGATAGTACATGTGTACTATCAATTGATATCATTCTTGATGCACTTTTCAGAGATTCTTGGGAGAGAAAAAGGGGATTTTTTTTAATTACATTATTTCTTTAGTTGATCCAGCTTCCTTATGCTTGTTTTCTGTTATGTGGGCAGCTACCCTAGACACTCTTTATTTCAAGAGCAATTTAAAATCTTCATGTAGTACAGGAGAAAGTGCAATGATGTAATACTAATGATACAAAGTTCTGATCCCTGATTATATGTGTCTGCCTCCTATTTACTGGTAAATTGGAATGAGTCTTCATTGGCTCCAAGCCCTTAAAAAATGGAGAAAGGTAATTTCTTGTGGTTTTGAAGGCTCTGGGGAGTGTGGCAGTTCAATCCATGGCTATATCAAGGGAATGTATTAGGGATAGGTTTGTGTAGTACAAAAGATACATTAGTAATTCAAGGATCTGCAGCATACTGGCCAGTGGTAACTTGATTTGCGTTGCTTTCTACTTAATTTTTCTGATGCTGTGTTTGTTTCCCCCCACCCCACAAGAGTTTCGAAGTAGCTTCCTAGTGCATATGGCAGTCCTCTATTATTCTTCTACAATAGTGGAAGACAGTCAGTTCTGTTAAGTATTTGAAATTATGATGTGTGTTTCCCAAAAACATAGTCAACTGAGTATTGCAGAGACTAAGGTGATTTGAAGATTAACTTTTGCTCTGTCTTTCATTCAGTTTTACAGAATTCAGATCTTTTTTACTTCCCAAGAAAGTGTTACCCTTTGTCTTCTGAAAAGTTCCTGATTGCAAGGAACTTTTCATGTAAGTAATTCACGTATTAGGCCATGAGCATGTTGTGGTTATGGTTCTTTACCTGCATGAATGGCAGACAAGCATAGCGTTTACAGAGTCTGCAGACATGGAATGGACAGAATTCACAGATGGCGTAGAAAGTACATGCGTAATTCAGTATTATTCTTGTAATTTTCTTGAGGAATATTACAGAGGTGGCAGACATAAACATTGGATTTAAATGCAAAGGAGATCTGTGTCTGAGTTCACACACAGTTTGGAAGAGAATGGAGTTACGTTGAGAACTTTTGAGTTGAAAAGCCACATAGGTGATATCAAAGTTGTGCACAATAAGTATCTTGTCAACCAACGGAAACGCAAGAAAGTGCTTGACAGAATGAATTTCAATAATTCTGAAATCGTGGATTTACCCTGTGATTAGCAGCAGAGGTGCTGGGAAAAGATGCGTCATCTACTGCTGAGAGAAGAAAAGTACTAACAAAACTCAAAGTCAGTGATGATGATAAGATTTTCAACAGGAAAATTCCTTTTCCAGCTAGACCAACTCCAAAGAGGAGGAAAAACTGTCCTGCAATCGGAAAGGGCTTTTTTTCCTGATGTCCACAAGTGAGCAAAGCAATCTCACAAATTAGGTTCCTCTGCCAGTGTTTTGAAGTCTTTGAAGAAATACCCTTTGCATTGATGTGAAGGCTTTGAAGAAAGTCACCCTTAGCAATGTGATGTCTCTGAAATGATGTAAATCATACATTAATAATTACAGGAAAGTTTCCATTTTATTGTAAACTTATTATTTTAATAAGTTTCTCGTCTGTTTGAACCTGGAATTTATGAAAGGATCAAGATCTGTCATTAACTGGAAAAGTTCACGTATATGTTTGTGGCTGAAGTAGTTCCTCGTGGCATTGTATTTGATATAGACGTTCCACATTAATAAAATGTAGAACTGATTTGTGATATAAAGATAAGGGGTAGTCCTATATCAGCAAAAAAGATCACTTCCTTGATGAACCTAGTGCTTTTGCTGATTCTGAGAGTTCACATTGAAAACTGGATATTTCTTTTACTATTATGATCTAAAAGCTATTGAGTATGGGCATTCTTTTTTCTTGGTATTACTGTAATATCTAGTGATATAGGGGACCAGTTTCTTTGATCTTTATGCATGTATACCATGAGACATGTCTTGTTCTGAAAGACTTCCACAGAACAGGAGGTACAGTTTTCATTAATTGTAACCGTAATTGCAGAGACCCCATGGCTCTAGCATGGAATGAATGAGTAAGAAACAGCATCGCACAGTAGACTGGAAATCTCTGTGTAGACATTTTTTTAGGTGCATTGGAAAAAGGAATTTTACCCTGCATACACCCAGTACTCTACTGACTTGCTGAGAATAGTCATGCTACTTGGCCAGCAGAATGGAACAGTACTTCTTACATAAATATGAGAACTAAAAACGTTATTACAACTTTACGTAAGAATATTACAAAAGAACAGTTTTTCAGTTATTCCTCCATAGCACCCGTGGATAAATGGATCATTCTTCTTAGCTTTAAAGGTTAAAATCAAAAGATTTTTAACTCTAGTCTGAGACTAATGTTTGCCTCCCAGTTGTGCTTTTTTTCTCCTAGGTTAAAGACCAGTTACCATTAGGACTGTTTTTTATCATCTGATCGTGTTACATTTCAACTGTCTCTCTGGTAAAAGAAGAACAACGTGTTATTTTTGTAACTGAACTCTTTGTTACCTAGTTAGTGTAGATTATTTTCCTTATGCATATGTATCAATTTCATAGACATGCTATAACTATATCATAAGTATTCTCTTGGAATTATTCAATGAATATTTTGTCCTCGTACAAGATGAACGATGTTACCATTTTTATCTAATAGCATGTATTTCATTGGTAGGATGACTATTTTCATAGCTACTTTAATTGTGTATATTATTTATTGGGACTGTATGGTATCAGAGTAAACGACATGAAATTGTGTCTGTAGCTTCTGTGGAGACAAAGATCTATCTTTTTTTTTTTTTTTTCTTGTTAAAATAAGCTCTTACATGCTACTTACAACACTTTTGTGTTATGAAGTTATCCTACCTTTTAGGAATTATTGGAATATTTTCCATGAGGGAGAGGGAAAGCATGATATGTTATATTGTACAACTTAAAGTCCTTTTTTTTTTGTTTTGTGTTCTTTTGATTTGGGATGAGGGTTTGGGGTTTGTTTTTTTGTTTGTTTGTTTGTTTGCAATTACTTTTCCTCCACTGTATTTACAAGTGAGCTGGCAATTGATCCTTAGCTGGTGTAATTGCAATGCTTCTGGTCATTTCAGTGTGGCTGAAGATTATCTACTGTGATGGAATTATGGTCTTATGAAAGCATGTAGGAAAACTCAAAGGGAAAATTATTTTATTATGGAAATTCTGATTCTGTTCCTTAGAGAAAAGCCAGCAGACATGCTTAACTGGGTATAAGACTTTCTGTGTGGAGTCACCTATGCCCAATTCAATTAAAGCTTGATCTTTAAATTTGTAAATAGGAAATCCTGCTACATTCACCTTCCACACCACTTAATGTTCTGCCAGCATGCCTTTTTATGTATATATTTGTACATTTTGCTTAAAAAAACCCGGAAAAATTACCCAGCTCTCTTTTTGAAACCTTTGCGCTCAGTCTTGTTGAACCATTCTAAATTTTGTCCTTAGAAGTGTTTTTTAAAAGATTTTCAGTTACTGTGGTTTTCTATTTGTTTTAATTTTTAAAGAAGATTTATGACATTCCTTTGCAAATATATCAATTTGTCAGATAAAGGTTAAAAATTAGATACATTTTATTCACGTTGAAGTCACACCCAGCTTATTTAAAGGCAGCTTTGACTTAGAGTTGCAAGCCTGAGGATATTGATTTGAATTATGCATGACTGTCTGGTGTGCAGTTCCATTAGCCTGCTGGATGGATAATGTAAACATGTTCAGAATTTTAAGTATCCTATATGAGCGGCAGGTTAAAAATAGAGCTGATAAGAGCATGTGTATCTGAAAAAATCCAAATCTTGGAGAATGAAACTACAAAAGGTTCATCTCTTCAAGAGGCTGACTTCAGGTGTGATTTTCTTTTCTTTGAAAATGCTCAGCCCAAACAAATACAGCTTATGTATATGACTTGAACAGGTGACACGATTGCTGTTGTTTTACTGCAAAGAGTTGACATCTGTACCAGAAACCACACTCATAACCAAAAGGTCAGGGCCAGCTCTGCATCTTTTGGCAAAAAAGCGGGGCAGGGTCTGTTATTGTTTAAGTTGGTCAAGATTAACACTAGTGATTAGACTCTTTCTTCATATCTTCAAGGGATCTTGTTTAGAATGTTGCTTGATTTTTCTCAAACTTTCTGTGGCTTCCAGTATCTCTCAGTTCCTGATTTTGTTATATCCGATCTGTTTGGTCATCCCTGTATTTTAGCAGTCTGTAGTTTGGTAGTACATGTAATGACGTCCAAAACTTTGTTTTTTAAATCCTCAGTACTAAAACCACTGTGTTAATAAGATTTAAAACAGATAGTATCTTTTTAGAATTTTGTCCAAGTTCCTGTGAATTTTAATAGAAAAAAAGACAACTCTGAAATGAAAAGTACAGTGCTGTCTACGTTACATTCTATTAAGATTTATTATACTTCAAAGTGTTTCTGTTGCATATGTAGCATCTGTGGCAATTTGATGAGTTGCATGAAAATAAAAAAAAATCTATTGCACTTGTTTTCAATATCTGATGGGTACAAACCAGAAAACTAGTCTAATTTTGAATTAATTTGTAACTACCTTCTCAAAATTATTTTGCTTGGAGTGCTTCGTATTTGGCTATGTTAAATTCTGTACATAATGCCAGAATGGAACTACTTTTAGATTATGAGAATAACAAGAGAGAATAATGATCTATTTCCCCTGGACTTTCCACTGTTTATTTGCTTATATCTTAGTACAGAAATAATCACATGAAAATTTGCAAGTAAATGTATGACTTAAAAGCTCTTCTTGAAGATGAAGTTGATTGTATAGTGCTCTGATATCTTTTTTTCTTTTCCTGTCAAATCTTGGATTGTGAATTGTATGTCCACACAAAATTTGGCCAATAGATAAATCATGAGTAGATCCGGTAAAATTCAAAAAAGTGTTTTGAGTTGATGGTCATTTTCCCTTCTAACTGAGGAATAATTAATCTGTTAAGAGACTAGTGTCTAATGCCCTCCAGAGGAACTCATCATCCTGTTTGATAACGACTGTTATCTTTGCTTTCAGAGCAAAATTCCTTTCACTGGCAATGAGAAGCACTGCTTTCAATCATCTGCTTTTCCTGGTGCCATTTCCTTCCTGCTAAGAAGAAGGGGCTTTAAAAGAAGAAAATCTTTGGAAAGAAAAACAGTAGTTGTCATTAGTGTTAAAGGCAATCTGTTGGCCTCAGAGGTGTAGGGAACAACGGTGGCAATTTTCAGACAACTTTGAGATTCTGCGAAGGAAGAACTTAAGAGCCCTTTTTATGAAGGATGGTAAAAATGGTAGTTATTTCTTAAAAAATACTAGTTTTCACTCTAGTTCTGCTCAGAGGGGAATGGGGGATCTCTTGTGTGCTTTTGTGCACAGTGCAGATAATCCAGGAGAATATTATACAGAGGAGAAATGATGGCATGTGTAACGGTGAATGTAATGGCAGGAGTACAGAGCCATTGTGTAAATATCTCCACCATTCCAGATGCTCATTTTTTTTGTGAGTGGTTCCAACATTAAACTACAGAACTAGTAATATTTTGATAATACAGATGACTTACCATAAATACCACAATGTAGCGGTCAATCTTGAGTTCCTTTTCATTGGTCTCTAGCTTTCAGTTACTTTTGAAAGAAATTTTCGGGGGGGGGGGGGGGGGGGGGGGGGGGGGGGGGGAGAAGTGAGATTTAATTCCAGTTGAACGTTCACAGTAAAAACATTATGTGGATGTTTTTTGTCCCCAAAATAAAGTATCATAACCTGAGACAGTTCAAAGTTAAATTTAAAAGTTAAAATAAATGCATTTTATGAAATCCGTGCAAATGTAAGTCTAACCTACAGTGATGCTGTTAGAAAAATGAAAATATTTAATATGTCTTTAGTTCATATGTGCTTGTGGAAAACTTATCAGAATGATACAGTTATTTCATAATGTTAATACAAACAATGGTAAGAGTCTGGTTTTTATGCTTCAGTGTCTCTGGCTCAGATATTATGCTTCAAAATCTCTATTTTAAAGCAAAGCTGAGCTTGTGGATATGAACAAGTCAGGTTAAGTTTTTTGTCGAGAGTTTTGCTGTAATACTGAGAGAAGTTTAGATAACTGAGGAAAAGGGGCAAGAGCAGCATTTGCCTACCCATTCTTCTCTGGCTCTCTAGCTCTTAGTAGCTTTTGTGGCACTCATTTATGTAGCTGGTGTCTGTCCAATGATTTAATGCATTGAAAGTTGGGAGATGGTTCTGAATGAGTCTGTATTGAGTTCATATTACAATAATTTATTTTTCATTCTGGTTATTCCCCTTTACTTCTCATACATTAATTCAGATTATGTTAGTATCAGCACTTGGGTTTTGAATCCTGTGTAAATTTTTCTGGGAGAGAGTCTTTTGTTTTTAAGAAGAGGTCAGAATACAGAAACATAATGGAAAAATCAGTTTACTAACTGCCCTCTTCTTCACTGATTAGTACAAATTATTCCCAGCTTGTTGGAATGCAATTTGCATTTGAAAATGCCCATAATAAATTGCTATAAAGAGGCCTAACAATTTCTGTTTAAGGGAGTTTTATTTACTATAGTTTATGCATAATCTCGGAGTTGCATACAATGTTTCTGCAACTCCTTTCTGAAATGCTTGCTCGAAATTTGCTGCATTTCACATCTTCCGTGTGTATATTGATATAGAAACACTTAAACTCTGTCAACTCATAATAAATGGCAAACTCAGAATTTTAACGCTGTTTCAGGGTTGATCAGATTAAATTGTTTTATGTCTGCACCTTTTTTCATTTTGTTTTCCTTGAGCAAAAGTGCTAGATTTCAGATAGGAAAGAACTTGCTTGTTTATTTCTTTACAAATGTTAGTATATGGTCTACCTCAGGTTTTGGGGGGGGTGGAGAGGAAGACTTCCAAGGGGTTAGGTATTCATCCTGTACAGATGGCTCAGATTCCTACTGTGTCAGTTTTCTAGTGTTTGATAAGGCACACAAAGCAGTTGTGGGAGAAAGCATATCACTTGTATCCATGGTAACTCGAAAGATACTTTGGAACTCAAAAGGATAGAATAAGCCAGAGTAATAGGTCTCATTATAAGGGCAAAATACATAAAAGGTTCAGGCATATGCTTTTAATTAGTTGCCAAAAATAGCTAGAATCAGAGACGATGCAACGAAACAATAATTCTTAGTGTTAGAAATGAGCAACATTTGAAATCTAAAGACGTGTTCAACTGAAAGGCTGTTATCTTACCTTCTTGTGGGTATTTGGTCCATGAATACTAAGAGATTTGCTATGGTTTCTTAATCATGCTTAGGACATGAGAGCGCACACTGATAAAAGCTAGTGCAAGTCTCATATGACTACAAGTTTCAGAAGTTCCATAGTGATGTTAATTCTCACGGCTGTGATGCAGCTTCTCATGAATAGTGTGTGCAAAGCATTCTCTAATGTTTTGCAAGTGCACTGCTGGAAAAATAAATGTAGTGGGCGCTCCTATGTGGGGATAATAAAAGGATGATTGAAAATGCAGGTTAGTTTGAGATCGAAGATACAGTATTTTTCAGAATACGTCACTTTTAAAATAGGAAGGTAAGCAATGGGGGAAAGTGTGAAAAATGTAATATAAAATTTGAATGGATGGACTAGAATTGAATCCTGGAGAACGAAAATAGAACAATGTGTGAAGTACAAGGTATAGGATATTTGAATAACCATTTTAATAGAAATATTTTAATACGGTGAATAATTTTAAAGTTTTCTATTTGAACAGCAGTGTTTGTAAGGAATCCATCTTGTAATGCAGTGCAATTCTCCACATTATTTCCTCTGTTGCTATAGAAACTAATTCTAGTGCAGCTGTGATCGCTTATCAAAATTCTAATGTTTCAATACCCATTTCTTAGTTTGAGTTATTTAAATAGCCTTGTTTTACTTTGAATCAAACTGCACATTTCATCACTGCCGAATTGTTGACTGGTCAAAATGTTAATGCAAAGTGATAGCAAATGCTGTTTTCTTTTTTTTTTTTTTTCTTTCTGCCATCTAAGCTATCATACTTATTGTTAAAGTTTGAATAACAAGCAAATTAAGGCTTTTTAACTTGATAAATTATAAAGTTCAATATTTGCTGTCTAACATCAGCATTTTGTAATGGATATTACTTCCTTAGTGTAATCTTAATTATATTTAATATTTCATAAACCTTAAATTGTTCCTGTTACTGATACATGGCCATGGGGTGTGTGTATGTATATATGTGTTTATGTGTGTCTGTGTAAACTATTGCTGGATGTTTTTAATTTAAAAGTGTGTATCTTGGCATGTTCATTTTATCAAAGTAAAAATTTCAGTGATACTACATTGTCTAAAACTAGTCAGCCACAAGGTATACTGCAGTAGAACGTCACCAGTTAACAAAGTATTCTGAATCTCTTTTGCTCCTTGTATTTGTTTCTTTGGGGTTGGGTTTGGGGGTTGGTTTTTTGTGGTGGTGGTTTTGGGGTTTTTTTGGTCAGAGTTTTCTGTTGATTTTTAGCAATGAAAGTACTATGCTGGTAGGTGTATATATTCAATGCAGGATGCAGCAATGTAACTAGCATATGTAGAGGAGTTATACCTGCCTGTGAATTGTTAAACTGCTGTATTATAGAAGGACCTTTATAGATATTTGAGATACCTGTATTTAAGATGATCCCCATCCTTGATTGTTATAGTATAGAATTGAGTTTTTCAATGCGTATTGTAGAATCAGTGAATAATAGGTTGAAAAGGACCTGTGGAGGTCATCTCGTCTGATCTGAAAGAGAGCTAACTTCAACGTTAGACCAGGTTGCTCAGGGCTCTAGCCAGGAGAACTTTTAAAATCTTCAAGGCTGTCAGTTACACAGCCTCTCTGAGTAACTTCTTCCAGTCTATAGCCACTCTGATTTCAAAGTTTTTTTCCTTATATTTAATCAGAATTTCCTTTGTTGCAATGAGCACGTATATCAGTTATATGTCGGGTTTATATATATATAGCTTAACAAAGTAGTTTATTAATAAAGTAGCTTAAACTCTTAATGCTGAGATTTTAAAAAATCGGCATTCTGGTTGTGAACCATATTAAACATCATTCTGCTGCGTATGTTTTCAGTTGTAGTGCTAACATCTAAAAAGTTTGCTGGCACGAAATTATGAGAAAGAATGGGACGGTAATAGGTCTGGAGACATATGTTGTATACTTCGTGATGTTGTAGCAAAGCTACTGAAATGTTCCAGTAGTACTTTTCAAGATAATCACTGACTTTCTAATGAGTGTACACTAATTTCATGTAGAGTGAAATAAATAATTTTCAATTTTGAAATTATCATACAAACATTTTGCAGCTGTGGCTGTCAGACTTTGATTACTAATTAACTGCTGTGCACCACCTTTAAGTCTCTTATTCAACAAGCAGCATCAAACAGTAATTTCAAATTAGGTATACAAATTTTTGCTAGTATAAGAAAGGTCCATGAGAAACATATTTTGATGGATATGCATGTTTTTACTCTGTCACAAAGGCTAGTAAGTTGAATATTGTAGGTATAACACCATGTTCATGACAACGCGATTTACCAGTTAGTGTTTTGGGAAGTTAAGTGGGTTGAAAATGATATGCTGCACTCTGACCCTTGATTGTTCAGTGCTACTGTTTCTTTGGGTGGATGACAGGGAAGAACAGTTCCTCTCCGACTGTTTGTTGAGGGCTGAAGCATCATTCCATAGACCTTATAAGCCCTCTGTATGCAATATGCAGCTTGGCCGCTCTTCTCTGATCCTCAAAAGTTCTTGCATAGCTCTTACGACTGGTGCTATGGCTGAATGAGAACATCTTCACCAGGCAGACTCATATTCATCTAGTCCAGTCAAAATGCAGAAAATTACCAGTTTTGTGAATTACACGACAACTATGGAAACGTAGCATCAACTACATCATATATTACATATAAGCCTAGTAAAGCAGCTCATCTGTGACAGTGGGAGGTCTCAGAAGCGCCGCAAAGAAGTGCAAGAAATTTAGTTTTGAGTAATTGTGTTTCTTTATGCCTGGAGAAACTTGTTTGAGGCCTTGCTGGAGTGAGTGGAACAGACTGACATGCTCCCTGCTGCTTAATCCATGCCTTTTCTGTGAATTCGTAGCCCTCTTATTGGGTGTGTGAAGGAAAGATACCTTGGTTTTGAAGCATATCCATTTCCTATGATTTCACAGTGTCTGTTTTGCCTTCCTTTTTCTGGACAGTTGGCCCCAAAAGTGGTGCTAGTGCCGTTATTCCTATGTATACTTTCTGCAGGCACTAATATCTAAAAGGTTTTACAGGAGTTCTTGGGCATATATGGACAACTTTCTTTTGTTGTTGACCTACTAGGTACTCCTGTAAACTGAGATCATCCTTGGTTTTTCTGGGTTCTAGCTGCTTTTTATTTGGTAAAGTTATGAGACGTGTTTCAAAAGCAAAAAACACTGAATTTTCTAGAATCCTTTTTACAGGACTACTCTAATATATTGCAGGAAATACAGTCCGTTTTACTAAAGGAAGTCACTGAGCTAGTGTGTCAAGGAAAGAAGGGGAAAAAGTGCCTGAATAGATAAGACAAATCAAGGTCCTTTGGAATCCCAGGATCTGAATAAATAATTGCCACTATCTCCCCACTCAAAAGGAAAAATGATAATAAATGTAAAATATAAATATAAAAATAAATGCTTATTCTGGGAAATGTCTTGCCTCTCCTGGAATGTAACTAGCCATATTCTCTAGGTTGCGCAGATTTTCACCTACAAATATGGATATTCCCACCCATCAGACATCACTGATTTATCTTTTATCTCTTTGCTCTGTTGACATTGCTTTTTTCTCAGATCTGAACCACTTTTTTGCATGTCATGTGTTGTTTTATTTTCCCCATTCCTTCACCTTTCTTCCTCTGTCATTTTTGCTTTGTTATTTTAGCTGTTTGTAATTTTTCATTCCTGTTTGCATCTTGTCTGTTCTTTATTCCTCTCTTTGCTCTTCTTCTCATTTTCTATACAGATCTGCTAAACTTCTCTCCCTTTATTTCTTTCCTTTGTTCATTTACCAACAACCTATCACTTTTTTCTGAATCATTGCACCTACTTTCTTCTTCTACCTTTTCTTTTTATTTTCTCCCCCCCCCCCCCCCGCCCCTTCCCTTTACTTTTTTCCCCACCCTAATATTGTATTTTTTGTTTTCTCTTCCTTCTCTTCCACTGCAGAGCTGATGATAATGGAAAATTCTGTGGGGGTATATCTCTTAAGAAGCTAGTGGCTTGGAGGTTTCCATGTTGGTGGTGGTACACAATTCAGGTGAATTTTAGACTAATAATAATTACTACAAGGCTTGAATTAAAAATTAAAAAAAATACCTGGAAGAAACAGCTAGGGTACTAGTCTTAAAAGACTTGGTTTCAGTTCCACACTTCATTGGAAGCTTTCTGTGATTATGAGCACTTCTGAGCTAGACTCACAGCAGTCTTTATTACCTCTTATTTAAACTTTAGTTCTCCATCTGTAAAATGCCAAACACGTTAACTTCTACTGTTATAGTAGTACTACTATTCACCGTAATATATATTTCACTTATGTATATTAACAGCTACAAGATACCCAAATTGGGACCATATAGATATCTTCAGTAGATGGGCAGAAAATTTAACTCGTGCCCTACTGAAATGGTTCATGCAGAACCATTGTAGTGCTGCTCTGTGTTAGTGACTCACTCTAACAGAGTGCGCTCAAAATTGCTGTGAAAATAAGGCAAAGGAATCAAAGCAAGCTTTGTGTTCCCATTCTGGAAGCAGTTCTTGATGGAAAACATCTTTCCTGGTTCATTTTCACCAGTTAGGGTAGTAATAAATAGAGAGCTAAAATACTAGGGAACTTTACACAATTTTTTGAAAAAAATTGCAAAATGCAGCTACCAAGGTGAAGCTGTTTTTAAGAAACCATGAAGTTATTGCATATTAAGTTGCAGAAAGAGTTCTCACTAAAGGAAGCAGTTGTATCTTATTTAAAATAAAAGTATGGAAAAAAGAATGATGGAATTTTGATAATTAAGGAACACATTTAAGTGCAGTGTATACTGCTGAATGGATCTTGTTTATATCATCAAATGAATAATTATTGAGATCTTTTAGAGGGGGGGTTCTCTATCGCTTAGAAAACTTTGTTTGTTTTTTTTTTGTCAAATAAAAATGAACATGCCTGAAATGAGCCACAAAAATATTAAAATGTTGAAGAAAATGATACACATAACACCTTAATCTTGCTTTCTAATCATGCTTTCTTTCCTCATTTGAGACCAAATAGAATGAGAGCAGGAACATTACAGGAATATTAGCTGTGTGTTACAATACTTTACTGGGAATTGATTTTAGACCTCTGTAGAATCTTTTTCACCTTTTCAGCACTTTATCCTGCTGCTCGACTCCTGTGCTTAATACTGCAGCTGTAGTAGTATTAAACTGGACTGGAATTTGAACTATAATTTAAAGTGAAAATTGTACTCAAATGAAGTATAGCAACAACAGGAAAATATTTTCTAAGCCCACATCCAGCCGCTGTGGTCCAGAGGTACGAGGAGATGCTAGTATGCACACGCTGGTCAGAAATGGGGATTCTCAGGGGCCTGAAATGGTTTACAGTGGGTGGAGTTTTCAAAGCTTTTAGCTGTTAAGCTCTGAATTTCTGTTAAGCATCCGTAAATGCTGGTGAGATAGATGAATTTGGGTGAATTTTCACAGAGATGATAAAAGGCATTTCCTTGTCACCAAGACACTCTTAAGATTTCAAAGCCAGTTGTCAATCACCTTCAGCAAGCAGGACTTCTAGTGTATTTTAAAAGATAAAAAAAAAAAAAAAAAAGGAAGGTTCTATGAATTCATTTAACTTATTATCTTTTTGGAAGTGGTATTTTTCTAACAATTTTGATAACTTGGAAAAAATTAACAGTGAACAGAGGTGCAGAGGAATACCTGTTCATTTATGCAGTTAACCAACATAGTGATCTGAAAAGTAGTATAAAGGAAAGTTAACAGCTTATAAAAACAGTAACAGTGAAACCAGCATCTAAATGGAACAGAAAATAAGTTTTTCTACCTAAGAAGTTGAATGAACATACTTAGTACAAATGCTTTACCTAAGGAAATATAATTATGGAAGGAAAGGCAAACAATTTTACAATTTAACTTCTTAAAGATCACTGCTTCCAAAAAGCTTCAGAGCTGAAAGAGCTTTTGAAGTCTCCTTTTGAAAGTAAAAAAAAAAAGAAGTTCTGGAAAGCTTGATTTATTGATATTTGCATCAGTAAGAGATTAAAATATTGAACCAGGAGGTTTAAGCAGTATTTAGATGTATTTTGGACAGCTGGAAAGTATAAATACAGAACCAGGTAGCAGAACTCCTTCCTATTCAAATTAATAGAAATACTGTATAAGGAATCAGAGAATGATGCTTAAATTGAAAGAAAATGAATTCAAGAGATGCTAATGTATAATTTTCATTGAAAGACAACCAAAATATTTGGGAAGGAAACAAAAGAATGTCTTTGACAGTTAGTTCACTATAATGCTTTAATAATGTATTTGTAGTTTAAATGTTCTAATTTGGGCTAATTTTGGAAAGAGAAAGCTTGGAATTTTTCAGCAGTGCAGTGCTTTTCTGTATTGCTCTGTAAAACAGAACGATAAATTCTTACAAATCAGAAGTGCTCTAATAAGTGCAGAAAAGAGCAAATTTCTTTTGTCAGCAAATAAAACCAAGCTGTACTTCTGCAGGCTCATGATGTAAACAGACAAATAAAAAAGAAAATTACTGTGCGAGTATCAGTAACTTCAGTTGGTATTAGACCTTTCCTGAGGAAGAAAATTGAAGCTTTAAGGACTGGACATAAAGATAGTTCAATAATTTTGGATTAGTTTTATTAAAAAACAAAAGAGAACCTTTTTATTACATGAATGACCAGTAGAATTAGCCTTAGAATGTGAGGAAAATGCAGTGCTAAGAACTTCATGTGACATCAGATGTAAATGGCAGGAACACTGTTTTGATTTCCACAGGTCTGGGATTAAGCTCATAGCGTATGGAATTTTTCTAAATATTAGGAAACCGACGAGAACTATTTTTTACTGAGGGGGGAAAAAAAACAGATGTGATTGCTTTTCTTGTTTACTGCTGAATTGCTTAACATAGAAGATAATTAAACTGTCAATAAAAGTCTAAAATGTGGCAAATCCAAAGAGAAAGCTGATAAAAGAATTATTTTCTGTTGTCCATAATGACCCTATACCACTCCTATATTCCCCCTTTTTTTCATTAAGCAAGACTCGTGCCATAACTCTTTTGGAAAAGAAATAGAATAATGCCAAGATAATTTGTTTTATTGTGAAATAATATGGGTTTTTTCCTCACAAGGATGCATGTAAGCTTTTCATTTTAAAGGAAAGAGAGCCCCAAGGTTTCATTCAATATTTAATGTTTATATTTTATACTCCTCGTAATGTGGGGTAATTCAGTCAACGTAGTATTTTGGATGGTAGAAAAGTTCAAACATGAAAATTCCATTTGGACTGTCTGTGCTGCATATCAGAAATCTCTAAGGGTATTTAATCATTCAGAATAAGAAAGGTTTCTTTAATTTTTAAACATGTATTTCATTTTATGTTTTATTTAAATTGTCTTAACATTTACATAGAACCCCTTGAAGGCTTGAAAACTTGAAATTTAGGTTAGATTAAAAAAAAATAATTATGAAGCATAGTGTATGTGGACATATATTAGAGGAAGAAAAGGTACTGTTTGAGTATGAAGATATTCTGATAATTACAAAATATGACTTGCAAAAATTATTAATTTATGTAGTGATTATTTGTTTTAAAGGAACTGGAAACCAGATTCCCAAAGAAGTTTCGTGGTAGTGCTGCGTCCCACAATAGTATGAATATTTAAAGAAGTAATGTATATGAGAAACTCCATGTTGCCGAAGTGTAGTTAATTACTGCTTATGAGACAGGGGAATTAAAACCACAAAGATAGTTTCTTTTTCCATATGTTAAGAGATGCATGTTCTTGGAATTAGGAAATATGGTCTAAAGAAAGCTAGGTTTGTGCTGCTGCTGGCAACCTTTGGGAAAATTAATTAAGATAGCAAAGTCTAAATGTTGTAAACATGGAAAGGAACATCGCCAGCTTCATGGTGAAATGTTGTACAGCCTAGCGTGGTCCACAAGGGACCAGGACAGAGAGGAGAAATGAGGAGCATTGGGAGCAGAAAGTTCAAATAGTAACTGAAAATCTAAAGAAAAACATTTCTTGTAGTAAGTTCGTGTGTCTTTAAGCTGTGATTCTACTCAGAAAAATGACTGGAAAAGTTTGTGTATTTTCTCACAGTTATCAATTGTATGTCCCAGGAATACTCATTTTGGCCGTGGTTGCTGTGTCTGGTTATACTGACCAGTCCCTTGAGGCTGATGGCAAGAATAGGTATAATCACCCCTTGCCTTTCAATCAGTCCCCTCTACAGCGATTTATGAAAACAGATTAACCTTCATTGTTTAACAAACAGTACTAAAAAGAAGGTATTTATTTACTTCTGACTTAAATGTGCTAATGACAGTTTGCACGCTGTAATTTCTGAGTGTACCAGCAAAATGCTAATCTGCTTGTGTTTGTCGGGTATTTTGCTTATAGTTCTGGTTTCTTCAGCTGTTAAGCAAGGACTTTGCTGTTACCACTATATGAGTGTTTTCCCAGCCCACTATAGAAGGATGAAAATTCTAATTAAAGTAGTTAACCCTTACAAGAGTGATTATTCAAATCTACCTATTCACAGCAATACAGTCTATTCTCAATTTAGAGTTTACTAAATATTTATTACTAAACAGCTTAGTTTCACTCATGTTATGAGAATGCAGTTATTTCACACATTTTGGGTGGAAAACTGGATCTGGGATCTTCGTCCTGTTATAACTTTCTTTTTGTCTTTCCTCTGTTCTGGCATTTTCTGGCTGGTAGGAATCCGATTTGGTTTCTGTGTGATTATTCTCTTCTTCCAGGTTTGGGATATACGTTGGCTTGTTTTTCACGCTGTCTAGTCCAAAATTGTATAGTAATTTAATATGATTAATTTCATTGGGGGAATTGGCAAAATTTACTTTCTATCTGGTTTGAGAGCAGAAAGTTTCTTGGCAAACTTACATAGAAACGATGCAACAATTAATTTTAGATTTCACTGTAACCATTTGCTTGTTAAGAGTAACTCTCTAGCAGATGTTATTATCCACATTGAGTGGTCTTTGGAAGGTATTCTTTGGCTTTGTCACGGTATACAAGTATGCACAAGTGTAACTGTCTAAGTTTACACCTTAAATGAAAAGTACAAGGTACGTTATAGACAGTGGTTCTATAGGTAAATATGCAAACACTTCAGAACATGCTTTACTTTCAGCTCCAAATGTTTTTTTCCAATACAATCAGTGATAGGCCAGCATGCCTTAGCAGTGGTTTTTTTATTTGAAACTTTGATACATACGTAAAATGCTCTTGACTGATTGTTGAAGTTTGTTGTTACCTCTGTGTAATTTTTAAGGAAAATAGCCAGTATCAGATATTCAGTGTTGCTGTATTCACTTCTGTCTGTGATACCATTTGTCTTTGATATCGTCAGTCATTGGAATGTTTTCATGTAACTCAAATTTGCAGCATTTGTTCAGAGAGCTGTAACATGAAATCATCATTTTATTGCATCATTTACTGCAGGGAGGGGGAAATTAATTTAAAATGAGACATTTTAACTTTAAAAATTCATTTGAAAGCTTTGTAATCTCTTTATGTAGAGAAACCTTTTGTTCAAAAACAGTTTATGCCTGTTTAGACATAGGTGTCCTTAGATTTTTAAACCTGCATATTTGTTTTCAGAATTTACATTCTATTTCTGTTTGGTAGACTAAACTTTCAAAAATAAATAGTTAAAACCTGCCCTAGTGTTTCATTTTTTTTCTGAGATTTTTGAATCACAGCTGGTTAATAAGAATTTTCTTTTCTTCACTTCTTTACCGCCTACATTAAAAGTACCTTTTCTGTCACACAGCCTGTGCAGTTTTCCCATAGGGACATATAGTGGAGTTCATCAAAGTGAAAAAAGTGAGTCACACAGTCATTTATTTACTCATGTAAGACAATAATGATGTTGATAGTTACCCGGACACGCTTTCATTTCTCTGGCTTGTGGAAAAGCTGGGAGTTAAAAAGTCTTTGCAGACTAGACTACAAGTGAAAAGAAAGCGATTAAGTCATAGCTACATGGTGGTTACTGTCTCATTTAATGCTGTTCGTTGCCTTTTAGCAACAGTGAGCAGAAATGTTGTTGCTCTAAATTTGCTAAAATATTTAATTATATAAATTATGAAAAGGAAGTCCTGTTTTCACAATATAGAGAGTCAAAGGATATTTGTTATTATTTTGTTATGATTAAAGTATCAGTTTAGATTCTAAAATTATGTCTGTCTAGTTTCATGGGCAGAAGTTATCTAATATAAAAAAAAAAAAGTGCATTCCCAGATCTCTCCATGTTTTGCAAATAAAGCTTACTCACTACTCCTGCATGGCAATTTAAAGATTCTGACTATCCCACTTAACTCTGTTTCATATGTAAGCTTTTATGTGTACGACTACATCTCGAGTATAGGATTCCCTGCCTGCTCCGTTTCCCTTTCCAGGCCTGTGGGGCTGGAGTTTCAGGAGTTAGTGGCACTGGGCTAACTAACAGCAGAAGACCTTTGCATGAGTGCTGTTAAGAGTAACTTGGAATCGCTCTGAGTGGTGGGCTGGCTCTGATGGGTTTATCAGAGAAGAGAGGATTCCTGACAGTGGTATCATCTGGTAGGAGTGCTTGGTGGTGTTTTAATTACTCATTTGCCTTAGCTAAAGCTAAGAGGAGTTCCATTAGGAGCCCAGTGAAATAGAGAAGAGCCCTGTATTCCCTCGTTATCTTTGAGGCTTCTGCCTATCTGTGCAGTAGATGTGCTCCATAATAAGCTGTCCTGTCCCTCAGTTGTCCAGCTTTGGGGACCTGCAATGCATATGGGCTCCCTTCTAGTCAATGTGTCTGGGTTTGCTTCCCGTGGACGGTGTGCACCGAAACCACGGTGGTTTCGGTTTACATCAAATGCCAGAAACTGTGAAATGTTCCTGCATGCCACAGTCAGATACAGCCCAGACTTCCAAAGAAAAGGAGAACAAAGGGGAGCCTTTCGCGAAGACTGTTTGTTTCCCAAGAGAGCCACATTACTGTGTTTTCAGCCTTGTTCCATAAAGGGTAACTCTTAGCGTACTCTGTTTATGTGATATGTTGAACAACTGATAATTACCTCTGAAGCAGTTAAAAGGTTGATGTACTTCATGAGACTTTAGGACACAGGCAGGGCAATCCTATATACAAAAATTTGATGATGAAGCTAAAATGTACCACCTTTGTTATGTAGGAAAGATCAGTTTCTTTCTTAGATGAATCTGAAATTAAAGCTTATATTGTTCTAATGTTAATACTTCCATTAACTTCCTTGTTTGGTAGGTTTTTTCTGTGAGTGAAGGTGGTATGTCTGACACCAGAAAACATTGTTGCTTTGAAATTTTTTTGTATAAGTTAATTCTACATGTGAGGGGCATCGAAATCTTCATTAAAACCTCTACAGAAGATGTCAACAAAATGTGATACAGGTTTTACCTATCCTTGGTATTCCTTTCATATCAGCTACTGCACACCTTGCTGTCTTTTCCAAACTCCAGTCAACTGTGTAATGCTGCATAGTAAAATATGGGATCAAAAATTGAGATGTAATTATTCTGAATTAACTTTCTGTATCCATAGCCATGCATCCTGGGTTTATTTTCTGGGGAGATGTATAACCACATTTCTAGCTAGCTAGCTAGTGTAAGTGCGAAGCAGAGATGGTCAGCATCAAGTATTCATCCCAAGCACAAGATTGCTCATGGTCCTTTTGCTACTGTCTTTAGTGACTGGACCTAGTGTCTAACTTCTAGACACTGGGTACGTACCCTTTAGCTGTCCTTAACAAGTAATAAAGAATCTGAGACACTGCTTCCCTTGTTAAATTCACCGGTGATCAGAGTTCACTTGTGTGAAAGGGCTTGTGTCTGCCTTTATTAGTACCTTATTTGTCTTCAGAGTTTAATTTAATATCTACCTGGGTGAGCAACAGCATGGGAGGTAATCAGAAGTTTGATATCATGGCTTTAGGGAGTGCATTTTGTTTCCTTAATTGGTCTGCATTCCACCTGCACAGAATCTGACTTAAGATATACAAAGGTTTTTGCAAGGTAAGCAACCCTGAAATTCAAGCCTAGAATCTTTGTCATGTCATATTTGTGCTATATTTATTTATATATGGTTTACACAGCCCATTGTGACTATATATTTAATACTTTGCTTTTTCCCACATCTCTTTCATCTGAGAGATCATTTTTTCCATTTTTAAACAAATATTTTTTGGTAGTATTTGGTATCTAATTTAAAATGTAAAGTAAAAAAAGATATTTCTAGATTTTAAATACTCTGTCTAGATATTTGGACTTATCATTTTCCACAGAACTGTTTCAACAGTAAATAATCAGAAAATAAGTAAAGAATTTTCACTTATTCTCAGCGAACTGCATTCAGAGGATGAGAAGAACACCTCCGCTAGATGAACTGCAGCCGCCTCCATACCAGGATGATAGTGGTTCTCCTCATCTTTCGTGTACGCCTTCTGAAGTCGGAGACAGTAAATGTGAATTTTCCCAGTGTAGCAACAGTCCAAGATGTTCATATAAGTGCCCAAGCGAGGGAAGCACGGGACACGAAATAGAAAGCTTTCATAACAAAGGATACGAAGAGGATGTCCCAAGTGATAGCACAGCTGTCCTTAGTCCAGAGGTAAATGAAACCAGTTGAGTGTTCTGAAGTGTCATGCAGTGCAACCTTTTGAGAGATTTTTTTTTTTCCACCCCTCCCTAAAGATCGATGTACAGATACATGAACACTAATATTGCAGCTCATTCTTTTAAAAAAGTTAGGTTGTCAGAAAATATTACAATAGGTTTTACGATTGTTCTTTATAGTTATCTTTATGGCATCTTAACTTTCAACAAGCTCCCAGTAAAAGTGAATGTTTTTTAAACAACTCGGAAAACTTCATCACCCTATAAGGACTGCAGTCAAGATTCTTCTTCTTCCATGTAATTTTTCAAACAACTCAAATTAAAAAAAAATAAAAAAACCTGTTTACACTTTTCAAACTGAACACCCCATAATGTAAAACAACTTTTATGAAAAAAAAAGTATTACAAAGAATTTTTTTCAATCGTTGATGGTAGTATAGAGATTTGTTCCATTTATTTTTCCTTTTTTGTCTGCTGTAAAATGTAATGGTATCTATTTATTTTTACTATGAAGAAATAATCTTTTCTGACATGTATTTCCTTGAAATGTCTTTAACAACCAGTTGCTGCACTGACATTTATGGGTAAGTCTACATTAGTGATGTCATGTGCAAAGAGGCTCTTTTTGGTACAAATTTGTCTTTTGTCTCTACCTGAAGTTTTGAAGTGCATCTTAAGGAGCACTCCTGATGTGCCAACAGCTGTTTCTGTCTTAGTAGACCTTTTGGTAAGTTGATGTTGCATACCTGGAGTGTTGGTGCAACATCTGGAAGACCTACCTGCTATGCTATGTGAATGCAAGGTTCTCCAGTAGCTAGCTGTCTGCACATACCTGATGATCAGCTAGGACCACAATCTGTATGAACTTCATTTCTGGTAAAGACATAGTGTGTACATATGGTCCTTGAACCTGAACAGATTGCAGCAAATCTAATCCTAGTTCTTCCCACTTTGTGTCACACCAGTCATTAATGTAAGCATACCCAATAAGAAGTGAGAATACTGCCAACTTTTTTTATAGTCACTCAACAACTTGAAGAATGAAGCGTTCAGAGCAATGAATTCCCGTAGCTATGTAGCAATGGGTTTAAAACAAAAACATAACATTTTTTAATCCAAATGGCTATATTGTGGCATCTATTAATTTACACGAACAAGCATATCTTTGATAATACGAAAATATACAGGAAATACATCTGTTTTACCTACTTGGAGTAACTTATTATAGGAACGGTAGGTTGACCTGTACTTGTAAATAGTTTGTGTTTCAGTATCACTATCAAACTAGCTGTTGTAACAATGTAGGGGATTAAGATTTTGTTCAAAATTTGAATTAATGATAAAACAATTTTAAAATTAGGTTTAAAATACAGTTTTGGGACTGATGCCATTTACAGAAAGTTC
This sequence comes from Platalea leucorodia, assembly GCF_965183815.1. NCBI lineage: Eukaryota > Metazoa > Chordata > Aves > Pelecaniformes > Threskiornithidae > Platalea > Platalea leucorodia. The sequence continues at coordinate 27,385,022 of NC_138825.1, read as the reverse complement.
AGAAAGCGTGTTCAAAATAGATGCATCCTACACAGTTCCAGTACAATTATATTAATAAAGCCATGATAATTTTTGGCACATTTATAGAACCCTTGTGGACTGCAACAAGAGCTGCATGTGCAAGTAGGTGTTGTAATTCCTGTGTTCTTTGCTGGCATCTCACTGTGCTCTCAAAGAACTATAATACGTTAACTTAAAAATTTGTGTATACTCGCACAGAAATAATGTGGTTCTATCTCATAACAAATGTGTATGGATTCTAACGTGGGGCATGGAAGAAGAGATCGTATATACAGCCTTATTTAATCTGAGCTCTGTCTGATTGGAGTTGGCTTTTGGCAGTATTGGCCAGGTAAAGTCTTTTGATTTCTTCTTGGCTGCTAGTCAGCCATCTCCTCAGGCTTTCAGTGTTTAATTACCTTGTTTATGAAATGAACAAAAAGATCATAGTCACTTCTTATTGCGTAGAGAAAGCCATATATTTCCATGCTAGATTTAATAATAGAATGCAATAAATAAATAAATAAAAAGCTTTTTTTCCTTCTTCCTCAGGATATGTCAGCTCGAGGATCATCTTCACAGCTTCCTAAACCTTTTGATCCTGAGCCAGTAGCTAAATATGGCACACTGGATGTGACTTTTGACTATGACTCACAGGAACAGAAGCTTTTGGTGACAGTGACAGCTGTCACAGACATTCCCACATACAGCAGGACAGGTGGAAGCTCGTGGCAAGTACACCTAGTTCTTCTCCCTATAAAGAAGCAGAGAGCAAAAACCAGCATCCAGCGGGGACCGTGCCCTGTCTTCACAGAGACATTCAAATTTAATCACGTTGAGTCTGAGATGATTGGGAATTATGCAGTTCGCTTTAGACTGTACAGCGTACGTCGCATGAAAAAAGAGAGGATTGTGGGAGAGAAGATTTTTTACTTAACAAAATTGAATCTTCAAGGGAAGATGTCAGTGCCAGTGATACTGGAACCTTCTTACAATCTGTCTGTGAGTATTAAATGAGGCAGAATAAGAATGCAGTGATATACAGCGTCCTCAATTTTGTAAGAATAGTGTGTATATTTATAGAGTCATCACATCCACTCAATTTTTTTCAACAGTCATAGCACCGTATTAGCACAACGATAATTTCCTTAGAGCTTCTGTAAGTGCATTCACTTTCCACCTGCAAAAGCTGCCCATATTTTTCCTTTTAATTACTTAGAAATTTCCAGTCTATAAATAGGGATGTAGTTGGTAAATATATGTATATATGTATACATGAAAATACATATATATGTGTTTAATAGTATAATCTTTACTCTGCTACCCACAGCATTTAAAAAAAAAAAGGGGAGGGGGGAGCTATGCTAGCAAGTGCCCTCCATCTGTTGCAATTCATTCTTGGTTGCAATAGGTATTTTCCTTTCAAGAAAGGATAGGAAAGAGGAATTTTGAGAGCACAAAGCCATTTTTAATAACTTCAGCTTAGAACCTTGTGAATAATTGATTTCTGGTTCAGTCTGAAGTGAAAAATAGTGTGAAAAGTAGCTCAAACTGAAAAGGATTTTCATTTGCTGAAAAAAAAAACCTACCTATCTGACGAACAAAATTTTTTGTCCCCCAAAATAATTTAACTTTAATATTTTTAATAAAACAAAGCAACAGTAATTAAGGGTAAACTTAGGTATCACTATGAAAAAACACAGATCACTGTATGGGCAGTAATCATTATCTTCTTTTTCTTTTTTGTAAGTATTTAAGTACGCTTTTGTCCAGAAGGAGAATGTTTGTGATGATGTGGTCAGGGCTTCCTAGGCTAGGATTGCTTTAATGTTCATTGCTTAAGAGCTGCATATGTCCTAAATAATGGACTTTTGGGGGAAAGAGAAGGCGATTTAGCAAAAGCATCCTTATTTGTACATTGTATGTGTTTTGTGGGTTTATTTTAAACTGTCAAGAAAAGAAAAAGAGGATGAGAAGGGGAAAAAAGGAAAAAATTTTTTTCAGGTAAAACAATGCGGTTAATTTGTTCTGCATTTTCAAAAAAAGTATGGATCAATTGAGATGGCATTTCTGTTGAACATGAGTATTACAAAAGACACTCAAAATAAAATGCCATTGTATTTAATGACTAAAAATATTTTAATTAGCATTATTAAAAGCCGAGACTAAAACTTGGATCTGATGGATGGAGGATCAACTGACAATAGAACAGCTTTTTTTAAGATTCCTTAGTCCAAGGATGAAGCGGTTCACTTACCTAGTGTGAACTTTCCTAATGCAGAGTTTACTTGTTTCACAGCTAGGAAAAAAGCACCCCATGAAACAACAGGGTGTTTTCAATAGGTTCTGGTATAACATTTACCAAAGTCAGTGAAAAAGGCCAGTGAATGGGCCTTTTGATTGATTGGTATATCCCATATGTGCATTGGTTATTCTTCTGCATTATTTTCTTGAGTTTTTGTGGCAGGGAGAGTAAAAAATTCCAGAAGGCATCAAAGATAAGATTGTTATTTATTTTCTGTGATGGTAAGGGATGCCGTATTTGCATTTTACTCTCCTCTTTATTTTTTGGGGGGAAGGAACAAGAATAAGGAATATTGGTAGGAAATGAAAGTCAAAGTTCGTTGCTATAATGGGTTTTAGGCAGATTTATCTTAGCCTTACCTATTGCTGGAAGGGAACCTTCATAGTCTTGATAGCTTGAATGAGGATCCATGTTTTTTTGGAACTACACAAATCAGTTTTTAAACCTTTGGAAATTCATTCACATCTGAGTTTATAGGTATTTTTCTATTATTATTTATAGCCTATAACATATTTTTTCAGTGACTAGATCTATTACTGGATTTAACATGTAGTTATTCTGTAAGAGTGTTAAAATTTATTGTGTTTTTAGGATGTATGACTGGAAGGGGGCGGCATCCCGGGTCACTTGAGTTCAAGCCCTTGTTATTGCAGACAGCCAGGTCATCCTGAACACAAATTTGTGAATTTTCATCTGAAAACATCAGGTTGTTTCATTTCCAACCTGAATTTCTCCATGACCAATTTATAACCATTTGTTCTTATGCCAGCATGGTCCTTGAGCTTAGTTAGTTCTTACCCTTCTCAGGTGTTTGCCTCTGGGTCTATTTATACACATTGGTCGTATTCCTTCTCAACTGTCCTTTTGCTAAAATAAACCAACAACAATCTTTATGTCCAATTAATCATAAATGCCAGGCAGGAGTTATTTAACAGGAGAAGGTAAGTGTTGTTTCAGTTTGGAGAGATGCGGCTGTTCAGCGTTTTTTGTAATTATAAAATCCATGATGAGGTACATTGTAAATTCTGAATTAAATTTGCCTTGTTCAGCTGCAGAGTGTTTTGTTGCTGTGAAGTGTTTATATTTGACAGCTTTTTTAGAAGATATTTCTTGGACACATGACAGTTGCCCTATTTTTTTTCCACTGCTTCTCGTTATATGGATTTTATATATTAAATATACCTTCTGTCACTGAAACTTCCTAATCCATTGAAACATCTATGCTAATTTCTTCTGCAGAAACGTATTTTATTTGCTTCTGTCTGCACCTGGTATTATATTTATGTATTTTATTAGCTAATCATCTGCCTTCTGATTGTATAAGAACAGTTCATATCCTGTGAAGTTTAGTATTTTTTCAGGCATACCTTAAAGCTATTCACAAGGAAATCTGGTTAAAGGTAGACCAGCAAGTTCAGGCCTACATGAGCAGGCCTGCAGCTCTCTGGTTATTCCTAAAATGTGGATAAGTACGTGTTGTGGTGAGTACATGATACTACTATGTTCTTTAAATGGGTTTCAAAACTACACGTGGCTTTGAATTTACAAATATATTCCCAAACGATCTTCCTCGCCCAAGATTTCACCCAGCTCCTCACCTTCCTGCGTTGCCTATAACGTCTTCCATTAGCAGCTATTATCCACAGTCCTATTGCCGTTTGTCTTTAACAGTCCTGCGTTGCTACAGTTCTCCCGTGTAACAGGGAATTCTTCCTCACGCAGTATCCTCAGCCCTCTTATTTATCCCACCCTTCCTTCCAAGTTCAGTGTATGTTTGAGTGAGGAAGAAGCAACAGAACCAATATGGGCTAGCTAGAGTGTGGTTGCCACTGTGATCTGAGACTGTCCCTTTCAGATTTGATAGAAAGTGGCCATTGCATCAAAAGTTAATAGCAGGGCTGTACATCGTGGTTTTGTCTGAGTATAGTTTGCTTAGGAAGACCTTTGCTGATCCTCTTAGAGAAATTTTCCTTTTAGTCTACAATGGTAGACAAATTTTTGTTCACCCGTCTCGGAGTTTAGAATCCATTGTGAAGTTCTTTATTTTTCTTCAAGAAATCCCCGTGGACCTGTTTTTAGTTGCTCTTTGTTCTTCTAAAGCAAAAAAATTTTCCTGACGGTGAACAACAGCCTCCAGTATGATGTGATTATAAAAACATATAAGCAGTTTATTGAGTGAAATCTGTTTGGAAAAGATCAAAAAAAACAAGTGTAATCCTCTTCACCATCCCATAGGTTGCTTTTTGGTGTAGAATAGCAACAATCATGTTTTAGATTTTTTGATTGATTTTGGAAGTAGTTTCGACGACCAAAACACAGCTCTTCGTGCTAAGCAAATCTAGTAATCGTTCAATATGTATTGTCAATAACAAGATGTTTGCTGTGGAGAATTAAATTTATTTTTCTTTCTTTCTATAACATTCTCCATTTCTAACATATTGAACTCCCAGATGTGATTCCTATAACAAAGAACGGATGGTGTAGACATTCATACGTGGTTAAAGGATTATGTTATCATAGAATCATAGAATGGCTTGGGCTGGAAGGGATCTTAAAGATCACCTAACTCCAACCCCCCTGCCATGGGGAGAGACACCACCCACTAACCAGGTTGCTCAGGGCCCCATCCAACCTGGCCTTGAACACTGCCAGGGACGGGGTGTCCACAACCTCTCTGGGCAACCTGTTCCAGTGCCTCACCACCCTCTGAGTAGTTTATGTATGTTTACTATAAATACCCAGGATGTCCAAGAATTATTTTAATTATAATTTTTTTGAGTGAAGGCGTTTATGCATGCAGTGTATAAATATGCTCTTGCACACGCACCTGCATGCTCTCTCCTCTTTGAGGATGGTTAATCTTCTAGTATACATTGTTTTATGCATTGTGCTTAAGGCATTTGTTCCATGTTGCCTTTTGTGTGGCGTATCTTCAGTATTCTTTCTAACGGATGTTTATCCATTTATAAACTCAGGAAAAAAGCTTTCAGAGTGGCATTTCTTTCTTGTGAATTCTTGGCCATTATAGAGTTGAGCTGCCAGGTTTTGTGCAAATCCTAATATTTTAGGCCTCTTGGTGACTTTACTACTGTGTTCTTATGGCATGGTCTATTCAGGATTGTATTTGGAAGGCTAAATACTAAAATTCATATGTATAAATGTATCTTTACTAAATAGTAGCTACCAGTACGATACTTTAAAACAGCTAAAGAAAAAATGACTAAGACTTGTCTAGAGGGGGGGAAGAAAGACTCAAAAGATTTTGCTCATAGTATTTTATTTAACTAGAATTCTACCTAAAAGGATCAGTTCCTATGTGATGGTGCATAAATGCTTTCAGTTAGCGTGTGAAAATTATGTCCATCAAAGTAAGGGGCAATTATCTTTAAACACTGAGCACATTCTTATCTCAGGAATAGCTTGCTGAATTCATTTGAGTTAGTGGTGTAAAACATGGAAGATCAGAATTAGTCCTTTAACACAATAAGAAAGATGACTCTTGTGATTTCTTTGAAGAAAATTATTAGGTGATTGGAAAATGGTGATCATGGTACTGAGGCTGCAGGAGAACTTGACAGTACTTGGGAAATGAAGCAGACTCCCTGTGTTTGGCTGGTTGCGCAGGATCTCACAGCAGTATCGGCAAGCACCAGCCGTTGTCTTCTCAGTGTCATGGCTGCCTAAACTTGTGTGCCTTTGTGTGGTGTTCCCTGAGCGTGGCTCCTGGCAGCTGAGAAGATAAGTGCTAACCTATGGCTCTCTCTGCTCAGGTCTTCATGAGGATATGCGAGGCAGGGAGAATCCAAAGACAGCTGTGGCTGCTGTGCTCTAAAACCAATGGTGTGCCTGCACTGTTCTGACAGATGCAAGTTTCAAGAACTCAAATAGAATCTGAACAGATGATAAGGACCTCCCACTAGATAAGTTCAGTCGTCACAGTTAAAAATTAATCGGCTTTCCAAATCAGTGCTGTTTGCTCCTGATTTTTTCTTATGTAAATGTCTAATCATTCATGGCCAATTTTGGCATATAATTAGTCTATTCATCCAAGAAGCACTGGACTAGGCAGTGAGACTCTGAGACTGTTTCAGTCCCATATAGAATAACCTTGATACTTTGTAGAACACTTTTAGATAGTTTTCAAGATTTTTTTTTTTTACAGTCACAACTTGTCTCAGGTGACTGCAGCCATTCTGTCATCTCAGGAGCAAAATGGTTGACCAGTTTCAACATATTCTGCTTGGTTTTGATAATTGATTACTGTTGTGGAGGGTGATACGGTTATTTCTGTCACAGACTGAACAAGCCTCTCAAGCAAGCTGTCCAGAAATGCTAGAATGTTTCCTCGACCTGTACAGAAATTCATATAGAGGCAATAGTCCTTGCAAGTTGCTTTAAACTCTATAACTAAACTCAGTAGTTCAGTCCTTTCATGGGGTATTCGCTGTCTCCACTGTGATCAAGAGAGGGATCTTTGTCATCAGAATGCTCTGCCTTATACCATCATAGGCGTGGGCCATATTGCTGCTATTTGTCCATTGAAAATCAAGTCCAAGATCAGTTCAGGAAGCTTTCCACAAAGTAACAATCAAGGTCTGTCACTCTGCTGTGTCTGGGCTAGCTGGGGTTGTGATTCCTGTTCTATCAGTAATTCAAGGAGTATAAACCTTTTCCAAATAAAAAATCCTAATTCTCTGGAAACAAGCTTCTGACTTCTTATGAGGTTCTGAGAGCCCTTAGTTGAATCTTGCACATCCACCACATTTCTCACTTAATTTGCATTTCTAGCCAGCAGTAAGCTGGACTTTTTTCTAAGATACATTAAGAATAATTTGATTCCAGTTATTGGGTTATCCAGTCATGGATAATAAAGCTAATAAAAGTTGTATCAAAGTGGTACTTACATACCGTTTCTGGGATATGCTGACCAATGTGGACAGTCAAAGCATTCTGAACGTACATGCCACTGCCATGGCAGAGTTAACAAAGTCCACCTGGTCTTAAGGTTTTTAGAGGTTGAAAAAAAATGCCAGAATAACACCAGGGCTTTCTTCAACACATTAGCAAAACCAGAACTTGAATTTAACATGAACTTTCAACTACCTTGCTGATATCCAGATGGGAGGCAAGTTCCTACTTTGGTGACTAGATCTATTACCATGACCTTGAATGTAGGATACTGGGAGAATTCTTTGAAGTCAGCAATGTAAAGAATTTAATCTGTTTGTCAAAATCCTCAGTTGGTCACACAGCCAGAATAAAGATTGTTTGTTGTCTCTCTATCTTAATATCTGTGCACTGAGTAAAGTAACAATTAAAAACTGGTATCTTTTTCCTTTAATCAATGAGTTGTTTGAAGAAAGTTATTTACTCAGTTTGATCCCCACAATCTTTGATATTTGGGTCAGCAAATAATGGAAACTATGTTTCAGACACGGTATTACTATTTTGAGTGTGTGATGATGTTTTTCAGTCTCTAAAATGCCCCCAGTCAAATGACAGGCTGTGAATGACTGTTCTAGATCAAATCAAAGTAATCCTCTTGAGCAATACTCATTTCTTCAGAAAGCCAGTCCATCAGTGACAAACATATTGTCTAGAATTGTATGTCTAGTTTTGATCATCTTTAAAAAAAATAAAATGAAAAAAAAAAAAAAAACCTCATCGATACATGAAGCTAGAAAAATGAGAATTTCATGAGGTTATCTGTGAGATTCTCAGACTATCATTCTCTGTGGCATGAGTATGATTTCCCAACCTGGATTGCAATTTCAAAGAGCAGTAAGGAAAGTAATCATACTATAAAAACATACTGTAAATTTCCCAGAAGTGGCTTTGTAGGAGTTACAAATAAAGATTATCAAGGTTGTCACTAGCATGAAATTTCCACTTTTGAAGACTACAAGCTGCTGCTTAAATCTTCTTCAAGCAACATTTTCAGTGGAGATATGTTCTTTAACCTATGAATCCAAGTGAAATTTCCATTTCCCTTAGAGATACTGTGTTTCCCAACTATCTCCTTTTCTTATAATTTGAATTCTTTCTTGTTTGCATGTATGTGTACATACAAACATCTCACTTTTCTTACTGTCTTTCAAGGAAACAAGAAAAAGGAAAAACACAGAAACAGTTCTGTTTGCAGGTTTGAGCACACTTCAGCAAAAGCATGTGCAGTGTTTTCCTCCAATTTATTTCCAATGGGGGAAATCCTAATCAGAGACGTAGCACAAACAGGTGAAGTTACCTAGTCTGCAAATTTATAACTTACACGTTTGTGGAACTTTTAATTTTAATTTTTGGTTTACTTACTGGGTGATTATTCTTCTCCTGGGCTTTGCAGTATAATGTAAGTGTACTTCATTTCAGACTTGAGGGTCTCCAGGTAATCACTTCTTTTGTATATTCACGCAGCCTGTATTTGGTATCAGATAAACATTTCAGTTCATAGGGTGCCTTTAGCAAGGGATCCTTTTAGTCTTAGTGTGTTTGCCTCTTGTCAGGCTTGGCCCTCATATTGTCTGACCTTGAGCTGCATCTTTCACAGCTCCTGTCTTTCTGTTGAGCTTAATCAGCTGTCAGCTGGCCCCAGGAGAATCCAGCTTATCTCCACCTCTTGCCCTTCTTTGTGGTGTGTATGATAGCTCTAGAACTGAAGCAGTTCCCTTGCAACTGCCAACACCTGCTGATCCTCAGATCATGAGATTAAACGTGACCGGAACACATCAAAAGGGGTACCGGGTACCACTAGCAGATTAAATTAGAGCTGGATGAACTGTTAATCGCAAATAGTTTAACTGACAAATGCGTTATAAACATACCTTTAATGTTATGGATTTGTTCATTGTGAAAAATAATTGCATGAATGTTTATGCAATCAAATACTATTCCATAGATTGACTACTCATAAATTATGCTTACTGTTTGATCACTGAATCTTCTTCTCTTTTCCCAGTTTGAAAGACTGTAATCAAGAGAGAAAAGAGAAAAATGAAATTATTTGCCATTGATGTCCCCAATGAGCATAGAGAGTAACTCCATCTGGACAGAGCATTGTCATTTAAAGAAGTCTGTGGTCTTGGAAGCTGTCCCACAGTAACGTCTCCGTGGTCTTACAAGTTTGACAGGGAGTAAAGAGAGGGGGAGGTGTGAGTGAGTCTGTGTAGGAGCTGTTAGCATAGCTTCATCGGGAGTGCAGGTAAAATGTCTGCATTTCGTGTCAGATGTTCTTAACTAAATTGCTAGCACAAACATCTAACAGCTTTTAGTGCTTGAGTGTTTCTTTATGCTACATGTCTTATCTCAGAAAACAGAATTCAATAATAAAAGGCCTCTCGCCTCCTTTCCTCCCCTCACCCATGGCTGTATAAAAAGCTGGTAGACTTTTGCAATGTAAAAACAGAGCACACTTGTAAATGCTGTAAATTCCATCGTACATTCATTTCCAATTGCCTCCGCTGCTGCTCGGGTTTGCTGTGCAAATTTCAGGCCCATTAAGTCTGTGGAACAACTAGGTGACCTTTCATAATGTGGCCAGGAAGCCAAAGGTGTAATTTAAATGCAGATAAATAGAAGTTATAGAAAACTTAAAATGTTTCCCTTTCTGTAGAGAATTAATGTTTTGTTCTGCAGAGCTGATCATTTTAGAAACTTCTAGACAGAAAGTACTAATAGCAAATTCTCATGAAATATGAAAAGCAACACAGAAATCTCGCCGTGAACTTGTTCAAAATCTTTCAGAAAAGTGGAATGTTGTTTTGCCATTATGAAGAATGTACACATTTTATTTTGTCATTTTCATTTTATGACTAAATTATGGTATCCTAAAGTTTGAAAACAAACGTTAATTTAATAATACTGTATTCTTCTTATTATAAAACCCATGAAGGTTTTAATTTTTATTAAAATTAATTAATTTTAAATTACTTTGAAATTTGGGTAGTATCGTCATGTATGTAAGGTGGTATTATAGCTATGTACATTATAGTATGTGTGGTAAATGGAAGCTGTGCATAGAATTTTTAAGGTTTTAGTCCCTTGACTGTAGTGAATGAAAGAATTATTATTTTTCATTTGATCTCCATTTTCCAATGTTTCATCTGTGAGAAAACAACGTGTTTTGTAAAATTCTGCATCCAGAAGTTTTTTTCTCTTGAGAGTAAAAAAACAAGGTAGAGCAGACGCTTTCGATGAAGAATGTGAATTTTTTCACTTCAGATAATCTGATTTTTTACTACATTAATAGTAGTTTAATAATCAAAACAATTCCATATTTGATGTGAATACCATCAATGTTGAATGTATTTATTTGCTAAAAATTTTTAAATTGGAATTTTTCAATAGGAAATCCTGGTAATTTTTAAAGCATGCCATTCTACCCAAAATAAATATGTTTTGTTTCCTAAAATCAAATTGCATAATGGAAATATTACTAGAAGATTTCCTTTCATGTTTGTGATTTAAGTTGACTTGGATATTAATACTGTAAAGTGTTAAGTACGTGAATTAAAATGTGCATTATACTTAATTGGAACATGCTTCAAGGAAGCTATTAAGCAGAAAAAAAATGAATAATTACCTGTCATAAATAATGATGCTTTCCTGAACTTGAATCTTTGCGAGATGCCTAAAACTGTATGTTTCAATGTTTGCAAGTTCAGCTTATTAGTTTAAAGCAAAATACTGATAGCTATTATATATCCTATTATATATATATATATATTATATATGTACTGATAACAACTAGAGGAAATGGCCTCAAGTTGCACCAGAGTAGGTTTAGGTTGGATATTAGGAAAAACTTCTTCACCGAAAGGGCAGTCAGGCACTGGACCAGGCTGCCCAGGGAAGTGGTTGAGTCCCCATGCCTGGACGTATTTAAAAGATGGGTAGACGTGGCACTTAGGGACATGGTTTAGTGGTGGACTTGGCAGTGCTACGTTAATGGTTGGACTTGATGATGTTAAAGGTTTTTTCCAACTTAAACAAGTCTATGATTCTATATGTTCTCTTAATTTTACTATACAGGACAGCTAGCTACAATAGGTATTGGAATTTCCTCCCTAACATGTTGTGAAGATAGGTAGCTTTATACGATTTCAAAAATATTGGTGTTTTTTTTAAAAAAAAAAACAAAAACAAACAACAAAAACAAAAACCACCACCAAATGAAAACCCCAACTAGAACATCTAGATTGACACCATTTAAAATCAGGTAGTTTTTTAAATTGCCAAAGCCTCAAAATGAAAATGGTATACAGTACAGAAAGAAGCCTTTTAAAAAAACAAACAAACCAACCTTTTTTGGCACTTCCTTCTTCGTTTAATTCTTACTTTGCAACATTTTCGCTAAATTTTATTATTATTAATCTTAATAATAATCTTATTATTTCAAACATTTACTGTTGTTTTGAGCATCATGTAACACTTGAGTTCTACCTTTAGAAACAAAAAGTTAATACTTCCTGCAGGTATTGGTATACAGAAAGAGTATCAATTGTTCAGTTCAAGGAACTGTTTTGTTATGAATATCATAGTTTTGAGGACTTCCTTTTTCAAGTATATCGATTCTCACAGTTCTTCCATGAGTTAAGGGAAACAGAAGCAGAAGAGGACTTGAGGCAAACATCTCCGCAAAAGCATCGAAGTGTCCAGTATAGCATGTAAGTGGGATTTAGATGCCAGAATTCAAAATTATAAAGCTCCGTTCTTTGACATCCGTAATTGTTTTACATCCCTCTGTTTTCAGGGCTGAGTTCTTCAGGTGGTTTAAGTTCTCTTTCCTAGAAATGATCTTGATATTTTTTCAAAAGTATTTTAGCTTTGAAACATGTTTTTATAAAATATCTAGGGTTTAAGCCGCTAATGGGGGATGTGGAGCCTCTAGGTTCAGTTTTCTCCTCCTCTCTGGCTCTCAGAGCAGAAGTAGGGGATGGGCTCCAGGCTAAAAGCTGGTCTGGAGCCTGTTTGGTGCCTGAGTGCTCTCATCACTTCAGCAAGCTTTTGCCTCCAAGTGGAGCAGTAGTTCAGCACTGGGCTGATGATTAAGAGAGACGAATACTTTTATCTAAAATGTTGGAGACCTGGATTCAGTTCCCTCTTTTGCCTACTAGGATTCAAATTTCCTTCCTAACCTCTCAGTTGTATTGATATAGAAGTAGAAGAAAGTAATGTGCAAAAAAGTTCTTTAAGAGATTAGTGGTATAACATTAACATTTAAAATTTGAGAGAGACATTTTGACAAGTAACATGCTGTGAATCAGATTTTTGTTGCTGAAGGATTGTCAGCAAGGTTTCATCTTTCTTGTGTATATTTTGAAAAGCCAAGAGAATCAGATGTTCTTGTTCTGTAAGCCTACAGAGGCATGATTTTAACCTGTGCAATGAGGAAAATGAACTTTTAACTGCCCTCAGAGCATGGCCACGTTATTCCCTGTGATTAACTCCGGTTGGCTTAAGAGCAGAATTTCTAAGCAGAACTTCAGGGTATAGAAAAATAACAGTAGGAGATGAATATGTAAGTAACAAATATCCGGTTTCCATGGCATTATGGTGAAGGAAGACAAATAAATACATTTTACATATATTATCATTGTTGCAAATAGAGGATTCTCTCTGTTGTCAGGGAGCAGAGAAAAAGATTATTGAAAATACTTCTTAGGGGTTCAGGTGTGACATCATGCGTTCTATGTGTTCGCTTCCATTCTTTTCAGGGGAAAAAAGAGTGTTCTTTTTGATTGCCAACTTTTGTACAACAGGAACATGTCAAATACAAATACTGCTTAAAGGGAATGTTTGTATTATACATTTATTAAAAAGTGATATTTCTTCCCTAGATAGTATATGCAAAGAAGTCATCAAGGACAATAGTTTGGAGAATTAGTAATTAAGTTTTTGTAGAATATACCACATATTACTCTTATAATCCAGTGAAGAGCAGTGATTCTTGTAAGTGTTGATCAAATAAAATCCACCTAACTTTGTAATAAAGTACTATCCTGTGGTGTATATGGGAAAGGTTTAGGTCCTTTGCGCAAAGCTCTGTGTTATAAAATCGAAAAGCTGCAAATTTGTAATTTACTGTAGTAAGACAGACCTTTGAACCAAATATTTGGAATAGACTTTACCTAATGTTTTTTTGCCTGTGTTTACTGTTAATAATATATTTTTGTTATGGCTAAATTGACAAAAACAGGTTAGTGATTTCGCATTAATATCCTGGAGACAACCTCAAGAGACAGCTCCTTGCATTGTGGCTAGATCATCAATACCTTGACATTTCATCTACGTTCTTAAAAATCTGCATTTAAGATTTTACGACAGTTCTTACTAGGCTATTCTGGTGCTTCACTGGCCTTGAAAGGCTTTTGCTATTATGGAACCTTAGTTCTTTTTTACCATGCTTATTAAAATACACACAGTGTTTATAGAGGAGGAGTGGGAAGAGTTATAAAAATAAACTTACATGGACAGATTATTTCAAACAGATAGTAACTTTTGGTCTAAATATTACATTTCCCACAGTGAAGCTACAGTATCAAAGTGGCCTACAGACAGATTTACAGGTAGACTGAATGCAGATCTGTATGGAGACGAAAAGCATCTGGTAGCACTATAATGTTGTCATGAGATGAAAGCTTCGTTGTAGCTAAGTTTATATTCACGTTGTACCAAGTAGCAATTTCAGTGTTAATGTTTTATAATTTGGCACGTGATCGTGAAGCTTATATTTTCAGCAGGTAAAAATGTAACTTCTTGTCTTGCTGAGTTTTTCTTGATGAGTTTGTTAGGACTCTTCTTGAATTTTGACTATGTAAACAGAAAAAAAACTCTCAACAGAGACTTAAAAAACTGTTCTTTTCAATTCTAGTGCAGCTTATGGACTTAACACAAAGTCAGGTTACTTGCCAACAGACATGATTATCACAGAATAACTTACTTAAAATAATGAATGGATTTCCACAATGTGAACAGTAAACTGTGTGCTGGAGAAAATACTTTTGAGAAGGCATCTAAGCATAGTCAGTATCCCCGATTTTAACTTTGTCCTGCAATGAAAAGTCTTCAGTTGTTGATCTGAGCACTGTTGATCTCAGCTGTCTCTTTAGCTCCGCTGATTGCTGTTTCTTCTTCTCCTCTTCCTCATAGGCTCTTTCTGTTTTCTTCCAAAAGAAAACTGACACAACACAACCTCACCTTCCCCAAATTCTCTGTTTTCTCCCTTATCACAGACACAGAAATTGTACTTTGATTTATGTTGTTTAACCCTGTTTTTACCCAGTAACATCAGTCTGTCTTCTACTGTGCTTCACACCTCACTGCTTCATTTTTCTTAACGTCTCCCTTTCTTTTATATTAGGATTTTCCAGTTCATACCTGAAAAGCAGAGTTTATTTTTATATATTTTTAAAATATATTTGGGTCAGCATGAAACAAAATGGGTTGGAGTCTTTTTTTTTAATGTGAAATGGAAAACAAAATACTGGTTAGATTGTTTCTTCAGTGAATTTGGTTGCTTTATTTTAATGTCTTTGAACTTCTGTCACCACAACATTTTGTAGGAAGGAGATTCGTAAGTTTATTATACACTAAGGATTAAACAACATGCTTTTGTTTGTTTCAAACCTGACACCTGTCTCAAAAGGCAAAATATTTTGTTTTAGAAAATATTGTAGCAAAACATTTAAGTTAGATCCTCCCTCCAGATTTTCATCAAGGCTACATCTACTAATTCTTCCTGCGCAACAGTTCTAAGGTACAGCCACTTAGTTGCATTTCCATCCATTTACAAATCTGAAGCATCACCTAGGTCTTCTCATCCCACCTTTCAGCTGGCGAGATCCTTTCTCTGGCCTTGACAAATGGCAGTCTTGTCCTCCTCACGTCCACTCAGGATTTTGCTTTAAAGGAATGATATTTCTAACCCATCCTTATGTAACTTTGTAATATCACACTTGCTTCTGTCTCAGTTATTTTCCCCCTTCTCTATTATATCACACAGAAGCTACTTGTCTTCCCTTTCAAGGTACTTCAGGACTCATTCCCTCTCAGTCATCACTCATTTACTATTTACTATTTCTAGCATTCTAAACCTTATTCTGATACCCACTGTAATCAGTTTAAGTCTGTCATAAACTGATTTAGACTGAGTCCCTATGAGAACATCAGTAACCTGTACAAATAAGTCACAATTAGGAAAAAGCGCTGTCGTCACCTTCTCTCCGTACAGGTGTCAAAGCCCTTTGTTGATGGTTTGTGAGGGAGTGGTACCCAGCTGCTCGCTTTGTGTTATGTCTGTTTTGTGGACTTGCAGCATGAGCACAATCAAATTTGAGACCTAAGCTTTGAACAGTATCAGGTTGACTGAGGTTAAATTCCTGGCCCAACAAAATAATAAGATGAATAAGCACCATAGGGGTAATCTGTTACAATTTTAAAAGACCAGAAAACATAAGCAATAGCTGCAGTTGTGACAGGCTGAGGCTTTCAAGTGTGCAGTGTGTACTGTAACTGCTGAATCAAGCCATCTTTCTTTTAAACTTTCCATTTTGTATTCTACTGTTCAAGTTAGGAATCAAAAGTTTCCTGTTTTGTGAGTGCCAAGAACCAGAGAATGAATGTGTACTTGTAATTCATTTTCAGCAATTTACAATTTGCAACCCATTTGAAATTTATTCTTGGAATTGAATAAAGAACTTTTGGAGAAATAACCAAAGATTTAAAACTCAGAATTAGCAGCTTGGGGGATGGAAGTCAGAGAATTTTGTTGAGGTCCTTCTTTAGTAGTAAGAATGCATTTGCTAACAACAGTGAATGTTTATCAATGAGGAACTGGATTGCTACTTAAAACTTCGGCCAGACTTCTTGGAAATGTTCTATTAAGAAGAACTAGTTACAATGTCAGTATGAAGGATATTATGGTAGGTTCATAATTTCTTCCTGTAGGTATCGTCTTCTATAATTTGAGATTCTGTAATGCATTTGGGCTTTATATGTCAGATTAAGTGACTTGCTTTTAAAGTTAACATTTATCTTGATGAGGATTTGTGCTATTTAGGTTTTAGGTCTGATCTTGCACCCATGTCAGCTGTTGCTGGAAATGGTAGAGACATTTGGAATCTGGAAGAATCAGCTTCACAAAATCATCATGACTCCTTGAAGGAGTGCTGCCAGATTCCCAAATGAGTCAAGCCATATTTGAAAAATCTGTGGATCCAATTTATGTTTTTTTCTGAGAGAATCATAAAGGGACGTACTGATAATTCAAAAGTCTCTTCCCGGCTACGAAGCAAATAGCCCTGCCATTACCTAGATTCTGTCCAGTTTCTTGTTTTCAGTGGTACAACTCTATGTGCCAGTGTATTAAATCAAGAAATGAAAGTAGGAACAACTATGGTATGATTAGCATTAGTCTAATTTTTTTCTTTTTTTAAGGCCAGTAATGAGGCGTTAAAATGATAAAAATGAATATTAGAAGCTCCCGTCAAAGATGTGACATGGTGGGAATGCATGAGAGATCTGAATTTTTTTGGAAGCTTGCAGGGGGGAAATTAAAGCATCACTTGCTGAGCCTTAGGGTGGCATTCTTCCTTTCCCACCCAAGACAAAGGGTCTATTGCAATTCTGTATCCCTAGATCAATTAAATTTCTTGTAAGCTAATTTATTCTAGACAGAGTGCATTTTTCTATTTGCATGTGTTCTGTTATTTTACTACTCATAAATTCTCAGTCTAGAGACTAACCTTTACCAGGGATGAATAAGAATTTCCTGCATTTTATTATCTTCAAAGTTCCACTAGTGTTTTCCATTTTCGGAAAGTAAAA
The DNA here is from genome assembly GCF_965183815.1 of Platalea leucorodia. Lineage (NCBI taxonomy): Eukaryota > Metazoa > Chordata > Aves > Pelecaniformes > Threskiornithidae > Platalea > Platalea leucorodia. Next base: position 27,367,897 of record NC_138825.1, on the reverse strand, counting down.
GATCCAAGGTTTAATGTTCTCCGGGATGCTGACAAATTGTGTTACAGGTCTTATCTTAGCAACTGAAGTAAATAGGGACCATAAAGGCTGCTCTTCTGCTATTATTCCTCCTGAATTATGAAGCAACGGAAACACAAAATTAAGAATTATTTTAGTTCCAGACCGCTTTAGTCTTTGTTACCTCTAACATGTGCAAACTGAGTATATATTAAGGATGTACATTTCTTATTGGGTGATTGAATGGAACTTCTGTTACTGTCAGTACATTGTTTTCCTAATTTTCTATGCATTATTCTAAAAATTGACTTCCCAGTAACATCATCGCATAAAATACCTAGAACTTTTAATCTGTTTTATAGGGTTGTGACTCTCAAATGAGCATGTCAGAAGTGTCCTGCAGTGAAAGTACCTCCTCTTGTCAGTCTCTGGTACATGGCTCAGCTCCAGAAATCCTCATTGGCCTCCTTTATAACGCTACAACTGGAAGATTATCAGCAGAAGTGATAAAAGGCAGCCACTTCAAAAACTTGGCAGCGAACAGACCACCCAGTGAGTGAAAATCTTTTTTCATCCTAATGCTTCTGTACTGGTGGGGCTCTCGGTAACAGGGACTTCAATCCTATCATTTAGTCTTACCGAAACAAAATGAAATAGAGCAATCGTCAACTAATCTGTTTCATGTTGTATATTTCTAGTCAGTTGGGAAATAGCGAAAATCTAAAATTCAAAATATTAATTGTAAGTTGACAAGACTGTTTTAATTTTTCATGATGACTGATTAATAAATTACCTTTATCATAATGATTAATTGCTAAATTACTAATGCCTCACATCACAGGCCAAGAATGAAAAGTTGGTGTTTAAAGAGAAAGTACATGCCAGCTAATATTAATATAAACACTCTGAACAGTTATTCCTGTTCCTAGAGGGGTTGATACTGCAGTCTTTAATTGCTTATGTGCCCGTGTAGATGTGGTGGTAATATATGTAACTTGGGAATGTCAGTGAAGACAACGGAGAAACAAATTGAGACCTTTGGCATATATACTGTGCAGAAGGAATGTTTGTCATCGGAAAGGACTTGAACTGTTTGTTCAAGCATTTGTTCAAAAATACATTTGTCTGAAATATCTGTGAACTTTATACACTTAAATTGGAGCCAGATGGAATGTCACACACACAGAATGTTTTTACTGTCTCTAGTTCTTTGATATAGCTTGAGAAAGTTCAGTAATGAACATTCTTAAAAAATATTTTTTTCTTGTTTTTTAGATGATGAGTCTGATTTACATAAGTTGTAGCCAGACGTATCTACCTGTTCCTCTTGATTTTGTCTGGAGGCTTAGGTTTTAGCCCCTCTTTCTGTTCCATAATCCCCAAATTTGTATGGCACTAGCATATTATCTGACACTAGTAGATTATGTAGCAGGCTGCCAACATTTTGTAAGTGGTTTGCACATCTCACTTTGTCTTCAGAGTTTAGGACGTAAGCCAAACAACTTGAGACTGATGCTCTCCTCTTTCTTTCTTGACCCATGTTTTATTCCATTTGTTAATTACATTTGGCTCAGCCTTACTCTGCTTTGCTTTTTCTATCCTTTTCACACTGATGGAGCCAGACTTTGTTAACGTGACCAGAGAAGGAAGGTGAAAGAAGAATCTCGAATACTTTTATATAATTAGGTAGCTGCCCCAGAGCCTCCTATTTGGAGACAAAGCATAGAAGTAGATGGGGAAAGCCAAGAAGGCCCAAGGATACTGACATGGGGGAAGGAATGAATGGGAGAGACGACCTGCAGAGAAGGGACCGTGTGCTCCCTTAAAGCAAAAAACAGTAGGTGGCTTATGCTTATCTTTCTGGCATCTCTAGAGAAAGCCAAGTTTTTCTTAATATTTAGAATATGCCAGTTAGATGGGGGTTCAGTACTTGTTTTGAAGACAGATATGTTCATTCACTGATATGATAATTCCCAAAATGCGTCCAGTGGGTCCATGCTGTCTAGCTAACAGTTGTGTGTGTCACTGGGGTGAAAATCTGTTTCAGATTGCATGAAAGCAACATAGAACATGGCACATAGCCCTGTAATATCACGTTCTGTCTAACCTCTTTGGAGGGAAGATCTTGTGTCTTACCTTTTGTCATCCCCTGTGAAGGACGGGGAAGTTTTGTTGTTGAAAATAATAGTAGTCCAGTTCTGTTTAGGCAAATGTGGGTGTGGCGTTCTGTTGTTTCTAAAAAGCTGGAAACGAATGCCCTTTCTGGGTCTGGTAAGACCATGCACAGAATATCATGCAATCCAAATTTCTCCTGTGGGCTGTTTTGTGCCGTCCCCCTCTGCTCCTCCCCGACAGTGGTAGCACTTTTTCTTGTAAACCCCTGGCCCCAGGTGCATACCGCTGCCATTTCCTAACTCCCTGTCAGCCGCGTCGTGGGCACATACCAGCCATTCCCACAAAATGAACACTAAGGCCCACAGGGTTGATGATGAAATACTCTGATCAAATTTGTGGTTTGGACCATCCGTGGTCCAAAATCCTGACAAGGGCTGCAAAGTACACGCATAGGTCAGTTTTCATTCAGGTCTTGAGAAACTATGATAGAAAGGGAAGCAATTATTCTTTCCCACATGCGATCCTTTCTGTAGTCTAGGCGTTGTGAACCTGTGCAATTCTTGTGAACTGCTTCTGCAGCAACTACGGATTGAGTCCTACATTTCTGCTTCTTCGTAGCGTATACTCCTCTGCTGATATTTACATGTTATATTGTAACTCATTTAGCAACTAAGTACAGGCCAATAAGCCAAATCCTGCTGGCAGTAACATTTGATGTTAGAATTTGTCTTTGTTTCTCTGTGTGACAGTTAATATTTTGTCTGAGAAAAAGATGCTTCTTAGTATCCTTTAAAATTTGTTGAAACAGGGTATGAGCTTTTGCACATTAAATGCATATGTGTGTATGCATGCAAACAGACATTAAATCCATAAATATATGGATTTTTAACAAGTGAGATCTTTACATTTTAAAGAGACCTATAGTTGAATTTCAGATGTAAGCATCCCTCAGCTATTTTTAGAGATTAGATCAGTCGTTCTTGTGCCCAAGTCCATCACTACTCAAGAACTAAAGTATTACAATTAAATATCTGTAACTATAAAATCTAAGGGCAAAACCAGCTTAGTTTTCAGTTCAGTGATTTTTCATTTTAATGCTTTTAATATATGAAGTATAATTACTGTGTGCAGTTTTTCTTAATATGCTGGAGTTTGCATGAAAAAGCATAAGGTTTGCTAAAAGGATACAGTGATTTTTATCCAGTCTTCTGTAACCTGATCGTTTGCATGATTCTTTCTATGTTCAGTGTGCTTTAGAACCCAGTAGCTATTAGTGCTAAGATAACCCATTATGTAAGCAGTGTAATTTTTGTTAAAGATTACACAAAAACTGCACAAAATTTTCATTTCATTAAATTTTACCCAACAATCCTTTCGTTCAATCCTTTTTCTGATCTATGCTGCTAAGGTTTTGTGTTCTTCCACTCCAGCGAATAGTGTTTCCTCTTAAACTTTAACCTTTGATCCTCTCTCACCCAACTATTGACATCTGGTCATTATTTCTTTTACTGCTTTCCACCCCCTGTTGTCAGACGGACTGTTCTGTTGTCTAAAACACTTGATAGGTGGACAGGTTTATATAATCCGAGGTGAGTTCCTGTAGAAACTAATTGGATGTTGTCTTTTTCATGCAAAAGAAAACCTGCCAGCAGTAAAGCTATCCACGGCTGCCTACCATATTGGTTTATAAAAGTATACCTTTATTATTTGTGGCGCACTCTAATGCAAAAGTTGCATTTATCTCTGATTATGGATGTTGGGATTTCAGTGTACCTGCAAAGTGAAAATATTCAATGTGTTTCTTTTTACGTAACCTCCAATCTTTTAACAATATTATTCATTAACATGAATGTGACAGGAATAAAGAATGAGAAAACAGATTGTTTTATACAGTTTTATATTTCTTAAAATCAGTTATAACTTCATGAAATGCGCATTCTTCTGCAGGAGCATGGCTTGGTGCTTCTAGTCAAATGAAAATAGAGCTTTAAAAATAAAGATTTATACCCAAATATTAACATCCAGTGTGTGCTAACCACATTTACTTGCATCAGCTTCTTAAATGTATTTCCCAAGAGCACTGTACAAGCTATGTTTTAAACAATCATATTGAATAATGCAGAAACTTATTTCTCTTTAAAGCTGTATTACATGTATTCCTTCATGAATCTAGGAATTAAGAGCTTTTTTGTATTGTGTAAGCTTCTACCTTTGAATGCACTTTGCTACATTTTGGTCTTTAAAATGAGTAAAACTGAAAAGCCCAAAGTGAGAACCACATCCATGCAGAGATTATTCTTAAGCATTTCATTCTGGCTGTTTTGATATCGTCACTGCATATCAATGTTTTTGGTTTTGGTTTGTTTTTTTTCTCTTCATTAGTTGCCTTCATTCTACTTTGTTTATTCTTATTCTCTGAAAATTCAGTGGTATGCTTTACAGTCTTGTGGCTAGTTGGAGCTTGCTAAATGTTAATGCAATTTAAGTCTGTTTAGAACAAATAAGGGGGGTCAACGGGAAGAGGATTATGAGGTATACCCTTAACTTAATCCATTTACATAGTACTGAAGCTAGTTAATTTGTTATTGTGTTTGTAATATTTTGCTTACTTGTCATCTTTTCATGTGTCTTAACTAAGCTGTGTTCAGTCAGCCTGGTATACACCATATCCTTGTGTCTTGTAAATCTCTCATTCTCAAAAACTTCTGCTCTAAGATATCTGACATTCCAATATATGATTTATTTTTGTAGATACGTATGTTAAGTTAACACTGCTGAACTCGATGGGGCAAGAGATGTCCAAATGCAAAACTTCAATCCGCCGAGGACAGCCAAATCCAGTATACAAAGAAACCTTCGTTTTCCAAGTGGCACTGTTTCAGCTTTCAGATGTGACGCTCATACTGTCTGTATATAATAAGCGCAGCATGAAACGAAAAGAGATGATAGGGTGGATTTCCTTAGGTCTCAACAGCTCAGGAGAAGATGAACTCAATCACTGGACTGAAATGAAAGAATCTAAAGGACAGCAAGTATGTAGATGGCATACTTTACTAGAATCGTAATGGATGGTATGAAGTGCAGTCGTGGTTTTAAGGGAGTTTGGTCTCTCAAGAAGATGATCATCCCCAGTCACAATCAACAGATTTGTTGTGGAAGTAAAAAATGAACACTGAGGTCAACATTCCATCGTAAAGAATGCACACCATGCAAAATGATGGGATTTAATATATAATCTTCACTTAGTGTCAGACACTGCCTTGGTGTCAGAGAAACCTTGCTGTACACAGATACGTTAGCGGTCCCTCCCCCATCCACCTGATGCTGTATTTGTTTGGGTTTGTTTTGTGGTTTTCAATTCAGAAACATTTTATGTAAGGTTCTCCAAATTAATGTAAGCTCCTCCTTGTGTACTTTTTGTATTGCTCTAAAACTGTAGCTTCTGACCTGCCTGCATTCAGATTAAAGGTCAATAATTTGCACTTTGAGAAAAAGTTAATAATCTGTAGAGCAAAAGGAAAAAAAAAACCAAAACAAAACAAAACAAAAAAAACCACCACACCGGTGGAGAACACTTAGTACTATAGCAAATATGAATATACTGTTGTTTTACACTGAGTTTCTTTCCAGGAGCTTAGTACAAGTAAGTTTTCATTGTTTGATATGCAGTTGGTTTGAAAAATACTAGCATTTGGGCATCAGGTGAACTTTGACATCAAACTAATGTTTCTTCAATCTGTGACAGGAACGAGCTCTATATATGGCATAAATTGGGTTTTTCCCTCTTGCCTGTACTTCTGCCTAATCCAAAGAGACCAGATCATTAGTTTGGTCCCTTCCAAATCTCCTTAGACAGGTTGTACTGTAAAACTATGTAACTTTCTGTTGAAAGCACTTCCTGTATTCATGTATTCCAATGTAGGAAGCTCATAGAGCACGACTTTACTAAAATATATTTTCGTTAAACAAATTGATACGGATTTCTTTAAAATGTCAGCAGTTAGGTTGAAAGACTATGAAGGAAGTGGCAGCAGTTCAACTACTCTGAATGAAGGCGAAATATTGTGGCTTTGGTTGAAATAAGTATCCGTTTGAGTCTCATATGGATTACTATATGCTGTTTGTGGGAAGCAGAGAGCAGACTAGGAGTTTTTACCTTTCTTCTTGGAGAAGAGAACATCAGTAAGTTATTTTTCTAGTGATTTGCCAGCAATTGAATGAATGTTTGCACCCAAAATAGAAGTTTGCTTTGCTTATGTTCAGTTTAGGAAACAGAACTTTCTAATGACACAATTGAGAAGCCGCAGTATCACAAAAAAGTTTGCCATCAGATAAACGCTCACGGCTTCGGCCGAAATTAGGGAAATATCAGTGCTTCAGAGATTCCTATTTGTCCCAAATACTTCAATTGGAATCACACTGATTTACTGACTGATGAATCTAACTCATATTACTGAAATTGTGGATTCTTGAGTAAACATATTTTTAAAAAGCTTCCCAATTCAAATATTCTTTTTGCCTGTAATTATAAGTTTCATTTACTTTTAATTGTTGCTGTATGGAAAGCAAGCGATTTTTTTTTTCTTATAAATGATGGTGATGTCTTACTAATATGGGACCTCACTGACTGTTGTAGCACTTGGTGTGTAGAAGAGTGAAGTTTTGGATTTCGTTGAGAGAATTAGTGGCAGCCTAGAGCGTTCTCCTTAGGGCAAATGCTTTTCTCTTGAATTTCTTTGTAATACCTTTGAACAATGCTGGCTTTAGCGTATACAGACAGTCAAGTACAGTGAGATTGGAGACAGTGAGTAGGCTATAATAAAGATATTTCACATGGTTCTCAAATTCTCACACTACTTAACAATGTCATTAAGTCCTTTTTAAAGGATACTGTAATTCCACTTCTTGGTTTATTTGGTGCCTTTTGAGGGGTTTATTTGCAGAGCCAGGCTTTCACTTTTTATTGATTTAAAGATATAAAACATTATTACAGGTCTTTTTTCCCCCCCTGGTATTGCGCTGCTGCTTCATTTACAGAAGCTTTATTTACTATATACAAATAATGCAAAAACTTTCTCTAAACAGGAATGGTCTTGCAGTAATACAATGCAAGTTGTCTCTTTCAGTCCTCTTTGTTGCTCAGTTTGTGAAATGCAATGTTGAGTGTAGAATTTAATAAAAAATCAACATTAATTTTATATGCATAAGGAAAATGCTCAGATTTTCCCAATCCTTTCAGCTTTCCATATAATAGAAACACTAACTTAGAAGCTGTTCAAAAGCAATTTTTCAATGGATGTGAAAGTGTTTTTACGCATTCTGTTTGTGGATATTTGGATGCTCTTTTCTAAAGCTGAAAGTTGTCTCTTGATGGTTGTCTCTTTGTACAGGTGTTGCTTTCTAAAATAATGTACAGTATTTACAGCAAGAACTGAGCAAATCAATTCCAGTGGAGAATATACTTAACATCACCATTGAACAAATGAAGAAGTCAGTTTGGAAGGTGCAGTAAATAACCTCTTACAGAACCAAACTAAACTAAACTGTGTCGTGACTTGGGTTTCTGTTTGTAGGTTGCATTGCTTCAGTTTTATATCTAACCATTTAGATTTCTAAGACACTGAAATCTTAATTTAGACACAGCAGAGATTTGTACTAGTCTGTCTTGGGCACATTTGGGAAGAGGAATCTCTTTCTAGATCATGTGACTTTTCCCAAGGTACCCATGTCCAGTCTGTGCTTCACAAAAGGAGGTTTGGCTTACTTGGATTTATACTGTACAAAGGCTGGGAACTGAATGTATAAAGAATGGAGATGAATGTTTGATTTTGAGGCAGTAGAATATGGATTTGCCATGCAAAGCCAGTCACAACAATAATTGGATTCGCCCTGGGATTTTTATGAGTTAGTTACAGTATCGATAGCTGACGTGTTGTTTTTTCTTCCTAGATCCCATTCTTATGATTTGTTTGTAATTTTCGTTTTCTTATTGCTTTATGCAAACCTATACTTTTGTATTTGAAATCTGCCTTTAGACGTTTTTTTTAAACCCTGCGTAAGGGCTTATACATACAGTGTGGTTTTGCACATTCAGTTAGGTCTTAAGCATGCAACAGAATTTCTAAAGAACAAAGTATCAGAAACAAATTAGAGGCATTTGTGTTTTCCTCAGAGTTGTCTGTGCTTTTTTTACATAGCTTTTTGTTGTTTACTTTTGTTCAAAAAGTATAGTAAGTACTTGGAAGAGTTTATCAAATTAATTACTTTCCTGTGTGCCAGTATACTATGTAGAGATTACAGCTCTTGAATGGAATCTGTTTCCTGTCAGTGTAGCCTTAAATAATTATAGAACAGTGACGTTCTTACAGATTCTATTCTTGAAAATATTGCATCCTTTCTGCATATGATCGATTTGGTTTAATGTTTAGAACATTTCACATAGGTCTTCTTAAAGTATTATAAATAGGAAAGAGTTGGTTAGTTCCTTTCTGTAGTAAGGGCAAGATTGTGCAGGGCAGTACAGGCAAGCATGAAATCACTGTGCAGAAGGATGAGAGGTTGTACAGCGTCTGCAGGACATCGCTGTCTCCCACACAGGTGGAGGCAAGGAGTCGGCAGAGCCATGCTTCTGTTCCCTGTTCAGCCAGGCGGCACAGGGAAGGAGGATAGTACTGGTAAGATTCAAAGCTTGGTCCCCATGGTGCTGCCTCACACTCAGGACTTAAGACATCCACGTTGTAACCACACTGCGAGGTCTGACTGCAAAGGCAGAAGTTAGGCAAGGTGTAAGTTCTGCTACTGGAGAAACATGACGTAATTTCTAAATCTAATTAAAATCCTCTGACCTCATCAATAATTAGATTTTGAAATATGGTGAGCCCTTGAAATGAATGTATGTGATCTTACTGGAGCTGAACATTGTTTATCAATTAAGAGAATTCTTCAGCTGAAAACAGATTTTATGGCATTTACTGTAGGAGATATTTTCACCTATAAATTTCTGCAACCATTCCTGATGGCAGATGCAGTGCCAGCATCAGTACCTTCCTATTTTTCACACCTTTGGAGAAATCTTTTTTGTTGTCTAAAATTTGTGTTTGTGTTACTGATGTATTCTCTTTTCTCCCTAATGACTTGGTCCTGCAATCTCCCCAGCACCCTGAGAAGCTGTCTGTGGCAGTCACTGGACCTTAGAAGTCAAGGGCACTCTGCACCTCTAACAGTATGGTACTGGTGCAAAATTTCTGTGACCTGTTCAACTTAATATAGTGAACGAGAAGAAGAAAACTTTTTTTTTCATTGAAGGAGACGTTTTAATGTAGGAATTGAATACAGATCACACTTACACGTTCAAGTTCTAACAAAAAGTCTGTGGTAAAATCAGAGAATGAGGTTTGCGGGGAAGCCTTTTGGCCTGAGCTGTTCCAACTTGCAACTAATAGCAGAATGCCCTTTCATTTAACTGAGAGTTGTATTGAACCCTTTACTTATTCATCACACTTCTCTGGAGGAAAAAAAAGCTGTCCTGTTTAAAGCAGTCTTCAAAATTACGGCTTGTCACTTGCAAGGCAGACTGACTTCCTCCTGAAGCTGAATTCTCAGTAACAGCTAAACATTCATTTAATTCTCCCACTGATGTGCATGCCTACTTGCCATTAATGTGAATGAGAGGAGCCCATGGGCATCAACAGGAGAGCAGACCTGACCCTGGAAGTGTGAGGTGCAATAGGATCAGTAGGTTAGAGCAGTGAAACAGTATGGCACCTGCAACACAATCAAGTGTGATTTCAGTTGTGAATGGAAGTAAAAAAGCAAATACCCGGATACTGTCACAAACTTGTTATTTAATCATTTTCTCTTATTTTTGTTTCGTCTGTTCCTCAGCTTCTGAAATATTTTTAAAACTTTAATATTAAAAATGTTACAGCAATCCCCAAACATCTTGATCATTTTAACTGGAACATTCAGCAAAGTTTATTGTTAGAACAAGCCATCAAGAATGTTCTATATTTTGGTCTATTTAACTCAACTGCCGGATTTTGTAGTGCATCACAGCTGGATTTCAGACTACTTTGTTCTGATGGTAGTTTTTGACAGGAAAGTCACAGGAGCGTTTGCTTGCCAGTGAATCAACGCCTGATGAAGAGATGTCATCTGAGAGCGAGAGCATTACAGTAAGAGACGGCTTCATACAGTGGCAGCGACAGTGACTCAAATTCCAGTCTTGGAGCCTTGTGGCCCTCCGAAGGCCCTACTCAGAGGAACCGTGTCACGTGAACTGTGGGAGTTTACACGTTCAAAGCGGCAGAGGGCTGCGTGGGCACTCCATGGCATCTAACCTAGTGTATTTTTCAGATGTAAGCAGGGTAGATGGTGTTTATTTGCCTAGGATACCAACTGGCCTACAGTGACATGGATTAGTTTAGCCTTAAAAACTTATCACTGCCCCTCCTTAAGTTCAAGCAGGGTTTCTTCCTTTCTGCAGACTATGCAGAAATCTTATGCACCCAGTGTATCTGCTTGTATTATGCCTACCTGAATACGGCACAATTATATTAATGCTAGCAAGCTTAGTTCATACGTAACATGGTGTGACTGAATTGACAAATTGGTCCGATACATGCTGGATCAGGTTTTGCTGTGCAGGCTTATGCTGGTATAATACAGAAATAAGATCTTTATGCAGAGGAACGTGCCAGGAGTCAGGGAAGTGGGTAGTATTGCTCCCGTAGGAATGAAGACCAGGAAAGAGCTATGCCCAGAAAATGGGCAAGGCTAGCCTAATAGGAAGAAGAACTCATTCACTTCCTTGGAAGCGTCTACCGGTAGAGCTGGTATAAAGCCTCCAAAAGCTGCCTGTCTCTGAGGACCCTACTCAGGACAGCAGAAGCAGTAATACCATACCACTGAAGGAATACCTCATGGACATTCAGGGATGTAACTAATGCCATCCTTTTTTCACTTACATCTGAAGACAGGAGTCTTGCCCATTGTATCAAGTTAATTTTTTTGCGGTGTTTTGCAAATCTTGTGGACGTTCACTGCATGCGGAGGGTCTAAAGTAGATTGCTTTATAATTGTTGGTTCATTTCCAAAGCATGAGTTTGAATGAATTTATGGAATTAACTAGGAGCGTTACCATCGCTTTGAGATGTAGGCTCTAGGCCATAGCGCAAGCAAGGAGCAGGGCTTTGAACAAGTTTTGATAGTAAATTTTGCAAATGGCTTATTATGACATTTTAAGAAAATTTCTAAGCAGTTGAATGTATTAGGGAATATTTACAGAAAAGGAGATAGAGCAATGATCTTTTCTTACTATACAGCTAGTTTGCTGTCCTTTCCAGTAAACCACAAGGTTCATTAGTGCTCAGTACTGTTTCGTTTACGATAACTGTTTTTAATGTGATTTTCATGACAAAGTGTAATTAGTGAAACCTTTTATTCGATTTTTCCCTTTCTTTGCTTTTTTTAAGGAGAGATTTCTCCTTATATAGTATATATACTTTCTTACAGAGCTTTCTTACCTATTTTTATATAAGATGATTTAACAATGTAAAATTAAATGCTCTATGAGCAAGGTATATCACTGTTACACAATCTAAAGTGCTAATATAACGACTGAGGGCCTGAACCTACTGCCTTTTACTCAGGTCCTGGTTTAACCACACGTCTTTCATGTTCTGTAGTACCTTTCCCCATAAGCAGTTCCATCTGTTTTTCCGGGATGACTCCGAGAAAGGCACTATTCACATGAATAACAGTGGTAAAACTGAGCCTCCTCTCCATTCTTAGCAGGACATCTGTCATGAGTAAAGGCTGCTGGCTCTGTCCCAAAAGTATAGTTATAGATTATAGTTCCCTTGATCTTCAGTAATTTTGAACTTGTTTTCTGGTGACTATAAGCTAATAACTGATCTTAGTGAATACAAATATTGAATCGTGCTGTTATCAGCAAGATGATTAAAACATGTTTCGCATTTTAATTCATTCTTTCATTGGGATATAAGGAATTGGATTTGTGAAGCATCATATTGCATAGAGATAGCACACGTTCGCCGCATTTTTAAAAAGTGTATGAAATATACAGTATGTAGCATTTTCTTGCATACTTTTATACTGCCTATATGCCACCGATGCACTCGGTGCCTTCTTTCTTTTGTATAAAACTAATACGTAGAGAAACTAAAATTATGGTGTGTAAGCAATGTCACTGCAACTGAAGAGACGTCTTAACCTGGTTATTCCTAGTACAGGAGGTTTCCAGTGGCAGTTCAGTTGAACGCAATGCATTTCTTTAAATTGGAAGTTTTCCCCTTTCCTTCCTTGCCCCCCTTTCCAAGAAACCTCCTCATACGACTGTTTTTTCTTAATCGATTCCTGTGTCTGATGTAAGTCACATGGTGTTAACCAAAGAACCAAGTCTGTTTCTAATTCTTTGGACAAATAATGTTTGGACTTGCTATTACTTAAAGACAGAAATGATATAATGGATCTCTTTGAACAAATATAAAATAGGCTTCTGCAAATGTGACTCACAGCTGAGAATGCAAGATACCTCTTTTCTGACTGGTTGTGCATTATTGTATCAGTAGCAAAGTGTTTGAGTTGTATTTCTTTGTGCATTTTAATCAAAATCCCATCACAAGCAGAAATATAAGTAAGTCAGTGCTGTCAAATTAGCTTGTTTTACCCATAGGTATAAAACCTATATCTGAAGCGTGCAACTTTGAGAACAGATTCAGCTTTTCTGTGTCTGAAGTTCTGATATTATCAAACTGTCTAGTCTATGCTGGTCTTACAGAAACAGACTCATGCTGCATTGTATGTACATTTCCTACCAGTATCCCTTCATTGTGTAATTTATGTAATATAACACAGTTTTCAACTACTGTTTCAACTTGAAATTCCTTAAATTTCAGTGCATGTATAGCCTTAAACATTTAAGACACCAAGCACAGTTTTAATGGGAATAGGTTATATTTGCAAGTCCTGTTTGGCACAGAAATCAGAGAATTATTTTTATATCTCAATCAAAGATTGTAGAAAATGAGTATATTGCAGTCATGTTATCAACCATGCTCCTAATTGTATGCATTTAAAGAAAAGCATTTTTGCTGAAGTTTTTAGAGGTGAAATATCAGTGCTCATTTCCTTTCTTGAATTTGCTTATTTTGTTTTCATACTTTCATTTCTGTACAGAACCTTGGAGCCCCTAACTAATGTCTGTGACTGAATTCACCCCTCTTTTCAGAATTCCTTGAGCCTCGTTTCTTTTCTGCTATGTTTTTAAGTTGAATAAGCAGTAATTAAAATTCTCTAAAAAAATTTCTTTTTACATTTTGACAGTAACATAGAGCAAATTACTGTTTGCAATGGTTCATGCAGCTTATTAAAGTCTTAGGATTTTGTTTGAAACTGTCATTATAATCCAGATGAAGACATACGTTTCAAGGCATTTTGGTCCACAGCAGGTGAAAACAGGAGTTCTGGCGATGAATGTGCAGATCTGCATATTGGGTGTCAGATTGTAAATCCCCAGAGGGATTTATAATTAAGTGTCACATCGTGTCTACAGTATCTCCAGTTGTGTGTTGTCAGATATCTGTTGATTTGTTTTCTATATTATTACCTAGCAAAAAACTACTTTTATCATTTTTGTGCTACTGTATATTAATCTTGAGGGTTTCCAGTATGCAAGATTAGTTTAATGTTGTCAGTTCTCTTTTTGTAAAAAAAGCTGGACTTTCAGCGTACGCATCCCATTACCGTTAGGCTCTTGGGGAGAGGCAGAATGCCACCAGCTGTTTTTAGTTACGTTTACCTGTACAGCACAGGTAACTGTAATCCCACGTTAGTTTGATTAAAACATGCTATAGTATATTTTCAAGCTATGGATCTGTCACAACATTAAAACAGTCATTTCGCGTATCTGAAGCTTCGCGGCTGTGCATTTGTATTTTGTTTGCTCTCTCTATTTGTATTGAATACCTCTGTGAAATGTATTTTTGTCCATTTGAGGGCTGGAATGGGTATCCTTTGGTTATTTCAAAGTATTTTCTGTACGTGGAATCAGCTTTTTGCATGTGAACTTAATTGCTGGAAAGTATTTGCAAAAAAAAAAAAAAAAAAAAAGGAAAAATCACTTTTAAAACCAGTTGTTGTCACTTTCCTTTGGAATTCATTAGATCATAAACAACTGTAATAGACTTCACTGTTCAGAAGATAGTAACGCTTGGTCAACCATTTGAACTGCTGTCTGCATCAAAGAGAAGAAAAACTTTTTTTATTTTGGCAAGCTAACTAATCCTTGCCCTTACACACTTTTTGGCTCCATTTCCAAATTTCCTAAGTTTCCCCAATTCCCTTTCTGTTCCTCACAGTCTTTGTTGATGTCATGAACCTTCTACTTAGAGAATTTGAAATTAGCCAGCGTGATAACGTTCTGACAAATATGATGTGTATACTGGCAAATAAAGACACGCTCAGGTGATCGTTCTGATTGACTTTATACAGTTTTCTTCTGGGTTCATCTGCAATTCCCTCTACTTCTTCGTCCCACATATATTTCTCAGAAAAGATCTCATCTAACGTATTTATGCTTAACTTCCACTTTCTAAGGAATAAGTAGGCTGAAATAATTGAGGTTTGATTTAAACATGAAAGAACACTATCCATAAGTAACAATGACCCAGCTTAGATCTTCTATACTACCCTCTAATGATTTTTGTGGTACGTATTAGAAAAAAGCTTTCTGGGCTCTCATGGCAGCTCTGCTTTAGGATGTGCCTGAATATATGTACATTTTAATACATGTTAGCATACATTAAAAAAAGAATTGTTACAACAATTAAAGCATTTTTCCCATCCTAAAGGTAGGAAGACTTAGTGTAAAAAGATTCCATCATTTCTTCCCGTTTCTGCAGACGAAAGGAGCATAGCCCAGTGACTTTTACCAGATGAAAGTGGAGAGAGGGGGTGCATTTCTTTGCTATAAGATCCTGATCATCTGGACCCATCCTCATCGTCTGTGCAAATCCTAGGACTTCTGCAAATAAGATAACATGGTACTTGCTGCTGTTAAGGCTGGCATTTTCAAAAGGCTATACACTTAAAAATAACTTGTCATTCCATGTGGGGACTGGTACGTATTTGGTACTTGAGAAACTTTGAGAGGAGCACTTACGATGTGTCCATATTCTTTAGATGTCGCAAGACATTTGGTACCCTTGTCTAGCAGATAGATAAAAAAAACCCCACAGATGTTTTTCTCCAGATTATGAGAGATCTATTAGAAGGTGATAATATGAGCTATTAGATATTTGTTTAAAACGTGAGGATTTATGTAGCTGTGAAAACATGGCAGAGTAAGTGAAATAGATATGTTATCTGTATGGTGATAGTTGTTCACCATTTATTGAACGGCCGTTTTCTACTTAAAGATCACAGAAAAAGAAGAGTTAATACACCTGTGAATAAAATTCAGCTTTCAGCTGCATGTGTGGCACCTTTCAGTCACCCATGTTTCATGCATGTAGCTGAGCAGAATTACCCGTAATGTTCATAGTCGTTAAATAGTTTGTTGTGCAACAGTAACTGCTTCAAACAGGTAGAGCCAAGTTACGTCACTTCTATGCAGATGCGACTTTACCTGTCAAAGCTTTACTCTGAATAGCTGTCTTCACGTGGCAAAATCCACATTAGATATAGTATTTAAAATCACTTTGAAGTCACTAGTTACTTGTTTCCAAAAACTCCTGTGGGTAAGGGCTGTTTAGCATTTTTCCCGCTGATATTTGTAGCATGCATTTTCTTTCTCTATTATTTTTGTTTTTACAGTCCAGCAGTGCAGTTCTAATTTAGTGTTTGATTCATATTAGACATTTCATTTTACTCGTAAATTACTCCCCCAAAATTAATGGGACCATTACTAAGGCATTCTGTTACTTGCTAGTCATTTTGAGCAGCTACATTTCGGCATAGGGATTCGAAAAAACAAATTTGCGGTCATATCAGCATTAAGAATAGTAAGGATAAAAGGAAGCAAAAAATGCAGAAATAAAATAAACTCTCAGCAAGTAAGATCATGCAACAAATCAGCTGGGCTTTAGATAAATGATTTATTATTAAATTCAAAACCTAATAGGTTTGTGTGTTCTGAGTGTAGTTTACACTGGTTTGTTTTCCACTTAATTAGAAGCCTTACATTTCATCTTATTAATAATGAAAATCCTCTTGTCAAATTGTGTAAGATCATGTTGAATTAATATGTATATTTTAGAGACAGAATAAAATCTCCCCTCATAGCCTTTTGTATTATTTCATTGCGTTATGCAAAAAAAATGACATTCTGCTTTTAATTTTGTTAGCGTGGAATAAGAAAACTGCAAATCATCTTTCATTCCTGGTTGAGAAAGTCCTGGTTTCAAGACCTACAATGAAGATAGTTCAATCTCTGTAGCCCACTGCTTACAATTAAAGGTTAACTGTAAACAGAAATTCAAAATACCAGGCCAACTCAGCTTTATAAATGTAACGAATACGAGTAGAAAAGATAATAATCAGTCAGTAATCAAAGCTTAAGTTATATCCTGTCGTATCAGTTCTTGTTGCAGTGGTTCAATAGTTCAGAAAGGGAGCAGGCTCAAACATGTCAAGGGAGACCAGATTTGTACCCCATTTGTTTATTAGAGTTAAGTACACATTTTCCATGATATCACAGCATTTTCATCTGCCTATGCAGAGACCTAAAGTACCAATAGACTAAAATGTCTGTCACACAAGCCTTTGCTAATTAATGCCTTCACCAGAAAATGTCTGGCATTCTTAGGAAATCAAGGAGATAGATAGATAGAGAACGTAGAGATCATTCATATTTATATATACTTTTATTAAAAAGCAGGAAAAAGAAAAGCCGTTTAATCAGCTATTTTAAAAATATCCGTATCGGTCAGCTAGGCTAAAGGTCATGAAAACGTAGCTAGACCTAAGTAAGCCTCAGCGGCAAATCATCGCACAAGCTTGTTGCAGTTTTCTGAGACAGTATAGGACGCTTTGGAGCACACAGGCCAGGCCAAGAGGCTACGTAATCGCATTGACCGCACAGCCTTCCCCATCTGTTACGCATACGGCCGGGCTGACAAGTGGGATGGCGTCATTCTGTACGTTCCCTTATTTCCAAGCACATGGGTTTTTAACTGAACTTCTTCGCAGAAGGCTTGCCAGCGAATACAAACCACTCTCATCGACAGCACCGGTGTGTGTTGTGAAGTAGTAGTGTTGATTGGGAAATGGCAACTGGGCTGTTTCCAGATTCTTGAGCATACCTGTTAATAAAGCAGGGCGAGGGTGTGGTGGTATTTGTTGGTCTAAGCATGGGACTGGAAATCAGGAATACTCTTTAATTCCACGTTTGACACAGACTGGCCTTGTAGCCTTAGCTGATTTATTTGGCCTTTATTCTCATTGCCAAAATTCCCATTTTCTTCCATGTCATTGATATATTCAGGCACTAAATGACCTGTCGTATTAAATTAATCAGTAAAACTGATGCATGTCTTGTCTTCTGTTGATAGTATGAAATACTCTCTCTAAAGCGTTACTATATAGAAATTGCTGCATGTGATATTAGTCAGGAGAACGCTTTTCTGCTTATGCTTAAACATGCCAAATATGTATGCTGAATACCTCAGTAATGCCGTCTTTTTGTGATTCTTGCTATCAACAAGAGTCACTGACGAATCCGGATAAAGCCTAAGAAGATTTTTTTAAAAGTTTTCAGTGGGATCAGTTCCCCAGTGTGCCTGAATTAGAGCCTAACCGAGTGCCAGCACAAGGAGGGGAGTGGAAGCGCACAGCTGGAGCTGAGCTGTCCTTTCCCTGGCAATCCACACTTAGCTCAGCTAAATACGATGCTGAAACCACTACCTGAGAAACTGGTATGAATATGGAGGCATTTTACATTGCCGACTGTTGCTTGTGAGGAATCTATCCGACCACTTCTCATCTTATTTTGAACCTCTTGTAAAAATTGTTAGAAGTAAAATCCATAGGGGCAGGCAGAAACTATTCTAAATACTTTTGAAACACCATAGAGAGTCATTTTGATGGGACAGAAATTGCTACTTGGTTCTGGTATAACGCATCCTTTAAAAAAATCAATTAGAAAATGTATAGCAATGTCATCATTTAAAATTCTGTACATTTAATACAGTTGATGTTATCTTGGGCGTTCTCCTAAACCACCACCACTACTCCCTCTTTTTTTTTTTTTTTTTTTTTTTTTTTTTACCCTTCTTCCACCCCCAGAACACTTGTCCCACAGCAGGACCCGCGTCAAGGACATATTTTGCCCTGAGGCATTATGTGAGACAAGAGTCACTGTAGAAGGACTGCCCCGGTCGTGCTTGGAGCCCAGGGAGCCCTTGGAGAGGGCGGGCCGTGGTGCCTGACCGATGTGGGAGCACCGGCACCACTAGGAAGCTGAGAGAGCACAACGGCTGAAGGTAATTTGAAAGCAGATGTTTCCAGACAATCTGTAAAGATCCAAGGGTGCTGGTACCCAAGCCACCGCACATCTCGCACGCAGATTTGCTCCTCCGCTTCCTTCTTGGTTTTTCTGCGGAACGAGGTGATCCGCCCTTAGGTAAGCATTTCACTGCCAGAAGTATTTCAAGGAATTGTTCTTCTCTGAGTGCATATCCCACCCTCTCTAATTATGCATAATGTTTCACTGAAAGCTTTCTCAAAAGGTAGACGTGCAGCATAAGTCCTATTACGTCAACGGCCTGAAATACAGAATACACTTAAACTGCTCACTGTCATTCTGGGCAATCCAAATTAAGCATCCCCAGTAAATGCTGCAATCAAAAGAACAAAAGCTGTAAAACTATTCAATGAATTTACAGTCCATGTAACCACTGGATGACAAACGTTTCTGCCTTATATGAAAAGTAGAAACGTTGTAGTTTATGCGAGGGGTGGATTTGAAAAAATGTTAATGCATGATGGTGGTCTGTAGTTAGACCTTCAGCCTTCACTTGTATCCACTGACACTATTTGTCAGTGGATTTCGCAGCAAGTTATTGTGTATAACCTTATCTGTTCCTTTTAGGGATACAATGTGGAGTTACGCTTTTCACTTTAATACTTCCTTTGGTAAGTGGATATTGAAACATTTAACAAATACTAATTGCAGTATATACTCCTGTGTCAACTGAGTGTATTGTTATTCTTAACCTAACCCTGAAACGAGCCAGTTTGAAGATATAGCCTAGAAAGCTCTTAGCAGTTCAAGCCACTGCTGCACACCAGTTTAAGGGAGGAGACAAATACATCAATCCTAATTTAATGGGAGAATTTTCAGGTAGACAGTAATTGAGTTGGAATTTGGCCAAAGCCTTGAGGTTAAAGAACCTACTCTTATGAAATGTATTAGAGGATCTTTAATGAATGCAAGCAATTGAGATCACAGTTTCATCTCTTCTGCAAGGGATAGCAGAAAATGCCCGTTTCCCCCCAGAAATACTATGCTGCCTGTAATTGGGCTGGGGCATTGAAAAATATATGCCGCCTTCTGAAACGCCAGGACCGTTTTCTGATCAATGAAAATCTCAATGCGTTGACCTGTAGGAGGAGTAGCTGGGTCATGTATTTTAGTAACAACTCACACCACTGCTGAGAAATAGCCACTAAGCAAGTAAAGAAATCCTGAACTAAATTGAATTCAACTAAGTTGGGGGGTTTTCTCCTTTTTTGTCTCAAAAATCCTGCTGATTTGCAGAATAATTTCAGACAAGTTTATTAAGCTCTTCAGATAGGCTGGACAAGAGGAAGGTCTCCAGACTTGCCACTTTCCATAGATAGATATTTCCATATCCATCAGTTCTTTTGGATTTCTTATATATTTCTTTCTGAATATAGCTAACGGTCGGGGAAAAGATGCGTGACTGGAAGAGTCCTTGGCAGCATAAAAATGAAGGAAAATTGATGCTTTACAGATACTAAAATTGTTTGCCTTTAAAGCTCTCTGGGTGAAAAGAATTGTGTCAGCCTGCTGAAGCCCAAAATGTAAGTTACTGTATGTACAGAGGGAATTACATTTTGTTATTTTAAACCACCTTTAGTGCCTGGTACTTTATCAGCTGCAATAGAAGTCCCTTTAAAAGCAGCAGCCTCTAAAATGCATATGAAGGGATTTACTTCAGAGGTTAAAAAAAAAATACTATTCAAATATATAAGTGCTTAAATCTTTCAATATGGAATTTGAAACGCTGATGCATTACGCTGCCTCGCACCGGGACGGCCCCAGAGCAGCTACGATAGGTAACTAACTTGGTAGCTTTCATTGATGAGAATGCAAAAAAGGCAAATCCATTAATTTAGATTTTGTAATGCTATCTGTTAAAGCTAAATTCTTGCTAAACTAGCAGAGATAACGGTTTGTTTGTTCCATCTTTATGAATTTACTTTTAGGTTTAACCTCATCGTGAGTGTGTTGTTCCTAGCACACAGACACAGAAGGGCCTGACATACCAAGTATCGTTACATAGTTTGGAATTATTAAAAGTCTTAACGTTTATAGCTGTGTGTGGAATTGCTAAAGTGGTACCAGGTCAATCGGACTTAGGCTAACCAGTACCCTGCTGCAGAGTATAGTGGCCTTGAGAGCGAACCCCAATTCTAAAATCTGCGTTCAAATTTATATCTTTAACTTTGGGCTTTTATTGAAGTGATCGCTTCCTTTGTACAAGCATACTTTGAAACACAGTATGTGCGCTGTATTACCCGGATCAGATTTTGGGAGGCAAAATCAACTCTGTTTAAAAACATACGCACTACGTAAACTGAATAAGAAACTTAATTTTAGTGCCCGGCCTGAGATTCCCTGCATTCCCCTAATGCTTTCCTCTCCAACCTCCATACTTAGAAACAAACAGAGAGCAAAACCTGGGCGAGCGGTTAATTCCTTCAAGATGACATGGACTTGGAATCCAACTAAATAATATCCTTGCTTTTATATTTGATTTTTTGGTTTGGATTATTCAGGGATATTTATCCTTCTCTCTTGGAATAATTTTGCTTTTGGAATAATTTCAGACAACAAACACAGTCTACGTTTAACTTACTGTGACCCACTCTGGCTCCCAGAATAATTTCTCCTACCAGTCTATTTCTCAATCGTTGGCTATGCTCTGCTGTTTGTTAACTCCTTTCGTGCCCCTCGGATTAGGAATTGCTGCCGAGATATTTTTCTTGAGGATCTTTTATTTCTGATTTACTGTGCTTCTCTAAGTAAAGAAACTGCTCTCATTGCTGTAAAGTAGTAGGAAGCTGCTAATGCTTTTTGAGAGCACAACCACACACAGGAGGCTCATATAATTTACTTTGTAATTGAATGGTACATTTCTCAGCATCCAGATTTTTAGCTGTTGGGATTTCTTTTTTAAGATGATATAGCCTTCAGAGCTTGCGATGTACTCCTATTAAAGACAACTGGGGTGTAATTCCCTAGCTCATAATAATAAATTGCTCGAGCAGACTATCGCCAGCGAATCGCCCTTCCAGTTCTGCGTAATCCTCCAGTAACCTTGCGCAAACTTCTCCCAGGCTGCAACAGAAACTTGGCACCTTGCTTCTGGCTATCCTCAAGTTGGGCTGGAGCCTCTCGGAGCTGCACCCTGCGACGTTGCTGCGAGCTTGTTTTTGTCTTTGGACTGATTGGATCTTTCTTCTCGGGGCCAGGGTCTGCCAGCTTTATTCAGGCCGAGTAGTCCCGCTGCGCTGAGCGAAACCATTCATGGAGTGAGGTGAGCTTGAGGAGCTGCTCAACGGGAGCTGGGCTGGCGCTGTCTGGTCCTTGGAAGCGAGGAGAGGAAAGTCTTTTCCTCCTTTTGTGAAAAGCAGAGAGCATGTGTAACAGAGGGACGGCGAACAGGAATGCGTCGGGCAGAATTAGACGTGGGAAGGAAATGAATCTTTAATTCATTATCATGGAAGAGCAGCTAAGCCAGAGCTAAAAAATACTTCAGAGATTTAACATGAGATCTAAATTTTATTTAAGAGTTCATATTGCAATCTCATTGCAATAACAAAAATGAATCAACTGAATAATGGCACTGAAGCTGACCATTATTCAGTTTTTCTTGGTGGTTTGATGGATGAACTGACGGTGCCGTTTAAAAATCTCTCTCCTTTTAGCAAAAAAAAAAGTCACTGTTGAGCTCCAGCGTGCATGCTTGAGAAGGATTGGACGTACAGTGTCTTTGCTATTGCTGCTGGAGGTGAAGGTGAAAGTGGATGTGGGCACTGGAGTGAGTATCAATATACTGTAAACACAATGAAAATACAAAGGAGTGCTTCCCCACAGCTTCCTCCTCCTGTTTTTTGAAATCTGGGGAATAGCGTATTCCAGTGAAATCATGAGTATTGCTGCACACGTTTGTTTAAACTAAAGCAATTGCACGTCCCCAGCCATTACTCATACCACTTCATAGGACTTAGCTTGGGCATCTCCCCAGTCCCTGGAGCTTAGATGTAGTCCAGCACACGCCGTATGGATAAACAAGAGGGTTGACACAGCTGTGCAGTAGCGAGATGGGGGTTTTGGAGCAGGCAAGCAGGAATGCCTTTGGGTAATTGCCATTGCACCAGATCCTGCTCTTAAAATGCCGGCCCTCCCACACATCAACACTGTCCTCTTTTCTGGACATTAGACACTACCCAGGTCTGTGACAGAGGAAAGTAAATCCTCTTCCTCAGTGCTGGGCCCAGCATTTGGTGATCTGGGCGCTTTTTGCCTGAAGCTGCCTCAGTATAGAGGAGGGTGTACTTTCCTGCGGAGGGCTGGGTTGCTCTAGCTTGAATACCCCCGTGTCTTCCCCTTCTCCAGACCCTTACCTGCTCCTTCTGCCAGGAGCACGCGCAGGAGACTCCGCCAGGACACGTGGTCCTTCCTGGTCCCTGGGAACGCCATCCGCGTTGGACTGCGCTATCCTTATAAATAGCCCCTGCTCATGGCAATAAAAGTACTCCTGAAAAATGAAGTGCCAATAAAGACCAACTTCCAGTACTAGATGAAGAACCACTTGTGTGGATCAGAGAGCTACGAGTCCCAGCCTTGATGAGGACATACGCCTCAAAACAGTTCTCTAAATGAAAATTAATTCTCAGAATAACTTCAAGTTTTTTATGCTACTGTTCAAGTAAAAGGAATAATCACTTTCTGTAGCACCAGCTAAATAACTGAATGCAGATCTTAGCAGAATATGATCAGTCCAAGGACAGTCGAAATCTACGTCTCCGCTTTTGCAATGACAAATTGTGCAGAGGAATGCTTTTCTTATAAATGTCTGTGATCTGCCCATATTAACTCTTTCATTACCTCAGCTGCTTTTGTCACCTCAATTTTGTCTGTACAAGATTTCTTTTTTTTCTCGCTTTCCTTGGTTATGTAATTATTTCATATGAAAGAAGAATTTTATGTTATTTTTCCCTGGTTCTAAGAGATTACTTTTGCTTAGCTATTAAATCAATAGGTCGGACTTAAAATGAAAACTGGACTTAAAATGAAAACTGAACTTAAAATGTTTTAATTTTAAAAACTTAGTCTTTTGGGGTCTGCATTGTAAATTGAAACATAAATAAAGCCTTTTAAATTTTTATAAAATTGATCTTTTTCTGTTCGCTTGCTTTTATAGATGATAAATGTTGAAGTCTGAAAACAGGGACACAGACAAGGACACTGAGAAATGAATGGACAAAGTCATGTTGGTAAGAGTCAATCTGAATGCTATAAATCTCAAAAAAGAAAAAAAGATTTCAGTGAAATACGAAGTTCTGCAGCAAAATACAATATTTCATCTTAACACTGTATTTGTGCTGTTACCCCAGAAAGCCTGATTTTGGGGAGATGTCCCCAGCGCACAGAGGTGAACGACTAATCCATTCCTGCCAAAAGTGTCTCTTACCAATGACAGGTCATGTGTGCTGCCCAGTTGCCTCAGGAGCTCTGTCATGCATAAAAAATGGCTACTCAACAGCACTGGTATCATAATCTTACAATCTGTTCATTATCTAGACATTTCTCTTTTTCTAATTTATTTTATGTGCGTTGCAAACGTTTCTTATGGAAAGAAAGCATTTTAAATTATGTTTTTAAATCAACCCCTTATATTCCATGCAACAGTGGGCTCTCTCCCATCTGTTTCCTTCCCAGCTCCTCACCGCAGACGCGCCGTGCTGTTGTGGCTGGGAGACCTTTATCCTGTCACTAAACTCATTCTTCATAACCTTTACAAAGTACAGGAGAGTGATTCCCAGTATCTCTCCCCGGGAAGGTGCTTCCTGCCGGCGCCTCCAGCCAGGCAGCGGGGTCAGCGCTCTTTCCCCTCGTTCGGTCTCTGCAGAGCGGCGAGGTGGAGAAGTGGCAGTGCCTGGCTGGGATCAGGTCCTGGCCGGCCTCACGTGGCTGCGGCTGCTCTGCCCGCTGCGGGGGGGCTTCCAGAAAATGGGAAAAGCTGAGCACCACAAGAGGCTGAGAATGGGTGTAAGCCAGTTGATTGCTGTGATTTTTGACTTGTGGATAACACATTTTCTATCATACATAATGAATTTATTCCTAGTGATGGGTCATTTCTTCTCCTTTATGAAGTCCGCAGACTATGGGATGAAAAACCTGAGGAGTAACAAGACTCTGCTACCTTTTGCCTTTCTTTCTTCTTTCCACTCTTGTTCCTGTTTCTCCCCCTCCTTGGCTTGGTGTTCATCCCTCTCCATCTCCTTCCCTGCAGCAGCCACCACTTCCCAGCTGATCCCTTCTTCTTGTCACTAAAATGACCGGCTGTGCAATTATGAATACTAAAGTTCACCCATTAACACTGCAGTGAGGTGGGGTCCGAGGAGCTCCTACCTCCCAGCTTGCTGTGCCGCCCTGCCAGCAGATTCGGGAAGGCAACACCACACTGGTTTATCCTGGTTTTCTTCCCAACCCTGACAGCTGGTTATAACTGGTTGAGCGATGGCTGGAGTTCAGCACAATTCAGATGTCTCAGACAGTCTATATAAACATCGTTCCTACTTAGAGGTCCTGTTGGAAGAAGTGTCTGTTGGGCACTTAGTGAATTATAGGCTTAAGAAACTACCTGGCAATGCCAGAGACCTTGAACCAGACGCAAAACTTCCACTAATGCAGCCTTTAGCGTCTTAAGTAGGTACTTGGCTGCCAATCAGTTTTAGGCACGCTGTAAAGGGACTTTCTAAAAAAAATCTGACTCTGGACCAGCATCCCCGTTTGTTTCATCTCGATTTGGAGTGGTTAAATAGGAATTTGCAAAGGAAATGAATAAGGGGACCAGCTTCTTTCATTTAAAAGGCTTGCCTAAGAACCAAGCAACAAAGGAAGTCAGTGTAAGGTTTGCAGTTTTTGTTGCTCTTGTCTAACCAGATTTACATCGTCAAAAACAAAACAAACAAACAAACCCCCCAAACCAACATGAGAGAGCATGAGCGTTTTAGAACGTGTGCATTACAAGCGATACAGAATATGCATTTATGATTCAAAATTTTAAACAGCTGAAAAATAAATATGCAAAGTAGATTGTTCTGTTTGCAGATGGTAATCCTGCCACACTGATTTTGCTCAGCTGTCTGATTTTTCAGTGTCTGCATTCCTGGTTCCTGGGATTCCTGATTAAGAAATAAAATATGAGTCACGGTGCACGGTTACCTTCTGCACATCTGAAAGGGTAACTCAGTGACTGAAAACAGATTATTAGAGGCTGATCCCGCCCTGCCGAATTCAACGCAATGTCAGGGGATTGAAAAAGAAAAGAAATCCCTTCCCCGCTCTTCCCCCCATTTTTACAGCTGTGGGATAAAGTTCCCACCAGCTCTGGTAGATCGGCTTGCAGTAAATCGGCTGCCCAGCCCGGCTCTCCTGGGGGTCTCTGCGGCGGGGACGGCCGGCGGGCAGCACGCTGCGTGGCAAGGTGAGGCGCATCCCTTTCCCTCCCTCACCCGGGGATGACTCAGTTGGTTATTAAAAATTTCCAGCTAAAAATGGCATCAGAAGCGGTGCCCCGGAGGGAAGAGGGGGAGACGTGAGAAATGGGTTCTGTTCCCGTCTCTGCTTCCTAACGCGCACGCAGAGCTGATGTGCAGCTCGTCTTGGAAAAGTTTATTTTGCAATAAGAGGGGTTAGTATTCTGCTAAAGGCTTTTGCAAAGACTGGATCCAATTTTCAGAGCCTGTTGCCAATATTTGTGAGTCACTTCCTTGGAATCCTACCTTTGGTGTTTATTTCCCTTAGAAGGAAACTTGTAAAAGAATAATAATAGCTCTCATTCTTCGTGGAAAGTAGCACACAGCAAAGTGGGAGACAACTGCCCTTTGTTCCAAAACACTTTTTTGTTTGTTTTGTTTACTTTCTGCAGCAGACAAAAAGTGAAGAAGGCGATATAATTAACCCCATAAACCACCTAATTTATGGTGCCAGTGACATGCGTGCGCTGCTGCACCGGAGTGAAAGTTAAGCAGGGAAGCGGTTTTAACTGGTACCTCTTGTAAAGAACAAGTGAGGAGAACCGCCTTGTGATTCGGGAAGCCTCCTTCTGGAAGAGAGGGGCTTTGCTTTCTCAGCCCTGCCTGGCTGCTGGGACCCCTTTTTCTCTCTGACTTCAGTCCCAACAACAGCATCTAGCACCTATTCGGTGTCAAAACATGTTGCAAAGGTTAACTAATCAGCCATGCTCTCAGGTACAGTTTGCAGCAATAGGAGCACCTTTTACCCTCAGGATACCGAAGTGTTTTGCAAACTAAACTCCCACTGAGCTGAGCGGATCCTGGCCCGAGCTTTATACGTCTAGCAGGACCAGGCAGCCACCAGCGGGGTGGAGGCAGAGAGCATATGAGACATTTTGGCTAAGAACACTGGAAAAAATATTTATGCTTACTGAAATAAATACCATGGGGCTTTATTGTTCTCCTAGAGCAGGCAGGCGAAGCAGCCTTCAGGAGACGGCTGCAGTACACTTGATGTCACCTTTTCTTATATCTGCTGGAGCCCCGTGGCAAAAAAATAGATTGCAAATTTGCTTGTATTTTCATACATTTGCATAAATTCTGGGGAAAACTATAACTGTTAGAACCACCATTTAGAGTTCGTTGCATAGAGGCTACCAAGAGTACTGATAGGTGACGTATACCTACAAAGAAATAAAAGAGGAAACCTCTTTTCTGTCGGTATAGAAACCTCCTCTAGTTCTGCTTCACAGAGGCCAGAAGCAGGAGAAAGCACAACTGTTAAGAATTCAAAAGCACACTTTCTTTTTTCATTTATTTTCTCTGAAAAAAAAATGCTTGCTAAGAAAATCGGGAGACCCTGACAAACTGGGTATGCTGGTCTTGGCTGGGATAGAGTTAACTTTCTTCACAGGGCTATATTTTGGATTTGTGCTGAAAACAGCGTTGCTAATACAGGGATGTTTTCATTAATGCTGAGCAGTGCTTACACAGAGTCAAGGCCTTTTCTGCTGCTCACCCCACCCCACCAGCGAGCAGGCTGGGGGTGCACAAGAAGCTGGGAGGGGACACAGCTGGCACAGCTGACCCCAACTGACCAAAGGGCTGTTCCATACCGTATGACGTCATGCTCAGCATATAAAGCTGGGGGAAGAAGAAGGAAGGGGGGGGACGTTCGGAGTGATGGCGTTTGTCTTCCCAAGTAACCATTACGCATGATGGAGCCCTGCTTTCCTGGAGATGGCTGACCACCTGCCTGCTGACGGCAAATAGTGAATGAATTCCTTGGTTTGCTTTGCTTGTGCATGCAGCTTTTGCTTTACCTATTAAACTGTCTTTGTCTCAACCCAGGAGTTTTCTCACTTTTACTCTTGCGATGCTCTCCCCCATCCCACTGGGGGGGAGTGAGCGAGCAGCCGTGTGGTGCTCAGTTGCTGGCTGGGGTTAAACCATGACACTGGGACAGAGTAACTCTGAAAAGTCTCCATGGGAAGAATTCAACTGAAAAGAATGAAAAGAAAAAAAAAGTATGTGGGAATTAGGAAAGCCAGAGAAATATTTGCTTGGAATTCTGTCTTGAGAAAGAGACACTTGAGCATCTGGAGTTGTATAATCTAAATTAGGACAGAAGTTAAGTGAAGATACCTTTGAAACACTTTCATGGAAGGCTGTGTCTTGACACAGAAATCAGTTTCTGAATTCAAGTTAATTCCTTCTCCACCAGACAGTAAGTCCAGCTCTAGAAAAAGAAGAAAAAAAAAAGAAAGCAAAAAGAAAAAAACAGTGGATTCCTTCAAATTCCCTGAAGTGAGGGCCAAGAAATACAGGGAAAAACACTAGACTTGGCAGATCTGTAGTTTATCTATACCTCCGAAGGATGAAGAGCTGAATTGACCCCATTGGCACACAGACCTGTTGTTCTACCAGTCTAGTTATTTCAGCCAGCCTTAACCCTTTCATTTCACCCTTGTCTCACGCTTATGTTAGATGGTGTTATACGCGTTTCTGATACGGGGTGCAGCTGAAGGAACAAAAAGTCATTGCCCAGGGCCCGCACCGTCTCGCTGCCACCTGTCCTCATTCCCCTTTTCCCTCTGCCTCCTCCCTGCAGCCTCCGGCTTGTGGCTCAGCATCTCCCTCACCGCAGACCAGGGACCGCTCTGCACTGGCGCCATGAGATACTGCAGTTCTCAGCTATTTTGTATCCACAAGAGGAGGAGGAGATCTCTCTCTCTGTCCGCTCCCAACCCATGGCTTGTCTCTTGGAAGTCCAGTTTTCAGTTTAAATCGAGCACGGCCAATTCTAGATGCTTTCCCACTTCTTGCAGCCTTGCTGCTCGCCTTGCCTCCAGAGCCCTGAGCGCAGGGATCGTCTTTGACTCTTTGCTTTCATTTACTGTGCCTGGGCTGCTGCAGTGTGCTGCGATTCAGTGTCCCCAGTGTTTCCACTGCTTCATTCATAACGTTACTATAACTCCATGCCTATCTATCCAGACAATAAACGTTTTCATCGAGGCCCTCGTTATCTCCCATCTCTCTTTGTAACTTCCTCCTCCTTGAACTCATACTGACATATCAGCCAGTTTGATCTATTCAAACACAAGCTCCCAACATCCTCTTCCCTGTCCACCGCTGCGCTCAGAGCCAATCCCCCACCCGCCTTTCCTCTTTATGTGCCTGTATCTTAGTCTTTCATTTTCACGTGCTAGGTTGTCGCAGCCCCGCCTTAGCTGTCATCGCTCCATCATTGTCTCTACTGTACGGCTCTGCTCTCTTTGCCAGCGACGCTGGCGTCCTTGTGCATTTAGCCGCTGCTCCCAGGGGAGCCTTTATGCCCTCTTCCACGACGCTCTTGCCCAGAGGATGCCCTGCCTCCCTCAGCTGAGTCGGCGATACCAAACTTCGTTGCAGCAACCATAAAGAGTAGATAGATAGCTAACCATAAGGTTATCCTGGGATTGTTTAAGTGTGATATAGGTGGGGTTTGTTGTTTTTAATGTAGGTACACCAGTCTGGGTACGTGATTGTGCCTTTCCCCTTCCTCTCTCCGGCTGTCACTTGCTTTCTTAGACTGTGGCTCTGCACAGCCGGCGTGCAGTGCTCCTGCAGCGGGGTTTCTGACTGCTTCTGCAGTGTAAATTTTCTATAACACCAGAAAGAGAACAGCTACCAGAATGATGGCAATTTTGTTTTCGAAGCACTGCAATCCAGATGTTAACAATGGTATAGTACGGTTAAGAAATGCTATTCTCTCCTCAAGTCAGGTTGTTATGCAGTGGAAACGCTCCAGAATATATGATAAAGACTGGAACCGCTGCAGTACTCGGGTACAAACCCAGGAGTTAAGACAGGAATAGCCATCTTCAGTCTATCCCCTTGTCTTTATTGATCTTGGTGAGACCTGCAGCATTATTGTCACAGGCATTTTATATTTAAGTTTGGGTTTTTAGAGGCATTCTGGAACTGTATAAAGAGCCCTTTTCACTGACATGGCATCAGGCTTGTTATAATGTGAATGGCATCATTACAGTTCTCTCATTAACATCATAATGGCTCTGGAGGAATAGTGAGTGAAAACCCCAGCAAATGGAGTAGCGTAGCAATGTATAGTAGTCTTACTGTGTAAAACTGCATACGGAAAAAGTTTGACATTTTAACCTTCAGGCTGCTGCAGATGCCTCGGGGTGTCCTCGCGCTGCATGCATTTGGCTGACAAAATGGAAAAAATGCGGTAGCCTAAGGATGGAGGGCTGGGTTCAATAAAAAACTGTGCCTGGCTTCCATGCCACTGAAGCCCACACAAGGCTCCCAAATGGGTTTTTCAAAATTGAATCCAGCCCTAAGTGTCAACCTTTTGCTGTAATTTTGTATAGTAAATGTATTGTCTGCTCACATGTGCATCTTTCATCCTTTATTTCCAGTGGCGTTAATGGAAATGTAACAATGCGTGCGCTGTTCTGCAAAGTCTCATTGAAACGAACAGGATTTTGGATGAAATCCCTCCATTGCATAGGATAGTGTGATATAAATGGGTGGGGCTTACGGCTGGAGGACGATGAGATCTGGTTCTATTTCTGGCGCTGACACTGACTTGCTTGCGTGACTTCTGGCAAGATACTCAGGAGTGGATTTTGCCACCCTTAATGGGGAGAAACAGTAGGGTGGCTCTTTGGGAGCAATGCCAGAGGTCCCGTTTACGGAGCTGGGTCCAGTAGCGCTTTTTCAGTAAAGATCACCTCCTACTTCAGGCTTCCAGTTTTGCCGCGTCCAACTTTACCTTCAAGGAGGCTGACTTTTCCCATGTGCTGAGTGCTTGCAGCTCCCTTCCCACTCATTTGCAGCAGCTGGAAATCAGTGCTTCTGCAAATGAAATGGGAGCAAATCGCATGCCCAGAGTCACAAGCCCTTTTAAAAGCCTGGTTCTCAGCTTCTGTGTGCTGAAGCAATTCCTTTGCTACAAAATGGGGCTTATTTTGTAGCCAAGTGCCACCCAGACAGCTTTGTAATGCATGCTGAGACCTACAAGCTTGGTCTGGGGCTTTGGTCTTCTGGCTGTTGTTTGATTTTTTTTTTTTTTTTTCCTAGGGAAGGTCTATTATTTATGCCTTGTTTTTATACAGTTTGGAAACATGGAGAATGTGCATGGACAGTAGCTGTTTATAGAAGTTAACTGGCCTGCCTCGATTAATTTTGCATGTTGTAAATAGCAGAAGCAGTTAATTTACTTTACCGGCTGTCCAGAGAACTCAGTTTTTCAAGATAAATCAGCAGCACTGTGCAGAAGGCATCCCAGCGCTTCCTTCCTTCCTTCCTGTGTGTTTCTGCTTCAGCATAGAAAGACCTATTTGTGATGAAATATGGTAGAAAGAAATGCAGTCGAAATCTCCGATTCTCATTAAAAAAATTCCGTAAAGAGATGCTGAATTCATTACGAGCAAAGAAATCCTGACTTTCCCAAAGCAGCAGCGAGTTTCTTCCAACCCTTGTTCTCCGAGGACAAACGCTGAGTGTTGACATCATGCCAACACGAGAAGATTGATGTCTCCCTGTGAGTGATTCCTCGGTGCAGATTAATGAGAAGAGTCCATGGGTGCTTTCTAATGACAGCGTAATCTTTTCAGCCCCCAAATATATGACTTTTTAGCTGGTCCTTGGGGCACTTTTTGGCCCTGCTCTTAGGTCAGCAGACTGACCCACTTCTTGTTTTGAGCAGTCTTTCCATGTGTCGGTACTCGGCCGGTAACAAAAGGTGCGGGGAATAAATAATATATATTGTCTGTGTCACGGGTAGCTTCCAGTGGCCCAGCCTAGCGGCTCGCCTTTCCCCGTGTCGTCGTCTCTTTGCCCGGGAAATGCAAGACGGCATTAATGGGCTACCGACAGAGAATGACTGAGAGCCACATGGAGCGCGTGACTGGTAAATGGGCTCCGAGGAAGGGGTTTAGGCACCCTTCAGTACGATTGCGGCGAGGTCTGGTGGCCTTTACCAGGGCAAACTGCTTGGGGGTGTCCCCTTCGCCTCCCATCCTCTGCCCCGTCGAGGAGCGTCGGGCAGACCCACGCGCGCGTCTAGGGAACAGAGCGCTGGCGCATGCTGGAAGCCCGTTTCTTAATAAAGTAGCAGCCTTGCGCATTCTTCCAGGATTTAAGAAAACAACTGGCAGATGTGGATGATTTATTTTTCCTCCCTCTTCTGCTGCGGTTTATTTTTTCCTCTTGTTAGCCAGCGCTCCGCTGCTAACACAAACAATTGCTGAAATTCCACCTGCCCACCTGCGGCCCCTCCTTCGCGCCGCCTGCTCGGGCCCTCGTCTTCCTCCGGGAGGGCTGCACCCAGGGGAAACGGCATCCCGCTTTCTTCGAGAGAGGAGGAGGAGGAGGAGGAGGAGGAGGAAGGAGAGGGAGGGGCCGGGCGGCGTCTGGGCGCATTGTTCCGCGCTCCTCTGCCAAGAAGTAGGTGACTATGAACTCACCCCTCGCCCCTCGCCGAAAGTTTGCTGCCGCCCTCCGCTCCCGCCTGCTGCCGCGGCAGGAGGCAGCCCGCAGCCTGGCGCTGGCCCTGGGGTCCCCGCTCCTGCTTAATATTCCGCCTGCTCCGCCGATGTTGTGCTTGGCTCCGGTGGGACTGCAACTCACGGCTTGAAACCGGAGCCAATTTTCTGTCTTAGTCTCGCAGTGTTTTGACTGGAGGCAGATCCAGTTCAGTCCGATCGGGGCTAGTGGAAACAACTACCTAAGTCTCTGCTGTCTGCTTCGTTTGGGAGGGAAGAAAGAAGAAAGAAACGCGATCCCTAACTGCTGGGCGCGCTCTCTCTCGCACACACGCACACCCCACGGCACACACACGCACACCCCACGGCGC
The DNA here is from genome assembly GCF_965183815.1 of Platalea leucorodia. Classification (NCBI taxonomy): domain Eukaryota; kingdom Metazoa; phylum Chordata; class Aves; order Pelecaniformes; family Threskiornithidae; genus Platalea; species Platalea leucorodia. The sequence continues at coordinate 27,334,908 of NC_138825.1, read as the reverse complement.
ACACACACACACACACACACGCACACCCCACGGCGCACACACACACACACACACGCACACCCCACGGCGCACACCCACACACAGACACACGCACACAGACTCGCACACCCGTCGGTGCCGGGCGCGCCGTGCCAACACCGCCGGCAGAAAATGGGAAGCGAGTGAGCGGATCCGTGCCGGTGTGTGAGTGAGCGGGGCCGTGCGGGCTGCGAGCGGGGCCGGGGCGGGAGCGGGGCCGGGGGGCGGCGTGGGGGGACCCCGCGCAAACTCCGGGTGCGGGGGGCCCCGCGCCCTTTGTGGGAAAGGGCTCCGGGTTTTTTCCTGCCGTAAGAAGGAAGAAGAAAAAACCGCGCGTGGCCGTGTAAGAGGGACACGCGTGTGTTTTCTCCCCGGTGCGGGGGTGCCAGGTGCGGGGCGCCGGGCGCTCACCGCGCTGCTTCGCTTCCAGGTGCCGGCGCCCGCCATGACCCTGGTGCTGCCCATGCAGCGGCTGGGCCGCCCCATCGCCGCCGAGGGAGCCGCCGACCTCGCCGCCTACCGCGCCCTCTGGGAGCCGCCCTGCTGCGGCCGCCCCGGCCCCGCCGCCCCGCCGCCCCCGGCCCCGCCGGCCCCCGGGCCCCCCGCCGCAGGTAGGCACCGCCGGCGCCGCGCCGATCCGCCGCGGCGGGGGGCAGACGGGGAGGCCGGGCGGGCGGGCGGGGGGGGGGGGACGGAGGTCGGCCGGTCGGTCTGTCTGCGTCTGTCTGTCCGCGGAGGGAGGCGCGGCAGGGCGCGGGCCGAAAGCGGGGGCTGTGCCGCGGGCGATCGTGGCGCGGCCGCGGGGCCGCAGGTGCGCGGGGCCCGGCCGGCGGCCGCGGGGGTCTTCCCGCAGGCGGGAGGCGCGGGGGCGGCAGCCGCCCCGCAGGGCAGCCGCGGGCGGTGTGTCCGTCAGGTGAGGGCTGGCTCCGGGTCGCCGCAAATGTACGTGAAAATCCGCGGCGGAGTTCTCCTGGAGCGCGAAGGGAAATGAAAAGTATTTTGTTTGGAGAACCTCCGGCAAACCGCATGTCATTTGTCATATCTGATTTATTACCCACAGGATCGCATTACAGGGGAATTTCAAATCCTGTAACAACATCCAAGATCACATACTTTAAAAGGAAATATGTGGAAGAAGAGGATTTTCATCCACCACTCAGCAGCTGTACACATAAAGTATGTTTTCTAATAGTCATTATTTTTACTCCCGAGTTTCAGATGCTTAGTAACACTCGACTGACCCATTTCCAGAAGGCTGAAATACTCTGCTGAAATGAGGAGAATGATCCAGCTGTTTGCTCAGAAACAAATAGTTGTCACTTGTTCGCATTTATTGTTTTATTGTCATCGAATTCCTTAAGAGGCAAAGGCATTTCTTCATTTATACCAACTGTAAATGGAAATGCTGAGAATAACTTTTTTTTTTTCAGATTATTTTGTTCTTAGATGGTTTATATCACGCTTACAGAAACAGCTCCGTAACAGCGTTTGAACAGCAAAGGACGTAAATAAAAAGGGCCCATGGTTCCCCACTCATTCAAAACTTTTTTCCGGGGGAGAAAACAGTAACAGGTTCCTCGTACCCCAAAGGGGTTACAGATCCTCTAGAAAAACAGAGTGACTTGGAAAGCGAGTACAAGCTCCTTGAGTATTTAATCCTGTTTATTAAAAAGCAAATAACTCCAAAAGAAGAGATTAGTAAATGAAAGAATATTTTTTTTAATGAAGGCTGTCAGGGGAGGGATTAGAGCAAACATTTCCCAGGCCAGTGAATACATAAATTGAAATCTAACTTTTTTTTTATGAGAGATTTTATGCTCTCGTTCATTAAGGGCTCAGTCCTGTAGGGAACTGAACGCTTGGAGCGATGTGCTTAAGGGTAGCTGATGCCTTGAGACACCGTCCTTACCTTGCTGGGTCGCACCTGGCCCAGGGCAGTCCGGTGCTACCCACCGGCGACGGAGAGGACACAATATCGTCTGATTAAAGCAGAGCTTGTGGGAGGCGATAGTACCACAGAGCCCCAGAGACAGAAAGCTAAAACAGATCAAGATGCGGAGCAAGTTTATGCGTTATCTTTACCTGCGTCGCAGAGGCAACCCTCTGAGATGCGAGGGGGACTGAGCGCCTCGTCCCTGCCGCGGGCGCTGGCTGGGGAGGTCTGCCCGGTGGGATCCGCTTTCCCTGGAGGGGTTTCCGCAGAGGAGAAGCGAGCAGTAACACCGAGCTCGCTTCCCAAGGACCTTAGAGCAGCCGAAGGAATTTTCAGCTACAAATAGCGTTGGCTGGAAATACGTACCTGATCGGGAAGGTGAAAAACTGCCCTGCCGTTAATTCCAGAAGGTGTTCGGCCTGCTGCCAGAGCCGTGAATAAAGAGCACCGAGGGTGTTGAAAAATGTGCTCTGGTTAGCGAGCGTGTCTCCCGCATGTCACATCGCTCTCTGATTTCAGCCAGTTTTTTTCCTGACTAGATTGTTGGATTTTTGTATCATCAGTGATTGTTTTCCTCACAAAGAGGAGGAATAGTTACTTATCCCTTTCTAACAGCATAAAAACCAGTTGTAGGTGTATTGGTAAGGTAGACCTGTCCCAGACATCATTTTGTGCTGTTGCAGAGGTGTGTCGTGTCAGAAACCCCGGGTCACCGGTTTCTTCTGTTCGGCGCAAATGTGTCTTCTACTTTGCAACACTGAGCTCTGGGGAAGGGAGGATGCCCACCGGATTTCTCTTACCTCTGCTGCCCAGTAAAGAAAGAGTTATGTTCCGAGATTCCTTGTCCCGTAGCGGGTATGAGGGCAGGGCCCAGAGCCCCTCTCCAGGGCTGCTGGCAGACATTTGTAGTAGAAAGCCTTTGACAACTTGTTCCTACTGGTGGCCCTCCAGGACGTATCTCCAGGAGGATCACAGCTCAAGGCTTACTGGTTTGCTCCAGGGTTTTACGGCTTCACTGACTATTGCTGCAGCAGGTATAAAGGACGCAAATTAACCTATAGGCTGAATATAATTTAAAATGAGTCATTTATTATAGAAAATTACTCTCTCTAACAAAGAAGAGCTTCAGCTGTGAACTCGCATTAAAATGCAGCCAATTTTTGGTTTTACGAGGTGCTGTGCTTCTTCTAAGCCCTGCAGACAGGACCAGGCTGTGGAAAGAGCTGGAGGGCTGAGGAGAGCTGAATGGATGTGAAAAGCAGCTGTGCTTTAAGCTCTTTCAGTCCTCATAGCTACGACTTCCACTCTGCAAAAATGCTGTAACCATGTGGGAAAGGGAGGAATGATCAAGCCACAGATGGGGGGGATTTAGAGCGGTCTCTCTTTGTGCTGTGCTGCTCTCCTCCTACGCAAACCAAATTCTTACTAAAAACGAAAATTGGTTAATAGTGCTTTACAGTAGCATGCGTTGCCCCCTCTCTTATTTTGATTCCCAGGGTAGCGATTACAGCGCAGAATCCGGGGCCTCCCGGGGGCAGTAACCTGCTCATGCTGCCAGTGCTGAGAAAGGGAGTCCTGGAAGGACCGTGGAAGGGAGAACAAATCTGTGGGCGTCGAGCCAGGATTTCTGCAAATCCCTATCCTCTCTTCGTTTCCTGACCTTGTCCCTGCCTATCTGTGTTCCCACCGGTCCTGTAGAGCACAGGGTGTAGCATGCAGGCCAACAGCTGCTCTCCAGATGCTGTGATGCTTTGAGATGGGTTTCTCCCTGCCTCCCTCCCTGCGTGCACTTTTGTACACAAGAGCAATAGAAGGGAGCTTGGCAAATGGAGACCTCCTCGCCAGAGGGCCTCTTCCACTGGCGGTGGATGAAGTGCTCCGACACTTGCTGCGTGAGGCGACGGCTGCTGGCTGCGTCTTGCAAACCTTGAGGCTGCAGGAGGGGACCTTCACTTGGCTTCAGAGCTTGGTAGAAGCCCGGCAGGGGATGATGGAATTGGGTCCATTTACATCAAAAAGCCCCCAGCCATCACTGGAGTAAAACTGCACAACAATTTTATGTTCTAACCCCAAATGCAAATAAAAAGCCAGATGCGTGCATCTGGATTTCACTCTCCAAGCCTGGACTCGTGCCTTGCAATTGCCTCTCTGGTGTAGTGCGTGGCTACTTGCCTCCTAGACCTGGGTGAATGCTGTGGCCAAGACAAAGCAGGTCCCCAGCTACGTGGGCGTGCAAAATGAAAAGCCAGTTTTAGGCGCCTCAGAAAAAGAATGAGAAAAGTAGTGACACAGGGGGAATACTTTGCTTCATTTTCTTTCTCCTTGCCTAGAGCAAAACCGGTTGCCTTCAGTTCCGTATCTTGTGTCTTTTGCATTTTTCAGACAATCTCCGTGTTTGAGGAGCGGGCCCATATTCTTTACATGTCTTTGGAAAAGCTGAAATTCATCGATGATCCTGAAGTCTACCTGCGGAGATCTGTCCTCATCAACAACCTAATGAAGAGAATCCACGGAGAAATCATCATGCAGAACAACTGGTGCTTCTCCGCCTGCTCCTTCAGCGGCGCCTCGCCACAAGAGTGGTTTGTGCCTCAGGACTGTCCCTACAGAAAACGCCTTCGGATGGCAAAGGAGGAGTACGAGAAGCTCCACACGTGCTGCTTCTATCAAGAGTGTGGCAGTCACTATTTAAATCTACCCTACTCTGTTAATGCTAGTACAGAAAATACTTCCTCCTCTTCCTCCTCCTCCTCCTCCTCCTCCTCCCCCTCCTCCTCCCCCCCCCCCCATTTCTTTGCCAAGCTGTTCCCAGCAGGTGGATTATGACATTGGCAGTGCCTCTTCTTACAGGAGTGATGACCAGATACCTGCTAATGAAATATTCGTCACTAATGCCAGGTCTCACAGTAATCAGGAAAAGGCAAAATTTAATGACGAGAAAGGAGGTAATGAACCCGAGCGAGAGAGCGTCGCCCTAAACTGTGAACCTGTCAGAGGCACCCGTGCTCTCGAATGTAAAGGCAAATTTTATGACTATTTTGAGACTGGATGTAATGACAGGAGCAACATAAGTGAATCTTGGAAAAAGTCCTTAAGGAAAAAGGAATCTTTACCAAGTAATAAAATGTGCTGCAGCAAAGGAAGTAAAATATGAGGCATCTTTTTTGCTCTGTTGAAGCATGCGCAGCATGTTTGTTTGTCTATCAAATTTTTATTTTGAATGGATTTTTTTATAGTTTTCTACAAATGATACAATCATGCCACAAACATTATGTGCCGTTTTAAATGACTGGAGAGCAGATTGCGTAAAGCGCCTCTATGATCTGCATCAGCGGGCTATTTATAAATATGGAGACTTCATAAAGAACGCAGTTGTGTTACTGCTTAGCACTGTAGTCTGTACAGCTATGGTGCAGCTTTCGTTACTGAAAATACCAATCAGCCAGATGGGGAAAACATATCGTTTTATATATCCCCGCCCCCATGAAGTCTGCCATTAATTAAGAAGAACCTCCATTATGTTTACCAAGGAATTACAAGTCTGGTAAACAAATCGATGCTACCAGCAAGGGTGGTGTGCTCCTTGCAACTCAGTATTTGTTCTGACAAAGGACCGTCTTCGTGGACTGGGAACAAACCGTCCTTAGGTTTTGTACTGATACGCACGAATTCCTGGATTCAGCAGCGTCTTGTTCAACTGACAAAATAGGACATAGCATAAAGAAATAACCTGTTTATGGGGTCTTAATCAGAAACACAACATGCAGCTCAAGTACTTGCACGTTTTCACCTCGGCTGTAGTAACTAATGAGGCTTGTTGTTACACAGGGCAGGTTTTTTTTTGGTGCCTTACTTTTTGTCTTAATTTTTGCCAGCGTGAAAATTAAGTATAAATCAGTGATACAGCAGGGATTTAACCTAAACAGAGGAAAAAAAAAAAACAAACCACAGGGTGGATCAATATTATTAGAAACCTTTAACCTTTGAAGTACTGAGTTCAACTTCCTATTCAAACATCTCTGTTCTTCCTTTTTGATGCTCAATTGCTTTTTGATTTGCCATCCTTAGGAAGGGATTTAAGAAACAATAGAGAGATGTCTCTTGTAAACAAGCATTCGATGCTTGAGTGTTTCTATGGCAACTGTCTGTTGCTGGGGCTCTTTTTTTTCCTTCTTCGTATAATGAAGTTCATGAACCAGTGGCATGTTTTATACTTTATTCTGTTTCGCATAATTTCTCTCTTTTAGATTGCAAAAGCATGCGGGAATTTTTCTACGACTTTTGCCGTTGATTTAAAAAAGACAAGAAAAGAAAGCAAAAAGCACAATGTTAATCGATAATGTGGCGATAAACATGATTTTATCTGAATGAATGTAAGGGGTTTAATTTTAAAAAAGAACATTTTGGAGAAATGAGCTGAGATTTCAGTGGCTAAGGACAACATTCAGTCATCCCTAGGTAGACTGGTTGCAAAAGCGTGCTGTTTAAAATGCCCAGAAGACATTAGTCGGGGTTGGACCGAGAGTATTGCGAGTCTTAGATCCACCAAATTAATTAGTTCCCACAGTCCCCGTAACAACTGGCAGGATGCGCTCGGCAAAATAGCCACATCCGAGCCACGGCTGACTCATAATAGCCGCCTGTTCCCACAGCATCGTGCACTCAAGCGACATCTTCTCCGCTTGGGTCTTGTCCAAAGGGTGACCATCACCTCCGTGCTGGGGCAGCGGCCAGCTCGGCGCAGTGCACAAGGGGCCCCGGGGGGACGGCGCCCCGGGCCGCCCCCGGCTTGGTGCTGGACTCAGCCGGGTCTCTGGGTCAGAGACCTCCTGCTCTGGGTTGCACGTGTTCAGCCTGAGTCCTCCTGGGCCATGGTTATTTTGGGTAGCGGGCACGCCCCACGGTCACGTTTGCAAGCTGGACAGTTTTCGTGACTAAGCCCAGTGGTCGCAGGAAAAAGCTTCCCCCCCCTCCGCAGCCAAAGTGACCACAAAGAGAGTATCTAGGGTGTAAATCAATGATAACCTTTATGTGGTCAGGTGAGTTGGAACTGACAAATTTGTAAGGGTTATCATTGTGAAGAACAAGTAAAGAAAGTATAAATCCCACCTGATTTCTCCAAGACAGAAGCTTTTTTATTAATAATAATAATAATATTAAATATAGATCTCATTCATACAGTGTATGAGTAGGATCATCATTTAGACATTTGTCCACAAGGACCAATTTTTTAAAAAAACTGATTTTTCTTGTGTTATACCCAGATAGTCTAGTAATGTCTGCTTTTTTCCAATATTTGATAAACACTTGATGTTTTAAGCTTAAATATTAGATGCTTGTATACTAATGTGTTGTTGTAGTAAAGTGAAATTTCCTTGATATATATTTATTAAAATGACCAAAATTCATTTTAATTTTACATCTCCAATGGCTACTGGGTCCTTTCCCCCATGTTCCCCTCCCTCACCCAAGGAAATGCCGTTTAATCAAACTGCTCCCTGCTGAAGAGGTTAGGCTGCAGTTGGCTGTGCACCTCAAGCTGAGTCCGGGACGGAGCTCAGCTGCCTTGGGGTTTCAGGAGCCTTTAGGACAGCCTGAAGGTGCACTGAGAAGCAACAGGCTTCTCTGTGGATTTGCGTGTACAGCCAAGGATAACACCTGGGCAAATGCTGCCCAAGCCGCAAATCAGCTCACACTTTTGGGGGGGCTGAAAGCTTTTTGACCCTAAGAGGCTCCTTGGTCTTCAAGAACAAGCCTGCACACATAACCCATTGCAGAGTCTTCTGAGTTGAATTTGCACCAGCTGAAGTGATGGGTTAGCAGAACTCTCTGTCTACTCTGGCCTCTCTGACAGCCTCTTTAGTTTCAGGGACACCTAGAAAGTAACCTGTTACAGCTCTGGGCAGTCTTACTGAGTATCATCAGGGTCTGTAAGGGATGAAATGTCATCTAATGAAGGTTGGACTAAGGATAAGCGGTCTTCTGTGCCTTTCTCCGAACGCTGCCTCACAAAATAAATAATAGCAAATACTGAAAGTAGATGTATTGGACTCCGGAGTCCACTGAGTTGCCCTGTTTGCTTCAGAAGAGAGAGGGGTATTTCACATCAGAAAAGGGAGTTGGAAGCAGCCTTGTCCAATTGCCAGAAATGCAATAGACCTTGATAGGATTGCCAACCTTGGGCTAGGCTGAATGGATTTCATGGTTTAAATTTGGTTTGATTTATGGCGTGTGAAGAGTGTAAACCTGATAGGCCTTTTCTCCATTGTGCACTCCAGTACTAAGGGCATTTTGCTAGTATCACAAATTTTCAAGAACTAGTTCTTTTCCAAGATTATACTAATGCCTTTCATCCATTATGTCCCATGCATAACTGCTAAATGAATGCTCCCGAGCTTGGTCCTGGCCTAGTTGCCTGGAAGAACTGAACAGAAGAGCTTCTCTCTAGGGAGATTGTTTTACTCTCTATCACAAGATACGTTGCTCCTAGAGTGTAAGAAAGACTCTAAAGTACTGTGCCTTTCAGCAGGCTAACCCCTGTTTATAATCGTACTTCAGTAATACATGGAAAACAGCAACAGAAAAAGATGTTTCTGTTGTCAGGTCTGTTTTACTGTCACTAAGAAGCGTCATTTTATCTTCAGGATCGCTTTCCACCAGGTAATACGTTTCCCTTGGAAATGCATAGTTCATCTGAGTTGAAAAAACTATGCTCCTTTTGCAAAACACGCAGCATAATAACATTGTGCTTTATATATACTTAATACTTTTGGTAAAATTTTACTATTTTTCCTGGATTAGCTAAACTGTTGAAACAGCTTAACAAGGTTACTAAAGCATCCCCAGCACTCAAATAGCCTCAGCTGGCACCGAGCTGCAATGCCAGCGTAGCAGCTGGCTCCACAGAGAAAACAAGCGCAGGCTGAGCCGCAGAAATGAAGTGCTTCTTTCAGTCCCGAAGGTGTTACACCCCAAAGCAAAGTTGTGGCAAAAAGAGGTGTTTTTCACATTTCATCTTCCTGTGCGCCCTCCATCCTCCTCTTACGTCTCCCATCTACCGACTGGCCTGTCGCCGCAGCCCGCGGCACGCCGCCGGGGTGGTACGCTGGCTGCCGCCACCCTTCGGGCCGGCGCAGGGGAAGCAGAAAGCTGGGTCAGAGGCACAGCGTGATCTAAAGGGGAGTTTGAACAAGCCCGCCAGGCTGCAGCGTCTCTCGCTGCTTTGGGGCCCTTCTGGAGCCCCACGGCAGTTGCGACCCAGCCAGCTAAATGGCCTTCCCAGCTGCCGGTAGCTCGGATTGCCACTACGGTAGGGATCTGGTGATTCAAGGGCTGTGGCCGAAGCAGAGATGTGGAGGTGATTTCTAGTCTGTGTTCGACTCATGCCCTTTCATTGCCTTCTTGAGATAAAGGCGATAGCCAGAGGTGTAGCAAATGCAATTGCTGCTTACTCATGCCAGGAACCTTGATAAAAGAAGTTTCTTAAGTTTTATCGCAAACAGAGCTGGTCAGCCACATCAGAGAAAGGTTTAAACCGCTGTGGGGTTAAAGGACTTCATCTGGCTTTTTATTCAGTGAATGTAACTCTCACACGGAAGCCTCCCAAAGGGATCTAACCTTTTTCATTGCCTGTCCCTTGCTCTGCAACCTCGAAGAAAGGGGCTGCCCTCGCTTTCTGGAGGGAACCGTTTGGGCTCCTCAGTACTGGTACGAGTTTTTCCGCAGCCGCACGAAGCACCCCAGAGGCTTTTCCTGGCAGGGCGCGCAGAGCCTGCTGAAAGATCGCAGGCAGGGAAGCGCTGCGAAGGACCTTGCTGGAAATGTTAGGAGATGTGAATCTTCCACAAGGCATCCCATGTAACAGCCAAGCCGCTCAGTCACGACTACTTGGAATACACAGTAATTTCCTGTGTTTTTTCAATCTCACTTTAACTTCTCTGACAGATGGGGAAAGATGACTAAACCGAGGGAGTTTACAAAAGTTCGTCTTGTGGTGTTTGCAAACTGTCTCTGTGAGGTCCATTTTCTCTAATGTAAACACAGCCGTGGCAGGGTGCCGAGTGCTTTTGCAGCAGTTAATCCGGCTCAGCTCAAGGCTGCTAAGGCGAGGGGTACCCGGCCGGCCGGGCCTGCACCGGGGAGCTGAGCACAACCCAGCCCTGGGGCTGAGGGGTGTCAGGATGAGACCTTCACTCCTCTTGGCTCGCCACAGAGAGCATGAAGCAAAGCAGCTGTGGCTGTAACACCAGACTGAATTTACCCTTCGGGGTCAGTGGCTTTCCATGTCAGGGGGCCTGGGGTCAGGTGTGGAAGGTTAGATTAAACTCCAGGGGAGTAATCAAGTGAAAACGGTTGCATTTGGGGCTGTAGTTGGCCTGTTGCTCTCCCTAGTCTTTAAGTCACAGCAAAGAAGCGAGTATGTCCTGGGGAAGGTGGAGTTTCAGCTCCTCAGCTTTGCAAAAGTGGTGCAGGCTGCAAGGTGCACAAAGCTTTCTCACCAGATCCAGCTGAAAGGCCAGGTAGGCAAGTACATTAACTTCTTTTAATCTCTGTTCAAGCTGCCTTCTGAGGAATGCAGGGAGTGTGAGGAGAAGTCACAGATGGGCGGTCTGTGTACACTCAGAAGTATGCACGATGAGCAAAAAAACCCCAAAATCCAACAAAACCCCCAAAACAGTGAGGCACTGAATTTGAAAAATAACTTCTCTTCCATGGCTGGTAATTATTCTCAATTAATACAGCATCATTCTCCAGTTTACTGCAGAGAGCATCTAATCTGTCATACCGAGATTGCCAAAATGAGATGAATGGTCTGTCTGCTCAAGGTCAATCCCTTCAGTGCTTCCTCCTGCAGGGGTACTTGCCTCGTGGAATACCCCACCAGGCTCATCTTTCCATACTGTGGGCTGTGTCTGCCTCCTGGAGAAACTGAGGGCTCTGGCCGTTGCGAAGAAGGGTGATGGGGTGGCAGTGGTCGGTGGCTGTGCCTCCTCCATGAGAAACTGGCCCGAGGTTGTTGCAGCTGCGCATCTCCAGCAAGTGCCGAGGGACCTCCCGGTGGCACATCCACTGTCCCCTCACCACCTTGTATTTCTAATACAGCATTTTCACTCGTACACTATGGCTGGTGTCAAATGCTCTCTGGCATTTTGTTGGCTGATGTTTCAGCCATCAGGGTGATCAGACCCTCCGTTGGTGTGAGATGATGCCATGCCGTTGATTTTTGGACAAGTTGTGCCTGGTCATATCAGCTGACCACCTGCACCTTTGGTTATTGTTGGTTTTGTCTTTCCCCTCTCCCTCATTTTCTTAATCAGAACAAGTTTCAAATGGCAAACCCCCTCCTCCACCCCATATAGTGTGGGACCAGCTACTCTGTATTTACTGCTTTAGTTAGGGAAAGCCTCTGCCACTGGGAATTGGAGTCAAGCAACAGATTATTTTCAAATCCAGTTTTATTCCCCAACTCCAAAGTCACTTCTGTCTCTCAGTATATGTGTAAAATCTGTGCTCTATTCCTTCATCAACCCTAAAAATCATTGTAAGGGTTGGGTTTTCTGGGTTTTTTTGTTTTGTTTTGTTTTGTTTTTCTTCTCCATCCATTGCTCTTTCACAGCGAAATCCTCTGTACTTATTTCTGTGAGTAGGCCCCACTTACCAGCCACATTCTCTTAGCCATACGGCTGCCATGGGGCCATTTATTCCTTTGAATAAAGTAGTGTGGTTTTGGCTCAAAATGCAATTGCCCTTTATATTACAAATCATCAGATAATGCACGTACATTAAGTGTTGTTATGCTGTAAGTGTAATGTACTTTCAATATGTTTTCCTCAAATTTATCTTCTGTGAGTCGCAACAAGTATGACCAAAGCAACCCACATTTCTCAATTTCTATTAATATTATCATTATCCTGAAAATATAGTTTGACTAATTTTTAAATGTTGAGCAGCCTACATTTTACCTGTGGAGGCTGAAGACTTATTATTCCTTCTTTGACCCCTTTCTCTGCCTGACAGGATTTTGGTTTGCGAGCAGACTAATTAGGGTAATAGCGGCAAAGCTCATTTTGCGTTTGCTATGAGAAGTAGGGTACATAGTGTTAACGCAATCCTGAAATGCACCTTCATTGAAGAATTGCTCCAATACCGAAACTTTAAAATAACCTGTGTAGTCATCACAGTCATGAAGAAAATCTTAAAATATGGGTAGAGCATAAGCTACCGTCAGATAGATCACTTTCCTTATTCTGCATGCAGGCTGAGACAAGGATTTTTATTGTATGAATTTATCCACCCGTTGAAAGCGCCCGTTTGCTAATTCTGAGCCTTAAAGATGACGGTGTAATGTCAGCTTTTGGGGTACTTCACTAGTGACCATTATAAATAAGACCTTTGGCTAACGAGCTTGCCCCACATTCCCCGTGGTCTTTGGAGCCTCTCAAGCTGCCGGTGGCCCCCAGTAGTCCCTTTCCAGCTGCCAAAGCTCCTTTTTCCCTTTGAATATTTCCATGTGCTATCAATAAAATATCTTCCTAGGCTCTAGAAACACAGGGACATGACAAACTCTCTTTTAACTGAATATCAACATAAATAATAGAAGGGCAACCAGGCTGATAATTTTATTCGTTTAATTTTGAATATATGAAACTTTTTTTTAATTATTGTTTGGAAATTTAATTTAAATAATGCAACCACAGCATTTTCTGTGTGTCACGAATCTGACACCCGTGCACTAAAAATCCTTCATGATCACATAGCGCTACCCTGGTGGGTGCCAAAATCAGAACCTCGGCGGAGCCTCTGAGGTTTGCCTGGATGTTTTCCCACACTGCCTCATTTTTCCCCTTTGCTCAGAAGTGCTGAGAAGATGCATGTGGAGGGGGAGGGGACCTGAGAGAAAAATGTAAATCATGGCAACCTGACTGTCAAGAGGGTATCACTTTTTAATTCCTAGCTCATGTTCCCAGCGGCAGCGGAGCTGCAATATTAAATTGTTTTGTTTTACCTCTCGGCTTGGTTTACAGGTGCTGGAAGAGATGCAGCCCCAGCCCCTTGAGCGCGGAGGTAAGGGACCTTGCAGCAGAAAGCTCGCCTAGAGGTTTTGTTCCCCTTTGATAGGTCGGGCTGGCGCTCGTTACAGGAGCAGCTGGGAAGAAATAATTAGCATAACAAAGAGCTATATTATAGTATTGCATTGTGCATTTTGAGCCTTCAGATACCTTGACACGTTCGGTTGCATGTTACATAAATCTGAATTCCAGGTAGAACTGGAAAAAACCACAAAATAAAATACAAATAAATAGATCCCCCCACCTTTAAAGTGAAAACAATTTGAATACTCTAATTGCAAATATAGAAATCCTCAGTGTTTTGAGTGTAGCCATGCTGCGAGTGCATTCATCTAAAAGCAGGTGCCAGTGGCCGTCAGCATGGCTGGCCGGCACGTGTGGCAAAGGAGCGTGGCTCTCCCCGGCTGGCAGGAGGGCCTGAGGGGGACGCGGGGGGAATGCTCCCTGGTGCGCAGGAACTGATGGGCTGGGGCGCGTGGGGCACGTGGGCTTGGGCCAGCGGAGAGGGGACGGATGGCCCCAGCCTCCCCGGCAGCTGCTTTCTGCCCCTCTCAGCACAGAGGTGGAAGGGCCGTGCACGGGCAGTGGGTTACCAAGGAGAAGGCTGTGGGTGCGAACACTTCATATTTTGCTGGGTTTTCATCGTTAGCAAACAGCAAAGCTGCACTGTGGAGGCATTGGCAATTTGTACTGGTTTAGTTGCACAAGACGTTACGAACCCCGCAGAAAGCTGCTCTCCCTGCCCAGGTACCTTCCCCTGGGCGCTCCCAGGCGTGGTGCGCTCCTCTCTCGCCTCGCTTGCAGCAAAGCTGCCCCATGCGTCTGCTCCTGCCCCACGGCAGAGGCCACGCGGAGCCTGCTGCGGCCTGTGGCGTTTGCAAAACCCGTGCTCCCTTCCCCAGCTCGTGTGAAATAAGCTGCTTTGTGCCGCTTACGTGCGCCGTGCCCGCCTGCGGTCTGGCTGCCCACTCGCTGCAGTGTACCTCTCTCCTCCCTTTTTTTCCCCCCTTTTTGTCTGGTTTTTGGCTGAGGAAAATTACCCACCCCAGGAGTTAGAAGAAATGCAGAGAATGAAGTAAAGGGAGCAAAAATATCCCAGGGAAGGTTTTTCGAAGCTGATCCTCCCCTGGGTCCAATGTCTGTCAGACGCGCTTGCAGCACGCAGCTGCATCATGCTGTCAGAAAGAGGGATTTAAAATCGAACTCGCATGTGCAACTCTTTCTCTTGCTCCCTTGGATTGAGAGTCCCTGGCAGGGCAGGAGAGTAAATCCCAGCTTAGGAGGGTGGCTCTGTCAGCCCTGCAGGCAGTCTGTATTGCAGCAGGGAGCTGTGTAAGCTCTGTCATCTGTGGTGGTGGTGATTTCTGCAAAACCTGAATATACTTCACCCAGATATTTGTATTCAGCACGACCTCATCAAGCAGGGAGATGCAAGTTGAGCAAAGCGCACGGAAGATCCTACCGCTCCGTCCTGGTTGTGCATGGGATAGGAAGGCTGCTGAGCCTCTAACAGAGAGAACTTGGGGGAAGAGCCAGAGGTAGGCTTTGAGGAAGGACAAAACCAGGGCGTTACAATAACACTTGATGCTTCTTAAATGGTTATGGTAGTTTTAGGAAGCCATAACTTTCAAACGTTGCTAAACACAACATTGTTTAGGCTTTATGCCTCTGATAGTTATAATAAGATTTATCAGAGAAACATATTCATCAAAACTAATGAGATTTTTTACATTTAAAACACACTGACATTGTGTTGCGCTTTTCTTCACAAGTTACATCTAAAATAAGAGTTGTAGTTGAAAGAGATTCATGAGGAAAAATTACATAGATCTGTTCTTTTGTTTACTTTGTGCACTTGACAGCCCCTGAACACAGTCAGGTTCTCCGCTTTGCCTGTACAGTCTGTCAGTCAGTTTTCTGACATTTGTTTGAGCCTTTCACATAGCAGCAGAGAAGATGGAACTGGTTTTTATAAGGAAAATATGTCCGTGAAAACACAAAGGATGGATGGATTTAGTTGCAAAGGATGGATTCAGCAGTAGGGAGTGTCATTGGGTGATGCTTTACATTCATTCATTTCAGGGGGAAGGAAACAAAAAAAGATTTAAACAGACTGTTTCTTGTTACAGCAGAGAATGCTTCTTTGCAGCCCGAGAGCATAAAACACCACACAAGAGCACTGATGAAATTTCAAAAAGCAAGAGCTGAAGAAGCAAGAATCTCAGGTAAGCTACCTGCAGGCTTGGGAGCGCGGGGCAGTGCCTGCCCACAGCGCTTTAATCCTGTCCTCGCAGTGCACAGCCACAGCCCCTGGGATGGTCTCCTCTGTCCGTGATAAACACAGTGCGCCCCAGGTGTTAGGATCTGCAATGGTGCTTACTCTGGGTCTTGCAGAGTCACCATCAGGTCTGTTCTCTCTGAGCCTGTTTCTACCACGGCTTCAGAAAATGGGTTGTTCCTTTCTACGACAGCCATATAGCTTCATCAACCATATCCATTGCCAGTGTCCATTTTCTACAGCTCACACTACTTAAATGGAAAAACAGGCTCTACTACTTCTCTCATCCTAATTTCACTCTTTCATAAGCAGTGTGGTCAGTTTAAGCAAAGCATGCCAGGCTTAGCAGAGGATGGGCAGATAATCCGCTCTGGTATACCTCCAATGAGACTGGTAACCCGGCATGGGGGCAGACCCCTGGGCAAGGCTCCGCAGAGGAGATCTGCTGGGCCACATACCGTAGCAGGACACCCACGGAGTCGTTATTTCCTCCTCCTCGCAGAGCTGGACTGAGGAAACAGAAATCGAGCGGGATTGAGAAGTTTTTGGGTTCAGGGAGAGCAGCTGGCTGCAGTGCTTTAGACCCTTGATGCTTGCCAGACCCACTGTACTTCCTTCAGGCCAAAAGTATACTGCAGAGGTCTGTAAGACATAACCATCCCCAAGAAACAGAAGATTAGAAAGATCAGAAAGCTCTGTGTGTGGACTTTCTGTAGGTATATCTGCATGCAGCTTCTGATGTATATGAGGAATGGCAAATATTTGGAACTGTTTGGTGACAGCCAAATCTGTACAGTATGAAGGACCTTCATGCCCCAGCCCTCCGTGTGACTAAGTGGTCTTCTCCAACCATCCATTTGTCCTGGGTCCTGACTCCCCTGGGACATGCAGATTCTGCTTGAAAGATTTGCTCCTGTTTGAGTGAGACTTATTGGGGTGAAACAGCTGCTTTATGGCTCTTGTATGGTTGTCTGGAGAAGTGCTGCAGTCTCGCTGAGGCTCCGAGAAGTGTGGCTATGCATCACCCAAAGGCAGCTGCTCTGACAGGAAGATGCATCTTGGGCACAGCCCTCCACTGTAGGTGACCCCATGGGTCCACCCTCCTGCCTGTGCTCTGTTCCTCCTAAATTCTCTCTGATGCTTAGAGGCTGTTGAAGGGACATGACCACTTCATCTCCCGTGCTTTTGAACCTGGGAAACTGGAGGCTACTCGGTGGTGTCTGAACTACAGCCCCAACTCTTTTTTTTTTTTTCTTCTTTTTTTCTTCTTCTTTGCATGAACCCTGCTTTGACTCAAATTCTTTCAAACTCCACATCGTTGGACAAGAACCGCTGCCAGACGCTCTGCTTTGAAGCAGAAGAGAAACACCTCCATAATTTCCGTAGCCAGTGCCAGAATATGGAGGAAGTCTGCCACGGTGCATGCCCCGATCCTGCTTTGGGGAATCACTTAGAGCTGTTCCTGTTTTGACAGAGCTCATTTACCTCTCCCTAACTGCTGTAATCTCTTCAGAGTGCAATTCAGGTTGTTAATATGAGTACCTTCATAAAGAATTTCCATATGCAAATTCCCAGTCTGAACTTTGCTACAACAAAGTCTGTGTTGTTGGAATATATTTCTCTGCACCCACAATCATCTTTTTTTATCCTCTGTGCACCGTACCCTCCCCTACCTGCTCCGAGCTGCTTTCCGCAAGCTAGAAGTTGTGAGCGTGAGTCTAATTTCACCCTTCAGTAAGCAGGGAATTCAGAAAATTTAGAAGTGCTGGGATCAACACCAGGCACTCGCATTCGTGATGGCTCTCAGAGTTAAAATTGTGTGCGTAGCCGCTACGCTGTCGTTTTCTCTGAACGGGAACCTGAAACCTCTGCGAAGTCGGCTGCCTGCAGGCAGCGGTAGGCTCTGTTTGGCGTGCCGGAGGGAGGCTGGGCGCAGCTTGTCGGAGGACACGCACATGTGCGCGCACATTCGCTGGGCTGTTTCCTGGAGCCCTGGCCTTGTTCTGTCTTGTCTCTGGGCTCTTTATAGCAAGGGTCATTAGGACTTGTTCGCTCTGGCATTTGTTCATCCCACATCCTTCTCTGTATTAGACAACGTCTACCTTACAATGTCTGATCCTCATCCAGCAGAAAATATTCCATTAACGTGACTGGAAGAGAGGAACGTATTTTTCCCGGCCTCAATCTGTGAAGTTAGTTGCAGCGTGCTGCTTTGTGCACTACCACCGAACCAAACTTCCTTGCACCGGCACCAGCTGCAGCACTTTATGCCTAAACCCACGACGCAGAGTAAAAAAACCCTATGGATCCAAGTCAGAGCAGGAATTGACCTGAAGCCATCCATGGGGCCTCCGTTTGAATCTGTATCTATCTCCTGTCACACTAAGCTGTCAAAACCAATTCTCTCAAGAAAGCCTTTCTTGTATCTTTACATCTCCTTAATTGGTGGGTCCTGCTCTCTGTCATGCTGGCACCTCATGAAGAGTCAAAAGCAGGAGCAGGAAATGACACCATGAGGCAAACTACAGAAATTTAATGTCGTATGTCCAAAGAAAGGCTAGGTTGGTTTAACGGAGGTTGGAAAGGGCATAGCATATATGGAAGCATGCTATTTACTCCCTGCTGATCTTGATCACGGGAAATGATGGCAAATAGAAAAAGAGATATGAATTTACAAATTGACATAAGGGCAGAAAACAGCAACACAAAGGCACCAGTGGGAAAAAAGGACTCTTTAAGATGGCTGTAGAATGGAGCAAGGTGAAATTAAATATCAAGTAAATATCAGCAAGATCTGCTTGAGTGTGGAACAGCCTCCAGAAAGAAACTGGGAGAGCCTTTGCTTGAGCCACTCAAAACTAGCCTGAACAAGGTGCGGGGAGAGATACGCTATAGAGAACAACTCTGCAACTGCCATAGGGCTGCAATGATCTAATAGTTCTTTCCCACCTTTAATCTCTGTGATCCTGCAGTTAATCATCATATATTCATTGTGAAATCTCTGCTCAGACCATTTGTTAAGCCTCTAGCTAACTAGTGAAATTTTATATTTTCTAGAAGAGGGCAAACCTAGGAGTTTAATCCAAAATTACACCAGCCAGTGGGCTTGGAGCCATGATTTTGCAGGCAGAAATTTGGACCTGAGTCCAAACTTTGTATCTCTACAATGGGCAGATCTGAAATGCAGCTTCTGTGTTTCTGCCTTGTGCTGCTGTAGAAGCTGCTGCCAAGAGATATAGATAGTGAATCACAGACAGGTTCTTTTCCAGAGCAGTGACAGTGACTAGCAATTACAAATAGCTTTGGACCTCTTGAGTGTAAGGGCATGAACAGAGGCTGTTTTTTCTGTACGCTACTCTCCCCTTGCGTCCTCCCTCACCATTTCTTTACATGCGCAGAGCCTGGGACTTGGGTGTGATGAAGACAGACGTGGCCAGAAAAGCATCCAGACCATTTGCATGACAAAGCCACCTTCCTGGAGCTACAGAAAGTGCTTCCTCCAGTTTGTGAGCTGCAAAGCATTGAGGTGGCAGGGGCAGCTGCGATCCAGAAAGTAGTTTCTGTCACTCTGAAAGGTGGTTATAGATTTGTTAGCACCTCCCTGGCACTATGGAGGCTTGCACAGCAATTACTTCTGCAGTTGCTCCTACATCACCCTGCTGGTTGTAAACTTTAAGAATATATCAGAAATAATACTGAGTGTTGGGCTGATGGGTTCCCAAGCAATGAACTGTCAGATGAGCTGTGGCCTGTTGCTCTTCCTCAGTTGTGGAGCAGGTGCAAAGGAAAGCAAGTAGCACTGGTGTCCTCCCCCCATCGAAGGCTCGTTGCTGGATGTTGTCTTTAAACTGGAGAACGTGGTGATGGCAAAAGGGCCACCAAAAGTGGACTGGAAGGACACTGTGTTGTAACTGGGTCATGAATCGAAACATATTTCTCTGAAATTTGCTGCCTCCCTCCTCTGACCCCAGTCATGGACAAGTGGCTTCTCATTACAGTTTCCATTTCCCTCCTTTATTTCACCACCAGTTTCACATCAGTCTTCCTTTGGTTTTCTTTAAGCTGGTCTTCTCCCTGATGGTCCTTTTCTGTACATACAGACTAGTCATCCTGCAGCCACAGAAGCAGAGAGGCCTGCCCTGTTCTTACCTTAACCACAACTTTCTGAATGTTTTTATTAATAATTCCCTTTTTCTTGTCACATTACCAGAAGGTCCTGACAAACAAATTGGGTAACTCCGACTTCCCTTGCAAACTTAGTTTTCCATGCTCACTGCGTGCAGCACAGATAAAAGAAGTCAGTTTTTTGCATAAAAGTTGATACTTTTTTCCTGTGCTTCCCGCAATGAATATGACAGGATATGGTTCAAGAATGCACTAATGTCTTGATGATTTTTGCATCCAGATTATGCACATTAGTAACATGAGCAGTTCCTGGGTATGAATAGATGAGCTTCTTATGGGATTTTTCGCTGTGTCAAGCATGGGAAGCAGGTGAAGCTGAGGAACTGGAAGGAAGCAGTTTTGCTTACAAAGACTGTCATTCTGAGTTTGGATGCTTGTTTTTTTCTTTTTTTCACCCAGAAACTTCTTCATGATGTGAAGTTTGCAAGCAGGTTTTGTATGTGAGTTCATTGTCTTCCCAATGTTGCTTTTGGGGTGCAAAGGGGAGGCTTGGAGGAGCTGAGGCAGTTGGGTCTTGGGAGACAGTGCGATGCTCGTGATGCTGTCCACCCTCTCCAGCCTCTGACTCATTCCTGGTGGCTCCAGGAGGAAGAAGCAGCAATTTGTTATTCGGGAACTGCTTCAAGAGAGGGACTGCATATCATTCAGCTGATAAAAGGCTAGAAAGAAGCTCTGCAAAAAAGAAGAAAGAAAAAAAAAAAAAAAGGAAGAGCTTTGCCTTACCCAGCCTTAATGACGGCCCAGAACACCTATTGGGGAGGCCAGACGACCCATAATAAAACCACAATTCAGTTATGCCTGGGAATAGAGTAAACTGAGATCAGCAGTAAAGCAGCTTTTGTACAAGTTGGGAGGATGCTGTAACATGCCAGGGTATTTTGCTAGTAGTGCCTTTCAGGGCTGTGTTATGGCAAGTTACATTTTGCCTGGGCTACGTCCAGAGATGATCTTCCTTTTACATT
Organism: Platalea leucorodia; assembly: GCF_965183815.1. Classification (NCBI taxonomy): domain Eukaryota; kingdom Metazoa; phylum Chordata; class Aves; order Pelecaniformes; family Threskiornithidae; genus Platalea; species Platalea leucorodia. Next base: position 27,314,463 of record NC_138825.1, on the reverse strand, counting down.
TCTTCTTTTTCCATTAATAAATTTTCTACTGCATTCAGCCACAGAGCAGAGACGGTTTATGTGCTCGCCTGGCATTCTTAAGCAGTGGAGCTGGAAGTCAGGCTAAAGGAGTCCTAGGTAGAAAGGACAGAGGAGTGCGTTAGCATAGTAGTGCTGCATCTGCCAACAGATACACTGGTTAGCAAAAGTTATGAGCTAAGCCCCACCCCAATATTTTGTACTATAAAATATTATGGCCCCAAAAAGGGATATCTTTTCACCATCTTTCCAGTTATTCTCTGGATTACTGATCTGTGCCTTTCCTGATTTCTTTCATGATCCTTCCCTCCAGTGGACTTTTCCTGGACTGCTTCAGGAAAGGTCCTGTCCTATTTAAGAACACCGTCTCTGGGCAGGAGGCAGGGGTAGCCTTGCCCTTGCACGTAAGTTCCAAACCCACAAATTCAGCCTCATGATGAGCGTGTGTTGAAGCGGGGCTCTGTGTCCAGGGCAATCCTCAGATAATGGCCCGATTCATCAGGAAGCATCGTGAGCACCAGGTCTGGACCGCAGTGTCGGGGTAACTCTGCTCTCTTCTTGTCCTTCTCTCTATTCTTTCTCTCCTGTGGCTGGTCCAATTTATGATTGTGGTGGGCTGACCGTGGCCAGCTGCCAGACACCCAGCCAGCCGCCCTCTCAGTCCCCCTCCTCAACAGGTCAGGGGAGAAAATAATATGAAGAAAAGTTCGTGCGTCGAGATAAAGACAGGGAGATCACTTGTCAATTACTGTTACAGGCAAAAGAGACGACTTGGGAAAAATTAATTTATTGCCAATTAAAATAGATTGGGTAGTGAGAAACCAAAAGACAAAACAGCACCTTCCCTCCCTCCTTTTTTTTCAAGGCTGACTTCATTCCCAACTCCTCCTGACCAGTGCAGGGGATGGGGAATGGGAGTCGTGGTCAGTCCATAATGGGTCCTCTCTGCCTCTCCTTCCTCCTCACACTGTTCCCCTGCTCCAGCGTGGGTCCTCTCCATGGGCAGTCCTTCACAACCTTCTCCACCATGGTTTCTCCACAGGCTGCAGGGGGACAACCTGCTCCACCATGGTCCTCTCCAAGGGCTGCAGGGGAATCTCCGCTCTGGCACCTGCAGCACCTCCTCTCCCTCCTTCTTCACTGACCTGGGTGTCTGCAGGGCTCCTTTGCACATGTTTTCTCACTACCTGTGTGGTGTTTTACCCTTTCAGACACCAGCTTTCCCTGAGGTGCCACCATCTTGGCTGAGGGGCTCAGCCGTGGCCTGCAGTGGGTTCGCTGGCCAGAACCGGCTGTGACCAGGGTGAGGCAGCCCCGGCCTCCCCTCACAGAGGTCGGCCCGCAGCCTCTGCTGCCGGCAGCTGGGCACGGACACCCAGTGCAATGACTGTCACTCAGACGGTCAGAAAGTCCCTTCCCAGGGGCTGAAGTCAAGTCTTTTGCTTTCTGTAACCCAGCGGTGATGTGTTGTGGGTGCCTGGGGGTGTCTGCTGCTGCCTCCAGCAGGTCCTGCTGAGTGAGGGAGCTGCAGATGGAGACACCAAGCATGGCGTGAGGGCACGTGCCAGAGCAGACGCTGCCAAGCGGGGCTTGTGGTGGAGGCAGCTTGGAGGTACAGTAACAAGGTGTCTCTGGAGGAGGGAGAGGGGTGTTTGAGGAGGGCGGCGGTGGGCCGTCGGCAACATGAATCCTGGGGCTGCAGCTCCCTTGTGGCGCGGGCACTGCAGCATGGAGCACAGAGAGGTGTGGATGCATGAGTGCACAGCGTGTGCTACGCCACGGCAAAATCATCGCCTTGGCCTTAGAGTGCTTCAGTCCTGAATTTTTTTTTTTGCCTTTTAAGCCTTCGTTACAGACCGGGGACCTTTGTCATTTGTGTGAATGGCCACGGTCAGAAGTCTTCTTCCTTTAGAAGTCACAACTTGCCACCAAGTAAGTCCCTCTCTGGCACTTGCTGTTCATCAAGCGTTGCCCATGCTGTTGTGCCCCATGAGAGGTGACACTCAGAAGGGATTTCTCAGAGCTGAGATGAAGGAGATGAGGGTGGTTTTTTCCCCCTGGCCTGAAAAGATGGCAGCAAGAGAGAAGCTCTTGAACAGGAGAAGTATTTCAGGGAAAGGCGGGGATGAGGCATGTGTGGCTGGAGGAAGGCTGGGGCTGAGGCTTTTTGGATTTCCTGAAGCTGTGGGATGTGGGAAGCACCGTGGGTGACAGACTTGGATGGAGGTGAGGACATGACCCAGCACGCCGTGGGCACCGGCCCAGGAGGCGTGTCGGCCGCCCTTCTGCGGGAAGCGGTCCTCCCCTGCGCTGGGCAGTCACGGGTGAGGTGTGCTTCAGCTACAAGATCCAGCAAAGCCAGCACCAAGCTCTGATGGCTTTGCAGGGCCGGTCCCGTCATTCCCGCACAGCAGGGCCCTGGCAGTCTCCCGTCCCCCGTTTGCAGCCCAGTGCAGCCTGGCCTGCAGAGCTGGGGGCTCCCAGCCTCCTGCCGGGGAGTCCCAGGGGGGCTGCGCAGCCCAGGCTTAGCGTGCACACCCGGGCAGTGCTGCTTTCCCAGCTGCAGGAGCTGAAATCACTGTTTGCCAGCGTGTCTTCTGTCTGTGTTTTATGTAAGAAACCCAGAGCTTTAGCTCTTTTTCTTTCTAATCAAGAACTCATCAAGACAACTGCAGTTGAGCGTGGTTTAAAGTAACATGCTAATATGGGCTCCTGTTGAAGTTTTAGTGTTGCAGATGGTTGCATTTTGTAACAGATACCAGCATGAACCAAAGTCCTAGATCCAAACACCTCCCAGCTTTAAGATCTGAATACTGTATGTTCAGAACACTTCTGCTTAATCATTAGTAAACCAGAATATTAAATGGCATCAAAGTGTGGCCATGAGCTAGAGATTTTGTCAGTGAGGTTTAACCATTGCAGTTTCAGAGCCAAAGCTTTGCATAAAGGAAAAATTCTAGGGTAAATGTAAATAACACACACACGCGCACGCACACACACACGCACATCTGGAGGATTAGCTGTCTCTTGTCCAGAAATGCCACACCTTGTAATTAAAGAAGAAGCTGTTAGTATGCGACATAGGAATGCAGAGGGTGTGGACCATCTCAGATTTACAGGCTATCAAGTTTATGAAAGAGACTAAATGCTGTTTAGTGTTACAAAGGTGGTAAGACCTTTGTTCAGCGTTGCCCCAAAAATCTGGCAAGCCTCTGATGGGAAAACACTTTGCAAGTAAGATCTTGCTAGAAAAAGAATCTGTAGGAAAAATTCAGGAGGGAAACTCCAGTAGCTTCTGAAATGACTTCTTTTCTTCATGCACTGCAACAGGATAATGGTGTATAAGCTGAATGTGAATGTGTGTGTGCAAGTTGCCTACTGTGAACTGGAAAGTTTGACTGAGTATTTTAATTTAACTTTACAAGTATCCATTAAAATAAAAGTACATGAGTGAACTTTAGTGCCAAAATAAGTGCAACAAAAGCATTTCAGTATGTGAAAAACAGTATCTGTGATGAAGATCTGTGTGTAAGCACAGGGCTGAGGAAATCATTTTGGTCATGTCCTTTCCAGTGAGTTGCTATACCTCAGGATATTTATAGCTTTGTAGAATAATGAATATTAACACTTGTCATCTCACATCCAAAGTGTCATGTTAAAAAAGGGATTTGAACTCTAGAGATTAATGCAGTGAAAATTATGACAACATTTGGCTCAATGAAAGAAAAGCTTTGAGTTAACCATAAAAGGCTCAAAATGGGTCCAAACTCAAAGCCTTTTTTTTTTTTTTCTTTTTTCTTTTTTCTTTTTTCCCCCTCCAGACCACCATGGTGACTCTGTGCTCCACGCCATTGTGTCCACATCTCGGATCTGGGTAAGGCTGCCTCCAGGACTCCTCTACAGGTCAGTCATAACACCTGTCACTAAATCTAGTGAGTTTTGCAGTGGTTTTGGTACTCATGAATGGACTAGAGAAGACAATTGAATCAAATGCACTAACAGGGTACTAGAAAATAATCAGAGACCTACTCTTGCACAACTGTGCTCGCTAGCAGTTTGCACCAGGTCTCCTGCAATGAAGGAAAACTAAAGACTTGATTGCCTGACTCTCCTGCCTGGTGAATATGCTGTCTTTTTCATTCTTTTGCATGGGCAAATGTTTCACTTTTCTGAAAGAATCACAGAAATCACTTCCTTTCAAGGCAATTGCACTTTTAATGGGATAAAGAAACATTAGCTACAGTGCTCTGAGAGAAGGGGGAAGCAGCTGATTCAGATATCTGGAGTCTGGAGGGCACCATTATAATTCAAAGCTTGACCTCCAGTTGGACAGTATTTCCCTTCCATGCTAGGACTGGATTTGGTTGTGTCATTACAGACACACCATTGTGAGGCCAGATTTTGCCCAGCTGCTACACGGGTACACAAAGAGCTGAGAAAGCTGCAGGGAGCCTCTTCGTTGTGTGTTCCTGGACAGCGGCCAACCTACCATCAAAGGTTGCTCATTCCTTGAAAAAGCACAGGGCTCACTCCCATCCCCCAGCAGTACCATGACCGAAAGGTGTCCAAAGAGAGATGGGAAGGGTATTTCCAATGTCCCAGTTGTGGGACAGAGTGTACAAGGTGGGCTGGAGAGGGAAATGTGCAGTGACAGAGAAGATAAGGAACGCCTGAATTGGGAAGGTGCAGAAAACCATCTCTCAGGGACAGGATGTAAGGCATGACAGAACTTTTAATGGGTGAGCTGTCATCAAATTTCTAGTAATCTTTAGCAGTGTGTTTCAGTACGCCTCCTGACTGTTTTTTACCTGCATTTGCAAAAACTCCTGAAACTCATCTGTAAGCTGGCCTGCCTCTGACCAGCACAATTCTTTGTGCGTGTGTTAGTTCGCATCAAATACAGCCTAATTCTTATGTAGAAATTCCATGGGAAAATCCAGGAATGACTGCATAACTGATTTGGTATGGCACTGGGCTTTAATTGTTTTCAGATTTCAGTTTTCAAGGCCAAGAAACCAAAACCCTAAATAATGTTTCATTTCTATCCCTTTGCAAACTGAGTCTCTGTGGAATGCACAACTGTAGCACTCAGCACTGTATATAGAAAAGCACTTTCAGTGTCCTGCAGATGTCTGCTCAGTAGCTTCCATATGGCAAATTACTTGTTATTGGACCAGACTCTGCTCATGCTTGTGCAATTCTGTTGCAGTTGGCGAGGAGGTAAGGCAATCACAGCTCGATCTGGCCCGTTGGGTCAAATAAACTCTCTGCACACTTGAGTAGGGGTTTCAAGCTGAATAAAGTTGCTGGAACAATTTCCAGCCCTCACTCACGCTGGTGCAGCCCCGCCTTTCAGAGCACTTGAAAGGCTTATGGGTTCGGAAATAGGTTAAGAGTTCTCTGCCACCTGAGCGCTGGGCTAGGGTGGAAACTCTTGGATATTCCTGGCACCTGAGAAGCCTTTATTGGCCCAATGCAATAAAGTGGTGGTCTTAGTGAGGTAAAGGACCAGATAATTATAGAAACAGAATCTTCCTCCAGAAACTGTTCTCCCTGTCAAGGCTGAAATATTTTGGCAGGGGCAGCTTCCTCAGTGTCTCTCAAGCTCTGTATTTTTTGTGGCTTAAGAGAACACTGCATTCACTTGGGGGTTTGAGCCACCAAACTCCATTCTGTTTTCTATTTATAACATTTTCCATGTTGTTTTTTGTGAGACTTCTCTGTGTATGTCTGAAACAAAGACCAAAATTTGAATTTAGACTCTGCAACCCAGTCTTGCCAGTACTGGTGTCTGTGCAGCCTGGCTCCATGCCTGCTTGGTTTCATGTTGGTGGCACTAGGATATGAGCAGGTTATGTTTTGTGATGGTGTTGAGTGATGGCTGGAAATTGTTTCTTACATTCAAAACCTCATTTTGAGATGTTTTTGATGCAAATGTGCTGGCTTCAGGTGAGTTGCACCTGCCTAGTTCAGGTCAGGTCCAACCTAACAAATGCAAGCTCATGACAGCCCACCTGAGGATACCCTAAACTTTAAAGATCCTTCTTATTGAATCAAAAACTTTGCAGTAAATCAAAGTTTTGTCCAATTAGAAAAGCTGAATTTGACCTAAAGTTTTTAGATAGGTACTGCAGTTAAAGAAGAGTTCAAGCAAGGCATTAGGGCACTGGATAGATAAGGCAGAAATTCAGTGATCCTAACATGTCTGCTTCTGCAATACAGACAGTGGGGACACATAAATAAGAAGGTTTGTTCTTTTGGCTACCTTGTTTTGGTTTGCAATTTGCAAATCATATTTGTAGCTCAGCTAATTTGGAAATGGCAGGAAACTCCAGTCTAGTTATGAAGAGACACTCGCCATCTGCAGTCTAGCAGCACTTGCCAACTATATGTTTGGGACACAGCAGTCCAGGCAAAAGTGGTATCATCTGACCCTAATATATCTATTTCTCAGTTTACGGTGTTGTAAGCATGTCAACAGAGCAGCTCTCAAACATGGCACATTTTGAAACAAGTAAATTATAGCACTAATCTAATGGCTGATTTTGTTTTTCTGACCTACTTAATTAAAAAAGTGTCTAAAAATGGAAATGCTGTTTAGCTTAACGCGAAGACAGAGCTGGCTTTTTTTTCTCCCAACATCTGTGTCCAGAAAGGAAGAAAAATCCTGTTTTGACTGGCCTTCCTCCACCAGTCTTTTTTATTTTTTTTTTATTTCTTGTCTAAAGCAAAGTAAGTTACATAAACATTCCACCTCTTTCCATAAATTGGCTGCAGTTTCTGAACAATAGAGTTACTGTGAAGAGAAGAAAACCACAGACACACCCCACAACTGTTGGTCACACAGCCAAAGAGAACTAAAGACACATTCTTTGAAAGTACCAAAAAGGAAATCCATGGTCTTAAGGCAAGACCTTTTATGTTATGTTTGGAAATGTTTCTCATTTCTCTCTTTCTTCCCCCACCCCCGCTTCTTCTTTAGCTTTCTTAGTTCAACATGTTTGAAGGAGTGAAATGGCTCTAGACAGAACTTTATTCTTTGTCAAGATGTGTTGATAGTATTTGTCAGTACTCACTAACCTGAGACTGGATAGTGAAAGAAAACTGAAAAGTGGGATTTTAGAACGAGGAAAGAAAACATGTTACTAATAATGCCTTTGAGGCTTCCTCGGTATAAAAAAATACTTCACTTGCAAGAAGAGAGAGGCTAAGACAGAAACCTCTATTTAAAGCTGATAGTTCTCAGTTGTAAAAGTAATAATTCTCTTCAGAGAACAATAACTCTGCAGAAACAATTGTTTGCCTCTCTGAAGCATCTCAACACTCATTCCAAATGGGAATTCACACCCATCATAGCCTGTGTTCCCCAGCTGGGCAAGCCAATGCACTAGGAGGTTAGATGGTCCTGTCAGAGTCATGCTACGGCAATAAATACAGCCTGCATTACTCTCCTCTGCTGTATCCACCAGCTTGCACGGCCCTCTAAACACAGAATACCAAGTGGTTTGGCACTCTCTGTTGATATTCCCTCTTGGAGGCTCTGGGGTTATGATCTCAAGGAAGGCAAAGTTGCCGCTGATCTTACTGGAGTTAAGCAAGCGTAAAGTCAGCAGAATCCTGCAGGCACCAGGAATGCACAACAAAGCGATGCCTATAAATCAGCGACAAGGTGTCTACTCGCCTCCTGCTTACTGGTATGCGCTGCGGATATAACAGCAGCCCTGCATGCAGCTGTAAAACCCAGCTGCTCTCTAGCCAGCGAGAGGGCACGGCGGAGTTCGCTGGCTCGCCTTCGCAGCAGCCCACGCTCAAGTCCCCCCCCGGCAGACCCAGCCGGGCTCCAGCAGCCGCCCCACTTGCCTGACGGCTGCCAGGGCTGCCTGCTGCACGCCAGCCCTGCTGCCGCAGCCCTCCCCGGTGGGGGCACTTCCCTTTGCGCCCCCATCTCTTGCCCCAGAGCAAGTCGGAAGCAACGTTCAAATTATCTGCTAAGAGCATGTCTGCGTTTCTGAGTGCATCTCTGCATATGTTATCAAACATGCTTTGTTCAGGAAAGCAGCAGAAGTGAGCAAATGTTATACCATGTAAGGAAGAAAGCAATTAAAGTAGCTGTTCTTCTGTTCTACCAGCAGAAAGCATGTTCACTTTTCTTCAAAAAAAAAAAAAAAAAAAAAAAAAAAAAAAAAAAAAAAAGGAAAAAAAGAAAAAACAGGAAAAAAAGAAACATTCAGAATAAACTTCAAATGCAAGGAAATAAAGAAAAGGCTTCTGAAGACTGAAGATTAATTTTTAGACGCTCAGATGGTTCTCTGTAATTTTATTCTGTAGTCATAACTTGCAGTTGTTTGTGTCATGGCACTACTGAGATATTTAGACAGGATTGTGCCCCTCTGAGATATGCAGTGTACATAAGCTGCTTCCAGGCCTCCAGCTTAAGACAGGACACAAACGAAGGAGGAGAAAAATGAAGAATTATAATCACTTGCATGCTATTAAACCCAGATATACACAGAAGCTAATCTGGTTTTAGACCCTGCAGTGGCTGGTAGGTGCAGTATGCAGCATGTGGACTGAAAAAGGTTAATTTTTTCCTTTTGCCTGCCAAGTCATTTCTCTACTCCACCCTTGGTGTCCAACTTTCCAATCCCTGAGTCAGTGTCTGAAGTCAAAACAACCAGCTGGGCCTCACTGAACCTTTCACTGTGGGAAAGCTCAGCTCAAAATGGCTGCATTGTTTCTCTGTAATCTTATCCTCAGTGTTTAATATCCTCAGCGATTCACAGAATTTTCAGGATTGTGTTTTGGCCTTATGGGAAATGCTGACCTAAATGGTGTGAAGTTTTTGCTCTTATGTTATAAGGGAAAATATTATGAAAAAGTAAACTATCCATTTACCTACTTCTTTGAGCAGAAAGCTGCAGGATTGAACTACATACACCTTTCTTCAGAATAATTCCTTAAACAGGATCTGATAACCTGCTAAGATGAAAGACATGACACTGGAAATGTACCTGTCATAAAGAATGTGTCATAGTAACATCTACTAACGGAGAATAGTTTGTCCCAAGATTTTCAAACTGCCTGACAAAATTACTCACGGGCAAAGCATGCTGTATCTATTAATGTCTAAAGATCCTTATACAGGAAAAAAAAAAAAGGGGGAAAAATGTGATTAAGAGTAGGATTACAGGGCACAGGAAGAATCTGAGAACAAGAAGACGCATATCAATTTGGGGGATGTTGTTGTGTTGTAGCAACACTTCCAAAATTTTTAATATTGAGGTGTAGCAAACAAAAGCCATGTTTGAAAAAAACACAGGAGGATCTCCAAATGTAAAGAAATAGAACATGTGGCACTTCAGTATGAGCGGTGTGTTACATTTTGAATCATAGAATTGTTAAGATTGGAAAAGACCCTTAAGATCATCGAGTCCAACTGTTAACCTAGCACTGCCAAGTCCACCACTAAACCATGTCCTCAAGCACCACGTCTACCCGTCTTTTAAATACCTCCAGGGATGGAGACTCAACCGCTTCCCTGGGCAGCCTGTTCCAATGCCTGACTGCCCTTTCAGTGAAGAAGTTTTTCCTAATATCCAACCTAAACTTCCCCTGGCGCAGCTTGAGGCCGTTTCCTCTCGTCCTGTCGCTTGGTAGGAAAGCTCTGTGAGTATTTGCTGCGTGTCAGGCAAACAAGCATGCCTCCCACTGAAGAGCCTGTTTTAGTGGTGCTAGATAGTCTCACGGGTGCACTTGTTAGAGCAGGTGTTGAGGCAGGTCTTGTACGCTGACCTCAGCTTTGGCAAGGAAAACCCGAGGAGAATCTTGTTAGTACAGTCTTATTCTCAGCTGTGAGCTGAAGGCCAGAAATCCTACCTATGGTGGCGAGGTTTTAATATCAGGCCAATATTGTGACAAGGTCTTTGAAGTCAGTTGCATGGTGAGGACCTGTTCGTGTACCTGTTGTACAAATTGCTCATGTGTACCTGGGATGGCAGTGGTCATGCAGGCTGGGAAGCAAAAGCAAGACTTTTCACAGACAAGGTGGAGGGTTGGGGGGTGGGCAAAGTCCCTAGGGTTTGGTTGGTTTAAACCATCTGATTCCCTCATTAAGAACTTGATGTTCATACAGTATCTGTGATGATCGGCTTATGATGACGACGATGATGATGATGATGATGTAGGAAAATCATGTACTGGAGAAACTCTGAAAAGCTCTGGAGCTTCCCAGTCATTACAGATGGGTAAGTACTGCTGGAGACAAAGTCTTACAGCAGACAGCTGCAGCCTTCTGCTGCTGGACCTTGATCCCCAGTCTATGCCTGTTTCCACCCCGTTCCATAGCCTCGCTCCTATATATGGTCTTCTTTTAGTGGAAAGCATTTTTTTGTCTATGGGACATGTAAACGTCTTTTATTTAACAGTGCACATTTCTAATCTAGTCTTGGGGATGGGAGCCCAGGTCTTGAGCCATCTGATGACTGGGTATTGTTTTGTGTGCTCAACTTGGAGAATTAGGCAGTAAGCATCACTGATGCACAATGTACATACTCGTGTGTGTAAATTAAGTTCCTGCTGTTAAACATATGACTGTGAAAGATTTGGTCCTCCCATTTAGGGTTCCACACACCCCACCCCTTAGGGAAAGGAACCCATTTTAGAAAACATAGATATCAGACGTCCAGTTCAAGTTTTCACTATTACTTAGTTTACATGAAAAATCACCACTGATGAATTTCTCTGCAATTCAATGTTTGCACAGTTCTCTTCCCCATTGCTTGTGAGGGGATCCCTCCTCACCAGCCTGAAACTCAAAAGATCAATTGTGTTACAATTGCATAAAAAAAGAATGTTGCAATTGTGACCACAGCAAATTATACCAAAAGATCTGTTGCTGATCTATACAAAGAACGTCAAAGCCCTTCCACAGCTATTTGCTTTGGCGTTGTCCATGGCACTGTCCTTGGTCACCGCATGAGGAACATGCAGGCGCCGTACAGGCGATACTTGGGCTTTTGGCTTTCTTAGGAGCAGTCTGCCAGGCAGATCACAGGGATTGTGCAACTGAGAATTCAAACTGATTAGACATGTGTTTTTAAGTGAAATTGGAAATGAGGAGATCAGTGAAGACAGATGCCGCATTATGTATAAAAATCTGCAACTTGATTAAACTGAGTTTCACATGACAATAGGTCCTTATAGTGATCTTAATAGAGGAAAACTTTCCCTTCTGTTGACTTTTCGTACTTCTGCTGTTCTTTGTACTGCAATAGCCCTGAGCCTTCTTACTGTCCAAATCCAAGCAGGTCTCATAACAAGGTCTCGGTTCATAACAAGGCTTTATCAGCTAGTGTAATCCTTAAATCTAAGTATCCCACCATAAAAATTACAGCAACTAGTAAACCCTTGCAACTTGTCTACTGGCACAGCCGAGAAAGTCACAGCTCAAGGGCATGATCCACCCTGGAGATATGTGAGGTAACTGGGCACGCTGCAAGGACCAGGAAGGACATTGTTTGATGACCTTAGGGCCATCATGCTACTGAAAGACGTACTTGAAATCATTGCTTGCTTACAGTCAAAGCAGGTTGGTGTTTGTACTGCTTTACAGCTTCTCATTTCTAAAAAAAACAGCTTTCCTAGTGCAAAGTTGTAGCCTGGTAGAGAAATATTCACATAGTCACAGGCGAACATCCCTACCTTTTAAAAAATTGCTGTATGTGTGATAGGCTGTGGGCCAGTCTTGTATAGCTAGCTGAAATCTTGATACCAAAGCTGCAAGAGATGTACTCCTGAGAGAATCAGAAACTTTTTTTTTTTTTAGCTAAATTATGCACAAATATCCTTACATAGTTCATGATTCCATTAAATCTTTATTCAATTTCCTTGTTAGTTGGACCAGGCAAGTTTGTGATGCCCTTAGCTGTACTGTGGTCTGCTTGTATTCCTTGCTGTGTTAATTTTTCTCCCAGGTATGTTATTTTCATTAGAGAGAGTTTATACTTTTGCTTGTTTAGCTTTCGCCAGAAACATCAGCTCTTTCTACTTGAAGTCCCTAGTCATGCACTTCTACTGTTTTTCCTCAGACCAAAACATAATCTTTGTAAACCTTACTACCTTCTACAGCAACAAAAACATGCTGTATTTTCCAGTAAAACCTCTCAGGTGCCAAGCACAACCCAACTGGCAGTCTGAAGAAACTGTCTCCCAAAAAGGTTGGTGAATATGTGCAAACATGAGCTGTTTTTCTAAAGGCACTTGCCAGAGCCCTTCTGACACACCAAGCTTAGAAAAATATTTGGCATCAAGCCCTTCTTCCAGAATTTCTCCATTTGTAGACAGTGGAAAATGCCTTCTTTTCATGTACTCAGATCTTCTGGGTCAATGCTTAAGCAAAGCCTTCTATCTTTAGTTCAGCAATGGCTGGCAAACACACCCACTCTTTTAGCTTTTACTCACGATACAATTCTTTGTTTAGTTGGACCGTTTCAGTCTCCCAGCTTCTCCCTTGAGATGAGAGGATATTTTCTAGGGCAGGAGCCGTAGGATGGATGAGATCTTTTGGCTTTTTTCTTTACCCTGGGGGGAGTACGGTCCCCTGCACCTCCAACTTGCCAGTCCTCCCAGGACAAGGAACTTAGGGCATTTTATAACAGAGATCATATGCCTCTGCATAAAAACCATATGCCACATGCTGTGGACAGGTTCAAAGACTGGGAATGAGGATTTCTCAAAGCCAAACAGATGTGAGGACTCATGGAGATGAGGGAAGAAATGAACTAAGGTTACTCTTTTGTGCCACTAAGTTATCTCAGCAATCTGGCTGTATTCTTGGATGTCTCTGTTCCTTCCCATCTGGTGTGCTGGTCTTCCTGTAGACTTCCTGTTAAATTTCATCAGTTACCTGTTATATGCTGTATCACACTGCGTGGGCATTTCCTGCATTGCAAAGTGTGAATTTATTAAGTAAGCGTGGTACAAATTCTGAAGCAAGTCACGGTACGTCCACAGTAAGCTGGTAAGTAGGTCAATAGAGCAAGCCAAGTCCACAGGAAGGCTTCTCCAACTATGCTTTCCAGGTATATCTGCCACCCAGTTCCAAACTACAACAGAACATCACTTGTTTTTACAACTCCTTCATGAAGAACGCAGTGTTGGTCTCTGTTAGAAGCCATTGACCCAGCATGTGGACTCTCAGATTAGACTGAGACTAGACAAAACCCAAATAATATTTGTGACTCTTTGCTAGTTTCATCTCTTGCTACTCACATTTAAGTTATTACAGAAGTTATGATGAAAAACCCCACTGGTTTATTTCTGCAGAAGCCAGGGTGCAACATCAATAATCTTTTATTGCTGAAATCTTTATGCAAAGCAACACCTTTCTAGCAGCTCATCACATTTTTTTTGCATAATTTCCTTATCCTGGCAGAAACAGGTGACCAAGAAATGCAAAGAAAAAATAATTTGGGGTTAAGTTCCAAAGAACAATTCCTTAAACAAGCCGTTTATAACTCAAGCTACTTTATAGTTATTGTAAATCATATCTGGTCATACATCCCACATGCGCTGGGGGCAATTTATTCCATTGCTTAAACGTCAATTAGTTTATAATTACAGCACTCAAATATTAACAACATCCGTAGGGTCAAGGGATCCTGCAAATATTTTGTCAAAATCCTTGGTGTTGTAACTGTCCAGCTACTACACAAATAGGCCAAGGTCCAAAGGCTTTGCTGCATTATTACCCAAGTAACAAAACCAAGGACCTTTTTCTGTACAGAAGGTAAATCTTCGTACCTATTCATACCAGCTAATAAGGCTCCCTTATCAATTAGGCTCTCAAGGCTTCAAATTTTTTTTTTCCTATTTGAATTGCTGTAATTGGCCACAGCCCTCAAATGCTCAACTCTAGACTAGATGGAGGCCAGGTCTGCTAAGACACGTTATGTTCCTCCATCAGAGTGAGTTACTACACAGGCAGCTAGCAGCATACTCTAATGTAGGCAAATCCTGGACGCAAACTTGTCCCATGAACATAATTTCTGGGTAACAGCAGAAATCATTACTCAAAGTCAGAGTTATTGCTGTGTGCTCTGACTCATAGTAAATTAATAGAAAGTGGTTTTTTTTTTTTTTTCCTTTCGCTTGCAGCTGATAATGAAATGCTAAGTGTCTTCCTGAAGTGTCTCTTCATAGCTATGTAGAACCATAAGAGATTGTGAGATATGGTCCTTCCCTCCTCCTGATTTACACCTGCCTATCATTTCTGGCAGCTGTTTGTCTAATTTGTTCCTAAAAATCTACGAGGATGGGAATTGCACAGACTCCTTTGGTAACCTGTGCCAGTACTAAGCTCTCTCTTTAGCAACTGCCTGCTCCCCACTGCTCTGAAACAGGTTTGGCTCTTCAATTTGTTCGCTCCCCAGACATAGCAGGACACTGGTGACTCATCTTAAAGCATGCAGATAATACGTGCTTTTCAGGGAAGAACATATTTGGATGAACAATCTGTAAAACTGATGTTTCTTCCTTTTTCAATTAAACTGTTTGGCAAAAATAGATATTAACTTTGCTTTCCTGTTAAAAAAACTGTTCAGGAACTCTGTGGGAACTGGTCCCACCCAGCTTGCAGTGACCAGCTGGTTGTCAGTGACTCTAAGTTCTCCATGGGCCAGCTCATTTTTCATATAATTGCAACTGTCCTCCCTGGTGTGCTTGTGCTGTCTTGCACACAGGTTGCAGCCAAGCCGCGCGCTTCGTCCCTCCCATGCGCTTGGGCTGGGCGCGGGGCTGAGTGCCCATTAACTCTGCCCGGCTGCGGGGCCAGCCGTGCTTCTCCTAGGGCTGTGCGGCCCTTGGGTAGGTACGGGCAGGATAACCCTCCCAGAGAAAAGAATACCTTGCAATTCATAACAGAAACATAAAATAGAGCATAACAGAAAAAGCAGCAAAAATAAAGAGAAGCTCTACGTGCCTGCCATTTTGTATAGTAACAAACAGGGACTGGCTGTTTCACACAGCTCAGTTGGAGTCTGTATTTCTCATCTGTTTCCCATAGTAGTTTCCTGTCAACTACCAGATCTTTAAAAAGAAAGTCACTTTTGTCCCTTTGTTTCAATTTCAGGGGCCTTTGTTATATCCTGAGTGTGGAAATGTGGCTTTTTGGCTTGTAACTGGAAACTCAACATAAAAAAACTTTTCCAGAAATTAAACCACCACAACTAAAGGATGTCTGGAATTTTTTTTTTATGGTCGTTATACATGGATTGTTATGTGACTGTACTTTAAAACTATTTTCTTTTAATAAGCTTACTTCTTTTTATATGGAAGGGAGACCCAAAACTCTCAATAGGCCAAAATTCACTCAGATATTTTGTCACAACTGGCTAAAGTAAAATTCAAGTTCCTGCAAAATACCATTCTCTCTGGAGACTTCTCTCTGTCACTGGCAGCCAAATAAGTAATAGACAAAACAAGTGCTTCAAATAAGCTTGTTTGGGGGTTCTCTCCACAGGCAATGTGAAATACAATGGGCTTGGGAATTTCGTGTTAATTCCTCTTAGAATAAGCATGATAAAACTGTGGGCCACTTAGCAAAGCAGGAGTTTCCCTAAGTGCAAATACACTTCCAGACATCTCCCAGAGAAACTGAAAGTCACGAGAGAGAGAGAGAGTAGCGTAGTTGGCGGTGACGAACCGGGCAATAGGTGGCCTCCCTTGCCCCACGCAGCGACTCTGGAGGGGCGGCCCAGGGTGAGGGTGCCCAGCGGCCCCCAGCAGAGTCATCCCCAGGGCCACAAAGATGCGGCTTTGAGATGACATTTCAGTCCCAACAGTTGCAGGTCACTGCGATGCAAGGGGTGGCCCACAGGAACATGTATGTAGAGCCTGGACGGCGTCTCCCACAGCAGGCAGGCCTGTGGTAGAGGTGGTGGGGGCACACTGGGCTGCTTGATGTTACTCCCGGCCAGCCCAGCACCTGGCCAGGATGGTTGCTAGCAGGGGAGAGAGAGGGAGGGAACCTGGCATCCTTTTGGGCACTGTTTCCTCTTGCATTGCTGCCAGTGGCTGTGGCAGGAACGAAACAGCAGGGCTGCCTTTGGCAGCACTCAGAGGGGACGGTGTAGCGAGGGGACCCCATGGCAGCACTGAAGAGCGAGGCTGCCCAAGGGGGCCATGCCATGCCCCAGGGGAGAGTCCAGTTTGAAGACTGGAATGGAGAAATGAGAGAGGAAGGAAAAAAGAGATGTTCGGTGCAAAATGGAGAGAATCTAGGCTAAGAGAGTGTCTCCTGTGAAAGCGGGTAGTGTAATAAGAGAGGAGGGAGTCACTTTTACTGAATAAGCAGCTGAGACAAGGGTGTGATGAAAGAGAGCAAATCCAAACCAGAGATCTGGCTGGCAAACTTTGATCCTCCTCAGAGATCTGGTCTTTTTTCTCTGCAGACCAGAGCATTGAAGAGCCTTGTGTAAAGAAAGAGCCATTTCCATTTTTCTGGAGATCGAGAGACTGGACAATATTTGCAGGGAGAGAGCCCTCTAAAAACATTTATGGTGGTGTGCGTTTGTTCTGTGGTTTTTCCCAAGGGGGTTACAGTTTCCGTTCTTATATGCTGCATTTAGGATTTGTGATCTATGGCAGTTGTACAGTTTCACTCCAGCAGAGTTTTATTCAAATATCAGATGATACTTTAACTTAATGGACACATTCGAGATCCTAGAAGTATTTTCCCCCCGTATCTTAAATTGACACTGCCATACATATGTGTATCCTGTGTATCCTGCTATGCATATGCTTTTCCTGTTTCTTCATGCATATCCTGATGATATGCTATGATAGCACGTTCTGGTAATAGACTGGAATAATAAAAGCACTTCTTTTTTTTTTTTTTCTTTCTTAGAAAGAACCACACTCCATTAGCAAAGATGTTGAGAGCTTATTCTTTACTACAGCTGGTCCTTTCAGGCATTTATCTAACAATATCATCAGTTCTTGGATGACATTCCCTTCAGTCAAGCTACGTGCTTGCCTTTTACAAATTTAAAGCTTGCTCAGTGAACACAGTCTCTGGTAGGAATCCATCAGTCGGCAAGTTTGTTAAAGGTGTGATGTTATCGGCAGTTCAGTTTCATGATTTTCCATGTGCTGCAGTACTGTACAAGAAAAGCAAAGCAGCAGGGAAAGCGTGCATGTTAGCGAGGATAATAGCATAGCAGAAAGCTTCCTGATTCTCAAACAAGTGGGAATTCCTTCTGATAACATGGGATTACAGTGGATTTGCAACCAGGACATTGGGTTTTACTAAGTCGGTGTATCAAAGCTTTTTCTCCCCATTGTCAGCTGGTTGAGTGATGTTTGCCTGCTCCATTTCAGATGAGAGGTTGGAAGCTGGTGTAGGACATTGCCTGCCAAATCTTGTAAAGTGACAGTGTCTGTAAGGCACCGGGCTAAATGAAGGGGACTATATGCACACTCTTTTTGTACTGTGGAGCAGAGAAGGACTCCGTGGAGAGAGCAGAGACCTGGGAGGCACAGCATGTGTATGCAGGAACCCGCTCCTAGCTTCATACTGCTGTGTTTGGGGATGTATCTATACCATGAGGCCTCATATTAAAACACGGACTGTTTATATTTGTGTGGCATAGTGCTCTGAGGTACCCATTCACCATCATCCAGAAGGGAGATGTGGCTAGAGAGCACCCAGTCTTCCACCCAATCTGCCTAGGATTTATGGTGAGATCTTCACCATCAGCTCTGTACAAGGAGCTCCCTGCGCCTTTTTGATCTCTGTCTCCCAGGGCAGAATAGTCCTTTATATCCCATTGCTTAACTCTGGACAGTTAAACTAAATGAACTACACAGAAGTAAAATACAAAATGACATTATTGCTGAGTTGTGCCTTTAATTTCAGAGCTGCATGCTTGTGGCAGACTGTGACTGCTCTTTTGTCCAAAAACATAGATTTAGGAGGCCAAATAGTGAGTGCGTGTCCAGGGGAGCGAGGAGCTAGAGGTCGGTGGCGTTGATGTCACGTTCACTTTGCCTCTATAAGAGAATTAATTAAGCTTCACACAGGCAGAAAAGTGAAGGATCAAAATGGTGAATGGAATCGGAATGAAAGGCAATTGCACATTTCTCATGTTTGCTGCAAATCCAATTGAGTAAAAGATGGGCCATGTTCTCTCCCCTTGGAACCTAAGAACAGCTGTAGTGAGTCAGACCAGAGATTTGCCTGTTCCAATGTCTCGTGCATAACATGGGCTAATAGCAGAGCCCTGGGTAAAAAGCTTAAATGCTAGACAAGCATACAGTCTTGTTTCTCTCAGTGTACCCTTCCAGTTTCTGGCAATCTGCAGCTAGGGGTTTCTTCAGACAGAGATTGTATCCACATCTCCATGCTGAATAGTTTTTCATGGAGTTTTTCAGGGCTTAAAGTCACTTAACTCACAGAGCTGTCTTTGCCTTTGAGGATGGGAGATGAGAAGGCTGTAGAAATACAAATGACGAGTCCATCAAGAGCTGGTACTTACCAACTCTGTGTTGTGGAAATGAGTTTCACTTCTTTGGTGTTACTCATGACTCTCACTTCTTCATGACTCCTACAGATGCAAGAAGAGAACTGGGCCTTTTTAGTATATTGTATATTGTTTAACAGGCAATGCCCGTGCACACAGCAAAACCTTTAGATTTAGCATATGCTGTTTTTTCATCAGAAGTTATTAGCCTCCACTTGTTAACCATAAATTTTTTTCAGAAACTAAATTAAAATGAAAAGCTTCTGAAGACTGCATACGAAGCCTGTAATTGGTATGAAATGAGGATGAAATGCACTTTGCATCACTTCCTAAGTGGCAGCTTCTGGTACTTCTCCTGACCAAGGACTCAATGGAAGCAAAAATCTGCAAAGGAAACAACACTTTGTAGGAGTATCTAGGCTACTGGGTATGCACATACAAGACTTCTTACCAGAAGTATATCTGCTTAGTTCATTTACCCTTTCTAAATGGAAGGACTCTAACCAATTTTGCTGGAATAGTCAAATAATTCCATCAAGCCAAATACAAGGAGAAGCAACGTTTTATATTCCTTAATTATGCAAGCTTTCCTTTTGGCTGCATGTTATACATGATTCTGCATGTGCCCAGAAAAAAAAAAATCAGATAATCCTACATATGCCCCAAACCCCTCCCCTGCCACCTTCAAGTATGGGTCTTTTCCAGTTCATAAATTCTTCAGGTGACTCTTAGGGGACTGCTTGTACACTGTCATTATTACGGTACAGGAGCTCACTGTGCTTGTACTCTTGCCAAATTCCGAGATTTCCTTTCAAATCAGATTGTGTGATCAGATTCCATTGAAAATCCTCATCCTCTGTATTAGCGTAAGCTCTGTTCAGGTTTGAAATATAATTTGGTCCTTTATAGAAAAGCAGAATTTTCAGAAGAAATGTAATACTATGATCTAATGATTTAGACTCACTATTTTTGTAAAACATAAAAAATTGGCAGTATTCTCTCTTTGGTAATCCTTTCTCGGAAAAACTAAGCTTCTTAATAAATGTCAGTAGTCATGGATGGAAATCCACCAACTGCAACAGTGTTTATTGACCTTTCCAAAGTGTTAGATTTAATTAGACTTCCATTAGTACAACTGTACATAAATTAGTCAAGTCAGCTCTTTTCCATGTTTGCACTGATGAGGTTCTCAGCTCCTTTTAGCCTGGACTGGTTCTTCACTTTAAAGGACATGTTCGCACTTCAGTCTGCAGTGTGTTGTGGAAATACCTGAGCTGACTCGGATAGCGGGATCAGTTTAATTGCAGTGGCCTGGAGATGAGCAGAGGGCTTACCCCGCTGCTTGGCAGGCTAGTCTGCAGTTTGACTATGATGTCCAGCATTTGAGCAAGCTCATTTAGAGCCAGCTTAGCCATCTCTGGACTACGCTACAGTTGTAGTGCAGACGAGCACCTTAGAGGTTTAGTGGTGTTCGATCCTTTGCTCATACGCTTATTCAGTAAGCCTGCTGAGGGAGCATCTTGCACCAAAGGAAATAGGAGTGAAGTCTTCATTATATACTTTTCTGCTTTCTTCCGTGCTTTCAGTGTCATACCAAAAGCAGCTGCAGTCAGGCCCGGGAGGGTGTCTGGTTTTCTCCAGCTATATTATTAGAGCAGTGCAGCTATGGAAACATGACTACAACACTTAGGAAGTCTTTGTCTATGCAATTTCAGTCTTACAGTGGACATGTATCTTTCCACATAAAAGGGAAGATGGAGTGGGAATCAGAAAAAAATATCTGATGTCACACCAAACACAGGTATTCAAACCTTTAGTTGCATTGACATGTTTATTATAAACACTTACTTATCAAATTGCTTATGGTGCCTTTTCAGGATATTTTTTCCCTTAGTAACATTGTCTGAAGCTGTAAGAATACCTTTCCATATTTAAAAATACTGGCTGTAGCCATATGCCCATGCGCTCAAAATACATACAAATCAGTATTTCCACAATGGTTTATTTAATTCTAGTTATACAAACACGTAGTGGAGTAAGGGCTACCAAAATATATAGAATACTCAAAATATTTCTCTTAAATTATTTCTATTATCCACACAGAACTACAGTGCTTTGACAGACATTTTCTTGCTACTGAAAATCTTTATCTGTGCATGTTGGAGAGGGCGTATATATGTATATAAAAGTACTCAGTAATGTATATATTGCTCAGAATGGTAATGTGGAAGTCCATTTGACATCTCTTTCCCCAGGAGACCATCTTCTGAAAAGTGCTGGGATATAAGTTAGAAAATCCTCAGAAACTTCTCACCACAACTTGTCACAAGTCAGCCATGCGAATGTGTACGTACAGTGTAGAGCCCTGTGAGCCGTTCAGCCTCCCTAGATGCTCTTCAGACACTATGAAACACTCATTTAGATTTTCCCTCCTTCCTAGCTTCTTTCTTGGAGGCTTTGGTTAGTGAATTAATTAAATCTGTTGGTATTTGGAATGCCATTTTTCAGATGGGATGTTAGGAAAAACTCCATTAGGAGGGTATTGTATCTCTGGAATAGGTTACCCAGAGAGGTGCTGAAATCTGCTTCCTTGAAACTTTTCAGACTTGACTAGACAAAGGCATGGCTCTGCTGAAATACCGCCTTCCTTTCCACTGTTTTTTTCTGTTTTCTTATGCAAAATACTTTGCTTTTCCCTTGATGTTTATATACCATCATTTTTGGTATTTCATGTAGTTTAAGACCAAGAGTTGACCAGTGCAATAATTTAGTCTAATCATCTGCATTACACAGACTACAGAACTTTACCAGGATTTCCTGGTGAAAGCTGTCTCGTAGTCAACTGACAGCGTACACTGGAAGGAAGCAATTCAGTCTTGCTATAAAGATTTTGGGTGGTAGTGCATGCCCCAGTAATGTGGAGGGTTGACCCAAGAGATAACTGTTCTTACAGCTGCTAATTTGCAGTTCATTACCTGAATTTTTCCAGTTTCAACTTTTGTGCATTTGTTTCTCCAGTATCTGATAGAATCTTCCTCTACAACATTTCAGATCAGAATTAAGACATTGTTTAGTACATTTTATTCCATTAATTTCTTGTTATAAGAATCTTAATTTTTTTACCATATGATTTTAAGGTGGGTACAGGATCCGAGGCTCTGTTACGACCTGTATTGATGCAGGCCTGCAGAAGGATAGTTGAGACAGATTGTTTCCGTCTACTGCTCTGGTATGAAGCAGTAGAGCAGAATTCTTGAAAAAGCATATATATATAGATATATGTATATATATATATATGTATTTTAACCAGCTGTGGCCTCAGCAGGGACTTCAGGGTATATACTCCAGAAAAAATTATCAGTTTAGTTCATTTTCTACTACTCAGATTGAGCAAGTTTAAATTGTACTCCTCAGCTATCAACGTTCCCTTTTAGAGTGAAAACTCTTCATAGCAGAGAGTGTGACTCTTGTTTACTTGTAAAATCACCTGCTGCACTTTCAGGTGCTACAAGATAGATACTAAGAAGTGCGGTTTGCAGAGGAAAATCTTCAGAACGAGTCAGAAACCGATTATTGATTATTATAGATTAGTAACAGTATGCAATAAAAGTAACAATAGAGAAAACATTTCAGAATGATAAACAGATTTTTTCATTCCCTGTTTGCTCAACCAGTTCAGAGGGGAGATCTTTTTTGTAGCATTTTTTAATCTGCCTGAAACAAAATGTATGTAAACATAATTCCTGATGTGATTCAAATGATATTCCTAAATATTACTGTTGTGAGGACTACCATGGCCACATTTGAAAACCGGTCAGCTGCACAGTAGCTTCATCCCCAGATTTCTAAAGCTAGCCTTGGGTGTGTTGAGGGCATCTCATACATTTGTTCGCCTAACGCCTAGGCTAAGGTGCAGCTCAAAGCCAAGGCTACAATACTGGAACCGTTTAAGATCCCACAAGCCACAACAAAGACTCAGACTGACAGGAATCAGCTGTGCCATGACAAACACTGCGATGCTGAGGGGGTAAGGACAGATCCACACATGGATGTGATACCTCGGTGGGGGGTGGGAATTACACACTCGTTTTCAGGAGATCCCAGTGTTGTGTCGCTGTACCATGATGAAATAATGAAAGCTTGATGTAATGCTTCTGATTAGTTTTTTCATTGGTTAAGTGTGCTGTCATTTGATACCCTGATGGAGAGACTTTTGGAGGGGAGGGGTTGAGCCCTGTGAAACCTCAAAGCACTTTCTTTCCATTGTGGGCAGCTCAGTTAAGCTCTTATTAAACTCAGCTTTTTCTAATTTTGTAATTCACCTCCAGACATTTGCTTTTGCTCCAAACACAATATTAGCTGTAGATGTTTGTCTGTGTTTGTGGTGTGGGTAGTTTCATTGCTCCTTGTTGTCTGGATTATCTTTTTTTTTTTCTTTTTTTCTTTTTTCTTTTTTTACTGTCAGGTATCAATTAAATATTTGATCCTTCTTTGTCTATAAAATAGCTTGCTAATCATCAGACTAATGCTCTTGAATTCAGGACTTAATTGAGGTTTAGTGGTGAAAACTATATGTATTTAGATACATTGGAAGTAACGTGTTCTTATTATAACTTTTGTTTACATGTAGCGATCCATAAGCTGTATAAGTTTTCTGGCATTGAAGACAAACTTAGTTGAAGTGAATTTGCTTCAGTATTATTTCTTAATGCACCAGAATGTGCTTCCCTTTTCCTGGAAAACACCCTTTTCAAGTCAGTTGCTCAGAACGTATCAAGTGACGAAGTGCAGATAGCAAACTGAGCATTTGTTTGAGTTCATGCTTGTTACAGCAGTGTTCTGGAAAGTGTTTGTGCTTAGGCTTTTAATAAACTCCCTCTAGAGATCAATTACCACGATTTGTCTAGTTACTATGGATAAGAGGTTTTGGGGGGGGGGTGGTTGTTGTTGAAATGTTTTGTTAAACTGAGTTAGTCTTGAATGCTTTTATTCAGGCAGAATAAAAAGAGAATGGGAAGCAGAACACAGTATCTCTAAGGAAAAGTAATTATTGAAATAGCCTTAGTAAAAGGACTCTGCTACATTACCAGGTCTTGTAGGACAGTTTTGTCTGTGTGTTTTAGGCTTGTTCACAGGTAGCCCAGAATGTAGGTCAGCAGGACGAGACGTGTATGAAGGAGGATAAGCACCGATAAGTTAATACTCTTGACAAAGTTTTCTCACTATAAGGTTTCAGTATAATCAAAACCAGTTTAGCATTTCAGGAAAAGCACCATGAAATGGAGTAATGGAATTAACTTTTATGTTTTTCCAGGAACCTAAACCACATTTCCTGTCACAACTGTATATTATTAATACAAGGCATCTGCTAAATCGGAGCTGCCCTAAAATGTGCACAAATATCATACGTCTGGTTTAAATCATTTATCTTTTGACGTTTGCGGTGAAAAACTAAAGCAAGATGCTGCCTCAACCCAGCATAAAAAAGAGTATGATTTGGAATACAGCAAGTTTTCAGCATGGTCTCGCAGACAGATAATATAATTCTGTTAATTTAGCAGCCAGGACTGTTACTGCCTGCATTTTTATGTCTTGCTTCCCTTTCATTTTGTATTCTGTGGTTGCAGCAATTAGTTTCCAGTCACAGAGGGAAATGAGCAGCTATCTTGAAACTCACTCACTTTCCCAGCCCCCTGTCCTTTAGAACTGGGAGTAGAAAGTTGTTTGTTTTCTGATTTTTGGGGTGGGAGGCGGGGTGAGACATAAGTCATCTTTTCTCACATTGTAACCAGCCTCTAACAGGCTTAAGGCAAAGGGCCCGAAGTCTGATAATGAAATGGGATCGTCTCAGGAATATAATGTCCGGAATATAATTTCCCAGGGGACTAATGCCCTACCCAGATATTTTTCCACATTAATACCCACTGTGAAAAAAAAAAAAAAAATCCATTACTGCATTTCCTTATAGATTACTTCAACATATACCAAGGATGACAGAGGCTTCTTTGGGAGCCAGACAAGCCTGGAAGTCTGGCACTGAGTCCTGGACTGTGAATCAGGACAAGGAGACTCAGAAATTCCTGTGTAGTTTCCCCAGCCCTTTCCCAAAGGCCTGTGTGGAAGGGCTCTGGATAGTGTCACAGGTGGCTGTGTGCTGCCTGTGTCACGTTAGCCTCATCAGTATGCTGAACAGTGGGAGAGTGTATCTGAAATCCCACTTGATTACCCTAGATGACTTACCAGAGGCTTCGAAGACCAGCATAAACTTTGGCCAAACGTAGCTGTAAGCCGAGATAACGTGAGAGCCCCGACATGGAGATCCATTCCCCTGCAGAGCTGATCAGCTGGTTTTCCAGCCCTCACCAATTCGTTTTACACTGACGCCAACTGCATCTTCTTCCTCTCATGCCCATGGTGCCAGTGATGCTTGACTGCCTTCGTCTTGGTCTTCGCTCTGTCCCTTCTCCTGAACAGCTCCACCCATTCCCACAGATTGTGCCCTGAAAAAATCCCCTCAGCACTTTAAAGGATTTACTCTTAATGAAAAATGAAACCACACTGAAACAAACAGCGTGAGGAGCCTCCCTTCTGCTTTTTTCATTATTGTAACTGCATCTTTTCTCATCCTTGGTCTGTTGTGATCCCTTGGCCATGTTACGTCCAACTTGGGGATTCTGAGATTAAACGACAAAAGCGTTAGCTAGTTCATGTCTGTAGTGCTCTGCAGGTTTATACCAGCTGAGCATCTGAATTCATGTGTGCTAAAAACCCTTTTGCAGACTAATCAAGTGACATTGCACATACGGAAGGGATAACTTGCTTATCCAGCTGTACAACTGGTTTGAGCCCTGAATGTTTTGGCTGTAAAGTAGCAATGATATCCAGAACCCGATAGCGAAAGGAGGATTTTTATAACCTATTTCTTAGAAGCAGATCAGAGGATCTGAAAGCCAAAGCTGGGTGTTTTAAGGTTTGCGCATCTACCAGGATAAAGGTTTTGCAATTAGAGATAATTAATAATTTCCTTGGTTGGTGAACCAAAACCAAATCTTGATCACCCAGTTCGGATTGTGAAAAGAGAAAATATTGTTTGGAGTTTACTCTGCAATGGGACTAATTATTCTCTATATTTCACCCATTACATTATAATCCTCTTCAGAGAAAAGAAAGAATAAATGTTCTCATTAAATTCTGAAACAGGCATTTTTTTCTGACAAGTTGCTCTTCCTTTGAAGAGGCTAATATCCGATGATGGAAATTGTAAAGAATAAATAAAAAAGCTTTGTAGAGAATGATTTACTTAAAATTACACTGTCAAAGAGCTTTTCATAATAATTAAAAAAAATTCACAATGTTTTTAGTGATGAAAACACTATTGAAACTGCAATCTGCTTACTCACCTGGTGGTATTTTCATGTTCTTACTTAATGAACACACTCTGTGTTTTGTTATTGTAAGGCTGCCTGGGAGAGCTGGGCTGGTAGCATTGACTCGTTCCTCAAAGTCTCAATTGAGCAAATCAGTCCTATTCAGCAAACTACTTGAGCATGCTCTCAGGTTCCATTAATTTGAATGATTTTCTGACCTGGAGACTAAAGGGTCCCTAGTAGCCACACAAGGCTTTTGCTCTCATTCTTTGCAGTAGGACCAGATGTTTTGGGTACGGTGTGTGTGTCGGGGTGAAACCGAATGGGAATGCTCTGCTCGGTAGCTGTGTAAACACAGTTCCGATTTTCCTGTGAGAGCAGTGTGTGTTGATATTCACGGGAGAAGGGACTGCTGGGTGAACGAGAGTTACCTCTTACAGAGGACAGAGAGCAGTTTAAAAAGGACCTTCAAAATCAAATTGTTCTGGTATTATGCCAATTCAAAAGTGAACTCCCTTAAGAAGGTAGACATGGTCAAATGAGGCTCCTGTGAACCTGGATGTTTTCTCTCGAAGAGTAATTTCATCATTCCTGGAAGCCCATCATATAAGTGTGCCTGATGAAACACACCTCTTGGCTGCCAAGTGAAGAAATACCTTTTCCTTAGTTAAGGAGTGTCTGTCCAAATGAAGAAAAGCAGCTCCACACTTAGCAGATCTATTTATATATATGAAACAGTGTCATTTGGACCTGTATGATGTTCCTACCTGAACATGTGAAAATATTTCCCTCTCATACCTCGGAAAAACTTGTCTTAGCTGAGAAGTAATTAATCTGCAGAAGTGTAGTCTGAAGTAGGGAATGGTTATGTACTTCTCCAGGTCTGTTTGCCTGCCGAAGTGTTACTGAGGGGCAGAAAATGTCCCAGAGAAGATCCTATCCAATTTTGGTGGTGCTGTGCTTGTAGGCTTATACCAGTTATATGAGGGCAGCTGTAAGACTAAGTGGTGCTTGTACCAGTTTGATTGAAGTCCCCTGAACAATATGTCAATGTTTTAAATGTGCTCCCCTGCCCCGCTGCCGCTGGCTCCTGCTATCTGCTCTCCCTCAGCTGCAGGAATTCTCAGTAGCTCGTTCTACTGCCAGCCTCGGAGTTTGTCTCTGTGGGTACCAGGTCTGGATCCATGGACTGCTGCCGTGTCCTCTGTGAGTTGTTCTGTGTTACAGCTAGTGTTATCCATCAAAACTGGAAACATTGCTTTTCCTTTTGATCTACATCCTTTTTCAGGCTGACTTACTCTCAGTCTAATTTTCTAATACAGCTACTATCAAGTGTAAGTAAGGCATTAGAGACTCTGGCACTTCGAGATTCTCCGATTCAGATACTTGAATTGCTACATGGCCAACGATGGCCAATGTCAGCCAACTCCTAATACAATGTTAGAAAAGAACTGCATTGCCCTGGGTAAGTGGCGTTATCCTGTCCTAATTTTTAAAACGACACTGTACCTATTCTGTGTGCTGTTAACAAAAAATATGCTGCGGGCCATACCAAACAAATCTGTATCCCACAGCTAAGTCCACATGATATTTTTTTTTAACTCACAAGTTCAGGCATGGTTTTCAAGCATGATGAATAAAGAACAATGTCCTGTTTGTGTGGGTGTGTGCACTGTCAAGCAAGCAAGGTTTAAGTGACTGCAGATTTTTGAATGGGAATCAAAAAAGGTCATTTGGCAATGGACAACATTTGCTCCTGCACAGTTTGTGACTAAACATCTGGGATTCACAGAGGATACTAGAAAAAGGTATTAGTAGTAAACAAGATTTTGCTGGTTTCTTCCACAGAAAGAGCAATACCAAGAATAAAAATGGTAACAGAGTAGAAAATGATCAAAATTTATGCTGTGTGCACTTAAGCTGCTTTTAACAATTATGTTCTTCTTTCCTTTTTTTTTTTTTTTTTCCACTCAGAGCCTCAAAAATTGGCTAGTTCTAATGAAAAAGATAAGATGCTGATGTTATACAGTAGTGGAAAACAAACCAATTTGTTGAAAATTACTGTTGAAAAGTATTCTTCGCTAATAGGTCACATTTATTCTCTTGAAACATTGTGCAAATTTTTAAATTCATCTGAGGCTGTAGTGAATGTTTTTCATCTTTACAATAATGTTTTGAGGAATCACAGATAGCAGGCATCTCAGAAGGGGAACATAAGTACCCTCATGAAGCGGTTTTTACCATAATATCATACTTCTCTACCTATTTTCTCCCCTCTTCAGAAAATAAAAAAAAAATTACGTGCTTTCAAGCTATAATAACTTAGCAATTTCTTCATTTATGCCCTTCAAGAAAGTATATATCATACTTACAGTTGTTTCATCTGCCTCTTTTCTGTTGATTCCCCTTGTTTCAGAAAATGGACGTAAATGAGAGTAGCTATTGATGTGAAGAATACTGATGCATTATTTTAACATATTTATTCCTTGTAAACATTCATTAGTTAAAAAGGAACGCTTTTCTCAAAGCACTTCGCAGCACATTCTTAAAACACAATTATCCAAATAGACTACTCCAAGAGCAGGCATCGCACAGGCATTAATAACCCAGTAGCTGAAGGCTTGTTGGCTTTCTTACCAGAGCCATTCTCCCAGCTTCTCCCAGTTGGGGAAAGCAAATGTGCCTTGCAGCCTGCCCTGAAGGATGATAAAGTCCGACTATTACTGGCAATAGTTAGTCTTTAGAGGGGAAGCATGAAGTATTGTTCTGAACACACGACAAAACCTGAAATTCCCAGTCCCAGCTCTGACTATGATTCTCTCCAAGGCTTCGGGTAAATCACTTGATCTCTTCACCTCAGTTTCTTTATCTGTAAAATGGTGATAATATCGCTCTGTTTTGCCAAGCAATTTTACAAGATGTTGGAAAATTAATGCTTGGAAAACACTTTCATGGTAAGAAGTGCATTTTAAGTATGAGATTTAATACAAACAGCTCACAAGAATGGTGTTCTGCACTCTGTTTTAAAGTAATCGGGACATTAAATGCTTAAGTCATACTGCAGGACCTACAACTGTGTTTTTAGAGCAATCCACAATAGCATTTCCTCAGAAAAAGCTATAGAAAGTGGAAACCAAAAATGCTCCCCACTGTTTCCTTGTGGTAAGAACGTTGCAACAGAAATCATGAAGAGAGATATTGTTCAGAATATTTTACTCAAAATGTCCACAGAGTGTTTCAGCTGAAAACAAACTGGCAACTCAGGGGAGACTTGTACTGGGCATGCAGGTGCCTCTGAGTGTAGGTCAGCAGCAGTCCTGCAGCTCAAACGTCTGTCTTTTGTGTTGCAGAGTAGCCATAGATGATGTGGCAGCCAGTCTGGAGCAGAACAAAGCAGACCATGTGAGTAGCAAAAAATGGCATTAGAAGGCAGAGTTTTCTCAAAGACCACACTTTAAAACAAAAAGCAATTTCCACCATGAGTGGAATGGAAGACCTTTATTTTTTAGCCTTGTTCTCTATGTATGGGCTGCAACTCTGAATGATGAGACTAACTGAGCCAGGTCTATTGTCTGACCCTTCCTCTAGAAAATCCCTTCTGGAGAAAAGGCTGTGAACAGCCAGGTGAATGATGGGCTAATTCAAAGAAGGACCGGCATCTAGAACAGAAATTGGGTAAACTGGAGGTACCTAACTGAACACTGCCACTTAAAACCACTTAATGCCAGTGGTGCTGAAATGCTCTAACATTTCCCTGTTTGACCCAAAATATCTTCAGGCACCTGGAGCTCTGCTTTATTTCTTGTGCAGACTCCCTGTGTCCCAGGGAGTGCTGTGAAAACTTGTAGGGCGTCTCTGAGTTCGGTGATGGTCCCCCTGTGCTTCCCAAGGTCTGCTAGGAGTATGCGTGCCCCGGCAGCCAGAGCAGGTCCCACTCTCCACACCCTCAAGGTAGCCATCACCACTTTCTATTTAAAACACAAGTGGTTAGGCCCCTTTGGCACAACCTAAAGCTCAGAGCCAATCTCAGGGTGTGAGAGTGACAGATCTTGTATTCTCTTCAGCCTCATAGTTTCCACCTGTCTCCATAACAGAAGGGAGCTCATGAAAAACAATGTGGTGGGGAAAGAGGGCTCTCCACTTTTCCGTGGAAGGGCTATCACCTGGCACAAAAAAAATGCAGGGTACCTGGGGCCAAAAAGAGAAAAAAGTTCAAGTGTGATGCTGTACCCAGTATCTGGGACACTCATGAGGGAAAGGATTTTTCTGGTTTTCGGTCTTCCATACAATTGTTTTTGTATTTTGCACTAAATCTCCGTTGACTCAACTGCGTAAACCACTGTCCAGAGATCATGACTCTCAATTGTCTCCTCCAGGCAGCCTAGAGGATGATCTGTCTTGTAGCGCTTGCATTGTTTGGATGGGCTTGTCCTTACTCAGTTCATTTTCCATGTCAAGGTGCTGTTTTAAAGAGGTGAATCCTCTTCTCGTTTTCCAGTAAAAAGCCATCAACTCAGACTAAATAAGGCAAGAAGATTGTGGCAGTTCATGGTAGATGTGAGGTTTGAAACCTATTCCAAATCTACAGTAGTCAATGAAGACATTGTGCACTGAAAGCAGCACCTTGTCCTGAGGCAGCAATTTGATGTATTGCAAATCATGTTGCAGTTATAAGCCACAGTTGGCAATGACCCACTTTTTTATTGTACACAACGTTACTCGGTTGATTCATGCTAGTCACAGAGCAAAATTTTGGCATTTCAAATCGCTGTAAATATTTATGAGTTAAATGCAATTTTTGCTAATATTTTAGCACTGCTATATGAAGAGATTATCTGCAAAGGGTGAGATGTTGCTGGCATTTTGCACAGGCACCAAGAGAGCTTTTGAATTCTTTTTCCTTTTGAAAGGCATAATCTCAAGAACAATCTAAAAAATGCTTCAAGTATGACAGAGCGCTTCTGTTCATTTATATACATTTATGGCCTGTTATGTAAACACAGAAGCAAAATAGAAGATGTCTGCATCCTAAACTCGGGTTTTTATGACTTGGAATCCCATCCTGGAGTACTAACCTCTCTTCACGGAAGGGTGAAACATAAAATGGAGACAAATTGGGGGGAAGTCAATGCACAAAGCAAGAA
Source organism: Platalea leucorodia (assembly GCF_965183815.1). Taxonomy (NCBI): domain Eukaryota; kingdom Metazoa; phylum Chordata; class Aves; order Pelecaniformes; family Threskiornithidae; genus Platalea; species Platalea leucorodia. The sequence continues at coordinate 27,283,416 of NC_138825.1, read as the reverse complement.
AGCTTCTCAGATAAAACATACAAAAGCATTTGTTTTCTGAAATATCCTTAGAGGAAGGCTCCTCCTGACCAGTAATATAATGTTACCTTAGTTCTTAAGATGTCATCTATGTACTCAGGTAGGAAACCAGCTGTAAGCTTTTTATTTACAACACAGTGTGGAGGCAGGTGCAGACTGATCTAAGTGTGCATATGTGTAAAGGCAACGGGACCCTGCAGCCATAAGGCCACAAATGCACCAGGTAGCCAAGGAGCATGCATGACTGTGGCCACGAATATAATTGCATTGACTTGAGTATTCAGTGAATTTTTAATGTCTGTATTGTGGTAGAGCTTAGAAGGAACAACTGGCAATTAAGGCATCATTGACTAGGCCCCACACAACTCATGGAACAAAAAGACAGTCCCTGAAGAGCAGGCAGCCTGAATAATAAGGGAAATATTGGCATTGCTCATGAAACTAAGATGTGGCAAAATCCGTTCATAAAAGATATCAGAATGTATCCAATCCACTTAGAAATGTTTGTAAGAAATAATATTTCTACCAGAAAGTTGACATAAAAGACTGAGGTCTATATCTTTGCCTGATTCCTATGAGGGACAAGTTTCTGAGTCCTCTGCTGGTTCTGTCTGAACCACTGGCTACTCGACAGGGCTGTACTGGCTCCATTTGTGACGTTGGGAACAGTCAGCTCCACTGAGTCCTCTTGGTTCCACAGACCTTAAAAAGACAAAAGAAAAATATTTTGCCAAATAGAAATAATCAACCTGGAATGTATGCCCACTCTTTCACAAGGATATGGCAAACAATAGGAAGTAAGGGATAAATCAGTAAAATACAGGTGGTTGCGGTAGCTGAAATGATCCTTTACTGGTTGTTCATATAGCGAAGCGATATGAAGAGATGGGGAGCTTAGAAAATTTGCTCAGTAGGCAGCGAGAGAGGCCATTCTGTCTGAATATTTTTTGTCAATTATCATATAGTAATCTGAGATGTATTTTTTTGCTACATTTATTCCATTGATTGAACTGATTAAAAGGGCATTGTTTTCAGGAATATAGATCTGGATTAAATATAGATGTGTACAGACAGGAGTAGTTTCTTATGCCACTGAAAAAGATGTGTATAATGTGGTATAATACAATGAGATTTGCATCTGATTTACAACCTCAGTGTAACTAAATTTAAAACACCTTTTGGATCACTTATACTTTGTCAGCTACTTTCCCCGTTGGAGGTCAGGTGGGACTCTTGCCATTGCTTGTAATAATGTAAATTGTAATTGAGTAAACTGGCTGTAATCTGGCCTTTTTTCTGAATTTCATTCCACTATTACTTAAAAATGGTAAGAAAAGTAATACCTGAAGTAGGGATTTTTTGAAGAATCCCTTCTCCCATCTTTGGACTGGACTATCTGTTCTGCCCAAGGATGACTGAGATACTGAAATACTGAGATGTTTAAATACTCCAGTACTGAATTATCCACTTCCTCGCTAAGAATCACAGGAGGTTTCAATATGATGGCTAAGGTATGTAGGAGCTGACTCACCATCCTCTTAACTCCCATCATTTCACACTTAAAGCTAGACAACTTCTAAGGAGTATTGTGGGAAAAAGAAGAAAACCCTTTGTGTTTAATAGCTGAGTACTTAGAAACTAAGACTCAAGCATGATTAACTAAGACTCAGACATGATCCAGGTAGCACAGTTGAACCTCACCCCAGCTGTGGTAACCATGCACAAGTGGACTCTACATCCATGGTGAGAGCAAGGCCGTATGACTTTGCTTACAATACTGATTTCATTGGAGGAAAGAATGGGTAATTAGTAAAGAAATCCACTAAAAGGCTCTGAGCAGGAGCCATGGTTTTCAGGGCTTCAGTTAAGCAAAGCAGGTAGTGTATTGACGAGGAAGCCTCCGAGATGTTCAGCGTGAATCCAACAGTGTGCTGCTTAGTTACAATACTGTATTAATTTACTGTATTTTTTCCAAAAGTAATTTTATGAATCCCCAGTCAGAAGCATGATGGTAATTTTCCAGCCTCAGAGCATGAAACAAGTTCCCAAAGATGCAAGGGATTCATTAAATGGAAGCCAGGAAAATGATTGTATCTGCATGCACAGAAATACTGACTTTGCAATTGCAAGGATCTCTTTATAAACAATGTCTACATGGATATGGCTAAAGGTGATGGGGAAAAAAATGCTTGGCACTTCATAAAGAGCCAGTTTCAGGGTTGGGGGTCAGAGGAGAGAGGAACCTGTAAAGATGGGGCTATCTGCAGTGCTGACCAACTTAGTGTAACGTTCGCTTTTCATTAAGCCAAGCCAAACAAGACAAAAAGGCAAACTTGCACGTTGTCTCCCTAGAGTCCATAACTCCGTGCCTGAGATCTCCGGAGGGAGGGTTCACATTAACATCAGTTGTATCATATTTAACTTGGCTATTGGAAGACTCACTTGGCTCTCTTTGTAAATACCACACCTTTTATATTTCTGACTCTCCCCATTTTAATGCTGCTGTTTTGCTATGTGGAGATTTCTTGTCATACTTGTGATTTCTTCTAAATATACATGGTTCATCCTTCTGTCTGCTGCTGAACTTCTAATCTGCAGACTCTCAGTGGGTGCTGACCGTGTCCCGTCATTCAGATGTTGCACGCAGGAGGCATTACTGTGTGCTTTCCAGAGGGTGAATGAAAACAAGAGGCTTGGTTCAATGCTGTGAGATATCAACCTGTGAAGGAAAGCTCTAGGGCACCACTTGTACTTCCCAGGGGGACTTTATATTCAGAAAAGCAGTGAGAAGCCCTGTGCTTTAGCCTGCCTGAGGACTCTACTGCTGGATTCATAAATACTCATTTTGACTTCTTAACCGCATGCAAAACAAATGAGAAGTTGAAAAAAAGGGTTTCCTCAAAAACGCGAGCTTTGGTTTACTTTCCCAGCTGCAAAATGCCTCAGTTGCCCACCTCATTGCCTTTTACACCCCCACCCTGCCACATACCCATGGCCGTGACGAGGCCCTAGAAATGAAGAGTTCTGTAACGCGCTCACCTCAGAAGAACTTGCACAGAAAGGCAATAGTAAGAGCCCTTTTAAAAGGCCTCTTGCTACCTCTGTCCTCCTTGATTCTGGAATTGTTTGCTTAAGTTTCTGATGATCACGTCTATAGCTGATCACATAAGAAAGGGAGACCCTCACCAAATGGCCTTTGAAATTTACAGTCAAAACCCAACACTTCCAACTCAGGTGCTATACCAGCTTCAGAAGCAATAAAAATAAAAAAAAAGGGGACATGAGCACCTGCTAGAGACAGATTCTCTTCTGGTGATGCTTGAACTGATCTGCAAGAGGCTGGCACTGCACCCTCCAGTGTTCATCAAGGCTGTGGTGGGGACTGGATGCCTTCCTGCTGGCTCCCAGTAGCGAAGACGGACACGGACCTCTTTGGCAGGTTGTTGCTTCTGCACTCTATAGCCATTCTGGCAGTGAATAAGAGCATGCAAACCTTCAAGCAGAAGTGATGCTCCGAATTTGCCCCAGAGAAACTCGTCTACCATCACAAATCATCATTCTGCCCAAGGTGGATTGCTTTTTTTGGCCTGGGAGAAACCTGCCGCATGTGTACACAGCATCACACCACTTTCTTCCCAAGGGGCAGACGCCTTGAAGAGGCTGCCAGGCCTGTGCAGCTGCTGGGACACAGGGCAAGAGAGGTTTAAAAAACTTTACCTCCTTGCTGAAATGAGAAGTGGGGCTTTCTGCTGCCGCTTTTCTAGGGTTTTTGCTCTCAGGTTCCTCCGCTGCCTGTCAGTGACTATAGCAGCAGCAGAACTTGCTTTTATTTGTGCCATCAAAAATGGCGAGGGCTGTGTCGATGCGTACGTGTTCGTGCCAGCGATGTTCAGCAGCTTAGTTCACAGCTAGTCTTGCAAAGTCATTCATTGAGATTCTTGTCACTTTTTACTACATAAAATCCTTTGAATAAGGGTGGGGAAAAAAAATAATCTAATGTAGAAGTTCAGGCAGTGAGATCTTCCAGCTGGGACCATTGTCAGAGTTTGTCAGTGTTCCTGCTTCATGGGCTTGCCAGTCACCTTTGTGGAAGGGTAGCTGCTCACTCGCCCACAGAGCATACATGGGCTCCTGGATGTCACCACATAACTAATGACAAAGATGTCCTTTTCAGTGTAACCTGATGTGAAAGCTGTAACTTGTTATACCTCTTCCCTTTTTGAAGCTGCAGCACCGTTCCTGCGTGCATACTGCTTGTGCTCTGCAGCCATCTAGAGGGCCTGCTGCCTGTACCGACTTCACGCTGTTGACCAGAAACCACAAAACTGCAGGAAAACACAAGCTCTGCTGACCCTTAGTGGCCATAACTCGGCTGCAGTGCTGTGGGAATGTTTTTACAGATTCAGGACTGCCGTTCTGGTGCTGTTACGCAGGTGTTGTCATATTTTTGGGGAGGGGGAAGGTACTGACTAACCTGCTGAGGGAAAAAATTGGGGAAGCACTGTCAGGAGAGAAGAGAATCTGGGTATCATAGAGGAGAATGTACCTGACCTTGAGATTTCACGGCCGTTCCACAGAGCAAATGCAGTATCTGACACCTAGGGGCTATCAAAATTGACACTGTAAACTGAAGGTGAGTCATTCCCTGGCAAAGAGAGATGGAAAGAAAAACTGGAGGCAAAAGGCAAAGTGATTAAAGACCACCTCGTGGCTCTGACAGACAGATGTGATTCTTGGAGGTGCACGTCTGGTTCAGGTAGGGAAGGCAACCCCTTGTACGGATGAGGCTTCACCTGGAGTATCAGACACAAGCCTGGCTTTCAAAGATCAGGAGAGAGGAATTTGAATGTGCAAAGAAGGCCTCAGGGTGATCGGGGAACTAAAATACTATTTTTTAAGAGGAACTTAAAGAGCCAGCAAGACAACATCCAAAAGGATATGAAATGTTTCCCCAATTAAAAAAAGACATCACTGAGGTCAAAAACAGAGAGGGATAAAAGTGACATGGTGCAAGACCAGCTGAGCATAAAGTGCCCAAACCTTTTGGGCTGGAAAGTCAATGTGTTTGTAACCCTAAGAGCAGCAAGGTTCATTAGCCGTGTCTGAAGTGCCAGGAGGAGGGAACCCTCACTAAAATGCAGGTTCACCAGCACTTCCAGCCCCCCCTTCCTGCTTCAGTGGTGCTCTTCAGACCTGATAATTCCCCAGATTGTGTCCCGATGACTGTAAAAGCAGTGTCCCTGCATTAGTGCACCTTGCACTCCAGCCCGGGGGGGAAGAAGTCTGTGAGAGGCTGTTACGGACACCCTTTTGGTCTGCCCTTCATTTTTACTTCATCGTTAATTTACGTGACATCTCTTGGAACAACTTTTCAGGGGCCAATATGTTGAAGAACTGTGTCTTCACCCTTCGTCTGTGTTTTCAGCCTCCCTTGCAGCACCTGGCTGTCTCCCAGTGCCATCCCCCCGGCTTGTCCCCGCTCCCGGAAAGCGCTGGAGCTGGCGCTCCCTTCCCAGGACACCTTTATACCAGCGATACTCTCTCACGACCCCTCAGCTGTCAGGATGCCCGCACCCGCAGGCGGGTCGTGATAAACGCTGCGGAAACACAGGCCAGAACGGCAACTTCTTACCCCGGTGGCTCACGTCTTTGACAGCAGCCAACGGGCAGGCTCTCGGCAGATCTGAGCGGGCCTGCGTTCTGCGTTTCATGCCCGAAGGCAACGGTGTTTCTCAGTAAACGAGTCCTGCTGCCGCTCCGCGGGCACGCGTCGGCCGGGCCGCAGCCGGCGAGGAGGCGGGAGCGGGGCCTGCCCAAGGCCCCTCTGCGGGGAGAGCCCGGGAGCGGGAGGCGCGGCGGGGCGGCGGGGTTCGCTCCGCCGCGGCGGGAGGGCTGCGGCGCCGCCCGGCGGCGGGGAGAGGGCGCGCAGGGGCGGGGAGCTCCGCCCCGCTCCCGCCCTCCCGCCGCGGGGGGCGGCCGCAGCCCATAACGGGGCGGGCGGGGCCGGGCCCGGGCGTCCTCGGAGCGGCGGGGGCGTCTTGGCGCGGAGCTGCCCCTCGCCGGGGTCCCAGCTGCCGGGCTGGAGCCTCGGCTGGGCCTGTCCGGGGCCGCGGCGGCTCCCGGCGGTGGAGCCCTCCTCAGGTAAGGGGGGAGCGGGGTGCCCCCTCCGCTCCCCTCAGTCCCGGCTGGGCGAGAGCAGCCGGCGTCCGGCCCTGGCCCTACTCCTGCCCCGAGGGCCCCGCTTGGCCCGGGCAGTGCCGAGCCCTCGGCCCCGGGGCCTCCGCAGCCGTCGCGGCCGGGCAGCGCTCGCCTGCTTTCCCGGCAGCTGCCGGCGGAGCCCGGCCGCCTCCTTGCCCCGAGGCCGCCCCGCCGCAGGGCCCCGGCGGCGCGGGGGCCTCAAGTGCGCTTGGTGGCCGCTGCCCGTCCCGCGCCGAGGGCCCGGCGTGCGGCAGCCGCGCTGCTCCGTGCGGGGTGTCCTGCTGCTCGGTGTCCCGCTGCTCCGTGCCCGTCCGTCTTCCGCAGGGAAACCTCTCCCGTCCTCTCTTTCCCTGCAGGGAGGCGGCCGGTGGGGTCTGCGGGGGAGCAGCTCCCGGGCCGATGCTGCTGCCGGCCTGGGAAATGCGTGTCTACGGGCTCCTCGCCGTGGGCTCTCACCTCTATGCTTTCTATGAAGCGCACCAAGTGTCTCGAAGTAAGTCTGCGACGTGGGTGTGCTGGCTCCTGCAGCGCTTCCCGCCTGTGGCTGGTGAGGCTGCTCGGCTTGAGTTGTTCTCTCTGGGTTGGTTTCTACTTGGCTTCTCTACAAGGAGTGCCTGTGCTCTTCCCCGCTGCAAACCAGCCCTGTGTGAGGGGGCAGTAGCCAGGTGCTAGCTGGACAGAGAGCGTTGTCCCAAGGCTGTTCTGCCTTGAGTGCTGGGCATGCCCTTGGCAATGGTGTCCTGGCACTCGGCTGTCAGGGAAGAGACAAGGGAGACCTCTGAAGCTCAGCAACTCAGATGAGGGAAGTTCAGGGAAGTTGGGTCTGAATTGGGGTTTTTCCTGGCTAATCACCTGCAGCCCCTCGGAGGTGAGTGGTTCAGAAGCAGCTGTCCCTCCTGATGGTGCTTGCTGGGGACTGAACCTGGGGAGGCCCCAGGGCAGGTGGGTGCTGCCCTGCCTGGAGCTCTGGGGCTCCTGCGCTGGGTTGTGGGCTCGGAGCAATGGCTGCGTTGTCTGTGCAGCTTTGGGGTCAGTTTGTTCCAAACTCCTGCCTGTGCCGTGTGTAACCTCTTGGTAGCTACTATGGTGGCTTGGTTTTGGTTTAGTGGGGCTGCATACTGCAGAGGAGGGCTGGGGTTTTAAACAATTTAAATACAATTTGTAGATGAGAAGAAGCTGTGTTCTAGCACATTGGTATTTTAAGGGAAATGGAAGTGGTATTACTTAATAAAAGTATAGCTAGTTAGGCTCGTTAGGGTAATCTGTATCATATCTTGTTAGGCTTTAATCAGTGAGGGGTTCTACATTAATGACCCTAGCTGACTTTCAAAAGTGCTGAAGAACAGGAGTACCAGAAAGGCACTTGCAGGGCAGTGAGGAAAGTGCTGGGTAAACGGGTACAGGGCTGTGCACCTATGTGTACCGCACTATTTCTGCAGAGGCGACAAAAGGTCACATGGGAACAGGCTCTGGAGGCGGCTTCTCTGAGTGGCTTTGCCCTGCTCTGCCTGTACTGGTTACTGTCACGTCTGTGTGTCCCTTCTGCTCTGCTAGGAGTAACCAGGCAGCCCTGAAAGAGACGAAATGGGGATTAGTGCATGTCCTGTGTGGTGAAGGGTTGATTGCTGTCTGCTACTGCCCCGCTGCAAGGGGGAATCAAAGTGTAGGTTCTGGGCAATTCAGTGGCTTTGCCTTTGTGGGTCAGAGCTATGGCCTGGTCGGGTGGCTTGCCTAGTGAGCGGTGATATGCCCCTTTCTGGCTCTGAATAGCCCCATCGGCGGAGGCAACATGGGAATGTGTTACTCTTGAGCAGCAGAGGCTGCAACCCCAGCTCTCCCTGCTCTGGCTGCTGTGTCCTTAGCAAAGGCTTGTTCTTCTCTGCAGAATATGAAGCTGCCATGGACAGAAGGTTTGGGCTGGAACCAGGGACTCTCTTTCAGGGCCTCAAAAAGGTAGGATAGGTGACCACTAGCACTATGTTTTATTTTGTGGCAATAATGCTAACATAATGTCTCCATGCTCTTTGCTGACCCAAGTTTCTGATTTAGCCTCAGAGGTTTGTACTAACTTTGCAGATTTGGATATTCATAGTTAACTTTAGTCTCATTGTTTCTATTGAGGAAGAGGGACTTGCCAGGTGTGTCTAGATCTAAGAATTATAATCAAAGTTCTGTTTTTCCTCTTGATCCCTGGCCTAGGTGTTTCTCCTTTGTTACATCACTTAATAACCTTCTGTTTTACTGTTTGGCCTTAAAAGCTATGATCACCCTTGATGTTTCCTGCAGCCTTTTTCCCCTTTTTCCTGTCACTGCATGGTTTGGATAATGCTTGACATTAGTGAACATGCATTTTCCTCTTGCTTGGCCTGTAGTCCAGCATAGAGGAGAACAGATTTTTGAGGCATAAGGGCTTAAAGAAACATGGTTGGTCTTAAAGAAACTAATAAGAAAACTAGTGCACCCCAAATAAAAACAACAAACAGCCCTTCCCCCTGGCCTTGCTGGCTTTTGACCTCACATACTTTTTGAAGAAGTGCAACTAATTGTGGATGATTTACACAAGACTAGGTATGCATGTCTGTGGAAGTATTTTAGTGTGTAGGCCCACTATCACTGCTGGTAAGGGACATGTGCTTTCAAGAAAGCCATAAAGCAGTTATGGAGATGAACTTTTAGTGAGGCTCTGTATGGGCCATGGGGCTACCAGCTGATGCCTCCTGCCTAATTGAGATAAAACCCTATGTCACAGGAATCTCTAGCTGACCTGACTTCACCTGATCCCACCTGGGCTTTGTTGAAACAGGGAGTGAAACTCCTCTTCCAGCAAAGTGTGTTTTCACCCAAGCTCTCAGTTTTCCAAGGCAGAGCAGAGTAAAGTTGCTCTCTGAATCCCTCAGGAGAGGTGAGGGGCACATGCAGGGACGGCAGTGCTCTGCTTCTGTGTTGCCTTTCTTAAAAGCTCTTTCTTAAAAGGCTGACAGAAGTTGAAAAAAGAAAAATTCCTGGCTAAACTTTGCATGAGTTAAGGATAGTCCAAAACTGTTTTTTTTAAAAGGAAAAAATAACAATAATAGCAGACTAATCTGTTGTTTCCCAAGAAGCTTCCCGATGGGGAACCAAAGGAAGGACGTGTTGGACTGGGAAGCCCTGAGAAGTGGGACCCTTGTTCCAGGCTGTGTCTCTGTGTAGTCACCAGCCTGTTCCCCATGTCCCAGGGAGGAGGGGTGTGTGCGTATGGGTGCCTCCCTGCCTGCTTTGTGGTTAGAAAACTCCCGTGGTGTTCGTGGGGAAAGGCAGTGATCACTGATTGTTCAGGTTCAGTGGGTGGGTCCTAGAAGTCATGACACCATCTAAAGCTCTTTTTCTGAATTTCACACCATTGGAAATCAAAATAGAGCTGTCGGAGCTCAGCACTGTAAGTGGCAGACTGCATTGCTGAAACAAGACATTCCCCAGATGTTGAGTTCCGTGGTGCTGGGTAATGGAGCTGGTGTGTTATGGAGATGTTTCCTCGTCTTGTAAGAACATGCTTTTATGGTCAGATACACATACTGACCAGTTCCCTTGGTTCCCCAGGACCCCATGGACTTTGAGTGGAGCTACTGGATTGAATGGGGAAGGGAACGTATACTGTGGCTTCTGGCTGGTCACCTGCTGGTATCACAAGTGTCCAGGCTCTTGGTGGAGAAGGTATGTATAGATTTTCTTCACAGCAAGGAGTTTCTGTGAGTTTCAGTTTACTCTGGACATGGGAAACTCAGCATTGAGGCTACTGAGTGTGGGAAATACCATTCTGTGGGTGAACTGTGTGTGTCTGTAACTATGCACAGGTGAGAGCGAGTAGGTAGGTTGCCTTAGGTCTGTGTTTGGAGACTTCAACCTCCAACCCTTGGAAGCCTGTGCTTTGTTGTGAACCATTAACCAGTGTCATTTGACCTGTACACAAAAGAAGGGTGTAGTTATTGCCTTCCAAGACTGAAGTAATGACTGCTTGGGTTTTGACATGATTGCTAAATAATTGTGTGATTGTGGGAAATGACCAGCATGTGGTGTCACACCTGCTAGTTTGGGGAAGGAAAGGAGGAAGTTATGTTCTCCCCCAGATCACGGAGGCTCTGGATTTCACACACATGGCTATAGAACCCCCCCCCCCCCCCCATATCTTTATCGATATGGTTGGGTTTCCTTGTATTGTTTCATATGTGTTCTTAACCTTGTTGACTGTTTTTGTCGCTACTATAGACCCTGCATAGGACAATACAGATATTGAGTGCTTTTTTTTGCTTTAGAAATAATCAAACTAAAAATTGTTCATTTTTCTTTTTCTGACAGTATAAACCATGGTGCTTGATGGCTTATGGAATGGCTGCCTGCTGGTTGTTACTGGGAATCAAGGGCTTTGCTGTCATTTTGTTACATGCAACTATTTCCTTTGCGGTGGCTCAGTTTCAGCTGTCGCTCCTGACATGGTTGTGCTCCCTTATCCTGCTATCCACTTTACGCATACCAGCTGTGGAAGAAGCCAAGGTAATGTGAGAAGGACTAATTAAGCATCAAATTAATTATGGTGGTGTTTGTCATTATGGCAGCATCTTTTTGACAGAGTACTGTCCCTTCAGTTGATACAAGCAGATATTGGCTTGAAAAACCTTAGGCAGTAGAGCTGCAGTGACTCATGCTGGAGCTTCTCTAGTTAGAAAAGTCACATTTCTCAATCATGCTGGCGGGTGCGTTGAGATGAAAGTATGTGCCTTAATGTTTAAGTGCTGTTCAGTAGAGCTGGAGTATGATAGTACTTTACTAGTGCTCTAGTAAACACATTTCTTGTTCTTTGGAGATGTAATCATACCAATTTAAGGTGCTGGTTTTTGGGTTCATATCCGGGGGTTGCTTAGTTAAGCCTGACTGTTACCTTATTGGTGACTGCAGGCTTCTGCAAGGAAAGGGAGACTGTTTCTCCAACACTTTGATTTGTACCAAACGAGTTGCTTGCTCACAACTGGTGCAAGCTCAGTTTTGCTCTTTCTCTAATGGGTTTTGCTGAGTGGTACAGATTTTAGAGAAACTGCTGTGAGGAGATGTCCTTGTTGCATTTACTTGGACTAAGGGGAAAAATTGGCCCTGTTGCCCTGATGTTCAAGGGAAGGGCAGAGGGGAGATGAGTGGGTAGGGTCTCTTCATGTGGTGTAGACAGGTTTGTGTCTCGCTGAGAGGAGGAAAGGGCACACTGCGATACAAATGTAATCAGCCAAACTACATTTGCTGATGTTTCCAGGTTTTGTGATGTGTTTTTGTTGTTGGAAATGGGTGTGACAGGGAGTGTCAAACTTGATAAAGGCTCAGTAGCATCTTTCCAGCCTCAGGCTTTCTCAGGACTAATTCTCTTCAGATCTGAACTGCAGCCTTGGCTTCAGCCCTAGCAGTCCCTCAGCTGTCAGTAGTGTTGCCAGCTGGTCTGGATATTGCATTACTGGACCAAACCTGAGAGACATAATGGCATTCCTGTAAGAAAAACTCTCCTGCTGTCATAGTTCTTCACAATGTAATAGGTTTCTGAAATCAAGCTGTTGTCTCTTTATGCTGGTTGTAGTAGCTCTGCAGGCCCTTTCTCCATCAACAGCCAGTGCTTGTTGTTCATGTGTTAAGTAGTGCCATTCACTTCAGATGCTCGTTCCAGCTGCTGTTTGCTTTAGTTGCTTCCTGCTGCTAGTGACCCGAAAGTTAGGATCTGGATGCACATTGCTGTCCCACCATGTAGAAAACACAGCATTGCATCATTGTGATCTGGGTTTGTTTTGTCTTGCAGAGAAAGTGGTATGACACTGAAAATGAGTATTATCTGCTGCTCTTCACTGTGTCTGTCCGCTGCCTCTTCTGCACTAGCTTCAGCCTGGAGTACTGCTGGCACGGACCTGCCCAGAAGTCATCCCACTCGTTCCTGTGGATGCTGGCATATGTGTTTTATTATCCCATGTTCCACAACGGACCCCTTATGAACTTTGATGAATTCAGTAAGCAGGTAACAGTGTTTTTAAGATCATGCAGCTACAGATGTTTTTAGTGCATCTGTGCCTCAGGTAAATTGAGTGAAGAGCTATTGAAGGGGATGGTGAACTCTTTTTTCATCTGCCAAATCTCGACACAGAACATGTACTTTGAGGAACAGATTAAAGTATGATAGGTTGATTATTGTTTTCCTCATCTTGAAAGATTTTAGTACCAATCATGAGAAAATGTTAGGCAGATAATTTCATCCAGTTTTCCTTGAGATGCTTTTTTAATGGTGTGTTTCATAAATAGTTTACAGGTAAGCCTGAGTTTCTGTTTATTTTCTAGTTACCTACTTGATGAAAGTTGATACTGATGAGACCTTCAAACAGAAGGTGTTCCTAATGTTAGTCGGTATCTATTGTCCTTTTCTCTGTAAGTATTGAAGTATGCCGCATGCAAAAGGGAAGGCTGTAGGTAGAAATCGGTCTTAGGTATTCATGCTTGTATGCTAGTCGTGGCATAATACTGAACTCTCATAAGGCTGGTAACTAACATTGAGAATATATATGGTCAAAATATATTGTGAAAAGAAGTCTTTATATCTAGTGCTTGGGTGGAGAGAGGTTGATTAGACTCCAATGTTAGAGAAGGTGGAAAGAAAGCCAAATAGTTTTTGAAGGCCTGGATGTTTAATCTCTCTATCAGACTGATGTCTCTTTCCTTCTGAGATAAATATAAACCTACAGAAAAGGAGTTTTCATTCATGTATGTTTTGACTTCAGTAAAAGCATCTATAACAGATTCTATAATAATATTTTTCTGCCTTACTAGTGATTTGAAGGATTTCAATTTTTACTTAGACCTTGGAGGTGCAAGAATTGCTTGGGTGTCTAAAGCCATCTTCCACATAATTTTGAAAATATCAAATAATATTATTAGAATGTGAAGACCGGACAATTTTGAGCATAGCATTGGGAATTTGACTATGTCCTGGATATCAGCTTTAAGACAAACCTTCCTCCCCAGGTTCTTCTGCTTTACAGGGTGTGTTTTTTGTGCCTGACATCAGATTCATCCCTTCAACTAGGGAGCCAATGACACATGTCATTATGTTTGGAGAGTGTTCATAATTTTAGCATGTAGCTGCTGGACTGGATTGTTGTTTTCCTTTCCTCCGTCAGGTGGAATAAAGTAATGCTTTCAGCAGCAGCTGGCTATTAACTCTGAAACACGTTGCAGAGTCACAGAAAGCTGCTGGTTTGTATTGGAAATTCCTAGAGATCCCAGTTTCCCCTCATGCTGGTGTGAAAACAGCTGATGATTTACTTAGAACACTTTTCTTCAGACTTCAGCAAGCTGAGCTGATCCTTGAATGTGAAAGACTTACCTGTCTTACTGCATGTTTTTTCTAGTGCCTTGCAGGCTGCTTTTCAAGCCTGCTTCTACATGACAGGGGGAAGCCCTGGATCTCTGTGCTTTATTGCTTTCTTTATTCTCTTGCACACTTGAGTAAGAAGTGAAATCACCACCCATGATGTCTATAGCTAACGTCATTGGGATAAAGGGGATGAGTGGACATTGCAAACCATAAAACTGCTGTTTCAATTTATGTATAGAAGCCTAGGCATTGCTTGCTTCTGTTTATATTTGGAAATTTTCTGTTGAAGCCACAGCAAATAGACTGGGCTTTATGAAAGTGAAAACAGATTCTGGTGGACCCCTGAGTGACAAGTCCTGTGCTCATTTGTCTTCAGTAGCTTTGGAAGATGCAAGGCTGAATGTTGTTATCCTGGGCTGGATGTTGTAGGAAAAGTCCACATAGACTTGCATAGAAACTGAGGTAACTTATTTTTTTACTGTTTGCTGTTTTGTAGCTTCTGAAATGTCTTTAATTCCACCTGTATTCCTGTACCCCTAGCAGAGGGAGAGGATTTTTTTTTTTCAAGGAATGTTTTGGAAGACACATGAGTTTCCAAGTTGAGTAGCTTGGGGGTAGCTGGTAGGAAAAATTGCGTGTGGGGTCTTGCATTGAAACTGAGCTCACTTGGTATGGCTCAGCAAAGACCATGTGTATTCTTGGTGTGAGGGGAGAAAGGAAGATTGAGAATGGGATGCCTGTATTTGCAGTAAGTTCTCATTTAAGTATGCACGGACCTGTTTGGTTAAAGCCATAAAGAAGATGCAACAAACTGAACAACCTTTAATGTGTTTCTTGTTGGTGTTTGCTGAAGTGCATTGTCAGAGCTCTTACCTGAGCAGAGGATATTGCCTTGGCAGGTGAGGCTGGAGAAGGGTTTCGAAGTTAGCAGTGCCCAGTAGTTGGTTCAAAGTGCACAATACAAAGAGTATGTTTATTGTTGCTATCAGAAAAGACGACCCGCAGAACCCCTTAACTGAAACTGAGTGAGATGAGGGCTCCTGCTGAGCACACTGGAAAGCAGAAGTCCTGGAGATGGAGGCAGAGAAACTGCTGCATGGCCCGAAGAGTGTAATACCAATGCTACCAATTGGCATCCATGGCCAGGCAAAACCGAGAGACTGACACTTCATCGATGGCCTTGTTGAATTTCTGGGTTGAAACAGCGCATAGTAGTTCTACCTGTGGGTTTGAAGGCCTGTTGTGCAGATTGCTCTGATTAAATGGTACTCTCCAAGCTTTCATCTAGCTGGTACAAATGAACCTTCAAAATGAGTGTGCTGCTTCATTTGTAAGTGAGCAGAGCTAACTGCATGTTAGCTGTACTGTGTGCTTGCAATTATGAGGGGATTTTGTCCATGCAGATGGGTTGGTTGCTTATCTTGTATGTGCATTTTTGGTGGCCAGTTAGAGACTGGAGGAGGGAATGTTGCGCACACATACAATGATAGATGTAAACGTGACTAAATTTTTAGGCAATCCTATGTTTCTATTATTTGATCATATTCTCTTTTATTGCAGAAAGAAGGTAAAATATAGTGAACACATTGGTATACTATTAGTTAGCAGCATAGGAGTTTAGGGCATCTTCAAGCCTGTCAGCTGCATATCTTGTCCTATCTGGTATTTAAGTTGCACTTAACTGCAATTTGCTCAGTATGTCACGTAGGTCTTGCTGACCTTGGCAATGCTACAGGAGAAAAATGAAGAACTGTCCTCAAGTAATCAATCAATCCCATGCAGCTGGTAGAAGTTCGAGGTATTTTAAGAGCAAGCAGTCATTGTTTCTGTGTTTGGTAGGGCTGCTGCTTGGAAAACTTCCTTCATAGCTGTAGTTTCTTTAAACTGTTTTTATTATCTCTAGAGGTTGATCAAGTTACAGGAATTAAAAAAAAAATTAGTGTCTCATGTCTGGATTCTGTTCAGGTTAACAGCACTTTGCCTTTTCTACAACAGTTTCGTGCAGTGTACATTCATGTTTGGCCTCTGCTTACTGAGACTGAGAATGGAGAAACCAGTCTCACTCAAAAGAGTATCTCAGGATTTTCCAAATGGTGTAGTCAAATGGTCCCCTTAGTAATAGTAATGAATAGCAAATGAAACTTAGCTCTCAGGATGAGTATTTGAGTAAAACAGTCAGTTATGTGCCATATAACTTCTTTGGATTTCCTCTTTAGATGAGGAGACAAGAAGCCTTCAGTTTGAAGACCAATCTCAGCATCTTAATCGTGGGCATAATTCGTATTTTCTTTTGGTGGTGCCTGGCTGAGCTGATGATTCACCTCATGTATATCCATGCTCTCTACAGCAGTGCTCTGCCTTTGGAAGCTGCATCATACTGGGCCTTGGGTGAGTATAGAAACAATAGCAGGAGTCTTCCTTCTCCCCCACTTCAAGAACCCCAGTCTACTTCTCTTATGTCCATCCATAGGTACTTATGAATAGTACATTATGACCAGTCACTGTCAGAAAGGTGGTCTATAGACTCCTAATATAACATGTATATCCTCTAAAAAGCTTACAGTTGCACTTATTGAACTGCTTCCTAAATTAAAAAATATTCTGGTTTTTTTCCAGTCTAAAGTGTGTATCTAAACTTTGGTCTAAAGTGTTTTTTCCCCCCATCATAGAAGTGGACACTTAAAGTTTGCTTAGTGTAGGGACGGAGGAGGGGAGATGTTAAGAATTAGTGTTTCTCATCCGTTATTGATCTCCTTCTGTTTGATGTTTCTAGTTCGTATTCATGTTGAAAGGTAAAATGACAGTAC